>NC_080744.1:11188926-12438926 GCF_020826845.1 Diceros bicornis minor | reverse complement strand
TGAATTTAGTGAGGTTGTAAGATTCAAAGTCCATATACAAAAATCAATTGTATTTCTACATATAGCAAAGAACATTGGAAAAATGAAATAAAACGATTACATTCCCAGTAGCATCAAAAAAACTTTAAATACTTGGGGTAAACTTTATAAAATATGTGCAAGATCTTTACCGTCAAAACTATAAAACATTGCTGTTAGAAATTAAAGAAGACAGGGGCCGGCCCCGTGGTGTAGTGGTTAAGTGCACGCACTCCGCTGCTGGCGTCCCGGGTTCGGATCCTGGGCGTGCACCAATGTACCACATGTCAGGCCATGCTGTGGCGGCATCCCATATAAAGTGGAGGAACATAGGCACAGATGTTAGCCCAGGGCCACTCTTCCTCAGCAGAAAGAGGAGGATTGGCATGGATGTTAGCTCAGGGCTCATCTTCCTCACACACACAAAAAGGAAACTAAAGAAGGCGTAAAGAGGTGTACCGTGTTCATGGATTGGATGGTTAAGCTTTTAATTATTTCTTACCTCATCTGTCTCCATCAAAATTCCAGCATGCTCTTTAAAAAGAAATTTACAAGCACATCCCAATATTTGTATGGAAATGCTCAGGGCCTAACTAAGTAATATTTAAAAAGAATAACAAAGTTGTAGGACTTATGCTACCTAATTTCCAGACTTACTGCGAAGCTCAGGTAATGAAGGCAGTTTGCTATTAGGCAGTTTGAAAGGATAGACATGAAACTCAAAAAGAGCCCAAAAATAGACCCTCACGTATATAGTATGAGTTACCTTAGCACCTCACAATATAGGTGCTAAGGTAACTCAATGGAGAAAAGGTAGTCTTTTCAACAGATGGTGCTGGAATAACTATATCTCTGTATGTGAAAAAAGTGAACCTTAACCTTGCCTCATGACCATATACAAAATTTGAAATGAATCATTGACCTAAATGTAAAGCCTAAAACTATAAAACATACAGGGGAAAACATAAAAGAATATTGCTGTGACCTTAGAGTTGGTAAATATTTCTTAGAACACAAAAAATATTAAGCTCAAAAGGCGGGGCGGGCCTAGTGGTGCAGCGGTTAAGTTTGTGGCATTCCACTTTGGCTGCCCGGGGTTCGCTGGTTCGGATCCTGGGCATGGACCTACTCACCGCTCATCAAGCCATGCTGAGGCATTGTCCCACATAGAAGAACTAGAAGGACTACAACTAGGATATACAACTATGTACTGGGGCTTTGGGAAGAAAAAAGAAAAAGAGGAAGATTGGCAACAGATGTTAGCTCAGGGCCAATCATCCTCTTCTTCAAAAAATTCTTCTTTATTATGAAACCATTCCCGCTACGTCCACATTCCTGTCTCCCCCTTAGAAAAAGAAAAAAATATGATAAATTAGACTTCATTAAAATAAAAATATTTCATCAAATGATGCCATTAACTAAATGAACAGGCAAGCCACAGACTGGAAGAAAATTTTACAATACATATATCTGTCAGAGGACTTGTTTTCAGAATATATGAAGAACTCTCACCACTTAGTAATAGGACAAGCAACTCAATAAGAAAAATGGGCAAAAGAGTTGAACAGGCACTTCACACAAGAAGATCTATGAATGGCCAATAAGCATTTGAAAAGATGCGTATCATCATTAAACAGGTTATGCAGATTAAAATCATGAAATACAACTGCATATAGAAGAAAATGATTAAAATTAAAAAGACTGAAATAAGTCGTGAGGATGTAATGTACTAGCTTGGTGACTATAGTTAATAATATTAACTGTATTGCATGTTTGAAAGTTGCAAGAGTTCTTAAGAGTTCTCATCACAAGAAAAAAAATTTTGTAACTGTGTGTGGTGGCGGACCAGATATTAACTAGACTTATTGTGGTAATCATTTCACAATATATACAGATATGGAATCGTACACCTGAAACTAATATAATTTTATATGTCAGTTATATCTCAATAAAAAAAACTGATAAAACAAAAATACATTCTCTGTTTTGTCTATTCCAGGTTGTAATATATTAGCTGCAGTGAATAATAAAAGAAATATATACATTTATATATTTATATATATAAAAAGACTGTTCATACCAAGTGTCAGTGAGACTGTGGAGCATCTGGAGCTCTCACATGGCTGATAGATGTGTGAAATGGTGCAACCACTTTAGGAAACAATTGGCAGTCTCTTATAAAGTTAATATGATCCAGCAATTCCATCCAGGTTATTTATCCAAGAGGATTAAAAACATATGTCTGCAAAAAGGCTTGCACCAGCACATTCATTCTTGTTTTATTCATAATAGCCAACAACTAGAAACAACACAAATATCGGTTAACAGGTGAATGGATAAACAAATTGCAGTATGTTCATACAATACAATGGAATATTACTGAGCAATGAAGGGAACAAACTACTGTTTTATACAACGACATGAATGGGAACAAACTACTGTTTTATACAACGACGTGAATGAATCTCAAAAACTTTGTGCTAAATGAAAGTATTCAGATACAGAAGAATGTTGTCAGGGTTTAAGCTGAGCTGGAGAGAGCTGGTCAGCCCGGTGTCAGAGGAGCAGAAATGAAATGAACAGTCAAGCCTGTAATCACTTACTATGATAGTATAAGCAAGAGGCTAAAGTGGAGAAGATACCCTGCCATTCCATTTTTTCCCATGGAACGATGCACCTTCTTGAGGGTCAGGTGGGTCAGCACAGACATGGGGGTCATCTCACTGCTTAGGGAGCCCTGAACAAAAAGCTTGTGCAGTTTTATGGACCCAGGTGGAGGGTGGGGGAGCGTGCAGGGAGGAGGGAGAGAGTAAAGGTCTAGGACTGGAAAAGTACTGTTTATTGAGTCAAAGTGGACAAAGTGTCCCGTCCCCGCCCCCCCCCCCCCCCCCCCCCCGTAAGGAGGTCTCCTGAGGGAGGCTCCAGGTAAAAAGACCTCTGAAGGGCTAGGAATGCAGATCTGCTTAAGAGCATGGCCAGCCAGGGGGCCTGAGTCCTTGCAACTCTCTTTAGAGGCTGCAGTGCACTGGTTGTACAATGTCTGGTGCGGGGAGGGCAGCTTCTTCCTGTGAGGCCTGCCGGGTAAAGCCTTTGCAATTGCTTATGCTTGGGTCTGAAAAATTACACGTAGGTTTTTGGCCAGGAGCTGAACTCCTCAAGTATACATCGTATGAGTCCATTTCTACAGAACTCTAGAAGTAGAATCTAATTTATATAGTAAAGGAACACAGACTAGCAGTTGCCTGGGATTGGGGAGTGAGGTAGATTTATTGCAAAGGGGCATGAGACAACTTTTTACTGGGAGTTTTTGTTATCCAATTGTAGACAGTTATCAAAACTCATCAAATGTACGCTTAAAATGGATGCATTTTTACATGATATAAATTATATCTCAAAATTGATTTTAAAAGTAAAGAAAAAATGGAATTCTGTGTACTAGTGAAAATATTAATGTGTTTACTGCAGCTTACAATTTTTAACTTTAAATTATGAACAGGACTGTAGTGTAAATATAAAATGTGAAAGTGTATGGGTTGGGTCACGTTATGTTGTATGCATGACTTTATTCAAACAGCTGAAAAGAAAGTGATAGTGTAAAGAGTCATGATTACTCTCTGAAATTTGTTTATTTATTAAACTGATGTTCTATTTCTATTTAGTTCACAGTGCATTTATGTGTTATAAAACTTTATCATATAGTGGCGTGAAGCAATAAAACTCTTGTATCTTAAAAATATTTTTCAATTTTTTTTATTGTACAAAAATATAACATAAAATTTACCATTTTAACCCCCTTTTTTTGTTTTTTGAGGAAGATCAGCCCTGAGCTAACATCCATGTCAATCCTCCTGTTTTTGCTGAGGAAGACTGGCCCTGGGCTAACATCTGTGCCCATCTTCCTCCACTTTATCTGGAACGCCGCCACAGCATGGCCTGACAAGCGATGCATCGGTGCATGCCCAGGATCTGAGCCCCGGGCCGTCAGCAGCAGAGCGCACACACTTAACCACTACACCACGAGGCTGGCCCCTTTAACCACTTTTAAGTGTATAGTTCAGTGGCATTAAGTACATTCACATTGTTGTACAACCACCACCACTACCCATCTCCAGAATGTTTTATCTTTTTCTTAGAGTCAAATTTCTATGAAATTTGTTATGAAATCTTGTAATTTTTTTGAAATATACCCCATATTTCTATGTAGCATGCTTACATTGCTGCTTCTTGATCCCCCTCCCCCAGTTTTATAATTCGTTGACTTCCTGCTGTCAAAGATGAGGAAGATGTATAGCAGTCATACTATAGTACAGAAAAAAAAACCACTGTAGGTATTTCAAGCAGAAAGGGGCTTTGTATAGGGAATTAACAGCTCGCAAAATTATTCCAAGTGTTGGAACAGAAGTCAGGGACTATTTCTAGACCATGGTTCAGACTTGTGATATTATTGCAATCTAGAGGTCAGAAAGCTGTTGTTGCTGCCGCCGCCACAATTGGCTGTTGTATCCAGAAGGCTCATGCTAGACGTTAGACTGCGGAGTCTCTGCCACCAGAAACACTCAAGTCTGTCTGACCTCACATACTGAAAGCAGACAGATGACCTTCTTCTGTATCTTGCTGGAGTACATCTACTTGGTAGAACCTTTTTTACATTCAGACCATGAGCTACAAAGAGACTAGGAAGTGTAATTTTTAGCTGTCCACCTCTTCCAAATATAAAAGAAGAGTGAAAGTTGGGAGAAACTACAAGGATAAAGGTCTCTGATACCTCTGCTCCCAGTGCACATGTACACATTGTGTTTTCTCATCTTTCCAATATTGTTATATTATAATTTTGTTTAGAAAAATATATAGTGTTTACATTGTTATGGTCATATTATGCTATTTACAACTAATACATGTAGTATATTTTGATTATTTTCCCTACCCCCTCCCCTGCCCAGCTTTTTGCTATCGTATTTATTTTGTTGTTAGTTTTTTGTGTATTTACTATGGAATCAACCCCAAACTCTCTATCATTTATTTGAATCTCTTCTCAAACTTTTCTTTCTTGAGCAAATTGCTCCTGAAGTTTTCTTAATGCCGTCAACTTTGAATGATTTCCCTCTGTGTCTGGTGTATAGCTATTATACACCAGACATAGATGGACCTCTTTTCTGTGATGGACCTCTGTTTCCTGAAACCAGGGTCTTCCTCTTTCATGATTTACTCCCTGGTTTTGGTGGAGCACATTCTCTACCAGCTTCCTGAGAAAGAACGTAGAGATGGGGTAAGGTGAGTTCTTTTGAGTCCTCTTTGTTTCTGTATATGTAAGGAAATACTTTATAGAACATTGCTAATACATATTTTTCCTATGCTCTGAGTATTATCATATGCTCTTAGCCAGTGAGAAGTAAGACTGCAGACTGTACTATATGCTCTCAACTTTTACATGTGGCTTTGCATTCTGCCATTTACTTTGATTTTTGGCAAACAGTTTTGACTAAGTTTGTGACAGGAGATGTACAAGTGATAATGCTGGACTATAAAAAATGAAGAGATAGTATCATGCTGGATGTTAACATGCAGTTGTGTTAGTGACTTCCTGTGCCTTCATGTAAAGGTTGACGAAACAGTGGATAAAGATCTACAGGCTTAGCGTTGTTAAACATCCCTTGATATTATGAAGGGTATTATGTGCATCACTCTGATTTGTAGATAACAAAACAATGTGAATGTGCCATAATTTCAGGGAATTTGAAGAAAATGAAGGATTGTTACAAGAATATGATGCTGGGAATGCATCTCCATAGGAATTATGTGATGTTGATACTGTATAGCTGTGATTCAGTTACTTTTTTCCAGGGACACATTTTCTGTACTAACTGGGGTATAATTATTTTGCTTTTCCTTTCTTTTTTCTGTTCTCCCCTTCTCTAACCCTTATTAGACATATGTTAGAGCTTTTTATTTGTCTTCCATGTCTCTTAACTTTTTTTTCATGTTTTTCAACTCTTATTACTCTGTGCTGCATTCTGGGGAATTTTTTCTCTTCTGCTTCCAAATCATTAATTCTTTGTTCTGGTGTTCTCTAGTTTTTATTTCATTAGTAGAGTTTCAACTTCAGTGAACATATTTCTCATTTTTATGGTTTCTGCTTTGTTCTTTTTTATGTCTATGCTTGTTTAATAACTGCCTGCTCATATTTATTGGTTGTATTGCTTTAACTGTTTGGCAGTTTAAAAATTATACCTATTTTGAAGATTGATTTGAGTTGGCTTTGTTTTATCTAGTTCAAGTATGAATCCCCACCTCTCTTTTGTGTATGTCTGTAGTATTTTTCTTTACATCAGATTCTTTCACATGTCTTATAGTTTTTTATGGTTGTGAGCTTATTTTCCAAATAAATTATCTTGTAAAGGAATGTAGCTCATGACCTACTTTTTTTTTTACTTTTAAATTTCTGGCTGGACTGTATGGTTTCAGGTTGCTAACCAGTTTTATGTTAGTTGATTGGCTCAAGTACAAATTTGGATTCTTTGCCCGCCAATGCAAAGGCATTTGGTTTTGGTGTTGAGTAGTTAACTTTTCCACCTAATTTGGTGGGTGCCTTGTGTCTGGCTAAGACATTGAGCAGGTGGTTGGAGATTATCTGATTGCTATTTAAGAAAGAAGAAAGTCTGTGTAATTGAACTCTAACCTTTAAGCCTATTTGGTCTCTACATGCTCGTGGACTGCTTGGCTTCAAGTCCCACCCTCTAACTGTTATGGTTTGATTTTGACACCTGAATATTTCCCTTTCTTCCTTTGAGCTTATCTGTGTTTTACAAAATATGTTTTCAAATATTTTAGTCAGTATTTCAAAGTTTGGAATGGTAGGTATCAGGAGCCGTTTCAGCAAATGCTTAATTATTTCATTTGAGTTTGCAGTTTCTCAAAATAAGGAGTCAAAAAAGAATCAAACTGGATGCAGGACCTGACCTGTGACAAGCTATCATTTCGCCTTAGTGAAAGACTATAGACATATTTCTTTCTTTCATTGATATGAAGAGTTATTATTTATTAAAATAATTTTATTTTAAAACTTGTGATGAAGTATAAAATTTACCTAAATTTGTTGGTTCAAGTATAGACTTAACACCTATTATGTGGTGAAAGGTGTTGAAATTTGAGATGTAGTGGTATAGTCGTTGTCACTATTCCTGCTCATGATTCTTCTAAGTCACCATCTTTGTTAATTAAGGAAAATTATTGTGCATATACCAAGAAATACGACTGTTCCACAGATGGGAAACATCCCCAGGAATGGAAATAAATGTCTTTAAAATAAAATTAGGAAATATTTCAGATTCATGTAGTTATGACTCTAACAAATGATAAACTTCGTTCCTTACATTGCAAGTAGCAGTAACTAGGGAGGATGTTGCTTCAGGGTGCAGCAGATGGCCTCTAAGTAGCTTGGTGAGCAAAATGTTTGCTTAAGGTGACAAGATGTACCTACCCTGTTTCCCATATGCACTAGATCGTTGGTAACATAAGGTCTTAGCTGAAGGAAGTTGTTAAGTTTAAGGTCAGGGTGTAATTCCAAAGCATTTTAATAAATAAAGTACATATCCCTCAGCTGATAAAATTTCCCTGTCAGTTCCTGCATGCTAAGATGAAATTTGTAGGCTTTCCTCTAGATGACATGCAGCATAAAATCCATGTGAGGTGTGTGTGTATGTATTTGTGAAAGACATTGCACAGTATTTGTTGCATGATATATTGTGTGTGTGTATATATCAGGTATGAGATTGATGGGGTTTTGATAACATTCTAATGTAAAATGGAATACTTATTGCTGGTTCTGTGAAAGATTATTTGATGACTTTTGCTAGAAAATAAATAATGCTGTATATTCTCTTTTATTTTACAATATGTATTTTAAACTGTTTGTTATGGAAAAAATTGCAAACATACAAGAGTAGAGAAACAGAATAATAAACCCCTATGTGTGCATTACCCAGCTTCAACAATTATCCTTCATGGTTCATGTTAGTTAATCTTGTTGCATCTACACCCCGACGTTCTGCCTGCCCTGTGACTGCTGCTCCCCGCCACTCCAATCTCTAGGCCCCACTCACACCCCCGGTTAATACTTAATAGTTAGTGTTACATACTTCCACCAGGAGGCTTATAATGTTTGATTGCTGTCTTGTAATAGTTTTAATATTTATGACAGGATAAGGTTCAATTTTTGGTTTCTCTTGACTTTCTTCACAGTTTATAAAAGATATTCTTACACAATTAGTGTAAAATGTCAAGTTATTCATAAAGCCATTTTACAGTAATTGTGATTGTGTTATATAAATCAACACGTCATAGAGATGCACTTTTCTTGGAAGAAGTAAAATTCTTATCTTTTAAAATGAAAGATCATCATTGTCTTTTGGAAAACATCTCTTAAAAAATTACCAGCACATATTGCTTAATTTAATACTTTGGAGCACTGTACAATTGTATTACTATTGATTTTGTAAGTAATATTTTTAGTTCAGTCGATTTGCCATTTGGGGACTTTTTAAAAAAATGTGTTTTCTGAAACATTTTTTTTTTTTTTTTAAAGATTTGTTTATTTATTTTCCCCTCAAAGCCCCAGTAGATAGTTGTATGTCATAGCTGCACATCCTTCCAGTCGCTGTATGTGGGACGCGGCCTCAGCATGGCCGGAGAAGCGGTGCGTCGGTGCGCGCCCGGGATCCGAACCCCGGGCCGCCAGCAGCTGAGCGCACGCACTTAACCGCTAAGCCACGGGGCCGGCCCCTCTGAAACATTTTTAGTGAACATATAATTCTAGCTCCTAAGAAACTCTCTATAGTATGACAAACAAAAGAGATGGTACAATACTTACATATAATTTATGGTTGAAACTATCTTATAATTTTAAATGCAAGAAGAATAAAAATGTTTATTGAAGGAAATTTCTGTTTAGTTTGGCTTGTTATATTTTTCCTTTTTCTGCTATATTTTTATTCTATATTAACTATGGAATATTTATTTTAGGACCACATTCTTATTATATACTTTTCATTAACAAAAACCTTTAAGAATACGTGAGCTTTTGTAGTTCCTCAGATAAGTGAAGCTGATGGCTGTTACTTTCTTGAAATTGAACAAATAATTAGAGCTGTAAGCCTAACATTTATTTTACTCTCTTTAAAGATTTTTTTTCTAGTAGTTGTATTTTGCAACCTAGAAGTTGTCTTTAACATTACAATTTAAAAAGTGAAATGCATAGTTTGCATGCAACACTGTCCATTGGGAATGATTAGGTTCTGTAATTTTAGCAAATTGCATAGATAAACATTGTATTAATTATATAGTGTATGAATTGCTATTGTGTTGAAAATGCAAAAGTATAACTGTTGTTATTAGAGTATATTGATTCTCATATATATGCCTCTATTTGTTAATGTCTCTGTTAGTATTTATTATTAAATTATATCAGCTATAGAGAATTATTAGATGGCTTTTTGATAAAATCTGTTAGTAAGCAATATGATGTATGATGAATTAATTAAGACCTTATATGATTATTTTTACTTTATTTTAGAAAGACATTTTCTGATAGCTGTTGTTTTATTTGATTTCAAGTGGTTGCTCATTCCAGTTGCCATTATAGATTGATTTAGCTTGCTCTAATACTTTTTTACCTTTGATTTGCCAAGAACTTCCTTTGGTTGTGTGGAAATGCAAGCCTTGTGTGAAGGAGCGTGTCATTGCATCAGAACTTGGCACCCTCGTGAATCTTAAGAAAACAGGCTGTTTGTTCCCTAGAGAAACTATTCTATAAGCTGACTTTGTTTTTATATTGTGTTCTGTGCTAGATTAAGTGATTTAGTTTAGTTTGGCCTGGGGCAAAACGTTTCAGGATATTTTAGAAAATCCTGTATCTGATTAACTCTCTGAAAATAATACTAGTTTTAAAGTTTTGCTTTTTAAAAATTTATCAGCAATGCCTTATTCATTCTCAAAGTGTCATTTGTACCTGGCACTGAAAAGTGTTGCGGTGTTCCAATTGCTATATTGTTTTGCCCTCCAAGTTTTGAAAACATGAAAGCCATGTATTTTAAACACCATATATTTATTTCCTCCTAATTTAGTATTCTTCTATGACCTTCAGTGATGGGAAGTAGTTCAGCTTTTTGATAGTAATTTCTTGATCATTGAAGCGTATAACACAGGGGAACTATCTGTGGCAAACATACAATAGTCATAATGTAGAACAACTTAATATTTCTTATAAACTTGTTGAACTTTAGAATCCTGAACACTAGGACTGTTGTAAATAGTCCCTAATTGAATGAAGAAATGTGATTGTTTTAAGAAATATTTGCTTAATTCTCAGGAAATTCTTTCATTCATTTTAAACTTTTCTATTCCAGAAGATTCCTGTCATATATTAATTTTCACTTTTCACTCTACTTAAATCAAGCAAGCAAGCAAACAACCATAACAAAGTATAATTATTAAAGGTTAACTTTTTCAAAGTTTCAAGGGAGTCATAGAGGTTACTTCCTTTCTAATCATTTTGGATCTCTCAGACGTAATGTGGCTTCTTTCCAAGTTTCCTGTTCAATTCCAAGATGATTAGTAAATATTTAATAATTATGTTAAAAATAATATATGTACATGGTAAAAAAAATCAAATTATACAGATAGATATAAAATGAAATAGAAATACTTCTTTCCCTTATTCTCTCTCCCCACCTCAACTCTTAGGCCCTTTCCTCAGAGTAACCACTGGTAATAGTTTCCTATATATCCTTCTAGAAAAAAATAATATGCCTCTTCAAGCATGTATGCGTATATAGGTATAATTTTACATTTTTTTCTGTTTTTAATCTATCCATCTTCTGTGCCTGTATTGTTTTGGCTAAAGACATGTTTTGGGTAGGAAATTTATTTGTCTCATTCGCCGTTTTATATCTAACTCCTGGAACAGTGTCTGACGCATAATATGTAGGTGCTTAACAAATACTTGTTGAAAGAATCTTCCACACATAGTACATATATATCCCTTGCATTTGTGGTACAAACCATGTAGATTTGCTATATGGTTGTACTACATTTTATTTACCAGTTTTCTATTGATGAACATTTATCTTTGGTCTGTTTTTCTACTACTCATCCGTCCATTCATCCATCCACCTGTCTGCCCATCAAATATACTGAGTACTTATTGTATGCCGAACACCCTTCTAAGGATCAAATAAAGGAGGAAATCCAGGATGTTGCTTGCATGTAACTTGTGTATACATAGTTGGCTGAGATATACCAAAAACAATGAAATAAAACCTAAACAAGTGAGTTTCATGAAGGCAGCAGCATAAAGGATGTGATGAGAGAGGAGTTTCTACGTTAGATAGGATGGCCAGGCAAAACCTTTTTGAAGAGATGACTTTTGAGCAAGGCCTAAGGATGAGAAAAATGGTTGAGAGAGCTAGAGAAGAGGATTCTAGGCAGAAGGAATAGCAAGTATAGAAGGTCTGAGACAGGAATAAGCTTGGTGAGGCCAAGGAACAGAAAGAAGTCCAATATGACTAGAACGTGAGTATTTTCTCTTACAAATGAATACTGCTTCAGTGACTAGCTTTGTACATTAAAATATGGTTTACATAATTTTCTAAATACTTTTTTAGTAGTGGAACTGAGGGATCAAATGGTATATGCATTTTAAATTTTGATAGCTGTGGTCTGGGGCCATTCTTAGCCCTTATCCTTTCCCCCTAAACCTCTTCTTGCTTCCTCTGGCTCTGAGGAACTGAGGTTGTCTGGAGCTTGGTAGGGAGTGGGCTATGTTGTGAGACACATGAGTGAAAGGAATTCTTTTTGGGAGAGAATGTGCCAGGGACTGAATATTTGAGAGACTTTTGTCTAATAAGATGAAAATCCTTTAGTAGAACATATATATATATTGTATATGTTGAGTTATCTGATAAAATATTTGGCTTTCAGAAATACAGTGCTCTCCTTTGGCCTTTTAATGAAACCATTTCAATGCATAAATTATCAACATTTCTCAATCTAAGAAATACAAAGTTTGGAGTTTTCTAGAGTTATAGTTGGGTATGAGGCACTGTTATAAATGATTCCTAGTTTGACACTGTTGGATTCAGTTTACATAAATTAGTGATTAAACTAAGGAGGCATTATGAAAAAAACACCATTAACCAAAGTCAGCCAAAAGCCTTTGCCATAATGTGGCTTTTGTGGAGGAAGGTAAGAAAGGCATTTCCTATTTAAAGTAAATTTTAAAAAATCTTGGATGTTGTTACATTGGCAAATGAAATCCCATTTTTAAATGTCTTTCTATCAAAAAGGCATTGTTTAATTTTAAAGGATAAATGTCAGAATTACTTATAGTTTTTTAGGCATATTAGAAAATTTAGACTGGTCAAAGAACAAATTTTGTTTCATGAAGTGTTTTCCTGCTGAGTAAACAAGGAGAGTCAAGTCACGTTAGAGAGCACAGAGATGTTTGTTTAAATTTTTTCAATTTACATTTTTTGATAAGGTGAATGTAGGAAATTTTGGCAGGTATATTTAGATTCCCATGTACCTAGAGAGAGAAGGGGGTATGTGGTTTCCTTAATTATTATTTATTTTTCCTTTCTTCTACGTAATAAGACTCACTTCTTTTGAGAATTAAAAACAACTTAGGAAGAATGAGGTTAGGAATCCGTGATGGAGAAGATGTCAATTGAACAGATACTCCTATAGCATGTTCTGTCCATTATAGTAAAGATTTTGTTTTTCTTTTTTAACATGGGTAATTCCAGCGCAATTTATAAACAAACTTTAGTTGGAAATTGATTTTATTTTGCTACTTGAACCTGGTATACATTACTAATGATAAAGCAATTAACTTATGTTTTGTCCGTGATGTAATAAGTTAGCATTTTGGTTAAGAAGGCTACTTTAGCTGATATCTACTATAAAATCATCCCACTAGTTTTAACTTGAATATTTAATTTTTAATTGAAATAATTTTTGATTGAAACAGTTTTGATTGATATCAAATCTTTAAGGTGAGTGTAAGGAAAGGAATTAGTATTTTATTAGTCTTAATCCTTTATCCCAAAATGAATAGAAGTGTAAAATATGTTGCATATTTACAGAAATCTTCTATTCCTATTACAATATGTAGATATATGTTATAATTATTTGAATCATTAGAACATCTAATTTTTGCTTGACAATATGCAAATGTGCCATTAAATCTGTTTTTTAAGATTTTTCCAGTTTAATGTCTGAATCCAAATTCATAAAGAGTTGGAAAAATGAGATGTCTGAGCTATAGGATTCACAGGGATTTCATATGAAGCCTATTTAATCAGGATAACACTGTTATTAATATTCATAATGTCAGCTGGAACACAAATGACAGACTATGGGGCCTAAAAATTTTACTTGGTGAATTTATTAAAAGTAGCTTAAAAAATTAATGAAATTTAAGTAAAGTTGGTGAATATGAAAATCTTGTGTTAGCAGAAAAAAAATCTCTATTAGAACTTTTTTTAAGACCATTTTGCATTGATGTCTTTTGACAGATTTCATTGGTACTTAAAGAAGAAAGATGCATGAATGGTCATTTAAGAGGATTTAAACACATTGGCACATTAATTTTTACATGAATAATAAGTACTTCCAAAAGCAATTAACTTACACTGTACAAGATATGAATTGAAAAATAAGACTGTGACATCAAGGGCAAAGCAAATGTGATGTACATTTTAAACTTAGTGGCAGGACTTTTTAATATTTTGATTTATTTTATTTTTATAGTTTGTATAGCATATGACTTAGAATATGGTTATTTTTAATGCATTTGAAAGCATATTAGAAGGGCAATAATGCTCCCTGCCTCCCCCCAGATATTGTTAGTGTTAAACATTATCGTCTGCAAGTATTGTTTGCATTTATCGAAAATTAAACATTTGTTGTGCTATTGGTAATATTTGAGAATATGTTCAGTTTTGCAGAAAGTCAAAGGGATAATTCTGGTTGGGTTTAGTTGCTACAAATACATATGTGTTAACACGGACTTATTGATTATAGCACAACTTAAGTGTATAATAAATAAGCTTCTGAAAGTTAAGAACCATCTGAGTAGTATACAAGTCAATTTGTTCTGAATTTTAGCCTAAGAAAGTAAAAAATTTTGAATGGCTTAAGTAAAATCAGGATGCATTTTATTTTGTGTACTACCTGTTACTCTCTCTGTTTTAAAATATGCTTATAATGATGTTATACCAGTGCTCTAGTTTTTATTTTTATTATTAAAGTTCACTAAAAACAATTACTTTCAGACCATTATTTGTAGTCACAATACTGAGTAATCCATTTTACGTTTTCGTTTTCCAGAGATTATTTTTCTTGCAAATTTTAGTACCTATAAAAGCATAGTTTAGCTATTAGCTGTGACAGTCCAGTTAGGGTTTACCAATGAGAGAATATAGGCGTTGGCCTGGCTTTCCAGGTGGGTACTGTAAGTTTCGCTTGCTGTCTGTCGGTGCACATATGAACGATTGAGTTTCTTTAGACATACGAGAATTGCATGGTATGTTTTGGGACTCATATTCATATTGATTGGAAAAAGCATTAATTACCAGGGTGTGTAGAAATTATCACATATAAGCCATATATTAAAATTTTTTGTATAAGGAATTAAATCAAATTGATATAGGTTATTATTATTTTTTTCTGGTGGCTTTTTAAAAGTTAGGTTTTAGGGGGCATTTTTTGTTGTTTTCGGCACTAAGATGTTCTCTTACATGCCCAGGAGAGGGCAGCATTTTACTATGTCAGGCTCGTAAAAGAATTAGCGCTGCTTAGACTGTCAATGTTTCTTGTAATTACTCCCAGTATATTTGTTGCTTGCTTATGAATTAACTTGCATTTATGGAACTAAATCATTCCAATCATTTAATTACACCTGAGGAGCTGAACTATAATTGCTTGCTTCCAACTAGGATCTGATATGGCTTGAGCAGTATTAATTTGGTGTTTACTTTTCTGAGTGCTAAAAGCATTAAAATGATTGTGCAATGGGATTACATTTTACTAATTGCTGGCATTCATTAGCTGGGTAAATGATGAGGAAGAGTGACTATATTGCAGAGGGATAAAATTATGGTTTTAAATAGTATATTACTAAGCACATTAAGGCCTGTAAGACATGTTTTAAAATACTCCTGAGGTTATTAAAGACTGTATTTTCTACATGTCTTGCTATATGAATCTCTTATTAAAAGACTGCAATTATTATTAACCTTTTTGGGCAATATGTAGGGAAATGGCTTCATTGACTGGAACATATTTCTTTGATATTAATAACTTCCTATATTTTCAGCTAATCCAAAAGTAAATGAGGAACTTAGAAAAAGATTGCCAACTCCAGATCAACATATTTAGAGAAAATTGGAAAAGGAGAAGCTGACTACAGCTTTATTTGAGGACTTTTTAAAGAACGCAGAGTTCTAGCTGTGAGGTAAATCTAATTTTATTCTCCTTAAAAGCATGCCAAAAAAAAAAAAACTTGCATAGCTTTTATCATGTTTATTATGAAAACAAATGCAAGAGAGAAATACCAATAATTCCACAAGTTAATGCTAGTCTTTATGTTTAACAGAAATTAGAATAGCATTCTTAAATTACTTTTACAAGTGTAAAATATTTTATATGAAAATATACATTATAAATTCAAATTAATAAATTTGAAATTTTTGTGTAAAGTTTATGACATAGAGTAAAAATTTTATTTTTCTTAAATTGTTGAGGTTATATAGTTGACAAAGACTTAAGTTAAATAAATTAAATGGTTCTCTAACCAAAGGAGCAAAAATGTCTAGAAAGCTTAACCTAAACTGTATTTACTAAAATATAAGTGTGAAGGAAAGAACCTTTTTCTGGAAAAAAAGGTTTAATTTCACCTGTTGAAATACACGGTTAATTGTCTTATTATAAAGATTTTAGAAAACCATTTATCCTGTAAAGTCTCTGTTAAACAAAGGTAAGGTTTAGGTGTGTTCTGATACATTGTTTTAAGTTTATTTATCTAGAGTTGGCTTTATTTTAGCTTCAAATCTTGGAGCAAAACCCAGAGACCTTGCCAGAGCAAACAAGAACAGAAGTACAAATGGAAGACTGGTCAAAAGGTAAGGACTTTTAAGGCATTAATACCAAACCCCAGGTGTTGGGCTAGTTCAAGGCACTGAATGAAGTGTGTTTGTTCTGTCCAACGTATTAGACAGAGGCAGACAAGCACACACACACACGCACACAAAGAGACCCACATACTGCAAAAGAGACACAAAGAAAGACTCCCAGAGAAAGAGACACACACAGAGGAAGAGATATCGAGAGAGAAACAGGCAGACAGACACAGGGAGAGAGAAAGAAACACACATACACACCAAGTGATAGAGGAGATTGAGAGAATGGCTGGGAGAGAGATGCATACAGAGAGGTATACTCAGAAAAAGAAACACAAGTGGAAAGAGAGCTACAGACACAGGAAGGGAGATACTAAACTCAAAGAGGGAGACACAGACACACGTATGGAGGCACACACACAGAGAAAGACACATATATATAGACATACACAGAAAGAGACACACACCAAGATTCACAGAGAGATACCAGAGTAAGAAACACCATGAGAGACAGAGATATATAGTGAGAGAGACAGGGAAAAAAGAGACACTCTGAGAGAGATAGAAGCACAGGCATGCACACAGACACACTCAGAAAAGAGACACACTGTGAAAGGTAGACAAATATACAGAGAGAGACAGACACACATACACATGGAGAGGGAGACACATACACACAGAGAAACAGACCATGACACACATGGATACAGAGACACCTGCAGAGGCACATGCACACCAGAAGACACACCCACAAACAGAAGGAGTCAGAGGGGACCAGAGAGAGTCAGAGTGGCAGAGACATGCAGAGATGTGCAGATGCAGACAGAAAGATACTCCCAGACAGACAGACTTGAAGACAGAGTCAGAGACAAGGAGAGAGAGAGAAAAAAAGATACACAAAGATGTGCACAGGCAGAGGGAGAGAAAGTCAGAGAGCAGTTTGAAAGACAAAGACGGCCTGAAAAAGAGATAGAGAGATGATGGATGGGTGAATGGATGGGTGGATGGGTAGATGGACAGATAGATGGATAGACAGATGCTTGAAAAAGAGAGAGAAAGAGACGATAGAGAGAGATATTAGAGCACATCCATCTGTAGAACAAGATAGAGAGAGCCATAAAGAGGTTTAAAAATGTTAAGTTTTTAATTGAGGTCTCCACTAGTAAAATGTTGCGAATCTGGGATCCTTGGGAAATGAATCATTCTGAGTATAATATTACATTTAGTTGAAGGCTTAAACTTTTATGTACATCATTTTTATTTCCTCTAAATTTTATAACTTAAAAAATAGGATTATTACCAAAACATTGCACGCATCTCTCTCTCTTTTGATTCCCCCTTCCCCAAAAGGGCTCCTTTTTCACCATATGTCAGCCACACTGTTACATTTTTCAGAGGGTTAAAGGCCATTTTGGGGACTGTTCTGTCATCATTGTACTAAATAAGTTAATAGCTACACATTCTTTTGAGGTATAGAAAAATGCTGTGCTTTCTGAGTATACCTTTTTTTGATTCCTACATTTGGTTTTTAAAAATTTCCATATTGTTATAAATTTTCTTACAGTTTATTCCCACTGTTAGCAACCTTTCTCTGCTTATTTGTGACTCTAGACTGCTTGTTATGAGTTTAGAATCCAGGTAACTGATTGAATTGTGTATAAAGTAATAGCAAGCAATATCTGAGTAAGATAATTAAAGGTTTTTAACACAAAGTTAATAGTTTTCGTGAACAGACTTTGTGACACTTAATTTTGATCCACTCTTTATATTCAAGTTTGTGTTAAGGATGTATTGATGTGAAGCTGAGAACTAACTTGTTGTAGCTGTTTTTATTCATTTATGCAAATAAGCAAGCGAACATTCTTCTTTTGAAGAGCCCAAAGCAGTTTTACTCAATTTATGTACAAAATAAGAAAAGAGGAAGTAAATAATGATGCCCCTGTTGCTTATGTTCCCTATTCAGAGGTCACATTCGCTGTGAAAGTCATGTTGTTCAAGTTATAGACAAAAGGATCTTTAAGGAGCCAAAAGAATTATTTTTAATATCTAAAGAGCTAAAGGCTGTGGAGGAACTACTTCTCAGAAATGTCGAATAACCAGGAAAACTGTTAAGGAAGGGAGCTGCGGAAGCTCTCGAACACTTATGGAAAGGAAGCTTTTCGGGCTAATGACATAGATGCATAAATAGTTGGCAGGAGGACAGACCACAATAGCCATGACTGAAACATCATTAAGAAAATTTGCATTTTTACAGGCATTTTTTTGACACTGGAAATAGGAATAAGGCATTCCTTTATATAAAAGGCCTGTTAATGAAACACTGTTAAGAAATAAAATTAAACAAGTAAATGTAATATCTTTTGGGTTTTGCGATAACTGATATGTTTAAACAGTAAAATCTCACGTGGTCATCTCCTTGATACCCTGGTTCCTGGGATTTATCATGGCACGAATTGCTTTAAAGCTCTATCTTACATTAATGTTCACAGTCTGCTCTAATAAGTAGTTATTTTATGTAATATTATTTTACTTATTTTTTTAGGAAATCGAGCTAATTAAGATTGTATTACACAGATAGGCCTTTGCATTGTCTGACAAGTTTCATCATAAGGAGGCTGAAGTGCCTCTTTTCCTGGCTTTATTGTAGAAACACTGCTGAAATATTTGAAGTCAAAGAGTTGGTGAGGTATATAATGTAACAGATACAACCATTCACATTTTTCTTTGTTTTTGTCAGTATAGACAGTTTGGAACATGTGAAGCTGAGGTTGGTAGGTAGGAAGGGTGAAGACATCTACAAAATGTGTCTAGGGTTCTTTAAGTAGTTAAAAAGACAACACTGAATGAATGAAATTTTTATGTTGACGGAAGCAGTATGTGAGTGAATAAACGTGTGTTGCCAAGTAAGCATCGGTAACGTCTTCTGGCTTCTTAAGAAGTAAAAGATGTTTTGCCCTTTTGTGAAACCTTTCTATTTTTCAGGATTCTTTTTTTTTTTTTTTCTGATTTTTAAGAAAAAAAGGAAATGTTATAATCAAAGGACATTTGTACAGTCAACCCTTGGAAAGAATGAGTTTTTATGTGATTGGTTGTTCAGCCCTTGTTAGCATTTACTTATTATTTGTGTAATTATGTAAGAAAAAAAGGCATGGAGGTCAGAAATCTCTCATGAGTAATTATTTGGAATAGTATGGTAAATTTCTGGATATTTCTTATACTAAATTTTGGTGATTTTTGTTAAATTAGCAGAAATGGTTTAGTTGTTTTATAGTGCACAACAGTCCATTGGAAATAGTTTATGTATTACTTATGAATAAATGTGTCTCCTATAAGTCTACATACCTACAATAATGTAGTTAAAAATGAGGTCTGGATGCCAGTTAAATATACAATATTGTGAAACTTTTTTAAATTTAGAACCTTTAGGGGTCAGTGTTCCCTAAGAAAGGTTAAAAAAGGTTACTGTGCCTACCCAAGTTAAATATTGTCTGCTATATTTTAAATATTTCTTACCAATTGAAGGTAAGAAATGGTAAGAATCACACCACTTGAAGAAGCTTTAGACAAAACCCTTTCAATTTTATGAGTTTCTTAAATATTATTTTTAGGTTTATTATTTTAGGAAATTATAATTAATATGTATTTTATACACAGAGTAGTTATTTTCACGTATGTATTATCTCAATTTAGATATGAACCATATGTTTTTAAACCATTTTCTTTTAAGCTTAAAAATACTTGAGATAAAAAACCACTTCTAGAACTGCTGATGTTCATAGAGTCCGTACATGGTGCAGTTTATTGGAGGCTAGCAAATATTTTAAAAATCTTATCTTGCTGGATTTAAATAAAAAGAAATTGTCCTTTTTATTTTAGAATTGGACTGGCAATTCTCTTTTGTAGCCATGATTCTTATGGTTTTTCTACCAAACAAAACAAATATCTAGGACTGAAACCTAGCAAAATGTAACTTTTAAGTGGTTTGTTGGTGTCTTATTTGAGTCAGAATACTATTTATTTTTGCTTGGCATTTGGAACCTGTGTGCCACCATCAACCTCTTTCATTATTGATTCATTTATCTATCTCTCTTTTCAAAAAGTATGTATTCTTTTTACCTTTTGTCCATCTGTTCTATAATTGAATTATATGTGAAACTATTGCATGATTTTCAAGCATTTTATGAGTAGACATCTATAGAAACACTATAGAAAAACATTTATGATGCTTTTGAATGTGTTTGATCACTGCGACTAAAATATAATTGTAGAATATCATATCATTTTCATAAGCTATTTTATGTTTGAAGCAGAGAAGAAGGAAATGTCAGGTTGCACAGAACAGACATGCATTTCTACCAGCAAAATAGCTGGTAGAAAAAAAATGATTCCCTTAAGCATTATGATTAGACACTTTTTGAAATGCAGGGTTTTGAAAGTATCTAGATAATTAATCATTCTGTGTTAAATTACAGGACTTGAATTGTATTTAATAATTGGCTTACTAGTAAGTAATGTTATATTTTCCCTAAATAAAAGTAGTGCAATTTGGTTTTTTTGTTTGTTTCTTTTAAAGCAGAAGGTAAGTTGCACTAGAGAACCAATGCATTTCATAATTTCTATAAAATGTTATCGTAGGAAGAACACAGGTTTTCAGAGCTAGGTAGACCTGGGTTTCAATTTTTTAATCTTCCACTTACTGCCTACCTGGACTTGGGTGCGAATTCCATATTATTTTTAAGCCTGGGTTTTCTTGTGTATGGAATAGGGAGATAATTCCTTTGGGACTGTTGTGAAGATTAGAGATTGTGTATGTAAAAGTCCTACTTCAATACCTAAAACAGGAAATGAGTTTATTTAATATGTATTTCACATACCAGAGTAATTATTTTCACTAGTGTGGTGATGGTAATGATTTTTACAGATGCAAAAAAAGAAAAAGATTGTTGACTTATTTTACAGGGCTAAATAAATGGTGGTAGTTGCTGTCATTGTTATTCCATCTAGCTGTGAAAGAGGTCTATAAAAAAGTTTCAAAAGTATTAAGAAACATAAATAATAGTATTTGAAATGGTTATTAGTTTTATAGGCAGTCTGTTCTCTTCAAATATAATGTTACCAATGTCATTAGAAACTGGATTTTTTTCAAAGTAGTATAGCGTATATTTGATAGACTATAATGTAGAATCAATAATACTAATTTAGGGTAAAATCTAATTTTGTCTTTGTTGAAATCCCAGTTGCAATAAAAATGTTCCCACTGGTGGCATCATGCGATGTGCCTTTTCAAGTGTGAATTCAAGAATGCATTTTTTATTTCTATATGCCGTAGAGGGGTTAAAAAAGAACATGTCTGAGGTCTGATTAAATTTACTGTTTATCTCCGTAGGACCTAACTTAATAGAGTTCTGGTAGCTTCTTACACATGACCATCTAGAATATTTGAGAGAGTGGTTTTAGGACTACTGGCAGCTGGCCAACAAGGATTGATTCATTTCCAGAGGAAATCCTAAGGCTACTTGTAAAAGAATGATTGAGGTTCTACTCTTTTATAAAAAAAAATAAATTTCTCTTATTTTAAATAAGTTTATTAAAATAAATGAGATTCTGGGTGTCTTTATTTTTTAAGCTTGATGTGAATGATTCTGTTACTACTATTGGCCTCAGTAGAAAAATGGAATGAAAAAAAATTGTTTACAAGGACAACTTAGTTTTCTAAGTGGTTATAAAGTTTGTTATGAACTATGTTTTGAGATTTATCATTTCTGATATGAATATTTCATATTTGAGAATTTATGCCATAAATCATGTATGTTTTACTTTTTGGTAAGTTTTTAAATAGACTTTATTTTGTAGAGCAGTTTTAAGTTCCCAGTAAAATAGCGCAGAAAATACGGAGTTCCCTTTATGCCTCCTACTCCCTAACCCCACACGTGCACAACCTCCCCACTGTCAACATCCCCGCTATAGTGGTGCATTAGCTACATTCGATGAACCTACCCATAATCTTAGTAAGAGAAAAGTTTATGAGATAATAGGAGTCTTTCTTTATTTCTTCTTTTGTTTTTACTAAATGTAGAGTGTTTTAAATCAGTTCAGGCTTTACTCTTCATGTTGGAATTCTTACTACACCTTTGGTCCTTCATGTTATAAAAATGAAAATTTTTAAGAAGAATAAGCAAAAGTGGTAAATTTCTTTTTTAATAGGACCCCTTCTCCCCCATTTCTCTACTATTGGTGTGATCCTCTCTTTGTACAACTTGTGACTATTTCTTTGATTTAACGACATCCAACTCTACTTTTAATATTCAAGCTCTTTCAAATTTATTTGTGGCCATGAAAATCTGAATATACTTTTTTTAAATAGAAAAGCTACTTGAATTTTTCAGAAGTTATTTTGCTTTGTTTTAAATTCTCTACCCTTAGGATTCTGAGCTCTTTGATCAAAATACTCATTTCTTGTTATGGCCCTTTCATGCCAGGGCCCTCCCAGGAACACATTTACAACACAAATCTTAATGTAATATTAGTGAATCTTTAATTTCCCAGAAACTATAATTTCAGTTTATCATACTTAGGATGACTGTTGTGGTCTCAATAGTGGCTATATTTGTCACCTTTAGTATGCTTACTATAAAGTCCTGAGTGTGCACTGGCATTTTGTTGATTTTGGAGATCTGAATCAATATGCATTGATGTGTAGACTGAATTCACGGCCATTTACACAGTTGGTCCAGATTGACTGGCTATTTGTAGAGTAGGGCTGATGTGACTACATTTACTACTTTTGGTTATAAATAAATCTGATAGTTGAATAAAAAATTTGGAGGGGAATCACCAAATCCTCCAACTTGTAGGAGTTGGAGTATTTAAACAACCTGTCATGTAGGACATTATTATCTTTTGGGGAGTATTTTCAGATACAGTTTTTCTTTGTGTTTTGCCTTTTGTGTTTTTCTTTTTTCTTGAGGAATATGAAAAAGCAAACAGAACACATCAGGCCATAAAATTTTGAAATTGGTTGCATAGATATTTTGTAGTCTAAATGATTGAATTAAAAATATAGCTTTTGGGTAAAATTGATAATCCTTTGCCACATGGTAAAATTGTGCTGACAAGATGTAAGGTAAAAAGTAATTATTTTAGAAAATCCTATTTTGACTTTCATTTTAATTTTTTGAGTGATTCTGGTCTTCACATGTTGAAACTTTTTGGTACCTTAAAATCAAGATGCTAGTGGGTGAAAAGTTAAAAATGATCAGTTCATATTGATAAATTATACTTGTATAGATACTGAGTATGTTAGTTTTTGCTAATTAAATATTTTTTAATTAAAAATTAAATCCTCCTTTTTAATATAGTTTCACTGGCTGTACCTAAGGTAATTTGATGTACTCTAAAATGTAGTAATGTTCATTGATTTTTGAGCATTTTTATCATAGAAATATAATCAAAGTTAAGCACAAGATACCCTTATTTCCTTCTTTAATTAATGTCCTGTTTTTTTTTATTTTCCCCCTTATTCAAAATTTTCAGATGAATACTGATCCCTAACAGATTCAGATAGGAAGGGTTTATTTAGCATTAATTTCCTTGACCGAACAACGTGTATTAGAGGAAAAATGATAGTAAAGACAGAACAAATACGTAGTCCTTAAGGATTCAGGCTTGTATACAAATTCTAATATTTGGAATATGGATTACAGAGAGTATTCTGTATCCTTTCCACAGATTAATGTAAGTGTAAAGAATTTATACTTTAAAAGATTTCTATTTTAGGTAGATTAGATAGTTTTTGAATCTTTATCAAAAACCAAATGTTGCAAAATTTGGAGTCACTGAAGCCTGTTACTCAATTGCTTTTAAGAGTTTAAAGTTAAAAAAAAGTAATGATTTCAATTCAGCAAATTTGATTGTTTCCTTTCAGAAACCTTCATTGCCTATATTTTATAATCAGCCAGGACAGAGTTTAAGACCAGGACAAGGCTGCACTAGTCCAGGTAAGAAGGGCAAAGACAAAACAAGAATTTTCATTAAAAAAGCAGTCCTTGATCTCCTGAGAATGCAGTCAAGACCAGCATCAGAGACTTCCTCTGCATTTTTAATAGGCCATTTGCTCTCTAAGATGTTCTATATTGGTTCTTTATTACCTTGTTCTTTTTTTAAAGTCTCTGCCCCTCCCCCAAGTCATTTGAAATGAACACATTATAAAAGAAACAAATTTACTTTTCTCAGGCTTTTTTTCTCTCTGGTATTTTATGTTGTTTTTTTTTTAAGTTAAAAATGCTAACTGGAACAAGGAGCTGATGATGCTGCAGTGTAACTGACTAACAAGGCACTGGTATAGTAGTCACAGCTGAGTAATGAAATGAGAGTCCCTACCTTTTCCTCTTATGCTTTTGTTTCTTTTCCCCCAGATAAACAAATGGTGAATTTGAATAAAATATACATCATTTGCATAGAAAGTTATGTAATGATACCATATAGAGTATAATGATTTCCTAAAACCTTGTATTTAAAGTAACCTGAATTACAATGAGAGATAAACAGAATATTTACCCATCCCTTATGAGCTGCTGCTGATATGTAAATTTATTCTTCTACTTTGCACAAATATACTTTTGAGCTACTGCTTAAACACTTTGAGGTCCTTAGTCAAACAGTTTTAATGATGCCTCCAATATTATGAAAGTGTGACATTTGATGAATGTCTCATATAGTTTTGATATCTGGGCACATGTCAACAAAAAAAATTGAACATTGGTTTGTCATGCAACACCTAGATAATTTATAATTTTACTGTTTATATCCATCTTGACATTTTTTATCTGCCAAAGGCAGGTTTCATTTGGAATCTTAATCTGAGATTTATTTGGTGGATCTGGAAATCATAGCTAGGGTTCCCACAGGAAATGGTCCATCTACCAACAGATTAAATGGCAGTCCTGCAGTTGTTAGGGGAGCTCTGCATTTAACACACATGCATACTCATTCAGTCAGCACTGTGGAGAAAAATTAAAGTAGTAACCCAGGTTTAGGAACAATGTAGCTAAAAAGTCCCATATTTGCTGAATGACAAAGGGTTATATAGCAGCATTTCATTTTATTATTCGTGCTTGAATTTCTTGTTTGCTCTGTTGAGTCTGCTGACGAATACTAATAAATGCCTGCAACAATCCAGACGAGAGATGCCTGGCAACAAAGCTATGCGGTGGACCTCCCTGATCTTCTCCAGTTCACAACCTGACCTTTTGAAAAATTGGCTGGGCTAAGCTGCAGAATTTGGGTGTAATGGTTATTGTTAACTCCAGCTTTAGGATTTATTAATTTGTGTGATCAAGACTTACCTATACTTCAAAGTTTCAAAAGACCAAATACAATCATCCGTCCATTAGAACTAACATTGTATTTCAGTTATTTCCACTTAGTATCTGACTGGTGATTCTTCTGTTTTGTTTTTCAAATGTAAAAATGCTCTTCAATAAAATGAAAGGCACATATAAAGAAAATCTGTTTTTTCTCTTTACGCTTGTTTTTGGAAAAGTTACCTTCCATCAGTGATTTATGAAATTGTTGAATTCGTGGACACTCGGTATGTGTTTATACTTAACAGAAAATATTTAATTCTGAAACCTATTTTACTTGCAGTTATATAAATGAAAGACTTAGCTAGTTCATTCATATTTTTAATTACTTCATATAAATTAGTCCTATAGCAAGAAAAATTGAGAAAGACTGAAAAGGTTAGAAATATATAGTAAGTAGCCAAATAGTTCATATCACTGGGGAAAAAAAGAATAAAGATTACTGTTATGTTAATCAAATTTTAGGATAGTTTTCCCAATCATTTCAGCCTAAATAATATTTGTAATGGTTTAAATAGGGTGATATTAAGTTTTACAAAGCTTAATTTATGTGATATCTTCATAAGTTAATTAGGTAGCCTAAGCTTTAGGAGATTACACTATTATACTGTGTTCATGGCCTTCATATGGTGAAGGATGTTAAAATTTAGAAACTGAAACATTATGATATAACTTAGTTTTTACACAGATATCTGACCATTTTCTCAATAGAATGAATATTGATGTGTTCATGACTGTTTCCAACTTGATAAAACAAACAAAAACTTTTTAAAATTTGGTTTAGTACCACCACTTTAAATAGCTTTTTTATAATAAAACAAATAAAATTCCAATAGAGTAATTTCCATGAGTAGCCAATGGATAATTGGAAACATGGTACACTAAACTCATTGAATTTTCTTAATCAAAGATAAAATAACCTCACTACTTCTTTTTGACATTTTTATGTCAACTTTATGACAACCATGCATAGGAATGTAAAGGATGTAGTTTGATTGTCTAATCCTCATGTCCAAATGAGTAAATTATGTGATATAAACAGGTTTCACGATTTTCTAACTTTATAAATGCTTATAAAACCTTACTTCAATATCTTATTGCTACATCCAGCCCCTCCCCCCTATATATTTTTTACTTTCCCTCGATATATATAATACACCTTACTAGAACTACATGAGACTCTGAGTCTGTGCTTTCCAACGTGGTAGCCACTGGCTGCGTGTGGCTTTGAGCACTTGAAATGTGGGCCATGAGTATACAGACCAATGAAAATTATAGTTACTTTTTTTCCTTCTATGGCTGTTCAAGCAAAAAAAACAAATTAAAAAACCCCTGAGAGAGTATAAGTATCCAAGTCACAAGTTTGCATTTTTTAAGCCAGGAATCCAAAAGTGACCTAATTTTCTGTGACTCTTAAATTAGAATCTCTGACGGATAAGTGCCTGTGACCTACTAGCTATGATCCTGATTGTATCTAATATCATGTGCCAATACAGTGAGTGCTCAAATTATGTTACAGAAACATGCTATTTAAATTTCTTATGTTCCTGCCATGAGATTGAATTTACAGAAATAAACTATTAATTTTCTTTCTGTGGGATTGAATTTTCTTTCAAGATCTTTCCTAATGTCAAGATTTCTAAATTTTGAAGTCCTATTACTTCTGTAATTTATTAGTTTTATAATCTGATGTAAACTTTATTAAACCATTATGTATTAATTGCAAGTTTTAACCTAGTTAAGTATTTTCTCCTTAGTGTATGTTTCTCATTGAATGAGGTAGCATTTTATTTATTTTCCATTTCCATGTCTTCTGATATTTTAATGAGAACATTTTTTCTTATATTTTATTTTTATCCTTATTATATTTTAATAAGAAAATCTTTTGCTTTAGCAAAGCAGATGTAAGAACAGCTAACATTGGTGGATAACAATAGCAAACATTTATTGAGTGTATATTCTGTGTGGACACTTTTTTGAGAGATTATATAATTTAAATAATTTAATCCTCATAACAACCTTTTGAGGTAGATGCTATTATTATGTACTTTTTATTGATAGAGAAATTGATGAGAAGTTAAGTAATCTGCTAAAGGTCATATACAGCTATGTGGTGAAGCCAGAATTCAAACCTTGCAGTCTGTCTTCAGAGCCCATGCACTGTGGTTCTGCTTGGAAGATCTAAATACACCAGTGTTCTGCTGGGAAGGTCTAAACTTTTCTCTTGTGCACACTTAGATTAGGTGGGACCACTATGAGACATAGAACTTTCTGATGTTTTTTCTGTTACGTTTTGGGGGGAAAAAACCATCTATGCATCTATGTGGAAAACTAACCCTCTTCCCACAAAAAAGGGAAACACATAGTCAGAAATATTTAGTAAAGGAAATAGTGTTTGTACACACGTACAGATAGATAGCCTACATTTAACTTATTTATGGAAGTTATTAGGAGCCGCTAACTGATATTATTGTTCTAATTATGTTGAATCTAATGCTCACTTAGAAAAATTCTTGACCATTGAAAAAAGATAACATCTTTTGTTTAAAATTTGGGACTACTGTAGTAATTTATTCATCAAATCAAATTTCCCTTTATTTAATAGCAAAAAATATGCCACATCATTTTGATGTTCTGATGTAATGTGGTGATAGACGATATACAAAAGAAAGAAGCAATATACATGAGGTTTTGTTCTTTCTATATTTATAAAATCAGATGCCATGTTATAAGTAATAACCTTTCCAAAAAAAAAAAGAGTTTAAAGAAATGGTGACCAATTGTGTTTGCAAGTGTCAGAGAGCACATTAACAAACTACCTCCTTTATGGTTCATTTTGGATACAAATGCCCCTAAGAAGCACCTGCATCTTAAGGAGCAAGAGATCCATTTATTTTAATGTACTTGCGTATACCACTTCTATTCCCCTTTCTCTTTTCTGCCCCTAGGCTCTCAGGTAGCTGGGATGTTGCTATTCTGAGTAACCCCAGAGGGATCCCTGGAGACAATTCTAGCTCAGCCACTCTGAAGAAACAGCTCTGTAAACATTATTGACCCCCCAGGAGACCATCAAATCCGTTTACACAGATACCAGTTGTCACAAACTATTTACAAAGCCAGACAGAACAGAATTTCCCAGCCTCTAAGAATCCCTGTTTGATTCCAGCCACCTCTTCACTTCTGTATAGTAGTTGTGAAATAACAGTTATTTTCGGCCATGAGTCGTGATTTCTTGGGTAGCATCAATTTAGCTAAGTATTATACATTAACTTATGTATAATTATCTGGAGACTTGAACTCAAAGGGGATCCTATAGCTTTCTTTTCTAGGATAGGAAATGGTGTAATAGTGTTAATTTTCTAGGCTAATTGAGAATTTAATAGCAAAGCCAGCATGGAGGTAGTTGGCAATACTGATACTTCCAGAAGTAAAGAGAGAATTCATTAGACCATGGAAATGGCCCACTGGAAACAGCATGCAAGTCACTAGAGAGATACAAGGTCTTCAAAGCATATAATGCAGCTGGCCTAGGCACATGTATTAGGTATTAAGATTCCAAAGAAAATCTTCACTAAGTCCTCCCATTTTGCTCAGGTGAATAAACTGTCTTTAGCAGTAGCAGTAGGTGGCATTTGAGGAATATACCTAGTAGTCGTCTTCTGTAACATCATTTTAAAATGGTCACAGGATAAGTTTACATGGCAGTGATAGCATTAGATAGTAATAGCAAAAATTGGGAAATACATTTGGTTTGAAGTGGTTAAATTCTTATGTCCAAATAATACAGCGTGCCCATAGAAGAGCAAATAAATAAAGGGATTGATAGTCATCATAAAAAATTTCCTGTTGTGGGGCCGGCCCGGTGGCGCAAGCGGTTAAGTGCGCGCGCTCCGCTGCGGCGGCCCGGGGTTCGCTGGTTCGGATCCCGCGCGCGCACCAACGCACTGCTTGGCAAGCCATGCTGTGGCGGCGTCCCATATAAAGTGGAGGAAGATAGGCACAGATGTTAGCCCAGGGCCGTCTTCCTCAGCAAAAAAAGAGGAGGATTGGCGGATGTTAGCACAGGGCTGATCTCCTCACACACACAAAAAAAATTTCCTGTTGTTTAACTCTGAAAAAAGAAAGCTAGACTTGATAAACTTACAAATGATGAAGAGATTGATAATTTATTCTTTAAGTCCACATGGAGAAATGAATTTAAATAGTCTTAATTCTGTTACTCATAATGGTGGAAGAGTTAACAATGACAGTGATTAAACACTGAAGCAAATTACTTAAGGTTATAGAGTTTCCATTTCAAACCGTATGAGAGAGAGAGAGAGAGGAATCAATAGAATAGTTTTAGTTTTAAGCTTTCATCTGCCTAGAGATAAAAGTTTGAATCAGAAGTGAATATGTTTTTCTTTTAAACATTTATCTTTCTAATAGAATAGTGTGCAAAACAGATCTATAACTTTTTGTTGCATTTTATTGATTTGTGTGTTTATATTTCCATATGCAATTCTTTTTCAAGTAATGGGGTAATATAAACAGCTCAACTGAAGCTTTTAATAGCTTCATCCTATTATCACTTTATAAAGATCTTTCTCTTGGACTAGAGAGTTTAGAAAAAATCATTGAAGACTGAATTAGAGTCACTAAGTGCTGTCATCTTGGTTAGAGAAGGTACTAACTCAGAAATTGAATTTAAGTTGGGCTTTGAATAAGGTAAAGAAAATTTGGCACAATGCAATATGATAGAGAAGTGTCTTACAATTTGACTTGAAAAGTCAAAGTATATCATGCCTGCAACTTATTCTCAAATGATTCAGAAAAAATTACATATGCGTGGATAAATAGATGATTGATAGAAGCTGAATAATAAAGCAAGCATGGTAAAAGGTTAACATTTGGGGAATCTGGGTGAAGGGTATATAGGAATTCTTTTTATTATTTTTACAACTTTTTTATAAGACTGGAATTGTTTCGTAATAAAAAGGTAAAAAGAAATGACTGTTACCTACCATCAGTTCTTGTCAGCTGTCTCATCTGTCTGTCTTCTTTTGAGTGTTTATGTAGTCAAAGAAGCCTTTTGCATTTGGCTCTCATTTCTCGATATTTTTCTGGATGACTTTAGTGTCTTCAAAGGGGACACTTTCAGTCCCTGATTCCTTGATTTCCTCCTCTCCGAGTACCTTCACCATTAATCTGTTTCTTCAACCCATTCCCAGATGAACCACATCTTGGACTTTGTCTTTACATGTTACTCATTTTAGAAATTTTCACTCCCTGACTGTAATATCTTGTCATTTCATTACAAAAAATGTCTTTGTGTTTTTCCTAAAGCTGTTCCTTCTCCTCTGAACCCATTCCTATTCTTGTTTTCTTCTTATTCTTACCATCCGTCAATTTTTCTTTACTTCACCTAACTCAAACCTTTTGGCAGTTCATTACTTTGCATATTACTACTTGTCCTTTTTTGGAACAGATGCCTTTGCAAAAGCTTCTCAGAGTCTTCCGGTTGAGCATCAGTATGTCTGGCATATTTTGTATTTGGTCTCTATAGCCCTAGCATACTCCTTATTACATTGTACAGTCAAGCGTCGCTTAGTGATGGGGATACAGTCTGAGAAATGTGTTGTTAGGCGATTTTGTCATGCAAACATCATAGAGTATACTTTCACAAACCGAGATAGGATAGGTAGCGTACTACACACCTAGGCCATATGGTACTAATCTTATGGGACTACTGTCGTATGTGCGGTTAGTCATTGACCAAAACGTCATTATGCGGTGACATATTCAAATTATGAGATCAGTTTGCCTTCCTCACTGTACTGTAGAGTCCTTGAGGGGAGAGCCTGTTTCTTACTCATCTTTGTTTTCCCAGTACTTATCACAGGACGTATCACACTGTAGCTTTTCCATGAATTATTATTAAATTAATGAATAAAATTAATGGGGGGTCAAACTTTCTGTACAGATTATTGAATTCTGATATAAGATAATGCATTATGGCAGAGTAGAAGAGCATCGAGGGGATTTAAGCAATATTTGCGGAAATAGTTGGTCAAAAAAAAGAAGGCAGACGGGAAGGAAAATTTTATAAATCAGCCTTGTTTTCTCTAAAGTAAAATTAAATTCTCAGTAGAAGAGTGTGGATAGTCTGATTTGCAGAGCAGGCTCCAAATGTCTGATGAATAGTTACAGTTAGGAGTCTAAAAAGCTTTTACTACAGAGCCAGGTTAGAAACATCTGGGAATAATCTGAGACAAATCACACAGTACAGGTTCTTCAAAAATATTAAACATTTAGAATTAAAACCCAGAAGTGTGTTAGAACTTGGTGAGTTTATTTTAATAATACTATGAGCGGCTGTAGTCACTAAGATCCAGCGAGGAGTCCTCTTACTGGGAAGCTCCCACATCGGCTCTGAGTTTGGAGATGATAGCACAGCCACAGGTGAACAGGCGGTGCTTTACCAAGAGTTCAGGGATCAGGAAATTTGATGTTAGATAAGCTGAAGTAAGAAAGAGAGCTACAAATCTAGTAAGCAAATAGCAAGATAGGTATCAGGGATGGGGTAAAGTAAACACTCAGAGGTTAGGAATAAAAAACGGAAAGGGGAAAGATGCTGAACTAGACCCAGAAATACAGAGGTAAAAACATGGGACAACTCACAGATAATGGTAAGTTTGGTCTCAGAAACAGGTCCGAGTTGACAGGATATTCTGAATCAATTGGTGTGGTGTTGTCATGGGGAAGTGGGGGCTTTCTATAGTTGGCAGTGATCATGGCTCATCCTTTTACCTTTTGAAGAATCTTTGTACCTCATAAACTGGAGAATAGTATAGGCCCTAATAGTTCCTTTTTGATATGTCCCTGGAGACAATTTTTGTTATTTTGATATTGTTTTCAGTAACTATTTATAATTTTCTTTCATTTGAATTACTTATAAAGTTATATGTTAGTGTTAGAAAGCATGGTCTGTTAATGATATAGTGGTATTTCTTAGTGTCCATTTATAAAATTCCCTCAGTCAGATTTTGGGGTTCCATTCTACTAATACCAGCCTATTTTAGAGAAGTAGCAGCATGAACATCTAAAGCAAACCAAATAAGTGTTTTGAAATATCAAGAACCAATAAATAATCTTCAGATACCTAAAATTGTTAAAATTGAAATCAAAACAGAATGTAATGTTGAAATTTCAGAGACATCTCACAGTATGTAATTATAATAGCATGTTCTCCCAATTTGTTCCTTCAAACGAAGTGAAATCAAGAGTAATTTACCAAAAACCGGTGGTTTCTGATCTAACTTGCAGCCACCAATAAGATAGATAGTGTCCAGTACTTGCAGTTCACAGCTGGCTGTACCTAATTTCAACATAAATACATGCAAAGAATTTCTCCTTAAAGAATGAGTACTTTGTGAGAGGTACCTTATTTATAAATGCCCTATTTTATTTTTATTCTAAAATTACTATCTTCTGTCTTAAAAAGATTTTTGGTTTGGCAGGTTGGAGAAGACATCGTCAACAAGCAGGTGAGACTCGCCTGCTTTTTAAAGTTCAAGAATTATTTCAGCTGGAAATAATAAAGTACGAGTTGAAATCAGTATTGTGCCTGTTGGTCTGATTTCCCAGTGAAACAGTTCATTTTGTGCACTTGTGTGTGTCATTGTCTCCCAAAACTTTCAGTATAACATCAGATATACACTATTCCTTTGAAATAACTATTATTTACTAGTTACAGCTTAAAATAACTTTTATGAGATAGCCAGGCATTACAAAATAGGCTTTATAATGTATAATATATATCTGATAGAGTGGAAGTTAAAAATAATTCTCCTTGTGTTATATCCATTGTAATATTATGATGATGATTACAAAAGTAATAGCAAACATTGATTTGCCAGACACGAGGCCAAGTGAATTTTGCATTCATTTATTCAGTTAATCCTCACAACAACTGTGAGAATTAACTGTGAACAACTTATGTTCCCACTTTACAAGCAAGAACCTGAGGCATGGGTGGGTAAAGTAACTTGCCCGAAGTTATGCACTTGGTGAAGCCGGAATTCTGACTCAGGCAGTTTGATACCAGAGCTCCATGCACATTATCACTTCACTGTCATCAACTTATTGCATCCTATTTTTCGAAATCTAGAAAAGATCCTGGTGGTCTAGTGATTAGGATTGTTAAGACTCTCATCACCCCGGCCCAGATTTGTCTCCCTGTCAGGGACCCACACCACCCACCTCTTGGCTGTCATGCTGTGGTGGCTGCGTGTTGCTGTGATGCTGAAAGCTGTGCCACCAGGATTTCAAATACCAGCAGGGTCACCCATGGTGGACAGGTTTCTGTGGAGCTTCCAGACTAAGACAGACTAGGAAGAAGGACCTGGCCACCCACTTCAGAAAAATTGGCCATGGAGACCCTGTGAATAACGGTGGAACGTTGTCTGGTAAAGCACTAGAAGGTGAGAGGATGGCACAAAAAGACGAGGCAGGGTTCCACTCTACTCTACACAGGGTCTCTAGGAGTCAAAATCCAGAAATGTAGAAAATAATGCCTCTAAATAAGTGGTTCCCAGCCTTGATTGTATGCTGGAATCATCTGATCACTCCCAGAGAGTTTGATTTAATTTGTATAAATATGGCCTGGGGTTTAGGATTTTTAGAAACTCCTCAGCCAACGTGCAGCCAAGGTTATCGACCACTGTCCTAAATGCCCACTGACTGTGGAAATGGAAATAGTAATGACAATGCCACACTGTACATGCTTATCGGATTACAATAGGAGAAGGCTAGTAAGTGCATGTTTAAAGCTATAACACTTATTTCCACAGAAACATTCATTTGATTGATTTAGCTGTGGTGTTTCATATGTCATGTGTTTTTGTTTTGTTTTAAATACAGATGTAGCCCATAGTTATCTTAAACAAGAGGCTACAGGGAGACATACAAGCACACAGCCAGATAAGCACCTGACTGTGAATTCTGAAGGAAGCATGGATCAGAAGTCTAATGAATTAGTTAATGAAGCTGCATGTGAGGACACAGAACTGCCAGAGCCCAGATCAAGGCATTTTCAGGCCGTTGGTCCTTGTCCAGGTGATGAGACAGCTCGCTGCACTAGTGAGAAATCCATGTGAGTGCTGGCAGCCTTAGGTTTAGAAAACAAGAACTGGGAGAACTCTTCCTTCCTTCCTCCCTCTACCCGTCCTCCCTGCCTTCTTTTTGGTGTGGGCTAAATTTAACATAATAATCATTAACTTGCTAGAATTTGGACAGTCTACCAGAGTTTTCTACTGTTTCCATTACATCAATACAATGTATCTAGATTGCTGAGCAAAAAAGCACAAGGTGAGTTTAAATGAAGGCCATGAGGTTTTATTCCTTCTTGTTGAGTGCTATTTTCTGTGACCTTTCATTAGGGATCTGGAAATAACTTAAGTTCATATAAATGGGATATTATTCATCAGAGCCAAAAACTGGCAGCTCCAGGACAAAATAAGCCCCAAGATATGTTTTGGTTTTGGTGGTGCTATTTTTCATTTAGCTGATTTTGAATGCTTTTAGAAGGGCCTTGTACTCTCCCATTTGCCTGCCTTATTATCTTACATTCTGCAGCTTTTTCCATCCATCTTACCTATCCTATGAAGGGATTGGAATTTGTGACACCTGTGACTTTTACCTGTGGGATTAAAGTCCTTTGACAATTAGTCATGCACTATGAAAACACTGCTAAATTAAAAATATTTCAATGATTAATATAGTTTCAGTCCAGACAAAATCATATTTTATAGAATACTATTTTAACAGAGTTCTGCATAGGAACAGCTATTTCTATTTACTTAAAAATTATTCAGGGGCTGGCCCGGTGGCACAAGCGGTTAAGTGTGCACGTTCCGCTGTGGCAGCCTGGGGTTCGCCGGTTCGGATCCCTGGCACGCACCAATGCACTGCTTGTAGAGCCATGCTGTGGTGGCGTCCCATATAAAGTAGAAGAAGATCGGCACGGATGTTAGCTCAGGGCCAGTCTTCCTCAGCAAAAAGAGGAGGATTGGCATCAGATGTTAGCTCAGTGCTGATCTTCCTCACACACACAAAAAATTATTCAATAGATATATTAACATGTTCCTACCTCTTAGCAATCAGTTATATTCTTACTAAAGTGAAGATTGGAGTACATTTTTAGGGGTTGGGGATAGGGATGAATGAAGAGGTGATAAACGTTTTATAATCACCTGGGAAAAACAAATAGTAGAGATTGAGCTAAAGCCATCTCTTTTCCCTTCCTGTCCTTTATACTGCTTGCTAGCAAGTAGATACTGTTTTCAAATAGCGTACAAAATGTCAAAAACATTTTTTGCTTACCCTTAAATGTTACAGAAGTTTTCATTTTTAATATGTTTTGAATTTAATAATGAAAATATGGTATCTGTCAAGCAAATTGAAAACAAAAGGTTATTGTTCCTGTTTTCAGAAAAGTGAGAAATGTATCTAGAATCCTGACCAAAAGTACCAATTGTATTAATAGTCACAGCCCCATAAACCTGAATTCAAGTATACTGAACCATGAGTCTCTATAGAGATTACTAAATGCTTTCTACAGATTTAGCTCTCAGTTGATAGATTAGCACCTCTGTAAAATTGATATGTTTATTATTTCCTCCATAGTATTTTCTTAACAGTGCATAACGAGAAATTTAAAATTTAAGTAACTCTACATATTTATTGTTAAAATTAAATTTGTTTCCCCCATTTGAAGTGTAAAATTTATAGATCCTGTATAGTAGAAATCATATGTGTATATTGTTTAATAGTTTTCTTTATTACAGCATTATGGAACATAGAAGTAATGATTTGCATTATGGACATATGATTCCTTGTCAAGTTACTTCAGACTTAAATAAAGAGAAGACAATAGCATTTCTTCTAAAAGAATTGGACATTCTCAGAGCAAGGAATAAAAAGGTACCATATAGAAAGTCTGGTAATTGTACAGTATCCTTTTAGCTGTTGACCTTCTAAGTTTGCTTTGTCATCCATCATAATTCGGTTTTATTGTGTACTTTAATCCTTTAACAGTAGCTTTATGTTGTTGCCATACCATGCCGTCAGGGTATGATTGAGTTGAGAGATTGGCTATGAAAAGCAATTTCTTTGGTTTCCTGCCTTGCTGGCCTGTGATACCACTTCCTTTTTCATCAATCTATGGTTTCTTGCATAGGTACCTAAAAAAAAAGATTCATTCAGGTTTTACTATAGGAAACCTTTACTTCAGTATTTTGGAGAATGAGAAATATAATGTACTGGTTTCGTGTTATTTTCTTAACTCTTTTTCTTTTTTTTTAGTGTCTGTGCCCTGTATTTTACCTCAATAATATATGTAATTAAACTTTAAAATAACAAGGCTTGGCAATATTGTCATTTACCTGGTGTTATCTTATACTGCTGTGTTTTGTCCAATCCAATTTGTCATGTCATGTTTTATCTTTTATGACTCTTTTTCTAGTTACATTCCTTTGAGCATTAAATAATGTTTATTTTCTATGCCTTCTTCTTTTTTTAACCTCTACATACTTTTCTGATTTTCATATTCTTATTGTTTGACCTAATCAAAATGAAGGATGATATTAGGAAGGTTGATCATGTCTGATGGAAAACAGCACAAATGACAAAAGCTGAAGTAAAATTAAAACATTTTTGGAGTGGTCCATATGAAAGTATGAGATATTTTCTGTACTTTCATTTAACAGTTATTTATTACGTGCAATTATGAATCAGGTGCCAGTGCCAATTTAAATGGAATCTGGTAGGATAGCAGTCCCAAAGGGAGATTTGTATCAGATATTAAGATTAGTATCTTAATTAATTTTGTTTCAAAATGTTAGAATTACTAAGAGAAGCTGTAAAGCTGTGCTGCCCGTTATTTTATTACGGTAGTCCCTTCCAAGTCTTTTACTTTCAGACAAAAGAATAGATCAGATTGCTTTTTGAAGTAGTTATTTTTATTAATAATATTCCCTCTTTAATTTCATCTGCCTATACACACATAAATTAAGTGTATATTAAAAGTTTTTATAATTTCTATATTATTGCAGGTAATTATTTATAAAATATCTTCCAACTTTAAATATTTTTTTCCCTAGAGTTATGTATTTAGGCAGTTAAATGTAATATTATATAAAGGTTTAGAAAAAACCCTAAATTTTACTTTGGGATTAATTATATTTGTGCAAGAAATTTGTCAGATAAGAATCTGTTTTTTTCAATGTGTTTTAGCTTCAAGAAAAGCTGACTAAAGAAGATAAAGAACAGAGAAAACTAAAGCTTAAGCTGGAACTTCAAGAGAAAGCAACAGAAGCTCAAATTGCTGAAAAGACAGCAGGTGTAGTAGATGAGTATTAATATGTGGCATTAGGAATCATACGCAAGGTTATTATATGATGTGGCTTGGTGAATACTAGGGTACTAGCTTATTTGCCAAAGGAGGGGAAGCTCTGTCTTTTTTTTTTGTTTTTTTTTTGGCTGCTTAGAAAATAGGTGGCTTTAACATCCTGGTAGTGGTATTAGTGAGAGCTTTACCTGTATTCATACTGATTTGGGCATTAAATGCATTGTTAACACCATGTCAATCCAATCACAAAAAGGTTGTTTGTTTTGTTGGAAGGGCCTGAACAAACAAGGGGAAATAATGATTACCAGTGCCTCTACCTTTCAACCAGCAGTTCAAATACCACTCGTTGTTTTAGCTCGTTGAGAGGAAATACTTCTCCTTTGTATGAAGATACTCATATATTCATTGCCAATGGAAACCTACATTTGATTAAAAGATCTGTTTTGTGCAATTAATAAATTTTCATCTGATGGTGTGGATGATGATGGAGATGATGTTTTCTCTGAGAAGATTAAAGTGAAAGGTTGCCAAAGTTTCAGATTATAAATGACTGCCTTAAATATGTTTTGGAATCTATCTTTACTCACAGGTCTTTGCAAGAAGATATTTTTTAGATATATCTGTGATATGTTACAGATATGATCAGATGATTCTCAGTAGTCTGTTATCTCCATGCATGTATATATGTCCCTGTGACTCTCTTCCTCACACTGTTCTAGTGTGTTAAAGGAAGAGAAATTTCATAGAATAGTAGAAATTAGCATTCAGAGGCATTTTAGAGATCACTTATTTTAACATTTTATATTGATTGGAATGAATTTAAGAAATAATTGTATTTTGTGATTAATTTGAAGTTATAATCATACTTTATAAGCTACTTAACTTGGTTGCATATGTCAGAGATATGACTAACAGATATAACATGTCTTCAAAATATTATTGTGCAATGCAGAACTAAACATCACTGTGGCAGTATAACCAAAATGACCATAAATAAATACTCCAGCTACATATCAGATGGTTGCTTTTCTGTTAATGTTAAACTGCCCTGAATTTTTTTTTCTATTTTAGTGGGGAAATATGAGAGTTATATATTTTAAGGAAAATTAATAGTATGTTAAAAATGAATAATTCAAAGATAAATTTAGAACAACTTGGAAGTTTTTTGGCTTTTTATAGTCAAAAATGTATACTCATTGCTAAGGTGGTATTACACGAAGTACATTTGTTTTAAGGTGTTTGCACCATAATTTGACTTTGCGTGTGTCTTACAGAAGTAATTTAATAAGATTTAGGCCATTGTGACTTATTGAAAATCATGAATTAATGTATCTGCATAGCTCATTTATCTCTTGGAGGGGAAAACTCATTGAGCAATCGTATTTACTCTTTAAACTTTTGTATACTATAGCTAATCATGTATCTCAAATATTTATTTATTGGTATATATTCAGGGGTTCCCTTTGACTAAACAGTATGAATCACGCATGCATCAAGTGGAAAGGATTTGATTGCTGTATGATTCTTGTGAATCAAATATTTCTCATTAATGACAAAATATCGTTTTAGTAAATGCTAAATGTTTGAAAGATGTTTAGTATGTTTTAATAGCCTCCTAAATTGATGAAAATAACAGTGCTATGTAGTTTCTCTGAAACAAAGCAGTCTAGTTAAAAGAGATATGTCCAATCAACTTAGGTACAAAGATGACCCAGAATGAAAATCCCCTCAAGTTTTTTTAAAGTATGAATTTTCAAAATGAATCTTTACTTTTTAATGTTTCAGTTCTATCTTATTAAAAAAAGATTTAAGATATTTTACTTTTAACATTAGAATTATTATTATTGTAATATGTCAAGATAAAAAGAAAACAACTAAATTGCTTAAGAAATCCATTGGTTTGAAACCTATAAGAAATTCATCAACTGTGACCCTTGGTAGACTCTTAAACCTTTTCTTATTTTCTCATTGTACTGCAGTCTTTTTGTTTGTTTGTTTTTTGTGAGGAGATCAGCCCTGTGCTAACATCTGCCAATCCTCCTCTTTTTTTGCTGAGGAAGACTGGCCCTGGGCTAACATCCGTGCCCATCTTCCTCGACTGTATATGGGACGACGCCACAGCATGGCTTGCCAAGCAGTGCATTGGTGCGCGCCTGGGATCCAAACCAGGGAACCCCGGGCTGCCGCACGCACTTAACCACTTGCGCCACCGTGCCAGCCCCTGTACCTGCAGTCTTAAATGAGGTTATCTTCTGCTTGATCAGTACTAAGTGCCGTCAAAAAGCAAAACACAATAACAAAACCACTATGTTCATACCTTAATAGAAAAAGGAACATTACAGAACTATGATTATGTGTGATAAATGTTTTATTTAGTGTCATATGAAAGAACAAATAATCCACATAAGCATGAATGTTTGTTTCTATCACTGCTCATTTTTATATTCAAAATAAAATGTATTTGGTAAATATATTGTAAATATGCACACATATTTAATTATTATAATGTACTTAAGCAGAATATAAGTGTTTAAAAAGTCAAAATATTCCACTGTTAAAGAAATACATGCAGGGGCTGGCCCGGTGGCGCAAGCGGTTAAGTGCGCGCGCTCCGCTGCAGCGGCCCGGGGTTCGCTGGTTCGGATCCCGGGCGCGCACCGACCACTGCTTGGTAGGCCATGCTGTGGCGGCGTCCCATATAAAGTGGAGGAAGATGGGCACAGATGTTAGCCCAGGGCCGTCTTCCTCAGCAAAAAAAGAGGAGGATTGGCGGATGTTAACTCAGGGCTGATCTCCTCACACACAAAAAAAAAAAAAAAAAAAGAAATACATGCAAAAACATCTGAACTAAACATTGGAAATTGCAAATGGGATACAAAAATATATGTCTGTAGATTTTTCAAATACAATGTTAATTAAAATATGAGGTAGACTAAGGAAATAGGAGCCATTTCCTTTGAGTAAATAAAATATAAAGATTTATATATAAGGATATTCATATCAGTATTGGTTATGATAGCAAGGTACATTTATGCTGTGAGACATTATGCAGTAATTAAAAATTATTTCTGAGGAATATTTGATAATATGAGAAAATCTTCATGACTCAATGTTAAGTGAAAGAAGTAGGGGGAAAACTGTATTTGTGACATAATTTTGTGAAAAAAAACAATATATATACGTGTATATTGTATAAAAAGAGAGGCAAATTTTGGTAGTATTAATGGATGTATTAATGTTTCAATTAACAGTTTTCTGCCTTTTCAGGTTTTCTGCAATGAGCATGGATTAGATTTAGTATTAGAAAAAGTAAATGCTACTTTTTAAAAAATCATTTTTTAAATGTAGCATTTTTAAAAATGTGATTTTTAAAAAAGTTACTTGCTGCCTCATCTTAAAATAATTGCTGTGATACGTTTGACACGTAAAAACCCTGTAAACTAAAGTTTTATGAAATTTGTATACTGACTGTGATCAAGTCTTGCCATTTTACCCATGCTATTTTTCTTATCTTTCAGATTTTCCCCTTAGTTATTTTTATGTCTTTATGTGTATTATGTAACTTATATTCGTCCATCTTGTCTTCCCAGTTGATTGTGTAATTTATAAGAATAAGAATCTGGTTCAGTCAACACCAGGTGAAACAAAAGGTGCTCAGCTCTTTGTGAGGCAGGTTGAAGCAAGGGGACAGCCAGAAGTCTTGGAATAGACTGACCTGGGTTCAGAATCGCAGCTGTGATGCTTCCTGCTGACTCTGCCGTTGGGCGAGTTACTGGTTAGCATCTCCACGTTTACTTCCTCCCATGTAAGAGGTGAATAAAACTAATTTACCAGATTATTGTAAGGATTCGAGATAATGTATAAAAAAGCACCTAGTATATAACTGGTACTCAGTAAGTTGTAGCTAATATTAATATTTGATTATTTTTATCTTTATGAAATTCTTAAACCTTTGTTAATAATTTTAAAAGGGAAATAAACAGAAAAGTGAAAGAAAAAAATTTGGAAACAAAGGATTGGATGATGAGGAAAATTACTGTTGAGAGAGATATATATATTTATTAGCACTAATACATTTTACTTAAATGTGAATCTGAAATAAAAGAAATGAGATACAAAGGATTTTGGCTTTAATGTAATGTATACCTGTGATAAACCTTCATATAAACTGTTATAAAAGCTTCAAATCTGTTTCCTTTGCTTCCCATAATGTGAATGTAAAATGTGTCATTTTAAGGTGATCTCCTGAGAGTTTGGAACTCAGCTGTGTCCTGTATTGTGATAAAATCTCAAATAGTTGACCCTTTTACCTTCACTTCCTTTTTTGACATCACCATCGATACTGTTTTTATTAGGCACTTTATAGGAACTATGCTAACTTCTTTAAAAATCAAAGAGATATTTATTGAGGGGCCATTATGTACTAGGCACTGTGTTAGATACTGAATATACATCAGCACATAAGACAGATTTGGGATTTGAAACATTTCTTTTTGTCTGCAGTCACTTCTCACTCATAAGACACCACTGTAGTAGGTAGTGGTCAAATGCTCAGACTTTGGATTCAGACCTTTGTTCTAATCTTTTTACCACTTATGTGTAATTGACAGCCTCACGAAGCTTTGGTTAAAACCTACTTTATAGCTTGCTGTGACGTTTAAGTGAGATAATGTTTATGAAGTGCTTAACCCATAGAAGACACTCAATAAATGGTCATTTTGATGATAAGATGATGATGTCACCATCTTGTTTTCTCCAGACTTCTTGATCTAATACGGGGCATATTCAAAGTGTACCTAATATAAATTAATATCCCATAGCTGTTTATATATGGTTTCATTTCACAAAGAATTGATGTGTATTTCTTGTTTAAAAATAGTTTATAAAGTGTTTTTATTATTTCATTTTATCCCAACAGTTCTTAGTTTTCCTTGATTTTCAGATTGAACTTTATTTAGAAAGTTTGAAAATACGAAAATTATTTTTTTAATCTCTACAAAAAAGAAAATAAAGGAAAAATATGTGTTAATTAGGTCTTATTTATTTAGGAAAAGCTGAAATGACCAAATCATCACCTATATGTTAACATTGGGAAAAATTTATCTTGTGGTAGCTGTTTAGGACTTTTTACTGTGTTTTAACTCATTAGATTATACATGTGGATAATATTATTTGAAAATTATTGACATATATGACCTTCAAATACGAGGGGATATTTTAGAGAAGGACAACAGAAACATTGTCCTCTAGGTGAGTATCTCTTCTCATCTACATAAAATGATTCAACCACAAACACTTCAAAATTTGTTTTACTTAAATTGAGTTTGACAGTGAAAAATAGTATTGTATGGCCTGATTTGCATCCATTAATTTTCTCTTAGGTCAGTGATGTGACTACAACTTTTAAAAATAATTTGTTCAATTAAACCTTCCATTTTTCGTAAACAGTCTCAGTGGGTATTGTCTAATGTAGTCTCCTAATTTTTATTACTCTATTACATTTATAGCGTACAGATAATATTTAAATTGTACAGAAGAGTATTTCAATATTTTTTTAATGTTATTTTTGTGATATTTAAAATATTTATATTTCTTTAAAAGCCTTATTTTTCTATTTCTTAAACACTCACTTTAGAGTCTCTGCTTTATATGTTAGTTATTTTTCTTTCTTGCATGTCATCCATTAAAGATTAGCTGTGGAAGGTTGGAGCATGGAGAGATTATGAATGACAGAACAACTCCTGTAGAATAATAATCAGTTTTTGGTATTTAATGCTGTTTGACTTTTGCAGACACATTTCTTATTAACCTTTGGTACAAAGAGAAATCCAGGTTCCTGATATCTCATGGAGAAGATGAATTTGAGATCCTCTTCCAATTAAACTGAAATAAGGCCAATATTGGGTTTAAGCCAAAAGAACTCTGTAGTTTCTAAGTCTTATGTTTATAAATCTATCTATCTATCTATCTATCTATCTATCTATCTATCTATCTATCTATCTGTCTGTCTATCTATCTATCTAATCTATCTTAGTTACATTTTACATATAATTCAATGGTTACATGATTTGCTTAGCTTACTGTACTGATTCTGTGAACATTTAATCTGCTTTTTCTCTTTAAACATAGATTCTTTTCTATGCACCCAAATTTAGACTGACATTTTGTAAATTAAAAAAATATTGTCAAGCTCTTATTATTACAGAGAATATTAATTTGTTTTTGGTAGGGGGGAGAGGAGTTTAATGTGATTGTCCAAAGCATCAGAACATAGAATCCCTGAAACTTATAACTTGTTTTTCTATTCAAGTTAACATGTAAATGTTTAAAGTATAGATATGTAATCTACCATTATAGCAAATATATTAAGACATCCCAACTAATTAACATGGAAAAATAAAAATTGTTGTATAATAGAAAATGTTTACTTTGTTCTCTTGTAAAAAAATTGTTACCGTATACCATATCTCAGATGATGTTGACCATCTAATAAGAGGAACAAGAGTGAGTTACTTCTATATATCAGAAGAATAGAAAATAACATAATATTTCTTTTAAGAAATAATGCACATTGGAATCCCATTTTTCTGGGTATATAATAGGCATTAATATAATAGGCTTTAATCTAACACTTAAATGCCTTAACAGTATCCAATTATAATGGAGCATTATATAAATGTCTATATATCTATATCTGTATCTATATATTTTACTTTGGAAGGAAAAAGGATTCTAAGAATATGACCAGTCATTTCAGATAAAAACAAAAAGGCCTATCTCTGTGAAATACAGCAGTTAGAAATGTTGATAGGCGGAATATTAATTATATTATTATCTTTGACTGCAGAATCCCATGGGTATGAATCAGGATTAATTACGACAAGTGCCGAGGTCAAATAATGCTGGAGGGTGGACTGTGGCCAATTTTGTAACCTCTCTCCCTAGAAAAGTTTGTTTTTTGCTGGAAAAATACAAAATAAACATTGAGTAACCAGGGAAACCATTATGCATTACAATAACCAACAATTGGGAATATTTTATTAGGTATGGCATGCTGTGGAATTTACCTAAATATCAAGCATTTGAGAGCATATCATATGATTAGGGTATTTAAAAATATAAAAATAACAGAAAACTTTTCAGAAAATGATTAAGACTTTTCCACATGCTTAATTCTAAAGAGGAAATGATCTTGGAAAAAGTAATAGCAGTTATATTTCACAGAATTTTCATATTGGTAGTTATTAAAATTTAAAGTAGATATTCTATGCAGAAAATAAGTCACATACTTCTTAAAATTTTATTTTAAAAGTACATAAAATAATTGATACTGATTTTAATACTTCAAGAATAAGCTTATCTCTCACATTAAAAATTTTAGCTCTAATATCAGATATATTAAATGTTTGAAAGTAAATAGCATAGTTTTAGAAAGTATTCTTATATAGTCTTTGAGTTATCTGAACTAAATATATGTATATAATAATTGAGAGTTTTGTGAAGTTTTTGTTTTGTAGTTTTGCTAGTTAAAATTACTATTTTGTATAATTTTCTAATTTATTTTTAGCAATTTCTATATGGCTGGTAAGTATAAATTTATAGAGGAAATTCCCCCCCCCCAGTATAAACTCTGTAAGTGTAAACTTTACAGAGGAAAATTTAAAGCATATATTAAGATCTTAAAAAGCTGACTTTTAATGTAGTAATCATACTTCTAGGAATTTTCTTAAGTAATTATGTGTATATACATAAAGATCTGTGTACAAAGATGTTCATTACAGTGTTGTGTATATAGTGAATAATTTGGGAACAGTAAAATCTAATATTAGAAGCATCTTAATTCAATCAAATATGGCATGCACAAATGATAAAATTTCATGCACCATTTTATACTTTTGAAGAATACTGAAGAATATAGGAACATATTCTGTTTATTTGAAATATACACAGAAAGTTACTAAAATATGTAAGATATTTCTTTCTCCACATTTTACAATGAGCCTGTATTACTTTTTAATCAGAAAAAGCTATTTACAAAACAATCATATAAAATGTTGAATATTCAAATGCACTTTTAGAAAAACATAATAATCTGGTCTGTAAAGGAAGTTCTGGAGTAATAAGTTGAATCCAGCATTGTAATGCCAAAAATAGAAGCATCAAACTGCTTGGAGTAGATTGGTTAATTTTCTACTGGTGTGGGGTGTTTACCGCCTATGTTTAAATTTTCAATAACCAGTTTATGCAAAGAGAGAGAAATTACAATTGTTTAGGAAATTAAAAGACATAGTGTAATTTTTATGGTTTTGGAATACATATGTGGTGGTTTCATAAAACACTAATTATCAGATTTGCAAGGAATCCATTTAACGTCATGTAAAGCAGTAATAGTAGATATTCAGACAATCTGAAATTCTTTGATATAATGTAAAGTCTTGTCTTTTACAAAACTATTATCTATATTTGTTGCTTAGAATTCTGGAACGTGAATTGCAAGCAGTGATTATTTTATATGTTTCAGATTCAAATCCTAATAATTTCTTCCTCCCTCTCTTTAGTTCAGCCTTTTCTGTTTACATAACTACCTCGAGGATGTTAACAAATGGATTATTTTTCCTGGGAAATATCTATCCTCCAAATTATGTTATTTAGAGAATCATGATCCAATGTTTAAACTAGAATGTTTTCCAATGTACTGTCTCACTTCTGCTGTATTTTAAAAGTAGTTTGAGAAGTGTAGAATGTGGGTTTGTCGATAGACTTGGGTTCTACTAAGAAAATATGTACTCTGTCTTGACTCAATAAACTCATACTTAGTATGGTTCAGCTTCTTCATATTTACTCTTGCCCATATTAGAAAACAATTAGCTTACTAAACAAATTTGAGTATTTGGGGAGGGGGGTGATCCTCTCTGAATCTGTCTCATTTGACTAGGAATTATAGGATATTTGATAACCATGTTTAAAAATGGAGATATCCAAATATTATTGTAAACAGCCAATGATTTGTTTTACCTACAATATAAGTATTTTACTTGGTTGGCTTACATAGTAGCTAATAATATTTGTTAATGTAATTTAACTGCTATGAACCTTTACTGAACAAATATTGAAATTTATTCAAGTCAAAGAGAGAGAATCTCTAATGACTTTTGTTAAAGCTTCTATTTAATAGTTAAGGAGAAAAGTTTGGATGACATACAAGATGCAATTAACAGTAGATTTTACATTTAATAAAAAGAAAGAAGCATGTGTATTTGCTTTATTCATTCCATCATAATTTGCATTAGAGCTGTGGGTGTTTAATGAGCAAATTCCAACTAAAATGCTATATTGATTTTCTAGTGAACTTTGTAATAGTCATCTACCTTGGAAAAGCTCAGTGTTTACAATTAAGTTTTCTTTACTAAAAATGTTTGAGAGTTGCGTATTGATCCTTTAAAAGGACTGAATTCTAGAGAGCATCAGATTTTTCATAATCAACAAATTTCACATTTAACATAATAGGTGTTAAGAACTATCATTCAGTAATGCCCTTATTTTGGAAAAATTTCTTAGCATTTATAAAATGTACAATCAGATTTTGTGTGTGTATTTTATGGCATTTTAAGACTTAACCTTAGAATACTCAGAAGGCAGTCTCCTTTAAATACACACATTATTTACATCTTTTGAGTTGATATAGCATTACAGAGGAAAGAATGTTTCCTCTTGATCTCCCATGACCAAATAAGCCCTTGGTGTAAAGCGTTTACCTTTAAGCATAGAGATAACTAGACTTATTATTAAAGCCCTTGATATTGCTAGCCTTACCCCTTTCATCAAGTGTTATTGTATAGAGAGTGGAACACAGCTTACGTTAAATGTCACTTTATAAAGATCTTGCACACTTTACAGAAGTGATAGGAAGCCTGCTGGCATTTAAAGTTGAGTAATTAGTATTTGAATCTTTCAATATGCCAGAATATTTCAGGGCAGTATGGTAATACATGTTAATCTGTACTTAGATCACTGTTTAGCATCGTTTTGTCCATCGTATCTGACCTACAAATGAGAAGTGTTTTATAATATAAATATTTAAATATGTCTTAGAATATCATGATATTTTTGTACAAACCCATTTTCATTGTATGTGCCGTGTACAATATAGAATGGTTCTGAATAATTTTTCTTTCAGTTCCCGCTTATAATTTTTGCATGCCAACGAAAAAGGCTAAAAAGTGAGGAATTTTGAATAATATTTTTTGTATATATAAATGATCCAAATTAATCAAAATCACATTTTTAATATCTCTAGAAATAAAGCCAGATTGTAAGTCTGTGGATTGAGGGTGGAGACAGTACTGGTGCCATGGAACTAATATTTGTTGAGAATCCACTCTATTTGGCCGAGAGCTGTCATATATTATCTCATTTAATTTTTTCTTAACAACCATAAGTGATGGTATTATATCCATTTTATATACCTGAACTGCGACTAAAATAATTTTAAAAAACAATTTGCCTGACTTTAGTATTGATAACGCCTTCGATCTGAATCAAAGCCCATATTCTTCCTAATATACCACGTTGCTTTCTCTAAACTGTTATGAGTATCATTCTTGGAAGGAGATTGTATACAATTAAAAGGGGAAAGTAAAGCTCATTATTGTGCCCTACATTATGGGCAGAAGTGTCTTTCAAAACAGTGTGATAAATTATACATGGTAGCGGAATAGTACAGCCAAAGAAAGTCACATAGGAGTAATGATACTGCCTTGAAAAGAAAACTATAGAAATTGTGCTGAAAAGTACAGTACTTCCAAAAGCTGTGTTCATGAGAAGAATGTCTGAACCTTATCTAAACTGTCGATTAAAAGCATTTGATTTTATGCAAGTGGATATCTAGTTACTCCAGCACAAAATTGTCGTATAGTTTATTCGTTCATCTGTGGATAGAAATTTGGGTTGTTTCTAGTTTTTGCTTATTATAAATAAAGATGCTATGACTGTTCATGTTTAAGTGTTTGTATGGGCATATGCTTTAATTTCGTTTGGATAAATACCAGTGAGTGGAATAACTGAATCTTACAGTAGATGTATGTTTAATTTTTTAAGAAATAGACAAACGGCAAATGTACTGTCTTACATTCCCACCAGCAGTACGTGAGTTCCAGTTGCTCTCATCCTTGCTAACATCTTTAATCAATCTTTCATTTTAGCCATAGTAATAGGTATGTGGTGGTAATCTCATAGCTTTTTGCGCTTCTAGTGACTAAAGATGTTGAGCCCCGTTTTTTGTGCTTATTTACCATGAGTAGTCTGTTTTGATAAAGTGTTCAAGTTTTTCCCCATTTTTAATTGGGTTTTTCGTTTCCTTATTATTGAGCTTTGAGAGTTTTTAAAATTTTGTTTGGATGCAAGTCTTTTATCACATACGTGCTTTGCAGTTATTTCCTTCCAGGCTGTGGCTTGTCTTTTCATTTTCTTATCAGTGTCTTTTGAAGAATGCAGATTTTTAAGTGAAGTCCAGTTTATCAATTTTTAAAAAATGGATTATGCTTTGGTATTATTAGTTAAGAAATCTCTGCCTACCTGAAGTCACAGAGGTTTTCTCCCAGAAGTTTTATAGTTATAGGTTTTGCATTTGGGACTGTGATTCATTTTGTGGAATGCAAGGTTGGTTTACCATTAAAAAATTCATAAAAATTACCAAGTTAACAAACCAAGAAAAGAAAAACAACATGATCCTCTCAAGGCCACACTCCGCCTTCTCGTTTCAGCTCTTATATTCTAAACAAGTGTCCTTTTTGTAGCTTATTTAATGTCACATTTATTGCATTTTTGTGCCTTTTATTGGTGGTTTCACTGTTTAAAATAGGCCCCAAGTGTAGTGCTGAAATGCAATCTAGCATTCTCTAAACTCACGAAGGCTGTGATGAGCCTTACGGAGAAAATATGTGTGTTAGATATGCTTTGTTCAGGTATTAGTTATAGTGCTGTTGGCTGTGAAGTCAATGTTAATAAATCAACAATGTATATTAAATAAAGTATCTTTAAACAGAAGCAAACATAAAACAAGGTTATATATTAGTCGGTTGACAAAAATGTTGATCAGTTTCAATTGATTAATTTTTCTCTCATTATGGGTCTTAATTTTCATGCTTGCATGCCTGGTAATTGGATGCCATGATGAGTTTTACCATTTTGGGAGCTGGCTATTTTTGTATTCTTATAAAATATTCTTGAGCTTTGTTCTGAGGGGTACTTACATTTCTTAGCAACAGGTTGCTCCTTTTGATTCATGCTTTAAAGATATGTAGATGTTAGCAGAGCAGTGTTTGGTCTAGGGTTAGTTAATCCACACTCCTGAGGCAAGACCCTTCTGTGTACACCATCCAGTACCTCATGCATCATGAGGTTTTCCAGTCTGGCTGTTGGAAACATGCACTATTTCTGGTTTTGTGGAGCTCAGGACATGTTGCCTCTAGTCCTTTCGGACAGTTCTTTCCCCCGCATGGGTTAGTTCATACACACACGTGTGTGTAGTACTCACCTGACCTCTTGAGGAAGACTCTGCATGTCTCTAAAGTTTTCTCTCTTTGCAGCTGTTTTTTCTCCAATAGTCTGTCTTATGAATTCTAGCTGCTTTGGTTTCCCCAGACTCTTCTCTCTTTCTCCTCAAATTGTGGAGTCAGCTGGACTCCTACATTCTTCCCTTTCTGTGCCATGTCCTGGAAGCTCTTTCAGTGTATTCAGCTGAGCCAATCATAGCGCTCAACTTATTTGTTTTCCTCTCTCAGGTCACTGTTCTTTGTTTCCTTATAGTCTTGAAAGCTGTTATCCCATGTATTTTGTCCATTTTAAAAAATTGTTTTAAGTGGGAGGACAAATCTGGATCCTGTTATTCCATCTTGACCAGGAGGGCAAGTCTCTGTTGCTTAAAATTTAATCCTAACATATACCTTCAATAATTTTATCATATATGATAACTTTTTTTGTACTATTCACTTAATATTTTTCTTTAAATCAACTCTCCTTTTTAACTAGATAAATATGTTACTTTTATGTCATCTTTTTGATTTAGTTTTAACATGTAAACACAAAAAATACACAAATAACTATGCAGTTTTATAAATCTCAGAAAGTGAACACATTTGTGTAACCAGCACCTAGATAAGAAACCAAATATCACTAATATCCCAGAAGCCTCCCTTATCCTCCCTTCTAGTACTACCTCCAAAAGGTAACCATTATCCTTAGTTTAATAACTAGGTCATTCTTCTGTGTTTTTGAACTTTAAATAAATGAAATAATAGAAAATTACCTTTTTATGGTATTTGTCTCAACCATACGTTTGGGTTACTTAGAGAAATTTAAAATTTTATTGGACATTAAATTAAATGCCTCTACGGGGCCACCAGCCCAGTCTGTAAAATTCAGTACATGCTTAACTTTTAGGTCCTGCTATTTTACTCTCTTTTTTAATGAATTGAATCCATTTTCTTTTTCATTTCTGTTGCCCTTGCCTTAGTTCAGGATTTCATCATTTCTTCCCTGGACTGCTACAGTAGTCTAATATTGGGTTAAGGGGCATATACAATCCAACCTGCAACTTTCCTCTGATGCCTGCATCTTCTACACACACTCTGCACGAATCTGTGGGAGTTTCCTACTAAAACACAGATCTGATCAAGTTGTTCCTATTCTAGAAGTCCTTTAGTATAATACCCAAACTCTAGGATGGCATATATGTATGTATTTTTAGGTAGCTTAAAGTTCCAAGGAATGGGTCATTTATGTGGGTTATTGATGTGAATTCTTGCTTAGACTGCTCCTCTAGTCTCCTAACTGGTCTGTGCCTCCAAGCTTGCCCACCTATGGACTATTTCTCACCCAGAAGCCAGAATTCCCTTTCACATATAAATGTGGTGCTGTCGTTTCCTTGCTCAGAACCCTCCAGTGGCTGCTCTCATATTAGATGACATCTAAAATCCTCGCTATGGCTTACAAGGCTCGGTGTGAGCTCCCAGGTCCTCAGCCTCTCTCTCTGCACTCCAGCCACATTGGCCTTGAGATGGTTCCTGTAAGACTTCTAAGACCTTTGCACTATTTTTTCTTATGTTTAGTTGAAGAACTAAGGTTCTTAGGAAAAGAACATTTCAAACATCTTTCCTAAGCTTATTTTGTGGTTTGACAGCATAAATAAAATTTGGTTCATTGAAGTATTTGAGCTCTTTTTTGTCTACCATTGCAGTGATAGTTTAAAAGTTATGTAAGATTTCAAGTAGAAATTATGCTTGAGAAACAACAATTTCAGATAACATCACAGCTGCCTATCCAGTGCTGCACAAACCTAGATGATGCCATTTGCATTATAATCTGTATAAGTGGTGCCCCTAAACCAGCACAGGGCTGCCCTGTGCTCTTCCCTGATCCCTTTTCCTTCCCTCTCCTTCCACCACCCTCCGGAGATAACTACTATCCTGAATTTGCTGTTTATCATTTCCATGCTCATTTTAATGTTTATTGTGTCTATCCATAAATAATAGGTCGAGTTGTTTTACTTTGCAACTTGCTATTTTTGCCACAATTTTATTTTTGAGATTTGTCCATTTGTCTATAGTTGATTCATCTTAAATGCTGGATAGCATTCCATTTTGAATCTATAGTAAGTTATTTATTCCTCCTTCTGTTATTGGGCGTGGATTATTTCTAAATTTTTGCTATTATTTAATGCTGCAATAAGCATTTTTATGCATGTTTCCTTGTGCATATGTGCAGGAATTTCTCTAGGTGCACACCAAAGAGGAGATTTGCCAGGTTATAGGCTAGGCACATCTTCAACTGTAATAAATGTTGCCAAATTGCTCTTCAGGTGGTTGTAGAAATGTATACACCTATCTGCAGTATATGTGAGTTTCATTAATTTCACAAGCTCACAATATTTGTTATTATTTGACCTTTTTAATTTTTGCTATTATGGGTGTGAAGTGGTATCTCAATTTTGCAGTAGCTTTGTAAAATAATGTTTTCTCAAGTGATTAATTGATACTAATTCAGTTGAATAAAATAAAATTATTTTTGCTAAAAGTATGCATTTCTCCTTTATTTTCTCCAATTAATTATGGATTATATATCTTGCTAGCTCTGGTTGAAGAAGTCTATTTTGCACAGAGGGAGCGTGATGAAGCTATTATGTCTCGACTGCAATTAGCCAATGAGGAGAGAGATGAAGCAGTTGCACGAGCCAAGCATTTGGAAATGTCTCTAAAAGTGTATGTACACATTTAAAACTGTTAATGATATTAGGAGCATTTAGAAAGTGCATGCAGTATGTGGTGGTTACATATTCAAAAATGTTACCGATTCTTGTATGTTACACTGATAAATTCCATATCTCCACAGTCTTTTTTTAAAACTTTTGACACTCTGGTAGTTTGCATGTCAGGGATAACAGTCACTAACAAAGGAAAAGAAATGCACAACATTCTCAGTACAATTGCTTTCTTCACTTCTTCATGATGTCCTTACCCCACCTTCCTTTGTGACTCCTCTTTTCTTCCCTGTCCTTCTATGATCACTTTCTTGCCTTATTTCGGCTATCTGGGTTCTTTCACTGCCCTCTGCTCATTCCTGCTCTTCACTACTTTTCACTTCTTCTGGCTGTGGCTCTTAAACCTTAGTGACACCTGAAATAGAGTGAAGCCTGAGCTTCTCCCTCTTCCAGCTCCCAGATGATGCTAATGATGCTAGTCTAAGGAGTTCGCTTTGGGTGGAAAGGCCTTAGAAATATGTTACTTGTAAGACAGATAGAATGTAAGAATCTAATATTTTATGGTGATTAATCAGTGTATTTGTTGTGTGTTTGCTCTGCCCAACATTGTGATAGGCTCTCGGGGGGATCACGGTAAAGTACTAATTACAACATGGTTCATTAGAGAGACAGAAAGTCAAATAATTACATGACGATGTTCAAGTTGTGATTAGGTAATGTGATTTGTTTTTTGTTTGGGTTAATGGCCTCATTTTGTTTGAAGACTGATAGAGAGTCATTATAAAGCATTAAATTCATTGAAAAGCAGAAATAAAGAAACAAAAAAAATTTACCTAAATTCCACACTGACTACTCCCAAATAATTATCTTTATCAATAGGGAAACATTATTCCAAGCATTTCTCTTTGCTTATGTACTTAAGCACTATTATCTGGAAGGATGGGTGGTTGATGGTTGAATGGGTGCATACATAGAATTAATTTGATAAATCAAATCATTCTCAGGGCTGGCCCCAGGTCCTAGTGGTTAAGTTTGGCCCCTGGGCGCGGACCTACGCCACTGGTCGGAGGCCATGCTGTCGCAGCCCACATGCAAAATAGAGGAAGGTTGGCATAGATGTTAGCTCAGGGCTAATCTTCAAGCAAAAAGAGGAAGATGGGCAACAGATGTTAGCTCAGGACAAATCTTCCTTGGGATAAAAAAAAAAAAAGAAATCATTCTCTACATGCTGTTTTATTTGAGAGGCATTGTAGTGTAGAGGTTAAGAGCACAGATTCCAGACCCAGGCATCTGTCTTTGAATCTTGGCTCTGTTGCTTCCTAGCTGGGCAGCCGTGAACAAATTACTCAGAGTCTCTGGGATTCAGTTTCTTGTCTACAAAATGAGTAAATAGTGCCTACTTTAATAAGTTGTTGTGAGGACTTTAATGATTTAATAAATATTGAAAAGTACCTGGTTTGTAGCAAGTGCTGTGTAAGTCTTACTTGAATTTAAGAGTAATAATCAATTGAAATAAAACTGAAGAAATTTCTGAACTTCATGCAATGTTTTCTCTCAATAAGATATATTAATTCCCTAAAGATCCTTCTAAATTTAAGAAAAGAGACTGAAAAACATTAAGATGTTGGAATCATCAAGGTCTTTTTTAAGCAGTGTTTCAGTAAAACACAAATTAAATATTTGACTCAGCTATGAAGTAAATAAGCAGTTTTAAACTTCTCGTTTTTTCTTTTTCTTTATAAATTCTACTTTTTTTTTTTTTTTTTTTTTTTTGTGAGGAGATCAGCCCTGAGCTAACATCCGCCAGTCCTCCTCCTTTTTTTGCCGAGGAAGACGGCCCTGGGCTAACATCGGTGCCTATCTTCCTCCACTTTATATGGGACGCCGCCACAGCATGGCCTACCAAGCAGTGCGTCGGTGCGCGCCCGGGATCCGAACCAGCGAACCCCGGGCCGCCGCAGCGGAGCGCGCGCACTTAACCGCTTGCGCCACCGGGCCGGCCCCTAAATTCTACTTTTAAAATATGTGTAGAATTTGTGTTGGATTCTATAGCCAAAGTGTTCCCCTGTAGTCTTAATTTTATATTTAAAAGGATTGAATAATCATTACTGGAACTTTTATCATACATGGCATTTTTACACTTGAGTTTTTCATTGCCGGGAATCCCTGGGTAAGCGAATTTCATTTTCAGTTTTTTGAGGAAGGGCTCATAAATACTTTATTCTCTGATATAACATGCTGCAGACTGGCTGTGTGTTATCCTTGTATTCAAATTGGTTATGAGTAAAATTCTTGGATCAAGTCTTTTTAAATTATAAAACCTTATAAAAATGTTACTCTTCTGTCTTTGGACATTGAGTTTGGCTAAAAAGAAGTCTGAGATCAATCAGAGGTTTTCTTTCCTCACTTATAGGGGGTTTGTTTTTTTTCCCATCTGGATACTTGAAGGGTTCTTTCTTTCTTCTTGAAGTAGAACTTAATTAGGATGTTTGTGTTGATTATTCTGTAATAACATTTTTGGAACCACAGCATACCTTTTTAAGAACTATTTATTTGATTCTTCTATTTAAGAGAAATTTTAGATTTGTGAGTTTTTTATTCTGTTTTTTAGGTTTTCTGTTTTGGAGACTCCAATTACTCTTATACTGGGACACTTTTGTCCTTATCTATTATCTGTTCAATAATTATTTTAATCCCTGTCTTTTTCTCTACATTCACTGTGATAATCTCAAACCTTTCCTTTATGTTAGTAATTCCAATGGTCGCTGTTCTCTTCCTTGTTCTTTCTAGTTCATATTTGTTTGTTTGTTTGTTTATTTATGGTTCCTAACTTGTTTCCTTAAGTTTTCAATTACCCTTTTCATTCACTCTTTTGTTTTGGCATCTTCTCTTTGACCTTGGTTTTATTGAATTCATGTTCTTATTATGTTACTCTAAAATACTACTGATAGGAAAAAAAAAAACACTAATAGGAAAGTTTTCTTCTTTCCCTATTATGATCTTTATGTCTTTTGCATGATGTTTTGCCATCTGTTTGTGGTGTATTCTTGTTGACATGTTATTTCTCTTCATCTTGCTGATGCTTGAATTGTGAAGAACTTTTCTTTGTTCCGATACAGTGCAAGTGAATCTTCCTTGATAAACATTCGTTATTACTGCGGTTTCTTGGCTAGGTATTGCTCTTTGGCCCCCTTCTTTTATAGTCCTAGGGCAGTGGAGTGGGGCTGCAGGTTGGGACGACCTCGCTGGGGCTGAATGCCCCTTTTGTTGGAGGTTCTGTCCTCTACTTAGGGGATTTTGTTTGGTGTCTTGCACTGAGGGTTCACTCCATCTGGTCCTGTGTGTATCTTGATTCCATGGAGTATTGCTTTTAGGCTTTATTTGTTCCACCAGTGTAGTAGAAGATGGCCAGCCCTGATGATTCTTGCTTCATCTGTAAAGATAATGCAGGCTTCTACTCAGGAAGGATTTCCTTTACTTTTCTCTGGGTTGTCTGCTCAACTCATTGGTCTCTCAGGTTATTTCCAGCCTGTGTAGTATTAGTGAAATATTCTCAGGATTTGGTGAGCTAACTGTCTTTTCTCAATACTTGTTTTCACGTGTAAAAGGAAAAGTTAGTTGACCCTGGTCAAAATCGTCATCTCTGCACTCTCTACCTTGTCCCTACTTTAAAAAATTACTATGTGATCTCCTACTTTCTTTACTGTTTGAATAATTTTTATCTTCTGTTCATGTGGTTATATGATGGAATAAATAGATTTCTATGTTCAGATGTCACTCTACCATTTTTACTTGGACTTCCTTTTTTTTTCAGATAGACATTTTATTTTAGAATAGTTTTAGATTTATAGAAAAGTTGTGAAGATAGTAGAGAGAGTTCCTGTATAACTCTCACCCACTTTCCCTTATTGTTAACATCTTACATTTTTATGGTACATATGTCACGTGGGAGAAAGCAACATTGTCACATAACTGTTAACTAAATTCCGTACTTTATTCAGATTTTACTAATTTACTCTAATGTCCTTTTTATGTTCCAAGATCCTATCCAGGATTCCATATACATTTAGTCGCTATGTCTCCTTTGCCTACTCAGGTCTGTAACATTTTCTCACACTTTCCTTGTTTTTGATGACTTTGACAGTTTTCAGGGGTACTGATCATGTATTGTATAGAATCTCTCTCAATTTGGGTTTTTCTGAAGTTTTTTTCATGATGAGGCTGAGGTATTGGTTTTTTGACGACAGGAGTGAAGTGCCATTCTCATCACGTCATTTCAAGGTTATATGTGATCAACAAGGTTCACCACTAATGATGTTAATCTCGATCACCTGGCTGAGGTGCTGCTTGCCATGTTTCTCCACTGTAACTCACTCACCCACATTCCCCTTTCATGCACTGCTCTCTGAAGCAAATCCCTTAAGTGCAGCCCATACTCAAGGATGAGGAGTGGGAGTGTGGGCTAGAAGGTTGAGTCCTACTTCCCACAGGGGAGAATATCTACATAAATTATTTGTAGTTCTTCATTACAGGAGATTTGTCTCTTCCCCGTCTATTTATTTATTTTGTCATTTATTTGTATTGGTATGGATTCATTGGCATTTATTTAATACTTTGGCTTATAATCTAAATACTGTGTTATTTACTATTTTGTTCCTGGTGCTGTTCCAGCTTTGGCTAGTGGAAGCTCTTTCATGTTACCTCCTATGTCCCTTTGACATGTCCCCACCCTTTTGATTTTTGAATACTTTCTGGCACCACAAGATGCTCCAGGGTCATATTTTATAGGGATGTGTAGGTATGTGCCCCACTCCTAAAATCAACCATTCATTAAAGGAGCCCTGGTTCCTTTTCATGGAAAATGGTATTAGAAACCAAGATGTGGATACCGCATGTGCTCATTATTGCTGGGTGTGACTACTTCTTGGCCCAATCAGCAGAAAGAGCCGGGAAATATATGTATGTATACTAACTGATATATACACACATATCTGTTATTATTTATGTATCTATCCATCTATATCTTTATTAGGCTAAACCTGAATTCATACTGCTGTCCCTGATTCTAATGCAGTACCACATAATTCATTCTAGCTTTCCCCTTTCTCTTATGTGTAATTTCCCTCTCCAACAGTAAGAAACCTAGCTCCTACCCACCACCATCCATTTACTTATTTGTTCTACCCCAGTATACATTATAACACTTTCAGAATCATTAACCCATACCCCCATGAGAAACAACTTTACCAACTAGAGTACACTGTTGATGTATAGTTCCTTTAGTCTTTAGTCTTATAGTTTTCAATCAAAATACCATTTTCCAAAGTTACTTAGGTTGTCTCTTTTTAAGTGAGGTTATGCTTTATATTTATAATGTAATCAGACTCCTTTTCATAGTCTGAATTCTGTCCTAGGATCCTCTGACCTCCTGGTGATTCCTTTTTCTCTAATTTTTGGTGATTTTGAATAAAGTTGCTCTAAGCATTTACATACAGGTTTTTGTGTGGACATATGTTTTCAAATCAGTTGGCTAAACCTAGTAGCATGATTGCTGGGACATGGTAAATCTATGTTAACTTTATAAGAAACTGCCAAGCTCTCTTCCAAAGTGGCTGTACTGTTTTTCATTCCCACCAGCAACGAATCAGTTTCTGTTGCTCTGCATCGTTACCGGCATTTGGAACCATCATTCTTGTTTTGTTTTGTTTTTTGTTTTGGATGTTAGCCATTTTCCAATGACAAATGATATTAAGCATCTTTTTTTTTTTTTTTGGGAGGAAGATGAGCCTTGAGCTAACATCCATGCTAATCCTCCTCTTTTTGCTCAGGAAGACCGGCTCTGAGCTAACATCTATTGCCAATCCTCCTCCTTTTTTTTCCCCCAAAGCCCCAGTAGATAGTTGTATGTCATAGTTGCACATCCTTCTAGTTGCTGTGTGTGGGACGTGGCCTCAGCATGGCCGTAGAAGCGGTGCGTTGGTGCGCGCCCGGGATCCGAACCCGGGCCGCCAGTAGCGGAGCGCGAGCACTTAACCGCTAAGCCACGGGGCCAGCCCAGGCCAAATGTTTTTAAACATACTTTTCAAAGTAGATAGCATTTTTCTTACTTCAGTAACTCTTGCATTATAACTTTAGAACTCTTCTTTGGGGATCTGCAAGTACTGTTACATTCAGTTTATCAGCTGCTGCACAGTGCTATATTTACATGTAATTTATTACCATAAATCTTGTTACCTAGATTGATCACCAATTTTATTCATCAGATTTGCTTCCATATAGATATTATTGCTTTCCAAAAAACAAATTCACTCCCAAAAGATAACAAATCAGTTTTTTGTACTGTCACAACTCTTTGAGGTAGGTAATATTCATGCTTTGTAGGTGAAAAAACTTTGAAGGGTTGACTACTTATTCAAAGTCACCAGTTCATCACTTACGCATTGTAGGACTTGTCTATCTCAGATTTACACAGGCATCTCAAATGTAGCATATCCAAAATGGGATTTATTAATTCATTCTTAAAACCTGATCCTCCTTAACCCCCTATCCTGATCAGTGGCACAACTGTCTGCCCACATACCCAAACCAAAACTTCTTCCTTAGAGCTCCTATTAAATTTGTCTTTTAGTTTTGTTCATTCTGTCTCTTTAACTGATGAGGATCTAAATTGAGCCTCTCCTTCTTCCCTAATTTTTTTTAACCATCCATTGTCTATATACTTTTATTGTACATATATTTGTTAGAGTTTTTATTACAATATATTAAAATCAGAGTTGCTTGAGGCAGAGCCTTTTTCATTTTGTTTTTGTAGCTTTCGTATTAAGGGAGAATGGGGAAGGGAGGAAAAGAAAACACTCAATCCGAAGCCTTTTCTTTTAGTTAATTAATCCATTCAATAAATATTTATTGAATATATACTATGTGTTGGGTACAGTGCTATTTGCTCAGAAGACAGCATTAGGTCCCAGTTTAGTTAAGAAAATAGATATTAAGTAAATAATTACATAAATACTTAAAATAATAGTAATTGATATGAAGAATTATTGGTTCCTAGGAACAGTTTATAGTCAGCTCCTACTCATTATAGTCCAGGGGTATAATGAGGGACCAGGCAAAACCATACATAAGAAGCAAGAACAACAACAAAAAATAATGGCATGTCAGCATGGTTTTAAATGGCACTGTGGAGGTTCCTTTCCACTCAGCTGAAGTCTACAGGTTCTGAACTTTCAATAGTGCATTTTATACTAAAGCCTTGTTAAGATAGAACCAGTTTATCACCGAGCTTTGCTTGATTGAAAGGCATTTAAAGGCAGTATCGGTTGAAATTATATACCTTATTTCACATCTCTTTTTGTTTTAATCCCTATTTCTGGCATGCTATCATCTTCACATTCCTTCTGTCTTCCATTTTCTCTCATCTTCTTTGCCACTTTGATCTACTTTGCATCTTTCTGTTATAATATATGTCTTGTCTGATTATTCTGCCACTCCTCTGCCTTCTCTTATCCATTGAATCTTCAATGTTTTTTTCTTTTATCCAAAACTAGGAAAAAAATAAAAAGATTCAAGTTAAAATGACTTACATATACATACTAATATAGACATGTTTCTGTATGTATGTTCCAACTTTTCAGATCATGATATCTTTTTGCAGTCTCTTTGTTATTGTTGGTGTATTTTCTAACATACTAAGGGTGGCACTGTGTAAAAATGAGACTTAGAGAATAAAAACAAACAATTTAGAATTTTGTGATTAGCCGATTGCTAATCTCTTTTGATTTGATTTTTATCATTTGAGGTCAAAATTTAGCCTCTTCCATTGAAGAAGGTGAATGGCTATAGGTTCAGAAAGGAAAGAGGTGGTATTGACTGATTTAGGGATAAATCAGAAAATGTGACATTTCTTACATGAGTCTTTTCACTTAGAGTGCAAGGTTGTCAGTCAGAATTTGCATGGTATAGGAAATCAATTGAAACTTGAGCCCATGGACGTTTACTTCAGCAAAATTCTTACTTAATTATCATTGACTGTGTCTAGTTAGATTGTTGTAGGCATAATTTAGAGTTTACGAAAGGTTGAGATTGTTTTGTGTAATTGTAAACCTCATTTTAATGATATATAATTTATAGTTAGTCTGCTATATTTCATGTAACACTATTACTTTAAGTCTTTATTAAACTGGTAAAGCTTTGTATATGCTGCTAGTAAACCTTAAACCTAAAAAGTCATTTTATATAGAAAATTGAATGCCTTGTATAGCTGTTTCAAATTGTTTTCTTTTTTCTAAAGATAGGTTGTTTGTCTAATTTTTATGTTTTCTTAAATGATACAGTAAGTGATGTACTTATTGTAGGACTGAATTTAATTTTCTGGAAACCACTTTTGTTGATGATTAATCTTTAACTAGATTTTGAGTGATCCAGCTCAGAAAAATATGTCAAGCGTACTTAATTGGCATTTACAGTGTATTAACATCAAAGATCTGGTCTCATTTTTCAATACTCTACGTCAGAGATCAGCAAAGTAAGGACCTGGTGGTGCAATTCCAGCCTTCCACCTGTTTTTGTAAATAAAGTTTTATTGGAACACAGCCACTCCTGTTCATTTACATATTGTCTGTGGATATTCTCATGCTACAAAGGCAGGGTTTAGTGACTGTGACAGAGAACATATAAAAAGTGTAAAATACTATTTGACCCTTTACGGAAAAAGTTTGCTGATCCCTGCTCTATAAAATCTAGTTGAGACTAAATTACGATGTAGTTGATCTTTGATATCTGTAACAAGTACTTCCTGAGACTTTTAAAGAAATACAAATAGAGAAATATAAGTATTGGCTTTTTCTCTTTCTAGATTCATGTTTATATGAAAGTTACTTGTTTCTGTGTAAATTTTCAAATCTCAAATTAACCATTTGTACATTTTTATTAAAGTTTTATTTTTGTCTTAATGACCATTTATCATATACTTACGTCAATTATAAAGGATAATAATAAAGCAAAATTGAGATCCAAATGCTAAGTGGTTGACTTGGCTCACTCACGCTCTGCATGGCAGACATGGCACACTTTGAATCAAAACATGATTCAAATTCATTCATCAGGAAAATGATAAATCACTATATATTATGTACTTTTAAGGGCAATCACATCAATTATTTATAGTTGGAATGCTAGCTTCATGTGCCACGGATCTAGTATAACCGTTGATAAGAAAATTTGACTTTAATTTTTTAGAAATTTTAGTTGTTAGCAGGGAATTTTAATATTAGACTAAATACAGTTATCTTAACTGTACCCTGTTGAAAGATGTTAATTTAAAACATTTAAACTCTTTATTTTTGTCTCCTTAAAGTAATGACTCTTCACATTAAAGTGCCTGAAAAAAACTTATAAGTATTACATAGAAATTCCATACACTTTTTGTTGTTTTGATTATTTGGAATATATAAATTAGATAACCTACCTACACTGTTGTTTTCTTCCTGATCATATGTTGAAATAAAAAAAGGAGATTTATAACTTAAAACTAAGTTTTTTTTGCAAAAGTTCCCAGTAATCCACCAATCTAAATGTTTAATTTTCATGTATCTTTTCACATTTTAAATTATCAAATTTAATAAATTAACTGTGAAGTTTATAAAAATTTAAATTGAATGACTCTTCTTTGGAAACTGCTGTAATCAGCTCTTAGTCTGATTTCATCTAAAAAGAATAACATTAAGGTAAATATTCCTCACCACATATGACTTCCTTAAAAATCATATTTAACCAACCAGTAACTGATGGTTAAGTGCTACTAGTGTTCTTCAAATACTTTTACATAATCATAAATAAGGGTGAGAATTTTGTCATCCTATACTTTTCCAGTATATTTTTTAATTGCTTAAAAAGGAAGTGATTATCTTCACAATTCTTGTGGAATAAGCTTTTATGAAGCAGGATATTTGAAAACTGGTGATTTATTTTAGGAGAAAGATAAAAGATGAGAGTATTTGCCCTTCTTGAAATATGAATCCAAGTGGGAATTAGTAGTTTGAGAATGAAGTATATATAATTCAAAATTACTATACCTTCCTGTCAACTTACACTATTTACGTTACGTGTAGGAATAGCTTTTTGATATATGTTTTTTAAAATGCGATGTTCTAAAATTTATACTTTCTCTCCATGAATGTAGCGATTTCATTGAACTGTGGAGTTTGGAACAATATTGTAACAAATTTATTAAGTGTCTTCTATTATCTCTTCCTGTTATCTTTTTTTTGTGGTAAATGTTAAATCATAGGAGCACAGAAATGGGGGGAGAAAAGCTTGAGAAAACAGGAACTTGGATATCTAAACTTTTTAGTAAAATTTTAAAATAATTGAGACCGTTTCTAAAATTTACATCATTTCACTAATGCTCAGTACGGCTTTTCATTTAACTTATCCAATTTAACAGTTGCCTAAATTATATTATAGACATTTTCTAAGATATGTTGTTTAGAACTTCTTTCTTTACCTTTACTGCGTGTCTTCAGTTCACCAACATCAATAAACACTTCGGTAAGCCCTCTGACTCTTATAAGACAAAATGTATTTTTGAGGGGAACCAATGTACTTTCTTTGTCTTTAAATTGAATAATTCTATATATGTAATGAAAAAGAGAAAATAACATTAGACATCTAAAAATATGGTCCAATTTTTGTCAGCCTTTCTTCATAATATATTTGTTTTGACTATAATAGGTAGCAGCAGGAGATTTTCAGGTCACATTTAGTGGTAATTATTTGTCATTCCTTTTGAGGAAACATAGTTAAACTTTGTAATAAAAATACTTGCCATGTTTTATTTGTGATGATGTCCAAAAAAGAGAGAGAATACAGTTTCCAGTAAGAATTGAAAGTCCAGGAATAAATACAATGATGAGCATGAGTGCTTCTATCACTGGGGAACTTTCTTCGTCTAAGCACATATGAACAATTGATCCTTGTAGTCATATATAGCAGTAAACATTAATAACTTAACAGTCTGAAGTCAGCGCAGAAGATATGGAGCATTATTGAAAGATGGAGTCGAGCAGGTGGCACTTTAATATGTTCAGTGTCATGGTTGACTCTAAAGACTAGTCGAATGAAATTACTTGAGGTTCTAAAGATTTAAAAAGCGAACTCATTTTGCTGCACTAAGGAAATGCTACTGATCAGGCTTTCTCTGTCCCTTTTTTCTAGGCTAGAAAATATTAACCCTGAAGAAAATGACATGGTAAGCCGTTCTCTGAGGAGATTTCTTGATGTCAGTCTTATATCTTAGAGGCTTAAGTTCAATTGAGTGGGTTTCAAGAACTAAGATGTGGGAAAAAGAAGAATTGACACACTAATAATGTACATCTTTGCTGCAATATGAAAATTCAATAACTTCACTCAGTCAATTTACAATTCACATGTGCCTATTAATTAAAACCCTATATTAAATAAAATATATTAAAACTTCATGTCTGACTAACATATAATGGTGTTGGTAGACATTACAGGAATTACTGAACAGAATAAACAATGCAGACACAGGGATAGCTATTCAGGAGAATGGAGCTGTAATTGTGGATAGAATCTACAAGACCAAGGAATGTAAAAAGAGAATAACTGCCGAAGAAATGAATGCCATGATAGAGGAACGGGATGCTGCTTTGTCTCAGGTAACCGCGTGTGTCTGTAAAAGCATAGACTTGCCATTTCCTGCTCGCTCTTTATCATTAGAAAAGGACTTTTCCCCACATATTCTTAATTCAAGTTAGTTTTTAGCATATAATTAATACCACAATGATTAGATATATGAAAATAATCACAGTTTGTTATACCATTCTTCCAATACATGCATCCTCATTTCTTAATAAAACTGTTAGCTTGCTATAAAAATTGTTTAAATTCTTTCAAGTAATCATTTTTATATGAGACTTCTTACAGTTTTGTGAGGGCTGAGATTGTGTCTTTATTACTATTTTATTCCCAGTGCCTAATTCAGCACCTTTTAGTAAACATTGATAAATGAATCACATTATTAGTGTATTCTTTTCTGAACATGACTTACACCCTCCTGCTCTAATGGAAACCTGATCACCTCCTTGAGAATTCTGCCTCCACTGCCATCCTCTCAAGTCGTGATTGTATTTCCTTCCACAGCAGTTATACCCCTGGGCTTGGAGGCTTGTTCCTCACTAGTGTTTGTGGATCACTGTTCCCTTTTTCCTCTCTAAACACCTCCAGCTTTGAAGCTTATGCTTCAGACTGTACCACCCCCTACGCACTCCTGTTGCAGTCATGTACACACTCCTATGTCACTTCCCTCATTTCTTAAAGATTTTAGGATCTCCTTCACTGTCACTTTCTTTAGCCTATGCCTGTCATAATTATTGATGATTTAAATATTTGTGTAGATGATCCTTTCAATATCCTGGCCTCTCATCTCCTTCAGTTTCTCTCCTCCTGTCATCATGTGCTCTATACTACTTCCGCTGTCCACCCTGTGGTCATATCCTGTTCTTGGTCATTATCAATCTCAGTTTCAAGCATCCCACTTTCTGACCACCACTTACTATCTTTCCAGATCACTTACTCTAGAACTCTGACTCTAGCAATTTTTTAAGTCTACTGGAGCCTATTTCTATTGATCCCACCACCTCTTTTCCTATCCCTTAAGCCCCTGATGTCTTCACTTCCCTCTCTATTTGGCTTACATTCCATGACCCACCATGATTATGACCAACTTGCGTATAATATAACCTCAGTTCTCCTGGCCTTCTATTCCTTTGTCCTACTCACCTCGCAAAACTTAAGCCTTATCAATTTAACTTTCTGCCTGTTCTGCACCTTCACAACTTTATAGGGCAGAAGAAATCACACAAATTTGCGAACTGAACTTACCTTAAATTCATGACCACTATGTGCAACTAGGCCCTTGGTGTTACCTGGCAGTCTCCTTGCCTTTCCTTAGTCTATTCACTCTTCCCTCCAGAAGACTGTTTTATCTCTTCTCCTTTCTCCTCAGATATCCAACCTCTCCTCCCCAATTGAAAAAAAGGACTTCTGTTTGTCCCCACCATGTCATCCATTAGCCTACCAGCATTTGCACCGTATGTTCTTCCTTTTCTATTTTCTTTCTTTTCTGCTACGTGCTTCTGTTTAAGGACAGCCTCTCTATTCCTACGCTAGTTCACATCTTTTCTTGCCTGCTTAAGGCTATCACTTAACCGATTATCCCTTTTCTCTCCTACTTCATAAAATATTTCCCATCAGTTCATTTCTGTCGCTATCTGAAATGCTTTACTCTCTCCCATGGAGGCGGGGTGGGGGTTCTGGAAGTCTTGGTCTGCTTGTGCTTCACCCTAGACTTTTGATGAGGCTTCCCAGACAGGGCTGAAGTGTTCACTGGGGCCCTACTCCTGGCAGATCCCATGTTTGTCTCCTCAGCGTCGTAAGACTGGGGAAAACTCCACTCTTCTTTTCAGAGGTTTTAGGGCTTAGCTTTATACAGGTTTGGGATTTAGCACATGGTTTGAGGTAGAAACAAGCCTCAAGATCCCAGTTTCGTCTCTTTAGCCTTGCATAACTGCCAACAGCTTAGATGATTTCTCCAAAAGGAGCCCTCTATGTAGTCAGAGGCTGATTTCTCAGCCCCTTGCCCATGGCTTGAATCTTTAAAACGCAGGGGGAAAAAAACAACTGCAGATGTTCAAATCACCTCTCTCCAGGTAACCCCCCTCCAGAATCTCAGCCACCCAGGTCATTGTCGCAGCAGCAGCAGCCCTCTGATATCTTTAAACAGGTGACTTTTCTTGTTTTTGCCTGTAGCATTGTTCTGCCACAAATGATTCCACCTTAGCTAGATGTGGAGATCTGACATTTATCTTCAGATAAGAATTGGAAAAAGTCCTTAAACTTTTAAAATGGACAATTGTTGTTACCATTTTTTACCCTACCAAGTGTATTCAGTCTTGGACCATTTGATATATTGTTGAAGAGATAGCCAAAACTATTTTTATGAGCTTGAAAATAATTATCATATAAACTCAAACATTTGATTTTATCATTTATTTTATTAAGTTAACTAAAAATAAACACATAGAGCATAATTAAATATTGACTGCCACCCATGCCTTCTTCCTCTCTTTCCTTTGCCCACTGCCTTTATGGTATAAAAAGATAAAGAAATCAACATTTGGTAATACTTACCAACATATCTTTATTTATAAATAGATATTTTCCATCGCTTGGAATATGGGCTTTAGCCATATGGGCTAGGAGCATTGGTAAAATAAAATATAGTCAACACATGAAAACAAAGGCCTTGTCATAAAGACCTGGAATGCAGCAGGGATGAAGGAAGAAAGTGGTAGATTCTTTATGCACATGGGTGTTTGGAATCTAATCCGGGCATAATGGATAACGTGCTTATGGTTCTCGAACTAATTTCATTCCCGCCTACTGATAAGAATGGGACTTTGATTGTATTGTCAGGCTTGATCATGATTAGTGCACAATGTGAAAAGGAGCTTTTAAGGTAAAAACTTTTAGGATCAGAGCATAGGCAGGCAGGAGCAGAAACTAGCACTGTTTTTCTCTTTGTCAGGTTAGACATCTCAGCATCCTTCAACCTTTCCCTGGATTTCCTTTTACTTTGCTGTCTTCTAGATGTTAGTTTCCCCTTGTTGGTCTATCAAGGCTGAATGAGTGCTCGTAAATCTGTTACCTGAACACCACTCAGAGAATCTTCACTCACCACTGTTTTCTGGAAATGAGTCATTCCAAATATCTAAATTCAATATCAACCTTTTCAATTTGTGCACTTTTGTTTATTGTTTTTGTTGTTGAAAATATTTCTAAAATATTTATGTCCCTCCTTTAAGCAGAATATAATCAGCACACTTTTTTTTAAACAATTTAGTTACCTCATTTTTGTCAAATGCTATAATGAAAACTGTAGATCCTGATGTCCTTTAGGCCCAGAATTGACAAATACAGAAAGCATGGAAGGACCAAAAAATATTCATCAGAGTAGTTAAAGAAATTCAGCCAAACATTTCACTAGTCAGATTCCCCCTTCTCTACAGCCTGCAAGCTATCTATACCAAGCACTAAACTGCAGCTCCAACACAATGAGAAATAAACCAAATAAGGGGAAGACATGAATCCAGTCCAGTAACATAAGAAAATTCTGAGAAGACGGCTGAGCATTGTACAGAAAGTACAATTGGTCTGTTGCTTTATGCCTCTTTCTGCCTTTTAGCGTGTTTCCCCCTCTCACTGAACGTGCTTCCTCTCTACTTGTCACTCGTCAGCCTACTGCTTCAAAGCTAATTTAAACGTCATCTCTTCCATGAAGTCTCTCACATGAAGCGATATTGATAAATACCCTCCTCGTGCCCACGTTTTACCTTGGGTCCTATTACAGTATTTGCATACTGCATACAGTTAATTGATTTCATGCCTCTCTTCCCTACTAGCATGAAGATAGGAACTATTCTTCTTTAGCTGTGTCTATCACAGTCCTTAGGACAGTGTAGGCACTTACTGGATGTTTGTTGAATTAATGAACTGATGAGCTTAACTGTTTTAGATCTATTTCAAGATACACTGAACTAGGGCCGGCCCCGTGGCTTAGCGGTTAAGTGTGTGCGCTGCGCTGCTGGTGGCCTGGGTTCGGATCCCGGGCGCGCACTGACGCACCGCTTCTCCGGCCATGCTGAGGCCGCGTCCCACATACAGCAACTAGAGGGATGTGCAGCTATGACATACAACTATCTACTGGGGCTTTGGGGGGAAAAAATAAATAAATAAAATCTTAAAAAAAAAAAAAAAGATACACTGAACTAGAATAAGTTAGTGAAATATTATTCATTTGTCCACATTCTATTGAGTACCTATTACTGGCCTATGTTGGGAACTCAGCAATGATCTAAATAGAAAAGGTTCTTACTCTTGTGGAACGTACATTTTAGTATAGACAGACATAGATAGTGAACAAACAGATGAATAAAGTACTTTCAGGTTGCGATGTGATGAAAATAAAAAGGTATGGGAGAGCGACCGCAGTGGGTAGTGGGGTTGTCACTTTAAATAGGGTGATCAAAGCAGGCCTCTTTGTCAAGGTAAATAGTTGAATTAAGACATGAAAGAGGAGGAGGATCCAGCCATGCAAAGAACTCTGGAAAGAGCATTCCATCAGAGAAGAATAGATCAACAGTGCCCTGAGAGAGGGAACAAGCTTAGTGTGTTTAAGACACTGATGCAAAGTTACCAAGCTTAAATGTGATTGAAGTGCAGGAGCAAGAAAGAGAGTGGCAAGTGATGAGGTAGAAGAGACAGGCGGCAGACAAATCTGTAAGGTCCTGTAGGCCACGGTAAGGAGTACAGATTGTATCTAAATGCAGAAGGTATTGAAGGAGAAAGGCTGTTGCAGTAGTCCAAGCAAAAGATGCAACTGATGGTGGCTCAGAGGAGCAAGTGTGGATTTAGAGAAGTGGATAGATTTGGGAAATGTTTCCATGGTACAGTGAACAAACCTTGAAGACAGATTGGATTTGAGCAAAAGGGAGCAGGAAGAATCAAGGCTGACTACTATATTTTGGGCTTGAACACTGTGTAGATATTTGCTTCATTTATTGTGACGGGTGAAGTTTTGGGGGGAGATCAACATATTGAGGGAGGGCAATTAAATTCTCTCTTTGATATGGTATATTTGAGATGATTCTTAAAAATTCATATGAAAACATTGAGCAGGCACTTGGCCATTGCAGCCATCAGCATATAGATAATTAAAACTGTGGGGCTAGATGGAACTAGGGAAATATCATTGAGAAAGAAAAGGGCCCAGGACCACGCCCCATGGTATGCCAAGATTTAGCAGTTGGGCAAAATAGGAGGGGCCCACAGAGGAGCCTGGAAAGGATGGCAAATGAGGTAGAAGGAAACTAAAGAGAGTGTGGTATCAGAGAAGGCAAAAGATGAGAGTGACCATTTCCCTTGAATGGTGTTGAGAGATCAAGCAAGGTGGAGATGGAATAGTTGCTTTTAGATTTATTCATGTGGAAGATGTTGAGGGCCTTGACAAGAGTTTGTCCAGGACAGAACACATTGGAGTAGTCTGAGGAGAGAATGGAAAGTGAGGAAGTGAAGACAGTGAAGATATGCAACTGCCCCCACCCCACCCCGCCCCGCCCCGTAATGGAGGTAGAGAAATTGGCATTAGATGGAGAGGGGGTTTATGGTGTCATGGGGGAGTTTTTCTTTCTTTTTTAATGGGAGATTCAAGGGCATGTGGTTGGTATGTTGATGGAAATGAACCAGGAAAGAAGGAAAGGTGGTTTTCAGGAAGAGAAAAGATCATTGCAGTAGCAAAATCCTAGAGTAGGTAAGTAGATTGAGAGGGGTTAGGACCTAGAACATAAGTGGAAGATTTGCTTTTTCTTGGAACAGGGAAGCTACTTTTATTGTAACAGAGGAATACAGAGAACTTGGATGGATACAGATGCTGGCAAGGAGATAATTTAGGGGGTATGGTGCCCTTTTCTCAGTGAAAATGTTGGGTTAATCTAGATTCTCAGTGTGATGGATCAGTGGATGGTGCTGAGGATTTGTAAAGAAGAGCGAGTTTGAAATAGTTGTCTTGGTTTGTGTGTAAATGAACATAACTAGAGAAATGTAGGATTGCCTGGCAGAGTGGAATGCCCACTTGAGAATTAGGGTAATGAATTTAAAGTGAAACCTGTCAGTTAGGTTGCATGATTTCTTCTAGCAACATTCGGAACTTGAGTGTCATGTGGTGTCGTAGAGATTTGATTTTAATTAGGGTTGGGGTTTTAATGGGTGAGGAACCGGGAGTCATTACAGTGGTGGACCGTGGACTCTCCCTTGCAGAAGTAGGAAGAGCGATGCAGGAGGAAGTGAGGAGAGTGAGTGTCACAGAAGGCAGGATCCTGGACGGGGATAACTGATCCAGGTGTTAAGCGTTCCTTCTTCGTTTGTCTTGGAGTGCTGCAGTGAGTTGTGGTCAAGAGAAAAAGACTCTTGAAATAAAGATTTTGAAGGTATTGCAATTAGTAGGATCAATGTATTCCAGATAATTTCCTGTGTAATTTTTATATGGACTTATGGGGGAAGAAACGAAATAGTGGATATTTTACCACACAGTCAGCAAGACAGATCCAGAAGTGGTAAAAGAGAGGGAGCCCATCTGAAGAAAAGGTGTAAATAATTTAGCAATTAGAAAGAATTTTTTTGCTTTATTGTACCAAGTACAGAAATAAAGGTCTGAGAAAATAAGTATAATGACACATATTTTAAGATCCAGAAGTCCATGTTAGAACATTTCTAGCCTAGTTATGAATTTCTTGCTTGATACTCCATGTGACCAAAAGTCACTGTGAAAAAGCAGGTTGAGATAGGAAGTGTAACATAAGCTAACAGTCCACTCAAAGAGCAAACCGAAATCTGGCCAGTGATGTAACCATTGAAGTTAACTTTCCATGTCAGCAGAAGGAGAGAGAACCCAGTTTCTTAGCCTCTCTATGGTTAGTGTTGCCTACACTTTGTATCCCTTATAATTCACATAGTGCCCAGCGTATAATAGATGCAAAATAATGATTTGATAAGTTATTAGAAGTTTGACAAAAAGCTCATACTTGAAAAGAAAGTAAATCGTAACATTTCGAGTTTCATTTTTTAGAAAAAGTAGGAAACATATTTAACATTCTTTATTATAGTGACTATAAAATTTTTATTAATTTTTTCCCCTGTCAATTTGTTAATTTGCTTTGCTGTCTGTCATATAATTATTTGCCTGTGCATGTTTTTTTTCCCAGTCCATTTTGCTAAAATATACTGTTGATATTTGGTCTATTCTAATAACTCTTCTTTTTTCTTGTTATAAAATTTTTACAACTTTTTGAAACTATAGATAACTTTGGCAAGTAGAGGTAAGCAAGAAGGGAAAATTTGCCATAAACTCTTTTCCTAGAAATAATCATGTACAGATTCTTTGTCTTTTTTTCAGTGCATGTTCTATCATACATACTACTTGCTAACCTGATTTTTCACTTTGAGTTTATGTAAGATATTCTTATGATTTTATAATGTGATTGTATTAAGATTTGTTGAACTCATCTGCCATTTGGGAGGGTGTTTATGTATTTTTTTTTCTGTTTTTTATAATGTGGACATTTTTGTAGCTAAACTTTTACGTACATTCATGTTTATTTCCTTAGGGAAGATTCCTAGAAGCAGAAATACTGGATCAAAGAATATAAACATTTTAAAATAAGTATATATTTTCAGATTGCCTTCTTAGAAAAATTTTACCTAGAAATGTTATTTGAGATTTCATTCAAGGGGGCTTCAAATGAATAAAGTGCTATGAAATTTAGACTTTATTCTCTAGGCCGTGTGGACCTCCTGAGGTTTTTGAGTTTTCCGGTAATACAGAAAGTGCTATTCTTGAAGAAGATTCCTGGGCAGCACTACATAAAGTGGATTGAGTAGTATAAGTCCAAGGCTGAGGAGACAATTGAGAATCTATTATAGTAATTCAGGCAAGAGATAATGAAGGTCTAAACAAGAAAAATGAGAGAAGAATAGATATGAAAGCTATGGAAGTAAAAGATTGTGTATTTTTTTAATGGAGGTATAACAGTAAAGTATGCAGATCTTAAGGGGAAGATTTGATGAATTTTTACGTATGTGTGTACCCATGTAAGCAGCACTCAGCTCAAGATAGAGAACACTTGTAGCACTCCAAAGGCTCCTTCATGTCTCTTCCCAGTCAGAATTCCTTACGAAGGGTAATCACTGTTCTTACTTCTAACACCATAGGTCATTTTGCATATTTTTAAACTTCATATAAAAGGAATCAAGCTATGTGCTCTTTTATGTCTGATTTTTTTCACCCAATGTTGTTGATGCCTGTATGTTGATCTGTATTGTTAATTATCAATAGTTGATCTTTTTCATTGTGGTATGTCCCATTGTATGACTATTCCATGATTTATTTACATATTCAACAGGTGATAGAGATATAGGTTGTTTTTGTTTTTGACCTACTATGAATGAAGTACTGTGGGTGTTCTCCTACATGTCTTTTGGTGACAAAAGCATTCATTCCTTTTGGTGCATATGCAGGTATATACACGGGAGAATAGCTGTCATAGGTTTAGCTTTAATAGGTAATTCCAAACATTTTTCCAAAGTTGTTATTCCAGCTTACACCAGCGATGTAAGAGAGCTGCTCCAGTTGTGAGGGTCAGCAGTTGGTATCGTTAGTTATTTTAATTTCCGTTATTTTGATGGATATGTAGTCATATTTCATTGAGGCTTTAATATGTTTTTCCCTAATGATTAGTAATAATTGAGCACCTTTTCATATATTTATTGGCCATTTTGATATTGTTCTTTGTGAAGTGTCTGTTCAAGGCTTTTGCCTAGTATTAAATTTGGTTGTCTGTTTTTTTCTTACTGATTTATGTAATTTGGATACAAATACTTGTATAGTCTGTGGCTTGTATTTTTATTCTCTTAATGGTGCCTTTTGATAACAAAAGTTCTTAATTTTAATAAAGTCAAATTTATCATTTTTTTCCCCCTATGGTTAATGCATTTTGTGATCTGTTTAAGTAACCCTTGCTGTTCCCACAGTATTGAACACTTTCTGTGATGCTTTCTTCTAGAAACTTGATTATTTTAGCTTTCACATTTAGGTCTTGATCTGTTTCAAATTAATTTTTGTGTGGTCAAGGTACATCATTTTCTTCATGTGGATACCCACTTGACTGGACCCAGCCTCATGTGTTAAAAAGATCATCTCCTTCTCTCCTGCCCCCAATGAATTGTAGTAAATTAGGTGGCTATATATTTGTGGGTTTGTTTCTGGACTCTGTTCTGTTCTCTTGGTGTACTTTTCTATCCCTGTACTAATACTGTACTATGTCTTAATTGCTGTAGCGTTATAGTAAGTCTTGATTTGTGGTAGTGTAAGGATCCAGCTGTGTTGTTCTTCAGTGTTCCTTTAGCTACCCTAGGTCCTTTGTTCAACTTGTCATTTTCCATTTAAAAAACCCTGCTATTATTTTGATAGGAATTGCACAGACTCTAAAGATCAGTTAAAGGACAATTGGCATCTTACCAATATTGAGTCTTCCAAACCACTGATCTTTTCATGCAAACTATTGATTTTTCTTTATACACTGCTTTTGCTGCATCCCACAAGTTTTCAGTATGTTGTACCTCTGTATTATATACCTCAAAATATTTTTTAATTTCTAATTCTGATTTCTTCTTTCACCTGTGAGTCATTTAGAACTGTGTTGCTTAATATTTAAACATTAGGAGATTTGAGGTTATCTTTCTGTCACTGAATTGGAATTTAATTCCCTGGTGGTGAGAAAACATAGATATGTTGATCCTTGCCTTATGACCCAAGACAGGCCCTATTTGTTAGATGACCCATCTACTCTTTAAAATGTTGTATATTTTTCAGTAGCTGGATGTAGTATTTTTCTCTATATGTCATTTAGTCCAAGTAGGTTAATTATGTTTTCAATTATATATTCATAGATTTATTGTTGCTTGTTGTATTATTTTCTGAGAGAGGTGTTTAAAGTATTAAACGATTATGATGAATTTTTCTCCTTTTAATTCTTTCAACTTTTGTCTTATTTATTTTGAAGCCATGTTATAGATTTTTAAATCTTTAGAGTTACTGTATCTTTCTATTCAATAGACTGTTTTATTATTATGAAATACCGATTTTTTTCTCTTTTGTGATACTTCTTGCCTTAAAGTCTACTTAAGTATCTGAATATCCTATTCTTTTCTGTCCTAATTTTCAACCTTTTTTCTCCATCATTTTATAATGAAATATTTCCAACATATGGCAAAGTTATAAGTATTTTACAGTGAATATCTATTTACCCACCACCTGGAATCTGTTGTTAATATATTCCTAAACTTTATTACGTTATCTCTGCATTTATCCATCCTTCCCTCTATCCATCAGTTCTTCTCATATAGTTAATGCATTTCAGGTAGACCAGATATCAGTGCATTGGCCTCTAAATTCTTCAGCGTAGCATGTCATTAGCTAGAGTTCAATCTTTTTACAGTTTTTTTCTTTTCTTTTCTTTTCTTTTTTTTTTTTTTTGTGTGTGAGGGAGACCAGCCCTGGTCTAAGATCCGATGCCAATCCTCCTCTTTTTTCGCTGAGGAAGATTGGCCCTGGGCTAATATCCCTGGGCTAACATCTTCCTCTACTTTATATGGGACACCGCCACAGCATGGCTTGACAAGTGGGGCGTCAGTGCATGCCTGGGATCCAAACCTGAGAACCCTGGGCTGCCGCAGTAGAGCACGCGCATTTAACCGCTGCACCACCAGGCTGGGCCCTGCAGTTTTTTTCTTTTGATTTAAAACTTAGATTTACCAAAATGGACCAATATTAAGTGTGCATTCTCTAAGTTTTGACAAACGCACACAGCTGTGTAACTACCACCACAATCAAGATATTGAACATTAATATCACCCCAGAAAGTTCTCTCATGCTCTTTCTAGTTAATCCATGTCCTCACCCCCCACCAGCAATCATTGATCTGATATTTTTACATCATTAATTAGTTTTACTTTTTCTAGAAAGTCATGTTTGAGATCACTATCTAAGATGATCACATTTATTTGTGTGTTCTATTCTTGTGCAGGTACGCAGTGTCTTTTTCTAAGTTTGTATCTTGCTCTTAAGGACTGACTTTTTTTTTTTTTTAAGATATTTAAAAGTTTTTTTAAAGTAGGTCTAGGATTTCTGTTATTCTTTCCTTGTACTTATTCCTGCAGGTCGTTTGGTTAGGATGATGAAGATGCATTTCAGCATATCACTTCTAAAGCTCTACCTATAGTTTTGCCATCTTGGGATATCAAAAACTGTAATTATTTCCCTAAAAATTAATCTTCACCAGCATTATAGCTCACACTTTTTGAAGTATAATAGACTATCTTAAGTACTTAATACCATTTTTTTCAATATGTTATTATTTAGTGTAATAGCAAATTCATCCTGATTTCCCACAAGAGGCAGTGTTCTCCCAGTAGCAGGATTGCGAGAAGTGTGAATTGAAGCCATGAACTCATTATGAACACATTTGATAATTAGTAGAAGTCTGTAAGTATTGGGGAACCTATATTGTAAACTTTTTGGCGTGAAAGGCTCTTTATTCTAAAGATGTCACTTTCTAGAGGGAACTGAAATTTTGTAGTAGCATTCTTAGAAAACTACTTGATAGTTGGTTTCATAAACTGTTATTTGGGCACAGAAATTCAAATTGCTATGGTTTTGTTTCTTCAATACATCTCTGATTTCATAAGGAAATGTTTCAGTTAACATTTTAGTGGGTTATGGTTACGCTCAATTTTATCTTCAAAAACAAAAGTACATGCAACCAAATGGCTAGTAAGATTATCTGCCATGCTTACACAAATCCTGCAGGAGGAATGTAAAGGTGTCTGAATATATCCATCACAGCAGAGTGTTTGTCTTTAGTCCGGGGTGTCAGGGCACTAAAACAAAACTTGAATTCTCCACATAATGTATCAAGGCCTTCATTCTTCTTTTGAAAAGGACTCTGTGGCTGTGCTTGTGCATTTGCATACAGGTTTGTTTGATTAATTGCTACTTGACTCATCTATCATAATACTAAGCTCCGGGATCACAAAAGATCAGATTGTCAAACCACTTCCTAGAATTAATTTAAATATTTAATGTCGATACCTTGAAAAGATTCAGGAAAAAGTGGTTTTGATTGTTACTTGTAACTTGTTTCAGTAGTATAATCCCTTGAAAAAAATTCCAAAGTTATGTATTAACTCATCATTAATATTACTTGTCCTGTTGTGGTAAAAAACTGTAATAATCTTATAAATAGGTTAAAATATGTAGTAAAATATACTTTTAAATTATCTGGAAACTTTTTCAATAAATATATCTATAAATCATAAGTGTATTATAGATTTTTATGAGTGTGTTATTTTGGTTTACTGATCTTTGAAAATTGAGAGTTTTTCACTGTTAATATATTTACTTATTATTTGTTCGCAATTTTAATTTCAGATAAAATTTACAAACACAAATGAAATACATAAATATTAAATTGGCAATTTGATGAGTTTTGACACGTACCTACACCCATGTGACTACACCCCTATAAAGATATAGAACATTTCCATACCCCGAGAAAGTCCCCTCATTTATTTCTCTTCCCTGCCAAGCGTCCCTGCCCCACACAAGCAAATTTTCTATTTTTAACCACAAATTTATTCTTCTTATTCTAGAACTTCAAACAAGTGGAATCATACAGTGACAGCAAACTATTAATATTCCTTTATATTGTTCTTTATACCGTAATTTGTTCCTTTTGTTGATAAGTGATATTCAGTTGTATAATATTACATTTCTTATTCATTCTCCTGTTGACGTACATTTGGATTTGTCCAGTTTTTGTCTATTATGATTCAGACTAGTACTATGAGAATTCTTGTACAAGTTTTTATGTTTTTATTCTCTTGGTTAAATACCTAAGAGTGGAATTGCTGAGTCATAAGTTTGGTATTTATTTTTAAAAGAAATTAGCAAATATTTTGCCAAAGTTGCTGTGTCATTTTACACTCTCAGCAGCAATTTATGAAAGTTCTGGGTGCTCCATGTACTCACCAACAATCGATGTTGTCAGTATTTTTAATTGTAGCTATTTTAGTGTGTGGTGGTATATCACTGTGGTTTTAATTTGCATCTGCCAATGACTAATGATGTTGAACACATTTTCATGTGCTTCTTGGCCATTCATATATTTTCCTTTTTGAACATCTGTTCAAGTCTTTTGCCTATCTTTTAATTTGATTTGATGGTGATTTGACTTTTTGTTATTGATTTGCAGTTCTTTACATATTCTAGATAAAGTCTGTTGTCAGACACATGTATTAAAAATATTTTCTCCTATTATGTTCTTGCTTATTCGTTTTCTTAATTCTATATTTTGATGGGCAAAAGTTTCAAATTTTGATGAAGTTTAATATATCAACTTTTTAATGTACCTTGTCTAAGAAATCTTTCCTCGCCTCAAGATCACGGAGATACTGTCCCATGTTTTCTTCTGCAAGCTTTATTCTTTTAGTTTTTACCTTGTTGTTGTTTTTGGTGAGGAAGATTGGCCCTGAGCTAACATCTGTTGCCAGTCTTCCTCTTTTTGCTGAGGAAGATTGGCTCTGAGCTAACATCTGTGCCCACCTTCCTCTGTTTTGTATGTGGGATGCCGCCACAGCATGGCTTGATGAGTGGCGTGTTGGTCCACGCCTGGGATCTGAACCTGCGAACCCCAGGCCACCAAAGCAGCGTGTGTGAGCTCAACCACTACGCCACCAGGCCGGCTCCTAGTTTCTGCTTTTAATCTGTGATTTACTTTGAGTTAACTGTTATGTATGGTGTAAGATAAAGATTGTGGTTCATTTTTTCAGCAAGTTAATATTCAGTTGTTCCAGCACTATTTGTTGAAAAGGTTTTTTCACCGTTGATGGTGCCATTTTTTGAAAATTAATTGGCCATCTAAGTATGTGTCTGTTTATGGACATGGTATTCTATTGTAATGATCTCTGTCTATCCTTATGCCAATGCCACATTGCATTGATTGCTGTAAATTTTGATGTCAGGCATTGAAAGTCCTCCAACTTTGTTCCTTTTTAAGGTTTAGTTATTACAGGTTATTTGCATTTTCCTATAAATATTAAAGTCAGATTTTTAATTTCCATATACAGGCTGGTGGGATGATGATTCGATTGTTTCAAATCTGCAAATCATTGGACTGGAAGGGGATTGACATCTTAACAGTTTTTCATTTTTCAGTCTCTATGGTATTTCTCACCATCTTCTTAGTATTAATAAACGCACCACATGGTTTAAATTATAAGAATCTTAAAACAGTAAAATTCCATTTGCCTTCATCCTTTTGATATATTGACATATATTTTTATTTATTTTGATTCAAATAATAAATTGAACAAATAATAAACTTTCAAAGAAGTTGTGAGAAGTAAAAGTATTCTCTTATGTTTATCCATACATTTATCATTTTAGGTATTCTTTATTTCTTCATGTTGGAATGAATTTTCCTTTTGTTATTTTCCTTAACTTGAATAACATCTTTTAGCTTTGTCTTTCTTCCTTTCTTTCCATCTCTTTTCTCTCTTTTCCTCCCTTCCTCTCTCTCTCTCCCTCCGTCTCTCTCTTTCTTTCTCTTTTCTGATATGCATTTGCTGTTGTTGAGTTCAGTTCTCATGTACCTGAATATATCTTTATTTCACCCTCATTTTTTAAGGCTATAGTCACTAGAAATAGATACATATATATATATAAGGTGGATGTAACAGATGCCCTAGGAGGTCTCCTGTATTCCAGATATATTCCTCCTTACCCTCGTTGTATAGCAGCAACGCAGTTTCCCTTTGGTAGTCAGGATTAGTTATTCCAGCCCGTGCAGTAACTCCTTCCTCACATATTGATTCAGAGGCTTGAGGAGGCCTAAGCAGCCCAGTGGCGGTTTCAACTTTCAGTTTAATGGAATTTTTGTTGTATCTCCAAGTGGAAGTTTTTTTCCCTTTGGAACACCTCTGGATTTGCAGAACCTCAGTTTGCAGAGATGGGAAGCAAAAATTTTGCTAGTGGATCACTAGGGGTAATGGTGAATGAAGCCACTCCCATTTCTAGCCCTCGGTTCCTGGTCACGTGAGTACTGGCTATGGATGAAAAAGCACCACATGCATATCGAGCTCTGATTCAGAGCATATACCTTGTCACAGAGAACCTTCCCTAGCCCCGCAAGGCATTGCCACCTAACTGGCACTGTAACCGAGTCTTCAAAGTCCCTTCCACTGTTTTATCAAGCCTGCTGCATCAGGATGATAGGGAACCTGGTAAGGTCAGTGAATTCTGTGAACATAGGCCCATTGCACACTTCATTTGCTGTGAAATGAGTTATATGATCAGAACAGTGCCATGTGGAATCCACATGGTAGTACATAAGGCATTCTGTAAGTTCATGGATGGTGGTTTTTGCCTAAGCATTGCATTGAGGGAAGGCAAATCCATATCCAGAGATAACGTTTATTCCAGTGAGAACAGTAAAGAACAGTTTTAGAAAGAAGGTAGAAGAATAGAAGTTTGTGATCCAAGAGTAGAGTGAGTGTCAGAGTTAAGGATTAAAGAGAACTAAGAACAGAATACTGGTTATGGCAATCATTTGAAGGTAAATTTTATTAGAATAAATGAGTTAAGAAATTGTGAGGCTAGAGTGTTGTATGAGTGACTCTTGCTTTTGTCTAGAATATTGGCAAGAAATTATCTTTTAAAATGTGGGAAAGTAACCTTGGTTGTCAGATCACAGTGGTGCAGATGAGAAGCAAGTCATCCACATTGGTGCTTCTCAAACTATCTGGGATGAAGGACCAGTTTAAAAAAAAAATCTTTCCAATGTGCCATGGACCACTACTTTTATAACATGTAATAAGAATAAATTACCAAAAAATGAAATAAAATAATATGTAGACATGCAAAATTCAAGCATATATTTTTTGTTGTTGTTATTGGGTTCAATAGCCATAAAATTTCTCTATGAATTTACTATAAAATGTGCAGTTGTTTCCTCTGAATTTAGTACTAACTTCATTCAGTATCGGTCTTGGACCAGTACTAGCCCCTGGACCACACATTCTAAACGGATAACAGAAACTTCAAAAGTGAAAGAGTTGTTTAATGAAGGATTTGTGGGCTGGAAATGACAGTTGGGAACCAGGAAAAATGCAAGTCTGTTTTTCCTGCCTCTGAAGTGGAGGATGCCCTGCTTGAGGGGATTCAGAGAGAAGTGTCACTGGGAGTAAGGTGGTTTTTTACTGAGCTGAAGAAATAGAGAGATACAGCTTAAGAACATATGGAAGAATCTTGGCCATGAAAGAGTACTTCCAAAGGTCACATGACAAAAGTATAAGCAGGGTAGGTAAGAGAAAGAGCTAAGCCAGAAGAAAGTTAGGGTTTAGGTGACCTTAGGGAGTTAGATATAACGTGGAGCATTCTTCACGGAGATTGCTCTTGAGTGAATCACTGCTGAATGGTTTGGATAATGTTCCTGGCCTTGCATATGCAAATTAATAAAACAATGTCAAGAACATTTGAAAAAAATAATAAGTGTAAATGATTAACTTATTGACAAACTAGGAAGTATCCTGAGAACTGTCCCAAGTTTCCAAAGCTTTTATTACAGTGGTCAGTAAATCAGCCCACAAGTATTTACTGATTTCCTGTCGAGAACACTAGTTATCATGTTTGCATATTCAAAGGTAATCAGAGCCTTGTCTCTCAAAAAGAATGACTTTTATATAATATTCAACTTGTTGATACTTCGATTTGTTATAAAATTTTTTAGCTTTTCTCCTGTTGTAGTCTTAGAATTTGGAGTGGCTTCTGTTAGGATTTAACAATGTTTGGGCAACACATTATACAATAAGAAAATTAAGAATAAGCATTTAAGTAATTGACAGCTCTATTGAGATTACAACATTTGTAATAGCAAAGTTTGCAATCCAAGAGGAGGCCTCTGTGATTCCAGGAATACAATAACTGAAAAAGAGATTAATAAACTATTAAACTGGCCATTATGCAGTGAGTACTAATACTATTTCCTGAACTCTGCTTTGTGTTTTACAATAGTATGAGAAGCGTCTCTGACCTTTTGTGCAATAACTGCCAACTTAACATTTAGGATATACTGTTGTTTGTTTATGGATTTTGAGAAAATCCATTGAAGTTTACTTAAGAACCAACTCATTACAATGGTATTATTTACTGAATTTTGTTTTCCTGACCATTATCTAACTACAGGGTTCAGTATTACAAGGTTATAACTGTACAAAAAGGATCAAAATACCACATCCTAGTAGTGGCATTAGCCAGAGAAGTAAAGTCGTCATCTTAGAAATAAATGCCTTGGCAGCACTGAAGAGATTATAGAAAATGAATAAGCTAGATCAGACCTTTTTTATGTGGTAGTTTTATAATTATCTTTATTTTCTTTATTTCAGTTATAAAATATTGTTACACATTTTAATTACTTTCTGGTTATTCATATTAAACTACAGAAATGCAGTACTTTTCTGATATAATTCATATCAAAACAAAAATTCAGAACAGTTCTGGAATTTTTATTAACTGAAGTTGAAGAGGAAGTCTTGTTAATGAATTGTAACTTTTAATTAAACTGCTAGAATTGTAATCTCAAATCTATTTAAGATCTTCGGTGACCATCCTAAACATCTAGAAATTACCAACCAAGTATCCTTGAATTTTATACAAACATATTTCTAATTCAACTTTAATGTATTTATGTATGATTATGAATCCATATAATTAATAATTATTAATATAATTAACAAATCATACTTTAGATATGAGATATAATAGCATTTATGTTTAGATTGCCATTTTCTTGTTAGACCTGAGGGCTATCCCAGAAGATGGAGATCCTGAGAAGCTATGGGCATGGTGGAAGGAGTACCTTTTCCCAGAACAGCAGATAATACTGAAATCAACGGACTATGTGGCTTTTACTTTGGGCCCTCCATTTTTTTGGCAACCTGTTTAGATTACTTCCTCAGATTTATCATCCTACCCTTCCCTTTTTTTTACCCCCAGAATAAGGTGCCATAATACACAGTCAATACAAATACAAAGCCAGAGAATTAGGATGCTAGGGAAGAGAGATCAGAGAGAGGTGGGTTGCACAGACAAGTAATAAGTTAGTTTGGGCTGGCTTTTGTGTTCCAGGAAGTGTTAGTTGTGTTTAAAGGGCTAAAATGGAGCAGACATAAGGGATATATTGAATTTTTAAATCTCTTTTAGTTTCTCATATTATTACCAGCTCAAATGTTAGGAATCATTTCTAAATGTGTTCTATTTAAAATCCGGAAAAGACGATTTTGTAACTCTCCACTTTGTTAGATTCAGTAGCCATATTTGATAGGTTAGTAGTCTCTAGCTATTAGATGCTAAGTAAATAAAGACCATTACTAATTTACTCATAATTTAGTAGTTATTATCATTTATATATTGCTGCAAACCCTGGGAAAAAATTTCACTACTAAGGAAGTATTTAGGAATTTGTGTACATAATTTCATTTCCTGTTAACTATTCTAGATCACCAGCGTTACAGATATTAAGAAAAAGCATATTGAAAGATATAGGAAATTGGGAAGGAAAACGTTTTCATTGAGTGTTCAGTCAGTTTGAAACAAATGAAAACTTATCACACCAGTCAGTTAGTTTCTGTTCTCTAGGAACTTTTTTCTTAATAGGGGAAAATTGTTTTTGGTCCCTTGAAAAACAAGAGAGCCTTCTTGCCATCGCAGAGTAATTATTACTTATCTTATCCCTCAAAAAACAATTATAAAATTGGAAAAACTGTGTGAACAGGCTGCACAGGAATGCACAGAGGTGAGCTCAGTGATTCCCCCTGGCATGATGCTTGGAGGCACTCTTGCTGCCTCAGGAAGGTAGAGCCCAGGCAGAGCAGTGGTCTCACTCCACTAAGAAGGAGAAATTTAAGTCTAGGTATTGGAAGCAGTTGGAATTTGCAGGAGATAGTATTAAATGAGGATACTGTGTGGATATGTTTGGGGGGGATTGTAGGGAGAACACCAGATATCTGTGTGGTAATTTACCTTTAGTCTTTGCCCAAGAGTTATGCTATTCATGCACAGGGTTTGCTTGCAGGTGGTTTAGAAGCACTGCCACAGTGCTGAAAGTTAAATGGAGAAGTTGGAGTTCTGGTCTAACCAGAGTGGAGAGACCTTGCTGAGTACCTTGGGCATTCAGTTGATTCTTCCTTAGGGTGAGGACAAAGTCTTGATGCAGTGCTGTTCAGTAGAACATTCTACAATAGTGGGAATGTTTTCTGCATTTTTCACTGTGGTAGCCATGAACACATGGTTCTTGAGCACTTGAAATGTGACTAATGCAAAAGAATAGTGTTTTAAATTTTATTTAATTTTAATTAATATACAGTTAAATTTTAATAGCCATGTGTGGCCCGTGGCTACCATATCAGCGAGAGCAGCTCTAGACTAAGGGTCAGGCCCTCGGATCAAGTTCAAAACTGGAATACACCTACTCAAATAAATTATAAAACTAAGTCTGATAGGTCCAAAGGAATCCAGCAATAACTTAGCTGTCTGCTAGAGGAAAAGTCCAGACTGTTTAAAGCAAGACAGCATAATCTAGGCTCCTTGCAATGAACCATCCACAATGTGTAGCATATAATTGAAGACACTATAAGCAGGAAAATGTGACCCACAATCCAGAGAAAATGTTGTCAATAGAAACAAATCTGGACATGCCTCAATATGCTAGAAATTGTAGAAATGTACTTTAAAGTGGCCATACTGTTTCTTCAAAGACTTAAAGGAAAGATGATCCTAATGAGTGAACTGATGGGGAAATATCAGCAAGGAAACTAAAACTAGGAAGAACCTAATTGTAAAACTAAAATGGCAGTATCTGAATTGGAAAATTCAAACTGAACAGCAGTTTAGAGACTGTACAATAATAGATTAGTGAACTTGAAGACAGATCAGTAGAAATTAACTTGAAGAAAAGAAAAAAAGTGAAAATAAAAGAACAGAACTTCACTGACCTGTGGGACAATATCAAGCAGTCTAACAAGTGTGCAACTGGAGTACCTGAAGAAGAGAGAAAAAATCAGGCAGAATAAGTATTTGAAAAAATAATGCCTGCGAGTTTTTCCACTTTGGTAAAAACAACCTTATAGATCAAGAAGCTTAACAAACACCAGGAAGAATAAATACAAAGAAAATCTCACCTAAGCTCGTCAGAGTCAAACTGATGAAAGCAAAATATAAAGAGAAAATCTTGAAAGCAGCCAATGGGATGGAGACAGATACATGGAACATTCCTGTGATTGATGGTTGACTTCTCATCAGAAACAATGGAAGTGAGAGACAATGGCCAAAATCTTTGAAGGAGTAAAATGAAAAACAAAAACAAACAACTATCAGTCCCAAATTGTATAATATGGTGAAAAATATCCTTCAAAAATTAAGATGAAGTAAAACTATTTTCAGATGAATGAAAGCTGAGAAAATTGAACTCTAGTAGATGTGTATTACATAAATACAGTGCTGAAGTGAGTTCTTCACACTCGAGGGAAATGACACCAAATAGAAAGTTTAATCTACAGGAATGATTGAAGACCCCAGAAAGCGGAAAATAGTTTGGTAAATGTGAAAGCTATCCTTTTATGTTCTTGTACTTTCTTAGATATACAACAGATTGTTCCAAACATAATAGATGTAAAATATATGACAAGAAAAAGCAGGGTAAATGGAATTTTACTGTTGGTTCTTACATTTTAAATAAAGTGGTGAAACATTATTCTAAGAATACTGTAATAAATTGAGGACATATGATTTAGTTTTGGGGTCAATCACAAGAAAATATAATACACAATCTCATATTTGAAAAAGCAGTATAAGAATTAAAACAGAATATTAGAAGTATATTCAGTTAACCCAAAGAAGGTAGGAAAGGAGGAAAAGAACAACAGCAGCAGATGAAACAAATAACAAGATGGTAGATCTAAACCTAATCATATAATTACATTATAAGAAAATAGTACTCCAATTAAAGGTAAATACGGTGACACATTAAAGGAAATAAAAGGTCAGAACTCAATTTTATACAAACTGTAAGAAACCTACTTGAAACAATAAGATGCAGGTAAGCTGAAAGTAAGGGGAGGGAAAGGTATAATATGTAATCTGTAAGCGTAAGAAAGTTGCTGTGACTTTATTATCATCAAACAAAGTAGGCTTAAAAGCGTAATATTACCAGAGATAAAGGGGGACATTTCATCAATAAGACATAACAATCCTAAATATTTATATACATAATAGCATCTTCAAAATACAGGAAGCAAAAACTGAAGGAAGAAATATACTATTCAGTCAAAGTTGGAGATGTCAACACTGTTCTCTCTGTAATTGGTAGAAGATCTAGACAAAATCATTAACATTGTAGAAGTCTTGACGTTTCATTCACTTTGACCTAACTGAGTAAAACACATGGAGAAGAAGACGCATTCTTCTCAAGTTCACATGGAATAATAAAAAAGACTATATGCTGGACCTTAAAATATATCACAGTAAATTTGAAAAACTTGAACTCATAAGGAGTATATTTTCTGTTTACAAGGGAACTAAATGAGAAATGAACAAGAATAAGATATCCAGAATATCCCTAAATGTTTGGAAATTAAACAGTACCCTCTTAAATAATCCAAGGGTCAATGTAAGTGGAGAAAGGGAAATTAGAAAAATATTACAAATTTAAGATTATGAGATAAAACATATCAAAATTTGTGAGATACAGCTAAAACAGTGCTTCCAGAGAAATTTATATAGTTTTAAATGTTTATATTAGGAAGAAGAAACACCAAAAATCAATGATTTAAGCTTCCCTCTTAAAGGAAAAGATGAGCAAACTAAACAAAATAGAGCAGAAGTAAAAGAAATACAAAACAAAAACAATGGAGAAAAATAAGCCAAAAGTGGGTTCTTTGTGAAGATTTATCAAATTTATAACCCCTAATGAAACTGAACAAGAAAAGAAAACACAAATTACCAATATCAAAAATTAATGAAAGGGTATGAGTACAAAATCTTTAGTCCTTAAAAAGTAACAATAATATGGAAAACTTCCAATGCATTGGATAACTTAGATGAAATGGACAGATTTGTTGAGAAACAATTTACCAAAACTATTTAGATTTTCTATTGTGTAAGTTTTGATAAATTGTGTTTTTAAATATTTGTCCATTTCATCTAGATTGAGACAAAAAAAAATTGACAAACCAGTTTTTAAAATGTTATGGAAGTATAAATGACCTAGGATACTCAAAACAATCTTGTAAAAGAATGAAATTGGAGCACTCATACTCCGTGATTTCCAGACTTACTCTAAAACTATAATAATCAATACTGTGCCTGGTGCATACACAAATCAAGAGAACAGTGTACAGAGCCCAGAAATAGATCTATTCATGTATAGGCGTTTAATTTTTTTTTTACATTTTTAGTAGCTTTATTGAGATTCATATGCTATTTTTTTTTTAATTTTTTGTTTATTGCAGTAACATTGGTTTATAACATTGTAAAAATTTCAGGTGTACATCATTGCACTTCTGTTTCTGCATAGACTGCATCATGTTCACCACCAAAATACTAATTACAACCCATCACCACACACATGTGCCGAATTATCCCTTTCACCCTCCTGCCTCCCCCCTTCCCCTCTGGTAACCACCAATCCACTCTCTGTCCCTATGTGTTTGTTTATTGTTGTTATTATCTACTACTTAATGAAGGAAATCATACGGTATTTGACCTTCTCCCTCTGACTTATTTCACTTTGCATTATACCCTCAATGTCCATCCATGTTGTCACAAATGGCTGGATTTCATCGTTTCTTATGGCTGAGTAGTATTCCATTGTGTATATGTACCACAGCTTCTTTATCCATTCGTCCCTTGATGGGCACTTAGGTTGCTTCCAAGTCTTGGCTATTGTGAATAACGCTGCAATGAACACAGGGGTGCATGTACCTTTGCAAATTGGTGTTTTCAAGTTCTTTGGATAAATACCCAGCAGTGGAATAGCTGGATCATATGGTAATTCTATCCTTGATTTTTTGAGGAATCTCCATACTGTTTTCCATAGTGGCTGCACCAGTTTGCACTCCCACCAGCAGTGTATGAGAGTTCCCTTTTCTCCACATCCTCTCCAACACATATTGTTTCCTGTCTTGTTAATTATAGCCATTCTGACGGGCGTGAGGTGATATCTCATTGTAGTTTTGATTTGCATTTCCCTGATAGTTAGTGATTTTGAACATCTTTTCATGTGCCTGTTGGCCATCTGTATATCTTCTTTGGAGAAATGTCTGTTCAGGTCTTTTGCCCATTTTTTAATTGGGTTGGTAGTTTTTTTGTTGTTGAGATGCATGAGTTCTTTATATATTTTGGAGATTAAGCCCTTATCAGATGTATGGTTTGCAAATATCTTCTCCCAATTGTTAGGTTGTCTTTTCGTTTTGTTGATGGTTTCCTTTGCTGTGCAGAAGCTTTTTAGTTTGATGTAGTCCCATTTGTTTATTTTTTCTATTGTTTCTCTTGCCTGGTCAGATGTGGTGTTTGAAAAGATGTTGCTAAGACCGATGTCGAAGAGCGTACTGCCTATGTTTTCTTCTAGAAGTTTCACAATTTCAGGTCTTACATTCAAGTCTTTAATCCATTTGGAGTTAATTTTTGTGCATGGTGTAAGGTAAGGGTCTACTTTCATTTTTTTGCGTGTGGCTATCCAGTTTTCCCAACACCATTTGTTGAAGAGACAAGGATGCCCACTGTCACCACTCCTATTTAACATAGTATTGGAAGTCCTAGCCAGAGCAATCAGGCAAGAGAAAGAAATAAAAGGGATCCAAATTGGAAAGGAAGAAGTGAAACTGTCACTATTTGCAGATGACATGATTTTATATATAGAAAACCCTAAAGAATCCACCAGAAAACTTTTAGAAGTAATAAACGAATATGGTAAAGTTACAGGATACAAAATCAACATACAAAAATCAGTTGCATTTCTGTACACTGACAATGAAGTAGCAGAAAGAGAAATTAAGAATAGCATCCCATTTACAATTGCAACAAAAAGAATAAAATACCTAGGAATAAACTTAACCAAAGAGGTGAAAGTCTGTACACCGAAAACTATAAAACATTTCTGAAAGAAATTGAGGAAGACACAAAGAAATGGAAAGATATTCCGTGCTCTTGGATTGGAAGAATTAACATAGTTAAGATGTCCATGCTTCCTAAAGCCATCTATAGATTCAATGCAATCCCTATCAAAGTTCCAACAACATTTTTCACAGAAATAGAACAAAGAATCCTAAAATTTATATGGAACAACAAAAGACCCCGAATAGCTAAAGGAATCCTGAGAAAAAAGAACAAAGCTGGAGGTATCACACTCCCTGATTTCAAAATATACTACAAAGCTATAGTAACCAAAACAGCATGGTACTGGCACAAAAACAGACACACAGATCAATGGAATAGAATCGAAAGCCCAGAAATAAACCCACACATCTATGGACAGCTAATCTTCGACAAAGGAGCCAAGAACATACAATGGAGAAAAGAAAGTCTCTTCATATGCTATTCACATATTGTACAATTCAGTATTTTTTAATTGTATTCACAGAGTTGTGCATTCACAAAATTTTAGATTTTTTTTTTTTTCTGATGAGGAAAATTGGCCTTGAGCTAACATCTGTTGCCAATCTTTCTCTTTTTGCTTGAGGCAGATTGGCACAGATGTTAGCTCAGCGACAGTCTTCCTCTATTTTGTATGTGGGTCTCCACCACAGTGTGGCTTGATGAGCGGCGTGTAGATCTGCGCCCAGGATCCAAACCTGCGAACCCTGGGCCGCCAAAGCAGAGCGCGCAAACTTAACCACTCTGCCACCAGGCCGGCCCATGTATTAATACTTTTATTGTTGAATTAATCGTTTTTAAATTGCCAAATAATAATTATATGGATATACCACATTTTGTTTGTTCATTCATCAGTTGATGGACATTTGAGTTGTTTCTACTTTGTGTTTATTATGAATAGTGCTACTGTGAACATTTGTTTACAAGTTTTTATGTGGATGTATATTTTCATTTTTCTTGGGTATATACCTGGGAGTGGAATTTCTGGGTCATGTGGTAACTCTACGTTTAACATTTTGATGAACTACCGTATTTGTCTTTCTGTGACTGGCTTATTTCACTTGGCATAATGTCCTCAATGTTGTAGATTGTGTCAGAATTTCCTTCCTTTTTGAGGCTGGATAATATGCCATTTTGTGTATATACCACCTTGTGTTTTATCTATTCATTCATCAGTGGACACTTGGGTTACCTCTACCTTTCGACTGTTGTGAATAGTGCTGCTGTGAACATGGATGTACAAATATATCTTGAGACCCTGCTTTCAGTTCTTTTGTCTGTATACCCAGAAGTGGAGTTACTGAATCACATGGTAATTCTATGTTTAGTTTTGAGAAACTACCATACTGTTAACCGTAGCATCTGCACCATTTTACATTCCCACCAACAGTGCACAAGACTTCCAGTTTCTTCACATCCTCACCAACGCTTATTTTCTGTTGTTTGTTTGTTTTATAATAGCCATCCTAATTGGTGTGAGGTAGTATCTCATTGTGGCTTTGATTTGCATTTCCATAATTAGTGAGAGTGAACATCTTTTCATATGTTTATTGGCCATTTGTATTCCTTCTTTGGAGAAATGTCTATTTAAGTTCTTTGCCCATTTTTTAATTAGGTTTTTTTTTTTGTTTTTGAGTTGCAGCATTTCTTTACATATTCTAGATATTAGCCCCTTGTAGATACATAATTTACAAGTATTTTCATTCATTCCATGATATCTTTTCAGTCTGTTGATTGTGTTCACATTTTAAAATGTCATCGTCAACTCTTTCTTTGGTTCTAGCTATTTCCATTGCTTTTGCTCTTGTATATGTACACTGTAAGTGTTGTTGATAAACTGAGTTATACTGCCTGAATTTGACTCCTACTTCCTATTAGTTGCATGACTTTGAAGAAGTTATTTATGACTCTCTGCTTCTGCTTCCTTCTCTGTAAGATGGGATAATAATATCTAACTCATAGGGTCCACATGAAGATTTACTGATTTAGTACATGTAAAGTGCTTAGAACAGAGCCTGGCACATACTAATTTCTCACTAAGAGTTGATTGACTATCATTAGTGATATATATGTTAACCTTTATTCTGGAATAGAGACAGAAACCATAGTTTTTCAAATGAATAGCTTTTTATGAATATAGATAACTTAATATCTTAAACAGTATTGCAAAAATATTTTGATAGCATAACATACTAAACAAATACCTGTATACATGTTAATAGCTTTTTAAATAATTGTCATGTTTACTAGTCCTTTTACTTTGTGACTTTAAATGTTTATTTAAATTAATCTTTTTGGAATAATTTAATAGTTTAAAATGAATATAAATTACTGTATTTGTTGTTAAAACCCTAGTTATTTACTTTCATATGGTGTTTTTGAAATGTTTATATGTAATTAAGATATATATGTATAAACATGTGGAAACACATCATTGCCTGGCATATTGCCTAGTGGATGCACAATGAATATTTACTGAATAATTTATATATTATATATAGAGGTATATAAAACAAATATATAATATATATGGAAACCATAAATTATTCTGTAAATATGTATATATATACATACACATATATATACACACACGTATGTCAGCTGCAGCATATGTGGTTTCAGAGACTCATTCACATAATTATTGTTTTTCTTTTTTAATCTTTGGTATTTTTAAGCCTCTGAGTATTATATAAATATTCGTTTAAACCAAGTTGTTGATATTTTGCCAGGGCTTTGAAGAAACAATTTGAAAACTCTTTATTCCAAGTTATTGTAATGTGAGAAAAGCATTCTAGTTATTATTTTTAAATCTAAAATATAGTGATTTTAAGAATTCTTCTAAATGAAGAGGAGTAAAAACTTATTTATATAATCCTAAGGGCTTCCAAACATCTGTAGTTCAAAGTACATAATTCACATTGACACCAAAGTTGAGTTTCTGTTTTGACTGGAAGAGTCTGGTATTATTTTTGTCTGCAAAGGAAAGAGTTGTGTAGCATCCAAGTGGGAAGATGTTTGATGGTAATGCAGTCAGAATGATTTGTGACTGAAAGCAGATTGTACAGGAGAAACAACAGCTGTTAAAAATTTAGATGATATTAGAGAACTTTTTGTTACAAATTTAGTGCATGTTAACCTTTCAGAAAGTAAACATAAAGTAAAACAGAATCATCATAATGTATTGTCTGCTTGATATAATTCTTCAGAATTCATAATAATGAGTAAAAGGAAATTACTGGTGAAAACAGAGTAATTTTTATACAAGTAGTAAATTTATACTAGTAGTAAAATTATACAAGTAGTAATTTATACTACAAGTAGTAAATATGGGCCAAATTAATTTTATAAACATTTGCCATTGATTTTTATGTTTTGTGTGTTTAGTTCACTCACATTGTAGAATTATTTTTGGTTGTTTACAGAGGCAAATTTAGTCCTTTTCTTCTTTTCAGTGGGCTTAGAGAGCGTAGGATCATGAACCCTGTGATATTTTCACCCTGCCACAACTATCCATCTTTTTTATCTATATCCCCCATTCATTTACTTCTTCTTATATTATTTTGAAGGAAATCCCAGACATAATATCCTTTTTATCTGCAACTTTTATTGTTTATCTTTAAAAGATATGGACTCTTGTTTAAAACATAATCGCAGTACCGTTATCACACCAAAACATTAACAATAATTCTTAAATATCATGAAACATCCAATTAGTTCTCAAATCCCAGTGATTTCATAAATATCTTAATTTCCTGTTTGTTTTGAATCTGTATCTAAATAAGAATCACACATTGCAAATGATTGAATTGACTCTTAACACTCTTTTTTTAATTTATAGATTTACCTTCTATCTCTTTTTTCTCTTGGAATTTATTTTTTAAACAAACTGAGTCAGTTTTCTTGTAGAGTTTCCCAGTTTATTCATTGCATCCCTGTAGTGTCATTTAATATGTTCCTCTCTTCTCTTTCCTCCTATAAGCATGGCATTTGATCAGACACTTGATCAGATTTAGATTACTTTTTATTAGCAAGACTACTTTACAGCTGTTTTGTGTGTTGTGTCATTTGGAAACACGTCAGGTTGTGAAAGAACTATGTTGTTAGCAGATCTCAGTGCAAAATCATGGTATTCTAACATTCCCTTTTTCTTTATTAGCTTGACTATTTCTATAGTCGTATTCTTATCTATTGTTTGATTACCTAGTGTTAAAGTTTATACAAGAAAAGATGGATAAATTCTTGGCTTACTACTATTCACCAACAATGACAATTAGTTTTTAAAAATTTTTATTATCATTATAAACTCAATAAACATATTTTATGTGTTTCAATATATTGCAGTTACTATCCTTATTGATGCTCAAGTTATCTTATCTTTAGCTAGTGAGACGCTTTCCAGGCTGGGTCCTGAGTCCTTTTTGAGTCCCTTTTTTAGTTCCTCAGTTTTGATATTTAATACAAAACTTCTGCCAAGAACAGATGTTCCTGGATCATATTGTGCATTTCTTGTCTCAGACCTGGAGTCAGCCATATATCCATGGATTCTTATTTTTAGTAAGAAATGGGACTTGGAACCCACAGACTAGGTGCTAGAGATACTTATTGCTACTGGGTTTCCTATTGTTTCTAGCCTTTTTCGATGGGCAGAACTAGGAAATACACAAACGTACACACATGTTTTTTAATGTATTTTTTAAAGGTAAAACTCTGTATCTTCATACTGATACTTCCAAATCAAATTCTGACCTAAAGACTTTTTACTTATTTTATCTTTCGTCTATATCTTTTGTCTCTTATGGTGAGAATCCTAATTCTCAAGGACACTGTGGCAATATACAAAAAGCATCTACTTAAGTTCAATTTGAGTATTAAAAAGTGTTTTCAGTAAAAAAGATATGAGAAAACTACTAGGTCTTAATTCATGCATTAGAATTTTTGAGAATATTCATATTTGGCAGAATATGAACAGAGAAGATATTGTTATTTTTAATTGTGTCAGTTCAAAATGAAACTGTCTAAAACCATAGAAGAAATTATATATTACTTGATTTAGGGACATACATCTTCTCTAGCATTTGTCTTGTTTGTTTTCATTCATTAAAGTAGAGAACGTCATTAAATACCTGAAAGTGTAGCCCTTTGAGACACCTGCCACTTTGAGTGGTCCCTGGACCTTATCTTCTATCCCTCTTGTACTGCATGACCATGAAAACTGCGCCCAAGTATGCAAGGTGGATAAATGCCCTCAGCACAAAAATAGCTTTATTGTTCTCAGGCTATTCTTATTTCATACAAAAATTAGCCTGGGACTACCATTCTCTCTTCATCTTTTCAGAAAGAATAAAACAAAGAGAAATTCTATGAGGAGTAAACATTAAGAGGAAACCTAAAGAGTTACAAATGTGCTAGTTAACTAGGGATATAAGAGCAGATACAGATCCCAATTGCTAGGAAGTTGAATTGTATTACCCTTACGAGGACTGATGGTAGGACCACCTGAAGTGGGAACTGAGTGGAGACCCTTACACATATATCCAGAACCATAGAAAGACAATCTCTTTAGTGTAATGGAATGTAGAAAAAATAGACAACTCACTGGCTTGGGAAAGTGACAAAGAAGTCTGTTTCTGGTCACGACTGAGCAAAAGAGGAAAAAATTATCCTGAGAAATTGAAGGACTGGATCCACTCCATATGGGAGTATGGACACCACATTACATAACCATCTTGGTGACAACCCACAAACTAAGACATTAACATAAAAGCCTGTCCTAGATGAGTAAATTTTGGGTCACCCAGCAGAAGCAAATGCAAAACCAATCTGACAATTCTTTCACACACAGTTTAATACAAAACTTCTACCAGAAAAGGATTCTCCACTTTTCTACGCACCACATGATAAAACAGTCCACTATGAAGGGTAATTAAAAGAATTAGGCCATCAACAACTTGAGATGAGGAAAACATGAAAAAGTATAAAATATGTGTATTTAAACAGAGAATCATTAAATAGACGTGTAAAGGAGAGCACTATGAAAAAAAGATGGACAGAATTGAAAAAGAATACAAGAAAACATCTACAAATGAAAACTATAGTTATTGAAATTAAAAAGGTAAGTGAACAGAGGAAGATTAGACATAGCTGAAGATAGAATCGAGAGTCACTAATGGTAGATGCTCAGATTCACACACATATAGAGAGATTTAAAATATGAAATACAGATTAAAAGACATGAAAGAAAAAAAGAATAGATCTAGTATATGACTAATATGAGTTTTAAAATAGATGCTAGGTAACATTCCAAGAGATGCTGGCTGTGAATTTTCCAGGTTTGAGAAACACAAATAGTATCTAGAGGATTGAAATAAATCCACCCCGTGTCATTGTAGAATTGTACAACTCCAGAGTTACTACAGAAGATGTAAAAGCAACCATTGAGAAGAGACAGATTAACCTACGCAGGAATGCTTATTAGACTAACAGTGACTTCACATTAGCAACAATAGATGCCAGATTGCAATGGAATAGTATCTTCAAAGTGCTGAGGAAATAACTTTTACCGTAGCAGTTATATCCAGTAAGTGTGAGGCAGGGGCCAGCCCTGTGGCACAGTGGTTAAGTTCGCATGCTGTGCTTCAGAGGCCCAGGGTTCGCAGGTTCAGATCCTGGGGGTGGACCTACACACCGCTTATCAAGCCATGCTGTGGCAGTGTCCCACACACAAAATAGAGGAAGATTGGCACAGATGTTAGCTCAGGGACAATCTTCCTCAAGCAAAAAGAGGAGGATTGGCAACAGATGTTAGCCCAGGGCCAGTCTTCCTCACCAAAAAAAAAACAGCATGATGCAGAATGTCTCACTAAAAGAACTTGTAAAAGCTGTACCTCTGAGAACAGGAACATGAACCTAGAAGGAAAGCTTAGATGGTTTGAGAGGGGATGTCTACCAATTCTTGTAAGAACAGGTAATTTTATATAAACTGTTTCAGAGAATAAAATGACAGAACTCTTTATGAGGCTAATCCAATCTTGCTAACAAAACTGGAAAGGATAGCCCAAGAAAGGAAAAACATAGGTCAGTCTCACTTAGGAACATCCCAGCAATCGGCTATAAAACATTTGTAAACCAAATTCAGGTATCTATTTTTTATACACACACATATACAAATGAATGTAACCAATATAATATATGTAATGATCAATTAGGGCTCATCACAGTAATCAAATAATTATTATGGATTAGAAAATTAAGATAATACAACACATTTGGGAAAAGCATTTAATAAAATTAAACACATTTGTAATTTTACAAGAGGGAAGTGGGACCTTTTAGCAAACTAGGAATAAAAAGTAATGTCCTTAATATGATTAAGGATCTCTACAAAATGCATCTTAATGATTATGTGGTAAAAGCATTCCTTATAAGATCAGGAACAAGAGGACAAGAATGACCACCACTGAAAGGGAATTTATTTTTTTATCTTCTAAAATATATCCAGAGTCTGACTACTGCTCACTAGCTCTGCTGCTACCATCCTAGCCTGAGCCCCCTCATCTCTCTCCTGTACTCTCAATAACCTCCCAGCTAGACTTCCTGCTTCTGCCCTGGTCTCCCTAGAGTCTGTTCTTAACATCGCAAGAGTGTGGAGCTATATTAATGTAAGACAAGTCATGGTACTTCATTGTTCAAAACCCTCCAGCAACTTTCCACGTCACTCAGAGTAAAAGCCATAGTCTTTGTAAGGACCTCAAGGCTCTCCTCACCTCCTCTCCCAGTATCGCCCCCTTGCTTCCTTCATTCCTGTTGCACTGTTCTTCCTATGATTACTCAGACAAGCTTCCACTTCCCGCCTTTGCACTTGTTCCTTCTGCTTGAACCACTCCTTCCAAGATCTGAAGATTTACTGATTTGTCTTCTTAGGGTCTTTATTCAAGTATCTTTTTCTCAGTTATGTTTTTCCTATTCAAATTGCAAAAAATTTCTTTACCTACTCTTTTGGCACTCCCTATATTTCTAATCTGTTTTTCTCCATGACATTTTCACCTTCTATCATACTGTGTATTTCATTTACGTGTCTTATCTGTTTTCCTAACTAGAATGTGAGTTCCATGGGGGCAAGGATTTTTATATACTTTGTTAAATACTGTATCCCCCACCATCTGTAACTGTGCCTGGCACAGGATAAGTGCTTAATAAATACAGTCATGCTTCGCTTAACTACAGGGATATGTTCTGAGAAATGTGTCATTAGGTGATTTTGTTGTTGTGTGAAGGTCATAGAGTGTACTTACACAAACCTAGATGGTATAGCCTACTACACACCTAGGCTGTATGCTACTAATCTTATGGGACCACCATCGTATATGTAGTTTGTAGTTTGTTGTTGACCAGAATGTCATGTGGTGTATTACTGTAGTGGTTGAATGAAAATGTACTTCAAAATAGAGATTCATCGAGAGAGGATGGCAATGATGTGTTTGGGGATGGAGAAATGTGTTATAAAGTTCTAATGTTTTATATTTTAAAAATCTGGAAGTATTATAGCGAATTTGTTTTCATTTGGTAAATATTAGTGATGAGTACAACACTTTTTGTTATATTATTTGGTCTCTTTCTGTATATTTTAAATGACAAATTTAAAATTTAAAAATAAATGTGTATAAATTGGTGACAATGTCACAAAAATTTGAGATGTAAACTAAAGGGGAGGATCTTTACCTACTTTATAAACATAAAATCATAAAGTGACGATAATTAACATAGTGTAACACTTGGTAATGAAAAAACAGCTAAATCTTTTTGCTTCAAAATAAATTTCAAAATGAAAGCGTTTAGTAAAAAAAAGAAAGAAACCAGAAGAAATTATACATGAATATGCAGTTTGGGGAGTTAGGCTCTCCAAGTACAACATCAGATGAAGAAACAATGTAGGATTGAATAATCCAAAGAAGTCTTAAATGTAATTAAATGTAAGCCACAAGCATGTATTTGACAAGAGCATTTACATATGTTTTTATTCAGTTCAGAGTTGTTGGCTCACCACAGTTTGACTCCCAGGTCAAGGTTAAACTTAAACCGCATGAAGAAATGAAAATGAATTCAACATTTGTTTCTTGAACAAGAGTGAGTGAATTCTTTTTTGTGCACCATGTAGATAGGAAAGCAGTCTGTATCCTTGGGTCATTTCTAATTGACTGGAGAATACAGAAAGTAGGTGGTCAGACCACTCGTGACTGTGCTTTCTCACTTTCTCTAGAAGGACCCCTGGTGTTTCTACCCTCATTTCTTGTCTCCTGCATTCTTTCTCTGTCTCTTTCAGCTGATAAAATCACGGGCCCACAGCAAGCCCAACTTGGATGTCATCTGCTCCATGAAACGTTTTTTTACCCCCATAGCCAAAATTATCTGCCCCACCTTTGTGACCTCATAGGTCATATTTAGTCATTCCATTTTAATACTTAATATGTAATAATTTTGTATTAGAACTATTGAAAACATAAAGGATAATTCTAGTAGAGAATATTTCTACTAGATTGTGATGCTTACTCCTATGTCTTATTCATCTTCATGCCTCATGGTTCATTTCTCCACTAGACAGGTTTGTATTTTGATTGCATTTGTGACCAAATATTTTAATTGTTTCAGGCTAAAAAGAGATAGGTACAGAGTTTAGTGTGTAAATCATGTGTTCCCTCCAAATAAAGGCTAGATGGTGTCACGTCACAAAGGTTTCACTCATGTAATTTTAAAAAATGGGATAGGTGAGTTAAGTTGTCACACAGCACATGGTGGAATACACATGCAGATGTGAAGGGACCTGCCACTGCATCCGTCAAGACTATATGGTATGTGCAGAACTTGGCTTCAACAAAACCTTATCTGCTAAATTAAATTAATATTAACTTTAAAAGACTTGATTTTGTGATTATTTTATTTAATTTATAAATGTATTTTGGTTTTATAATTATATATGTATGAGGCATGTATACTAATTTTGTATTTGTATATAGTATACATAATATAACGTAAAATATAATTTAAGTCAATATCAGGAGTCTGGTAAGACTTTTTCATTTTGGATTTGTGTATTACTCAAGGTTGAGAAATACTGATATAGACTGCAGAATATTATAATGGTCAGAGGCAGAAGACATCAATGTTAAGTAGCAAGAAACGCCAGTTTGGATTATGACTGCATCTTGATTGTATTGTAATAATGATTTTTAATTCATTATGACAACTAGCCATTTGTCAAATAATCTAGAAGTAACTTTGTCCAGATCTTGAATCAATATGTGTACTTACTTATTGGTTGTTTCTTAAAAATCTAAATTTAAAAACAGATAAATTGAGTGATTTTTAACTTTTTCCTGAAAGATACATTTACTACTTTATTCCTTTGCAAATCCCCCATGTATTTACATGTGGTCCTGATTTGTAGCATATCAGCTTATATCCTGTACAGTTATTGTGTAAATTTATATATATATTTATATTAAGATCTTGTATTCAAATGACATGAAATTTCAATGATTCTTTGAATATAGATGCTTCTTTTAGCCCATTTATGTTTTTATTAAGTTCTTTTTTAATTATATTCTCATATATTGCCAGTAGGTCAAAATGTCATTTCACGTTTGTTATCACTTGTTTTACTTAAAAAGTAAGGTTTAATCAAAATAGAAATTTAAAACACTTGTTTCCTTAATTGTTTCCAAGTCCGATAGCCCTCTATGGCTGTTACTTTTTTCCCTACACAACTGTTTCTTTAGATATTTCTAAAAGTCTCTTAATATATATATTTTATGATGATTTGTTAAAAACTAATAAGCATTTATCACAGAAAATCATATTGTAGTTTATTTAGAACTGATTGTGATGTTTAGAAGCCTGCTTTTATTCAGCCAGCAGATATATAATGGGTAATGAAGAAAACAATTCTAAACCTATTTTGATCTTAATTTTATAAAAAATAAGGATTTTTCTAATTTATATGGTAATAAATAAAATTCACACTGAAAGTTGCAATTGAATTGCCAGAGTACTAGATTATTTTGTTCATATTCAACATTACTTTTAACTTACTATTCTTGTTGCAAAAGATACCTTGTCTTTTAGAGAATACAATGGTATTATTTACATTAATTTATGTGGCTTGGTGAAAAAAATGCTATAACTCCTTTACTTAATGGGATTCTTCCCCTGTGGCAGTGCAAACGGCTGGAGCAGGAGCTTCATCATCTGAAAGAGCAGAACCAGACTTCAGCAAACAACACGAGACATCTGACTGCTGAAAACAATCAGGAACGTGCTCTGAAGGTAAATCTCCGTTCCTTCTCGCAGGCAAATTAAGGTTGTAAGCCCTTGGTGCCAGCTTTCTGTGCTGCGTATATCAGTTGTGTACATTTCAGCAGAAGTGAGCTGTGGTGTTTGCCAACAACCCCTTCTTTAAACACAGATACAGCACCCTTCTGTTATGGTATTAGTTTATTTCGTGTATGTGTACATGAAAACAACATATTTTCTGAATTTTGAGTGGTGGTCTATTAATAACTTTTGGTTCATGTTCATTCTTTTTCTGAATTTTATAATATATTGTTACCTTTTGTAGTTAATAAAAAGTGGCCACACTTAAAGAAAGAAATTTAAATCATGAGCCTTTTCTTCACATCAATATTTATTACAACAATGTTTTCAATAAGTTGTAATATTAGTAACCCACAGAACTGACCCTCCTTGAAGAGTATGTGAATATGTTTGGGAATTGAAAGATTACTTAAATGTTACTTATGACAAAAAGAAAAAGAAAATATATTCTGCTAGAACTTGAAACAAGTGAAGTGTATACTTCATGACAAGCAGTTCTGTTTCGTTGTAATATAAATCCAGTAATCATGAAAAAGGACATTATTTCAATTCTACTAATTATATTTTTTTCTTAAGATACTTTCCGTTCTCCTTTATTGTCTTTGCCCCAGTTCCTAGCACAGTGTCTGTGGCAAATAGTGGTCCCTGCCCTCAAGGTGCTTCCATTCTCATTAAGGGTTAAAAATAAAACATATCCGTGGGAAACAGAAAAGATACGTCATTGTTGTTATTGTGCAGTAAAAAAAAAAAAAAAAAGATGTGCTCTCAGGAGGATTGTATTGTACTTTGTTGTCTGAAATTCATTTCTTGCTGCAGATTACAAAAGAGTATCACGTCATTAGCAGTGTGACTCACTAAGCCAGAATCATCTACCAGTATTGAGAAAAATGGTGACATTTTAATGTGGAAAATATTTTTAATCTGTTCATAAAGTGTGAGGTTTGGTTGAAGTCAGATTTTTCTAAAAAATGGTGTTTCATTTTGAAATTCTCTGTGAGTGCTGGGTGTACTTTGTTATTATTGTTTAATGCACTTTCCCTTCTTTTCTCTTGAATTTATGAATAGACCAGAACAATAAATGGAAAAGAAAGGAATTATTGATTGCTGTGATTATTTTTTAATTACCCCAAGGAATTTACTATTGAAAGAATAAAATTAAGTATAATAATTTTTTTAAATATATACTTGCAAATCAAAAGTAACATTTTATAGCTCAGGGCTGGTCCTCCTCACAAAAAAAAAAAAAAAAGTAACATTTTGAAAGCAGCTTCCTTTATGGGTGTTAATTTATTAGCATTAGGGGACAGATTTCATGTGCTCTGTGTGATATGGCTGTTTCCAATTAAAATAGAACCTAAAATAAAAATTCTACTTTGTCAGTACTAGTACTTAATAAGTACATAATGATTGTATAGTTTTGATTCTGGCATTTTGGGTTGTGTATTTATGTTAAATTGAATTAAATGGCAGCTGGTATTTATAGAGAGAAATAGATGCCCATTTCTAAGAGGTTATTAAAATTAGAAGACAAATTGTAGACCAAAAGAAACCTGGAAGTCTAAAACAAAACAAAACAAAAACCAAACCCTCATAAAATAGAAATTTCTGTGAACTGCAGACTATATAATTTAAAGTAATATACAAACAAAGCTGCATTTTTACTTCTGACAAATATACTACGTTAAAATCATTTCTAGTTGCTCATCTTTTTGTGCAGAAGTCTCAGATTTTCCTCTTGTCTTTTAATCCTTCAAAACTTCATCCATTAACTCAGGCAACTTAGACTTTTTGTACAGTAAGGACGGAAGAATTAATTTTTAAAAATGCTCCTAACAATTCAGTCTTTTTAAAGGCCCAGTGTTCATTTTAGCTCTGTTTAAAATGTCTGCCCTGTATAACACTGACTTTGAATCATTTTTTAGTTATTTTATGCCAGAATTCCTCATGAGAAAACTTAAATTTATTATGAAAATTAGATCATTTTTAATATACGTGCTGTATTCTGAATTATTTTCTGAAAATTCTTCTTACCTTCCAGGGTCTTTGTTCTTTATTTGGTGCTTTGATTATTGTACTCTGTATCGTCAAGTTGCCATATAGGTTGTGAATAATTATAAGTTTATTACCAAGCTATCTGGTGAATTAACTGCCCCCTTTCTAAGCAATATGCTTATCTTTTACAATCCATTTACAAATATCATTTTTTTGTTAACTGATTTAATATTTAGTTAGTGTCTAAATGAGCTTTAGGAAGAATTTTTAAGAGTCACTGTAGGAGCTTTCAGAGTGCCAATAATATTTCTAGTATTTTTTCATAAATAGTACTTAAGGTAAACGTAAATAGACTGAGAGCTAAAAACTGATGTTTTATTTCATAGTATTACGCTGAAATTCCTAAAGGAAACAGTCCTAGAGATATGTTTGGAAAAAATCTAAGTTAATGGTCATACGTTACATAGAACTTTTCAAAGTGATGATTATGGCAAATACACAATTATCATACAAGGAGATACTTTTTAATAATCTAGTGCTATTCGAATAATAATGCCTTTGTTTATTCTAATAACCAGAAAATTTTCTAAATTATTTTGTGGTAAAGCATAAAATTAGACTTTTGTAAGAAAAATCAGATCATTTATTATTTTTGAAGTAGCATGGAGTTATAGTAACTAAATTTGCTAGCATGACACTATTTCTCTAATTTTATAACATTTGCAGTTTTCTCTAATAATGGGTAAAACATGGGTACATATAGGGTGAGAGGCTGAATTTATGCTGATACTAATCTATACCGTGGGAGTTACATAAAAAAAGACAGCTTATTTTCTCACTTAAAATTAATTTTATCCACTTATGTTAAGAAATTGGTTTCTTGAAGAACATAATTTTGGACATTTAATGATTTTAAAATAAATTTAGATTAGCCATAAATATGCAGACATCAGACTTCATAAGAAATTTCATATATACTGTCTTTCTTCCCTCTTTCGTTTTATTTACCTTCTTGATCACACATCTTAACCTCCTCCAGTTGGAGTACTCCACTGTAACTCCATTGAAAGACATTCTTTCTTAGATTATAAGCAACCTCTGATGGTTAAGCCTGTGAAACTTATCATCTTTTATCCTACTCAATATTCCAATCAACCTAACTAGAACACATTTCAATCTTGTTGGTCCCTCCTCTCTTGAAATACTTTCCGTAGTTCTCTGTTGCTATATCCTCATCATTTTTCTTTTCTTTGGTTGCTCTTCTTTGGTTGGTGCCTCTTTTTCTACCTATTCCAAAAGCATAAATGTTCTCTTGGGTTATGTGATTAGTTTCTTATTCTTCTTTCTACAGAGAACCCAAATTTTACTTTTTTAGAGCAGTTGTAGTTTCACAGCAAAATTGAGCAGAAAGTAGAGTTCCCACATACCCTCTGCCCCTACACATGTTCAAGCCCCCAGCATCCAGCACAAGAGTGGTACATTTGTTACAGTCCATGAACCTACATTGGTATAACTCAAAGTCCATAGTTTACATTAGGGTTCACTCTTAGTGTTGTACATTCTCTGGGTTTTGATAAATGTAAATGACATGTATCTACCATTGTAGTATCTTATAGAAGAGCTTCACTCTAAAATTCCTCTGTGTTCCACCTATTTATCCCTCCCTCCCCCAACACTTGCCAACCATTAACCTTTTTACTGTGTCCATAGTTTTGCCTTTTCTAGACGGTCTTGTAGTTGGGATCATACAGTAGGTAGCCTTTTCAGATTGGTTTCTTTCACTTAGTAATATGCATTTAAATTTCCTCCATATCTTTTGATGGCTTTATAGCTCATTTCTTTTTAGTGTTGAAGAATATTCCATTGTCCAAATGTACCACGGTTTATTTATTCACTCATCTACTGAAGGACATCTTCGTAGCTTCCAAATTTTGGCAGTTATGAGTAAAGCTGCTATAAACATCCATATGCAGGTTTTTTTGTGGATATAAGTTTTTCAACTTATTTGGGTAAATACCAAGGACTGTTATTGTGGGATCATATCGTAACAGTATGTTTAGTTTTATAAGAAACAGTTAAACTGTCCTCCAAAGTGGCTGTACCATTTTGCATTCCCTCTAATAATGAATGAGAGTTTCTGTTGCTCCACATCCTTGCCAGTGTTTGGTGTTTCATTTATTGTAGGCTTGTCTCTTCTCATTTCATCCATTCCTGTGACATCACCTATCATTTATGTCCTAATGAGTGCCTTCTCTGCCCTTCCACTTTGATAGCTAATGTCTCCTTAACCTCAGCAAGCCTGAAGCCAGATCCCTAATTTGACTCCCTCAGCCCTCTCTTCTCCTTGGGAAGAGGTCAGGACCTGAGTCAAACACCATTGACAGTATAACTTAACATTTATTCTCAGTCCTGTTCTCCTTTGTTTGCCTTTACTATAGAAGCTGGAAAAGTTACACTTTCTCAGCCTTTCTTTTTGCCAATGAGACATAAGAGGAAGTAGTAGGAGTGGGAGAAGAAGCCGGAGTGTCTCTGAAAAGATTTTGTTTCCCTGACAAAGGACAGATGCAGCAGGCAGCATTCCTTCCCTTCTTATTACCTTGAAGACTTACTTGCTGCCTAGAACTGCAGCAGCCATTTTATAGCCATGAAGAAAACGCCAGGAGAAGCTGACCTGTAGCATCGTTGAGCCCCTTAGCCAGTGAGCCACTTTGAGAACATTAGGCATCTAAACCCTGACTTCTTTTTCTGGTGACAGAAATAATGCCCTATATTTTAAATCACTCTTAATAGTTTTCTGTTATTCACTTCCAAATTGATCAGTTAACATCTGTTAATTAATGGTACTACCATACTCCTAGACATGTAGGCTAACATAATTGACATTATCCTCATATCCTTTCAAGTTCTCACCCACCACAGAGCAATTCAGCATCCAGTCTTGTCAATTTTGCAACAGTGATTCCTTTCCTATTTTTCTCTCATTTTTATTACCCTATGTCAAGTTCGTGATCTAGGCAATAATAGTATCCTCCTAACTAGCTTTTCTGTCCTGTTTCTCACCTCTCTAATCAGTTGTCACACTTCCATTAGCAATCATTCTAAAAAATGGTGACGCTTTACTCAAAAACCTTCACTAAGTCTTGCATTTTCAACAGTGTAAGGAAATGGAGATATCCCAAATAACACTCCTGGTATAAATAATGAGAAAAGATGGCTAAAATTTATACTGTAAGAATATTGTACAACAGCATCACTGACAAAGAGGAAAGATGAGGAATCTGCAAAGGCCTAAAACAAAGTGGAAATGGAAAAAAAAAAAAAACCATGGGAAATAAATGATTGCCTGAAGCTGTCTTTTTCACTCTGGTGCATTTGTCAAACCGTGGTGAATTTAAGCTTCCATTTTAATCGCTACAAGGGCAAGACAGATAGGCGATAGAGCCCAGAGCCTGTTTAAACCAGAGAGTGTGATGGGAGATCCTCTCCTGAAGCTGGTGTTCAGGATGGCCACACCAGTCATGTTTAGGTGAACAAGAATCAAGCTCTTCGTACAAAATATGAAGCAAGGGAACTTCAACTTCTTGACTATGAAGGGGGATAAAATCTCTCAGAATTCATCATCCACAGCCAGCGTTCAGGCAGGTTTAGAACCACACAGGTTGCCTGAATTCTTGCTGTCTGTGTGGTTCTAAAAGCTGAGCATCTAATTTGAGGTAAGAGGGGCCCATAGACAACAGACCAAAGCAACTTCCCTTCATATTAGGCCTCTGATAATTCCTACAGATAAAGGTTCAAAGGCCCTGAGCTATCAAAAAACACATAAGAGAGAAAAGCTCTTCTCGTGAAAGTCAGTAAAAACATAAGCAGCAGAATCATAACAAATAGATCAGATATTCTAATTATCAGTTACAGAATATAAGATGAGTGTTTAAGAAATATCTTAAACAGATACGGAAAATAAGAGCAAGGAAAACAACTAAAAATGATCAAGTAGATTTGGAAAAAAACTAGATTGAATTTACAGAAATGAAAAAAAAAGAATTAAAATTAAACAGGAAATAGGTTGAATAGCAGATTGCACACAGTTTAGGAAACTTAGTGAACTGGAAGATAGATCTGAAGCAAGTATAGAAATGGAAGCCAGAGAGAAAAAGAAATGAAAAATATAAAAGAGAGATTAAAAGACACAAAAGAATGAAAAGATCTAGAATAAATCTATTTGGAGTTCCAAAGGAGATAATATAGGAAACAGGGAAAAGGCAAGATAAAAAGAAATGATGACTGAGAATCTTCCAGAATTTTCAAAAGACACAAACCTCAGATCTAGGAATACCAAATGAATTCCAAGTATGGATAAATTAGAAGAAACTGCAGAACACCAAAGTTAAAGAAAAGCTCTTAGGGGCCGGCCCGGTGGCGCAAGCGGTTGGGTGCGTGCGCTCTGCTGCAGTGGCCCGGGGTTCGCTGGTTCAGATCCCGGGCGCACTGATGTACCACTTGTCGAGCCATGCTGTGGCAGCATCCCATATAAGGTAGAGGAAGATGGGCAGAGATGTTCGCCCAGGGCCAGTCTTCCTCAGCAAAAAAAGAGGATTGGCAGATGTTAGCTCAGGGCCGATCTTCCTCACAAAAAAAAAAAGAAAGAAAGAAAAGCTCTTAAAAACAACCATTAGAAAAGACATATTTACAAATGAGTGGCAGTTAGACTCACAGACTTCTCAACGGTAATAATGGAATAATATCTTAAATACCCTGAGAGCAACAAGGGGAAGAATTCCTTAGGTATACAGAAAGAAAATAACTTAAGAACAAGAGTGAAATAATGGCTAGATAAATGAAAAACTTCAGTTCCTTTCTATTGTCTATGGGATGTAATCCACACCTCCTAAGTGTGGAATTTAGGTCTCCACACTGTAGTTTTGGCCTGCTTTTTTTTTTCTTTCTTTCTTTTTTTAAAAATTTTTGGAGCCATTTCTCTTCCTATAGTCTTGGTAAACCCTAACCATCCCCCACTACTTAAGTTTTCCTAAATATGTCATGTTCTGTAATTTCCTCTGCTCTTTACTTCTGTTATGGTTTTGTTTTAATTCTATGTCTAATGTTAGTTGATTGCTTACATGTAATCCTCCCTAAATCAAGAACTTCTTGAGCGTAAGCGATCATAGCTTTTTCATGTTGCTGTTCTCTTAAAATTTAACACATTGTTGAACTCATATTACACAATCAGTAATTTTTTAAATCAAAAATCAGTTTCACTCTATCCTAGGTGAAGTCAACACATTTATTGATTATCTGTTAAGTTCAAGACGTGGAGAACATAGAACCGTTCTGGTGTGATATTGTCTTCATAGTCACTAACTGTGCCCAACTGAAACTCTAGAAGGATTTCTATTTTGTGCTATAGTTTCTTCATTCATGAATTGAACAATGCAGTAGCAGAAATTCTAGTTTTATTACTATTGGCTTAAAAATATGGATAGAAGAGATTTTGTTTGTTCATTTTGCCATTTGCTGTTTAGAGTTCACTGCTGAGTAAGCTCTTTTAAGAGATTGAGTAGTAGCAAGTACTATTCATCGCACTTCATAGTAAATAATAGTATAATTTTTGGTGAAATCATATATTGAGATGAGTTGTTAGTTGTTTTCCTATATCAGCCATATTAATGTACTGTCTTTTTTTTTTTTTTTTGGTGAGGAAGTCAGCCCTGAGCTAACATCCGTGCTAATCCTCCTCTTTTTTTTTTTTTTTTGCTGAGGAAGACCGGCCCTGAGCTAACATCTATTGCCAATCCTCCTCCTTTTTTTTTCCCCAAAGCCCCAGTAAATAGTTGTATGTCATAGTTGCACATCCTTCTAGTTGCTGTATGTGGGACCCGGCCTCAGCATGGCCAGAGAAGCAGTGCGTCGGTGCGCGCCCGGGATCCGAACCTGGGCCGCCAGCAGCGGAGCGCGCGCACTTAACCGCTAAGCCACTGGGCCGGCGCTAATGTACTGTCTTTGATATGCGCAGATGATACCACCCTTCTACTGTCAGTGGGGTATGGCTTTGGATGATTTTCTAGTAGATAACTTGAGTAATAGATTTAGAATTTAAAAATCCTGAATTTCTCATTTACTAGCTGTATAGCTTTGGGAAAGTTATTTAACTTCTCTTGAGTTTTGGCTCCCACACTTGTAAGATAATGAGAGAAGACACACTGTTACAATTGGTACAATGTACAGGCAATCTATTTATAAAGTATGACACATTGTGCCTATGTTCCATATGGTGTGGTAGGAGAAAGAACATTAGTGTAGGTGTCAGACACCTATTTTATTGTCCTTGCTCTGCCATGAACAAACTATATGATCTTTGTCAAATCATTTTATATCTTCAAAGTGAGGAGATTGAATAACATTCAAAGTCATTTAAACTAGAAAATGTGATTTTTATGAATTTGTAGTGTTATATCAGAGTTTTACTCATTTATTAAACGATATTATGAGATGTTCTGAATTCAGGCCCCATAGATTCTGAAATAAGGGAAGAGCAGTCAGTTTCAAGTTAGTATGGTCATAGCTAGGATGGCCATATAATTTATCTTTAAGACATTTTTAGAGCAAAAGGTATATGATTAATAATTACACCAGAATAACAGGGTCGTAGCTATAAAGGGCTGGCACAGGGACCCTTGTGATGGAACAGTTCTGTATCTTGATCGTAGTGGTGGTTACATCAATTACATGTGATAACATTGCACAGAACCGCACACACACGCACACACTAGCATGTAAGGCTAGTGAAGTCTGAAAGAGCTCTGTGGATTGTGTCACAGTGTTGGTTTCCTGGTTTAGATATTGTACTGTGCTTATTCAAGATGCTAACCACTGGGGGAGGTAGATGGAAGATGCATGGAACCTCCCTGTATATCTTTTTTTTAACTTCTTGTGAATTTATAATTATTTCAAAATAAACAGTTATTTTTTAAAAGGAGTCACTAAGTCCAGCCCACACTCAAAGAGAGGGATTACACAAGGGCATGAATACCAGGTGGCAAAGATCCTTGGGAGCCATACTGAAGGCTGCCTATCACAACTTGGGTGTGTATAAACACCTCAACTTACTATGCCAAAAGCCAAACTCATGATCTTACCCCCCAAACCTGTTCATTCCGCAAACTCTATCTGAAAATAACATCTCTGTCCTACCAACGGCTTAGGTCAGATCCTTGGAGTTAGCCTTGTCTCCTGTCTTTCTCTCACACTCCACTTCTTATCTGTAAATAAATTCTCTTGGCTCTACTTTTAGTGCACATCAAGAATTCAGCCACTTCCTACCATTTCTACTGCTACTACTGTCTTTCACACCTCCATCATCTGTTGCCTGGATTATTGCAAAATAATAATCTCCTGTTTCTGTCCTTGCCCTCCTGCATTCTCAACACAGCCTCCGGAATGATCCTATTAAAATATAAATTAGATGACATTCCTCCCTGCTAAGAACCTTCCAGGGCCTGCCACTTCACTCAGAGTGTAAGCCTACAAGGCCTCCTGATCTGGCCCTCACTTTCCTCCTTGGCATCACGCTTCACTTTAGTCACACTCCTGTCTTGCTGTTCCTCAGCCCAACAGGCATACTTGCATCTCGAGGCCTTTGTACTTCCTGTTCCTACTTCAAGGAACACTGCCCCCGAATGTTCACACAGCTCTCTTTCTTATCTCCTTCAAGTCTATTCAGATGCCACCTTCTCGGTGAGGCCTTCTCTGACCAACCTTTTGTAAATCTCAACCCACACCCTTACAAGCATTTTCTCCATCGCCTTCCCTGCTTTTTCTCCAAAGTACTTGTTGTCATCTAAGAAAGTATATATTTTACTTATTTATTATATTTATTGTCTCTTTTCCTGATAGGAATGAATGCTCCATGAGGTCAGGGATTTTTGTTTACTTTGTATACTTCTGTAGCTACTGATGATATTAAAAATATTTGACAGTAAGGCAGAGACACTGACCAATCATAACAGATGCCACCTGTTAACAATGGCTGTACTTGTGCAGACCAGCTGAAGACCAGTTCCGGCTTTATCTCCTACACAAAAAAGCCATTAAAAAAATATCTGCTATTGGGGCTGGCCTGGTGGCGTAGCGGTTAAGTGCGCATGCTCCACTTCGGTGGCCGGGCGTTCGACAGTTCGGAACCCGGGCAGGCACCGACGCACCACTTGTCAAGCCATGCTGTAGCGGCATCCCATATAAAGTAGAGGAATATGGGCACGGATGTTAGCTCAGGACTGATCTTCCTCACACACAAAAAAATATATCTGTTGAGTAAGTTAGTACCACACATGCGATTTAGTACCCTGCTTTCCCTGCTTGGCACTTAAAAAGCATTCTCCAGTAGTACACTTACTCTATAAATATCACCTTAGTATACCACATAATTGGCAATGCGCAGATACACCGTCATTTTCTTTTTTGTGTGTGTGAGGAAGATCAGCCCTGAGCTAACATCTGATGCCAATCCTCCTTTTTTTTTTTTTTTTTTTTTGCTGAGGAAAGTTGGCCCTGGGCTAACATCTGTGCCCGTCTTCCTCCACTTTATATGGGACGCCGCCACAGCATGGCTTTGACAAGTGGTGCATTGGTGTGCGCCTGGGATCCGAACCTGCGAACCCCAGGCCACCGAAGCGGAGTGCACGCACTTAACCGCTGTGCCACCGGGCCGGCCCCTACACCATCATTTTCTTAACTCTTCCCTTAATGTTGAATATTTAGGTTGCTTGTGGTTTTGTACTCTTATGAAGACTGCTGTGAAAAAATATTTTTCTGTAAATATTTAACCATATTTAGCAGACAAATTTGATTATTTTCAAATTTTTATTTTTAGTAAAGCATAGAGTTTTGAAAACCAAATGATGCTTTAAGGGTTGTAATAAAAAATAGCAGTCAGCTTCCTCATCTCACCTCTCCTGATTTCTGCTCCACAGAAGAAATCACCTTCAAGTCTTTTAGCAATTTGTTCTATATCTGTACTATATTTCTAAAGGAAAAGCTTATACTTTTTTTTATTTTGTGAGGAATATTGGCCCTGAGCTCACATCTGTGCCAATATTCCTCTACTTTGTATATGGGACGCTGCCACAGCATGGCTTGATGAGCAGTATGTAGGTCCGTGCCTGGGATCCCAACCCACAAACCCCAGGCCGCTAAAGCAGAGTACGCAAACTTAGCCACTAAGCCACCGGTCCAGCCCCTGAACTATGTTTTAAAAGATTTTTTTTTAGTGAACAGCCTTGGAAGTTAGAGATAGTATCTCCCTCTAAAGCAGAGGGCAGATTTGTTTACTGTCGAGTATAATAAAAACAATGTCTGCCTCTGAGGCAAAGGTCAGGCAGGTTTGCTTGCAGTGTATTATAAAAGATTTGGCTTCCCTAGGCTTGGAGTTCTTCAGCCGTGATACAGCCCCACTGTGTGTGCCCCCTGGTCCCCTGTGTTTGCCCCCATGGGAATTAGGGGGCAAAGGCAACCAATGCAAAAATGAAGCTTGTGTTGTTTGTGCTGTGTTTATTTATTTGTGAGTAAATAAAGTTCTTTGTCTGTGACCCAGAATGCTTGTGTCTTCTGCCATCATGCATGAAACCAGCAGGCTAATTTGTTAGTTTGCAAGTAGGATGAAAATCTCAGACCCTTCACAGTTCTTGAAAATACACATTTCCTGTCTTTTTTGTCTTCCTCAGAATTATTGTCTGGATTTTTAGTTTGTTTGTATACTCTGTATCTATCGTTCATACATACATATACTGTCTGCTAGACATATAAATCTCTTGTTAATACGTTCAAGTATATCAGGTGACCTAAAAATATTACCCTGTTTCATGGAGGATCTGAACTGATTGCTCTGTAGGGCATTACCCGTCCTGGAACCTTCGAAGACTCACTGTCATTCTCTGGTTCCTTTAGCTGCTCCTTTGTTGTGTCGCCTGTTTCCTGGATCCCATTTTGTCCTACTTGAGTTACTCTTTCATTTTGGTGGAGCACATTCTCTAATAGTTTGCTGAGAGAGGATACATGATAGTTAAATTTTTTGAGGCTATATGTTATTTCTTCAGGATAGATTTCCAGAAGCAGAGTACTTGAATAACAGTATGAACATTTAAATTCAGATTCCTAGACTCAGTTCCAGGATTACTGAACCAAAATATTTGACCAAAGGACCCAGAAATCTTCCACTTTAATTTTATTATTTTAAAAACTTTTTAAAATTAAATTTCTTTTTTAAAATTTACATGTTCATTAAAACCGCGTTGAAATACCACGTCACACCTCATAGAATGGCTAAATAAAAAAACACTCACAATACCAAACATTAACAGGATGTGGAGAAACTGAATCTTTCAGACACTGCTGGTAGAAATGTCAAATAATAGAGCCACTCTGGGAAATAGTTTGCCAGTTTCTTATAAAGTTAAACATATACTTACCATACAGCCCAGCTATTGCACTCCTGGATCTTATCCCAGAAAAATGAAAATTCGTGTCCACAAAAATCATGTACACAAATGTTCAGAGCAGCTTTAATTGTAGTTGCCCAAAACTAGAAAGAAGCCAGATGTCCTTCAGTGAGTCAATGGGTAGACATCTGCACAGTAGACTGTTACTTAGCAATAAAAAGGAATAACTTATTGATACATGCAACAACTTGGATAGGTCCCAAGGGCAGTATGTTGAATAAGAAAAGCCAATCTCAAAGGGTTATATCCATATTATTCCATATATATAACAGTCCCAAAGTGACAAAATCATTGTGATGGAAGACAGATCAGTGGTTTCTTGGCATTGGGTTGAGAAGCAGAGTATAACTATTAAAGGGTAACAGGGAATTTCTTTGAGGTGATGTAACAGTTCTGTATTCCGATTTTATAGTATTAAAATGTCATAGAATTATATACCAGAAAGGGAGGGAGGGAGGGAGGGAGGATGTAAAAACAGATGAAATCCAAATAAGGTCTATATCTGAGTTAATAGCGTTACAATGTCAGTTTCCTGGTTTTGACAATGCACTGTGATATCTGATATTGTCATTGGGAGAAGCTAGTTGAAGGCTACACAGAAACTCTTTGTACTCTTTGCAAGTTGTTGTGGATCTTGAATTATTTCAAAATAAGTTATTAAAAAATTATACATGGGGCCTGGCCCAGTGGCGTAGTGGTTAAGTTCATGAGCTCTGCTTCAGCAGCGCGGGGTTCACGGGTTCGGATCCCGGGCGTGGACCCACATACCATTCATCAAGCCATGCTGTGGCAACGCTGCATATACAAAATAGAGGAAGACTGGCACAGATGTTAGCTCAGGGACAATCTTCCTCAAGCAAAAAGAGGAAGATTTGCAATGGATGTTAGCTCAGGGCCAATCTTCCTCACCAAAAAAAAAAAAAAATGATACATGTTAAGCACAGCCAGTGAAGAAAAATGCTAAGATATATAAAAAAAAAACTTCTATAATATCCCCTTTCCACTCTCACAATTTCTAGACCTGCCAAATTAATCTTGACTTGAAATTACAGTAGTGGCTATCTCTGTCTTTTACCTAATTTTAGTGGGAATGGATTCTACTTTGCACCAATTAGTTTGACATTTACCATGGAATTTTATATTTTCCTTTGTAATTTAAAGTCTCAGTTAGATAGTTCCAACACATGGGTCATCTCTGAGTCTGGTTTTGTGATTGCTTTGTCTCTTGACATTTTCATTTTGTTTTGCTTTTCCTTTTTGTATGTCTCATAATTTTTTATTGAATGCTGGACATTGTGAATAGAACAGTGTTTCTTCTGTCAGGCCATTAGTGTGAGCATTGAGTTGTTCCACTCAGGAGTTGAGCTGGATTTGGTTTTGTCTTTGCTGTGGTTACTATCTGTGCATCACAGGTGTGTCAAATAGCTCTAGTAACGGGTTGCTGTTCCTTATTCTCAGGATGGAAGCTCCGTGCTGGAGGATTTCTCTCAGTGTTCATGCTCCGCCCTTGGGTTTCAGTTGACCCAGTAGGCTTGCACCTCAGAGAGTATCTCACTGTACATTCTTCCCTTATCCCAGCAGTAAAATGCTGTTTTATAGTCTGGTGTTGGGGGACTGAGAGTTCTCGCCTATCTTAGTCCCTTTGTGCTTGGGCTTTGGGGTGGGGCTTTCTCAGAATTCCTTTCCATGAAAGCTAAATGCTGACTTACATCTGTGGCAGGTATTGTATAGGAGAGACTTTCCTGCCTCTCTCCCAGGGGTAGAAGCTATGTAATGGTATTAGTAGAGAATCTTGGACCCAGGTCTATTTCCTGTCACTCACCCAGGGATAAAAGGGAGTTTTATCTTCTACCATTCTCAAGCAGTGGGTCTTTCCTGTGCCCTGAGGGTTTTGCTACCCCTCTCTCAGCTATATAAGGCTTTTGCTCTATTCACAGAAGGGTCTAAGTGGGGGCTAGGGAGTGGGGTTGGGACATTTTGCTCCTTTCCACAACAGCAGCAAATCCCCTCCCCCGCCCCCCCTGCATGCGTGCATCTCCGAGGGAAGCAATCTCTGGTCTCCTGCTCTGCCCGGTAGTTCTCATGAGCACCTAGTAAAGATCTGTGGAAAAGAGCTTACCCCTAAGTACAAACTCCCTTTTATCAGGGATTTCCAAGGGTTCTGCTGGCCCTTCTTCCCGTGGTCTGCCCTAGATGGACTAGTCCATGCTTCCCATTTCTCCTTGGAGGCTTGTCCCTCCTTGAAATTAAGGCCGTTTGGTTGCCCTGTGAGCTTAGCTCTCTGATGAGCTCGGGAAAAGTTATGACTTTGTGCTTTATTTAATAGCTTTTCTTACTGTTAATGTAGAGTGACACTTGTTCCAGCTTTCTGCTTCCTAGGCATGAGTATTACATCTACTATTGGATTTTGATAAATATTGTTTTGTCATATTTAAGTAGTTTCTTTCTAGAATTTTTTAAAAGTTTTTATTAGTGTATATAACAAATTTGAGTTCTTGGTGTTGAACAATTCCTAGAATAAACTGTTGGGTTTGATTTGTCATTGTTTTCCTGAGAAGTTTAAAATTATATTTATAATAGTCTGCCCTCATATAGCTCATATATACTGAGTGCCAGGCACTGTTCCTAGTGCTTTACATATATTAGAGTATTTAACCCTGAAAGTGACCCTATGGGATAAGTGGTACAACTATTCCTAATTTTGTAGGTGAAGAAACTGAGGCACATGAGTTGACTTACTTGATCAATGTTACGGGTAGTAATTGGTAGACCCCAGGCACTCTATCTCCACAGTTCTCATTCTTGAATAGAGTTTTATTTCTTTTCTAATGTGTTAGGATTTGTTTTGATTTTGGTATTTCTGTTATTAAGAGTAAGTTTGAATTTTTTTTCATATGTTCAAGGGATGTGTGTGTGTGTAAATATAAATGAATGGATGTATTTATTCACGTTTTTTCCTCATTTTTTTCTATTGGTTTTTGTTTGCTTTCTCTTGGTCTTTTGTCCCTCAGTATTTTTTTTTTTTTTGCATTTTACAGCTTTATTGATATATATTTCATATACCATTAAATTCGCTTAAAGTATACATTGCAGTGTTTTTTATTACATTCGCAGAGTTGTTCAACCATCACCGCAATCTAATTTTAGCGCGTTTTCAACACCCGCCTGAAACATCCCATACAGTTTGACTGTCTTTCCGCATTCACCCCAACATCCTACCCCTAGTCCCAAGCAACCACTAATCTACTTTCTCTCTCTTTTGATTTGCCTGTTCTGGATATTTCATATGAAGGAAATCATACAATATGTGGTCTTTAGTGACTGGCTTCTCTCACTTAGCATAATATTTTCAAGTTTCGTTCATGTTATAGCATAAATCAGTGCAGTCATCCCTCGGTGTCCATGGAGGAGTGGTTCCAGGACCCCTGCAGATGCCAAAATCCATGGATGCTCAAGTCCCTTAGTCAGCCTTCCATATCCATGGGTTCTGCAGATGTGGAGGGCCGATTGTACTTCATTCCTTTTTATTGATACATAGTGTTCATTATACAGATATACTGTATTCTGTTTATCAGTTCATGAGCTGATGGACATTTAGGTTGTTTCTCCTTTTTGCCTGTTATGAGTAAGGCTGCTGTGAATATTCATGTATAATTTTTTGTTTGGATGTATGTGTTCATTTCTCTTAGTTATATACCTAAGAGTGGAATTGCTGGGTCATATGATAAATTTATGTTTAGCATTTTGAAGAATTGCCAAACTGTTTTCCAGAGTGGCTGCACCATTTACATTCTCACTAGCCATGTGTAAGGGTTCCAAATTTTACACATCCTCACCAACACTTTCTGTCTTTTTTATTATAGCCATCCTAGTGGGTGTGAGGTGGTATCCATTGTGGTTTTGATTTGCATTTCCCTGATGGCTAATAATGTTGACCATCTTTTCATGTGCTTATTGGCCATTTGTACATTTTCTTTGAAGAAATATCTATTCAGATATTTTGCCCGTTTTTGAGTTGGGTTATTTGTCTTTTCATTCTTGAGTTAGAAGATTCCTTTTTATATTCTGGATACAATTCCCTTGTCAGATATATGATTTGCAAGTAATTTTCCCATTCTGTGGGTAGTCTTTTCACTTTTTTGATGGTGTCCTGTAGCAAACAAAAGTTTTTAATTTTAAGACCAATTTATCTGTTTTCTTCTTTTGTTACTTATGCTTCTCATTCTGATCTAAGAAGGCTTTGCCTAACTCGGTCACAAAGATGTACATCTTTGCTTTTTTCTAGCAGTTTTATAGTTTTGGCTCTAACATTTAGATAGATGAAAAATTTTGAGTTAATTTTTGGGTATTGTGTAAGGTAAGGGTCCAAATGCTTTCTTTTACAGTTGTGTCTGCACCACTGTTGAAACAACTATTTCTTCATTGAATTCCCTTGACACCCTTCTCAAAAGTCAGTTGACCAGAAATATGACAGTTTAATTCTGGATTCTTAATTCTGTTTCATTGATCTAATATGTCTATCCTTATGCTGGTACCTCACTATATTGATTACTGTGGCTTTGTAGTAGGCGTGATATCCAGACCTATGAGTCTCCAGCTTGGTTCTTTTTCAAGATTATTTTGGCTGTATCAGTTTTAATGTTCATGTTACTAGCTTAATGAATGACATAAATTTCTACTTTTAACTGTGGTCTTGAAAAGTTTAAATTGCATTGGAATGATCTTATCTTAAGTAATAAATAGAATGAACAATTACATTGAAGCGTGCTCTATGGATTACATCACCAGGTATAGCAAAACCATCAAAGCCAGTGTAAGTTTATCCAGTCCGTCAAGACACAATAAAAATTGATAAGGTTCGGATGAAACTGCTGTGAACTATCACCTCTTACATGGAAGGAATACTGAATTACTGTGGCAAACTTCTGTGGAGATTATCAATGACAAACCACAAATGTAGTACTTGTGAATACTTGCATTTAATTACTCCCAACATTGGTTACTAATGTTTTCCTAATTTTGAGTTTCATAATATTTTAGGAATTTGAGATTTTATTTTGATAAATATGATGAAATATAAAATTACATTGCATGCTTCCCTGTCTTATACGTTTTGTAATGTACCAAAAAATTAATCAAAATGAATACTTGAGTGAAGACAAACTTTCAGTAGGAGACTGAATTTTAGGCACCCCAGGCCAATTCATCATTATGTTGAGTTGGCTTTAGCTAGATGCTAGAAGCTTTCTCCAGTCTTCGTAACAGCTCGTCTTTGGACCTGGTATTCCTCTAACTGAAATGCCCTACCTCAGCTATCGCCCAACTTCCTCTGCCCAGATAACTACTTATCCTATCTTCAGATTGACCACAGTCCTCTTCTCTGTGAGCAAACTGGAGAGGGATTCGGGTGGTAGAATGAAATCATTTTAATAACAAATTGAGCACTGATCTGAAAGAAATGAGGTATGTGAGAAACTCTTAATGCTCCCAGGACTTCCTCCTGGCCTTTCCCCTCTGCCCACATCAACAGTGCCTCAGTCCTACCTTCCCCCTTCCTTCTGCTCTCCCCTCATCTCCTCCCTTTTCTTCCTGACATCTTGATCTTGGTCTTACAGTGGCCAAGAAGAGGTAGAGGAGCAGATGTTCATGATATATTGTTGGAAACAATGCCCTAGATACCTTTAAAAGCAATGAAGGTTGGCTTGATTGGTTGTTAGGTAATGAGTATAAGTCAATGTTTCTTAACAGAGGCATGTATTAGAATCGTCAAAAGAATGTTTTCAAAATAATAAATCTGGGCCTGACCCAAAGCATACTGAATGGGAATATCCTACACTGAATTTGAAAACTTGCCGACGTAGACTGTGTTTGGAAGTAAAATAAGGAGAAAATATTTCTCCAACCTTCTTTTAGGCCTATGGATTTTTTTTCTGAAAATAATACATTTGTTTTCTACCAGTTGTTCTTTCTAATTTTAGTTCTGTTTAATTTTCTACTCGATTTCAACATTGGGCTGATGTCAGTATTTTGGTGGCGTTATCAATTTTATGTCTTTTTTAGGTGCTTTCTTGGTATTTTTGGGGGTAAGCTGGATGAGGCTACATAGAGAATGCTGGTCAAATGAAATTTTTCTCTTCATTTTTAGCATTTCCAATAACCGACTTCTACACAAGGTTGTACCTTAGAGTGATTTGGAATAAGTGACATATTCTCTTGTGAATTGCAGATAGTGACACTGAAAAGTGTGGTCCAAAAATATAGATGGTTATTTAAAATACTATGAAATGTAATTTGATGGGTTTTTAAACATTACATGTTCTTTCTAAACTAAAAATATATATTTAAAAAAACAAACTTTAGATTATCAAATACAGTTAATTTGTTTTGGCTACTAAGTAAAAATATTTCTGATATGAGACATGATGATGGAAAGCAGTTAAGTCCTTCATTAGAGATTACATAAAATTCTCAATAAATGACTACGTTTAACAATGTAGTTTTCTGTACCAAGCAAACCCTTATTCTAGTAGCATTTTTGATGAATGTTTTTTCAGACACACAGTTTTTAGTAATTCATCTACAGAACTTGAGCAGGTACACTTATTATCAAAAAAACTAACATTCACAAATTGACATAGCTATAGTATGCCCACTATACCAAAATGACTTTATTGTGTTGGTTAGTTTTTCTGTTATGTTGATGCATTAAAACAGATATTAAATTTTATCATTAATTCTGCGCCTGGTCTCTCATCAAATCCCCTTAATTACAAATTGACTCCAAGGATTAGACAGCATGGATTTTAATTTTAACTGAAACAAAAAAGGCATCTTGAAAAATCGCTCTTGCCTAGTGACTCATAGACACATTTTTAAAGATCCTATAATTTATTGCTTAGTATTTAAAATTCAATACAAAAAGCATGTTACCAACATTTTTATTCTCTTATATTAATAATATGTATTTTAGAATATATTTCATAGTCTTGAAAAAACTCCGAGTATTTTCAGATGAATAGCAGCCTCAGGAGTTTTGATAACTTGTAAACCCTCTCTTTAGAAAATGTTAACTTTGAATCTTGCGCAACCATAATTGTATCTGAATGACATTCATATTATCTTATATTTCTGCTTCCTTAATAATTTCACAAAATCTTACAGTGTAGTTTTATATATTCCGTGGAAGTGTTTCAAATGTAATCTAGTATCTTATTTCCAGTATTATACGCAGTTTAAGATTATTAGGTTAAGTCTTCATTCCTTTTGATACTTGGTGTTTCAAGTCCAGAATCCTTTTTGTGCATTTTACCCCAAAAATATATGAGCATTTCTGTCCTTCTTTCTAAAAGTGCCAATTTTTAAATTGAATTTTATTATATAAATTATTCATTTTAAATACTAGAATGACTATTTGTTTTTACTAGAATAAGAAGATAATGAAATTAAGTCATGATCAGAGTGATCAAAAAGTACATTTGTCTGCCATATTTTTGCTCCATTATATAATGATCAACTTTTGACTCTGAGGTGCCTCTTCAAAAGTTTTCTTATTTTTCTGAAGTTTCTGGAATCTAACTTGTGTTAGTCATCTATGTTGATTTTTATCTAGATCCCTAAGTTTTCAGCTAATCGCTTTACTTTTAGAAAGAATTGCTAATAAGCCCTGAGTATTCTAAGGTAAACCATTGTTTTTAATAAATTATGTCAATTACCTTCACCTTTTGAGAGGTTGTAAAATATAAGTAAAAATGTTCTTTCCAGTTAAGTGAATGTTGCATATCTTATATTTTTGTAAATTTGAATTTTAAATGGCATTCCTTTACAGCTTTTATTGCTGTTCTGTTAAACTGGATTATTATATGCTGAAAGATATTTACCGTCCAAATGAGCTCAGCTCATGATGGCAGAGGAAAAAATAAATTGCCTGGAAACGGATTGTTTACGTAATATTAGATGGTAATATAAACCAACAAAGGCAAGGAAATTAACTTCTAAGGCTGACACACTGCCCTTTCCTTGCTCCTTTGTGCCTGTAGGTATCATGTATGTGTTGTAATACCAAAGCGCAGAACTCAGTTAAGAACTGTCAAACTTAATTCTAAATTTCTTTACTTTGTTGGTTTATGTCACAACTCAGCATTATTATTTTGTCTCCGTGCTATATAATGTCCTTCACATGTGAGATGAAGCAATGCATGGGTAGATCTGAAAAAGATGGTAAAAGTTTATTTGCTTTTCTCTCATTTACAGTTGATTGCCTCTGATTATCATGCAACTCTCATATTAGTTCTCTACATTTTGAAAAATGATGTAATACAAGAGAAAATTATAAAATATCTGAGGAAATTTTTGGAAAAATGTAGATACCAATATAAAAATGTTATTCAGTCTTAAATTTTAATCCTGTTGATTAATTTTTGTTTTATAATTTTGAAAGGCAGATATTGCTCTTAATAAAAAACTTAGAACAATGAGAAACTACTGGTGTTTTACTGTGAATGATCAAATACACAAGTAGGATTCCACAGACAAGTTCTTCTATGAAATACACAAAGGAATGATATGTAGAATTCTGAGGGCAGGACTAACCCTCCCAAAATAACCTCCAGGGTTAACTTGGGAACTGATGGATACTTGGCCATTCTCTTTAACAACACCTATTTCTTGATGATTATGGTAAAATGTAAATAATTCATTCATTCTGGTTTTTATAGTCACTAGTTATAATAGTGACTGGTTTTATAGTCACTACCATAACTCATAAATTGTTAATGAATTTTATCCTTACTTTTGAGGGCTGTTTTATACAATTATAGGGACTAAATGATATTTCAGTATTAGAAAATTAGTTCCATTTATGAATATGAGTTCCATGTCTGTAGCTGGTTGGAAATTATTTAGCTTTCTGTTTTTCTGTGTAAACGATGTTTTCTAACCCTATGTAGGTATCCATTAGGACATAGTTTTCTAAAAGAGAATTACATATTTTCAAGCTTTGAATTTTTCTAAGTCTAAATCTTCCCTTGCGTGGTAAACAAAGGTACTTTACTACTTTTTTTGTAAAGATTCTTATTCTGATATGTGTGTGAAGCCTTACAGGAATATATCAGATACTTTCTTTGAAAGTTATATGACAGAGTAAACTATCTAAATGTGGTCAAACAAAAGATTTTGCTCTTAGTAACTGCTATAAAATATGGTGGAAGAGTGGGTGTAAGGTTGGAGGGGGTGGTGGTAATTCTTTAAGTCAGTCTACTTTTTATTTTATACAATTAATATATATAATTGGCTTTATTTAAAAGTAGTGAAAAAATGATCTATTTGCTGGAGATTTGTGGAACAATACTTTAAGCTCTTACTTATTTTGAGGTGTTGAAAGGTGAAACATTTGACATTTTCTTTTCGGGCATTACTTTAAAAAACAGAGGGCGGGAAGGAGGCGTTGCCACATCAGAGTTAAGGGTTTTTGTGGTTGTCCGTGACAGCAGCTCTAGTTTTCAAACACCTGTGTTTACTTTCCAGCTTTTCAGAATCTGCCTGAAAGTGGCCTAAGAATGGCACAGGCCTTGATGATGGCTGTTTTTTTAGAATACATGAGAAGAACTAAACTTTATACTTCAGTTTTCTGTTGCAAGCATTTACTTTCTTTTTTTATACATTTTAGCTCTTCATATACTACGTGTGTGAATAAGATAATGCATGATTTATATAATCTATAGATTATAATATAGCAAAGCCATTCATTTTTATAGCTGTCTTTTGCTTTTTGTTCACTAACTATAAAAAACAGTTAAGTTTTATTGTACAGATGTACTTTCATTCATAATTTAAAGAAGTTTGTGAAAAAGTAAAATGAAAATTCAAATACTTTCATGAAGAAAAATAAATATGGCTTAACATATTATGTTATTTTTTTAATTTATTGTCTTCTAGTAGGAATTTCTCAGTCCTTTTTATATTTTTTGCTTTATGTGGATTTTTTTTTTAAACATTTTTGTAAATCTACAAATGCAATTTTCCCTTTAGGCTAATTTATGTCTTCTTTAGTGGTTAGGATACAGGTTGATGTTTCAACTTATCTATCATTGCTTAGCTCGTCAGTGTTTTCAATTTATAGACTTGCTTTTTAAATAATTATTTTGTACATTTCTTATTATGTTATAGTATTCATATGACACCTACATATTATATAAGCTTTATTATTCTTCAAATTGAGATATTCCTACCTATGACAGTTTAGTTTAATAAAATTTAGTTTATGCTGATTTGTTTTGGTATTTTTTTGTGTTCAGACCTCGTAATTCTTTATTATAGTAAACAGAAGCCAGATGTCATATATTCTGTGATGCATTCCTTTTACATTCAAATTCTTGATAATAGTAGCAAGACATTTCCATGAGATTACAGTTAGTATCAAGCCTGGTTGATGTGTAAAAGGAATAATTCTATCTTTTGATGTTGACCTTAAACAAATAGACAGTCAGTTATTTCTCCAGCAAAAATGAGTTTATTCGGGATCAGCAAAGAATTGCAATTTGGAGTCTGCAACCATGGCAAGCCTTGTGCAAGTCCCCCAACAACAAGAGAGGAGAAACTTTTGTAGAGGAGTAGAGGAAGTTGGGAGGTCTATTGTAAACAGAGTTCCAGGTGTAGTGGCCTTTCATTGGCTGAGTTGTGACAGTCTCTCATTGGCTGAGCTTATTGCCAGTCAAGAAGAGGAAGTCTTCCTGTTAGGCTCTGCTATAACTAGAGGGTGAGAGCTCCTCCTTGGGGCCTCCCAACTGCAATTTAATGAGGTTTCTGTTTATTAATTTCTACAGATAACAGATTGGTGTTCTTTATTTCTCCATATAGCTGGTATTTAACATTTTGTGTATTGAAACCATTTTGAGAAGCCAGTGCAAATTTTGAATATTCTCCCTAGAAAAACACACATACGCAGAAATTTGCATACAGTTTCAAGGAGTTTATTCCCCTGCCAATCCCAGCCATGTGCCCCAGGTTAAGAACCCCTTTTCTAGGTCTTATTTTCTTTAGATAATTGTTCATTTTTTAGGTAGTTGTTTAGACAGTTGTTAACCTAGTATGTCCTAGAGAATCGCTGAGCCAAATAAAGTATTAAATGCTTAGTTAGTACAAATCACCATGTTAGGTATTGAACAACATAAAGCAATAATTTATTTTACCAACTTTAAATGTAAATAGTATTTTAACAGTATACTTCATATCCCATGATGGCTGTACATATGTCAGTGTTCTAATCCTAGCACCTCAATGGATTTGAAGCACAAATTATAGTTATCGCATTTTTCTAGACAGAAGCAATGGACAATATACTTATAATATTATTAAAAAATAAATTCAACTAATATTACTATATAAAAGCTGCAAAAAATGATATTCTACTTCAAAAACTGAATTATTTTGGTACAGGCATTCATCTAGATGGATAATGTTCAGCTGCAGACAATACTCTAAAGGAATTATATATAATAATAGTGTGTATCGCCTAGAAGATAATGAAAACTTGAGGAAAATAACTTTAATAATTAAGTTTTTAAAATATAAAAGCATTCAGGGGCGGGCCTGGTGGCATAGTGGTTAAGTTTGCACGCTCTACTTAGTGGCCTGGGGTTTGCAGGTTCAGATCCTGGGCGCAGACCTATGCACTGCTCATCAAACCATGCTGTGGTGGTGTCCCATATAAAGTAGAGGAAGATGGGCATGGATGTTAGCCCAGGGCCAATCTTCCTCAGCAAAAAAAAGAGTAGGGTTGGCAACAGATGTTAGCTCACGGCTAATCTTCCTCATACACAAAAATATGTATATAAAAGCATTCAAAAAAAGACGATAAAAAGTGTTTTAAACAGAAGAAAAGCAGTAAAATTATTTTAAGTGGCACAAGTTATATGACAAATAACTAAAATATTTTAACAAGGATTTATAATGATACTATATTGTATATAGTTTAACATGGATCAGAAGAAGAACTGCTTTTGGTCAGATGAAACTACTGAGAAAAAAAATTTTATTTAAAGTCTTCCATTTTCATTCTTTTCTGTGACTACTGATGAGGAAGTAAAAGGGAGAAAAGATTCTTTTAGTGCTATTAGTACATTTGTTTCCAGAAACTATCAAATTGCTTAGCTTAAATCATGAAACCTGATACAGGATTTCCATTGGGGGTGTCAGTTTTGTCCTGGTGTCAGTTCTCATTAGATAGAGTAGATTTTTATCTGTGACCTAAGTTTCAGCGTCAAGAATATATAGTCACTTTATTTATTGTGTTACATAAGGTTTATAATTCCTTAACAAAAATTCAATGCGTGTATCTGTCTCAAGCACACTTTCAACTTCCCTGGTTGTAAGACCATAGTTCTCCATTCATGTGCGACAGATTTTCTGAATCTTGAACTATCAGTCTTTTATTTGGAATACATTTGTTATAAAGTATTGGATGTTTTAAAATTCATATTTCGCTAAAACTAATATTTCCCTATGTAACTTATAGTTACAAAGGAAATGGGAAAACTTTAAGATCAAAAAGATATTCTAAAAATTAAATAAGACTTATGATAGAAATTAAGATAATTGAACCAAGAAGAGAGAAAGCCAAAGATGTGGCTTGTAACTATACAAATGTATGATAATATTACTTGGAGAATTATTTATTATTGCATATCCAATTCAAAGTAAATGTGAACAGAAAAATACTAAATCAATAAGCAGGAAAATCATTAGGTAACAATCCTTAAACCACATAACAGCTTAAAAAACGTTGTTGGACGCTCCTCTTAGAAAGGATTAAAAATAAAACTTGAGTTAATCAGCATTATTGGAGAATCGTGTTTTTGTTTGAAAGCAAGCTGAGTTATTAAGCACCTGTAAGCCTTTTGTTCAACCGTTATTGACTATCTTTCAAAAATGTGTTAATACATTTGCTTACCATTGTAAATTTTGTAAACCTAATGTAATTGTATCAGATAGGGTTTGCTTGTTTCAAGGGTCAGAAAACCACACCCAAAACTGCTTAAACAAAAATAAACTTATTGTTCACATAACTGAAAGACCAAGGATAGGGCTGACTTCCAGAGATTACTTTTTGTTCATTTGTTAAATTTTATTTCAGTCAACTTTATTGAGGTATCATTTACATACAATAAATTGCATCCATCATAGATGTATAGTTCAATGCATTTTGACTGATAAATGTCCCACCATAATAAAGATTCAGAGCATTTCAGTCAACCCACTAAAAGATTGTCCTGCTTTCCAATCTATCCATCTCTCCACCCCCGGCCCCAGGTAATCCCTGATCTACTCTTTGTCATTCTAAATTTATTTGCATTTTCTAGAATGTTATATTAATGGAATCCATATGTACTCTTTTGTGTCTGGCTTCTTTCAGTATGATGATTTTGAGATTCACCCCTGTTTTGTGTATCAGTAGCTTATTCCTTTTTTGACTTCAGGAGAGTCTTGCTTAGGACCCAGAAGGTTTTGTTCTATCTCTAGATTTTGTTTTATTCTGTGTATTGGTTTAATTTTCAGGTTATATGGAGGTGGAAACTTCAGACTATATGCTTCCCAGTTGAAGTCTAGAAGGAAAAAACAAATTATCGAAAATAGAAATCCTGGAATTGGGTTCTTGTTAACTTGGATTGGACTACTAGGGGTCATGTGCTTATTCACTTATCTCTGAAATAATTTCTGTGGCCAAAGGAATGAAATATATTGACTTCCGTAGGACAATTTAGGTCTGTCCCTAAAGTTAGATTGTGAGTGGGGAAGGATGATGTGATGGTTAACTTTATGTGTCAGTTTGACTGAGTCACAGGGTGCCCAGATATTTGGCTAAATGTTATTTCTGGATGTGTCTGTGAGAGTGTTTCCAGATGAGATTAACATGAATCAGTGAACTCAGTAGAGCGGATTGCCCTTCCCAGTGTGGTAAGCATCATCCATCCACTGAGGACCTGAATAGAACAAAAGGCAGAGGAGGGAATTTATATCCCCTGCCTTAGTCTCGTCTCTGAGAGCTCCAAACTTGTGTACCTAACTGCTACCATAGGTTCACTTAGGTGTCTAATGTTAAAACTAACATAGCCCAATGAAAAGTTTCAGTTCTACCCTATTTCTTCTCATCTTTCCAATCTCAATATCACGCCACCATTTGCCCAGCCTAAAGCCAAAACATTCATTCTTGATTCTTCTCTTTCCCTTAAATTACTTCCTCAACCCCCTCAATAAACACTATCACCATCACTGCGATATCCAAACACACAATGCAATCATACAAAAACTTTCAGCTGTGGATGAGAGATCTTGAACCCATCTACTTCTCTCTCTACTTAGAGCACCCTAACCTAAGCCTTCATCGTCTCTTATCTAAGCTAATATGTAGTCTCCTAATGGTTCTCCCAGCTTCTATCTATATCCCTTTACAAACTCTATTCTATATAGTAGCCAGAGTGATCTTCTTAAGCTTTAAATTATCTCTCATTTGATATTAACCATCACTGACTTACACATATCATAGAATCCAGACTCTTTATCAGTGCAAAGGGCACTCTGAAACCATAATAAAACTCCAGCTTATCTTTTTCTTTTTCCCATTTTTTCAAATGATGATAAGATACACATAACATAAAATTTATCATCCTATTTTTTTTTTTTTGGTGAGAAAGAGTAGCCCTGAACTAACATCTGTTGCCAATCCCCCTCTTTTGCTGAAGAAGATTGGCCCTGAGCTAACATCTGTGCCCATCTTCCTCTATTTTATGTGGGACACCTGCCACAACATGGTTGTTAAGCGGTGTGTAGGTCTGCGCCTGGCAAGTGAACCTGCGAATCCCGGGCCGCTGAAGCGGAGCATGCGAACTTAACCACTCACCAAAAAAAAATCTACATAAAAGTATGTTTAGTTAATTATAGATGTTTTTACACTTAGTGACTCACTTGTGAATATTTGGGAACATTTGGAATCTTGGAACTTTTTACTTGAATATCTTGCATCATATAGACCAAAGATGATGTGATAAATAGATACTTTGTTTGCAGTTTCCAAAACTGGGAATACCATAGTGAGAGAATGCTAATCGGTGTGTTGAAAAAGTCTTTCCCTGAAAATAAGTTGCACACTTATTAAACAAACAAGTTTCTTTGTGGGATTTCTCAAAGTCTTTAATATTCTAATGTTATTTGTGCACGTCTAAAAGAGATTCAAAGTACAGCAGGGACACTTATATGACCAAGGGACCCTTCATTCCCTTAGCACAAGTTAACGTCTCCTGTTACTAGTTTCCTATTACTCAGTTTGGGAAATTGAGGCATAGGGGAGGTTCAAATGAGGTCTGAATGATAGATCCATCACAAATTATCACCATTATGTTGCTGGGGTGACATCAATGTATATACAGTACAATTTCTTCTCTATTCTTAATCCTAAACTGCTATAAAAAATAATTACCAATTGAGCCAATTGCTGAGACTGTGGCTGTATCTTCAACCTCAGTTTTGTCCTCAGTGTCCCTTAGCGATTCTTTGAGCACCGTCTCTACACTAGCCATTTCTAACCGCCACTGTTCTTTTTGGAGCTCTTATTCCAGTGTTCTCCCTCCCTCTCTCTGAGAAGATAAACTTGCATCTGACTTACTAGACCCATTTTCCCTGTGAAGTATGAACCCTCAACCTCATCCTCGTTTGCTTTCCCACTGTCTCAGGGGAGATGCTGTCCCTCCTCCTGTTCAGGGTCATTCCATCTGCCTGTGCTCTCAATCCTATATCCTCCTGTCATGACAGTCATTTCCACATGGTAGTCTGTGGATCAAAATTACCTGTAGAGTTTTTTAAAAATGTGGATTCTGAAGCCCTCCCTCAGAGGATCTGATTCAGTGGGTCTGTGATGGGGTCTGAGAATCTATATTTTTTAAAAGTTCTCATAGGTAGCCAGTTATGGGAACCACTGATCTATGGGATTTCGATCTATTATATGTAATTTTACTCGGTTTTATAGAACAACCAAGGAAATAATATAATAATGTATGTTCCATGTGGTACGCCTGGGCTCATTCAACAGTTGCTATTATTAGTATAATTTTGGGAGACAAAAAGTTTTCATTGATTTAGAAATATTTGCCTATCTCATCCCAGACTTGGGAGATTCAGTTTCCATATGTGCTTTACATCTCCTTCTCCAGGATGCCCAATCCAAGTTCTTCTCTGTATATTTTGCAGCATTTTCTGTTTTGGTTACTTATCTCCCTAATCCAGTTGTGTGTATCCTTCCATTTAGCACTTCATTTTTGGTTATGTCTGGGGTCATGCTGGCATTGGTATTGTCATTGTTCTCATTTTCATCATCTGACTCTTAGAAAGCATGGTAATAATATTCATAATGTTAAAAATTAAACTAGCACTATCTTGGTACAAAGCACAACAGTTAACACACAGAGAAAGTCAGAGATGAACTGTTAACTCTCACATTGACAGAGCACTTATGTTGAACTTAAGTCGCATCGCCAGGAGTGATGCAACAATGAATGATCCGTGGTTGTGAACCAGAAATCATGATTGCTAACATTAGTGGCCAGGGGGAAAAACAGCAACTGCAGGACAATTATGCTGTATCCATCAGACACTAAAACTAGTGTTGCTTATAGCCCTATTTTTTGGACAACTCTATGGTTTGTACTTTCCCCACAGCCTTCTGTACCCATTGCCAAAGACCAGGACTTTTCCCATCCCATGGAGGGGTTTCGGAGAACAGTCGGTCACCCTATGGACAGCTCTGATGTTGTAGAGTGGGCTCCTGAAACTGAAACAAAAGAGGTTATACTTAGTAAAGTAGAAATTAAGCAAGCTCTGAAGACTGTTTTCCTGGAGGAGTGATAAAATATGACTTGATAATATCAGAGTTGGAAGAAAATAATCTCACAGATTTTAATGGGATTAATAAGGGCAGACATAGGAAGGTAAGAGAGACTGACTTCGAGGCTATGAGAGTATTTCATCAATGAAGTACATAAGGTAGTTGAAAATACCGGGACTGGAGCTCATTGGTAAGGATAGGACCGAGTTTAGCGAACACTCTGCAGGACCAGTACTAACTCTGTATGGAGTCAATTTTATGATCCGAAAGGAGGACTATTTGCCATTTGTACAAAAGGAAAACAAATACAACTTTAAAAAGTTTGAATGAATAATAGGGAAAGAAGTGATGGAATAAAGGTTGTTTTTGCCTTGACTGCCTGAGCTCCCGTAGGTCCTCCTGTCTTGGAAAGAAGCCATCTCTGTCCAGTTAATGATTGTGCCCTGAGAGAAACTTGCCAATCTGCCTAATGGAGAAACACTTACTGCTCACTCTTGCTCATCACCGCTTTCCAAATATGCCAGTTTTCACATGTGTTAGGGAACCCATACCAGCTAATGTGAACAGGCTTGAGAGTCCATGTGTAATTCAGGGAATTTGATTGCTTCATGGAGAAAGACCATGTTCTGCCACGAAGTTGGCTCCAATTAACACTATTTTATTGCAAGAAGAAAATTTTAAAAATTGAAATAAGGCTTCCTATAGAGAGTCAAAGAGATATTTTGAAGGAGTGATCAAAATAGATCAACATTTAAAAGAAGATATAACAGGTGACTTGAATATGAAAATGATCAAGGACAAAAGTCTAATTAGTGATCTGGAAGAACAAAGGGAGGAACGCTAAGTAAAAATACAGAGAAACGGAGTGAAATGATAAAGACAAAGAAAACCTAATATGTGAAAAGCAGGAGGATAACTGTAGAACTGGAAGAAGTATGTTAAGAGAAAGCATATTAAAAGAAACGTTAGAAGAAAACTCTCTTGAAGTGAGGAAAAACTCAAGTCGTCAAATTAGAAGTGCATAACTGGGTAGAATAACTTTTTTTAATTACATACTTACATACGTAAATTTACATACATATGTTAAATGGATAGACATATCTGGGTAGAATATCTGTACTCTAATGGTGAAGAGAAAATGTTCCACCTTTCCAGTATAAAATTATTTCCAAAGTAAAGAACATCATACTGGCATTAAACTTTTTACCTGCAAAACTGGCAAGTAGTACAGTGCAACTATGTTTATAAATCTTACAGGAAAAGACTACAATTTAAGAATCCTATATCTAGCCAAAATATCATTTATACAATAGGGCAAAACATAGGCTTTTGTTTTTCAGCAAGTGAGGCTAAGAAAGTACCTATTTATCCTTTCTGGGGGAATTACTTGAAGAAGTATTATAGCCAAAGAAAAGTAAAACAGATCTCAGAAGAGGGAAGGACAATGACTAAGAATCAGTGGAAGCCAGTATGTCTTAAAATTTATAAACTTAAAGCAGTGATAAGATGATTTTATTTGGAATATGTGTTAAGAAAGAATTCTCAAAATACGTTACTTCAACAAGAGAAATCTAAAATATGGCTTGGAACTACAGTTTTAAACCATTCCAGGTAAACTGGGTAAACTGTAGGTATGATAGGTGTAGAGGAGGTTTTTAAAAACCTTATTTTTGCTTTAAAAGTTTTTCGTTTATTTATTAGATATATCAATTATGAGATGATGTAAAACTGGAATTAGTCTCTTAAATATGAGATTCAGTAAAGCCAAGTTGATTATTTAGATCAAGAGGATAGATTTTCCTATTCATGGGAATATGCATGGTGGGTCAACCAAAAACTGCAGCTATAATTAGGTCAATGCTATAACAAATATATACACAAGGTGAAGTGAAGCATAGGAAAAAGAACAGTCTTTGGGGAGAGACATGAAAGACTTAACAGGGAGGAAGTTGATGAGTCTGCCGTGAGCGAGGTAGGAAGGCATACCAACCAGTGAGAGCAGATGTCATGGATGAGTAGATGCAGGTGTTTATCCCAGGTAACTAAATCATACAGTAAAATTCTTAAATTGAAATGCCTCGAAATTGGTGTGAAAATGAAATCTCTCAAGTGCCCCCTGTTGAAAGCAGCTCTGAATTCTTGAATACTGTTCTGGGTTATGCCTAGGTATTTTTACATTTCAAAAAAGGCAGCATTTAGAGGCATTGCTTACAGCAATCTGATGTTCACTACATATTGCCTTTAGTTTTTTTTGCAGAGGAGAGAGGACATAAATTTCCTGGCTTATTTTTAAACAGAAATGAGCTTAGGAACTGTGGCTTCAGAATAGGTTTCACTTCTGCCTTCCCTGTTTAGGTCGCCTAAGACATAACGAGAGGAGAGCCCTCTTGCTTCAGTAGTAGCCATGGCTGCCCTGCATGGTTAATAAAACGTGATGGGCTTGTTAGATGGTAATCACAACCTGTTCATTTCCACAGAGAAGAGAAAAGCATGATCAGCTGCTGTATCTCTTGTGTACTTTTCCAGTATTCCTGGGTAGCCAAAGGGAAAGGAGGGCTGCTCCGATGTCAGGGCAGAAGATATTTGCTCTTACTGCTGCTGTGCTGAGAAATTGTCTTTTCTTAGAATTGAGAAATCACAGTATAAATTCTATGGCCTAATAAAGATTTTCAAATGTAAAAGCTAACAGTTTCTTCCTCTGTTTACACATTTTGTTAGTTTTTGTGTATCAAGAGATTTCCTATAAATTGTAGAATTTTAAATATTACAGATTCTCATGGGAAGTTAGTTTCATAGAAATGGATAATCTTTTTTTTTTTTTTTGTAATGTGCTTAATTCTCCTGTTTGTAATGATATGAATGTTGAAATTCCTATTTTAGGAACTATAATTGCATAGAATGTGGTACAAGTTTTTTCTAGCTAATATTTTTCATATCGGAAAGCCATAGTGCCCAAGTGGCAACCTAAATAATATTGCTTTACAGAGTTTGTTTTTGTTCATGTTTTTATTAGAATCTCTTTTGGTGAAATGATTTATTTACATGTTATTTAAAGTTTCTGTCCCTGTTAATTGTCCTGATGCCTAACGGAGGCGTTCAGAACTGATCATCGGTAGGCTTTTCTATTTAGTGCTGGAAGAACAAGCTGCTTATGATGACCCAACAGAGACAGGAGGAAGGTTTGTGAAAGGGGTGTATTCATCCAGCTCTAATCCTTGTTTTCAGAAAGGCAGTGTCTTTAAGTGTTTTCTAATTAGTGAATAGATATGGTTGTACATTCTTGTAGACACCTCTTTTGTAGGGCAGAGATGGATGCCTGGCTTGTTTAAATCTTTGTTTTACATTTCTTTTAAGTGAAATTTTAATATGAACATTTAACAATAGAAAATAGTGAAAGTAATTTTTAAACATGGAATTACTGCTATTTTATTAGTATGCTCCATTGTGTTATTTCTTTTTTAACATCATCATAAATAGAAACTTGAATATTATATATCAGAAGATGGTGTCTAAAAAAGGAAATACAGTTTTATTTTTTATCTTCTTGCTTGCTTGTTTGTTCTGCTGATGTCCTTGTATACATGAAATAATGTTTACTGCTATGAGATAAATTCTTTTCGGGTTTGGTAAAATTGCCTCTACCCGTCACCTAGGAAATGTAAGCTAGAGAACAAGACACTGGTCTTTAGGCAGTGAACTGCATATAAAACATGATCAGCGAAAACACCTGGAAATCAAAAAGAACAGATTTTAGTTATGCTTCTCTTTTTCAAAGAACTTAAGTGCTTAGCTATTATTGTTAGTACTAGAGAAGTAAGTTGGCAGTGACATTTGAAATACGATAAATAAAAGCCTACAGAATGTCTGCTTCTACTTTTAGCACTTGTCTGATTCCTTCTCCAGGAATTGCATAATGGAAACTACCATGGAGTTAATGCGACTCTAATACACAACCTTGCTTGCGGTAATAAATGTCCTCTATCACTGTGTAATGATAAAGCCGTCGTTATTGAGACTGCCGAAGTTATTGAAACAGGGACAGGAGCGCTCTGCCTTTATCACCTGTGTTATTAATTGGAGATAATTACTGCTGAGCAGCTGGCTGTTGGTTTTAGGGAGCATCAATTGTTCTTCTCACTCAGCTGTTGACTAATAAGGATAGTCAACACATCTGTTTCAACAGCTGGTAATTAACAAAAGCCTAATTGCTGCAACTCTTTTAACATCCAATCTGTGAAAAAGAAGGGATGTAGAAGAATATTATTTACTTTGTGCTTTGTGCTTTCTGAGACCAGTTTCTCTTTTCTCTCTCCCTCCACTTTTTTCCCTTACTTTGAACACCACTGCCTTTGTGTGAAGCATTGAATGGCAGGAGAACACAATATGGTAATCCAGAGCTTAACTTTTTCAGATCTTTGTTGGTGTTTCTTATTGCAACATTTCTTTGCTAACTTGCAAGATAAAATGGATCAAAAGCATTTTGAGTAGTTCCATACAACAGTTACAATCCGCAGCAGTGTGCCCTAGGCTGTGTTGCTGTTGTCTGCAGCATCCAAAAGGAAACGGGGAATTCTCTTTTCTTGTGCTTTTCACATGCTTAGACACTGCTCTCAAATAACGTCCACACTCAGAGACAGAATTGCGGTTTAAATTACTATATATATTGATTAGCGGAAATGAAGTCAGGTTTAGCAATCCCTCTGCCTTGGGTTGAAAACTAAACTCATCCCTTAAAAACTTTAGTTGCTCTTTTAAATGCCTGTATGTCAACTTAAAGTATTGACGAAAACTTTTAATTTATGTATGAGATCTTACTTGGTCTGTTTTTCTTTAAAATGTGTTTTGGTCTTTTAAAAAATTTGCCTTTAACTCAGATAACTTCAATTATGTCTTGTTGATTTTTAAAATAAATGAATATGAAATTAACTGGCTTAGTCTTAGAAACCTGAGTAAAACGGTTTCACAAATGAGACTTATACCTTAACATTTCTCTTATTTGAATTCTTTCAGTACTCGTATTTAATTATGAACTATTCCAGTAAAATATCTTTAATATAGCCTCAGTTATAAAGCCTTACATTTATGTTTTTTATAATTATAAATTTTTGCTAGTTATATGTTAATGTTTACATGTTTAAAAATCTGCTCATTTGTCTCCTATTTAAAAAATTTCCATGTAAAATATAACTTATTAAGATGTTGATTTCCTTTCTTTAAGAATATATTTTTCCAGTTATCATGGCTGATGTTTCAATAGCCCTTTTGGTAGTCTTTTTTACATTGTCTTTATAGCCTGTATATAAAAGAACTTTTGATGAATGAAAAATTTATTTTTATTAATTGAGATCACATAATCATGCTGCTTTTCCTTTTAATACATTCAAAAAATTTTATGTTGATGTTAAGGTTAATTTGATAGAAAATGATTATGGTACTTATTTACTATGAGTATCTGAAATGTTTTTAGCTAAAATCTTAGTCAAGTTCACCTGATTGAACTCGCTTCACTAACTTTTCAGTTGGCAATATTTCTATGCAGGCTGTTCTTTAATTGTTGTTAGGTATGTTGAAAGGTATAGAAGAAACTCTACCCAAGTACTTGCCATGGACTAAATTGCAGATTGCATAATTTCAAAATTTTTTGCTGGCAAGACAAGTTTGGCTCAGCAGGTGTTCAGGTGATGAGGTGTATTATAGATGTAGTGAAAAAACATACACGATCCTGAACAAACAAACAAAATACTGCTGACTAAAACTAACTAAATAGAAGGGCACTGGTATGTAGAGAAATGTTTACGACTCAGGTGGAAAGGAGGGGAATATTGTCATTTTGAGAAATGTTTGCTTCTTGAGTTTAAATAAGAATCTAATTTTCTCTGTGTGCTCATGTTCTTAGGTAGGTCCAGAGAAAGCAAGCTTAGTGAAAAGAAAGTATCATGCCATGAGAAAGGAGAATGGACTTTTTCGGGGAACTCACATTCCAGCTGATGATTTCAGTGTTTTCTTGCATATAATTTTTTTTCCTGAGGAAATGACCTCGAGAACAAGTGGTGTGCTAGACAGAAATTCAATAATTTAATTGATATTCTCTAAAGACTATAAATACTACATGATTAACTTTTCTAGATGTTAGAAGAGGCAAATCTCATTAAATGGTGGATAAGTTATTAGTGAATCCAGTGAGGTGGTCCGTGCTTTTGTACATACGAGTAGGAATGACTTTCAGAGATATAATCAACAGGTCTCAGGGGCCAGACATCTAACTGGATCTAACTAGCAACAAACATAGGGTCATGGTAGTATCTTCTGAGATAGTGTTCATTCAACGGAAAAGATAAAGCCTCCACAGTCTGAATTAATGGACAAGGAAATGGTTCAAAACAAATACGTTAAATTACTTGTGGCTTAAAAAATAAATATTATCGTACAGATATTTTATGATACCGTAAAACTAAAAAATAAAAAGCCAAGATTCAAAGTAAATGACAGTGAATGGAAAAAGAGCTAGAAATTGGAGTAAACAGTGTCACCTCTGGAGTCATCACAATAGGATATAATGACATGTTTAAAGTTGGGGAAGAGGTTGGCAAAGTAGTTAATGTGCAGACTCAGGGTTACTTACCACACTGGTAGTCAAGAGTACTGGATTCAGATTCTGGTCCTGATGCTAACTTTTACTTATAACTTTAAAATTTAAATCATTTCCTAACAAGTGGTTCTCCCACCTCACAGAATTTTTTCCTAAACATTGTTCATATTGTTAAAGGCAGTTATGGGAAATTTTTTCAGTTTCTACTTTTCAACATTGTATCAATTAGATAATTACTTATATATACCTCCCCCTTTGAAAAAAAAGTGAGACTGTGGAAACTTCTAACTATGTGATAAATTAGACTATGTGGCAGTTATTGGATTTCAGACACATGGCAAGCTATGACACAGTTTATCTTCATCTGAACCATGCTAGCTGCTGTAGTGATTCTGACCATTAATGTTTTAAATAGTTTTAATTCTTAATTTATATTGTGTTTATTGTAGAACAAGAGAGATTGTTGTTTAAAGACAGGAAGCAAAAGAAACGCTAATGCTGTCACACAAGTTAATACAGAGCTTAAAAGTGATGATATTGGAAATTTATCTCATTGTGCTGTTAACCATCTGATCCCACAAATTCTTATGTAGGCAATCTTTATATCTCCAGAAGTTCCACAAAACAATGTTAAAAGAGAAACATATTATCAGGGTGACTATATCCAAAATTTTACTTTGCTTTTCATGTATTTGTATTTTAGACTAGATAGCCCCACAGTGGGTTGTTTTCTGAGAAGAGCTTGCAAATGGCAATCTGAAACCTTCTCTTGTATCTTTTCTATTTAAAAGCAGTCCAGGAAAACTATTAAAATAAATAAATAAACTCAATTATTGTAACAAATGTAAGAATTCTAAACATTAAACTATAAAAAGTTTGGTCTATTTTTGATAGTGTAATATGTGTTAAATTTCAATATAGACTTCTCCTTCCTGCGTTGTGGCAAAAAGATACTGTGGGGACCCTTCTGCTCCTAACCTGCCAGGTCCCAGACAGAATGTAATTTTCATGCATTGCTAGACTCATAGAAAATAGAGGAAATCTTCCAAAGATTCTGCTTCACCAAAAAATTGGGAGGGAGTTGAACCAGACACAACCTCCTCTCCAATAGTAAACAAACAGATGGTCCACAGCTGCACCAAGGGCAAACATCTATAGAAGTATATTGATCTTCACTGGGGATCCTAATCCTTGAACCAACAACAAGACTAGGGAGCTGAGCCAGAAACTCCAACATTAATCCAGGCTTCTTGAACTTTATCTAGGAATTGTCTCCCCTGGCTCCTTGATGAAACAGACACAAATCCTCCTCAGAGGAAAGCATCCCAAATTTAGTCCAACAGGATTTCCGTAGATGATTTCAGGAAAATATGAATTCACAACCAAAGATCAATCAAGCACATGAGGAAGAAAACCATCATGAATGACAGTCAACAGACACAACAGACCCTAAAAAAAGAACACACACACACAACAAGCAATAAAGTCATCTATCTAAAGAATATAGAATAGCTAAGTATGAAATGCTTTAATGAATATTTACATAACTAGAGTTTCAATCACATCCATGAATAAACCACAAGCATTTTCTAGGAAACACTAGGCAAATCTGAAAAAGAATCACATGCAAGTTCAAAAAACAAGAAAAAGACAAAATTCTGAAGTAAAACACTCTAGGAGAATTTAAACATCAGATTATATACAACTGAAGAAAGAATTAGTGAGCTGGAAGACATATGAATTGGAGTATATCTGAAAAATTACCCATGATACACCACCAGTAGAAGAAACAAAAATTAGGTAGAGTAAGATAGCCCAACAAACCTTTAATTGGGCTCCCAAAAGGAGAGAATACAGACAATCCAGAGAAAGCATTATTCGAATAGAAAATGAATGAGATTTTTCTAAAACTGATGAAAGATATCCATCCACAGCAAGATAAGAAAGAAATACAAACCTAATCACATCATAATGGAATAGAAGAATTCTAACATCAAAGAGACAATTATAAAAGTAGCCAGCCAAAGGAAAAAGACAGATTACTTTCAAATGAGCAACAATTAGACTTATAAATGTCTTCTCAACAGAGCAATGGATGTCGGGAGACATTTGAATAATGCTTTCAATGTGCTGAAAGAAAATAACTACCAATTTAGAATTAGATACCCAGCATGAATATCCTCTGAGAATGAATATGAAATAAAAACATTTTCAGACAACTAAAAATAGAGTTAGTCATTTTCAGCTTTGTATTAAAGAAACTTTCAAGAGCTGTTGCTTAAACAAGAGGAGCATGATTCCATAAGGAACCTCCCAACCAGGAAGGAATGAAGCACAAAAGAAAAGTGACAAATATACATGCACATTGATTCAACAAAATAACGTTAATAATGTTGTTTAGGGTTTAAACCTAAATGAAATGAGTGAGAATACATTTTTAAAAAACAGCAACAAATAAATCGGGAGAGGAGGAAATAGAGTTAAAGGGTTTTAAGGTCCTTTCATTGTCCAGGAGTATTAATATTAGATTTTTGATAAGTGAATCTTACATCTTGTAATTTCTGGGGTAACTATTAAAATAATGTAAAGGAATGTATTACATTCAAAATTAAAGAGGAGGAATGATGATAAGAAAAGAATAAATCTAAAATATAGCAAGAAAAGGTGATTTAAAAAGAAAAAAGTAATGGCACTAATGGGACAAATAGAAAACACATAAAGTGTATATTTAAGCTGAAATTTATTGGCAAGTACATTAAGTGTAAGAGGATCAAATGTTCCAGTTAGAAGACAAAGATTGTTAGACTGGAAAAAATAATATGTGCTATTTATTATAATCACATCTAAGCCTAGGCATATAAAAAAGATTGAAATTAAAAGGATATGCAAAAGATATGCCATGCAAACACTAATAGAGGGCTGTTGAAACTATATTAAAATCAAATTAACTAAAACTAAGTTTACAATTTAAAACTACAAGATTTTTTATTTGTTTTGTTTGCTTTGTATATAATAGGTGAAATCATGCCTCCCCAGCAAGATGATTTCCTGTCACAGTGCAGTGTTACCATGTAAGCATGGGGTTACCATACAACCAACCATTGCCTGCTTGTTTCCCTTTTGTTATTATGTGCCCTGAGGGACCTGTTCTAGAACAGTGTGAATTTCAGGTATTTTGTTTCTTTGCCCCAAGAAACATGTTCATTCTAGACAAAACAAGTGTATTGAAAATGTGGTTAGTGTTTCCATTTTTCACTTTTTCTGGTACCTCACAACTAAACAAAAACTTTCAAAGACCAGCAGATATTCTGGGCTCTGTGCAAACCTGTAGTCTCTAACACTGTAGATCCATAGTCTGCAAACCATAGCCTCTGGACCCGCTGCTTGTTTTTGTAGATGAAGTCCTGTTGGCACGCAGCCATGCTTGTTCATTTACGTATTGTCTACGGCTGCTTTCGTGCTACAGCAACAGTTGAGTAGTTGCAACAGAGACTGTATGGCCCACAAGTCTAGAATATTTACTATCTGGACCTTCATGACCCTGCTCTAGACCACCACATGGCTTGAACTTGCACTTTAAGACCAATCCCTTCTACCTTATTCACCCATTACTTGATACAATGCTCTTCCTTACTGACATCAGTTATTTCCACAATAAATTCACATCAAAGGTTCAGTTGTATCTATTGAGCAGCTTACATATTTGTTCATTTTGATGTGGCTATATCACATATCTCATTTTATCATTGCATTATAATCACGTGAGATGGATGTTATCACCCCCATTTACCAATGAGAAAATTGAAGTTGAGAAAATTGAGGTTATAGAGCTAATTGCTGGTAGCCAAACCCAAGTTTGCTCTTAATCACTGTACTCTGCTCTTTCTGGCGAACTTCTCTCTTCTCTCGCTTTCTCTGCTTCATGGATTCTGCTCACTGCCCATGGATCATTTTCTAGAAGCCTCTGAATGTTTTGATTTCTATTTCCACTACAAAGTGTTTTCTTCCCTCCTTCATTCATGTCAGACTGTAGGTCACTAGACAGTGCATATATGACTGCTTTTGAGTTAGGAATCTGATCATCCGTGGTCTGAGAGGTGTGACATGAGGACAAAACAGAACCTCTAAGGAATCACCTGTAAAGAACAATGCACTGTGGTAATGTGCTGTGGTGAGCAGTCCAAATCTTCCTGTGAAGGGGAGGTGTGATTGAAATCTGGTCATTTTTATCCTCCTGTTATGAGCTTTTAATTTTTTTAAATACACCTTTGCAAGATGTTTAGTTATGTTTCTTTACTAGATTCTTAACCTGCTTCTGAGGTTCAAAAGTTAAATACTAGTCATACTGTTTAAGCAATTATCTAATTAGACCTATTGTCTGAAAATATCTAATTAGATATCTTACAGATGTTTTCAATAGTGTAGTACAGTCTATATATTTTTGTTTACTCTGTAAAACAATTATATTAAGACTTAACATACATACTAAATTATACCATATTGAAATGTGATCTTGTATAGTAGAATAGGCAGTGTTTTCTGGATACTTGTATTCTAGTTCCAACTTTACTTCTAACCAGCTGTGACACTTTGGACAGTTTCCAAATGGTTCCCTAAACATGTTGTATTAGCAGTAATTTCCTCACCTATAAAAATAAGGGACTATATTACCTCTAAGATAGTTTTCACATCTAAATTATTTGGCTCTGTGATTTAATTTGTACTTCATGTTTCTTTATTTAGCAGATATCACACATAAGATCAAATGCCTCTGTTCTCTGATAAAAACAGATTTCCATTAGTGGTCTTGGAGTTACCAAAGGAAGGCTTAACTATATCAGACTATCACTATTAAAAACACATTCAAACCAAACATAACAAGATTTTAAAGTAAGATAAAAGTGATTTCTCCACAATATCCATAACAAATAGTGCTCAGTGATGTGAATAGTATAGTCTTTTCTTTATCTGTCATTCTAAATTACTAGATAAAGCTCTAAGGAAACAATGTGGTTCATTTCTAATACAGTAGCAGTACAAATGTTGTCCCGTTTAGATGGCATTACTCAAGATAGATATAGTTTAAGAATGCAAACGATGCGCATAATTATCAGATGTACAGTGACACTTTTCTTGCATTTGTACCTTGGGCTGGCTTTGGGTGGAGTATGGAGGAAGGCTGAGGTGAAGTTTTGGAGGAGTTAGACTAAAGAACAAAAAGTACAATTATATGCGCGAAGGCTTGAGTCCTACATAAAAGGCGGCATGCTCAGGAGTATCTGATACATCTCTGCTTGTCCTTTCTCCTGCGAGTGTGGCCGTGACATTTATAAAGTAACCACGTGCTTATGAACTCACACATTTGTATAGTTTTTCAAATTCCTGAATAAATATTTTTTGTCATCTGTCATATGTTCTTGACAATAGAGTATAGATTGATTTAACATATACATATATGTATGTTTTTATTTATATACCAGAATGATGTATAGTGTGGTGTAAGGGGGAAATATGTATTTCTGACCAAACAGGCCTGAATTTGTATTTGAGTTCTATAATTCACTAGCTCTGTTGGATTTACAAGTTGCTTAGAGTCCTTGCTAGTGAGTTTTATCACCTGTAAAACAGGAATAATAGAAATGGTCTCATAGGGTGGTTGTGAGAGTAGACTATAGTAATGTATTTCAAGCACTTGGTACAATGTCCAGCTCATAGTAGAAATTCAACAAGTGGCATTGCTATTGTAGTTAAGCACAGATTCTTTAAAGTTATATCAATTCAGGCAGCAAGTTTGGCAGTTTCTTTGTAATGTATATAACTTTATAATATATATATAACTATATATTACTGTATATATATAAACATACACACACTTATGATAAGACCCAGAAATACCTCTCCTTGATATTTACGTAAGAGAAATGAAGGCATATTTCCAAAAAATGACCTACATGCAGATGTTTACAACAGCTTTATTAATAATTGCCAAAAACTAGAAACAACTGAAATTTTCATCAGCTGGTGAATGAATATGCATTGTGGTACATCCATACAATGGAATACTACTCAGTGATATAAAGGAATCAACTGCTGATACATGTAATAACATGAGTGAATCCCAAAAGCATTTTAAATTAAGTGAAAGAAGCCAAATTCAAAAGCCTGCCTAGTATATGATCCCATTTCTGTGACATTCTAGAAAAGGCAAAACTATAGGGATAAAAATCACATGAGTGGTTGCCAGGTGCATGGTGTAAAGGGAGGGCATTGACTGCAGTGGTGCACAAGGGAACATTTTGGGGTAATGGAAATATTCTATATCTTGATTGTGATGGTTGTTACACAACTGTATAAATTTGTCAAAATTTACACAAATGTACATTGAAAATGGGTGAATTTTTACTTTGTGTAAATTATAAGTCAATAAGCCTGACCTTAAACAAATTTTCTATGTGTATACTTATGTGGTATGTCATGCATGTTTTACTTGAATAAAAATTTTACCAAAAAGTATGACTATGAGTAGAAAAAGTGTTATACTTGTGTAAAATATTAACTTAAAACGATGTAGGCTTTGCTCAAAAATATATTTTTAAGTATTTTTATCAAAATTTCAAGGTAAAATATATAGATTCTAAACAATACAGTAAAATGGGGAATATAGACAATCTACTATAAGTAGAGAAAAAAAGAGAAGCAAAGAAAAAAGGATGCTAAACATGAAAAATATGTAAAAATAAATCCAAATACATCTGTAATCACAGTATAATGCACATCTTCACAATGTATCATGTAAGTATTATCAGAATGGATACATATGTCAATATGAATGAGTCAAAAGCAAACCACTGACCAAAAAAGCAGTTGTCTGTGAAAGATGTAGAATATCATTTATATAAAGTTTAAAAACCTGTAAATATTAAGGTATATTATCTATAAGTACATAACTATATAGTAAAAGTATACAATATTCTTGAAAATGATGAACCCAAATTCATGGAAGTGTCTTCCTTTGGAGGTGGGAGTGAAGGGAGGGAATGTGATGAGGGAGTTTGATACATGGATTAGCGTCGAGGATTTTTTTTTAATAGGGAGCAAAATGGCAAAATATTTTTTTAATTTAAAACAAGATTTCTAGCAGTTTGTAGCCAATGCCATCAATTTTGTAAATAGGTGTATTTATTTGCAAATACACACGTATTCCCAGGTAACTGGGAATCTCAGGAGATGGGGTTTATGGTACTGAGGGTTGAAGGTGGGAGAGAGATTTGCTTTACATTGTATGTTTTCTTACACTGTTTGAATTTTGTTAGTTGTTTTTTAGTGCATGTATTTTTTTATGTTAATATGCACATAAAAGAATGCGTGCAGTTTTTATAAAAGTTGTTGCCAGAAATATGGGGACTACGATGCCAGAAAAACAGGAAAAATAACTTGTTTGCTAATTTCCTTAATGTATGTGATATGAAATTTATTTTTGACTTGCAATGTGGTAGAACTATATGATATTAATAATGAAACTAGGATATACAATAGAAGCAAACGGCAGATTTAAGTTAATTTTCTTACATTACGTCTAACATAAATCCAACTCAAACTAGCCTAAGCCAAGGAAAAAGAAAAACAATTTATGTACCCAGGAAGTCCAAGAATGGATCTGAATCTGTCTGGCATATGAGAATCCAGGAGTACAAATGGTGTCATCAGGATTCAGTTTTCTTCTGGGTCTAGTGGGATGGAGTACTGTGTTTGGACAACCTGGATCATGTATACCTGAAGTGGTAGGGAATGAAGTTCATCCTAAGCACCAGGACTAAACAGGATCACTGTGACACAGGGTAAGGGTATTTCCCCCAAAAAGAAATGTTGGCCAGATAAGAATATATCTGATAGGGCCGGCCCCGTGGCTTAGCGGTGAAGTGCATGTGCTCTGCTGCTGGCGGCCTGGGTTCGGATCCCGGGCGCGCACTGACGCACCGCTTCTCCGGCCATGCTGAGGCCGCGTCCCACATAGAGCAACTAGAAGGATGTGCAGCTATGACATACAACTATCTACTGGGGCTTTGGGGGGAAAAAAGAAAGAAAGAAAGAAAATTATAAAAAAAGAATATATCTGATAAAGTAGAGGAAGGAGGTTATAGAGCCAGAAAGTTTATAATAGCTGTGGACTTAGTCACCAGGGCCTAGGCGGAAGATAAGGCATTTGGATTTAGTAAGTGGATTACTAGGAAGCAACACCAAATCTTCATAGCCAACCATAAACAAAAGTTTGACTAAGGTATATTAATTAGAGTTGGTAAATTTCGTGCCAACCACCTAACTGTGGAAAGAGAAGTGAAATATTCAATATTACCTGAAGCACAGGAATTTAAAGTTCTCATGACCTCATTTTCACTGCAGAAATTTCTTCGGCAGAATCTTCATTATGGCATTTTCCTGCTAGAAGATTGTTGGTTTTGTTTTTTGTTTGGGGGATTTTTTTTTTTCTTTTTGCAGAAAAAAACTTCAAAATAATCATCTAAGGTATTTAGCAGTCACATATTTATTTAGCAAATTCTCTATTATCTGCCCAATATTTGATATTCTTTAAATACGTGCACTAGGACATCTGACGTTTTATAAGTTGAATGTGGTGTGTTCTTTTTTGTGTGATTTTGACTTGCCATTCACCACAGTGGGTGTCTGTGTCTTTCAAGTTACCATTTCAATCACATTTTATAGTGTACTGAAAACTGGCAAAGCTGTTAATTATTGACATCAAGAGCCAGCCACCTGCTTTTATTTTAAGTGCTTTTAATAATTTTTGAAAATGTTTCAACTGTATTTCTAGAATATAGCATGTTAAAGCAAGCACTCAAACATCTTAAATTTAATTAAAAAGTAACTCTTTGTTAGAATTTGCTAGCCCAGATAGAGAACAAATTAATAAATTTAGTGCCTAAATTTATATACAAAGATCCAAACTGCTGCATGTTTTTATAATTTACCGTTATTAAAATAGAAAAGTGGCCTTGTCTAATGTTCGCTTATATTACACTAATTCATTTTCCAATGATCAGAATTTCACAGTTTTTCTGTGACTTCATTCTTATGCAAGAAGATAATTCCAGTGAAATCATAGGTTCAGCAAAATTGTAAACTTCTGCCTTCAAACTTTCAATTACTTTTTGATAATTGCCATTAGTGTAGTTTGTGAGATGTGTGGTAACAATTTACTCTGTATTATCGATCAAACACCATTTAAAGTGAAAGACAACCTATTCGTGCAAATTAAACTTTGAATAAACGAAACTGAAACCTGACTTACCAGTAGCATATTTTAAAAGTTATGTCAAAAACTCTTTTGGGGTATGCCTGAAATCCAGTGGGAATGATGGTTGGATGGTGGCAATTCTTTTTAAATTACTAGTTTGAACCTATCAAAAAACCGATTGGATACCCTTTAAATTTGAATATTATAGGCAGAGAGGAACAATAACATCATTGAATAAAATATCTCTAACATTCAGGATAGCTGCCATTCTCCCTTTAGAGATTTTTTTTTTCCTATAGAAGAGGAATTGAAAGGTTAAATCATATCTGTAAGAATCGAGTGTTAGTCCTGTGTATTTTTTTTCCCATGTGAAATAGCAAAGATGGCTTAACAACATATTTAGAATTTTCCAAGTTTTACTATTAATAAAGTTAAAAGAAAAGCTAGTGTGATTAGCAGTGGAGCCACATTAAATTTGTATGTGAAATACCCATTGTGCTTATCTCTACTCTAGATATTGCTCTGAACCCATGTTCCACGTTCTGAATTCTGTGTATAAAGTTAAACATTGCAGAAGGGCATATATCTGATGGTACAGATGAATAAGGTTGAAGTTCAGTAATGAGCAAAGTTGGTAAATTTAATATGTTCATATCTTTAGAATTTCTATTATTAATATAATTGGATTATTTTGTGGGAAATTATGAAACACTACTAAAAATACTGATAGGTTTTAAACTACCAGAAATTTAAAACTCCTATTCATACTGTAGTACTGTATTTTAACATACCAAACTAATACTAAATTTCTTAAAATATTAATTACTTGTAGGCAAAGTTGTTAGCTATGCAACAAGCCAGAGAAACTGCAGTTCAACAGTACAAGCAGCTGGAAGAGGAAATCCAGACACTTCGAGTTTACTACAGGTAAGAATCTTTTCAGTCTGGGCATCAAGAAATGTCGTTAGTTTGGGAAATGTTTCTACCTGATTTTGCGGTAGTGAAAGAGGAAACACCTCTATAAAATTAAATATTATGCACAGAAAACATTTTTGTAATTTTAAAATGATTTCAGGCATAAAATATTCATCATTCTACCTCTTTTCTTTCCTGCATTTGGTGAAGTTTAAGTTTAGACTCTCGTCAAAATTATAAAATTTACATAACTCATCACCAGTTGTCTAAATGGAGTCTGAATAGCTGTTGAACTGTTTCCTCATCTACATGCCACCTGTGAAGTGATATGTGTTTTTAAAAGGTGAATAGCAGTAATAACAGCCTTTCACCTATTATGATATAATATGAGATGTTTCTAAAGGAATGCCACTAAAGATTTTTAAGATTTATTTAATTTATGCTTCAAGAGTACTTGGGAAATTAATTCAGTAGGTCACACTGGCTTTTTTTTTGTTTTTGTGAAGAAGATCGGCCCTGAGCTAACATCCATGCCAATCCTCCTCTGTTTGCTGAGGAAGACTGGCCCTGGGCTAACATCTGTGCCCATCCTCCTCCACTTTATATGGGACACCACCACAGCATGGCCTGACAAGCAGTGTGTGGGGGCGCGCCCAGGATCCGAACCTGGGCCGCCAGCAGCGGAGTGCGCGCACTTAACCGCTAAGCCACGGGGCCGGGTTTTTGATAGAGAGAAATAGAATAGAAAATGGCACTGGCATTTCCTGTAGTAAGGGTAAATATTGTCTTGTGATACTTTTGTTTCAGTTTTGTGTTATGTGAGAGAGAGAGAAGATGGTGTATTGCAGTATGTATAAAATATATATTCTTACAGTGGATCATGGTAAAAAAAAAAAAAGGTTTGAAAAATGATGTACAATGCCCTGTATATTCTTTGATATTTACTAAGATTAAAAAAATCTCAAGTCTGAAGTATAAGAATTCACTAACTGGGGGCTGTAGGTTACTGAAAGATTTTTTTTTTTAATTTGATCCCCTTCTCAGAATAATGTTGTTAAGTGCATAAAATGCAATTATATCAAAATTGGTTTTATTGAAATGCAATTATGAAAGTATCATGTCATGGTATATTACTGGATACATCATTATTAATTCATTAAATAACTAGATCTAACAGCAAGTCTATTAACAGCTGTAACTTCAAAGGAGTGATGATTATAAATGGTATTTTGGGGATAACTGCAAACACTGAAATGTGACATGAAAATACCAGTGGTTTCTCTGGGCACAAACTCTCAAGAGCCACTAATACTACCACTGTCATTTGTTCCTGTGTTCATAATTGAAGGAAATGCTGTATTTATATGAGAGTTAGTGAATCATAAAGATGAATTTTTTCTCCCATCAGCAAGTTAAGAACCCCTGTTTTGGAGTAGTGTTACTGACATATACAGTAGTTGGTTATTGTTATAGGTGGAGTTGTGTCCCTCAGAAAAGACATGTTGACGTCCTAACCACTAGTACTTCAGAATGTGACCTATTTGGAAATAGGGTCTTTACGGAGGTAATCAAGTTAAAATGAGGTCGTTAGCATGGGCTCTAAGCCAATATGACTAATGTTCTTTTGAAAAGTAGAAATTTGGACACAGAGACACATGCAGAGAGGGAAGACTTTAGGAAGACACGGGGAGAAGACAACTTTGTGCCTGGAGCGATGTATATACAAGGCAAGGAATGCCAAGGATCAGAGCAGACCAAAAGCTAGAAGAGGCGTGGGAGGATTCTCACTTATAGCCGTCAAAGAGACACCTTGATTTTGGACTTGTAGCCTCCAGAACTGTGTGACAATAAATTTCTGTTGTTTTAAGCCCCCAGTTTGTGGACTTTGTTATAGCAGCCTTAGGAAACTAGCACAGTTATCAAATGCCAAGTATGTCTGGTTGATGACTGACTGTGGGGAATCATTTGCTTGCAGTTAGAATCAGTGTCTGTATCTGGGCATGTAGGTAAGCAGAACCCTGATGGTGGATGAAGACATCCAGCCACCCAGCTTTTTTTTTTCTTTCACTATAGAGTGAATATGACAGTCTTTCCTCCGTATTTTACGCTAGTGCTTCTCAAGTGTAGCTATGTGTTAGAATCACCTGAGGAGCCTCTCAAAATCCTGATCCCCATCCCGTTCCATCCCATCCCAGCCTGACTACCTCAGAATCTCTTGGGGTAGGACCTGGCTATTAGCGTGTTTTAAAGCTCCCAGAAATTCCCAGGTGCAGCAAGTTTGAGAGCCACTGCTTTACATGCACACTTCAGTTAGCTACGTTAAAGTAGGGTCTCTTCTGGTTGAGTATAGAAGCATATATGAAACCCTTTACTAAGACTTAACGAATACTGTGTGATTTGAGCCCAAACCTTGTATGTTGCAGTGTGGTACACAGTGGCTTCACCCCACTGATAGGGAGAGTTGTTATGGCACCTTCTCCTGCCATCATGGTGACGTAGGACAGCAGGTACTCTCTTGATAAGGTGACAGTGTCCTAGAATTCTGAGAGCATATGATAATCTTGCATGAATTGACATTACCTCCTGAAAAAAAAACCGCAATGCCTGTTCTTGACGCTCATTCTCTTTGCTGAGTTGTGGAAGATTATTGAAAGGTTTTTGAAAATTATAAAGCTAAAATATTTGTTTTTCAAAGACCTTATTTTAATCTATATGAATCTAACAGAGTTAAATAATCTCTTCTAAATAAAGAGTTAATTGTTGCCTCAAGGATATGCTTCACAAGTACCCCTCTCACTGCTACTTTAAAAAAAAAAAAATTTGCTAGTAGTGTAGTAAAGCTACTGGGATTAGATAGCCTTGCCTTGTGTGAGCTTATAGAAATGAACCTCTCCCAGACCACTTCCTTTTTGTAAAATGGGAATTATAGTACCTACCTCATAGAGTTGTTTTAAGTATATTCAGCTCTTAGCAGAGTATTTGGCTTATTGTTAGCGCTCAACCAATATTAAGGTAAATTTCTTTTTACAGGAAGAAGTCCATGAGATAGGAGTAGGATCAAAAACTGTAATATCACTGAGGATATACTGGGAAGGATATTTCTAAAAAAAAAAAAAAAAAAAAAAAAAGTCAAATGTTGCTAAATGGTTCAGTAAGATAAGGACAAAAAGTATTCTTTTTGTTTGAAATTAGGTAGTCATTAGTGACCTCCAAAAGAGTAGTTTTAACGGAGTATTAGATATAGAAGCCAGTTTTCTGTGAATTACAGAGTGATTAAGAGGCCACGAAGCATAGCAATTTGGACAGTAGAGTGGTCCTTGAAGAAACTTGAATAAGAAAGATGTTACTGATAATTGGAAAGAAAGGAAGGTAGGTTAAGGATTTTGTTTTTTGTTTTCGAAAGATGGCAGATACCTGAGCGTGTTTATGATTAATTGGAAGGAGCCAATAGCAAGAATTGTTATGGAACAGGATTCCTCAAGAAGTGGGAAGAGATGGAATTTAGAATCTGCAGAAGAGTTTGCCTTGAACAGGAAAATGGTCACCTAGTACTAATAGACAGGAGGGAAGGGGATAAGAATAGCTGTGAATGTAAATAAATTTCAGTTCACAATTAGTGGTTTCATGTTTTTTTCTGAAAAGTAAGGGTCAATGTAAGCTTCTGAAGTGAGAGGGCAAGAGGCTTTGAAAAGAACAGTGGAGAGTAGCTACTGAAGGGGATGGGAGAGAGAGCTGAATAAGGGCGAGAAGAACAAGGTCTAGCAATCCTGAAGACTCAGCTGGGAGTGGATGCCATAAATTTGTATGAGTTCTAGTTTGTGCAGTTGTATAATTTAAGACATTTAACTGTCCTTGTACAGTAGCACAGAAGGCAAAGGATTGAAATGATTCAGGATTACAAATTTGCAGGACTAAAATGATGGAGAGGAGAGCGATTCAGGGTACACTAGCAAAAGAGCTGTTGAAGTGATGAATGATAGTCTGAGCTAAATAGGGCAGGAAATAAAACTGAAGGGACGTGTATATTGAGAGAAACAGAAGGAATCAAGAAGCCATAAATCTTGAGATCATAGGATAAATGTAGTGAGAATATGAAAATTCAAGAGCTGAAAGGATCAGAGGTTGTAGTCAGAAAGTGGAACGTTGCTATTTAAGATCTCAGAGGTGAAGCGGTCAATTCTGAGCAATGACAATGTTTAAGGCAGATTAAAACATGTTAAGCAGATTAAAATATGCTGAGGACTTTCATTCTACCTTGCCTTTAATTCTACCAGTTAGTGATATTGACCTTAATCTTTTAAAATTTTTTTCCAAAAATCATTTTCTTTTGCTGGGTTACGCTAAAAGCTATTGTTATATAAGCATTCCATTTCCCTGTATGGAAATATATTTTTTTAGTTTCTCTGTTCTGTCTGTTGCCTTTGAGTTTTAGAAGACTTTGGGTACTAAGACAGGAACTCTTGGCCCTTTGTTTCCTTTGGCAGAGTTAGAGATGGGGCAAGTGAGGTGGATGGATAGGGATACAAAACTTACCGTGTAGCTGACAGCTCTTTCACCTTAAAGCAGAAGGGATAGTAGGAAAGGAATAACAATATGATGATTTAAAATTAATTTCATTTGTTACAAAAGTGCTATTAGCGAAGTATTAGTGCCTGTTTACTGCTGTGCTGAATGCTGAATTCATTTGCAGCAGCTTCGTTAGTCTAAATCTAAACAGTTTCATCAGGGAAGAATCTTGAACTTGTGAGGGTTAGATTTGTATTAGTAATGATTTTTTCCTGTTGTTGTAAACCTGTAGTGCTGCATTCCTGGGTTCAGGAGGCATAATAATAACAAACTCTTTTCTGTTTGAGAGAATGCTTAAGATTCAATGTTTGCTAATTTTATAGTGCTTCCTTATATTTCCTTTTGCTTAAAGAAAGTATAAATTAAAGTGTGTAGATAAGAATTAGATCCTGTTGCTTAGTGCTAGTAGACTGGGATTTAATGTACTTATAATAACAGCAGTTTATGTTTTAAATTTTTATTATATTTTGTGTAAGTCCACATAGGAAGTTGTGATGCCTTTCAGGACATGGTAAATTTCACACTTTAGACCAAAAATATTGAATAGAAGGCTCCATATTTTAAGGTTGTATGTTTCCTATGATTGTACTAGTATTTTTTAAATAATTAAATAGGATGCCTACATGTTTGACGTAGTGAAAACTGGATAAACATGAACCCTACTTACTGGGTTCATAATATACATTTCAAAGTCATAGAAGCCATAAAGATAGAGGCCGTGTAAAATATACTCTAAAAGAGAGTGAAATTCTTAATTTTTTTACATACTTTTTATAAATTTTATTGACTGTGAGTCTTTTACTTCTTATATACATTTTTTGTCTGTATATATGCTATGCCTATCAGAAATGTTACTGACTGTCACTAGGATCTGGTTGTTATGTGTTTTTTTTTTATGGTGGTGATAGTTTTTCATTGAACCCAGTCAGAACTACGCATTGATAAGACAGTCCAGCAGCGATTATAGCATGCCAACTCTAGCCAGAAAGGACCATTTTTCTCGATGCAGATCTCTCATCAAGAGGGGTTGGACACTCCGTCCTGACCTCATTAGTTCTATCTTCTAATCAGTTGTGCTAGTTGGATACCCAATGGCATAAAAATTTTGTCACATCTATATTTTCTACAGGAATGAACTATCTGTGGAGTATGGTACCATACTGCTAAAGCAGTAATAAAAAGTACGAAAGAAGACCTGACTTTGTATGGCCATCTTTGCCATTAATCAGGTTTTCTTTTTTTTTAACATAGGCAAGCTCCAAGCTTTCTAGGTTTCAGTTTCTTTAACTTGGACACTAAGGGCTTTTTCTAGTCTAACATTTTGTGAAATTTGTCACCCTTTCATATGAGGGAGATTAAATTTTTGTTTATTGATATTTAGAATCAAGAACCATCTTCTTATACCACTAAGTTGCACCTATTTTCAAGACTTTTTTTTTTTTTTTGAGAAAGATTGGCCCTGCACTAATATCTGTTGCCAGTCTTCCTCTTTTTTCTTTTTTTCTCCTTGAAGCCCCAGTACATAGTTGTGTACCATAGTTGTAGAGTTTTAGCTCTTCTCTGTAGGACGCTGCCTCAGCATGGCTTGATGAGCAATGAGTAAGTCCGCGCCCAGGATGCGAACCGGCAAACCCTGGGCTGCTGAAGCAGGACGCACGAACTTAACGGCTATGCCAGCAGGCTGGCCCCCAAGACCTTTTTAATGTACAGCTGACTTCACCTTTACTATTCAAGGCATCGTATGTATTTATTGGTGGCTGTGGAATGCAAGACAAAAAGAAAATTAAAATGAAGTTTAAGAAACAAAAGAAAAAACCTTAAAGTTTGCATTTTCTGTATGTCCAATGATTTGCAATATGGTTATTAAAGATTCTTTCCTTCCTCCTCTCAACTTATAGAATGTTACATGTAATAAATAACTTGTAAATGTCAGTTACTTTACCTGTAAAGAGATAATATCTGGCCTACTTATTATGAAAATCAATGAGATGATATATTTGGGTGTTTTTTGAAAACTGTAAAGCACTGTGCAAAGGAAATATATTAATAGTATTATTGATGAAATCACTCTAAAAGTTTTGCTTTATTGAGATATAACAACAATTAAGTTAGTAAAGTGTCTATTTCTACCGAAATATTTTAAATCTTCTATGACTTTGTATCCAGAAGGACATTTTTTGCATTATCGGATTTCACTGTTTTCTATGCCTTATTCTGAAGTTATAAGAATAAAACTAAAGTAAGTTATAAGAATAAGACTACAGTGGCTGGCCCGGTGGCATAGCGGTTCAGTGCTCGCACTCCGCTGTGGCAGCCCAGGGTTCGGAGGTTCGGATCCTGGGCGCACACCAACGCACCGCTTGTCAAGCCATGCTCTGGCGGCGTCCCATATAAAGTAGAGGAAGATGGGCACGCATGTTAGCCCAGGGCCAGTCTTCCTCAGCAAAAAGAGGAGGATTGACAACAGATGTTAGCTCAGGACTAATCTTCCTCACAAAAAAAAAAAAAAAAGAATAACACTATAATTAAGTTATAAGTATAAGACTAAAATTCAACATGTCTATCTCTCAATGGCTCTTTGTAATTCTATAAAATGACTCAGCCTCCTCTTTTAAGAGCAGTTAACAAAATCTTTTTCAGTTTAATCATTGTGGTTAGCAAAAAGCCCAGAGTTAGAATGGGCTTGCCAATTATACATCCTGGGGCTTGCCATCTATTAATGATATTTCTATTGGCTTGAGAATAATTTAATTTTATATTTGGTTAGACAAAAAAGTAAAGTGTTCCCCTTGGTCGTGGCTCTCAGAACATTATTATAGTTCCACAGGTGCCTGCTGGCTGCACAGAGGTAATCCTTGATTTGTCCCTTTTGACAAATTTAATTAGTAACCAAATTTTGGTAGATTTTTCCTTGCAGTGATTTTTGCCTTCTTATTTTGCACGGTTCCTACCTTAGACCAGGCGTGTGTGATTTCATGCCCAGGCTTTTCTTGCTGCTTCATCTTCTTGTCTCCATTCCTTACTCCTCTTGAGATTCCTGAAACGTTATTTTCAACCGCTCACTCAGCCATCAACAGTATTTAATGATATCACCTTACCTGAACGGTAAACTCCAACCTCTTTAACCTAACGTTCGTGAACCCTTGATATTGCTGCCACCTCTATTTCTGACTTAATATTTCACCAGTCATCTTTTCAAAAGCCTTCTGGTTTCCTTCACATTAGTGTCACTGGTACCAGTACAGTGCCTCACACATAGTAGACACTCAGCAAATATTTGTTACACTGAATTGACTATTATCTGCACTCCCAAAATGAATTGTTCACTATTTCCTGGACACACCCTGCAATTTCCCACTTCAGTATTCCTCCTGGAATACTCCATCTCTGCCTATCAGATTGTTATTGAGCCTTCAGAACACAAGTTAAATACTAACCCAGTAATCTTTTTCTGATTTTCTCGATTGGAAATGATCTCATTCTACCTAAAATTAACTACTGTAGTTATTCACAGTGGCTCTCTCACAATACATACCTCATGCTTCCCTATGTAGTAGTCGTATAAATATTTGTCTTAATTCCCCTACTAGGGCTTCTATTCTTTGTATATGGCAGACCTTCAGTAAATAATTGCCAAACAAATGAATAAACAAAATTTAACACTAGATTGAAAGTTTCTTCAGATTAAAAGTTTCTTCTGCAGAGTGGTCGTCTGTGCAGTGCGTATAAGAAGAGCTCCATGGTGAATGAAATGCCTGGAGATAACATGGACCTCGTCCAGCCTCGTGGTCAGTCATTTGCAGGGGTGTGGGGCAAAGTGAGGTCTCCATATAATAAAGCAAGTCTCACCTGCCAACAAAGTTTGTTTTTTTCCCGTGCCAACAGTGTTCAAATTCGAAAACCATTGTCAGAAACATTTGTTTGGATTTTACCTTTCTTGAAATTTAGAACTAAAAAAAAAAATAACTTAGGAAGCAATATCATTATCCTGTATTCATTGCAGTATTGTTTCTTATAGTGAAAAAATAAATTAGAATCTTGCCTATGGATGTTTTGTTTAGTCAACACATTGTTTAAAAATATTAATTGTCAAAAACTGGAAGATCTGCCAACATTCGTTAGGATTTTGGGACCTTTAGGATTATGGGACCCTAAGGATTATGACATCAGGGTTCTCCAGAGAAACAGAACCAATGGCTGTATATATACAAGGAGAGAGATTTATTTTAAGGAATTGACTCATGCTGTTGTGGGGGCTGGCAAGTCTAAAATCTGCAGGGCAAGCCAGCTGGCTGGAGAACCAAGGAAGAGTGGATGTTGCAGTCATGAGTCCCAAGATGCAGAATTCCTTCTCCCTGGGGAGATCTCAGTCTTTCTTTTAAAGCCTTCAACTGATTGGATGAGGCCCACCCATGTTAAGGAGTGTGATCTGCTTTCTTCAGAGTATACTGATCTAAATATTAATCATATCCAAAAATTACTTTTACAGCAAACTGGTGTTTAACCAAAGGTCTGGGTATCATAGCCTAACCAAGTTGATACATAAAATTAACCATCACACATGTGCATTTCAACAATTAGCTGGGGCTAAGTAGAAGCCAGATTCTCTAAAAGGGGCATGCTGTCTGCATTTTACCACATTTCCCATCCTGCCTACCTCATGTATTTAAAATCATCTGCCTCAATCATATAGGCATTTAACTTTGTGACCCCAGTTGTGTGTTGTGATCTTAATTGTAAAAGGAGTATTTGTACACATATACATATGCACTAGTCTCTGGCTGCCTCTCTAACCTCGTTTCTTAACATATTTCTACTCTTCTTCCCTCCAGCCACACTAGCTCCCTTATTATCTCAGACATCCTAATGCTCCCATCTCAGGGCTTTGACTTTATTTCTCTGCCTGGAGTGATCTGCCCCCAAATGTCACAAGTCTCCTCCTTCACTTTGTTCAACTTTCTGCTTAGATGTCCCCGACCACACTTTCTAAAGCAGCCTGCCCCCCAGCACATCACTCTTGTTACTCTCCTTTATTTTTCTTCATAATAGACATGCCTACATGACACTGTAGTATATTTGTGGATCGTCCTCCAGAAATTAAATTCTGCAAGGACACAGATTTTGTTTGTTTACCACTCTTACTCCTGAATCAGTGCTTGGCACATCTTTAATCATCAGTAAAAGTTTTCTGAAGGTATGAATATATGCTTAAACATTGTGATACCTCAGAAATTTAACAGCAGGTTATCTGGGACGTGGGACTGAGTGTAGTAGTTAGATTTATTATAAGTGTGGTGCGTAAGAGGAGAGGAAATTTTTAACTTGCATTTCATACCTTAATAAAGTGTGTGAATTTTTTATGCGTATGCATGACTTTTATTTAAAATGAGTTTGTAATTTTTAAAAATATCTTTATCCATAATTATCTGCACAAAATAAATTTGATGCCTAGAAATAAATAAGCATCTATGAAAAATAGATCTGTAATACCTACTTATGTGTATGTGTATAGATAGATATAGATGACAATGAAATTCATTTTCGTTAATAGAGTTTGTTAGTGTTGCGCTTTACAGAAAGATGAGATATATAAGGGAATGACAATCCAAAGTAAATTCACCTACGTTATGTAATAGATACCTGTAAATGATAACCTCGCTTATGTTTTTTTGTGTGTGTGTGTGTGAGGAAGATCAGCCCTGAGCTAACATCCATGCTAATCCTCCTCTTTTTGCTGAGGAAGACTGGCTCTGAGCTAACATCTATTGCCAATCCTCCTTTTTTCCCCAAAGCCCCAGTGGATAGTTGTATGTCACAGTTGCACATCCTTCTAGTTGCTGTATGTGGGACGCAGCCTCAGTATGGCTGGAGAAACGGTGCGTCGGTGCGCACCGGGGCCGCCAGTAGCGGAGTGCACGCACTTAACCGCTAAGCCACGGGGCCAGCCCCTCGCTTATGTTTTAAGTTTGCCAAATATTTTAAACTATTTTTAAAGTACTTTACATTGCAGAAATTCAAGCACTTTTAAAAAGTAAAATGTTAAGAAAAATATCACTAACTTGAAAAGAAGTATTAACATTAACATTCTTCTATCACTTGGTAGAAGCGGGGGTCCCTGGCAGGTTAGTGAGGAAAGGCTGCCTTTTTAAAAATTCAATCCTATGAAGTCTAGCTATGGCCAGAAATGACAATGAAAGGAGAGAATTCCTTCATATTTTAAGAGACTTCACTCAGTGCAATTAGATGTATTTGGCATATTTGAATTATAAATGTTTTCTCTTTCCTTTCTATACATCACATATATTATTAAATGCATTCAAGTTTTATTGCATCTAAACTAGTTTAAAATGTTTGACAAATAGAAATAATAGCTAATAATTGAAGACTTTTGTTCAGAAACATTCTGATTCATTAATTGCAAAAATAAGTAACATTAACATACAGCACAAAATATACTAAACTGAGATCTCTGAGCTACTCTTGATTTGTATAAACTTTCTAATGCCACTGCTGTCATAAAGAGCTTAGTAAATATTGACTAGGGAGGATGATGATCCAGCAATATTTTTAAGACTGGGTGGCACTGGCAGTGCAGTCAGATATCCGGGACGTAGCATTGTCACTTTGCCATGGGGCTCTTCCGCCTGGGCCTCTCCCAAAAGGACAAATGTTTACCTGCAGTTAGGCATTTAAATGTGTAAATATTCCAGTCTCAGTTATCTATGAGGTAGCTAGAGTTTTCCCTCTTTAAATCATGAAGTAGTTGTTCCCTGAAGTTTAAGTTGACATTCCAAAAGTTTGCAAAGGTCGAAATAGGCTTAATTGAATGTTTTTCTCATAATTCCAAACAAAAATTTGTTTTATAAACTCAGGTCAATATAAAAATATATTGTTCCTCTTACTATTCCAAACCCAAGATATTTATAAAACTTCTGAGTTTATTAGGGTTTAATTTCTGTCTAGTTGGGTTTATTCTGCCTAGTTGTTAAGTTTTAAATGGTGCTGTATAGTATATGTTGTTCCCTTTGGGCTTATAAGGGTTTTAGGACTATCAGTATTCTATTAATATAGTTCCAATTATTTCCCCAAATAACTGGTTCTGATTAGATCAGAAATAAGCAGTATTCAGTTACTACATGAAACAACGAAGAAATTCAAAAGCCTAAGGATTTTTTTTGTTTAGTTTCATTATATATTATTGATCTGATAAATACTTTAATTTACTTTAACCCATGGAAAGTTTAGTTGTCCTATCAAGCTTGGTTAGCTGTTCTGAACTGTAAAAAATGAAAAGTTTTTAAAACTTCAATTATATGAAAAAATGTAAGAATTGCGATTTTGTTCTAGAAAGTTGGACACACTTTTGGCTCATAATTGAACTGTTTACCTTTTGTGATTCTCTTTGATTTGGTTCCATTTGGTTTTGTTTGTTCATTTTGTTGTATATGATTCAGAATTGAAATAACCACTTAGCCACTTATTCTACTCTGTTACCAGAAACCTAAGGTGAAACCAAGGAGTCAAGTAGTAGTTTTTTGTGTCCTGACTTGATTTTTAATAGGTATTTCTTTTTGGTTTATAATTAGTAACATGATTAAAAGGTGAAATAAATAGACTTAAATTATAATTCATATAAGGAAAACTTCATTTATTTCTAAATCTGATTTAATTGGATCTTTGTTTACCGTTTTATTTATAAAATTTTTTGTTTTGCATTCATTTTTTTGGTACGATGTGCTGTTTTAATTCAGAGCTAACACTGCAGAAAGACAGATGGTGTAGATTCTGATTTCCTAGCCGAGGTGACCTTTGACAGAGAATTAGCCGCCCTAAGCCTCAATTTCCTGACCTGTAAAATTGGAATTGTAATAATACCTGCCTCATATTATTTTTGAGAAAAATCAAACGAAATAATGTATGTCAAATGGTTTGTACCCTAGCTGTGCATAGACTTAGGTATTTAATAATGTGAACCATTTTTATTATAGTCCCTATGCTGAGTTTATATTGAGTTGTCATTTGCTTTTCTTTGAGATTCTGTTAATACATTTCAAAATTTTTTTTAGTATTTTTGGCTCAAAATACAATATTGTGACTGCAATGTGGAATCGTTTGATTTTTCTTTGGGAACAAGTTTTCACTGGAGTTAGAGGGTTTATTTTTCTCTTGTTGTAGGAGACTTTAAAAAAATATTTAGTCAAAATGATGTGCTTGAACTGAGATTTGGCCCTTCTTGATTAACTGTTTATTTTCAGGAGTTCATTCACACAGGAACATTTTAATGTTCAGAAATCTACTGCGAGTTAGAAATTTAACAACTTTTTCATTTTTCTTCTACCCTATTAAAAATATATTTCTCATAGATGACACATTCAAGATATGCACTCTCTCCTGATGTTTTAATTAAAAAGTTACCCCAGAAAGTAATAAGGATGTGATTTTAAAGCTGTGTTTCTGGTTTTTTCTATCTTGTATCTTGGAGTTGGGTAGACACGTTATGTTCTTTAATCCCTTCAACATCCTGGGGAGGTCTGATCCCTTTGTACAGATGAGGAAACTGAGAGGCAGAGCTGTGAATGAACTTGCCCCAGGTCACAGCGGGGCCAGTACCAGAAGTAGAAACACGACCTGACCCGTCTGATGCGTGGGCCTCCCCCCGCCCCTGCCCCACCTCTCGGAAATGCTGCTGAGGCAGAACTGGTCCTTTAGCATTGTTTCCCTGATTTGGATATGCTCGATATATTTATCACATAAAGCACACCTCTGAGACCATGGTAAAGACATGTTCAAACAGTAAAAGAATCTGACCTGCTTTGGAGTTGAACAGTCTTTGTCTGTGTTCAACCAAACTATACAAATTACAACCGCAGTCAGTGTCTGGATTTATAAATAGACTAGCTCTGAATTATTTCTTTTACACCTTTAAGCTCTAGCATTATATCATATGTCAGACTACAAAAGGTAAATACTGTGCCTGAAAGTAATTTTATCCACACAAGCATTTATTTGTATTTGTGTGTTGCAGTATCCATAGTGTTGTTTTATAGTGCTCTAGCACAATCACTACCATAGCATTAACTCTATTTAGAAGGAATCATTAACTAAATAGCCATATTCAGTTCTATATGAATTTATTAAAAGGCTACTGTATACTAAGAACTATGCAGTCGCCTATGGAAAGTAGAGTAACAAAGGGTAAGACACAATTGCTACCCTCAAATAAATTATAATTAAGTAGAAAGAAAAAATATACTCAAAATGAGCATGTAAGACTGTAAGCTGTTAAATAAAATAATTTGACACTGCCATAGAAAGTCTCAGGAGCGAGAAATTATTGTAAACTGAAATAGAGAAAGTTTTATGGAATGGTTGGGAATTGAGGTAGGAACAATAGGATTCTGAGTGAGGAGGAAGGAGAAGAGCATTCTGGAAGAACAGTAGAAGCCAAAGTGAAGAAGTTTTAATGAGCCTATTGTGTTACATCATGGAATTGAGAGAAAGTTGCGGGAATTTGAATGCTGACATGCATTTAATTTTGATTCTGTATTCTCTAGGGATACAGGGCCTGGGGAAGCCAGAAGTTTTTCTTAAAAACATTAAAAATAAAATTTATACTCAAAGAAATATACTTTCTGTGATTTACATAAAATTTAAAGCCTTTAAAGGCTTACGTGAATTTTTAAATTTTGAATATATACAAAAGTAGACAGAGTGAACTCCACGTGTCCCCATCCCTTGTCCCCAAAGCCATTAACCCCCGGGTCAGTCCAGTTCCATCCACACCCTCATGCACATACCTACAGTCTCTGGTATTTTAAAGTGAATCCCATATACCATGTAATTTCATCTATGTATGTATATTTTGGTATGTATCTCTAAAAAATAAGAACTCCTATTTTAGCATAACCATAATACCATTAACACACTTAAAAAGAATTTAACAGTAATTTCTTAATATCGTTAAATATCCAGTCAGAGTTCAAACTTTCAATTATCTCATTAATGTCATAATATATTATTAATTTGTTTTAATCAGGATTTAAATAAGGTCCACACATTGCAATTGGTTGATACATATTTTTTAATTATACATTTTCACTTCACCTTTATTTTTTTGTTACAACTTATTTGTTGAAAAACTGCTTTTTTTGTTTTGTAGAGTTTTCACAGTGAGAATTTTGCTGGTTTCATTCTCATGAGGTAGTTAACATGGACTGAACTTTTCAAGTTACCTTTTTTTATATTTCTAATATATTTATATCTCATCTAAATCAAGTATCAGTAAGACTTGAGATATGATTCATCCTGAGGCAAAATTCCTCTCAAACTGTGAAACTTTGAAACCAGACAAGTTATCTGCTTCCAAAATACGATGGTGGGACAGGCAGAGGATAGACATTCCCACTCCAAAAAGGAGAAATCGAAAAGAAGAAAGGGATCACAGGCCCCAGTCAAGTCCAAAACCTATCAGGGCAGAATCCATTAGATTTTAAGGCTGTAGAATAATTCTCCTTGGCTTGATGCTGTGTCCTCTGGGTCCACTGAGGTGGCAGGCGCGCTAGGTGGGCAGTGTCACCCCTTGGCCCTGGGTGGCAGCATTGCCTCCACATCACTGGGCAGCAGCCCTACCCCCAAGGCTGGAATGGCAGCCTGGCCCCCTGAAACCAGGGAGGAGACAGGCTTGCCCTCTGGGCCTGTAGTGGGAGTGATGGCCCTGCTGTGCCCTGAACCACCTTCAGGGTAATTCTTCTCTGTCTTAGAGGGTGACACATGCGCAGCAGGGTGGATATCCGTGCTGTCTCGTCCTGTGGAACCCCAGAAGTCCAGCAGCCTGCCTGCATTTTGTCTTGTCTCAGTCCCTGTTAGTCCAAGCTGGCAGTGCTTCTCCTGTAACCCATGCCTATTCCTGGCTTCTGAGATGACTGATTAGACCCATGGGCCACATCCATAATCTCCTTGTGGAGTGGCTGTCCATCGTCATGTTCTCTCTGTAACACACTTTTCTCGGTTTTTGCAACGTGGATAGGCTGAGAATCTTCCAAGTCTTCACGTTCTGGTTCCTTTTTGCTTAACAATTCCTTCTATTTATCTTTCTCTTCTCACATTTTACTATAAACAGGAAGGAGAAACCAGGCCACACCTTCAATACTTTGCTTATTTGAAATCTCTTCAATGACATATCCAAGTTCATTACTTAGAATTTCTACTTTCCACCAAACACTAGAATACAATTCAGCTAAGTTGTTCACCACTTTAAAACAAGAATCACTTTCCTCCAATTTCCAAAAAACATGTTCCAGGTTTCCATCTGAGACCTCACTGGAATCATCTTTAATGTCTGTATTTCTACCAACAGTCTCTTTAAGGTAGTGTAGGCTTTTTCTAACATGCACCTCAAAACTCTTCCAGTCTCTGTCCTTTACCCAGTTCCAAAGCCACTTCTACATTTTTAGATATTTGTTACGGCAGCACTCCACTCCTGGTACCGAAATCTGTATTAGTTAGAGTTCTCCAGAGAAACAGAACCAATAAGGTGTGTGTATATACAGAGAGAGATGTAATTTAAGGAATCAGCTCATGTGATTATGGAGGCTGGCAAGTCCAAAATCGTCAGTGTGGGCCAGCAGTCTGGAGACCCAGGGAAGAGCTGATGTTGCAGTTCAAGTCTGAAGACCATCAGCCTGGAGACCCAGGGAAGAGCCAGTCTTGCAGTTTGGTTCCACAGGCAATCTGCTGCCAGAATTCCTTCTTGCTTGGGAGAAGTCCATCTTTGTTCTTTTAAGGCCTTCAACTGATTGAATGAGGCCCACTCACATTATGGAGGGCAATCTGCTTTACACAAATGCCACCAATTTAAATATTAATCTCATCCAAAAACCACCCTCACAGAAACATCTAGAATAATGTTTGACCAAATATCTGAACACTGTGGCCCAGCTAAGTTGACATGTAAAGTGAACCATCACATAAACATTAATATAAAACTAAATATAAATGAAATAATATAAAATGAATAAAAAACCAAAACCCATGTGATCATCTCAATAGATGCAGAAAAAGCATTTAACAATATCCAACAACATTTCATGATTGAAAAAAAAAAAACCTTAATGGACTAGGAACAGAAGGGAATATTCTCAACCTGAAAAAGGGCATGTATAAAAAACCCACATGTAACATCATACTTCATAATGAAAGGCTGGATAGTTTGCCCATAAGATCACAAACAAGACAAGATGTCCCCTGTCATAATTTCTATTTAGCATTGTACTAGAAGTTGTAGCAAGGACAGTTAGGCAAGAAAATGAAATAAAAGTCTTCTGGATTGAAAAAGAAGACGTAAAACTATCTCTATTCACAGATGACATGATCTTATACTGTCATGCACCACATAACGATGTTTTGGTCAACAGTGGACCAGCATACATGACAGTGGTTCCATAAGGTTAGTACCATATATCCTAGGTGTGTAGTAGGTCACACCATCCAGGTTTGTGTAAGTACACTCTGTGATGTTCATACAATGACGAAATCGCCTCACGATGCATTTCTCAGAACATATCCCCGTCATTAAGCAATGAGTGACTGTTTATGGGAAATCCTATGGAATTCGCTAAAAACCTGTTAGAACTACTAAGTTTGGTAAGGTTGCAGAATACAAAATCAAGATGCAAAAATCAGTTGTATTTCTATACATTTGCAATGAGCAATCCAAAAATGAAATCAAATAAACAACGTTTACAATAACATCAAAAAGAGTAAAATACTTAGGAATAAATTTTTAAAAATAAGTGCAAAACTTAGATTTTGAAAACTATGAAACACTGTTAAAAGAAATTAAAGTAGATCTAATAAAGGAAAAACATCCCATGTACATGGGTCATAAGACTATATGGTTAAGGAGGCAAGACTCCCCAAATTGATTTACATAGTCAACATAATTCCTATCAGAATTCCAGCTGGTGTCTTTGTAGTCTTTCCAAATTGTACATGGAATTGCAAGGGACCCAGAATAGCAAAACAGTCTTAGAAAAAGAGCGAAGTAGGCAGACTCACACTTCCTGTCAAAACTTCCTGCAAAGCTACACTAGTCCAAACAATGTGGTACTAGCAGAAGGGTAGACATCTAGATAAATGGAATAGAATTCAGAGTAGAAATAAACTGATACCTGACATAAGAAAAAATGGAAACTCGGAACAGCCCTATGTCTATAAGAAATTGAATTCATAATTTACAACATTCCACAAAGAAACTCCAGGCCCAAGTGTCTTCCTGGTGAATTTTGTCAACCATTTAAGGAAGACAATAACAATTCTAACACAAATTCTTTCGGAAAATAGAGGGAATACTTCCCAACTTAGTTGATGACATCAATTTTACGTTAGTACGAGAACCAGGTGATGTCATCACAAGAAACAAAGCTGCAGCCCAGTGTCCCTCATGAACATAGACTCAAAAAATCTTCACCAAAAACTAGGGAATCAAATCCAACAATGTACAAAAAGGAAACTGCATTATGACCAGGTTACAATTTAAAAATCAGTGTAATTCACCATGTTAACAACATAAAGGAGAAAAAACAATCATCTCAATGGATACCAAAAAAGCATTTCAAAACCCATTCAGTTGCTCAATCTGACTGATAGAGAACATCTAGGGGAAACTTATATCTGGCATATTTAGTGGTAAAGGCTCAGTGCTTGCTATGAAAGATCAGGAATGAGGCAAGGATGTCCACTCATCACTTCAATTCAGCTTCTTAGGGAGTTATAGTCACTGGAAATTGTAAAGCAATAAAGCTGCTTTTATTCACAGACAATTTGCTTGTATACATAGAAAATAAGGAATCTTCAAAAAAGCTACTAGAATAAGTGAATTCAGGTCAGTATACAAAAATCAATTGTATGTTTATCTATTAGCAATGGACGATTGGAAAATGAAATAAAAAATTCAGTTTCTTTTATGGGCACATCCAAAATTTTGAAAAATTTAAGGATGAATTTAATAATGTACCCTGAAAACTACAAAAGATTGCTGGAAGTAATTATGAAAGACCTAAGTAAATGGAGAAATACACAGTGTTCATTAATGGGAAGACTTTCCTAAGTCTTAAATATCGCTCTCATTCTCTCCAAATTGATCTGTGGATTTAACACTATCCTAATAAAATAATATCACTCCTCATTATAGATATTGACAAGCTAATTTTAGAATTTATATAAAAACATATACAATTTAAAATTTATATGAATTTGCAATTGATTTAGAATTGCCGAAGCAACTTTATTAAAGAAACAGTTGGAGGAATTATACTACCTGATTTCAAGAGATATTCTATAAGGTCACGGGTATCAAGACACCAGTACTGGTACAAGGATAGAAGGACTATGTAGATCATTGGAATAGAATAGAAAGTCCCACACATATATGGTCTGTATATTTTCAACTATGAAGGCCAGGCAATTTATAGGGAAAAGGAAAATCTGTTCAACAAATAGTGATAGAACAGCTGGATAACTATATGTAAAAAATTAACCCTTCACATCATTCACAAAAATTACCTTAATAGGACTTTGTCTTATTTGAATTTTTATCCCAGCACCTGAGATACTGTCTGGCTGATAATAGGTGCTAAATAATTATTTGTATAATAAGAAATGATTAGACTTTCGTTCTCCCGGTTTCTGGCTCTAATCTCAGTGAGAGATGCTCATCACACTTTTAGAGGCTGTATGAACTTTATGTTTAAGTGTGAATGAGTTATAACCTAATTAGACAGATTCTAGTTCCATCGTTTCGCTGTGTCAATCTGGGTAGCTTTCCAATCATAGCTTCCAGATCCACTCACCTGGCACTGAAACGCTTAATAGTTTTGCAGATATTTCTTTGTGTCACTAATTTGTATGTATTAGAATATAAGAATAAGAACGTGTTCAACTTAAATAGAGTAACAAGAGGCAAACGCTAATGTGTGCCCGTGGATAATTCCAGACTATTTGTTGATGCTGCTGATTTGCATTTGACTCCCACTGGCAGCTAGAGTCAACATGATATATTCATTTATCCTAATGTTTAGTTCCAGTGAGCTCTCTTTTTTTAATAATATAAATTTAATGTGATTTCATTTTGCTCAAAGAAGTTAAAGGTTATTCGTACCTATCTTTTCAATGTATGGGTGGATAGACAGTGATTAATGTTGGTAGATGACCTGAAGAGGTAAGACGACTTGACCACTGACACAGAAGAGCAAAATTGGAGGCAAAGTTCAGGACTCCTGACGGCTGATTTTATAAAACAATCCTTAAAGAAGTAGAGCGTATCATAGCATACCTCCCTCATCACATGGCCGCAAGCTGGGTATGCTCCTAAATTAAAAACAAAAGAAAAAAGTCTGACCTACAGAAAACAAAATGCTTCTCTTCAAAACTGTGTTTCATGATATTACTTCAGTCACTACACCGGAGAGAAAACCCCAATTAGGTTCTAATAGTCCTTTATAACTCTTCAATACTTGCTTATCTTCCTTTTAAGGGGGACAGTCTCTGTACTACAGCAATAGCAGCAGTAGCCAGTGTGGGTTGATATAGGACTAGAGAAGTGTCATTGCAGAAGGCAGCACGTATTCTGAAACGAGAATGTGAATCAAGGTGTGCTGTATATGCTACTTCGTTTGAAACTGGTCTTTCTAAGTTCTCGTATTGTAGTGGTTTATTTATAAAGGACCCACAGTGTCACTGGCAGGAAATCATTTTTGTTTTAATTTATGTTATTATAAATAAGTTCTAATTATAGCAGAATTCTTTTTATTTGACTAAACTATATTAACTTTTTTTCTAAAAGGATTGTTTGATTTGCCAATAAATACTTGTTAATGACAACTAGCAAAATCATTAGCAGCTTGCAAAGTCTCAATCATTCATTTTATTCCTTACGTATTAAATAGTCTTAAAATCTTTACAAGAAAGTGAATATTGCTTGCTGTGCTGTTGTCTTTTAAAATCTGTGGGGTTGGGTTAAGCAAGAGAGTGCAAGGGGAGAAAAACTTCCTAAAGGGATCTTAGAGAACTAAAAGTCTCCCTTTACACTGTTAATTATACTAGAAGAACAATAGGATCTCAAATTTCAAAATCAGTATTCTGCTGATCTTTCATGTGTGTGATCACTTGCAGTTTTTGCGTTCATCAGTGTTTGTTAATGAATATATACTGCAAATTCCATGACAGACATGTTTCTTTATATCTTCAGCTTTAAGTTCTTTAGATATTTATTTTTACACAACTCTTCAAAATTTTTTAACTCGTCTATGACTCCACAGACATTCTCAAAGCCCACCTTAAAGTAATTTCTGGTTTATGCCAACAAAGAAGGGAATGGCAGCAAGATCACATTCTTCCTTCTGTCACCTGAGGACTATTTTCACATTCCATACATGGTACTTGATCAGACAGGCTGCTGAAATTTTTACCATGTCAAAGTCATTTCTAAGAATCAATAGCTCTATTCCACTTTCTTTTAATTTCCCTGTTCATGGGTTCTGCAATTGATGTTATCAATTTAAAAAGTGGAAGAAATCTTTAGCAAAGATAATCCACAAACATTTGTTAAAATACTCAAGGCATACATACACAGGTTATATTTTAAATAATTATGTTTATCAGTATAAACACTGACAAAATGTAGACTTCTAGAAAACATTGAAATAGCAAATATATGGATCTGTAAAGAACTCTGATTGTCCCAATTGTCCTAAAAGTATTCAAGTTGAATGAAGGTGAAGAATTTGTATTTTATTTTCTCTTCTTTTCTCCAACTGTCCTAATCCCAGTGGAATTAATAATCAAATTCTTCATTGCTTTATATACAGGTTGATGTTCAGATTTTAAATTTTTCTCATTTGAAAAATAGGAAGCAACATTATTGACTATGCTGGCCATGTGGTAGTCGAGAATTATACTTCCTTTCCTTTGGATTGCATTTTTGTCAGCCCCTGTGCCAAAGGAGAATGTTCTTTGGATCAAGACAAAAGGATTTTTTGTACTCCATCAAGTACTTAAAATCATACCATATTTTGTGTTTCTTTCTTACTTGAACCATGACTTCTTGTACAGTTGTTTCATCCTGTCTGAAATTTCTAATTACCTTTCTTTTTCTTGGACCTTGTGCTTTATTATTTCAGCTTTTTCCATCTCGTCACTCTTACTTTCTGTTTTATGTGGTTCCCTTATTCACCAGAGCCCTCCATCCTCCTGCTGTAATCTGGACCCGTTGGATGCTCTCTAGGCTGCTGCACAGTTGTCATCCTAGGATTTTTTGCCGCTGCCCTACTGGGTTGGTTTCACTGTTTCTAGGATTCCATGTCTTATTTCTTGCTTTATTCCCTCTTCAAGTAACTTCCAAACAAGAGGTAGATGGTAGGGAATAGAATTCAAATTTGTAAATTACATCCCCTTCAGAACCTTCAAGATATACTCTTCTCTTTTGTTGCTTCCAGTAACTGATTCCAGAATGATTCAAATCAGTTTTCCTTAGTAGACTTTTTCTCTTGAAAGATACTAACAAGATTTTTCACCCTGGTGTTCTGAAATCGCATAAGGAGGTGTCTGAGAATGGATCTCCTTTCATTTATTATGCTTTGTACTTATGGATGCTTTCAATTTCAAGATTCTTATCTTTCATCTCTGAAAAATGCTCCTTAAGATTATTTAATGGTTTTCTCCCCTCTTTTTTTCTTTATTTCTGATGTCTCTTTCTGGTTTCCTAGTTGCCAGATGTACCTTCTAGACTGATTCTTTCATATTTTTCTTTATATTTTCTAAATCTTTAACTTTCTGATATGTGGTTTTAGAAATTTTCTCAATGTTATCTCAAGTGGTTTTCTTTTGGTTAATGGATTTGAAATATTTATTCATATGAATATAAATGGAGTCTACTTCCTCATTGTTGCTTTCAAGTACCTTTCTATTTCCAAGAATAAAAATAGTCTATAGCTAAAAAATTTCCACCACCGCTATTGACTAAGAGGAGCTTTTCTGGGAAATACTTTCCCATTTTGCAAGTTATGTAGAAGTTCACACATGCATTTTTTAAAATTCTGGTAAAATGTATATAACAAAATTTACCATTTTAGCCATTTTTAATTGTGGAGTTCAGTGGCATTAAGTACATTCACATTGTTGTGCAATCAAGTCCTTCTATTAACTTTTAATTTAGTCAATGGTATTTTTCTCTAAAAATGCTTTCTTATTTTTTATTCTTTTTTCATGGCATCCTGATCTTGTATAATCAACATGATGTCTTCTCATATCTCTCTGTCTATATCATAATTTTTTTCTTATTTTTGCTATGTAAACTGTTTCTTTGGGGGATCAGGGTTTCTGTTTATTTACCTTATTCTCTCTCTTTCTTCCTATGTCTCATCGTATTTCTTTTCAGGGTTAAAAAAGAAGCCCGAGTATCTGGGATGGACTTCATTAGCTATTGTGTAAGTAGACCTGTTCCTCCCTGTGGGGGAATTCTGCTGGAGAGTACTGTATGGGGTAGAATAATGAACATAAACTGGTGGGATTCATTTTAATTTTAATCTGGTGAGTAAGTAATTCTACAAGTACCAAAACGAGGAATATTTGACTTGGGGGTGCATATCCAGATTAGCTTCCTGCAGAGAATTCGTTTTCTTAAGTAGTTCAGTGAATTTCTTTAGAGAAAAGAAGGCAGACTCTTTGCTTGTTGGTAAACATCAAGGTGCCATCCCTCTGTGCTCAGGGTAGAGGTCTCCTATAGAGACTTTCCATTAACCCTCCTGTTCTAAGGCCCCATTGCTCACCCCTGTCCTCCTTCATACCAGTTCCCTGTTAGCCCAGAGCCATAGCACCTCCTCCTCTAGAGATCTCGTGTAGATGTTCTAGGATGCTTCCTTCTCTGCCTATTTCATCTGTTGACACACTTATCAACTTTCTGTTTTCCAGAATATATTAAAATTTCTCATTAGGGGTAATCACCACCTCCATTCCCATCTCTCTTCTCTTCCCTTTTATCTGTTTATTTCTTTTTCAACTGTGATGCTTTTATTTCAATGTGATCTCAGGAGTTATGGGAGGTAAATGTTCTAATGTGATCTCAGGAGTTATGGGAGGTAAATGTTCTAATATACATATGTTTTAGTTCCCAGGAATAAGCTAATGACTCAAAGAGGTAATTCATATTCTCCACACTACTAAATTAGCCAGATATTTCTACAGGTACAGATGGACTCTGTTGCTTTTGAAATTTTTTTCTTATTTTTAAAACTAATGGAAATAGGCAAAAAAGAAAGTAAATATCATCCATAATCCAACTGCTTTAAAAATCAAAACATATACATGTATTTTTCCACTCTATAGACATTTGATACATTTTACATATATTTGATTTGAATGTAAACGTTTTTCAATATCTGAGTTTATTAAGAATCTTTCTACCCTAATATGTAAAAAGATTTGTACCCATTTAAAAATTTAACAAAATGGATTTACACCTGTATCTATAAAGTTAATTCAGTCATAAGATTACAGGGGTTTTTTTGAGGTAAAATTGGTATATAACATTATGTAAGTTTCAACTATACGGCATTGTAGTTTGACTGTATACACCGTATACAGTCTGTATACACTACAAAGTGATTACTACCGAAAGTCTAGTTTCCATCCATCACCGGACAATTGACTCCCTTCACCCATTTTCCCCATCCCAGGACCCCCTTCCCCTCTGGTAACCGCCAATCTGTTCTCTGTATCTATAAGTTTATTTTTGTTTTTGTTATTCATTTGGTTGTTTTGCTTTTTTATATTCCACATATAAGTGAAATCATACAGTATTTGTCTTTCTCCATCTGACTTATTTCACTCAACATAATACCCTCAAGCTTCATCCATGTTGTCACAGATAGTAAGACTTCATTCTTTTTTATGGCTGAGTAGTTTTCTATTGTGTGTGTGTATATATATATATCTTACATCTTTTTTATCCATTCATCCATCAATGGACAGGTTGCTTCCATATCTTGGCTACATTGTAGATAATGCTGCAATGAACACTGAGGTGCATATATCTTTTCAAATTAGTGTTTTTGTATTCTTTGGGTAAATACCCAGAAGTGGGATAGCTGGATCACGTGGTAGTTCTATTTTTAATTTCCTGAGGAATCTCCATAGTGTTCTTCATAGTTGCTGTACCAACTTACATTCCACCAATAGTGTACGAGGATTTTCTTTTCTCCACGTCTTCTCCAGATTACAATTTTTAACTGAAATACTGATTTGTTTCCTCTACTCAAACTGCTCTAAAAAATTTTATTTTTAAAGTCTACATCACATTTATTAATCATCAAGATGGATATTTTCTATGGAGTTCTTCCTGACACTGCTTCCCTGGGGTGATATTAGCTACTTTGTACACAGCGCGATTGTACCCTGCGCTCTTATCACAACACCTGTAACAGTTCTTCTCCTTACTTGTTGACATTGTGTCACCTCCTACCAAACTGAAGCTCCTTGACGGTATCTTATTTGTCTCTGTACTTTGTGTCTAGTGTCTTCCACATGGTGTAGGTGCTCAGCTAACATTTGTGAATTGTTATTGAGATAGCCTGATAAGTGTCTTAGAAGCCAGTGTTTCTTCTGCTTGTGTATATTTGACATTTCTTAAAAATGATTTTTAATTCCTAAATTAAAGATAGATTTAAATATGGTGAGGTTTCTTTGGTTTAGAGAAGATTGTATATCCTAAGTTTTCCGTATCCTCATCATGGGTGACACATTCACCTGCCTCTGTGCAGGTCTGTCGTTCTTGAACAACAGGCTGTACTGTGTAGACTCTGATTTCTGTATATGGAGATAGAATTAATTATCTCCCTTGATAGAATTGTTTAATGAAAGAAATATATATATATATATTTATGGTGGAAAAAGAATTGACATTTAATTGATTTTAAAAATTAAAGCATGACTTAAAGCAAAGGATTATTTTTAAGGGGGGACCTGTATAAAATAACTACTCTGCTGAGTTGTATTTGTCAAAGCATATCAAACAGATCATTATGAACCTTAAAGTTCTTTTGTCTATTCTCTTTGCGTAGCACTTGACCAGTAGGGACTTGAGATGAAAAGAAAAAGATATGGCCTCTCAACAGTCTCTCTTTTCAATGCAGTTGGAATAACAAAGTATAAAATCTGGAACTCAGCCAAGTGTTGGTTATTAATATCTTAAAATTATTTTTAATGTAGATTTGCATTTATTAAAATTTAATATACTAGAAAAGCATGAATTACAGAAATAGTCTTCTGAATATGAACAGCAAATGAAAACTTGAATAAAGGTGACCATATCAGGCATTCTTCACTTGAGGTATCTTGCCAGCTTGAGTAATGCTTTGATTTGGTTTGAACCTTTTGTATGTAACAATTTTCAGAGCAAGTTACTGCAGTTCTTTCTGGATAATATAGGTCATGAGAAGTTCATCTGTAGGTGGGGCAGCTGTGCTACTTCGGGGGACTGTCTTAATAGATCCATTTCATTAATTGTTGTGAATTTTTTATTAACAAAACCAGTACATCAGGTTTAGCGAGCTAAAAACTGTTCTCATAGTTTGTTATCTTTATTGTCAGAAAGAATATTGTGAAAATAGGGCATTACTGCACACGCTTTAACTCTTGATTAAACAGAGGAATGGCACTATCCATGAACAATAACTTAGGGGCATATTCTCAAGTTGACATACAGTGTTTCAGTTGTGTAACTCCCGTTAGCTTTAGAGCCCTGTGCTTTAATTTCAGTGTCTTCCAGTTAGGAGTAATGCCATAGCTGTCTGTTAGGTCCTCTGAGTTAATGTGATTAATGTCAAGGAGCAGGATGTTCATTCTTTCTTCCTTAAGCTTTATTCCTTAGGTATTTTTCATTAAATGGCCTTCTAAGGAGTTGCGTTTCAGAAACTAGGCAGTGGTGTTGAGAAGCAGCAGTAATGGATGGGAAAATGAATGATGTTAGTGTGTGCATTTTATTTACCAGTGGAAGAAATTTCCCAATTCCCATCTGATAACTCTTATTATTAAGTTATGCAGAGAGTATTAAAACTGATTTTTTTTTTAATTTTAAGAAATTTCAAAAACTTGATGAGACATATGTTAGGCGATTATAATATTATTGTCCATATTCTTTGTATCTTCCATATCAAGGTCATAAGCACTTTTTACTTCCTACCTTTTGTAATATAGGGAGAGGCTTAGTGATTTTCTTCGGATCCCATAACCAATCTTTAATATACTACATAACAGAATTTAGAACATGTACGTGTATTCATTGTACTTGATTAAATGTTGATCTTATAAAATTTTAAGGCTGAAAGAGTCCCAAGAAAATCATATTTTAAAAAACAAAAATGACATAATTTTTGGAAGAAGGTATATCCTGCCTAGAATCCTGGCTTAACCATTTACTTGCTTGGGTAAGTTACCTAGCCTCTTTAGCCTCCATTTTCTCATTTTAAATGGAAATGATAACTACCTTTCAGGGTTATTGTACACATTAGATATAATGTACGTAAAGTGCCCAAATGAGTGCCTGAAATATTGAAAGCTCTCAATAAAACAATAGGCGTCATTTTTATTATTATCTGAAGATTTGGAATCAGACCTAGAGAAGTTAAACAGGGTTAGCCAAGGTAACATGGCTTGTTGGTGAAAGGATGGAATTAGAACCAAGGTATCCTAACCAAATCCGATGTTCTTTGCATATACAGTGTTATCTCTTAATTATTGAAATTGTCTAGGCTATTTAGTCCGAATTATTCATTGGTGAAAACTCACATTACTCAATAATATCATCACTTTCTTTTTCTGTCCCCCAAATTCAAAATTTGATCTCTCTCATTTAGGCCAAAATTCCAATTTTTTTTTCATGTATGTGTCATTTAAAAGATCCTGTTATTTTATTTTTTTTAATTATTATTTATTTTCAATAGTATGTTGGGGGTTTTGGTGAAGTTCTTTTTTTTTCCCCCTGGTGAGGAAGATTGGCCCTAAGCTAACGGCTATTGCCAATCTTCTTTTTGCTGAGGAAGATTAGCCCTGAGCTGACATCTGTGCCCGTCTTCCTCTATTTTGTATATGGGATGCTGCCACAGCATGGCTTGATGAGCGGTACATAGGTCCGTGCCCAGGATCCAAACCTGCAAACCCCGTGCCACAAAAGTGGAGTGCACAAACTTAACCATTGTGCCACCGGGCCTGCCCCGATCCTGTTAATTTTAAAGAGACACTATCAAGCTCTCTTATAATCAAAAGAGTTTCTAAACAGCCATTTATCAGAATCAGCAAAATGGGTCTAGTTAGCCACAACCTAGAATAAATAACATAAGACATTTCCATATGAGGTCACACAGTTGCCCCAGTATAAATATATGCTGATCCATGGAAACTTCTGTCCTGTCTTTTGGCTCTGTTCATGACTCTGCATGCTCTCTGACCTGAACTGTGCTCATAGCTCCAGATCCCTTACTTCTACTGGATTGTAGGCTTCAGGGTGCTCCCCAAGTATGGCCTTCTCTGGGGCCAGTTTTCTTTGCCAGTCTTGATGTGGATCTGCCAACCCTCACTTCCATTCTGTCGAGGTCGTCCACCACAGGAGGTGTAGTGATGGTGTTAGCTAGTACTTATATAGAGCTTTACTTTTGGCAGAGGTTTCTTTCTTAATCATAATCTGAGTTGATCCTCAGAATAACTATATGAAGTAAGCAGTATTATCTGTCTTACAACTGAGGAATCTAAAATTCAGTTAAGTAATTTGCCCAAAGTCATACAGAAGGTAAGTGGAAGAAGCTAGGTCCTTTCACCACAAACCCCATGCTTTTTTCACCTCTCTATCACCACTGTGATCCTGTTGCTGACAAGTGATAACAAAAGTGTCCTAAGATAAAAACGGAATGGAACTATATAGTTAAAGTGCTGTGTTGTGATATGAGAGCTGCGGGGAGGAAGCATCTATCTAAAAATCCATGTGAGAAAGAAAGTATTGTCAAAGTGTTAACTTGGGAATAAGTCTTACATTTCTCTCATTTCTCTCAATATTGAGCACATGGGAAGTAGCTAATAAATATTTTTGATTATTTCTTTTAGAATGTTAGAAAAAATACAATGTCTCTACTGGGGAAAAAAAAAAAGTCTTACTATCTCTTAGCAATTTTTTTCATTGTTTGTGATAATGATTCTTCCATAAGTCTTTTCTCTGGACTGCCTCCACTTACTCCTCTGATTTTAACCCCCGTCTGCATCCTAATAACTCCCAAATGCAGATATGCAGCCCAGACCTGTCTCTTTAATTTCAGTTTATAGATGAAAACTATCTGCTGGACATTTCCAGATGATAGTTCATGGGCACCCCAACTCAGAATGTCTAAAACTAAAGGCAGCAGCTTCCTCATAAAACCTGCTCTTCCCTCTAAATGCCCGAGTCAGCATTTTCCATCTATGTCACTTCTTAAATATTTCCTAGATCTCTTCTCTCTTTTCCGTTGTGATTACCAAGACCCTATTCAGATCCTCACTATATCTCACTTGAACTACTGAAGTAGCCTCGTAAATAATTTCTCTACAGCAGCGTTGTGGTCTTCAGATCCATTCCCCACTCCTGACTGCTGTTTCCCTTCTGAACCTTTCGATCGTAGTCCTCCATTTCCACAAGACAGCATCAGAGTTGTTAAGGCTCTTCCTGCTCTGCCCCACGACTGCGCCTCCAGCTTCGTCTTTCCCTTTTCCCTCGCGTGTACTTGAGGCCCATCTGCACCATACTACCTCTCGTCGTCCCTCTGCTGTTCTTTCTCTCACCACCATGCTTTTGCTTATGCTGTCCTTGCTTCTTTGTAGGAATTGTTCTCTTCTAAATAACCTACCACCACTCTCACCTCCCATTCACCAGCCAAATTAGGTGGCCCTCCCTCCCCTCTGTTTGTCTTATAATTGTCAGTCTTCTCAACTGCACTCTACATTTCTTAAGGGCAGGGATGCCTTACTCAGTTTATAACACCAGGGCTGGTAATGTGATTGGTGCATTATAGACACTCAGATATTTTTGAAATGCATGCCCTTTTAGAAATTGTCTTATTTATGAAAACTACATTTTTTGTGTGTGTGTGAGGAAGATCAGCCCTGAGCTAACATCCGTGCTAATCCTCCTCTTTTTTGCTGAGGAAGACCGGCTCTGAGCTACCATCTATTGCCAATCCTCCTCCTATTTTTTGCCCAAAGCCCCAGTAGATAGTTGTATGTCATAGTTGCACATGCTTCTAGTTGCTGTGTGTGGGACGCGGCCTCAGCATTGCAGGAGAAGCGGTGCGTCGGTGCGGGCCCAGGATCCGAACCCGGGCCGCCAGTAGCGGAGCGCGTGCACTTAACCACTAAGCCACAGGGCTGGCCCGAAAACTACATATTTTTAATTTTTAAACTTTATTTCATTGTGAGGTCAGTGATCTCCTTAAATACTCAAATTTGGTAAATTCACGTTTACCAAATTGGATTTATTCCATTTATATGTCATATTCTCATTAAAATAAATTAATCATTTGTTATTGTATTCTGTTTTGCAATGTGTTTCAACAAATTACAAAAAAATAGTATATGCTGACAATGTTATTGCAGAAGCCCTGTTCATTAATATCATGTAGATGAAAATATAGGTTTCTTCTACATGATATTAATAATTGGCAGCTTTTTCTTTGTGAATTCATCACACTCATAGCAGGAACAAACAGAATAAAAAAACTTAAGAACAGCTTTCAGTCCTTTACCCATGGAAATCAGTCTTCTTTTACAATTTTTTCTAGTTGAATCTATCTTTCAATTAGCAGATATTTTCCTGAATAATAAACAAGATCAGGTACATATTCCTCAACCTAAATAAATATAACTAAATGATATTTGTCCATAGTATATTCTCAAGTCAAGAACAAATTATAGTTGGGACTATGTTTGTACTTGTATTATGGATAAGTTCTATACATGCCCATAATAGGAACTTAATAAATGAAAAAACAAGCATGTTGCAGCTATGAATTTTTCAGATAAAGGAAATACAATCCTGCTTGTTGGAAGGAGCCTAACATTCTTTGTGAAGTACGCTCAGCAGCAGTGTCATCTTGCCCTAATCCACTATTTCAATCCACAGCTAGCTGAATATTCAACTATAAGGGTAATAAAAATTTCCCTGCTCTATCATTTAGCTGGCAGTTTGTTGGATTGGTTGGCTTGTTTGTTTTGATGATTTACTTGCTTCAAAGAGATCTAGTAGTTGTATTTGTCACTCTCCAAAGTAAACCTCTTGTAGGCGATGATACCGGATAGATAGAGATGGTGAAGTGTACAAAATCTAGTATTTGTGATTTCAGACCTTTTCTTAATATCAAAATATTTCAGTGTATCCTAATATTTTTTCTCATGAGAATATCAAATCTTTTGGAAAATAAGCATGGATATAAGAAAACTCACTTTACAGGCTACCTTCAAGGAATTGTTTTTACAGTTGAATAGTTCTTTAAAAAGTACGACTAATATTCTTTTTGATATTTGCATGATATTCAGATATATCTTTACTATTAAAAAGGACATATTACGGCAGTAAATGCTTTGTTGACAGAAATACATACATCTACAGAAATACATGTTCCAGAGATACATATAATATAAAAAGAGGACTCATCATGAAAATATGAAATTTGAAATGAAGTGTTAGTCATAGAAACCAAAGATTGATATCTGAGAGTCTTGATGTAGAGGGTAGGGTGGAAAGTAGGTGAGAGATAAGAGCCTCTTGGTCTAGGGCTGCAGGTGAGGTCTCCAGAGAAAGACCTGACCCACCAGGTGTGTCTTTGCTAAAGCTGGGTCAGCTTCATTCTCCAAGTTCCACAAGAGTAGGGATCTTGGTGTCTTTCATTCATTGCTTTATCCCTAGTGCCTAGAACAGTGTCTGGCACAAAGTAGGTGTTCTGGAAATATTTGTCAAATGAATGAGTGATGACGGTGAAAATGAGCGTGTCCTCAACCAGACCCAAGAGTTTCCACAAATTGGCCTCCCAGCAATCAGAGCATCAGTTGTTCAGAAAATACTTGGAAGTGAGAGAACATTCTCTTTCACTCTTAAGATAATCTCTCCCTCCCCTACTTTACAAAGATCTGAAGGTTTCTGTTTAGGACTAGCCATATTTGAAAGACCATAATGAGTTAAATATTTTCAGCAAAGCTTTTCTCATACCACCATGCTGATACACACGACCTTTTCTAGCTGGAACACCCTTTATTTATCCTTGTTTGATTGAGCAACTCCTCCTTTTCCAGGACGCAGCTTAGACATCATGTCTTCCAAGAAGCTCCCTCAGCCCCCAGCCTTCACTCAGTCTGGGTTAGGTGCCCCCACTGTGTACTCGCACAGCTTCTTCTGCTTGTCTTTTGCAATTTTCCAAACCAGACAGTCTCTGAAGAAACATATTAAATAGTTTAGAACTAAATCACCTATGGCATCACACCAGATATTATTTGGTTTCAGAAGTTAGCTGGCTCCGAAAGCGTGGTGAATGCAATTTGTCATTGTACATTATAATATGCAATTGTGTATCAGAGCCAGAAAAAAATTATTTTAAATTTCCAGTTTCCGGAGGTACCTATCTATTTCAGCAGCAGTAACCCAATTTACGTTTTTCCATTTACGTGAGTAATTGGTTATCTGTGAAACATGAGTCCAGTGAGATGTTTGTGACCATTTTAAATTAAGGCCCCAGACAAGTACCTGCCAGGCTCAATGTACCCCTAGTTCTGGTCTGACCTGGGTCCCTGGCCAAAATTTGAGAAGTAGGGATATATCCTCATTATGTCACATAACATTTCAGAGATCAAAATCAATATAGACATGTCTTCCAGAAACATAAACCAGAAATACTAACTTCAAAACATACATATTCTATGCCCCCTTTCCAAACTTTGGTATACTGAGGTCAGCAGCGTACAAAATGAAACTCCTTTTAAAGCTGGAGTATGGTACCTTGCTCTCTCAAAATGTACACCACCATTTTATTAAATTACTCTTAGACAGGATTTTAGGAAAAATTCAGAAACTTTGCCTTCATAGCAATTGGACCATCAGTAATACCTTAAAAATTAACTTCATCTGTCACTGATGGTAGGAGGCTATCTATATTCTCTTCCATATATCGGTCGTTTCAGGCAAAAAAAATATAAACATTCCTTTCAGACCACGACAAAGTAAAATAAACAGATCATCCCAGTATTGCAAAATCCAGCGTTTCCACCTCAAATCTGGCACATTTGTAATATTTTCCATTCTGAAAACTTAACTTTAACCTTTTTACTCCCACACTTTTTTCGTTATTTTCACTGTTAACTCTTCTGATGTGAGATGCCTCCTGAAGGGTCATTAATGTAGGACAGTACTGTGAGTCACCAGCACTGACTTGATACTTAGGAAAATAATTCATGACTTTCTACTGTTAGGCTATTAAAATTCCTACCTCATAAGTCAGTCAGTATTTAGTGTTAAATTTATTATTAAATTTTTGGACTGAAATACATGCCAGAATAAAAAAGAAATGTGTTGACTTCCTTTAAAATCTGTAAGCATGAAATAAGTATAAATTGAAAGAAATCAGCCTCGTTTCTAGAAAGATCCTAAACAATTATCGAGTATTCTAATAAAACTTAAGTCTGAGGAGATTTCTTCCTTATTTAAAAAATAAGGCTGTCATTTCTTTTCTGTGTAGCCAGGAGTTAGGGTAAGGAAGACCGGGGGCCTAAAACTCGAGAAAGAATTCAAAAGCTAAAGATGTAAAGCCCAGCCTTACTGTCTGGAATAAAAAGCAAAAATCCAAATGTCTTCTGATTTTTACAGAGCATGTGGCAACTCTATAGCAACAGAAACTTTATAACATTTCCTTCTGACAGCAGCTGTACAACAGGTTTTGAACGAGTCTGGTGTCCTGTTTAGTGAGGTGAAAGGGGCTGGGCTGCTTCATGCCTGGAGTTGGCATTTGACCAAGGAGAGAAGTTCACTGGTGGTTTGTTTTTCCGTCGTGTGTGTGTGACATAGTACTGATTAAAATGAGCATTTTTAAATATTAATTCTCATTTTGTTCTTTTTCTGAGCAAGGTACTCAATAAAATGAAATCCAAATGCTTTTACACCTACGCACTATATGGCTGAGCAAATTATTTATGGAAGGGAAGGCAAGATAAAGTTGCTTTTAAGGGTCCTTTAACATATCAGTTTGATAACTAGCAAAACACCTTTACTGCCATTAAATATTTACCAAGACTTGGCTTTGGGCAAGGGGGCAGTTTAGGGCAACAAATTTGACTCTCTGCAATGCCATTGATTAGCTATCAGAAGGACATAGTTAATAAGTAACTTGAAGTATTACCGAGCACTCTACATTCTTGTCAAATCTTTTCTCTGAAGATGACCTCAAAAAAGTCAGTTGCGACCAGCATTCGCCCAACAACGATTGCACAAGCACAGCTGTGGGGGGAGAGGCGGCAGGTCCGTGCAGCGCTTAAGCGGTCTTTCCTCGTGGCTGTTGTCCTTGCTGCTGCACTTTAGAACCCAACGCGGTTGCGTTTAACTAGAAAGGACGCAGTTTACAGCACAGTAGCTGGCAATATCGGACCAGAATTGATTTCCGCTTTCTCCCCAGCGATTGCTTCCTTCAAGCTAATTAAAAAAGGCATAGAACGAAAATGACTCACATAAATTTTAAAGCAAAGTAAACAGTATTCCCTGGAGACCAAAACAAAAGTAAATAACGTTCATCCTGATTATTAGCCACATTTTTTTTGAAAGAATTCTGATGCCTGTAAATGTGATATAAGGCATGTTTTAGTGTTATCAGACTGCTGATAAACCAAGTATTCCCTTTTGAAGAAACCTAAATGAATGCTGTACTGAGTACTTGAGCTCTCAAAGAAACAATAACCTTACTTTTATCTTTATAATCCCTAAAACATGTAGATAAAGCAATCTAGTAGAAGCTTGGGCTGAGATTATACAAGTCTTCAATTTTCACATATTGTACAGAGAAACTGCTAAAAAAATTAGCAAAATAACAAATTGATTTCCTTTTAAATAAGGTGTATAGAACACACGTGTAATTTGCTAAAATTAAGGAATGATCCTGGTGTATGTGAATAACATTTCTCTGTAATTATCATAGCCAAAATCGTTGACAAAATTATGATGAAAGGTAATTTCTTATAACTCTATTCACTATAAAGAGACCTGCTTTAAATTTCACGAGCTAACATTTATTGATGATTACACTAAATTATGGTAAAATGATTGTAAAAATCAGAGAAATAAAGGAAAATAGGAGAGATGTAGACGTCACCCCCAGGAGAATCCTATCATAGCCCTCCTTCTTCCTTATCCACAGATCTGCCATGCAATACCACGTCTAGAATGGAAGGCCAGAATGATTCAGGTTAGAATCAGACCTTAAGAAATATTAATTCATTAATTAACAAATATTTGTTAAGCAGCTCTTCCAGGCAGTAAAGATAAAATGGTGAGCAAAATCTCTACAGGATCAGACATCTTTATCTGCTGCGGTCACTGTTGTGTCCCCAAGCATTTACTATGCACATGGCACTATATCCGTATAGTTGCTCAATAAATATCTATTGATTGAATGACCCCTTTCAAAGATTATTTCACTACAAGCAAATGTTCACTCAGCCACCAGGGGGGCCTCCAGGAGCACTTGTTTCTAGTAGCATTCCAGGAAAACTGCCGAAAGCCACAGTGATGCTATAGTAATGAGAGTCAATTTAAAATCCCTCCAGAATAGAATAACTCATCAAAGTTATTTTCACTTACTTTTCTTTCTTTCAATTCCTTTTCAAATCTTAGGCTGTTTATTACTCTTAGCGTTCACAAGGCAATCAACCTGTCAGCCCCATTTGTTAACCACAGACCGGTACTACATATCCATAGCGTATATCCTGCAGGACACATACCAATCACAAAGATTCTAGGCAGCCATTAAAACATGAAAAATTAAGAACCACATGAAGCGGGCCTAAGGAACCAGTAATAAAGTAATCAATTCCACAAATATTTTTTAGTATCTTTTCTGGGCACTAGAGATCAAATGGTGAAAAAAAAAACAATTGCTTAGCACGCATCCAGTTGAAAGGTCAGAATACTATGGGATCACATGAGAGGATCACCTAATCTGGACAACAGGTCAGATTTCTTAGAGAAACTCGTATCCAAGCTGAGATCTGAAGGTTGAGTAGGAGCTAGTCAATAAAAGAGGATAGGCTCAATGTTTCATCCCGGAAGCGATATGTTCATATTTGTGCTTTAGAAAACTCACTCAAAGCCAGAAAAAAGTGAAAAGACTACTGTAGTAATCCACTCAAGAAAATAAAAGCAGACATTCTAAATTAAGATAATGGTAAATGGGGCTGGAAAGAAGTAGAAAGATGCAAGGGAGATTTAAGTTTAAATCACAAGCATTGATTAGATGGTGTGGTGAGAGAGGGATGTCAAGAATGATGCGTAGGTTGGGGGTGTGAACATTGAGTAGAGAGGGGTGCCCACTGAGAGGGGAGGAAGAGTGAGGGCTGATTTGGAGAGGGGTATAAAATGAGATGTTGAGTTCAGTTTGAGACATACTGAGTTGTAGATATTTGCAGGGTGGTCAAGTGGCGATGTCTGCTAGGTGATGATGTAGATCTAGTCCTCAGGATAGAAATCTGAGCTGCAGAGAAATACTTCAGAGTTAGGAGTCATTACCTGTATAGATAACTAAGTGAGCCATGGGAGTGACATGAAATCAAGGGAGAGTGAGTAAAATGAGAAGACACCAACAGTGAAGGGTTCAGTAGAGGAAAAATCTCCTTTACCCAAAGAAGTTTGAGAAGCCTCAAGAAATACTTTTGATGAAGCAGAAAACCAGAACTGTATTTTCATGGAAAGCGGGGAAGGAAAGCATTTCCAGAAAGGATTGGCTTCAGATAGGTCAAATAAGATAAAGATTAAAAAGTGTCTTTTATATTTAGCAGCGAGATGATTGGAGCAGTTGTCGACAGAGCAGATTGCAGAGCCTTGACTAGAAGTTGAGAAGGTGAAGAGGCAAGCATAGACAATGTGATCTGAAACGAGATCATCCCATATTAGGTCCAAGAGAAATCCCGTCTTTTAAACCAGACTACAATACCTTTAGAACTTAGTGACTTGGAATTCCTGGTAGAAAACAAAACAAAACAAAAAGTCTTCATAAGTAGTATATCTGGCCTAAGTAACTAAAAGGTTCTAGAACTTTATTGTGTTTCCTAGATTTGAGCCTCAGTAGAGTTCCATGTCCTCTTGAAATTCAGAGCTATCCCACTCAGAGAAGGAAGGTGAGCCTGACCAGTTAGAGGCTGGTAGTCCCATGAGGTGATGGAGATACACAAAACACCTGCTGGCCAGAGCAGTTTTGTAAGAAGACAAATCTTGTTATCTTCTCTTTAAAATCCCTCAGTAGCTTCTCATTTGCCTGAGGACAAAGACCGAAATCCTTCTCATGTTCCAAAAAGGCCTATGTGATTAATCCCACCCACTAACACTAGCACTGGGCTTCACTTAGCTCCTCAGCCATCCTGCCCGTTATTATAAGGCCTTTGCACGTGCTCTTCCCTATGCCTGAAATTCTTCTTCCACCCTTCTTCCAACTAATACCTACTCTTATCTTTAAAATTCAAGTCACATGTCACATCCCCTCCTTGATAGCATTTATAATAATTTGAAATGTGTGTTTAGTCACGACTCTATCTCTAGCCCTAGCAAAGTGCCCAGCACACAGTTGTCATTCATTTATGTGAAGAAGGGAAGCAGAGCTTGAGGTGTCATCATGCAGCCACCCAATTCCAAGTAAAACAAAACATGTGCTTCCAACATGCATGTTCTGACTGGACCCTGTATTCAACAATTCAATAACCCAATTAATTGTATCAACAGCTATGTATCAGGCATCTAATTTCTCACCATTAAGGTTGATGTTACCTGTAGGTTTTTTGTAGATGTTCTGTATCAAGTTGAGAAATTTCTTCTCTATTCCTAGTTTGCTAAGAGGTTGTTTTTTTTTTTTTCGTGAATGAGTATTGGGGTTTTTCAAATCTTTCTTCTTCATTTATTGATATGATAAAATGATTTTTCTTCTTTAGACTGTTTTGTGCTGGATTATATCAATTGATTTTCTAATGTTGAACTGGGCTTACATACGAGGAATAAATCCTGCTTGGTCGTAGTGCGTGATTCTTTATCTATTTTATCGGGTTTGACTTGCTAATATTTTGCTAAGGATTTTTGCATCTATATTTATGAGAGAGATTAGTCTGTAAGTTCTCCTTTCTTACCATGTCTTGATCTGGTTTTGGTGTTTGAGTAATGCTGGCCTCCTAGATTGTGTTAGGAGGTGTTTCCTCTGCTTCTACCTTCTGGAAAAGATTGTAGAGAATTGCTATCATTTCTTCTTTAAGTGTTTGATGAACCCATGTGGGCCTGGTGCTTTCTTTTTGGAATGTTATTGATTATTGATTCAATTTCTTGAATAGGTAAAGATTTATTCAGATTATCCATTTCTTTGTGTATGAGTTTTGGTACTTTGTATCTTGCAAGGAATTTGGTCCTTTTCGTCTAAGTTATTAAATTTGTGGACATAGATTTGTTCATAACATTCTTTTATTATCCTTTTAATGTCCCTGGGGTCAGTAGTGATGATCCCCGCTTCGTTTCGTTGTTTTTTTTTTTTTTCCCTATTTCTCCACATAGTTATTTCTAAATCACTTTGATTAATTATCTTTTTAATTTTAATTTTTTGTTTATTGCAGTAACATTGGTTTATATCATTGTATAAATTTCAGGTGTACATCATTATACTTCTATTTCTGCATAGATTACATCATGTTCACCACCCAAATACTAATTACAACCCATCACCACACACGTGCCGAATTATGCCTTTCGCCCTCCCCCCTCCCCCCTTCCCCTCTGGTAACCACCAATCCAATCTCTGTCTCTATGTGTTTGTTTATTGTTGTTATTATCTGCTACTTAATGAAGGAAATCATACGGTATTTGACCTTCTCCCTCTGACTTATTTCGCTTTGCATAATACCCTCAATGTCGATCCATGTTGTCACAAATGGCTGGATTTCATCGTTTCTTATGGCTGAGTAGTATTCCATTGTGTATATGTACCACGTCTTCTTTATCCATTCGTCCCTTGATGGGCACTTAGGTTGCTTCCAAGTCTTGGCTATTGTGAATAACGCTGCAATGAACACAGGGGTGCATGTATCTTTATGCAATGGTGTTTTCAAGTTCTTTGGATAAATACCCAGCAGTGGAATAGCTGGATCATATGGTAGTTCTATCCTTGATTTTTTGAGGAATCTCCATACTGTTTTCCATAGTGGCTGCACCAGTTTGCACTCCCACCAGCAGTGTATGAGAGTTCCCTTCTCTCCACATCCTCTCCAACATATGTTGTTTCCTGTCTTGTTAATTATAGCCGTTCTGACGGGCGTGAGGTGATATCTCATTGTAGTTTTGATTTGCCTTTCCCTGATAGTTAATGATTTTGAACATCTTTTCATGTGTCTGTTGGCCATCTGTGTATCTTCTTTGGAGAAATGTCTGTTCAGGTCTTTTGCCCATTTTTTAATTGGGTTGGTAGTTTTTTTGTTGTTGAGATGCATGAGTTCTTTATATATTTTGGAGATTAAGCCCTTATCAGATGTATGGTTTGCAAATACACCTGAAATTTTTACAATGTTATAAACCAATGTTACTGCAATAAACAAAAAATTAAAAAATAAATAAATAAATAAGAGCAAAAAAAAAAACAGCATACTGCCTATGTTTTCTTCTAGAAGTTTCATAGTTTCGGGTCTTACATTGAAGTCTTTAATCCATTTGGAGTTAATTTTTGTGTATGGTGTAAGGTAAGGGTCTACTTTCATTTTTTTGCATGTGGCTATCCAGTTTTCCCAACACCATTTGTTGAAGAGACTTTCTTTTCTCCATTGTATGTTCTTGGCTTCTTTGTCAAAGATTAGCTGTCCATAGATGTGTGGGTTTATTTCTGGGCTTTCGATTCTATTCCATTGATCTGTGTGTCTGTTTTGTGCCAGTACCATGCTGTTTTGGTTACTATAGCTTTGTAGTATATTTTGAAATCAGGGAGTGTGATACCTCCAGCTTTGTTCTTTTTTCTCAGGATTCCTTTAGCTATTCGGGGTCTTTTGTTGTTCCGTATAAATTTTAGGATTCTTTGTTCTATTTCTGTGAAAAATGTTGTTGGAACTTTGATAGGGATTGCACTGAATCTATAGATTGCTTTAGGAAGTATGCACATCTTAACTATGTTAATTCTTCCAATCCAAGAGCACGGAATATCTTTCCATTTCTTTGTGTCTTCTTCAATTTCTTTCAGCAATGTTTTATAATTTTCGGTGTACAGATCTTTCACCTCTTTGGTTAAGTTTATTCCTAGGTATTTTATTCTTTTTGTTGCAATTGTAAATGGGATGGTATTCTTAACTTCTCTTTCTGCTACTTCGTTGTTAGTGTATAGAAATACAACTGATTTTTGTATGTTGATTTTGTATCCTGCAACTTTACCAAATTCGTTTATTACTTCTAAAAGTTTTCTGGTGGATTCTTTAGGGTTTTCTATATATACAATCATGTCATCTGCAAATAATGACAGTTTCACTTCTTCCTTTCCAATTTGGATCCCTTTTATTTCTTTCTCTTGCCTGATTGCTCTGGCTAGGACTTCCAGTACTATGTTAAATAGGAGTGGTGAGAGTGGGCATCCTTGTCTGGTTCCTGTTCTTAGAGGGATAGGTTTCAGTTTTTCACCATTGAGGATGATATTAGCTGTGGGTTTGTCATATATGGTCTTTATTATGTTGAGGTACTTTCCTTCTATCCCCATTTTATTCAGAGTTTTTATCATAAATGGATGCTGTATCTTGTCAAATGCTTTCTCTGCATCTATTGAGATGATCATGTGATTTTTATTCTTCATTTTATTAATGTGGTGTATCACGTTGATTGATTTGCAAATGTTGAACCATCCCTGCATACCTGGAATAAATCCCACTTGATCATGGTGTATAATCTTTTTAACGTATTGTTGTATGTGATTTGCTAGTATTTTGTTGAGGATTTTTGCATCGATGTTCATCAGTGATATTGGCCTGTAGTTTTCTTTTTTTTGTGTGTGTTGTCCTTGTCTGGTTTTGGTATCAGGGTAATGTCAGCTTCGTAGAATGAGTTAGGGAGCTTCCCCGCCCTCCTCAATTTTTTGGAAGAGTTTGAGAAGGATAGGTATTAAGTCTTCTTTGAATGTTTGGTAGAATTCACCAGGGAAGCCATCTGGTCCTGGACTTTTATTTTTGGGGAGGTTTGTGATTACTATTTCGATCTCCTTACTGGTGATTGGTCTATTCAAATTCTCTACTTCTTCTTGATCCAGTTTTGGAAGGTTGTATGATTCTAAGAATTTATCCATTTCTTCCAGATTGTCGAATTTGTTGGCATATAGCTTTTCATAGTATTCTCTTATAATCTTTTGTATTTCTGAGGTGTCTGTTGTAATTTCTCCTCTTTCGTTTCTGATTTTACTTATTTGTGCCTTCTCTCTTTTTTTCCTGGTGAGTCTAGCTAAAGGTTTGTCAATTTTGTTGATCTTTTCAAAGAACCAGCTCTTGGTTTTATTAATTTTTTCTATTGTTTTTTTGGTCTCTATTTCATTTATTTCTGCTCTAATTTTTATGCTTTCCCTTCTTCTACTGATTTGGGGCTTTGTTTGTTCTTCTTTTTCCAGTTCCTTTAGGTGCATTGTTAGATTGTTTATTTGAGATTTTTCTTGTTTGTTGAGATAGGCCTGTATTGCTATAAACTTCCCTCCTAGAACCGCTTTTGCTGTATCCCACAAATTCTAGCATGTCGTATTTTCATTTTCATTTGTCTCCAGGTATTTTTTGATTTCTTCTGTGATTTCTTCATTGACCCAGTCGTTGTTCAGTAGCATTTTGTTTAATCTCCACGTATTTGTGGCTTTTCTGATTTTCTTCCTATAGTTGATTTCTAGTTTCATACCAGTGTGGTCAGAAAAGATGCTTGGTATTATTTCAATCTTCTTAAATTTCTGGAGACTTGTTTTGTGGCCTAATATGTGATCAATCCTGGAGAATGTTCCATGTGCATTTGAAAAGAACGTGTATTCTTCAGTTTTTGGATGGAATGCTCTGTATATATCTACTAGGTCCATCTGTTCTAGTGTGTCGTTTAAGGCCAATGTTTCCTTATTGATCTTCTGTTTGGATGATCTATCCGTTGGTGTAAGTGGAGTGTTAAAGTCCCCTACTATTATTGTGTTACTGTCTATTTCTGTTTTTATGTCTGTTAATAATTGCTTTATATATTTAGGTGCACCTACATTGGGTGCGTAGATATTTACAAGTGTTATATCTTCTTGTTGGATTGTTCCCTTGATCATTATGTAATGCCCTTCTTTGTCTCTTTTTACAGTTTTTGTTTTAAAGTCTATTTTGTCTGATATGAGTACTGCTACCCCAGCTTTCTTTTCATTGCCATTAGCGTGGACTATCTTTTTCCATCCCTTCACTTTCAGTTTGTAAGTGTCTTTAGGTCTGAAGTGTGTCTCTTGTATGCAGCATATATATGGGTCTTGTTGTTTTATCCAGTCAGCCACCCTATGCCTTTTAATTGGAGCATTTAGTCCAGTGACGTTTAAAGTAGCTATTGATAAGTATGTACTCACTGCCATTTTTTAACTTTTTTTTTTCTCAGTGTTTTAGTAGTCCTTCTCTGTTCCTTTCTCCTTCTATACAGAATTGATGGTCTCTTTAGTTTGACCTCTGTCTGAAAGCTCTACTCTTTAACTCCCCTCCTCCCTCATTTTATGTTTTTGATATCATATCTAACCTCTTTTTTGTGCATTTGTATCCATTACCCTCTTATCATGGAAATAGATAATTTTTCCTATTTGTGGTCTTCTCTTTTCCCCTTAAATCAGTCCCTTTAACATTTCTTGTAGCACTGGTTTCTTGTTGACGAGCTCCTTTAATTTTTGCTTGTCTGGGAAATTTTTGGTCTCTCCTTCCATTTTGAATGATAACCTTGCTGGGTAGAGTATTCTTGGCTGTAAGATTTTTCCTTTTAGCACTTTAAATATATCGTGCCACTCTCTTCTAGCCTGTAAGTTTTCTGCTGAGAAGTCAGCTGATAGCCTTATGGGGTTTCCTTTGTATGTAACTTGACTTTCTCTTGTGGCTTTTAGGATTCTCTCTTTATCTTTAATTCTGGACATTTTGATTATGATGTGTCTTGGTGTGGGCCTCTTTGGGTTCATCTTGTTTGGGGCTCTCTGTGCTTCCTGTACCTGGATGTCTGTTTCCTTCCTTAGGTTAGGGAAGTTTTCATCTATTATTTCTTGAAATAGATTTTCTGCCCCTTTGTCTCGCTCTTCTCCTTCCGAGACACCTATAACATGGATGTTAGTGCGCTTGATTTTGTCCCAGAGGTCCCTTAGACTGTCCTCACTCTTTTTAATTCCTTTCTCTTTTACCTGTTCAGCTTGGGTTCATTTCTGATGTTAGTGATTTATATCATCTGTCTTTTTTTTCTTGGTAAGCCTGGCTAGAGGTTCATCAGTTTTATTGATTGTGGTAGGCCAAAAATGACACGCCAAAAGATATCCATATTAAATCACTGGAACCTTTGAGTGTTACCTTACTTGGCAAAAGATGTGATTAAGTTAAGGAACTTGAGAGGTGGCGCTTATTCTGGGTTATCGGGGGAGGTCCTAAATGCCATCACATGTCTTCCTATAAGAGAAAGGCAGAGGGAGTTTTGAGAGAGAGACACACAGAGGAGAAAACCATGTGAAGAGACTAGAGTGATGCAGCCGCAAGTGAAGGAATGCTGACAGCTGCCAGAAGCTGGAAGAGGCAGGGGAAGGATTTCCCCTAGAGCCTCTGGAGGGAGCGTGGTCCTGCTGACACCTTGATTTCAGACTTCTGGCCTCCAGACTGTGAGAGAATAAATTTCTGTTGTTTAAAGCCACCAATTTCTGGTAATTTATTTTGGCAGCCCTATGAAACTAATACATTGATCTTTTCAAAGAATCAGCTTTTGGTTTTGATTATTTTCTCCATTGATTTCCTGTTTTAAATTTCATTGATTTCTGCTCTGAATTTTATTTCTTTTCTTCTGCTTCCTTTATGTTTACATTACTCTTCTTGGTCTAGTTTCCTAAGGTAGAGGCTTATGTTATTGATTTTAGATCTTTCTTCTTTTCTAATATATCTATTCAGTGCTATAAATTTTCCTCTAAGCACTTTTTTTCCTGAATCCCACAAACTTTGATAAGTTGTATTTTTATTTTCATGTCATTCAAAATATTTTTCACTTTCTCTTGAGACTTCATCTTTGACTCAAGTGTTATTTAGAAGTACGTTGTTTAATCCTCAAATATTTTGGGATTTTCCAGTTATCAATTAATTTGCTAAGGCTCTTTCAAGCAAATAATAGTTAACTTTCCTTGCTTATTTTTGAGGAAATTAGCTAATGCTCCAGTATAATAGGCCTTAATTGTGGATGACATACAGTTACAGGGAAATACATTCAGTACAGTTAAGAATGTGGTTGAGGAGATTTAATTTGTAAATCAGACAGTGAAGCGATCCCACTGATTTGCCACTTCTGTTGCCTTAGTTGGTTTCATTTAATGAAATAACTTTAACAAGTTATTTCAGAGACAAAATAATTTCTTTATTATAAAGTAAGTCAATTAATTCTGAACTTAAAATTTCAAGAATTTTAAAGTGGATGTAGTGATCAATGTGTTAATATTTATTGAAAAGGTTCTGGATACTACATTTTATGATATAAACTTGTAGTCACTCAATATTTGTTGAATTCATTGACTAGAAAAGAAATGTAACAATCATACTCCTAACTCTCAAGACCCATTAAAAAATATTTAGGGCCAGCCCGGTGGCATAGTGGTTAAGTTTGGCGCACTCCACTTTGGCACCCCAGGTTTGCAGGTTTAGATCCCCAGCACGGACCTACACTACTCATCAAGCCATGCTGTGGCAACAACCTCCATACAAAATAGAGGAAGATTGGCACAGATGTTAGCTCAGGGCCAGTCTTCCTCACACATACAAAAAAATTAATTATTAAATGTGCTACAGCACTTGAAATTGGTGAAGGATCTGTTCCTGACTATCTAAGAGTGGATTATATGCTTCATGAATTTGGTGACCTGGGAAGCAAAATAGTAGGGGGCTATGGTCACAAAACCACTCATATTTATATACTGCTATACAATATAATTTTGCTTATATTTTTATAAGCAAAAAAAAATAATCTATCTTAAATTTTATCACAAACAAATAAATAGGATGTTATGGGCATCACTGAAACTATGAAATAGGAACCGTGGCTAGAAATGAATTTAAAAAAGTATACCTTCAAATTTAATGAAAGAGAGAATTATGCTTCTGAGAAATAGAATGTATTGAAGAAAGAAATGGAAATTTTGTTTATTTGTTTATTTTTCAAATGGAAATTTTGGAACTGAGAAGCACAATAACTGCAATGAAAAGCCCAGTGGATGGGCTCAATAGCAGAACTGAAAGGACAGAGAAGAGACTCAGTGAACTGGAAGATAGAACAATAGACATGACCCAGTCTGAAGAACAGAGTCAGAGCCTCAGGGACCTGAGGACTATAATAAAAGATCTAACGTTTGTGTCATTGGAATCATGGAAGGAGAAAAGGGAGAGGATGGAGCTGAAAAATTACACTAATGTAATTAATGTAAATACTAATGTAAATAATGACTGAAAATTTTCCAAATGTGGCAAGAAACATAAATCTGCAAGAAGCCGAGAGAGCTCCAAAGAGGGAAAGCCAAATAAACACACACCAAGATACATCACAATTAAACTTCTGAGAACTAAAGACAAAGACATCATCTTGAAAGCAGCCAGAGAACAACACCTTACTTATAGGGGAAAAGCAATTCAAATTACAGCAGGTTTCTAATCAGAAACTGGAGGCCAGAAGAGAGTAGCACAATGTTTTTCAAAGGCTGAAAGAAAAGAACTGTCAATTCAGAATCCTAGACCCAGTGAAATATACTTCAAGAATAAAGGCAGAAGTCAAGGTATTCTCGGATGAGAGAAAACTAAGAGACTTTGTCTTGAGATCTATGCTAAAAGAATGGCTAATGGAGGTTATCTAAACAGAAAGTAAATGATAAAAGAACAAACCTTGGAGTGTCAGGAAAGAAGAAAGAACACTGAGCAAAATATGGAGAAATATAATAGGCCCTTTGAGTTTTTAAATTATGTTGGATGGTTGAAGGAAAAATTATAACACTCTGATTTCGTTCTAAATAATGTAAAGGATATATTTTAAACAATTATATTATAAAAAAGGGAGGGCAGAAGATTGTAAAGACAGGTAAGTTTTCTGTATTCCACTGGAGCTGGTAAAATAATGACATCAATAGACTATGATAACTTATGTATATATAATATTATACCTAAAGCAACAATTTTAAAAGCTATACAAAGAGACACACCAAAAAAACACTGTAGATATATAAAAATGGAATTCCAAAATATGTTCAAATAACTCAAAGGGAGGCAGGAAAAAGAAAACAGAGAAACCAAACAACAACAGGAAAACCTCAGGAACAAGAAACAGAACATGAAAAATAAAATGGCAGGCTTAAGCTCCAACTTAAATCTCAATGGTCTAAATATAATAATTAAAAGACAGAGGTTGACAGAGTGGATTAAAAATCATGGCTCAACTATATGCTATCTACAAGAAACAGCAAATATGATATAGATAAATTAAGATAAAAGAATAGAAGGTAAATCATTAAAACATTAATCAAAGGAAAGTAGGAGTGGCTATTCTAATATCAGATAAGTGCACTTTAGAGCAAAGAAAGTTAGCAGAGAGGGGCATTATATTATGATAAAAGTCAATCCACTAAGAAGACATAGCAATCTTAAATGTATATGCAGCAAACAACAGAACTGAAAATATATGAAGCAAAAACTGATAGAACTGAAAAGAGAAATAGACAAATCCACAATTATAAATTGGAGATTTCAACACCTTTCTCTCACTTGATGGAAGAAAATCCAAGGATACAGAAAAATTCAGTATTACTATCAACCATCAGGATCTAATCAACATTTTTAGACATTCCACACAACAACAGTAGGATACATATTCTTTTTAAAAATACCCATAGAACATATACCAAGATAGATCATATTCTGAGTCATAAAACAAACCCCAATTAAGTTAAAAGAATTGAAATCATACAGAGTATATTCTCTGACCACAATAAAATCAGAACAGAAATCAGCAACAGCAAAATAACAGGCAAATCTCCAAACACTTGGAAACTAAACAACACATTTCTAAATAATCCATGAGTCAAAGAAGAACTCTCAAGGGAAATTTTTTAAAAATACATGGAAGTGAATGAAAATAAAAATACAACATACCAAAATTTGTGGGACACAGCTAAAGCAGTGCTGACGGGGAAATTTATAGCACCAAATGTATACAGTAGCAAAATTAGAAATATATCAAATCAACAATCTAAGCTTCTACCTCAAGAATCTAGAAAGAAAAATAGAAAAAGAAAAACAGAAAAATAACTGCAAAGCAAACAGAAGGAAGAAAATCATAAAGATAAGAACAGAAAGAAGCATATAGGGCCGAGAGAAGACGTATTACCAATATCAGGAATGAAACAGAGGGTATCACTACAGACTTTGCAGACATAAAAAGGATAAGGGATTACTATGAATGACTCTACACACATAAAAATGGCAACTCAGAAGTTATGGACCATTTCCTCAGAAAAACACTAATTATTGGTACATGCAACAACCTGGATGAATCCCCAGAGAATTCTGCTAAGTGAACAAAGACAATCCCAAAAGTAACCTTTTTCATTTGTATAACATTTGACATTATTGAAATGGGAAACATGTTATTGGTTGTTAGGGTTTAAGGAGGGGATAGGATGGTAGGGAAGTAGGGAAGTAGGGAAACATGAGGAATCCTTGTATGGATGTAACTGATTTGTATGTTGACTATATCAATGTCAACGTCTTGGTGGTGCTATTATGCGATAATTTTATAAAACCTTACCATTGGGGGAAAATGGGTGAAGCGCACCAGGGATCTTTTTGTATTATTTCTTGCAACCGCATATGAATCTACAATGATCTCAAAACAAAAAGTTTATTTTAAAAATATTCAACAAAAGTGTAGTGGAATGGAGTGTGGGTGAGGGAAAGCAGTGGAGCAAAGGGGGCTGCACAGTGAGGTAAGGAGAAAAGGAAGGGAATGAAATTGATGTGATTCTTTTATAATACTAGATCCCACTTGTTCAAATGGAGCATTTAAACAACAACATTCAATAAATACTTTTTGTATGCCTCCTATAGCGGAGCCACCGTGTTAGGCCCTAGAAGGAAACAACGATGAAAACATGCTCTCTTCTTTCAGTAGTATTAGATTCTAGTGGGGAAGACAAAACAAGTCTACAATGGCTATGAAGGGTAGTAGAAAGTGATGGATATCGTGTAAGGGATATGCGAAGAGTGTGGGAGCTGAGAGGAGAGAGTGTCTCCTGGCGCAGGATGCAGAGTGTGACTGCATGACGCTTGTGGCCGTTCTTCTGGATCTTGAAGTGTGGTGAGAGGGCACGTGGGGGATAGGGAAAGAGCGTTCCAGGTGGAGGCGACAGTGTGAGCAGTAATCTAAAGTGAAAAGGGTGAGGGTGTTTTCAAAGAACAGTTTATATTTCCATTTGGCTAAAATAAAAAAATTTGATAGAGTCGGTAGGAAGAAGTCTGAAAAGTGGAACAGAATTTTGGAGCACCTTGAATGTCAGACTAAAACTTGGGACATCAACCTAGAATTCTGTATCCAGTGAAATGATCCTTCAAAAGTGAAGGAGAAATAAAGACTTTCTCACACAAACAAAAACTGAGGGAATTTGTCACCAGTACACCCTCCTCGTAGGAAATGTTAAAAGAAGTTCTTCAGAGAAAAGGCAAATCACCTAGGTCAGAAACTCAGATGAAATTAATTGATGCAGTAAACCAGGAAGTAAAAACAGACCCTTCCTCTCAGAAAATGTATGCTTATGAGAAGTAGCACATACTTCTGCCTTTTATTCTTACTTTGTCTTTATTTATTTTAATTCAGTACTACAAGCCAAACCCGCCTATTTTTTTTTTCAGAATGATTTAAGAATGTTATCAGTACGTGATAAAGGTCAGGAAAACTAATTTCCTTCTCCCAATTCATGAAAAACCTGTAGAAACAGGCAATTGTTTTTCATCACAGTGTTTATAAAATGTCTAAGTATTGTATAAGACTTTAGACAAGGTTAATTTAAAATAAATTATTTCTTTTAAAAATTATACATGTATATGAAAGCCCATTCTTTGCCAGGTATTGTGCAAGATAGTTTCACATAGACAGATCCCCCATTTTGTTCTCATATGAACTCCATGAGATTTTTGTCAATGCTTTAGAGTTGAGGAAATTAATACTCAAAGGGGTAAAGTATTTTTCCCAAGGTCATTCAGAGTGAATGACAAGACTGAAATTTGAATCTGCTTCTCCAAAGTCCAAACTGATACCTTTTCATCTATACCAGGTTTGGCATTCTTGACGTATTAGACTGGATAATTCTTTGTTGTGGGGGTCCTCTGCAATGTAGGATGTTTAGCAGCATCTCTGGCCTCTACCCACTGAATGCCAGCAGCAGCCTCCCTCCAGTTGTGGCAAATAAAAATGTTTCCAGAAGTTGCAAAATGTCCCCTGAGGGACAAAATTACTCCTTGTTAAGAACTATTGGTCTGTACTGTGGTACCTCACCTGTAAATTTTTAATCCAAAAATACTTATCCAGTTAAAATAAAGAGCTTATGTAGAACACACGATTGATTGAGCACTTACTGGAAATAAATGAATCGTAAGCAGAAGGGTAAGTGCATATTGTGGGATGGTGAGTAACGTGATCTCCTGGAAGGACTGAAGTAATATACCTGATCCTGCAGACAGAAGAGGAAGCCAGGAAAAGTAGCATCAAAACTTGGTATAAATGGAAAAGTACCAGGTGCAAGAATAAGCTGAATCCATGTGTGACGTTACAATTGAGAGAGAGTTCAACAAGCAGGAAAGCAGACAAGCTGAGGAGAACATAAATATCTGCAACCAAAGCATAAAAGTGAGTCATAAACCTGATAATTCCAAGATATTTTAAACTGAGGCCGTACAGAGAGTTGGGGACCAGGAAAACAGTCAGACCCACAGACATGAGGGAGTGGACCGGAGACTGAAACTAAGACAGAAAGCGCTACAGAAAGGAAGGCTGTTACATGCTACTTGCTGGTATAGTGCCCAGTGAAGGGCATTTTCTACCTCGGCCTGCTGTTGGACTCAATGTAATGAGTCCATTGTAAGAGATAATGTGCAGTCTCATTTGATGTGGATTAGAATTATGATAATGTGGAAGATTATTAGGTAAAATATTTTTAAAATCTTGTTTCTATACCTAATTAGAAAAGTTTAATTCATTAAGAATTACATAATTTCCAAATTGGAAGAGTGAATTGAAACTTTACCTATGATATTACCTCATTAACCTCATGATCAACAGAAATAGCATCCTATGTCAATATCGTGTGGGGCACACTATTGGTTACGTGCTTTGGAACTTAAGAGAGTGATGTAATGGCACTTCTGCTATTGTTTTATCATTTATTCTTACTATAACTTAAAATATTTTCCCATAACATGTCATTTAAGTGCCAATAAATTGTATGCTGCTGCCATGCTGAGAATGCATCGAAAATCAATAACTTTGAAAAGAGGTTGAATGTGATGTGACTCTGTGAGGAAAGCTAAATAATGTGGCCCTTTTTATAATTCAGGGAAGAGCACTCTGAGGGAGAAGCAGCACTAAAATGAAATGTGCTGCAGTGGTACAGATTTACATGTGCTGGAAATACAGCCCCTCTATTTCACCTTTCTTCCCCTGAGAAAATTTTTTTAGAATTGTAAACATTTTGATTTATTGAGGTTCTTAAGGAATGCATTCTTCCCATTAAAAAAAATTGCCCTCTGTAAATGGAGTATTAATATGTTGGAACTGGGAAGTAAGTCATAAGATGAAACTGAAAAAAACTACAAATTATTATAAGTTCTAAGAAGGAAAAGAGTAGCATTAATGAGACAGAATCACAGAGGGAACAACAAAATTTAGATTGAAGAGTCGTAAAAGGTTTGTCGGAGAAGGCAGCATTTGTGCTGAGACCCAACGGATGAGTAGGAGTTTGTCAGATAGAGGACAGAGGGGCGTTCCAAACAAGTGCCTCAGCACGAAAAGCTTGATGTACTGGAGAAACCCCAAGTCTGGCTGAAAGATGAGGAGATACAGAGACCAGATGTAGCAGGTGGAGAGGAGTGTTCCAGTCCGAAGACAGGGTGGGTTCAGATTCTGGCTGTGCTAGATGTTGAGATGAATTAAATTACTTACCTCTCTTTGTTTCGATTTCTTCATCAGCCCTAATATTGATAGGGCTTCTCTCATAGGTTGTTGTGAAGTTTAGTGAGTTAAAATATGTAATTTGTTATTATCATCTTTAGAGATTTATTCTGAGTGCAGTGGGATTCTACTGCAGGATTTAAGTGACAGGGTCTAATTAATCTTTTTAAAAGATCACTCCAGCTACTGCTTCTGTTTGAGAAAGTTTTGATGGGACTTTAAAGGTTTCCAAGACATTTGAAATGATGAGTATCTTTTGGGCTTGAAGTAAAGGGTCCCAGTCACAGGTCCATCTGAGAGAAAAATCAAAATCGGGTATAAATTTGCCAAGAAAAAAAGATCAAATGATAGAAGACTAGGAAGTAATGAATGATTAGGGAATTACATTGGGATACCATGATCTTAATGATGATGAGATTTTACAAACTGAATCATTGATTCTTACTATTTAATTGGTTAGCATATAATGACTAGTGTTTTAGACATCCTAGCTAGTCCACTGGGAGTTTTAAATGAGACCATATATGTAAGATTAAAATATAAAGGAATGGAGTAGGCTAAGATTTTTTCAAAAGGACACAAAACATACTGTCATTAAAGAAACAATGATAAATTGGACTTCATTAAAATTAAGAACTTACATTCATCAAAGGATAACATTCAGAGAGTGGAATGGCTAAAGGTAAAGGGCTGGTGGCCCCACTCTAATGGAGCCTGCGGAGCAACCGGAACCCCATATGTCGCTGATGGGAGTGGAAATTGGCGTGACCAATTTGGGAAACCGTTTGCGGCGTCTACTAACTCTGAACATATATACACCCTATGGAGCAATTCTGCTCCGGAAATGACTACTATGTCAGTTATATCTCAATAAAGCTAGAAAAAACAAGCAAAAAAGGAATGAGTACTTAGGTCCATCAAAGACATGTACAAGAATATTCACAACACCACTGGGGAAATGGTTAAATAAATTGTGGTGTATGTATATAACAGATAAATTAATTCAGAGCAATAAAAAACAATAAACTACATGCAACAAGGTGAATCTCATAAACTTTATGTTAAGCGAAATAAGCCAGACAAAAAGTTCAAAAACAGGCAATACTTATCTTAGTGGGTTGGATGAGTGACTGCCTTTGGAGAGGGGATCAACTGGGAGGACTGGCGAGTCTCCTTCTGGGTTTGTTCTGTATTTTATTCTTCACATTCTGTCAAGCTGAATGCTTTAGATTTGTGTGCTTTATGTAATTTAAAATGTAATTAATGATTAAAAAGTAAGTAATAATCTTTTAAATGTAAAGAACATAGACTTATGTTTTTAAAGGTTTTTGTTTGTTTTAGTTTCTTTCTTTCTTGCATCTTTCAAGTAGACAAAGAGGGTGGTCTGAAGGACATTGGACCTTGGAATAGGAGAGATGCAGCAAGTGTGAGAGGACCTAGAAGGAATAGGAAAGGGGACCAGAGACAGGAGTCTTTAGGCGTATGGATTGGTAGAAAGAACCAAGAAGAAATGAGATAAGGGTTAGATAAATAACGATGTGAAAACCATGAAGAAAGATACTTTTTTGCTCTCTACGATGTGGCGCTCTACACCATTCTTATTTCATATGTAGTAATCAGTTGACCGCAGTTGAGCAGCAGTCTCTCTTCTCAGGGACTAACTTGAATCCTGAAATGATTTCTGCTGGTGTGCTAACTGTCCCTGTTCACATCTATGTTATTTCTGTGTGACACTTCTCCAAAGAGAGCACACTGGAGAGGCTTACAGGTTACTTAAACAGAAGGAAGGCAGTTATAATTACTTTAGTTTGAACAGTTTTAAATACAGTATCAGACTAGATATTCGGCCAGTGCTAAAGTTCCCTGACTTGCTTTTTGCAGCTTTAAGAATTATATTACTTACCTTCTTTCACATTATCAACTGTGTTATATAGTTAGGTTGTCTTACCGCAAGTCTCCCATCGACATTTCTTTTGTATGCATATACTGAAATGATTTTATTTAATAAAAAAAGAACATCTCCTGTGTGGATTTTAAATTTCCCTTATTAAATATTTATATTTTCAAAATGTCTTTATTTAATTGAGTGAGGTGCTTGGTGCCATTTCAAAATAACCTCAGGTGGTAGGTGTAATGACATATCAAAGATTTGACCTTTAGCATTTTAGGATTCTATTTGTCTGCATTTTCTTCTGCATTCATTTAGTCTTAATTTATATGCTATTTCTCTATATGAGTTAATGAGTGCATGTATTTGGCATAAGATTAACAAAAAGAAAATATATCTGAATACATATCATTTCTGTGCAGTCTGACTAGTGTTAAGTTCATTTATATCTCAACTGTGGCAGGTAAAAAATGCTGTGTATAAGGCTGATCGATATTTGTACAAACCTCATTCATTCTCATTAAGTGCTCAGCTGAATAGACCCTGGATCTACTAAACTGATGCCCATTCTCTTCTCACTTCTTTGCAGTCAGCTTATTATATTCTTTTATTTACCTAGAGATACTTTATTTTCCAGTTCTCTGCTATTCCTTTTAGAGAAAATTGAGTGTAATATTTACACTGATATAATTAAATTAACATCTTGCAGCATCTTTTTGGATGCTTTGATAGCATAGATAATCATTTGTCTGGGTAGCTTTCAGCCTAGAAGCAGAGAAATGGAATAATTATCAAGTATAATATTGTGATATAAAAATTATTTTCATTTACCTATGTAAGTATATCTTGCTTGATTTTTAGAAATGGATGTTTCTAACTTGAGATTTTTGTGAAATAGATTATTGGTCAGTCAGCCTACTTATTTATGTTTAAATTATTTATTTTTGTATTTTCTCAGTTTACACAAATCTTTATCACAAGAAGAAAATCTGAAGGATCAGTTTAACCATACCCTTAGTACCTATGAAAAAGCTTTAAAAAATAGAGAGAACATTGTTTCCATCACTCAACAACAAAATGAGGAACTGGCTACCCAACTGCAGCAAGCTCTGACAGATCGAGCAAACATGGAATTAGAGCTTCAGCGTGCCGTGGAGGCCTCCCAGGCGGCCAGTGACAAAGTTCAGAAGTAAGTAAAATGATCTCGCATTATTTCAAAAGCATGAAACAAAACAAAACAAAACCACTTTCTTTTGGCAACTAAATAATATATTATCTGTTATTCCTACTGTTAATAGTTTAAGACAAAAGTAGATTGAACCAAATGAACTTTTTTACTTTGCCTCTCATATCCGTATTTGGGATCAAAAAGTCATTTACTTGGGAATTATGGTTACTATTTACGGCAAACCATTTTTATGTAATAACTGATCTTCATCGGTTCATGGAGGCCATACTATTAAAATCACTTCATAGGTAATAGGTAAAGTTATTAACAAGGTGAAGATGCAGTCAGGTTACCAACTTTACTCATTGAGCTTCACGATAATCCTGCCTGAGTTGAGATCATGTGTGACCTTGCAGTCTTGAGACCTCTAGGCACATAGACTCCGGGACAGTGAAATTAATTTTCATGCGTTGTTCTTCTGAAGTATTCAATACAAATTTTCACAATGCATAATTATATTTGTTTAGTTTCAATGATCTTTGCATTTTTATTAAAATTTAAATAAAGCTGCATAATAAGTCAGTCCTTATGAGAGCAAGCAAAATGTTAACAAATAACTTATCAGACAAAGAAGTTACTTGTCATCTTATGGGACTTGAACATTATAGCAGAATTTCCTATGGCAACTTTAATGCAATAGAACTTGTCATTTTAACTGAGCCCTTCTTTATGTATTGTTAACAGCATTACAGCGTTTGCCTACCTAATCACCTTCAATTTCTAAGACATACCTTTTTCTATAATAATTTTTTCCAGTTTCACAGTATGAAGTAGTGCTAAGTTCAAGGTTTCTTACTTCTCACTACTTTTTATCTGAAAATAAGTCATCTCAGCCATTTCCCCAACATCCCTGAAATTATATTTTGATTAATAGCCCAAGGTCAGGTAAATCTGTAATCAAGATCATTTTAAAACAGATTAGGAATTATGCATATTAATCTTTACTATCAGTGTACCTTGAAACTTGTGATTTATGGTAAGTATTATACTTTTTGTAGGTTTAAAGATTAGGTTTATATTCAGTGAGAAACTGTATCCAATTATTCACAATGTACATTAACATTCTAAGAACATCAAGATATATAGGTAAATTTCATTTCACTGTAGATTACAAATCAGTAACTTTTGACAGTCAGGATCTGATTTAGCTCTATTTGCTTAAAGTCTACAAATAATTACAAATTTCAAAGTTTTCTTTACATGCAATCCTTTAATTTCTATACATGACTAAAATTCCCTAAACAGTGTTTCCCAGAGGCCAATTAGATTTCTAAAAATTCTTTGGAAATGTTGTCAACTTTTTATTTTTAGATCTCATCAACTATGATTATCATTTTGTAAAAGAAATAAGTTTGTATACCAAGAAGTAGATACTGCTTTAAATTGAATACGTTTAACCTTTTGAAAAACTCGCTGGATTGTCCTTATTCTTCACATTTAACCACAGACAGATCAAAACTTGTCAATGGGATGGTATCAATCCATGGATAGTTTAAGTGCAACAATTATGTCATTTACAAGAGTTAAATGTTAAATTTTAATTTAAATGTTAAATCTTTTATTCTGATTTCCTGAAATAAGACCTAGATGAAATAGTGTCAGGCTTTCCTTTTCATATTCAACCCCCATATTGAATTTCATTTTAATTGCCCTCAATTGGGGAGTGTATCTTCATTGCAGTTAATGTGAACATCAGCCTATTTTACTGGGTTTAGGAGGGTAACTTTCTAGGAAAACTACTTTTAAGACTTCGCTAGATGGTATTAGTATTCTCCATATAATCTGAAATTACTTTTATTAGCAATTATTTTTGAAGATCCTTTGTAAATATGTCAGTATTCTAGGCAATAATTACAATTTAAACTAAAAAGGTCCACATTTCCGCTTTTCCCTTCACAACCAAATTTCTTGAATAACTGATCTGTATTCACTATCTCTAATTTTTCAATTCCCATTTACTCCTCTGCTACTCAATACACTATGGCTAGCTCTTAGACTGAAATTGTTCTTAAGATTACCAATAATTTCCTAACTATTAAATTCAATGGCCCATTCCTAATTATATTTTTATTATAAAACTAATATATGATGATGGTAAAAAATAAGTAAAGATGCTCATATAGCTTCAACAATATAGCCTGGTGATTTAAATCTCAGACTCTGAATTCAGTATGCATAGGTATGAGAACTTGAACATTTTATTTTAAAACACTGTGCTAATGTGGACAATAATACTCCTACCTCATAATGTTCTAAGAATTAGATGAGATAATACACGTAATGTTTTTAGAACAATGCATATGGCATAGTCTCTCCTTCTCTTGTCATTTCACTCCACACCGTACTATCTCATTCTTCAGAAGGGCTCTGCCCATGCCTTATATGTGTTAGTGCCTCTGCTTGGAGCCTTTTGCCCTTTTCTCCCATGAGAAAATTGTTCATCCTATGAGATTCAGTGCAGCATAGAGGAAAGAGGCAGCCTTTGTAGTCAAGTCAGACAGACTTATGTTTGAATCCCTGCTTTCCTACTTATTACCTATGAGATTTGGGGCAAATTACTTAACTCCTGGAAGCAAAAGTTCCTCAGTTAAAAAATTCTGACAGTAATACTGGCTTCATAGGCAGCGTCGATGAAAGGAATAAACTAGATAGCATGTAAAATGCCTAGTTCAGTGCCAGTTACTTTATTATAAGCATTGTATAAATTATATTATTAGTATCATCATAGTCGTCAAACTAGCAAGACTAGTTCAATTGCCCCTTCTCTACAAAGCCTTCTCCAACTTCCTAGAAAGTTACATCACTCTCTTCTGTGTGTTGTTATAGTATTAAAATTACTCCCCTGAAAATAAAGCCTTCCCATTCTCCTGTATTTCCTGTCTCAGTTAATAGTCATCAGCAATTTCAGCACCGTCCTGTTCCCTCACTCTTCCTTACCGGTCACATTCACTTTGCCATCAGTCTGTCTCACTGCCTAAGTGTCTCCTGATTCCCTCCACCCCATCCTCACTTGTTAATCGCATTAATTCAGGCCCTCATCGTCCCTCCTCTAAACTGTCGGAATAATCAGAAAACTAGTGTAGTACCTGCCTCTAGCTCTCTCAAGTTTATCTGCCTCCCTGCCACCAAAGTTAATTTTTCTAAAACATAAATCAGGATATAGTACTTCCCTATTTAAAATCTTTCAGGGGCCCTTCACCCCCTACAAGCTAAAGTATAAACAGCTTAGCATGATGTATGAGGCCCATCACTGGCCTTCTCCCATTGTTCTAGTATCATTTCCTCCCACAATATGTCTGCACATGCTATTTCTTCTATTTAGAACATATTCCTCCCTTTTAGTACCTGGCCAAATTTTTATTACTCCTTAAAGTCTAGTCTAAATGTTACCCCTATGGTTTATTTTATTTTATACCCCTTCTTTATTTTTTCATTCTTTATTATTTTCATAGTACTTAGTCCATACCTTTATGAGAGACCTTAATCATCAAGGTGTTATCATTGTTTTGTGTATCTGTTTCCTGTCTACTCCACTCACTGCAAAATTACCCATCATTGAGCTTTCCCAAGCTCTGGACGGTGTTCTGTTCATCTTTGTATCCCCATCTCCTCCAAATACTCGCACAGCTGCCTGCTGTAAGGTAGGTACTCCATAAATGCATATGAACAAATGAACCAGAACAACTTAATAGTTTGATGGAATGACAAAATAAAAGCGGATCGGGTCAGGCATACCCAGGAGAATTTCAGATGTGCTCTGATCTACTTTAGGCCCTAGAGAAAAATTTTTTATCCCCACCCAGTACCCAGATCTTACTAGTTTCATAGAAAAGGATGACATTTATGGCTGGTCCTGCCCACCTCCCCTCACTGGTGCCACCACTCCTTTCTCTCTTCTCAGCATTGCGATCTCTTACTTCGTAGAGATCAGCTTTTAACCCTTGTTCTAACTACCAACTTCCATCAAGTGTAATTACATTTAAAAGACCTAAAATCAGTAATAGTGTAGAGTGACCCTATGCTATTTCTAATAATTGTAGACTTTTAAATTTATATTTTAATTTCTTTCAGAGTCAAAAAATTTTCTTAAATATTTTAGTGTATAGGAGTATTCCTGGAAAGGAAGGTTGTGCAGAATTACCATTCATAAGCCAGCCAATATTTATAGGCAGATAATCACTCACAGGGTAAAATGTAGTGAATGCCAGACCTCATTACCCGAAAATAGCTTCTTGGCCCAGGTGTCATAAAGCCTAAAATTTCACCAGTGGAAATCCATTCCCTTGAGTTAAGCATTACTTTCTTTATGTACTTCTCTTGAAAAAATGTGTAGGTTTGTGGAAGAAGAGCACATTGTGATTTAGCTTTTAGATCGCTCTTTTGCTGATGCGCTGGGTTTTGGAGAGTCATATGGAGGCAGAGAGAACTAAAGAGCAGGTTAAGAGCACAGGAACTTTGTAAGAAAAACTTCTCTTAGTGGTTTTGCCAAGGACCATCCGTAATCCTCATTTATTACAGAGAAAACTGATACACCAATCCATTAAAGGATGTTTTTATCATCACAAGAGATTTAAAACTCTATGATTCTTTATGCTATATTTTATTTTCCATCTGTCTTTCCATCTACAGATATGCTTCTTGTGGCCTAGAACAAAAAGTTTTCCGAGGGATTTTTAAAATGTATTTTACTACACTTAACATGCCTAAGCAACACGTAGTTACTTAAAACAAAAGTATTTACAAGCAAGCTTGTAAGGTTAGATCTCTCAAGATCTAGGTTTTACAGTGAAGTCACTTTTGTCACATGTCATCTTTACTATAGGCCAGATTTACACTGATGTGTTTCAAATTACCTTGTAAACTGTAACTATATAATGAATAGATGAGACAAAAAGATGTAGGAAAAAAATTGTAAACTTTTAAACATATTTTCAAGAAGAAATGTATCAACTATTTAGAATTTTTCTTTCCTTGCTTTTCTTAAAAAAATCAGTTACTTAAAATGTGCATGTATTCTGCTGATTTTTAATTGCGTAATTAAAATATCAAAGATCAGTGTAAAACATTTCCTTTTGAAATATAGGGCATCCTGAGTCTTTTGAGTGGTACTGACAGAAAAAAAAAAGAAGAGCTAACAAAGTCTTTCCTGCCTCTTGGCCAAATACTGATTTCTATGAAGAAGTTGAGGTTACAAAGAAATTGTGAATTCTCAGCCTGGTTTCCCTGCTGATGAGTAAGAACTGTCTGTAGTTCTCTTCGAGGTGTCAGGGGAGTCACCATAGTATCACACAAGGGTTCTTAGCGTAGAGCAAACACACTTTGCACAAACTCAGCTGCTTAATCTGTTTGCAGATTGAATTCTAAAACAGGGTAGATGACTCTGGATGCTGGGAAGGGGAACAGAGCATTCCACAGTTTCTTGATTTAGGGGGAATAAAAAAAGCCTGCTATTCTTATTTACAAAATAAAAAAGCCTATGATTTTCATCAAAAGACTTCAATAAACTTTTTAGTTTTGTTGCTGGCTCCAGAATCTGATTTTAACCATAATGAAAAATAGTTGTGCTAAAATATTCTGATGTAGTTTAATATGAAAGCCATCAGTGAATTTTTTATAATTGCATTGTCTTTTCATTAAAATTATTCTTCTTGCCAACTTTACCTGTGATATTTTCCCTATAAATTGTTGGTTGGACTGTAAGTTGCAAAGCAATATTAGACATATCTGAACACTTTGTAAATACTTGTTGATTGAATCAAAGAATAAGTTTCATAAATTCTCAACTCAGCATAAGGTTTAAATCAATATTTAAAATAATGTTGAAAGTTGACTTTTATTAATATTATTAATAAATGGAAAGATTTAAAACTTTTCTGGAAATTGCTCTTCAAAATGTTTTTTTGCGTTTGAAACTTAAAAGCTCTGTGAAATATGATACACACCTCAGCAAATAATAAGTCAAATAGTTAATTTATTTGTGTTAGTTTATGATCAATTGACTACCCTAGTCAGCTTTGGAAGGTACCTTCTAAGTCTAAATCTAATTAGATGTAGCTTTATTGTCATTTATATATGGATGATGGACTCAGATGACTCCTAAGTAATCATTGTAAGATGTACAGCATCAAACGTGCTTAATTTTTATGCTTCAACACATGATGTGTTTTTCAAGAATTTAATATTCTGGATTTGTAAACATAACACATGTTTTTAAGTTAAATACATGTTTAACTTATGAAATACAAGTCTTGTACTCTATCAAACAAGTATGTATTTTATAAAAAATTCAATTCCATTATATATTTGTATAGTGGATCACCTCTCTCATCCATTGAGTACATAAAGTAGATTTCTTTAGAGGTATTTTTATTATATAGAGATACCTACCATGTTTGATAGATATAGTTATATTCATTTCTTTATAAAAACTAAAGAATTTGGGCTTACAACTTGATCTTTAAGGGGTGTCTCACTTTGGCATGAAAAAGAAACATAGTTTTAATTGTCTAGCTCATTCCTTTCTACGAGGGAAAGATTAATGTAGGATTATTAAAATGGAAGCCTAACCCAGAATTTGAGAAATTCCAATGAAGTGAAAACTGAAGGATCCAGGCTAAAGAAGAAAAGAGATTCTCTGAATCTAAGAATCTGCACTTTCCCTGAGAAGTTACCTTTAGAGTTAACTTTTTGGACTGAATCTTATAGAGCATGAAAGTAGGGACTAAAAAGTTACATTACAGCGCGGCGACTTGCGTGTGATCTGCTTCTCTTCTGGTAGGTGACCTAGAGTTGAGCTCGTTTACATTTGTGCCTACCGGGACAGAGAGAACATGTTTCAGATGAGCACAATGGAGAGAAATGAGAGAAAAAGAACAAAAGAGTAAAATATGTCAGAGAGCCATACTGTTTCAGTTTAAGACTAGATGAAATGCTAGAATTTTTGTTGTTTTTCGTTAATCACAGTGTTACAGTAATTAAAAGTCAGAGATAGAATTCTGATTATTTTAGGGAAATTATAGGATCCACTTAACAATAATCATGTACATTTTAACTAAAACTTGACAGGTTAAAAAAAGTCAGCAGGAATTCTTATACCTCAGCCACATTCAGGTGTGATTTTCACACATACACTTGAAATGTAAGTTCCTTGGAGCAGGCATATGATCCAAAAAGTATCCTTTTCCTGGTTCTGTTCTTAGCGCCAGTTAAAAGCCTTCTTACTGTTTAACCCTTGACAGGCTACATAGTTCCTGGGTACTTCTGTGAAGATGGGAGAACACATCCATCTTACCTGAGAATAGTTTTAGAACTGATAAAAATAAGACGTATAAAGTGATTTGAACTTCCTAGGAAAGGTAACTTAATAACACTAACCACTAGTGTACTTTAGAATACTTTTGTTGTAGTGAAGGGGAAAAGGAAGCTATTGTAGAAATTAGATTTCTGAAGTTTTCATCATTCCTGCTTGAATGTTGCTCAATCTTATTGTACTTGATAACTCATTCAGAACTTCTTCCTTTGCTTTTTCTATTTTTAAACACACAGAAGACTAGATATAATATATCTATCTGTTCATATAGCAAAAGCCTACATTTTTATATAAATCAGGGTCTGGTTTTCTTTTAATAGATCCTCAGTATACTCATCTAAAATCTGATGTACACTTCCCTACTAGGTATAGGTTTTATTACCAAAATATAATTAGAAAAAAAACCAAATTGAACCCAAGAGCAAGTAGAAATACAAATTTCACTTGGATTCTAAGATTCCATGTTTGATTATTTCTCCCCACAAAGTCAGGGATTTGCCCACCTGCACATTTGGCCCTTAATAAATATGGAATGAAAGCATCTTTGCTTATTTCAGTGTAACTTTGTCTGATGGTGAAATCATAAACATTGTCCATACATAAACTTTCTTCTTGATCATTTACATTTCAAGAGAAAAAAATCACTTATAACAATATAGTATATGGTAGCAGCTGAAGTGCATCTTCTTTCTTTCTTATATTTTTATATATATTCTCGAACAAGTCAACAGAAAGGTTTTTTCTTCAGTTCTTAACCTATATATAAAGAAAAAAATAGTCATACTACTGTAGATTACTTCTTCAGGTGTTTCTGTAGAAAGATTAACTAAAAGTGAAAAATAAGACGCCAAAAATTACATAGTAAACAATATTTTGGAACTTATAAACTTTTTAATTGCATTGGCATTTATACCATTCAAACTGATAGTTCTTGGAACATCATCATCGTGTGACTTTTTCCTTTGCTGCATATAGCAGTATCCTAAAAGCATGTGTTACTTCTCTTTGTGTTGCCATTTGCCGTTTGACAAGCTATATAATGGTAAAAATAACATATAAACATTTAAAATCTTGAAACCTTTTCCTTAAATTAAACTAATCTGCCTTCTGAGCTATGTGTATTTCACATCATTCTTCCAAGAAGTTCTCGAAGGGCCTAATCTTTCCCAGAATGATGGGAGTAGCACAGTTCAAGAACAAGAATGAATCTCTGTATAATCACACCACAATGTGAGGTGACCCTAAGACAGAGAACTGACCAGATACACATATGGGTTTTAGGAAGACTTTCTGATGCTCTTTTTTAACACAGCTGTGAGAAGAATGTGGCTAAGATTCAATAGTCATTCTTGAGTAGAGCTGGCAAAGGAAACCATGAGGAGAAGAGAATTTAACACATGGGTGTAAGAGAGTACGGCTTCATTGATGCGATCTGAGGGGAATGCCTAATGACTGGAAGAATCAAACTTGGCAATGAAAACACAAAGCTCTTTTCATCAATTCAAACGCGGACTCGAAAGCTGCAGATGGTCACCTCCAGCCTTGTCTATTCAGTGCGAGGTTTTATAAAATGGCACTTTGGTGAATACTAACAGATCAAAACAAAGATTTAATAACATAAAGATGTGGTGTTCATTTTTAAATGAGTATACAGGTCAATGTCTCAGAAAAGGATAAAAAGAGTACCTTTTATATGTGGGTCTAAAGTCTTTTTGTTATTTCTCAGCTTCAAAAATAAATGACATTTTTAACGTACAGATTATGTTTTATGGAAAACAGTTTACGTTATGCAAAAGAGACCAAAATCAGGGTTTATATTTACTCTCCTTGATTTCATTGCTTCTATTTGAGGACTCTTAAGTTATAACATTTGTTAATGTCATTCTTTAATATTTTCTTGAAGCTCCCTTGATAGGATAAATATATGTTGCTGTTCTTAAGGATGAATCAATCTAATTAAAAGTTTAGGGCGAAATATTTTATACGTGGAATAGAACTTTTTTCTTACCTTCTCAGAGAATGCAAAGAGACATTGTTTAGTACAAAAGAAGTCTTTGAACTTTAATGCAGTCTTGAAAATACATTTTTTCTACTTTGCATTTGATTTTCTAAGATTTTAGAAATTCATAATAATTATTTATACATTAAAAGATAATTCACTCTGTTTATTTTGTTATTTATGCTTACATAACTGAATATTACTTTAAGTTAATATATGGTATACTTTTCCAGAATAAATTTTATTATTAGATTTGGTTAGCACTTTATAGTATGTAAAATACTTGAGCTAAATGCAAACATATTAAGGTTTATTATCGAAAATAAGCTTAACATATGAACTTAAATAACTTATTAATAGTTTTCATGTTTCTACTATTTGTAAAGTAAATATAAGGAGTAAGTCTGTATTACTAATACTTTTATCTAGTAGGTGACACTAACATAATAAATTAAAACACTACAATTGAAAGTTAAAGGGGAGGCAGCTTAATATCTAGTAGAAATATCAGTGAACTAACAGAACTCTTGACTGTCATTAACTGGGTATGTACAAGTCGTCAAATTGTGTTTCTTCTCCGTTTCCTCATCTGGAAGGTGGAGCTGACGTACTTGCCCTATCTACTTCAAAACATGGCTGTGAGGATCAAATAAGATGCACATGCGTAAAAGCACTTTGAAAAGTGTGATGCACTCTATAAATATAAGCCATTGACGGAAGAATATCTTCTACTTATAATATACATTTTAAATAAAAAGTTATTGGAACCAGAAATAGTAAGTGAGAAAAATAATATTTTAGCTCAGAGACATAAGGTAAATACCATGTAACTCTGAGAAAGAGATTCTTGACATAGACCTTGGAAACTGGAAGTAAAGAGGATTCTTTGCATTCTCATACATTACTGGTGAGAATGCAAAATGGTAAAAACCACCATGAAGGAAAATTTGATGATATCTAACAAAATTACAGAGTCAAAATTCTTTGACTAAGGAAAATCACTTCTAGGAATCCATCCTGAATATATACCTCCATGAATATGAAACAACATAAGAATTACAGCATTGTTTTTAACAGTAAAGAGAAACAACCCAAATAGGAGAATAGTTGAATAAACTATAGCATATTCACATACTGGAATACAATGCAACCGTAAAAAAGAGAGTAAGGAAGATGTTTATAAAAACTGAGATTGAGTGATTTCAGGACATATTGCTAATTGAAAAAAATCAAGTACTAATAATATGCTACCTTTTATGTGAAAAATAAGAATAAAAGGAACAGGAAGGATAAAACAGAAACTAATGCAAATGGTTACCTTTGGAGTTAGATAGGAAAGAGAACAGGCATAGGATGGGAGTGCAACTTTTCTGATTATGCCTTTTTGTATAGTTTTGGCTTTTGAACCATGTATGTGTTTTACATCTTCAGAAATTAAAATCAGGGGCCGGCCGAGTGGTGTAGCGGGGAAGTTCGCGTGCTCCACTTTGGCCAGGGGTTGTCTGGTTCAGATCACAGGCACGGACCTACGCACCACTCATCAAGCCATGCTGAGGCGGCATCCACATAGAGCAACTAGAAGGATGTATAACCATGACATACAACTATCTACTGGGGCTTTGGGGAGAAAACAGGAAAAAAAGAGGAGGATTGGCAACAGATGTTAGCTCAGGGCCAACCTTCTTCAAAAAAAAAGAAAAAGAAATTAAAATCAAATAAAAAAAGATAAAAAGCAAACCCTGAAAGTAAATACAAATTAAATGTACCTAACTGAATATCAAAATGTTAAGATACTTATAGAGAGAAAATAATCAATTCCAGTATCTTTTGATCATTGTGCTCTGACTACACCTCCTTAGTGGCATATATTCTAAGGACAAAAAGAAATGCCAAAAAATCTTAAACTTTGCTCAGCATATTCATACTTAGTTGTACTATTGGTTATTAACATTTTGAAACTATTTTATGTATATTGTTGGGTTGAGCAAATAAGTAAATAAATATTATTAGGAGTCAAGATTTTCACTGTAAAAGAAATGGCATTAGGAAAAAGAAACTATAATATTACATTTGAATTGAAAATAGTATGAACTCATGATTTAAAAAATATATTTTTTTCTTAGTTCTATCCACTGAAAAGGCCTTAGAAGCAATGGACACACCTAACACCCAGATTTTAGTTTCTAAATACATTTCCCATTAAAGGGTGCCCAAGTCCTAGGTCTGGAGCAGGGAAAGTACAGTGAGTCTGGATTATCTTTTTGTGCCAGAAAGCAAGAGAGTATCCAAAGACTAATAAGGTGGTGTCAAAAGGACCCAGGAGCCAGCTTGAAAAGGTTCCCACTGACCAAACTTGAGAGAATTTATGCATCAAAAAAAGAAAACTGTATTCGATTATAGAATATTTAATTTTTACATCTTAGAGTCTGTAAAGATATGAAAAAAAAGATGGAGGATGAAAAGGAAGAAGTTCTTTTGTACAGAAGAATGGCTGTTAATAAATGTAGATAGAATGATAGAATGAGAAAACCACCACCTTGTAACCCCCAATGTGATTAATTCAAGCCAAGACCATCCATCAGCCATACAATGCATTAAAAGAAGCTATTTTGGCACTAGAATCAGTTGGTCTAGTTTGGGAAAACTTACTTAGCATATACCGAGGAGTTCAGAGCTTAAAAATCAGAGAGGGCTTAGACATGGGGATTTAGGATGTCAAGTGCCTTCGAACAATGTTTAGGGATTTATTATTAAAATTTACTTTAGAAATTTTTCTTGCTCAAATATTCTGTGCTTATGTAAATGATAGCAGATAGACCTAAACCATTCAACCTTTTATCAAAATTCATCTTTTAAAGAAACTCACTACAATGTAAAGAAGTTTTACCCTAGAGACTTTATCGATATCAGAGTAGGTACTAATCCTTTATTTAAACTTTTATATTTTGGGGTTAATTTTGATTTTTTAAACTATTGCATTAAAATATTATTTATCTTGATTACTGAGTTTTTTTTACACCCCTTAACTTTTTCACCTGATTTGAGTGCCTCATTTACCTCACCCGAGTTCTAGCCCTGAATGCTTTATAAAAGATGAGAAAGACACTACTTTACCCTCATTCAAAAAATAATAATAATGATAACTTACCCTAACTTGTATGATTTCTACTGAATGATGTTTCATGTTCAGACGTGATAGTGGTTTGATGGAGCTGAACAGCTGTGGTTCTTCCCACCCTGTGGAATTTGGCCCAGTTTTTAATTATATCCTGTCCAGAAAGTCTACCACTGTCTGAATCTCCGTTTATTACTTCACAGTCATGGCCTGTACCACTTCTGTCAACTGTTGCTTTGTCTTTATTTCAATAATCTGTGTAGATCAGTCATCATGTCTATTGACAGTAGGGTCGTGATTACATTCTAGACCCTAAATCTTGATTTCAGTTTGAGAATATGTGGTTTTTATGAATCAAAGATAAACCAGGTAGAGAAAATTACTGTGACGATGCCAGCTTAATAAGTTGAATATTACTTTTACTTTGTAGGCCCCTGGCTTAGTCTGAAGTTTGAAGGTGCATTGATATATTATCTCTACTACTCTCCCAAAGGATGTTGTCAGTCTTTTGAATTAAACTTGAATCAGGTTGATTTGTATTCCCTGTTAATCAAAATTGGAAATGTTGACATTAGAAAATTTCATTCAGTGCTAATTATATATGACTTTTATGAAAGTTAGGAAAGAAAGAATCCTACATTTTAAAGTTTAGTATCAGCCTAAAGCCCTATGAAAACAATAGTGAGTAGCTTAATAAGCCGTCCTAATAAGATACCTTAATAAAACTAACCAGTTATGCTAGCTTGCTGCATTCCACTTGGCAATATAAAAATCAGTGACTCATTTCCTCCATCATTAATTGAAACTTTTCTGGGTTTAAAATGATCAAAAACCTCAGCAACGTTACAGCAACGTTTCCCAATCTTTCTTGACTCTTGAATCCCTTTAATAGTAATACATACTCTCTAGGTAGAGTTTTAAGCATCCTTTTTGCATTGGTATAAGATAAAGAATTTAATTTGCATTGATTGTTTTATAAATTTTATTTAAATATAATCTTTAATATTCATAATATGCAACATCACATGGTGTTTGACTTATTTCAGCTATATAATAAAGAGCATAATTTAAGTTTTATAGCGGATTTTAAGTTTGGTTTAGGAACTAAATACATATAAGAAAGTAGGTTAAAATTTAGTAACATGTAATGACCTTAAATAACTGCTTATGAGCTGATATTGGAATACTTAACATTTTACTTTTAAAATGAAATGATAGAGGTTTATTGTTATTCAGCAAACCTCCATTTGCTGGAATATTTCCACAAATAGCATATTAGGTTTTTGGTCTTTACTTCAACATGTGTAAAGCTAAATTAAATATTACTATTATTCCAAAATTTTCTCTCTTTAACTTTGGTTTTTAAGTAACAGCTACTAAATAGACGATGTGAGTAGTTTGATCAAATGAACACAATTTAGAGATCTGGTGTTAAGAATCTTGAGGTAAATTTACAGATTTATTTTCATGCCTATCATTAATTTATATTTCAACATCAGTGTACTTTCTGCCTCCTCTAAGTATTCAGTGGTTCATTAGGGGTGGAAATTAAACAGTTTACAACTGAGAAAGAAAAAAAATTATGCTAAAAAACATGTTGACCAGCTATGTTCAGCTGAATGATACATCAACTAAGGGACCAAGTCATGAACATGCTATTCTGATCTTTGCTTAACCTCCGCTTCGCTCATTCATGTGCACTCAGAAGTTCTCAAACTAGCCCATCTTAAAAGGCTAAATAGATATATTAAAGGCAAAAATATTTAATAATAATTTTATGCTTTGGCTTCAAAAATAGAACTCAGAACAGACATTACCCCCTTTGGTTACATAATCTCCTGTGAATTTCTAAATTACAAAATGAAAAAATGATACTTTAAAGAATTTCATTATATAGTTTTGCACACCCTTTTTATTCTTTTGTCAATTTTAACACACTTTTATATTGTTTATAAAAACATTTATTTCCTCAAAAACATATTTTAAAATACTTTTATTATTTATTAGCAACCTCCCCCCTGCAAATACATATTAAAGTCAAATAAATTAACTGAATTGGTTAAATTAGGATATAAGTTATGGAAAGAAAAGAATCATTTGCTGGAAAAAACATGTGTTGCAGCATATTAAATAAATATTAATGGTTTCTTTACAAATCTTCAAATAAGAGAACATTTTTCAAAAAAGGAAATTTAATAGTTTAATATAGAATAATTGACTGTATGCTTTAAAATACTAAGTAAATATTTTTCTCATCATGAGCAAAGTGTACAACTTGAAGACCTGATTTGTTTGTGTTAGTGGACTTACTAAATATTAGCCTTTGCTAGTCCAGTTTATGCCATTTATCTTTCCTATGCCAACACTCTGATTTTGCTCTGAAGTATTCTGCAACTTGCTGTTATATGATACTAGCCCCAGAGCTAGCTTTTCCAGTTTACTGAGTAGCTTGGTATATTCTGTAAGTAATAAATCAATAAAACCTTTTTGTAATGCACAAACTCCTATCTCTATGAAGCAGTTATAAGCAAACTGTAAGTGAACACATGAGTCCAAAAAAAAGTGTGTTCTGATTATATTGACTCTGAAAACATTTGATTTTCATAGAGTACATCATCTATTGTGTGGTATAAATTGGTTGTAGTATTGCTTATAATTTTTCGAGTAATACATCCAGTGAATAGTAAAACAATAAAAATGTTTATATCCTAGGAATACATTTTAAGTAATTATTCTGAAGAGCTACATGTTGGTGGTATCTTTGAGCAAATTAATAGATATGAATCATATTTCCTGTTTAGGGAATGAAACTGGGACCTATAAATAAAATCTTTATCCTTAGTAATTGAATTTTATATTGGTTTCATGCATTTTCTATATCATATTATGATAGATAACAAAAATGAATTAAAAACTATTAAATAACATTTAGTAACAATTTAAACACAGTAAACTCTACATTGATTTAGGAAATGTGTCCAGAAGGGAGTAAGATAAATGCGTCAAAGAATTTACTTTAGCAATCATGTCATCTTGCTCATTTTTAAATAATTCGTGCTTAATGTAATGTTTCATTACTCATTAAAATTTGACCAAGTCTTAAATAGCTAACCTGTCTGGCTACCTGATTCTTTAATCAGACTGTACATCCATGATAAAATATAGCTGTGATAACTGTTTTCCTGATAGATTTATCACTTGCAGAAGTAGCCCTTTTGAATACTAGAAAGAGGTTGTTTATAATTGGTTGATGTAGATGTCTTAACTAGTTATCGTAAAGTGAAAAACTAAGTATAAATCATTACAATTGGGTTGGTTGAGGGAGTAAATAGATGAGTTATAATAGCCATGCCAAATATAAATACGGGATTTTTTTTCAGATCTCAAAAACAAATGTATTTCATTCTAAATAAAAAAAAGATGAAAGAGAAAATTCCTAATGGATAAAAAGCCATGATTTAAATATCTTCCCAATTATAATTACAATAAGAAGGATGGTGAACAATTTTTTTCATGTCTTTATTCAACAAATATTTTTTAAACATGTGCTGTGTGTCAGGCACTGTGTCAGGCAGTGGGGAACAACATCGAACTGTGCCTTGACCTCATGAAGCAAACCTTCTTTCAGGAGAGTCAGGTATTAAATATTCACACAAATTGTGTTTAATGCAGTGAGGAAAAATTCCTGTGAGCTGTAAGAGAAAATAACAGGGAGATCTAATTTAGATCTGCATCAAGGGAAGAGGCTGGGGCCAGAAGTATAAATAGGAATTAGCCAGGGGAAAAAAACCTTCCGTGTGGAAGCCAAAGCAAAGAACTTGGCACACTGGAGAAACTGAAGGAAGATCTTGCAGCCAGAGGGCAGCTTGGAACAAAACAGGAGGATGGAGTAGTACGCAGAGTGAGATCTTGAAGAAGCTTGGAACCCTTGTTAAGGTTTTTGTCTGTTTAGTTTCCATTTTTTATCTTACAAGCCATGGAAGTCGTTGAAAGATTTTAATTAGGGGACATGTTCTGATTTGCATTTTTAAAAGATTAACTCTGACTGCTGTGTGGAGGATAAATTGGAATGGGACAAGAGTAGAAGTAGAGAGACTCATTAAAGGAATAGCACTGGTGAGAAATTGTAGTGACTTGGACCAGGGGAGAGTCGTCGGAGGTGGAGAACGTAGCAGGACGGGAGATCTGTGTGGCATCCAGGTGGTAGACTTCCTGGATGGGATGCGGAGTATCAAGAACTCCCACATTTTTGTCTTGAGCAACCTAATAGATGGAATACCCTTTATTGGGGTTGGGAAGACTAGAAGAACAGTGCTGAAATGGAAACACATTTTTAGCAAGTTTAATTTGAGTAGTATACAAGACATCCAAGTAGATATCCTATCCAAGAAGATATCCTTTCTCAAAGGACTTACGCTTATAACAGGTAATCCTCCAAATTGTTCATAGGTCCATTTAAGAAAATATTTGGGATTTGTATTCCTTATATTTGTTGTAAAAAATTCTAATGAAAGAAGATAACCTGCAGTTCTCGTGTTTGATAACCTTACCATTAGGCTGTCTGAGGAGGCCAGACAACATCCTGTGTTTGATGTCTACAATACCAGGCAGGACCTAAGAACACTAGTTAGTCTATTTTTCCTCCTAATAGTTTAGATCATTTTTCCCAAAAGTTTTAGTTGAATCATCTTGCCAAGAATCAGTTTAGGTTTTAAAACTCTGTCATTCACACATATATGTCAATATTTTGTGCCAGAACTCTTTGCTATATCTGTTTCCTGATAATAATGAACTTGTATCATATTGAAAGATATAATGGATACATATTAACCAGACAAGTCTATAATTTGAAACCAGAATGTTATGTTATATTTTGTTTCAGGACAAAAAATGTTTTGCTTCTGAGGTTTATATTAGTTTAGTTATCTATTGCTGTGTAACAAATTACCCCAAAATATAGTGGCTTGAAACAACAATTATGATTTCACAGTTTCTGTGGTCAGGAATCTCAGTGCAGCTTAGCTGGAACCTCTGGCTCTGGGTCTCTCACAAGGCTGCCATCATCTCAAGGCCTGACTAAGAAGGATCTACTTTCTGGATGACTCCCGTGGTTGTTGTCAGGATTCAGTTCTCACAAGCCTTAGACTGAGGCCTCAGTTCCTCTCCTGCTCAAGCTCCTCACGGGCTTCTTTGGTTCTTTGCTGTGTGGGCCTCTCCATACAGCATCTCACAACGTGGCGGGTGGCTTCAATGGAATGAAGAAGCAAGAGGGCAAGAGAGAGAGTAAGCTAGCACAATGGAAGTCATAGCCTTTTGTTACCTAATCACAGAAGTGACGTTCCATCACTTTTGCCATATTCTGTTCGTTAGAAGCAAGTCACTAGGTCCAGTCTACACCAGTGGGGAGGGGATTACAAAGTGGTGTGAATACCAGGAGGCAAGAATCGTTGGGAGCTATATCAGAAGCTACTTCCCATAAAGTTTTTAAAAACTTTTATTAGGCATTAGGTAGCTGAAAATTGGTGGTCTGTAAGACATTCAGTTAATCATATTGCTTCATGAGCAGTGACAGTTGTGGGAAAATGCACAACCACAATCTGACCTTAGGATACCATCACAATCCTCTGAAAATCTACAAAATCCTATCTAAAGAAACCAAAGGTCATGGCAGGGTGAAAACTTCTAAAGAAACCAAAGCCTGAGCCAAAATTAAGTACGAAGAATCATGCATATTCAGAAACTAATAGATCATGAAGAGGGAAGTTAGCAGAATCTGGCTGTGTTGCTCTCAGTTCTGGCCAGCTTCCTACTTAAAAATTTGAATTTTAAAACTCAAAGTGCTGCTAGTTAGTGTAAGAAACAAGGAAGGAGGAATTCTGTTTTTATCTCTTTCAGATCAGGATGAATACGGAGAATCTGAATCAAGATTTAAGCCAGCCCGACTAGTAAAAATGAGAAAAATAAAAGAATAGAGGGAAAAAAGTGCTCCACTGTGGTGAATTAGAAAGCTAATCAATATTATTTGAATGTATGCTGAAGTGTAGCAATTGTATTGGTACTTCAAATCTGTTGTTGATATTGATGCTATTAATGATGAGAAGCATAATTTTTTTTAATTCAGCAACAAAGGAAATAAGGCAAAAATTTGTTATTAAATATAGGTATTTAAACACTGAATCTGGGCCGGCCCCGTGGCTTGGAGGTTAAGTGTGCGCGCTCTGCTGCTGGTGGCCTGGGTTCCAATCCCGGGTGCGCACCGACGCACCGCTTCTCCGGCCATGCTGAGGCCTCGTCCCACATGCAGTAACTAGAAGGATGTGCAACTATGACGTACAACTATCTACTGGGGCTTTGGGCCGGGGGGGGGAAAGGTTATAAAAAAATAAAAATAAACAAACACTGAATCTTGTTTTAAAAGGACAAAGAATTGTAATAATTAATCTGAAAGATTACCAAGAAATAAGTTGAAATAATAATAAACATGATTATTGCCACCACAGAAAAGTCAGTGAATGGACAGCTGTCAAAATATTTTGGTAAAATAAGACTAAAAAGAGCTTTAAATAATGGAAGGATGAAAGTTGAATGAGAGTAGTGCCTGCCCATCTCTAAGTACCTTGAATTATTTGAAGGTACTTAGAAAATTCTTTGAAACTTATTTCTTCTGCTCTCCAATTCAATTATTATTTTAAACAAGTGTGTATTATTCACCGGGCATTGAGTTAGACTCTGGGAATCACTGGTAGATAAAATGAAAGACAGCAGCACCTACCATCACTGGGCTGACAATCAACAAGGGATATTGACAAGTAAACAGCACCTATTATAGGGGAAGTGTGTGTGTGCGGTGCGATGGAGCACGCAGGAAGGATACCTCTCAGACTTGGGTCAGTCAGGGGAGGTTTAGAGTTGTGAAAAGCATGTATGTTCCATTAACTCTGTGGGTCATGTTGCTAGGGGTTTTGATTACCTGTTAGAGTATGCTGTAGAAAAATGATCTAGAATGGAAGATTCAGGCCCCCCCCAAAATATGATTTTAAAATATTGAATATACTGTAGCATATGTACAATAGTCACGTATTAAAGAAATAACACAGAACCTAATCAGATCCAGATCCTTCATTTAAAGCCCTTGGGCTATATGTGTTTCAGAATTTAGATTTTTTCAAATTTTATAAAGGTAATACATATATTCTCGTTATTATGTGACACCTTCAGTTATTCTACAGAAGCACCCTGTAACCAACACATGAATATTTCTGCAGCGAAATATATGAATTGTCACTCTAGATCAGGTTTTGCTGCTACATGAGTTTGCAGCAAACTTATAAAAATAGTCTTGGTTTTTCAGATCTTTCTGAATTTTGAAATTGTACAGTAAAGGCTTATGAAAATAGCCTCCTTTTCCATAAAAAGATAATTGGACCTGATAAATTAACAAAAGGATACCTAATGAAGACTTTACAGTATTTTTGTGCCTATTGTATCAATCATTGAAACTTAGGGGAAAGACCTTGCTCTTTCCTCTATGGTGATGTTGACTATCCCTCATTGCTGGAGAGGATCAATGGAAAAAAGTGGAGAATATTCCTAGTGGCTTCTTTACCATAGTATTTCTAAGAGATTATGATGTATCAAAAGTTGTTTAAGTTTTAGGGACAGAAGAATCACAAAAGAGTGATAAATATTTTTAAATAGAGTTTTTAATAACTTTGTTAACTCCACAAGCTAATATTTATGTCAAGCCTTTGGTCAGGGTAGTTGTATATATGCTGCTTTATAATACCAGATGATGTAGTAAATTAATGGTCTAGGCTGAATGTACTGTGAGGGATCTGTCACAAGTGGGAGCTTTTTATCTTTCAACATTTTCTCCAAAACTTTATTCCATTGTTGTTAAAGTTTTTTTCTGGAATCTCATAAGTCAGTGAAGTTGTATGTTTAGCGAGATGCATAACCACCTATTAGTTGGATTAAGTAAAAAGAAAAAGTCAAAGCCACACATTAAAGATTTTTTTGAAAGAGGGATTTGTGGTTTTCTCTGGAAAAGATGTCCAGGCTCCAGCCAGCTTTTGAGGGATGGGCCAATAAAGGAGAGTACAAACTGTAGAAACAATTAAAATTATTTTAGAGAGTCAAGTTCTCGTTGGAGCCCAAATGCGAGCTGTTTTGGCCTTCTCCCTAAAACCTCTTTTTCCTCACGGTTCTGTGAGTGTGATCACTGTTTCAAGCAAAGCATTTTGCCTACTGATGAACAAGAATTTATACTGATGCACCCAAGAAAAATAAAGCAAATGTGTGTATCTTGACAGTGCTAAAAAAATTAACTTTGAAATTTCAGTCTCTAAAATATTATCAACTCCCTTACAGACCTTCAAAAATATAAGCACTGATTGTTAATTTCTAGCCAATACAAAACATTGTAAAATTATCATTTGAATCTTAAAAAATTACTCTATACACATATCTTTTGTAGATGAGAGTGCATGGTCTGTGAGAAAAGAATTTGTATTTGCTCTTTTGGTTTTTTTTTTTAATTTGCTCTTACAAACAATGCTACAGGTGAACAGCCTCCCTTAAACATATTTTTGTATAGTTCTTTCAATAGATCTATAGGGTACATTCTTAGAAATTAAAAATTTAAAGTTTGGGGCCGGCCTGGTGGCGCAGCGGTTAAGTGCACGCGCTCTGCTTCGGTGGCCCAGGGTTCGCAGGTTCAGATCCCAGGCGTGCACTGATGCGCCACTTGTCAAGCCATGCTATGGCGGCGTCCCATATAAAATAGAGGAAGATGGGCACAGATGTTAGCCCAGGGCCAATCTTCCTCAGCAGAAAACAGGATGATTGGCATCGGATGTTAGCTCAAGGCTGATCTTCCTTACAAAAAGAAAAAAAAAAATTTAAAGTTCAACTAATTTGTGCCTTTTAATTCTAAGTATTGCCAAATTGTTCTTTGAAAAAGTTATATCAACAACTAAAATCTGTGAGAATGCTTATTTCCCCAAGCTTCACCACTGTTTAGTATTATCCAAGTTTTTAACCTTTCAATCTGAAAGATGAAAAATTATATCTCATTTTCATATGTCTTTAATTATCAATAAAGTTTAGCAATTTTTTATATTTTTATTTGCAATATAATTTTCTTTTTATGTCAACTGCCTATTCATGACCTTTTCTCATTTTTGTATTGAACTGTTAATCAATTTTTATTGATTTGTAAGAATTCTTTAGGTAGTAAACAAATTAGCTTTCTATTATCCATGCTGTGAACTCTTCCCTGTTTAAAATTTTGCTTATGTTATTTTTTTTTCAACAGAAGTTTTTTTTTCTTTTACAGTGTCAGGTTTACTTGTTAAATTGTGGTATTTTATGATGACTAAGGCAGCTTGCATTCTCTTGAGTTGCTTGATGTTTTTTATTATTATTACTGTTATTATTTATGATTATGTGCCTAGAAAAAGCATTAGAACTATTTATAAACTTGATCTTTTGTGTACTTTTTTTTGTTTTAAACAAAAGTTTGTTTTATTAATTAGTAGTCCAGTATGTAATAGTTTTTAATACCTTAATACTAATTCAGTTTGGTTTATCTTAGCAAATAAGCTGTTTAGTCATAAATCTCCTCTTCCAAAGCAAATATCCTGCAAGGATGGAACAAACAGGATGAGAACATAATGAGAGGTTTGACTCTTGATGCTGGGTTGGCCTCATCTGGGTGCGGGAGATTAAAGGAAAGGTACCTGGAATCGCCCTGACTTTACCAGGAAATCTGTCTCTTTCAATTCAAATGGTTTTTAAAATATTATAAATACTTAATTAGAAAAATTGTACAGCCTTGATTTATGATGTTAAAAAGCAATGAAATAAATAGTTCTTCCATCTTTGTGGACCGTATGTTTTAGTTTTCTGGGAAATTTCTAACTATTAAGAAGTAAAGTTGTAGAACTACATAATAGCCACACTAAATGTAAATACTTTATAACCACCTATAACTTTTAAGCTGTCAACCTCATAGGATCCCCAAACCTGTGGAGAGTTCAGCAAAAAATAAGTGAGATTGGGAGAGAAAGAAAGAGGTTGCATTTTTCTCTTTTAAATGCCCTCTTGTTCAAGAGATATATTAAATAATATTGTTTTGATAGGCCAGGATTTTTAAAATACTTTTTAACCACAGCATATATTTTTGCAAATTACTAAAGCAGCAAACATTAATTTTAGAAAAATTTAAAATATCACTAAGCAACTTACCATTTTTATAAAATTTTTTCATATATTACATACAATTATAACCTGATTCACTTAATATATTATGAATAATTTTCTATGTCATTATACATAATCTTTTACTAAATAATTTAAATGGCTTTAAATGTATTGTATGGTTGTACCATAATATATTTAACTAATTCATTATTATTATTATTATTATTGAGTTGTTTTACAATACTACTAAAGTGAACATACTTGCAGGTAAATATTTGCACATATCTGCAATTATTGCAGGGGACACCAATTCCTGGAAGTCGAATTATTGAGTTAAAATGTATTTATTTATTTATTATTATTTTTTGTGTGTGTGAGGAAGATCGGCCCTGAGCTAACATCTGCCAATCTTCCTCTTTTTGCTGAGGAAGATTGGCCCTGGGCTAACATCCATGCCCATCTTCCTCGACTTTATATGGGACGCCGCCACAGCATGGCCTGACAAGCACTGCGTCGGTGCGCACCCGGGATCCGAACCGGCGAAGCCCGGGCCACCGCAGCGGAGCGCGCGCACTTAACCGCTTGCACCACCGGGTCGGCCCCTAACAAGTATTTAGAATTGTTACAAAAGGCTTCTATTAATAGAAAAACAATTAGGCTTTTTATAGAGATACCATTGAAGAACTGCAGATTTTTAACCTCTTCAGGTATATGGAAAAGAGGGAAATACGATGCTGGGTTTTTTATAGTAGATAATATTTCATCTTGCCCTTTAATTATAAAATATATTATCACAAGTACTTTTTATGATAAGAATGACCTAAATTGTAAAAGCTGTATATATAAAGATATATAGTGATAGCTAGATTTAATTTGGATGTACTTCTTATGGTACAAGGACTGAGAAACTTATTATTCAAAATTTCTATATATTTTAATATGGCTTTTTTATAGCCTTCAAAGACAGTGGCACATAATAGAGCAGAATGATGGAAGCTGAGAAAGTTGGAGCGTGCATCCCATCAAAGAGATGCCCTGCAGTGGTTCAGATGGAGACAGAAAGTTTAGACAGGAGTTATTAGCTTGCTTTGAGGATGCTAAGTCATCCGCTGCTCTCAGTAGGCATGTCAAAATAGTGGACCAGCACTTTTGACAGGTTAATATGAATGATTTAAGATTCCGGGTGTATGTACATAGCTTTAGAAGCACGCTGCCTATGGAAACTTTTTGGTAAAAAGATAATAATTATGAGTAAGATGAACTCTTTCAACTTGTTCCTTTACAGCCAGCAGTACCTTTAGTCCCAGCCATTTCATTGTAAGCATTAACACAAAAAGTTTCTTGTTAGTCTGACTACATACTGTATGGAATTAAAAATATTTTCTCTCTTCTTGGAAAGATAAAGGATTTTAGTGAGAAATATGAACCATTGTAGGGGGCAAAAGCAACAAATTTGGATTTTATTTTCATGTCTATTATTGTTATTACTAGATATAGAGAAAGATAACTCATAAAAAAAATTGTGTCATGTACTTAGCACTCTATTAAATGTAATGGAGTGAATAAAAACTCTGCTATATGGCTTTTGCCCACAAGCAGTTTAGAGCGTTGCCATTTAGTTGTTTCCAAATACTGCTGCAGTGGACATACTTGTAGCTAAATATTTAGAGAGGGTGCAAATTCCTGGAAGGGGAATTGTTGAGTTGAAGAGTATCGGGCATCCTGTATCTGCATATAATGCTAGTAATATATTAATATATATTTTACCTGTTTTTTTATTATTTCATAGAATAGAATGTTACTGAATGACCTGTTCACTGTTCAGTGCAGGTAATACAGGGAAAAGGAAGGCCTCAAGAAGATTGAACTTGGCCCTGGAGAATGGGTGGGATACGAATAAGCAGAGAGGAAAGAAGAGAAGGTAAAAGAAGAGAGAAACAGCATAAATGAAGCAGAGCTGCAGGAGTGACTATAATAATCTACATGAGGAGACACGACAGAGGCCCACCTGGCAGGAGCAGAGGCTCGTGTGGGATGACATCAGATGGGCGAGGCTAGGCTGAATTACCGAGAGCCTTCAAGAGTACGCGGAGGCGGTTAGAGTTCGTGTGATGTGGATAAGAAGCCATTGCAGAGTTAAAGCAGTGGAGGTTACTTGATAGAAACAGCATTTCAGGAACGTCAGTCTCAGCATTGTGGAAGATTAATTGAAGCAGGCTGGTGTTAGAGGTAGGAGGACCAGCTAAGAAGCAATCATAATCATATACTACAGTAACAACAGGCAACTGGCACGCTGCTGTGGGCTGGGAGCAGCGAGAATGGGAGGAAGGGATTCATATCAGAAATACTATGGAGGAAAAGTATGATTTGGTGACTAAAGAGATGTGAAGGGTAAAGAAGTAGTCGATATTTTAAGATTTTCTGCCTAAGAGTTAGGAACAACACAGTGCCATTGATAGAATGTCTTTAGTTCGGTGCTAAGAACTAATTTCATTTTCTTTTTGTGTACTTATAAACTTATGAGAAAAAATATTGAGTTTGAGAACAGTACTGTCAGATGACAGATATAAAACTCATCAAAATTGGCTTCCAGAAACTGAAGAGCAAAAGAAGGGAAGAGCTTCTAAGGACTCTTCTCTGGGAATAATAGAAACACCCAGGGGAATGTCTTTGGAACGATGGCAATTTACATTGTATAACCCTATTCCCCACATAACTAAACTCTTTCTGTGGAGGTTAGTGCTAAAAGTCAGAATGTCCAAAGTTATTCTGAATGATAAAGATTATTCTTAAGAGCTGTATCTCAAGCCATTCAAAGACAGGCCAAATGTCAAGGTTGTGGTTTGAGGTGTCATTCGGCAAAAAAGGCAATATGTAACTCCTTTCCTGGGCAAATAGCAGATCAGTTCCTGAGGTAATATCGTTGGGAAGAATGCTCTGAACCAGGCTGGTGATATAAGCGGCTGAAAGCAGCAGGTAGAAAGAAGTTTTAGAATTATTTTGTTTTAAAAGGCACATGATGAGGACAGGCTATTAGCAAAGATTTACAGCAATTATTCATTAATATTTTCTAGGTTATTTACTCAAATGTTTTGAGTACCTAAATTTGGTAGAAATAAAACGCATACCAGAAGATGTAAACACTACCATATTGCCCAAACCTAAACTACTCTAAGGAAAAATAATAATAAATTACAGTTTTCCTGTATCATGGTTTACAGAATATTTGAAAAACCGTTAAGATGTTATCAGTTTTATCAGGAGACAGGTTTGAGGTTCTGCTCTTCACACTGAGGTGGGAATTGCTCTACCAATGAAGATAAAAGAATAATTTTCATTGGCATTACAAATTGCCCTCTAGTACTCTGTAAATCATAATCATTATAAATATACAAGACCTTATTTATTATCTTTGCTGCCAAATTTAAGGTAGTTTCTAGAATATAAAAATCTATATGTGTTAACAGTACAAATACTGTAAGTCTAAAGGAAATCCTATGAAAAATCTATCTCAGTGAATAAATTACTCACTGTAAATAAATTTGAACATGAGTATAATTCACATTTAAGATCATTCAACTCAGTCCTTGATGCAGTTTACTAAATAGTGTCTTGTCAACTCAAAAGAGTTAATGTGTCCCCATGTCACTAACTTACCACCAGTGAATAATCTAGATACTGAGAATAAAGCCCATTAATCCTTGACAGTAACACTTTAACACATAAAAGAAAGATGTATGTGATTTAACTTCAAGTCTTCTATGGTACTAGAAAAGTATTAACATGAAGTGAATGGACATTGAAGAATGGAAATTACATTTAGAAGTGGCATATAAAAATCAGAAATCAAAATGAAATGGAAATCAGAAATGTTCATCTTTCTATGAATACAGAATACCTTATCTGTAAAACACACAAAAAATTGTGTTTATGTTTGGAATACACACTATTTTTGAGATAGATGAAAATATAAACCTGTTTCATTCTTTTACATATGTGGTATAGACCTTTATAATTCTAATTAAATAATATATGTTCTATGACTAGTATGAGTCATAAAGTTTTCAGAGAAATCTGCCTTTTCATGGTTATATTGCTTAGCTAAATTTTGATATTTTAGAGTAATTTCTCTTATTCGTGTAAAAAATTTAGGACTCTATAGAAAATAGTTGTCCAATAACATACAATTTTAAACTGCCAGAAGGAAGCAGTGACTACCTAGCAGTCTAATAACATCGTGAATGAGATTAAACTTCAAACTTCTGTTTACTGTATCCTTATCTTGAAACCAAGGATCTATTCTCTATGGGAAAAAACTTTTAGAACAATCTAATTGAGCAGTTTGCAAAACAATATTTAAGAAGGAAATGACTCATCACTCTTAATTTTTAACAAAAGACGCTCTAAAAGTAGTGAAACCGTGGTATTTTAAATAGCACAGTGATAAAACCAATGAACAGTGTGGTTCCAGTCTGAAAGAAAGGCCTTCCACGTACCTTCAGATGTAACTTAAGCAGATGTTCATATGGATTGTCCTAGAAGCTGAGGAGCGGGGCAAAACACAACCACCAGAATAAGAGAAAGAAGAGGAACTTTCCCACTAATCAGCATCCTGTTTTAAAATACCACTAACATACAATTCAATTCTTAGAAATTCTTACTCCAATTCTTAGAAATCAAAAGGGTTTTGAATGGAATAGTTAAAATGGTTGACCTTGTTGTCAATTTGTTTCTTCCTACATTCTGTCATGTGCCTGCTTATTTTTGACACTGATGCTTCTCCCATAGAAGATGCATAAGTAATCCACATTCATGGCAATTTAATTCCTTTGTAAGCTTCATTTTTTCTCTTGATAAGTTATGAACTCAAAAAGAAGAGCTGAAGATGCTGGTTCTCATTGTTATCACATTAACTACATTCCTCCTGATACAGAAGGGATAACCTTAACTTAGTTCTCACTTAGGGTGAAATTTCATTTAGCATCTTTCCCACCAATGCTTCAAACTCCCTCCATTTAAAGTGGGAGAAATCGATTCTTTTCAGATGACTGCTTCATTATTTAATGTGCTTCTGCAAAGACCCTTGACTAAATAAAATATTTACTACAGATTTTCACATGAAGTAGTTTTTTGTGCATATGAGGAAGACGGGCTCTGAGCTAACATCCATTGCCAATCCTCCTCTTTTTGCTGAGGAAGTTTAGCTCTGAGCTAACGTCTGTGCCCATCTTCCTCTATTTTGTATATGGGATGCCTCCACAGCATGGCTTGATGAGTGGTGCGTAGGTCCTCGCCCAGGATCCAAATCTGCAAACCCCGGGCTGCCGAAGCGGAGCGTGTGAACCCAACCACTATGCCACCGGGCCAGCCCCCACTTTCTTTTTTTTTTTTTTATTAAGGTCCACCCCCCAAAGCCCCAGTAGATAGTTGTACATCATAGCTGCACATCCTTCTAGTTGCTGTATGTGGGACGCAGCCTCAGCGTGGCCGGAGAAGCGGTGCGTCGGTGCGCGCCCAGGATCCAAACCCCAGGCCGCCAGTAGCGGAGCGCGCGCACTTAACCGCTAAGCCACAGGGCCGGCCCCCTACTTTCTTTATTCTTGAAACCTACTTTTAGAGGTCATGAAGTCATCATCAAAATTTCAATCCATTACTTTAGAATTGAGAATGTAAATGAAATTACTTCTTATTCCCAGTCCCAGTGTGTGTATATATGTGTTGTAATATTTATTCATAAACAAGTAAGCAATATCCCATTGATTTGTCAGAGCCGGTTCTGCTAGTTACCAAGTATACAGTGATGAACAAAAAACACATTGTCCCTGCCCTCATGGAGCCTCATGAACTTGTTACTGGTGAGTTTTCTTGGGAATCTTCCATGTGATTTGAATATCCTCTGATAGACGAAGTGAAAGAGCCCAATAAAATTGTCACTTGATCTTAATTCATCTTATTATCTCAATCACTTTCTGATGTTAAATTAGGGGCTTAAGGAAAATAACTCCATTGTCTTCTGTAACTGCTTTCCTAAGAGCATCATCCACTGCACTAGTGCTGCCGTAGACTAATTGGATCCAGCGGACTGTCTAGACATCTAATTTACTAACAAAGTCTTAATTAAGCCCTGAGTAAAATTATAGCAGAGTCATTATTTTAAGATTCAAAACTTGAAATAAAATTGCCTTAGAGATACTGTAAAGAAGGAAATATAGCTTTAATCCTTCTCCATGTTCTAATTTTTAAATGGAATGAAACAAAAGTAAAGAATGCAAGTTTTACATGTTTTGATTGTTATATGTCTAACTTTTATTTTTATTAGTCATCTAAATTGATAATTATGATATTATGATTGATTGATGAGCCTAATTTTTAGCGAATGTTAGTCGATCTAACATTTGTTAGGTTATCTAAATGTTAATTTATAATATAAGTAACTTTTTAGTGCCTTGTCTACCTTAGATATTAGTGACATTGAGTAAGGAATGTCATATATCTAATCTAAGCACTATTGAATATACATGTACTAATTTTTTCCTGTTCTAATCTCAAAGATAAATCCAAATTTATTGCTTAATTTCTGAATGAATGAATGATAATACTTCGTATAATGACATATCTGAGGAGCTAAATTATCTATATTATTTCTTTGTATCCCTTATTCTAGTAACTTAAAACATCTTTTTACACAGCAAAATGGTTTGGGGGAAAGAAGTGAATTAGATTTGATTAACTTGAAAGTTATGGTAGAAATCAACAAACCAATTAGTAAATAGTAATGATGCTTTAAAACTAAATATTGTTGACTGCATGTACCCAATTTTTTGTTGTTTTTCTTTTCTTCTTTCTTTAAATAAATGTAGATCCAGCCAAAAATGCCAGTTGACAATTAATAGGGACAATCTTATATGTAGACAGAGATGATAGTCACATCCCTGGTATCATTTAAGAGATAATGCAATTCCCAAAATATATCTATTTTGATACCTGTCAATTGATACCTGAAATTCCTCCATCAGAGATTCACAGATTTGGGTTAAAGCTTTGTTTTATAATAAATTGCAGTACACTTGGTAGCCTTTTTTTTTTTTCATTCACTTAACATTATTATCAAAAAGCATTGTTATTATTTTTTAAGGCTAGTGTTAAGAGTCAAAGGGAGGAGAATATGAGGGGACTAGATACTTGATGGGAGGTGAGAGAAGTGCCACTGGGTACATTTCTGCTCAGCATTAGTTTTTGTTTTTGTTTTTTCCTCTCTCTCTAGACGTCTCTGTTACCATTGGAATTCTATTTTAATAATTATCATTACCAAATTATTTTAGGCATAGCTCTTTGAAAAATACAGACAAACTTTTCCACTTTCACAGTTCTGCCCCATGACTGGCCCAAACAAAACATGTGTTACTGGGACCATTTCATATGAGGTGTGGGGAAGACATGGCCCCACATCATCTCAAGAACCATAATAATTTTGTAAGCTTTATTTCCTGAGTACCATCTAGTGTTTGGGATGGTAGGGGTTGTGAAAACTCTGTGTACTTAATTTACAGTATTTGTTTGAAAGTTATGATTTTTAGGTCAAAAACTAGAGCTGAGAATACAATACTTTTGCTGAAGGTAGGCTTTTTACTGAATGCATTTAAGCAAAACCTAGGCATATAGTCTGCTTCAGCCTAACGTGAGCTGTAAGTTTACCAACATTTCGGTACTGATGGAAATTCTCATGACAGTCATAAAATGTTGGCGAGACCTGGACACAGTGGATCAAGTAGGTAGTACGAGAGCCTTTTAAATGTATTCTTTGGGTTCTACTTAATCTCAAAGATCTCGATATGAGGATTAGCAGGGAGACAAATGCTTGATTCTAATTGTTATAGTTTATCATGTGAACATATCAATGACATATTAACTAGGTTAAGATTTTTAACATAATCTTTTGTCAAGGAAAACATTTTTAAAAATTTCCCTAGCCATTTGCATTGATAATATTTTCCAAGAAATAGACAAATATCTTTTAAATCTGCTTTATAATAAAAATCTTAATATTGGTGTTCATCTATAGTCCCTATTTATTATCTACTTATAATGAAATATTTGTGGTGTCCTCTTCAAAATATTTTATATAAATTTCTATGGTAAATAATTGTCCTGTAGCCTCTTTTTCCTTCAGTAAATTGGCCTCGTGATAATTACTTTGGCTTTTTATATTCCTGCTCATATCAGTTTTTTCCTCATTTTCTCTTGTATAAATACAATTGAAATTGTATTTTAACTATTATTGTTATAATATCCAAGTCTAGATAAATAAATCGTACCCATGTCCAAATCAACCACAATCCATTATTAACATTGAGCTTGCTAACAAGAATACAAAAATATTTTAGGCTTAAAATTTTAACAAGATCTATTTGTAGGTCGCTATCCATTCAATGGTGCACCTGTTCAATAAAGAAAAAAATGATGTCTCTTTTGGTAAGACAAAATGTACAATACCATCATCATATTGTTAGGTTGGAAATATTTTGGAATTTATTATTTGATTTTGATAAAGAGTGACTTATGGACTTTTTAGTGAAGTTTTTCAGTAAATATATCTTGAATGTTGAAACACAGATAGGACCACCCATTAAAATTAAATTTGAAAATAGAGTAAGTGCTATGTTCTGTGACCCATACTAGGCATGATATCAACTTCAGCAAGCAAAACACCATATTTGCCAAGTGTCATCACAGCCTAGAAATTCTTATTTCTATGCCACAGATCATCAGATTAGACCTTTTTGGATATCTGTTAAAGCCCAAACTAAGCCCTTCGGGTACTGTAATTTAGAGAGTTAAGAGTGCTTTTAGATGACACCCACAGCCGGTCCAGTTACTACCTTAGTTCAGACCCACCCTGTCACTCACTGATCTACCCACTAAAGGACTAAGGATGCTCTGGCAGCCAGGCTGATACTAGTTACCATACATTGGTCCTCACAGGTCTAGCTGCATCTTAGAAACTAACCTCTATAACTGGTAAGGAAGGAGGAAGAACTCTAATGTATTTTGATTTCAACAGCCATTTGACAAACTATCTCAAAATATCTTTGTGGACAAGATCAAGAAATGATTGCACAGTTCCGAGAATTCAGAGCTAATTGAATAGGAATACATGTTATGACCTTGTAGGGTTGTCTCTAAGAGTTTGTCTCAGTACTTCACGCTTGGTTCTTTCTGTTCAACATCTTTCAATAACTAAGTTAAAAACATAAAATATAGGGGGCCAGCCCGGTGGCGCAAGCGGTTAGGTGCGCGCGCTCCGCTGCGGCGGCCCGGGGTTCGCTGGTTCGGATCCCGGGCGCGCACCGACGCACTGCTTGGCAAGCCATGCTGTGGCGGCGTCCCATATAAAGTGGAGGAAGATGGGCACAGATGTTAGCCCAGGGCCGTCTTCCTCAGCAAAAAAAGAGGAGGATTGGCGGATGTTAGCACAGGGCTGATCTCCTCACAAAAAAAAAAAACAAAAAAAAAAACATAAAATATAGGTTTATCATAAGTACAAGAAATGATAGACAAACGCAGGATGCAAAAAGATATTAATTGCTGAGAAAATGGGCTAAATTTACCAAGATGAAATCTGACATAGATAAAGGTAAATTGCATTTAGGATCAATATTGTGGAATAAAAAATGGCCCCAAATTTTTTGTAGCTGCTCCCGTCAAAATGTAGTATCTGTTTTTCCACCCTTTAAATCTGGGCTGGCCTGTGACTCCCTTTGGCCAGTAACATAAACTGAGTAATGTTGCTCAGCTTCTGAACAAGGCCTCAGGAGTATTGCCAGTGTGGCCCTCCTGCTAACTTGTGCTCACCATGTACATGTCTGGGCTGATGTCCTTGAGAATGAGATACCCATGAAGAGAGGGTCCAGGCCAGAGGTCAGCACCCCCTGGCGGGCATATGACCACCCAGCCCCAGCTGACTGCAGCTTGCATGAGTGGTTGCAGGCAAGGCCAGCAGAAGACTGCCCAGCTGCGCCACGCCCAAAGTGGCGTGATTAAATACAATAGGCCCTGTTGTTTGCAGCAACTGAGTGTTGGGTGGTTTATTATACAGCAATAAATAACTGATGCAGCAATATTAATTGGATATGTCCAGAATAGGAGGGACTTGGCTTGGCTTGGTGGTAAAGCAGACTAGAGTATTAGTGGGTAGACTCGTTTGCCCCAAAGCTCAGTGGAAGCCAAGAGGGAGACATGGCAGCACTGAAACAAGTCAATATCCAGATCAGGGGAGATTCCAGTCCCACTTTCCTTGGCAATGACTAGACCACATTATTATACAGGGTGCAATATTTTTAAAGACACTAGACATGCTAGAGAACAACCAGCATTGGTGAGCAGTCTCTTAACTTGAATGTGCAAAGCCATTTGAAGACTGAAAGTGTTCGCCTAGAAAAAAATACAACAGTAAATACATGACAGCTCTCTTAATATTTTCACAACACCTCGTATAGAAAATCAAGTAAGGTAACGATTTAAAGGGTAGTCTAGGCAGATGAGTGGAAGATCCAAGGAGGCAGATTTCCTATTAAATAAGGCATAATTTTTGACCATGCAATTATTATTCAATTTCCCCATTCTTACCGCTTTCTGGACTTTTCAGCCCACTCTCCCATCTACTTCTACCTTCACCTTTTCACTTACAAACCCTCCATTCTGTCTCAAATGTAAATAGTCTTCTTTTCTCTTCTTAACTTCATTCTTTTCTTATTTGATATTCCCATATTTCTTACGTGTACTTTTGTGAGCATATATGTATGTATTCATATTTATATGGCCATATCTCTATATATTCATAAATATATGTGTATGTATATTTTGTGTGCATCTGTGTGTGTCAGTCTGCATCTTTCAGTTACATATTGTGGCTAAAACTGAGCAAGAGCTTTATATTTCATTAGTTACAATTTATGCATGGGAGAGTGGGTATACGCCATCAGTTATCCATCCTCTTCCTTACAGCTCTGTGCTTCCTCCCGCCCCATCTTTCCCTCCTTCTCTTTATTCCTTTGATCTCAGCTCTTTTCAGTCTGCCTTCTGGAACCTTCTTTCCACTGTCACTACTTTGCATCTATCCACAACTTCTGCACTGAATGTTTCACACACACATTCCACCTGAAACTTGAATTTACCAAGGACACTTCTTTCCTGGCAGCCCACTAGACACTGGTCTTCTTCCTATACCCTATATGCTAGGAAAGAGAGTTCTGCTTCCCCTTTGCTACTTTCATACTTTCTGCATCCATGCAAAAACCCTTCCTCCTTTGAGGTTTACACCACACAGCTTTATCACTCTCTGTCTCTCCTCTTTTGTGCTGTCTGCTGACCTCCTGATCACTGCAATTCCTTTAGTCTGAGTTTCGGGCACCTGATTCAGTGTCTTCTTCTCTACCCCAACTTCTTCATTCATGCTAAGAAACTTCACTTTCAATGTGAAAAATCTGTCCTATTCTTTTGTCTCCTGAATGCTAATGACTTTTACCTCTTATCCGCTTCAGCTGTAATGGATGTTGTCATTACTCAGAACCTTTCTACATCTGAAATCCTCTCTGACAGTAACTACAGCCTTGTTCCAGCTACTCTTGCTTTTTAGCCTCAACACAAATCAAGACATCCGGTCTCTTGCTCCCTCCATTTTCTCTTGAACTGATAGTCTCTTATAGACTTGCTTTCTTTTCTACCCAATCTGAATTCTAGCTTTAGTCACTTTCTCCCAAAGACACAGTCTCCTTATCCTCTTGTCTTGCCGTGTAAGTCATAAACTCTCAATTACTTCTATAATTTGCCCTCCTCACATCTACCCCCAAAGTATAGAGCTGATGAAGGGAAAAAAGTCATACCACTCTGATGGTCAATATCTCTTACAAATTTGTAGTTTCTAGCTATAGCTAGGTCATCAATCCCACCTAACATTCTTTTTACATGTCCCAGGTCACCTCCCTTTCTTGTCCCATTAAACCTTCACCATTCTCCTCCAGCCTTTCTCGTTAACCTATGCTTTCAGCAGAGAACTCTGCTTCCTACTCTGTGGGGAAAAGTGAATCTAGCAGGCATGAGTTCTGTCAATTAACATCCTCCACACCTACAAAATTATCCACAGCTGTATTCTCCCACCTCTTTCCCTTTAATCTCCAAGGAAAAGTTGTCCAGTCATATTTTCAATGATAATACTGCAAGTTGTGCTTATGATCCCATCCTCTGAGACCCTGCTTACAAGGGTATCATCTTCCTCCCTTATACTTTAGTGTCTTCCTGTGGTCTTCTCTCTCATGGTCCATAAACATATTCATATGCCATCCATGTCTTAAAAAACTTCCTCTGGGGCTGGCCCAGTGGTGTAGTGGTTAAGTTCTCGCACTCTGCTTTGGCGGCCCAGGGTTCACAGGTTCGGTTCCTGGGTGCAAACATACACACTGCTCATCAAGCCATGCTGTGGTGGAATCCCATATGCAAAATAGAGGAAAATGGTTATAGATGCTAGCTCAGGGCTAATTTTCCTCATGAAAAAAAAAAAAAAAACTTCCTAGGCCATACATCCCCCTATAACTGCAATTCTCTTTACTTTCTCCCAAGCCTATACTTAGTCTTCTCTTTTCCACATTCCATTCAGGCTTCATCCTACTCCATCAAGCCATTAAAACTGCACTGAAAAGGTGGTCATTTCCTAATTGCCAAATCCCATGGGCACTTTTCACTTTGATTTGTTCAAATACTCAACTCTGTTGATCACACCCTTCTTGAAATTCCCTTCTCTGGATTCTGTGGCAGCAGCTACTCTGATCCATCTTTTACTTCCCTATCTTCTCATATTCTTTTGCCAGTCTCTTTACTTTAAATATTTGTTTGTGTTTTATCTTCTTCCCACCCCTCTTCTCCTTTTTTATTTCTCTTTCTAAGCATTTCTATCCACCCCCATGGCTTCAGTTGTAACCAAAGCAAGACCTAGTCATGGCCCACCTCTCCCTCCTCATTTCCTGACGTTCTCCCCCTCCTACTTCATGGTCCTGAGAAACCATACTACCAGTAGGACTTGACGCACACCATGCTTTTCACACCTCTGTGCCTTCACACGTTATTTCTTCTGCCTGGAATGCCCTTCCTGCCCTCTCCATTCCCACCCTGCTTGAAGTGACTGCTTCCTACTTACCTTAAACTCAGGCATGATCAGGAAGCCTATACAGGCCCTTCCTCTCCTGCCCTACACAAACTAGGTTCTGTTTAATACCTGTGCTTATCCTTTCATTACAGCATTTACCAGTAACTTATTGGAGTTATCCATATAAAGATCTACTTTCCCACTTTACTGCTCCTTATGAGCAGGGATCATATCCTGTTCTTTGAATAATCAGTCCCTAGAAGAATACCTGGTATATAGGAATTACCAAACAAATACTTACTGATTGAACTGAAATCTATATCATAAACCTAAAATTCTCTCTTTAACACAAACTCTTATATCCAAGTGTCTACTTAACATCCGCACTTATTTGTCGCACCAACAGCTCAAATTTATATGTACCAAACTGTACTCATCCTCACACACACATACTCCCAAACAGGAACCTGTGGTTCTTCCCTCCACTGTCTTGGTTTGTGTATCACTATCTGTCTAGTCGCCAAAACCAGACACCTGGGAGTCATCCTTCTTGCCCACGCCATCTCGCCCCATCCTACCCTGAAAAGTCACTCAGTCCTTTTGATTCCATATCCTAGGTATCTGTCACATTTATCCCCTTCTTTCCTTCTGCACTGCTGTAGCTCTAGTTCAAGCCTTCAAGTCTCACTAGGATTAATTTTTTTGTTGTGGTAAATCTTCATAACATAAAATTTGCCATTTGACCATTTTTAAGTGTATGGTTTTGTGGCCTTAAATGCATTCACACTGTTGTGCTCACTAGGATCATTTTCATCAGGAGCTCTCTGGACTTCCTACCTGGAGGCTAAGCTGCCTCCATCCCATCCCTACATTCTTGCCTGTGTGATCTTTCTGAAATGCAAACAATATTACTGGATGAGTTAAAACCCTTTCATTGCTTCCCACTGTCTACATTAGTGCTTTTATCACAAAGTTTTCACAGGTCCAAGAGGAAGTGAGAAAAAAGTACAATGGACCAAGTTTTTCTAAGTTTTTTCAACTTAAAGGTTGAGTCGTGAATGGAACATTAATCAAGATAAGAAATACTGAAACATGCATGAGAGGTGAAATAATAAGTTTTGTTTTAAGGATGCTGAGTGTCATATGCCTATGGGACAAGCAAGAGGAGGTGTCTTGAAGGCAGTTGAATATGTGAATCTGAAACTCAGAAGAGAATTTTGGGATGGAGGTCTGTATTTGGCAGTAATAGCATTGAAGTGGAATCAAGGGAGCAAATAACATCTTTTGCAGAAAGTATAAAAAGTATAAAGAAAAGATGATAAAATAAATCAACATTAAAAAGAGCAGCAGAGGAAGGACAGCCGTAATAGTAAAAGAAGAAACTGCATTTAAAGTCTTATCTCCCTGCTGCTGTGGCTGAGAGAGAGCAAGATCTCTGATACTAATGGCAAACCTAAGTGCAGCATTTCTAGTGGCTTTTCTGTTTCCTCTGCTGGAAGGATGATTGTTATCCATCTTTGTTGGATTTCCCTGGTTCTTTCTCCTTGGAAAAAAAATTAAAAAGCCAAATATGTTTGATTGGGCAACCTCATTGCCCAAGAGTAGGAATGCTTTTTCTGGGGAGAAAATTGTCAAACCTGTCAGACTTCTGCCCTCACATTGACAGATACAAAAATAACTCTCCAAGCTGAAATCTATAGTGAGATTTTTACTTTCTTACAATTGAATTGATGAGAAATTTGTTCCATTTTCACTCCCTTCTGTCACTTTGCAAAAAAAACTATCCAGTCAGTAAGAGTAACTCCAGCCCACAAAAAATCAGAAATAAGCCTTGAAAGTCGCAGTACTTTTGGAAGCAGTGTAGCACATAAGAGAGATCAGAAATGTAGTAATTAGACCTAGCATCGCATCCCAGCTCCAAAACTCACTAGCAGTGTGCCTCTGATCCAGTTTTCCTCTATACAGTTTGGTTTTGTCATCTGATGATAACATTTACTCCAGGGAGTTATAATGAAAATTAAATATGTGCATAAATTACTTCTCATAGTTCCTGTACATAGTCCGTATTCGTTAAATATTACTTGCCTTTTAAAATATATCACAGTATTCATTAGAGTGAAAAATAGAAGTAAGCCAATTAGGAAAATTGGTAAATAACCTATGGTTCATCTACTTGATGGAAAACTATGTATTTTCTTGTAGTACATACATCTTATCAATACATAGAAAATACAAAAATAATGTTAATCAAAAAAATAGGATTTCTATCTAAAGTTATAGCTGTAAATATATTTTTCAAGGTTGTATAGAAATTGCATTATAGCAAATAATAGATTATAACTTATTTCCTAATTATGTGCAATGTCATCAATTTTCTTTCTTATTATGTGTTACTAAAACAGCAGATGAAGTATACCAGCAAATACTTTCCCAATTTGACTTAAGAACTTGGCGAAAATTTTTAATGCAGTTAGTAAGAAAAATAATCCATCAACCTATAATCTGACTCTGCAGCTCTCTGGTAACCCAAGCCCTAGAAGAAGTAGATTTGAACTAAGAACAAGGAAACCAGGCCCAGCTTTGTCACTGTTTTACCTCAGGACCTTGTAGAAGAGTTTACTTGTCTGTGCTTCAGTGTCTTCATATTTAAAATGGAGAAATCCTAATCCTGGCTCTACCCCTTTTCCTATTTCATGATGCCCTTGGGAAGCTATTGTTGAGTAACATGGAAAGCAGTTGGAGCCTATTTCATTAAAGGACATACTTTTTTAAAGGATATTGTTGATTTGGGCAGCAAAGAATAGCCTGCAGGCAAATTCTGCAAGGAGCTTCCACAGACGTCCACGCCTCCCTTCCTGTGGACGCAGTCCGTGCTTGGCAGGTGTCGTCCATTCCTTACAGGAAGGAATAGGTGCTTCATTGTGTTTCAGAAGTCAGTAAGCTTTCACAAAACTAAGTAATTGACGTTTTTCTCCTTTCTGAGATCAAATTTTCATAAACCATTCAACCTGGATAAACTGAGAATGTGGTTGATCTGGCAATTGTTGAAATATAGTAAAGACATTGCAAAACATGATATTTAAGTATTTCCTCCTAACCTCTTACCTTAGCAAGATGGGAGTTCTGAGTGGAAAGACATTCTAATGTATAAAAAGGAAACTACAGTGAGATGAGTCTGTGTGTAAAGGAGAAGTCAAAAGAAGCACAACACAGACTCATCTCAGTAATTTGGGATTCCACTGATTCTGAATTCGTAGTGATAAGAATAACTATGCAGAGTAGAGCTTGTTTTTACATTATGAGGTAGTTTTTTTTTATTAGTAGTGTAAATGATATTGTGGGGGAGGGATATATAGTTAACCAACTTGAAAGTAATATTCTCTGACTTTTTACAATATATGCTGAGAAATGCTATTAATGGCTTGTCAAGATCTCTACTGGAAACCATTTGTTAACAGTGAATTCAAGTTACTATCATATTTTAACAATACACTTAGTTTCATACTGACATTTTTCTTCTCCCTCCTCCACAACTCAAGTTAGTGAAACTTTGTCTTAAGGGATTTCTGTAATCCTATTAATCATAATATTCAGAGTATATAAGATAGCACTAGTTTTTATCACTAGGGAAAGTCCAACTAATACAGACTGATCTGTGAATACAGTGAATTGTCCAGTGAATCTTCTCATTCAGGTATTTGTATTGCTAGTCTGAAGCTGTTTTAGTGGATGTATAATACTTATGTTTAATTTACATTTGAGAAATTTGTAGTAATAAACTTAGGCAAATAAATTTGCCTTTTTACTCTAAGGTCATCACTCCATATGCAAAGCAAAGATTTTTGATGCACTGAATTATTTTGTTTCATATTCCTGTTTTCTGTTAACAGAAGTCTGAATATATGCAGAATCATCCAGTAAACTTGAGCTAGTTTTCAGTCTTGCATGCAGCTGATCAGTCCATTTAAACCAGTGTGTAGGACACTCAGAATACCCTCATTCCTTTAGTGTCTAGCTCTGTGCTGTGTTTATTTGCAAAGGACCCTCATGCATGGATCCATATAAATGAGGCAAGCTGGAACAGACTAGACTGTGTTGCTCCCCAGTCTTTGAGGGAAGATTGTGTATATGAAAACTGCTGGGTGTGCTTTTCACTTATAAGGAAGATTTCTGTGTGTGTAACATCAAGCAAGATTTTGGTTGAGGTTTTATGCTTTCAGTAAAGAAAATAAAAGGAAAAAAACACAGTTAATGGTCTGATTCCATCATCTTTGTCAAGCAAAACTCTCACTGTTCCACATTAATGTGATCTCCCTCCCAGAGAGTAGCCTAAGAGCACTACAGAATGAACTTCTGAACTTTTCACTCTTTTTTTCAGTGTAATTGGTGAGTTTTTAATCAACTAAAAAAAAATCACTTATCTTTGACTAAAAAGCATATATAGTCATTGCTAACCTATTTATATTACTTGTTAATAGAAAATTCTTTTTAAATGTAGTACAGCAAGTCTGGTTTTATTAACATCAGGTCATTTGTATATATTTAAATTATTTTCTTGCCACTAAGACATGAATTTTTTCCCAGCTAGCCACCTAATTCCTGGCTTTATTTTCATCAGTTGACTCCATGAAAAAGAAAGAAATTTAATGCAAAAGAATTGTACAATATACCAGTGTGTCACTTATTTAGCTGAGTAACAGGTGTAAGATTGATAATGTTTCTGTATTGAAATATGTACTTCTTAGGTAAAAATCAATTTGAAACTGCTCTCCATTTAATATGCCATCTTGTCATTGCATAGTAAATGATTCATTCACAACCTTAATGCAAGTAGGTAAATGTATTGAAATGAGAATTTTGTATTTTTCATGTAGCATCTAAAGCTGACATAATCTGAAGATCTGGGTTAAAGTTTGTGCGTTGCTGTTTTTCTAACCTCACATACTTGGCACTCTGCAGCAGTGTCTCTCGCTTACAGTAATGCTTTGTTTCTTAACGTGACTGCCAGGGCTGCTGGGTCCTAGGCAAATACTGTCCTTTGTCAGCCAAAACATGCCTGACAATAATTGCACTTTTTACATATTTTTTTTTCCCCTCCCGCCCCCTGCCCCCAACTTAGGTTGGAAAGGCTGGTGGACGTCCTGAGGAAGAAGGTTGGAGCAGGGACCGTGAGGACAGTGATCTGACTGAGAAGACGAGAGTCTGGGGACACAGTCACATCTGGTGACCAGGCTGCTTCATTCAGCGCTGAGTAAACACTGCAGCCTTAACTTAGCAAACAGTTGTTAGAAGTGGGCCACTCTAAGCACATTCCGAGATGAGATAAAATCAAATCACAAATGTTTAACCACTTTGCTGCTGACTTGAGTTATTTATCCAAATGTATTAACTACAGACTTTTAACAATAGGTAGCTATAAAGTTGCAGCTTATTTTGTAACTGTTTTATATCTCACTGTATTTAATATAAATCTTCTTACTGCGAGATTATTATAGAAACACAGTAAAGTTAGTCAGGATCATATCTTCACATTTGGCCCTTTCTGAATCAAAATGCAGCAAAGTAAATATTGTCTAAACCTTAATCCACTGTGTTAGGTCAAAACTTCAAATACATGAGAGAAGCTCAGACAGAAGAGTGTATAGTCTTCCTTCAATGAATGCATGTAATATTTGTTAGTATTAAAGAATATTAAGTATAGATACCAAGAATTGAGCGTATAATTTTCTTTAATAAGAATTTGGTACATTAAAATTACATTAATCAAGGCATGATTTTTGTTTCACTACAAATAATGCAGACTTTTCAATAAAAAGAGGATATTGTTAATGTGTACTTATAAATTCGTATTGTCAATATTTTTTAATGTTGGTCTTTAATTAATGTTTTTAGTGAATAATCATCTAGACTCTATTTAAGCTGTAGAAATCGCCAAGGGTGTCTAATAGGCTGGGGCACTTTTGGCTTGAAAATTATCCTGTGCCAGCATGACTAAAGGCGAGAGGCCATCAAACATGCTAAGTGTTCCTTATGATTATCTTTATTTAGATTACATTTGAATTTTTGTTGTAGAGGAGGGGAATCCAATATATAATATACAATAAAATTATAATGTAAGAATATAAAGACTTGGAAAAAAAGTAAATCTGCAATTTGGTTTAGGTTACCTACTTTTTCTTTTATTTAAGAGATAAAATAGTTACAGGATAGCAGTCACTTCTAATCATATGAAATTATGAAAAAACTAAATATTTGGCTGTAGGAAAAATCTCTTCATTTTTTTTTAGATTGAATAGATGACAGGCCAATAGAAAGTGACTATGACTGGAACAGGGTGAAATAGACAAGTAGAGATTGAATTAGTGAAAATTTTGTAGGCAAGTGAAAATGTTTCTAAGTCCATACAATTTTTTAATTTATCTGTAAGACTGAGCCAAATCATCTACCATTGCGTATTTTCAGGACAAGTACAGGATAATTTATTGCACCATTCTTTCGTACGCCATGGAAGATTATCCGTTTGAATTTTTTTTACTCTGCAGGAACATATAAGGTGCTTAATCATGGGGTGACAAAAGAATCATAATGCTAACACACTCAATTTCTTCCTTATTAAGTCCATTAGATTATCTGGCAGTTAGAATAATCCCATTGAGTTCAAATTTAGAATTTACTCATGTTTCCTGCTACTTTAATTACTTTTTTAGACTATGAGAATTAAAAATAAGGAACAACAGGGATCAAAAATAAACTAACTGGATTTACTCTATGGTCCTAAAGAGAATGATAGCCTCTCATAGGCCATACAGAAATCAGAAATAATTTGGTCATGCATGGAATCTTCTCTCTGGGCTCTAACTGAAACATGTAACAGCTCCCCAGGTGACGGAACAGTGCCTTTCAAGTCATGCAGGTAAGTAAAGAGGAACAGTTTTTGTCACAAAATTGTCCATTCCTGAATCCTCTTCAAATAAATTGCAAGTCAACTTGAATTTTCAGTTTCGTCCTGAAGAACAGACAAACCTTTCTTGAGTTATTTTGCTTGAGGTTTTATAAAACACAGAGTGTAGCATAAAGACATTTTACGGTTTCCAAACATATCTTTCTATACCTAAACAATCAAATTAGAGCAACCAATTCCTGTAATCAATATCTGGAACTTTTATAGAATTTGATATTCTAAAGTTAAATTTACAAAACACTTCTAACATCTACTATTGTTCAACATTGGTAATCTCCCAAGAATATCACATCACTTTGAAAATGAGTTGTCTACAAAATTACAAATGCTAAATGTTATAACCAAACATATCATTAATTGATTTCTTGCACTTAAAAATGTCCACCAACAATGTTTCAAATAGTCTTTATTTTTTTTTTTGTATTAAAGAAGAATCTTGGTCACTGAAGATCAGTTCTCTACATATTCAATAATAATGCAACTTCAGAAAGATTCCACACTGCCCAGAGATGTTGCTTGAGTTGGCTTTAAACATCGTCTAATTCCTATATTAATATGAGAATTCACTTCTTGTAAAAATAAGTAGTTCAGGGAGGAAAAGCAGAAAAGATCATACAAACGTGAGTAGGTCTTGATGATTTACAAAGTCTTTTCACATCTGTATTTTTTTATTTGATCCTATCAACAATTATATAATAACAATAATAATAAATTATATACATATATATCAATCACATAATGATGATGATGATGATTTTAGTGTTATTATTACATTTTACAAATGAAGAAACAGCCTCAGAGAGGCTAGGAATTTGCCAAGGACTGGCTAGGACTTACAGCTGAGGTCTTATGACTAAACTCCATGCAACAGTAGGTCTCCAGACATTTCTATAAGAAAAAAATTTAAGTATTTTAACTCCTGCAGTTCCTGGTGTTATTGTGCCATTTCTTTTATACATACACGTATGAATTCACTAACAATCGAGATTGTATGCATTTCCTTCAAGGAAGTACAATAATGTGAACTGCTTGTGTAAATAGCATAGCATCATTACTGCCTCTCTGTAGCGTTAGGGTAGCAACATGCTTTGCCTTAGCCTCCACTCGTTAGGAATACTGTGACAATTCATTGTTAATAAAAAATAACTTTGAGTTGCTTTGTACTGTTTGTAATTTGGCCTGATGCTAAAACGTGACCGTGTAGTTTTATCAAATGGTAGTCTACACCTCAAGGCTCACTTACCTCCTAGGGCCACTGCTGGAGGTAAAAGCAGTTATAGGCAAGGTATAAGCAGTTATAGCCAAGTTATTAGTTAATTATTAATATTTGAGAAATTTTATTTTTATAATTCTACTTTTATAAATAAGCCATTATGTTAAAATTATTTAAAGTATTTAATATATTATCTAATAAAATATTTTCCTTTTTTCAATGAGAAAGTTGATCCTTTGTATATTTCCATATTCAAATAAACTGAAGAATCTGCTTATCAAGTCTCTTACCAATAGAACTAGTTTATTTCACAAAAAAGTTAGAATATTAAAAATTTGTAGTTTTAATATTGGATATAGTTGTGTGGGAAAATATTTTTATATGTAGTATTTTTAAAGATCATAATTATTTTTAGAGTTTCTATTTTCAAATACTCCTGATTAATGAGGCATTGTAATGATGAAATAGTCGTGGCTTACATATTTTGTCTTCTCACGTATGATTTGTACGGGACCCAAATTTTTCGCAAGGCATTATTGTGTTGTTGATAACTACTATTTACAAGTAACCTGTCTGTCTGTTCTGTATAGACATATGTATATAGATATATACACAGCCACACATAGACAAATACATTTGCCTTTTTAAAAAATTGATTTATAAGGCAACTGTTAGGCCCCAGTGGTTTCAGCATTTTGTTCATGTTTTATTCGAAATGCACGTGGTTTCTGAGGCTTTTAAACAAATACATGGAATGGTTGAAAGATTTATATTGCTTGAGCTTAGCTAAATATGTCATCTCTAGAAAAGATGTGGTTTATTTTGGCACTGTGTTAAAAACTCAAATATTTTAAACATTTGTTAAGTTGGAGCTTGCACATTTGAACTAGTAGCATACATTCAGGATAGCATCTCAGGTTACCAAACTTTTTGTAATCCTTTTACTAGAATAACCGTTTTTGAAAAGGTTTTCTTTTCTTTTTTATAATGTACTTAGTTAAGTTTTTAAAGGTTGAAGTTATAATTTTTTAATGTAGGATTTCATAACTAGAATTGGACAATGATAAATGTGTATTTTTGAGAATAATTAAAATATTGTATAGTATTAATATTTCTTTGCAGAAAGCTTAAATACTTATTTTTAATTTTATTGTTTTCTAAATATCATTTTGGAGTACGCTAGTACTTTGGAAGCCACCAGTTTCTTGACTATCTAGTTATTAACAAAAGTGCATTTTAATGCACAAACTCAAATATCTAAAATATATATGTACTTTTTATCCACATAAAATCCCCTGTTGCAAATCCTACACATTTCAATACAATTCTTCTACATTGATCTTAATCAAATTTATCAGTGTACCATCCTGCAGACACTGTAGTGGATACGGTTATAAAATATATTGCAGTAAGGAAACAGATTAAGTTCACCGTCAAACTGTGTGACTTCCTTAACAAGTTTAATAAAGATAAAAGCTGATATAAACAAATTTGTTAGGTACCTTAGGAACCTTTCAAAACTATTTAGATATGAAATAAAATTATAGTAATAGAATACTAAAGAGAAACACTATTTTTGGTAAATATGGTTAGAAAGAACCTAAGAAGGGAGATCTTAGAAAATAATAGACTGATTCAAATCTACTACCAAGCACCTCTTCTAATTTTGGAATCTGTGTGTGGAATTTTGCTGTAACCAATAGCTGAAATCTAAAAATACTGCTTCTGTTGTGTTTGATTATTGGATCAACACAAGGTAAGTATAAACAGACTATGTAACACTCTGCCACCTGTAGTGTACTTAGAATTTAAAGCTTAAGGTACAGGGCCAAAAGAGGACCAGGGTCGGGTGGGCAGTAGGAATCTTTGGGACAAAGACTTTAAACTGGTAATTTCTGAACTGTACTATTACTGGGTAAAAAAATTGTTGTCTCACTATTCGTTGCCTTTGTAATACTGTTGTCAAACATTTTACTTCTACATATATATGCAATCATAACATTGTTATTATTTTTGCTTTAAACAATCAATAATTTTTAAAAGAGATTTAAAAAATAAGAACAGCAATATTTTACATTTACCATTTCCAGTGCTCTTTTCTTTGTGTAGATCCCAGTTTCCACCTGTTATCATTTTCCTTCTTCCTGAAGTATTTATCATTTATACTAATGCAGGGCTGTGGGTGATGAATTCTTTCAGCGTTTGTATGTCTGAAAATGTCTCCCCTTTTTTTTTGCCTTCATTTTGTGAAAAGTTTGTTACTGGGTATACAGTTTTAGGTTACCTGTTTTTTTCAGTGTTTTCAAGATATTACTCTGTTGTCTCTGACTTGCTTTGTTCCTGCTGTCATTCTTATTTTGTTCTCTGTACAGTTCTCCATGATATATCCTCAGGCTGCTTTAAAAATGCCTGCCTTTGTTGATTGTCTTAACCAATTTGATTATGATGTGTTATGGTACAGATTTCCACATGCTTCTGTGCTTGTGGTTTGTTGAACTTCATGGACTGTGGGTTTATAGTCTATCAATTTTTTGTGTGTCAGCTATGATTTTTTCCAATATTTTTTGTCCCCCAGTTCTTTTTCCTCTCCCTCTGGAACTACAATTCAATATATATTAGGTTGCTTGAAGTTGTCCTACAGCTCATTCATGCTTCGTTCATTTTTTTCAGTCTCTTTCTTCTGTGTGTTTCATTTTGCATAGTTTCTATTGCTTTGTCTTCAGGTTTACTAACCTTTTCTTTTGCAGTGTCTAATGTGCTCTTAATCCCATCCAGAGCCTTTTTGTTTGCAGATGTATTTTTCATCTCTAAAAGTTAAAGTAGGGTCTTTTTGATTTCTTTCATATCTCTCCCTGATTTTTTCATGCTTTACATTATCTTCTGTAATATAAAAAATACAGTTATAAGAACTGTTTTAATGTCTTTATCTGTTAATTCTATTATCGATTCTATTTCCAGGTCTGTTTCTATTGATTTTTTTTTTTTTCCTTATATAGGTTCTACTTTCCTGCTTTGCATGCCTGGTAACTTTTCTTGGATGCCATCATTGTGAATTTTATCTTGTTGGGTGTTCGATATTTTTGTTTTTCATTACAATTTTTTGAGCTTTGTTTAGGGATGCAGTTACATTACTTGGAAACAGATTGATCTTATGAGGCTATTTTCAGCTTCAGTAGGCAGGATCAGAGCACCTTTAATCTAGGACTGATTTTCCCCCACAGTTTACGCAGTCCCCTTCTGAGTATACTACCTGATGCCCTGGGTCATATGAGGTTTCTCTTCTCTGACTGGTCACAACCATGTGTGAGTTTTGGTTATTGTTCTGCCTCCTTCAATCTGGTGGTTCTTACCCTGGCTTTGGTAGTTTATTCACACACATATGCTGGTCAGTACTCAGAGGAAGACTCGAGGAATGCTCTGTAGCTCTCCAGAGCCCACTCACTCCCCGTCTCTCTCTCTGTGCAGCACCCTCCACTCCATAGAAAATCTCTCCTCTCCAGCACTCTGACCTGCAAGTTCTAACCACCTTGGCCTCCCCAAATTCTCAACTCTGTGTTCTTAGCTCAGGGAGGCTGCCAGGCTCTGTTTCTGCTCCCCCTCCCCACACTCTGCTCTGTAAACTCTCCAGACAATAAGCTGGGGCACTCACGGGGCTCATTTCATTTGCTTCCCTTCTCTCAGCGATCATTGTCCTGTGCTGCCTGTTGTCCGAAGTCCAAAAACACTGATCCATGTATTTTCACTGTTGTTTTTGTTGTTATTGTCTTTGTTTTTGTGAATTGTTTTTTGCTTTCTGGCTTTTTTAAGGTGGGAGGGTAAATGTGGTCTCCATTATGGCCAAAAGTACAAGTCCTCCTATAACTGTTTTAAAATATCATTCTCTCAATGTCTAGCTTCCCTCTTCCCTGTTGAGAAATCAGCTGTCTGTCTCAATGTTCTCCTCCTGAAAGTAAAGTCTCTGTTTTTTCTGATTGCTTTTTAGATTTTTTTTTTTTTTTGGTGAGGAAGACTAGCCCTGAGCTAACCTCCATTGCCAATCCTCCTCTTTTTGCTGAGGAATATTGGCCCTGAGCTAACATCTGTGCCCACCTTCCTCTATTTTATATGTGGGACACCTGCCACATCACAGCTTGATAAGCAGCGCATAGGTCCGCACCTGGGATCCGAACCTGCGAACCCCGGGCCACCAAAGCAGGGCACTCAAACTTAACCACTATGCCACCGGGCTGGCCCCTAGATTTTTTTTCTTTGTTTTTTGGAAGTTTTATTCTGTGCCTAGATGTGGTCTTCTTTGTATGTTTCTTGCTTGAGTTCATAGACCTTATTAAATCTCTAACTTGATATCTTTTGTCAATTTTAGGAAATTTTTGGTCAATATCTTTTTCCCCTTCTTCTGAGACTCCAATATATATTTTAATTTTTTTCACTGTTACCACTTCTCTTCCACCCACTTCTGTATTTTTCTTTTTTTTCCCTCTATGTGCTTTAGTTTTGAATTTTCAAAATCACCTGTCTTTCATTTCACTAATCCTGTCTTCTGCTGTTAAAGCCATCTATTCAGGTCTTAATTTCAGATTCTGTATTTTTCAATTCTACAGTTTCCTCTTGATTTTTTTGGTACATTCCAATTCTCTGGTGAAATACTCATCTTTCTAAATATATTGTCTCCCTCTTTGCCTCTGTTTTCTTGAGTATAGTAGTAATAGTTACTTAAAAATCTATGTCTACTAACTCCAATATCTGACTCACCCAGGGGTCTGTCTTTATCGTCTGTTCTGTTGCTTGGTTTCTAGATGCATGGTCCTGTCTCTTGGCACGCCTATTAACTGTTGGCTAATGCAGGACATCCTGAGCCTGCAGATGATTTTGTCTTCCTCCAGAGAGGGCTTAGCCTCTCCTCTGTTGGGAAGATTGAATGGAAGCTCATTACCTTAATCTAGTCGGATGCCGTGCTGAGTTGAAGCTGAGTGGCAGTTTGAGGAAGGCTCAATTTTCTCTGATTTGCTTCTCTTCCTACGGCATAACTCGCTAGAACTTTCAATGGTGAAAGTGATGTCTGGGGCCCTTTTAGATATTCTCATCAGAGCTTTTTTAACCTCCCATTTAGGACAGCTCAGATTTGCCAAGCATTTTGAGGCGCAACTAGGCATGTGTTTCAGGCCCTTTGGCTCTCCAAGTCTGTCACTGCAGCCCTGCAAGATTGCCAAAGCGCTGCTGGTTTCTCTGTCCCTAGCAGCAGTCTTGGATTATCATTCTCTCACCTTCACCCAGAACCAGCAAATGCCTCCGGGGGAGAGCGGCTGCAGATCATCAGTTTACCTCTCTGTTCTTCTCCATTCTCTAGAATCGTAGTCCCTCTGGTTGTCTTTGTTTCAGGCCCTATCCGATACTTTTAAACAAGTACTTTCTGTATTCTCTTCAGCTTTCCTAGTTGCTCTTGGCAGGAGCATTGGTCTGCCACAAACTACTCAGTTCTGTCTAGAAGCAGAATTCCAGTGAGTTTTTAATTTCTGTTATTGTATTTTTCATTTCTGGAGATTATATTCTGTTCATTCCCAAATCCATTTGGTCATTTTTATGGTCTCTTGTTCCTATCTCATATTTTCAATCCCTTTTTTATTTTCTTACACATTTTAAACATGCTTTTTCTATATTTAATTTCTGATAATTTAAATATCTCAAGTATTTACTGCTCCAATTTTGGTGTCCATTATCCTGCTAGCTACATTTATGTTGCCTTATTTCTTTGGCTGTTTGATGATTCAGGAATGTTAGCTTATATTTCTTAGAATTATCCTCCGTGAGACTTGTTAAGGCCTGGGTTGCAGGTGGGCTCCTCAATAGAGGCTTTGCATTTGCTTCTGCCAGCCACCTGGGAACATGCACAGGCCTTAGAGCACTTTAAAATCTTAATTTGAATTTTATTGGACCACTTAAATAATGATAATTTGGGTTGAAAACCCACATGAGAGCCAGCTTATGGTTATAAAATTCATAGCAGATCCTGTGTTTATGGGTTGGAGGAACTAATATTGTTAAAATGTCCATACTGCCAAAAGCCATCTATAAATTCAATGCAATCCCTATCAATAGCATCTTTTACAGAAGTAGAAAAAACAATCCTAAAATTTATATGGAACCACAAAAGACCCTGAATAGCTAAAGAAATCCTGAGAAAGAAGAACAAAGCAGGAGGCATCACATTTCCTGATTTTAAGCTATACTATAAAGCTATAGTAATCAAAACGGTATGGTATTGGCATAAAAACAGACAAATAGATCAATGGAACAAAATCAAAAGCCCAGAAATAAACCCAAGCATATACAGTCAAGTAATATTTGACAAGGGAGCCAAGAATATTCAATGGAGAAAAAACAGACTCTTCAATAAATGGTGCTGGGAAAATTGGATATTCACATGTAACAGAATGAAACTAGACCCCTATCTTACACCACTCACAAAAATTAACTCAAAATGGATTAATAACTTAAACGTGAGACCTGAAACCATGAAGCTCCTAGGAGAAAGCAAGAAAAACCTCCTTGATCTGGGTCTTGGCAATGATTTTTTGGATATGACGCCTAAAGCACAAGCAACAAATCAAAAATAAATGAGACTACATCAAACAAAAGCTCTGCACAGCAAAAGAAACCATCAACAAAGTGAACCCTGCCTTTGGAATGAGAAAAAATACTTGAAAACCATAAATCTGGTAAGGGGTTAATATCCAAAAAATATAAAGAACTCATGCAACTCAATAACAACAAAAAAAAAATCTAATTTTAAAATGGGCAAAGGACCTGAATAGGCATTTTTCCCAAGAAGATATATATAGGCGAACAGGTACAGGAAAAGATACTCAACATCACTAGTCATTAGGGAAATGCAAATCAAAACCACAGTGAGATATCACCTCACACCTGTTAGGATGGCCATCACCAAAAAGACAAGAGATAACAAATACTGGCACGGATGTGGAGAAAAGTGAACCCTAATACACTGTTGGTCAGATTGTAAACTGGTACAGCCACTATGGAAAAAAATATGGAGGATCCTCAAAAAAATTAAAAACGGGGCCAGCCTGGTGGCGTACTGGTTAAGTTTGCGCACTCTGCTTCAGTGGCCCAGGGTTTGCAGGTTCGGATCCTGGGCACGGACTTAGCATTGCTTATCAAGCCATGCTGTGGCAGGCATCCCACATATAACGTAGAGGAAGATGGACATGTATGTAGCCCAGGGCCAATCTTCCTCAGCAAAAAGAGGAGGATTGGCAACAGATGTTAGCTCAGAGCTAATCTTCCTCGCCCACACACACACAAGAAAACAACTACTATATAATCCAACATTTCCACTTCCAGGAATGAAAGGAAGGAAATGAAAACAGTAACTCCGAAAGATAACCTCCATGTTCATAGCAACATTGTTCACAATAGCCAAGATACGGAAACAACCTAAGTGTCCGTTGATGGATGAATGGATAAAGAAGCTATGGTATATATATTTACATATACACACACACACACACACACACACACACACACACATATATACACACAATGGAATATTATTCAACCATAAAAAAAAACGAGGAAATCTTGCCATTTGTGACAACATGGATGGACACTGAGGGCGTTATGCTAAGTGAAATAACTCAGACAAAGACAAATCCCATATGATCTCACTCGTGTGAAATCTGGAAAAAAAAAAATTTCACGGGAAATGTTTTTTTTTATCCTTCATTCATAGCCTGAGTTCAAGATTTCCCTCCTTGGGTGGGCCCTGAACTTTGTCCTCTGTTCCCTGCTCCACTAAAAGGCCATGAAAATCAAAGCTCACCTTCACCCATATCACAAGGCAAATGCTTTCAAGGTAAAAACTGCCTTTGGTGCTTCACTTACCGTTGAGGGCTCCAGTTTTACTTAGGTTTTGGCCTCTGAATATTCCTTACCAAGTTGCCAGCATATTGATGCATTTGAGATGTTTGTCATTTTCTATCCAGCATTTCTAGTGGCTGACTGAGAGAGGTTCCAGGTCCATCATAGCAGGAAACAGTAATCCGCGCTGAATGTTATTAAATTCATACACACAGAGCTATATAATTGTACTGCTAATAAAATGTTCTGAATTTAGTATTGCTTATATACGTGATTAAAATGAATAGATAATAAATTTGCCTTCCAAGAGCCATAATTGCAGCTCTTTGTCCCCACCAGTAACTACAAGCAGTTTTTCATTAAAGAAAAGAAAATGATTGAATAATCCAAATTAGCCCATGCAAGAAAACTAAAAGCTGCCTAAAATGAAATGTTTGAGTTATGAGCCATGTGCCACTTTGGTTTATCTGCAGCCAAGAGCTTCAGAATCCTCCTTCAATTAGCCATGTTGCTTGGGAGGGCCTCGTTGCCCTGAGTAAGAGCTGCCTGGTGATGAGTAAGAGGTGTCCGTGACACACAAGTTCAGACCTCGCGACTCTGTTTTTGTTGTTTGAACTTTCTTCTCTGTTGTAGCTAGGGATCCGGCCTGGAATTTAAACACTCGTATGGTAACCCCATTCCTTCAGCCATTGTGTTGTTAAGCTCTAGCTAACGAACTTTTCACACTGGCTCCATGTAAAGCAAGACTTAGAAAACAGCAGCAATCAACATTTTTGGTTTTATGATCAAAACCATATGATTAGCCTGTCTTTAGGCAACTAAGACACTCTTGCCTGTCTAGTCCCACTGCTCCCCAAAAAGTAGCCTTCATAATGCGTGTGGAAAATAAAGAAATACGCCAAGTGCACCTAAGAAAGCTTAAATTAAGAAGTGACTTTTATTTCAAAATCACGCCTACTGTAACAGAAACTTCAAAATGCATACCTGTTTTAACGTAGGAACTTTGCCTAAAATAGAGGAACCAAAATTACATAATATTTGAGAAGGTGGGAGCTGCTAAATGCACCAGTCAAGTAGACTTTGTCTCCTGGGGCCCTTTTCTTCCAGGCCAACAGTTTTTGTTGCTTAGGGATATCCTCCTGATAATGTGACAAAGAATGTTTCTCAGACCCATATAGATTATGTACACATTGGCTTGCTAAAGGCAAGTTTGATTTTAAATCTCTAAGCTTCGTTTGTTTCTAAACATACTGGTTTGAAACAAAAACCAGGTGACTAAAAGAGAGGAGATTGAATTTCTTTTCCAACTCATAAACCAGTTCTGAAGATAATTCCGGAGGAGAAAATTCAAATATAGTGTGAACAATAATAGAACAATTTGACATAAAATGCCTCAGTGTTATTGCTTTGAAGAATTATTCTTTATTTGAATGTGTACACTGATTACTGATGTCTTAAATCATAGTCTTATCACTTGACAAAATTAGATTTGCTTTTTGCATCTTGTTTTCTTAAACTATGGTCATATTATAAAGAGTAGTTGTATACTTTTGTATGGGTGACACAGAGGAATGTGACTATGTAATCTTGTTTGTTGAAAAGAAGTGAGAAAAACGTCTGAAATCAGAAGTTTCCTTTTAGTTAAAACCTCAACCGTATCAAAATAATCACTTTGTTTCTGCTTTTATAAAAAACGCAACAACTTTTTCAAGAAATGTGGCTATATTGTGGACTGCAAGTTTACATATTTCAGATGCTATTGTCTTTAACTTGCAGTAAGACAAACAGTGGCTTTATCATTTCTGGAATCAAAGAATGAAGGGTATGTGTGTGTGTGTACTTTTTTTAGATTTTAGGACAGTTTTCTGGTCCCATCTTGGATTTTTTGTAAAGAACCAATTGCCCAAATCATACATCAAAGTTCTGATACATTATTTTGTTTTTGTAAGGATGGCAAGAAAATTAATAAAAGTGACTTTCATTCACATTAATACCTTGGACCCTAGGCTCCAAGCGGACTCACCATTTCAGTTCCTACCCTGTACTTTCATTATTTAATTCATTTGCCATTTTTAATCCCCTACTCAGTCAAATCCACCTTCACGTGTTTAAATGCAACTCATCCTTCAAGAACACTTATATGCTGCCCCCTCCACGAATCTTTCCCTAACTGCCCACCCCCGCTGCACTGCCAAGTCGCAGCTAATCTCTACTCTGTATGCCGTAGAGCTCCTTCTTCATCTCTATTAGGGCAGTTATTAAGTTTCCTCGTGTTTCAGTATTCCTGGACCATCTCCCATTAGAAAGCAGCTTCTGGAGGTCAGAAATTCAGTCTTGTTCATGTTTCTTTGCACAGGTAAATACTTGATGAATAATCATTCTTGTCAATGATGAAACCGAAATTTTCAAACTATATTTTTGTTTTATCAACATTTGTGTGACCTGTCTTTCTAAAAAATATATGACATTAAAAGATTAAGATGAGTATCCTTTCCTAAAATAGTGGTATTATACGTATTATTATGTCAAATTATCTAGCACCTGGCACGTTACCGGGTGAAACATTGTGCTTACCTGAGGACTTTAACTTTTAACCATAATCCATTTAAAGTGAGGAGTTTTGTTTTTTTGGGTTTTTTTTTCTGTCTTGTTTGGTCAGATTTGGTTTTTTACTCAGAATTTCTTATGTAGCTGTTAAATTTTGGTCCCTTACAGTCCAAAGTTTGAAATTTCATTCTATGATAAAGTGAAGACATGGTTTCATTGTCTTGGAAAGTTTATACAAAATTTCCAGACCACAAAATAGACTATTTAAGCCTTTATTGAACAACAGCAATAACAAAATTGCTTTCTGGAACCAAGTGTGTCAAAATTCAGGCAAAGAGGGAGAAGGAAAGCAATGTGTGAACCAGCGTGGTGCGTCTGGATGCCTTCTGATACTGCTGTGATCTACTTTGAATCACGATTTCAAATTCAGTGATTCCTCATTTCCTAAAAGTAACTAAAGTGTTCTGAATTCTGATTATTTTAATAAACTTTCATGAGGTTTTACTTTCCAGTTATTTATTATTGTTTCAACACCTGAGCCATATTTTAAGATATTCAAGAGCAAAAATAAATTGTGCATGAACATTACCCACCAGCTGCAGCTTCAAAAATTAATATTTAGTTACTAATTTTATTTTATCTCTACTTTGGTCTCCACCAATATTCATCATGTAACTTGTTGAATGAAGATCCTAAAGCTTAAAAAATGCATACCATTCTTCAATAAACAGGTCAGTTATATCAAAGGCTTTCTGAAACACTCAGGCATAGAAGACTCACTGCATTTTATTTGTATGACCATGGCATTGACACATTGAACACCTCTAAGTTCCTTAAAGAAGAGTTTCTTCTCATAACTCTATCCTGCCCGTGTCTAATCAAATTATGTTTTTTAAGGTGGTATGTCCTTCTCTGAAATTGTTTCTAGTATGTGCCTCACACACAAAGTTAACCGTCTTGGTTATAATTGATTGCCAGCAGAGTGATTCACCCTCGATAATAGTATTTTGTTTGTAATTTCCTAAGAAAGGCAGCCTCTTTACTCATCAAGCAACAGTAAACCAAAACTACCAAGATTGTTTGCCATATTGAGAAATTAAAATCATCCTAACGAATAGTGCTTAAATGCTGGCACATGGCCAAATGAATCATCTTTGTCTTAAAGCACCAAAAAGGTTAAGACACTACCTATGTTAAGACAATTTTTCTTGAAATTCATCAAACAAGAAATGAAAATGCCATAGTTTCTTAGCTTTTGTCTTGAACATCTGAAGTTCTCTTAGCTAGTAATTTTTTACTCAGAATTATATCTTTAATCCTAGTATCTCCCATCTCTTTGAAACCAGTTAATTGAAACACGTAGTCACCTTATAGACCGTTCACATTTGAGTAAAATGAAAACAAAAGAATTGAATAACTTTTATATGTGACATAAGCAGGCATTTTCAGAGCTAGAAGTACAAATGTCTGTCCATTCCAAGGCTCCTGCTTCCCTGTCTGTTTCTGTTAAGAGCTAAAACTTGTGCCATCATGGTTAATGTTTTGACAGATTTTATCGTAAACCTTGCTGTTGTAAATTTGCCTTGAGCCAAAATTTAACATGTTGTAAGCTCAGAAACAGTTTTTACTGTTAGTGACCAGAAAAGGAAATAAATCAATTATGCTCTTTTGAATGATAGGAGTATAGAGTTTAACTCTTTAAAAGTTACATATTACTTGAAATTTGGGAAAAATTCTCATTTTGTATGTCCAAGGCCTCTCAATTGTCAATAAAACATACATAAACACTTTTGTGACTATCACAAAGGAGCATATACCAAAGGAAATATTATGTAGCTTACATATGCTCACTAAATTTTATAACCAAAATATTATCCTTAATTTTTTTTACATGAAAAGTTCCTTTGTCTTAGCATATGCAATCACAGATTTTAAGCCCTCAACATGTGATTGATTCAAAAACTATGGAGTAGCCACTTTGTTTCCAAAAAATTTATCAGAATGGTGTTCTGTTAGACCCTATTTTATGGTGTCTGTCTATTATTTTATAACTACTTAGAGTAACTCCCAATCATTGCTGTTCCTAACAGCCTGCAGATCTAGCTTTTTCCCTCTAAAACATCTTCAGTGACCATGACCATTAATATTTACTCATAAATGCGTTTGTACACAGGCTCAACCATAGCACATCAGTGAAGAAAAAAAGGGTTGTTACCCAAGAATAAATCAAATCAACAAATATTTATTGAATGTCTACTATGTGCAAATAGCTCTGGACTGGTCAGCTTTTAAAAGCCATCCAACTTTTCACTGTGACAAATCAAAGCATTATTATTTCAAGCATTGCAGAAGCTGCCTCCATGTCCTTTAGGTGACAAAGCTTGTGAAGAAGCTGCAGTTACTTGGGATAAAGAAAGACAAGGAAGAGAAAGCTCACTCACAGACTGCAAAGAGGAGAAAGAATAAGCTAGAATATCACTACTGGATTGCATCACGTATGTATGTGTGTATATATACATATATGTGTATGAGTGTGTGTGTATCAGTGTATATTATGTATGTGTATGTATATTCATATACATATGTACACACAGAGAAGAATGAGTGAATTTGAGAAAAATAGACTTTGTTAAGGTGACATAAGAATGGGCATTTACATTTGAATCCAGAGCTTTGCTTTAAAAATAGTCTTTATAGTTTGGCTAGAGTTAAGTCCTATGGTACCATGAAACCAAAATATATCATGACGTAACAGAAAGATTACTCAAGTTGGCACCCCAACTTCTAAAGCCTAGCTTGCCCTAAAGTCTTTTAGGAGATGACTTCATCAATCAATAGATTTATAATAGAAGAAGTGACTTCTACGTTGTTACTATAGAAAATTGTTGTAGGGGCCTAAATAAGAAGTTAATTTTATCATATAAGATAAGCTACTTAAAAGCTCATTTTAAAGATTCTAATTGTTATTAGAAACTAAACAAAAGCTACCAGAAAGAAACGAGACTTGTATACCTTGTTATACTATATTATATAGTATACTATTTTTGTTATACTATACTATTTTATACTATATAAATTATACTATACTATATTATGCTATAATAGTCTGTGCATTTCATTTTATTAATCTATAAAAGATAAAATAATATACTGTCTACCCACATCAAATAATTAAATGTGTTTCCTTCATGAGATATAAAAGAGAGGCTGGCAATAATTTCCAGCTTTACCAGCTAGAATTAATCCTGGCTACTTTGCATAGAAGGTATGTAATATGTTGGCCATTGAAGACACTGTCATTGACGTTCTCACAGGGGGTGTCTGCTGTCAATTTTAAAATATTTGTTTAGAAGAACTAATTTTTTAATATCAGTTTTTGCCTCCTGTTGCTGGGCTAAGTTTAATTTCTTATAAAAATCAAAGCAGACTCTTCAAATTACCTTTTTAAGCAGCAGCTTTTATCTTTCCTAAAATCTCTGAAATAAATTTCTCAATTTTTGTGTGGGAAAAGAAAACTGTTTTAGCTCTATCATTCAAAGTTTATTCTTCTGTTATGAAATTGTTGGTTATTAAGATCACTTTGAAGCAAAGGTATCTTCTCATATATCTTTTTAATTATTTGATACTCTGCCTGTCTGGTTGTAATTTATTTTCAAACCATACCCTAGTTGCTCTGTAGAAGATTTTGGATTTCTGGTCAGCTATAGTCTTTCTCTTCTTGATAAAACCATACTATTGGCTTTTGTAAATATATTACACACTTGCAATGTGTGACTACACTGGTTTGGTTTTTTTCATTTATTTTCTTGGTATATTGTAATTGATATCTTTGGATATATTCTAAGATTTCACGTGGATGATCCAGATCTAATGCTTATGCTCATGAAGAAGTATTATCCTTAGAGTGGTTTCTGACTTTCATTTCATCTCCCCTCCTTTGAGCGGAATTCCCAATACAGGGACCCTCTCACCTAGGACCTCGCCTGGATTCACCTGCCCCCTTGTGGTGTTCCTCTCTGAATAGGTAATGAATTTCTGAAATTTGGATTTGCTATTATAAAGTCTGAGAAGAGAAACCTCATTGCTCTTGCCCAGAAGTCTAGGGTCAGGATAGTTTTCTTCTGTTAGTCATTGGCTAACATAAAAAGATGGACGGAGTTTATTTTTTTATTTAATTCACAGCACAAGAAGGAAATTGGGCACTATAAAGAAATGAGTAGCATAGAATAAGTGATGTTACTTAATTTTGTCTAGAATCAATATTAGTGACCTGCAGATTGATAAAGTAAAGAGATGTTTCAAAAATTCTCATAAAGCAACTTAAAATCAAGTTTCTTCTATGTCAGTGTCTCCTTTTATAGTGAGTAGAGGAGGAGGGGAGAATGCTATTCTATTTTGTTTCAATTTTAAGTAGATTTCCTAAGCCTTTCATCATGGATAAATTCATAAATATAAGAAATAAATTAAACTTTGTACTCTGTATAGTCAGATACGTCTGATACAATTGACACAAACAGATGTTGTTTCCCTCTCTTGAAAAGGAATTCCTTCACGTGCCTCGGGACTAATTTTTACATCTTCAACTGAAGTCAATAGTATTTGCACGTGGAAAAGGGATGTATGTGTTCAATGAGCGAATTACCTAGCCGCAAATTCAGAGACATTTTGCAAGAATAGGGGCTTATGAATTAGCCTCTAGTTAATAAAGAATAATACAAAGTTAAAAGAAAGGGGAAAGGACAGGTAGATAAGCACTATTTACAGAAATAATCTGTCTTTCTTAGAAGGAAGAGATAGGTTAATAAATTATTTTTAACAAGATCCCAGGTAAAATTTTAAAAATATCTTTTTCTATCTGTTAACTGTAAAATAAGTATTTCTAGCAGAAAAGAGTTGTCTCTTTCTCTGCTGTTCCCCCCACCACAGCCACCGAAGCCTGATTTGATTGAATAACAGTGATCCTCTGTGGCATTTTAAACATCATGTCATCTCACTCGCAATCTAGAAGAAGAAACAGGGTGCAGGCTTTAATAAAGCTATTTGTAGTCCAGCTCCCAAATGTCTAGGACCCACCACTCCTTTGCAGTTTCTCTTACATTCGTAACAGTTGACCTACTAACAGGTTCCCAGAAACGCAGGTCAGATTTTGGCAGGCTTACCTCACCTCTTTGTCCTTCCAAAGTACACAAATGCTGAACTGTGTTCACAGTGAGGAAGGAAGAGTCATCCCGATGAGACTTTTAAAACCAAGACCCTTTCTGCTCCCTACCAAGTTCCTGCCATCCTCTCCAAAGGAATCAAGTTTTGCCAGTGTGCCCTTGGCATAATTTCTTCAGCCTGGATTAAACACAGGTGACCGAGAGTCTACCTTATCTCCACAGGGCATTAGTCACTCTATAAAAGTTAAATTTATTATGAAATGCTTTGTTTGTGTTAACATATATCTTTTCTGGGAAGTTGGAAACAAAGGCATGTCCTTTAAGACTCCATATGGGGAAAACACATCCTCCTTTGGAATTTAACCTTAATGTGAACCAAGATCTGTGAAGGAAAAGCACTTCAGCGTATTGTTTCCTTGCTCCACCCATCTGTCCCCTTATCTAAATGGGGTTACTGTGGCTTCGTGCTTTTTAACTCTTCCCATTCCAAACCTTGTTTTCCTGAGGTTAAAACTTATCTTAGAAGTATATTAAAATAATTGTGACAAACAATTATGCTTTGCTTTAAGGATGAGTGGTTTTATGTAATATATTTATTCTGATGTCTTTCAAATTAAATAAATGTAAAACCATTTTATATTCATATATCTTACTGTTCATTATGTTGTTTTAACAAATAGTACATTGTAAAGAACATTTTATTTCCTAAAAATTTTATTTCCTGTAAAGTCTTCTCTAACATTCTCTTACTAGCAAACATTGTCATGTAGGCATAGTTTATACTTTATTAGAAGTAAAGAATAATTAGAAGAAAGAAAAGTTAACATTAGGAATGATGATGAGGTATATTGGAAAGACCAATTTCGACCTCTGTTTTCCTTCAGTCTGTTTGCGAAGTCTTTGTAATGCCCCTAACGGATCTAAATCCACAGATGCTCCAACAGTTCTTTTTAAAAGCGAAAGCAAAACCTCCACTGCTGCTACTCACCATACAGACCAGGTGTTTACAAGCATTGAGGAACATATTTCCAAAAATATTTTTTAAGTTGACATTCAAAAAAATGCTGCTTTTATGAATACTTTAAGTTTCTTTAGTAGCATCCACCAACAAACTCGTAGTTATCCAAACGATTTTCCTGCATTGACTTTTGTTACATTAAGGAAAACACCACAAACTAAATTTGAATGTAAGCTTATATAGTCATTTATTCTAAGAAATTATGAATATGATTTTTAAGTGGTTGTGCACTCAATTCCCCTACTCAAAATAACTACCTTCAGCATAATTAAATTGAAGATTTCTTAACAAAAAAAAATTCATAGCAAAACATTTACAGATTCCTTTGGTCACATATTTAATTATCACATAGTATATTTCATTTACACTATAATATTGAAATTAGTTTGATAGATATGTTTTTTTAAAAATATGGAATATATACATCATACATTTAGGACATTAGGACATTTACCACAAGTAATATCCAATCAGGGCATCATTGTTCTCCACCTCAGCCCCACCTACATTTATTGGTTCCACCCGACCCAACCCTCATATGACAATCATTGAAGCTTAGTCTTTACCACTTGTTAACACTTGATAATATACTGTTATTGTATTTAAATTCATAATATGTATCATTTTTTTCAGGGAAATTATAAACTCACATGGAACAGTAACGAGTTGACAATTGGAATACTTTAATTTACCTCTCAGACTCAACTCCTTGGTTCTCTTGGACTTTGCGCTGTATTGGATACTAATTTAATACAAACTTTCTTAAAAGATAACTGCCCTATACCTCTGTTGCCTTACTAAATGCTGCCCCCAAATTTTTCCAAAGATGATTTTGGCTGACTACCTTCATGGCAGATATAGATGCCTATATAGTTATTTCATTCATTCGTGGTCCCACCATAAGATAGCCATAGGAAGATCTTTCATAGGAGTAGAATGATCAAAATAATAGATGAACAAGATAATGGGAGAAGTGATGACAGTTAAGTATAAGATTGAAAAGACAGATGTTAACCAGAATCAAAGAAAAGAATGAAAAGTGTGGACTTTGTAGATGATGGAAAGAAACAATTTAGCAAAAACTGAAATAAAAGAGCAAAAGAGAGAGAAAGAACCAAGATAATTCCAAATTGTCAGATGTATCAATGTCAGTAAATCCCGAAGTATTTGAAAAATTGAATAAAAGAGGTTAAGCGTGTGTGTGTATGTGTTTATAAAAATATAGACAAGAGTGGTCTTCACATATTACATTTGAAAGTTCTAGGGATGTGACAAGACAATCAGAATAATAAAATGCTGAGCATCTTTATTGACCATGAGCTGTAATGATAGAGAAAACTATGTTAGATGGTATTAGAAATAATAATACCATAAATTTCATAAAAGGTGTTTATTTTTATTCTTATTTATCTTTGAATCTCCAGCACTAACTAGAACATACTAGAACATTACTATATCAATCATTTAATGATTTACAAATAATTTACAGTACAAGTGAGGGTGAAAGTAGTGTTCTCAGAGGAAATGTTTCTGTTCTGGTTATAGTTGGAAGTCCTCAGGATAATTTCTATTCTGATTATATCTGGAAGTCTTCAGTATGTATCTTGATGAGGGGATTGAAAGAGATAACAGAGAGGGGTTTATTGTTTGTATTTATTAATAATTCAGACAACACCATACCAGGTGCTGGGGATACGAAGTTGAATAAGACAGTTTCTGCCCTCATGGAAGTCACAGTCCAGGAGGAATGACATAGCTGTAAATAATTGTAATACAGTATGATAGGTACCATCCTAGAGGTCGGCTCAGAGTGCTTCAGCAGAACAGATGAAAGGGCATCGTCCCTGTCTGTGAGATTGAGGAAGGCTTCCCAGAGGAGGCAGTGTTAGAGCAAAGTGCCATTGGGATTGGCAATTCAGGGGTCCATGGTGACTTTAATAAGAGCAGTTTCTGCTATAATGAGAGACAAAACCCAGAATGCAGCGAATTAAGAAGTGAATGAAAAATGTAGAAATGGAGACTGGATATAGACTACTTTTCCTGAGAAATTGCCTTCTACTTCTTCTTACTTGCAGCTTCTGAAAAGATTTAATAAGGAATTTCGCATTGCATAGCCTAATTAAGTACTAATGATAGTAACGGATTTTTTTTGCTGAGTGTTAATGAATAAATTGCACTCCACTTGTACAGGCTCAGTAACATGAATCCTTTGAGCAAGACCCTGAGCACCTGAAGCAGGGACGTATCTGCACCTTTGCATATGAATATCTTTGATCCCCAACTGTTCTATTCCTCCTTTCCTTTTATACTTCTAACTTCATATCCTCAAGTGATTCAAATATTTTATTGTCTGTACGTTATCTTTCTAACGCTAAATATTACCTACTGAATAAACTCCAAATTCCTTAGAGCATTCAAGGCCCTCCAAACTTGTGTTCCAGCCTACTTCCTCAGCTTTGTCTTCCTGAGCTTTTTCTTGCCTGCTTCAACCCCACCTTTCCCTCTATGTACTCTGAACTTTCTAGCTTCCACTTTCTGACACTGTTACCTCCACTTGGAATAACCTCCCCCCCACCCCCAGCAATCTCATATCTAAATCCTATCTGACATTTACGGTCTTGTTCAGTGGTCGTATTCCTTATGAAAGCCTTTCTTGATCTTTCCACATATAAGCAACTTCTCTTCTCAACTCTTAGTATTTTATATGTGCCTCTCTGCCCTTCATTCATTCATTCATTCAACAAACCTTTATTGAGCACCCTACTATATGCCAGAAACTGAAACTACCATTTTCTACTTTTTCCCACAATTGAATAACTGTTCTATCTCATCACTCCTATCAGACTATAAATTCTTGAGATCAAGAATCATCTAAAATAGCTCTATAAGTATCTATTACAATGCTTTACCCCTAAGAATTGTTCAACAATCTGTTGATTGAATTAGTGAATGTTAGTCTGAAATGGAGATTCATCCCATGAAATTAAATTAGACAAAGATAGCACCCAAATCTTTTATTTCCTCTGCCATGAAGTTCTCTTCTACCATTATCTGCAAGAATACAATTTGTCACTTCCTCAGCTTAACTGTCTTAAAATGACATTGAAAAAAAATGGCATCTGGCTTCCTTGTATTTATTCTCTTAAACACTCCTGTCTTCAGCTCCATCCATTCCACTGAAAGACTCCGAAAGTTATAGTATTAATCAAATCCTTCCACTTTGCCTTCAATCCTACCTCACTCTGCTGGTGACCATACTACAACTTCCTTCTTAAAAGGGTCACTCAACTCCGGTCACTTCCTTCTTTCAATCTTTCCTGCATCCTACAGATGCGGGAAACTCAGATTATATTCCTTTTCAAATTTCTCCTCTTTCTGTAGATATTATAAAACTGTTTAATACTAACGTACCTCCATGTCTTCCCTAATCTTCCATCTTATTGCTACTAACCAACAATCTTTAGCTTAAAATATCATTCACTTCTAGAACATTCTACCTCTTGACTTCCACCAGCACAGTTTACTATCACTCCAGCTATGTAGAACCCAGTTTAAAATCCGTTTCCAAGAGAGTTTTTTGATTATCCTAGATTCACGTATCACGGTATATTGTTCAACTACTATATTAATTTGAATCAAATATGTATTTATCCAACTTGCCTCTCTATGAGAGTCCTCTGTTAAGGACATGATCTAATCCAAACTGTATAAACTCCAATACAAATCCTGTACAGTAATCTGTATTCTAAGTGTGAAGGTTTACTCTTCATCAGGATGTTAATCTGTGATTTTCTGCCCTACAGGTCAAACAAACATACTGTATTAAATAGTATCAAAATATTCAACTCTTCTAGAATTACCATATATAAACCAGATGATCTTTATTGACGAACCAACCAAAATTTACAGAAAAAGGCTGCCATAACATGACCTCAAATATAGGCCAATACATAAAATATGGGTAAAAGAGTGAATCTGAGGCTTGAACACAAGGTAATTAGGAAGATTTCATAAGAATCAATGAAATGATGGTTAGGGACTCAGGTTTAGAATATAATAAGGCAACATCATTGTCTTCCAGCTGTAACAGAGTTTCTAGAATCAGATTAATTCAGTCACTGAGAACAACAATAAAACTTGGACAAAATACTAAGCAAAACAAAACAAAATCTGAAGGCACTGGAGAACAGCAGTGCAGCCAGGACCTGACGGCCAAGATCCCAGAGAGAAGGAGACATGGAGGGGAGTTCTGCATTCCAGCTGTATTCTTCCCTTGGTGCGTTCACTGATTCAAGGCTTAGGGCATAGGGCCATAACAAAAACAGCATTTTTGAATCTGTGGCAGTTTAACTAGGCTGGGGAAACAAAAAGTGGAGTTCAGGGCTAAATTAAGCAGCTATGATATGAGGGGCCAAGATCAAGGGAAAAAAACTATGGACAGTTGAGACGGACGTTCTAGGGACAATTTTCCCTGAAGGCGTTTTCTGATTACTAAGAGACTAGATTCAGGACAAGACACAGAGAAACCAAGTGAAAAACACAAGAAGATAAAAAACTAAGGAGAGAATTTTCCAGTCCCATGATGCTGGGAAGACAAAAATTGGAGTGCAAGTCTCACCAAAAAGGAGAGACTCAGCTTTTGATTCATATCCTGGGAAAGCCATGCCGTAGGAGTATGGATAAACTATAAATAGACCAGCTTCAGCTAGATCAAGGTGATCTTCCCAAACTCACTCCAACCCAAGACCCCCAGCAATACAAGGTAGAATTTGGAGAAATGGGCAGGGAACCTGCCCATGCTCTAGACCCTGCACTGAACAGGAGGGAGAGACTGTCTGCCACTGGAGGAGGTGCACGGGGCCTGCCCAAGACTGAGACGGGAGCAGGAGAGCTGAGAAACCCCTCCTCTGCCCCACCAGGAGCCTTGCATCTAGTAACAAGTAACGGCCATGTACTGCTGGGGGAGGAACAAAACCATGGAAATAGATTCCCTCTATGCTTAGGCATAGAGAACCTGCTGAAATCTTAGGGTGGAACAGGGAAACTGAGAACTGTAGAACTCACATGAAGCACAAGGTCGTGGCAGTCCAGCCCACCACTGGAGGAATTTGAAGTCTATGGTACACTAAAGATAACTACAGCAACCACAAAACCCAACTCACCTCAAACGCTCACTAAATTCACTCAGATCTCCACACCAATGGCCTGACAGAAGAGGTATTCCCGTTTTGGACATTTACCTCAGTTTCTCCTGGGGTTTTTTTTTTTTTTTTTTTGGTGAGAAAGATTAGCCCTGAGCTAACATCTGTGCCCATCTTCCTCTATTTTGTATATGGGATGCTGCCACAGCATGGCTTGATGAATGGTGCATAGGTACGCACCTGGGATCCAAACCTGCAAACCCCAGGTTGCTGAAGTGGAACTCAACCACTACACCACCGGTCCGGCCCCTCTACTAGTCTGTTATACACAATATCTGGCTTTTTTTTTAAAATAATTTTATTTATTTATTTATTTATTTATTTATTTATTTATTTATTTATTTTTCCCCCCAAAGCCCCAGTAGATAGTTGTATGTCATAGCTGCACATCCTTCTAGTTGCTGTATATGGGACGCGGCCTCAGCATGGCCAGAGAAGCGGTGCGTTGGTGCACGCCTGGGATCCGAACCCCAGGCCGCCAGCAGCGGAGCACGCACACTTAACCACTAAGCCACAGGGCTGGCCCTCTGGCTTTTAATTTTTTAAAAAATACAAGACACATTAAAAAGAAAGAAACAAGACCCATATGAAAGGATAAAATAGTCAACTGAACCAGACCCAGAGATGACCCAGATGTTGGAATTATTAGAGACTTAAAAAAGAGAAAAAAAGACTAAAAAGACATATTACTCTCTAAATAGTAACAATGACTGGCAGCTGACTTCTCAGAGAAACAGAAACCAGAATAAAATGAAATAGCATCTTTAAAGTCAGAATAAAATGAAACAGGGCCGGCCCCGTGGCTTAGTGGTTAAGTGCGTGCGCTCCGCTACTGCCGGCCGGGTTCGGATCCCAGGCGTGCACCGACGCACTGCTTCTCTGGCCATCCTGAGGCCTCATCCCACATACAGCAACTAGAAGGATGTGCAGCTCTGACCTACAACTATCTACGGGGGCTTTGGGGGAAAAAAAAATAAACAAATAAAAAAAATTAAAAAAAAAAAAAGAATAAAATGAAACAGCATCTTTGTTTTTTAAATAATTTTATTTATTTATTTTTCCCCCAAAGCCCCAGTAGATAGCTGTATGTCATAGTTGCACATCCTTCTGGTTGCTGTGGGATGCGGCCATGAGGCCGGAAAAGCAGTGCGTCGGTGCGCCCCCGGGATCCGAACCTGGGCCGCCAGCAGCGGAGCGCACGCACTTAACCGCTAAGCCACAGGGCTGGCCCCCTGAAACAGCATCTTTAAAGAACTAAAAGTAAAAAAAAAGTCAACAACCTAGAGTTAAATGCCCAGCAGAACATGAGAAAATATGACAAGCAGAACTCCACTAAAGGAAATCCTCAACGGAGTTGATTAGGCAAATGGAAAATGACCACAGAGGAAAGAATGAGAGCACCAGAAAGGGTAAATATGTGAGATGAGATCAGTGAATAGTGACCATTTAAGGAAAAATAGAATACATGAAATAAAAAGTTTGTCTTGTTCAAAAGAAACAAATCTATTGTAATTGAAAGTCTAATGATCACAGCTAAATAAATAAAGCAGGAATTTGAGGGAAATGTGTACCTGAGTGGTCATCCAGTCTACACTGGAATGCTCCATGCTGGGAATTTCACTCTTTCCTGAGGTAGCCTGCTCTGTCTGTAATGCTGCAGATAGCTTTACATTGAGCTGTAATCTGCAATCCCCTCCAATTTCTACTTCTGGTCCTAATTCTGACCTCTGCAATCACACACAATAAATAATTCTAATCTCTCTCACACATGCTTGAAATAACTATAATATCCTCCAATGTAACAGAAAGTTTTTATTCTGTAGCCAAACAGCCCAGTCTAAACCATCCTTCACAAGGCATGGTTCAGTTCTTGTCTACATCCAGAATCTTCTAAATGCACCTCACTTTCTCTATATTTCTCAAAGAATAGATCCCAACACATGAAACACGATCCTGTGGTGACCAGGGCATTCTCGCTCTCCCTATTCCACATGTGCAGCAATGGCATTCATCTATTATAAGGGGGGCAAATCATATTATTTATTCATAAATAATTCCTAATTTTACCTCTGTGAGAACTCTAGCCTCAAGAGCTTAGGACTTATTTGTGTTCACTGGAAGCTGTTGCTCAGGAATATTAGGCTAAAAATGACGTATGGACAAGAACTGGCCAAAGAGATTCTGGAGGCTAGTTCAACAGATAGTAGACAGTAGTACAGACTAAAATTATGACCTTTGGAATGTCAAGGAAGGAAGGGTTGGGGTAATAGGAGTATTGATAGGGCATATTAATTAATTGCAGGTGTACGGGCACTAAGAGGGATGAGTCAATGATAACTATGACTTTTCAAGCCTGAGTGACAAAGAGAATGAGAAAAATATGGAAGTCAGGAGGCATGCCTAGTTACTGAGAGAAATGTGTTGCTGTAATTTAAATTTATTGAATATTCATGGAAATACCTTATAGACAGGTATAGAAATAAGATGGGACTTTTTGTGGGAGGGCAAGATGAACTTTTAGCTTGGTATACATGATAGCTCAGACCATGAAACAAAGGAACAAAGGACCTATCAATGTCCTCTAGCCAAAGACCATCAGAGACATACCTGTAGTTGAACACATTGGGTTTATTGCTTGTTGCAAATAAGGGAGACCTCGCACCATAGGGAACTGTGTGGCACTTCAGGAAGAGGGTGTTAGAAAGGACTTATAGGATTGGGGCTTGTGTGAGGTGATTTGGGGGAGGGTTCAAGAAAGTGAGACTTTGGATTGGATGCTGTCAGGATGTGGGGGTAATTCTATGATTGGGTGGGTATCTTAAGAATGCTTATCTAGGAGGGAAGACTAGAACAAAGCTAAAGCTGTAATTTGTAAAAAAAAAAAACAAAAAAACAGAAAATGCAACAGTTACTAGTATTAGCTAGGATGGGGGAACGTTTGCTATTTTCGTGGTTTGCTGTGACTTTGTTTTCGTCTGTGCTTAGACAAAATTACAAAATGGTCTTCTGTTTGTCTCACTTCTCTGTGGTTGTAGAGTGGCCTTGTTTAATGTTGGTGTTCAGTAGAATTGTTTATGTTTGACAGGAAAACACCTAGGCCTAACTGTGAATGTCAGACCAACTCCTAAAAACGCCATAGCCCAGCTGGAGAGTCAAGCCAGGTTCCGAAGGTGAGGGGCTATTTTTTCCCTCTCAGGCCAATGGCCTTAGCCTTAGGGAACTATGGTGGAGGCTAGAACAGAAGCAGAAGACAGTCACAGAGACAGAGAAGCCGTCAAGAGGAGGTGGGGAGTAAGGATGGGCTGGTGCCAGGGGGTCCTTGGTGGGAGCGTTCAATGTTGCTAAGAATATTCAGAACTGTTAAGACTATTTGAGACAAAAAAAAAAATGGAGTAAAAACATCATTTAACCAAGGGATCAGTGATGATCTTCAAGAAAGAAGGTGAAGGGGCTACAGATCAGACTGCAGGCCTGTGGAGAAGTAGAGACTGTGGGTGAAGACCACGCATTTGAAAAGTTTAGCAGTGAAAAGGAGGGCAAGGGAATGTTAACTAGAAGATTTTGTGAAACCAATGTAAGGAATCTTTTTTCTCCCCAAAATAGAGATGACTGTTACATGTTTGAAGGTGAGGAGAAGAAGCCCTTGGAAATAGAAACAGTAAAGATGTCAGTAATGCAGTGAAAACCAGAAAAGAGAGTCTGGGGCTAAGAACTTCAGGGGATATGGTATCCTGGGGGGAGGCCGGACTCCTCCTACCAGCCTTAGCAGAGGATGTATTGGTTCAGAAATAGAAATGCTGAGTTGGAATACAGGATAGATGAAGGAATGGATGGCAGGTGAGGTTATCTTTTTTTTTTTCTTTTTCAGTGAAATTGGAAACAAGATCATCTGCCAAGGTTTAGAAGAAAGGAAATGAAAAAGCCTGGAGAAGGTTTGAGTTGTCTGCTAAGCTGTTTAGCGAATTAACCAAAAAATGCTGTTTTCTGTTAAATCATCCCATTTTGTTAAAGAAGAAAATGCAAGTGTTGTTGTATATTGTGAATTTATGGAGGATTTAGGAGTGAGAGCCCTTTTATTCTCTCAAAAAAAGAACAAAAAAACCAAGGATTGAGTTGCCATCTTTTTATATGAGTAGGACAAATAAACCTTTTTCTTGGGATACTCATGGTAGATTAAATACTGTTTGAAACAAATAATTTCTATCTTTTATTTTGGCTTTTGGACTGTCTCTCTCAAAGGAAAAAAAATCTTGCTGTTTTCAAAGGCTGAATATCGTCAACCAGAAACAAGAGCCACCTAGAAGGATGAATTCCATAGTCTCTAGAGCAAAGAAAATTAACGTTTCCACTTACAGTCCTAAACACGGAGCCCGCACCCCGCTTGAATTCTCTGTTCACATGTGTCTATATAAGGAGATGCCTGCTCCTTCCCGGTATTAGGTGTGATTGAGAGATAACTCACAGCGGCAGCAGCGGCGGCCGTTTCTCTGCAGCGGCAGCCCATGCTCTTGTGAGCATCAAAAGGAGATGAAGCCTGATTAACCATTTTGAAATCTATCGGATGAGGAGAAGTCCTTACAAAACAACTTTTATACGCTTTAATTAAAAACGTGTTCCGGCAGCTCACAGCTGAATGGGCTTCAGGGGGAGCAGAGCTGAGCCCGTTGCCATGACGACGCCAAATCTTTTCACGCCTGGCCCTTCCTCAGCTCACTCTGTCTAGCTCTCTCCAGCCATTAATTTGCCGACGTCCCATCTCTCACTCCCTCAATCTCATGGTCTCTGAGTCTATATGAGACCCGATACCGTACTTTCTGCTTTTTCTGCTATGGTACCTCTTCTTTCCTTTCCCTCCTCTGTTTATCCCTTACATTTCCCTGGCAATCTCTATTTTCTTGTTTCTTTTGAAAACAAGTTTACCCCCCCTGAGTTGAAAACGCTAAAGAAAAAAAAATTTTTTTTTGGTCACAGCATGATAATCGTTGTTTATTATCCCTCATGATAACTCCATTTTTAGGGGTCTTGAATGTAGTCTAGAAGGATCTCACTATGTTCTACATTTTTTATGTTTCAGGTTGAACACTATCTACTACACAACTCTTTCTGTTGCTGAAGATAAGGCTACAACAAAAAGGGCTATGTTTTAATCTGTTCATTTGTGCTTATTATTAAAATCCCAGGTAATTCCAAACAGTATCATCTGGTAACAATTGTAAGTGAATGTGAGACTTTAAAATATGTCCTGAAAAAATGCAGATCTCACTTTATTTAAGAAGGCTTTTTGAATATTTTTAAAGTTGTGTTCATTACACAGAGACTTAAATGTAAACCAACACTATCCTTCATTATACCATATGAAACAAGAATTGGGTAGAACCTGCTCATCTCGGAATCCAATAGCCAACATGGGAGAAGCTGATATCTTTGCAATCTTGTATTCAGTGCATTTATATAGACTATACTATTATTACACAACTTCCCAATGTTACTCTTTGAGTCATCAGAGGCCTTACAACCTTTCGTTTTAATTACAATTCCAATTTTCCTTTTCACCTAGTCTATTTTACAAGCTGAGTGGAATGCAATGGAGATCATTTCTCATTTCTCATTTGTTCTCCCTACTTAACTCACAGGCTGTTATTACTATGATTATATTTCCAATGTGAATTATTTGTCAGACTCAATAAGCACTTCCTTTCTAATTGCCTGACTCACTAAAGACGTTGTAACTTAAGAGACAGGTGTAGTCTGGAGTGTTAATCTTTGGCATAGCATGGCCCAGTGGTCATTGCACAGAAAGTGGGTGAATACTTCGGAGCCTTGGGGGCCCAGAGTCTGGTTTTGAGTCTGAACTCCAAACCATGATGCAGCTTTGAAACTCCAGCGGCTGCATCTCTGGAGTTGCGATTTAAAAGTTTAACTTCTCTTCAGAAGTTTTATAATGAACTTCCTCGATCTCTTTACTATGTAAAACTCCAACATAATATCTTCTTAATAAGCCACATAGTACATCTGGGGGCCACAGTTAACAAATAGTCTAAACTCTCTCTGGTATGAAGAACAGTATTTCTTCTAAATGAACCAACCTCCAGGTTGGTTTCTAGGTTCCTGTTCTTATCATTTAAGAACTTCCCACATTTTAAGAAGCTGAATTCTTTTGACTTCTTACCGTAGTCTTACTTAAAAGGTGAAGAGGTTGCATGACCTAGCATTTAGGTGACATCTCACAAATGGACCAAGTCTCCTGTTTATAATACTGGTAGAATTCAAAGGAGTTATTGAGGTTTAACTTTATTTTTTCCCCTCTCAGTATTAAGAATAGCAAGTCAAATGCTTATACATGTTAGAGGTGTTTTCCCACCAGGGGCACCTTATTTGGATCAATCTTAGGTGGGAACTAAAGAAAGTAAATACGTATACGTTGGCTAAATAAATAATTAGACAGGCATTCAGGTATCTGAAACAGGTTTGAGACCTAATAAAAATGGATCCTCAAAGAGACATACTTAAAATGTAAGTTGATTTTACCTAAATATCAGAGAAAATGTTCCACTGGCAAAATATTTTCCACTGTGAACACAGTGCTTCTCCATTGCATCGATAAACTCAAGAAGTGAAAGTCCTTCAATTCTTGACATTTAAATCTGTTGTGGACCTGGCTTGGGAAAACTCTGAGGGGAGTGATCTTGCAGGTGAGTGGACTAGAAAACATAATAAAGTCCTTTCCATCACTGTAGTCCATGGTCCCATGATTCAGTGAATCTCAAGCCTAAAGTGTGCTTTGGGATTGCACTTCAGATAACACTGAATTCTCATTTCTACTGAAATACTTTACATTTCCTCCCTTCCTGATTGTGTTTCACGGCCAAACACCTACGTGAAAATCGTGGTAGCTTTTCTTTAGTAATTCATCCATCCTATGGTGCCCTGCTCACCTGAAGTCACATAATCCTTTATGTGTGCTCTGGCACTAGACAAATTGTTTTTTTTTTTTTTAAAGATTTTATTTATTTATTTTTCCCCCCCAAAGCCCCAGTGGATAGTTGTATGTCATAGCTGCACATCCTTCTAGTTGCTGTATGTGGGACATGGCCTCAGCATGGCCGGAGAAGCAGTGTGTGGGTGCGCACCCGGGATCCCAACCCGGGCCTCCAGCAGCGGAGCTCGAGCACTTAACCGCTAAGCCAGGGGGCCGGCCCTAGACAAATTGTTTATGTGATAAACCACAGGACTGTCCTGTAGCTTCTGAGCTCTGGTGGATATATATCAGAATTAAAGCATTTTTGGTGGTCGTTTTGAACGTATTGTTATTCACGGAATGATTCTTACACTGAGTTCAGAATTTGGTTACTCTGAAATCCTCAAAATATCCTAAAAATTAATTCCCAAATAGCTATACCTACACATCACTTATTCTGGTCATACGTGTTATGTTAAACTCTTACTCAAATTGTTAATCTGTAGAATCTAAATCACTGCCATCTTTACCCTGCATAAATGCCCTTCTCTCCCCAGTATTTCTAAACATGTGATAATGAACAGGAAACGGAAGTCCAGCAGTCCACCAGGTGAGGAATAGTGAGTCACAACTGAGGACGAAGATGAAACTTCCATATGATGTTGCAGAAATAATTTTATAAAAAGTGATGAAAGTGATATGTACGGGTCACCAAGATTCAAACCTATTATGTAGGAAGTTAATAAAAAGTGGGGTGAGAGTCCAGAAGAGAAGTCACTCATTCTTTTATAACTTGTAGTAAGTATTTGGAGTTTATTAACTTGTCTGAAGAATAGCATTACTCATAGACTTCTTTATTGGAGACTCAGAGTATCTGCAAGGTAAATGTTTTACATCCTTTTTGATGTAAAAGAAAGCCATAAAGACTTCACAAAAGTAAATATATGTTTCAATGTAAGTTATATTCAGGATGCTGTTCTGTAAGACAAAAAGAAGGGAAAAGAAAAGAAAAAGGAAGGAAGAAAGAACTGAAATCTTCTCTTTCATCTTACCTATCACAATGGAGATTTTTCCCCTTCCCCTCCCCCAAGCGCCTAGGCCTAAGAATTGAAGAGAGTGGACAGAGTTCCATAGGCTGAATTTGTAAGTTACTCCACTTAATGCTGAAGGGAATTAACTAACTAAATTCCTGTATCTACTGATGAGAATAATGCCTAGCTAAAAGTCATAAATCTGAAATGCTTTACTTGGTTAACCCCAAATCAGCAGATCACTTAGTTTATTGCTTTCATGCTTTGGGGACAGTCTTGTGGACCGGAAGGTCTTGTGGATGCTCCTCTAAGTCAGCATACTAATTGTGTGTGCGTGCACACACATATCCTATAGTATATATGTATGCTAATATACAAATGTATGTGTATGAGACATATATATGTGTGTGTATACGGATGTATCCCAGAGTGTATGTGTGCTGGCTCTAATTCCCTGAAAAAATAGGTGAAGAGTCAAGAGCTTGAAGATTGGGATAGTGATGACTAACCGGCATGGAATGCCTAATTCTAATCCATGGTTACTACCCTAGAGTGTTCTGTAAGTGTTCTTGCAAAAAAAAAAAAAGTACTTTAAATTCTGTTTATTATTATTCTTTATCTGACTGAAGTAAAACTGCAGTGCATACTTTCCTCAGTAATGGGTGAGGGAAAAAGAGTGCTGTGTAAGTAAGTATGCCCAGTAGTGGAACGACTTAAACTTCTCTTTTAGACACCAAGCTATGGAGAAGTCTTCTTTGATCAAGAATCTTAGGGAATTTCTCTCTTTTTCTGTCTCTCTCTCTCTCTCTCTCTCTCTCTCACACACACACACACACACACACACACACACACACGAGATCAGGGCACGTGATAGTGCCCGTTTTAGTCTGTTTTCACCTCCATACACTCAGGAGAGGGAAGAAGCAGAGGCTGGAGGTGGCTGAAAGGGCAGGCATGGCAGGGGGGACTCGGGAGGAGGAGCTCGCGGTCCCGGGCCGTGTCCACGCGGCCGGAAGCCAAAGGGGCGGCGCGGCACACCCGCCGCCCGGACCCGCCGCCAGGTGCGGGACGTGGGGCCCGGGCCGACCTGGCCCAGGCTCCGGATCATTGGATCATTGCCGAGGGCCGGCGTGAAAGCGAGTGCGGGGAGCCTGAGCAGAGGCGGTCCAGGGCAGGGGCGTCTTAAAGCCCCGTGTGTCGGTGCTGGGTTATGAGTCACGCCGGCTCCAAGCCAAGGGCGCCCGGGACGTTGGGAGCCCTTGGCGCTCCGCCGGGGTGCAGGGCGGCCTCTGTGGCGGGCGCGCCGGGGCGCAGGGACTGCCTCGCAGCTGGAGACCCGGAGGGAGGAGAGTAAACACCCAGCCTGCCGGCCGCCCTCGGGGAATGACTGCAGAGGGAGACACGGAGAATAAATCCAGCGGGAGGGCCGCCCCGCCCCTCCTCTCCCCTCCCCGCGCGGCCCTGGCGGGCGGCGCCAGGGTCCCGCAGCCTCGGGGCGTCCCCGCGCCCCCGCGCCCGGGGGGATCCGCAGCCGGGTCCGGCCGGCCGAGACCGCGCTCGGAGCGGGTCCCAGGAGCGCGCCTCGCCCGCCCGCCGCCCCGCCCCGCCGGCCCCTCCGGCGGGATAGACCCCGCTTTGCTCTTTTCGTTGGCCAAGCACAATTGTGTTATTGGAGATAATGAATTCAATCCCCATCAAAGGGCATTAGGCTCGCCCGGGCCCTGGAGTTGCTGATGCCTTTTTTTTTCATTTAAACCAGGAATGAAAGGCGCAGGAAAAAAAAATTCACTGGGGGAGCCTTTCCCCTGATCGCCGCTTTTGAAGTGAAGGGGCCCGGGCATTGTTGTTCACCTCGCGGCCCATACGGCTGAAGAAAGCCCGGCCTTTTGATGCGCTGAGAACCGCCTCGGCAATGAGCACCACGTCGGGCCGCGCGGCCTGCGGGCAGCGTGTGTTTCTGGGCGCGCGGGCACCGGCTGGAGGGGGCTCGGCCCGCGCTCGTCCCGGGGGCGGAGACGGGAGACGAGGCCCGCACCCAGCGGCAGCCGCCCCGGGCCCAGGCCTCCGGCCCCGGCGTCGCGGTTCCTCGCGCCCACTGCGTGGCGGAGCGCAGGGCTTCCACCTGTGGTTACTCAGTTAGGACCTCCGACGACGGGCCAGACAGCCCTTGGGAGGTGAGGGTGGGGAAGCGGGGGTCTCGGCGAGCGCCGCGGGCCAGGGGGGCTGGAAGTCTGTATTTTTGACCACTGGGACCCAGCATCCAAGGTGGCTGGCTTAGCTACAGCCTGCTGAGTCTGCGAAGGCGTACCCCTCGGGGACCGCATCCGTACGACACGCAGTGAGGGTCTTCCGCCGGTGACTCGAGGACACCGCGCGGCGCGACCGGGCTCCGGGCGGGGCGGGGGCGGGGCGCGTGGGCAGACACAACCCGGGGCGCGCGGCCCGCTCGGCCAGTGGGGCAGTGTCTCCAGCGTGCGTGGCGTCCGGCGTCGCGGTCCGGAACCAGGAGAGCACTTCAGCATCAGATCACCTTTTCTAAAAACTTGTGCGGGCACCTAAGTGTGCTTTCAGCGCCCTCAGCGTGAACTTTCCCCGCCTCGGTTCTCCTCCCGCGCCTCCCACCCCGCCCGCCCGCCCGCCCCTGAACTCTTCGGCCCAAGGGTCAGCAGCTAGAGCTGTTCGCTTCCCTTCCCTCCTTCCCGGTCTCCAACCCCTCCACTCCTCCTCAGAGGATCCGGGTTATCCGCCCCATTAATATGCTAGCCAGGCATAACACAAAGGAAGCGCGTGTCAGCAGCAGGCGGTGTGACTCCAGGGAGAGGCGAGGTAACCGGCCGGTGCCGGGCGCCGCACGGCTCACTGCAGCCTGAGCTCGCGAGTCGGCCTCCACCTCGGAAAGAGCGGTGGAGGACGCGGTGGGAGTGGGCGCTCGGGCTTGAGCAGCTGCTGGGTTGGGCCTTGGTAGCTGGGCTATGGGAGTGAAGCGCAAGGCTCCCAGGTGGGACCCAGAGCTAGGGGAACGTTCCCAAAACGCCCCCAGTCACCTGAATCGCCCAAAGAAAATCCGCTCTCCAGGAGTGCAGCCTCCTTCCTCCCTCGTACATAATGGGTCCTTAAAATTATAGAAACGAAACAAACCACCACAAAGCCCCTTACATTCTTTTCATTAAATTGCTTGTGTTTTACAGTGACAACTCCTTGGTGTGAGAGAGAGAAAAAAACTGACCTGGAACATGATTAGACAAGCAAAGGAGTAACTAAAATTTCACGGGAGAGAGGGCGAAGAAACTAAGGTTTCCAGTTGAATGCATTGTTCCCTATTTCCAGGCAATGGTTTAGGGGGTATTTCCAGGTTGTTTTTCTTGGTTTCAGGAATTAGAAAGAAAAAAAAGTCCCTGATGTGTAATCTTGAGAGGAGTTGAGGAGAGAAGTAGAAAGTCGACCCGAGGCAACCTCACAACTAGAACTCTGAGTCAGGCTTGTGGGGCACTGGCGGGGTTCTGAACTTGATCTCCACGTGACTTGACCAGCGTCCCAGCTGCATTCCGAGGTCCTCAAGCACTTATTCCATGTAAGCCTTTTACTTCCTGGATTTTGAGGGAGAACATTCTGCTTTTATACTCTAAATTGACTAGAACACAGAGAACCCTAAAATATCACGAAGTGGCATCTAAAAGGAGAGATGTTCCTGGCTTTCCGGGGCTGCAGAGGGGAGCTCACGCTCACCACGAGCTTCGCTCTTACACTGTGCAGTCACAGCTAGCATAATTGGAGAAATGAGGAAGTTAGATAGAAAAAGCAAGGTAGCAGGTGAGGATTTCCCCCTTGTCAGAGTCTTTAAAAATGTTTACAGTAGGAAAATGCATGCGTTTTGCAAGTTAAAATTGAACTGCATGGGTATTTTCCAGCACCATATTGCTTGCTAGAATGATGGCTAGAGAAAAAAACAGGTGAGGGTGCATCTGAACTGTCCAAAGTTCAAAGAACAGAGCTAGACTGGGAGCTAAAAAAGAGAAACACCAATGGAACCATATGGCCTCAAATTTAACTATTCGAAAGAAAAAAACCCAGAATATTTAAGGTACTCTATAATTAAATGTTATTTGGATACACCAAATAGGATCATCAGTAGAAAATAAAACTTGATGAATGAGTACTGTTAAAAAAACCTTCTATCTCCCCAAATGGATTCTCTTTTTAAATAGGAAGGTTGTAAAATCTTCTAAGTTGTTTCATTTTATTACATTCTTCCTCTCATGGGTTTCTGTTGATGCTAATGATTCTTTCATAGCTTGGGAAAATCGTCTTTCTAAATTTCAGCATAATTTAATTACATATTTAGCCCGAGGTAGCTTACAAATAATCACCTTTTTGCACATAATTATCTTGAAGTAATTAGACATTATCTTAATTCCATTTCGTTCCAAAACACATTACAATTCAAATAAGCAATTAAAATTTAATTTTTTAAGTAAAATATTTTTACAAATTTATTAAACATCTATTAAATAATTTAAGCAATTTTATCTTTTTCAACGAGTTTTTCCTCTTGACATATTGAGGTATCACATTAAAATACGTTATTGCTATATGTTCTACAGTATTACTGCTAAATCCACAGAAAACCAATTGATCTTGAGGAAAGGTTAATTAATTTGGGCTACAGGTCTCCTACTTTAGTCTGCATTGAAAGGCATTTGTATTGATTGCAGAAGTTTTTTGCGAATAAATTTAATAAGCATTTTTGTGGAATTGAGATCAATTTTTTAAACTGCCAAAGCAACGAGGTTTTTAAATTTTGTCATTCCAGGAATTCTTTTCTTCTTTGGCTCACTCAAATCTGTTAGACTCCTGAGAAAAAATAATGTTTTTTAATACTTTCAGTGAAATCAGTCAGGTATCTAGCCTTTAGAAAATGAAAACAGAAGTTATTAGAGCTTTAATAGGATTCTGTTTGTTTAATCCCTCCTCCCATCATAATTTTCACCAGTTTATTCTGCTATGAGGGGAACATGAAGGGGCAATGGAAATTAAATTTTATCTTTGATTTCAACGCTGTATTAGCCATCATGCAGAAAACACTGAGCTGCGTTCTACTTGGGAACACTTCTAAGTTGTGTAGTTTCTGCTGAATACAACTGGTGAGCTTTTCTTCTTCCCTATCTATAGTTGTTTTCTCTTTATATCAATTCAGAAAATGTTTCAGGCCTGCAACAAGGTGAAAGTAACATTTGAAGTTCTCCTTCCCAGCGCAATACTCACTCCCGAAACATTTTTCTTTTTTCCTAAAATTTTTGCTCGGTGGTGTCGTCAGTGGATCGGAGGGCCTCCAGGGCTTTGCACTTGGGTCTGCAAGAAGGTTTTCCCTTCTCGCTCCCTCCCTCCCCCTCCAGAGCCCCCTCCCCCACCTCGGGCGAAATTCCTAAAGAAAGCGAGCCCGGCGGACCGCGGCTGAGCGGTCAGCATCCCCTTTCCGGTCCTTGTCTCCTGGAGCATCCAAGGTGAAGAAATACAGAAACTGGAAGACGCAAAAGGGAGTGGGGGCGTCGCGGGAAGGCGGCGCGCTCCAGGAGGGTCCCAGCAGCCCTCCGAACCACAGCTGTTTTCGTCCTGGCCCCGGGCGCGGCGCCCCAGCCCGGCGTTCGGGCGTCTGTGTGTCCGGGTTTCCGAGGAAGGGATTACGCAGCGGGAGCAGCCGCGGCCGCGCGGGCCTCGGGGCCGCAGGAGCGGTAACGAGGCGCCTGGCCTTCTTTGTTGACTTTTAGGTCTCGGGCTCAACAGAAGATTTATTCGCTAGGAGGGGAAAATGCCCGAACAATGAAGAACTAACTGCACTTGTCACCTCGAGATGCTGGCGGTCCTGCTCGGCCCCCTGCCCCGGCAACTGGCGGCCCTGGCCCCAACCCGCGCGCGTCCTGCCGCGCGGGGCGCAGATCGCGTGGCCCGGAGGCGGCAGAGTCGCGTGGGAGGCCCACGAGGCGAGGCCCGCTCGCCCAGACCCACCAGTCTAGCTTTCCAGGCAGGTCTCCAAAGTGGCCGCGGCCCTAAGCACAGAAAAAGTCTCTGCCAAGTGAGAGAGCTAGAGCTAAGGCCCACTTAAACCTGGTGGCTGAAGGCAAGACATTGATATTGTTAACATGTTTAAAGAGAGGGAAGGGTACATCGTGGAATGGAACGCACGAAAGTTAGACGATTTAGGTTCAGTGGGGCCGGGTAAAATCGGAGGCCCAAGCTCATGCCTTTCTATTACATTTGGAATTCGCATTTGCCAACGTTTGTTTACCCGCTCTATAAGTATAAATAACTGTAGAGATTGGAAGCTTTTTCCTCTCTGGGACTTGAACGTCCTTCGAGGCCTCCAAATTAGGGTTTGAAATTACTCAAACCAGTCATTTCCCTCTCTTTCTTTCATTAGCTGAAGTGAGATCCGGAGTTTGGGATTTCTGGATTTTTCTCAAGTGCTGCATGGCACCCCTTCTCTCATCTGGGGAGGCAATTACGCGATAATTAAGGGACTCACACAGCTCTTTTTATCTTGTCCGCCGTGTGGAGTGGGGCGATCGAAGTAAAGGCTGTCCAAGTTCAAACCCTGGCGAGGACGGCGTTCATACACAAGGGCTCAGTCAGGCCAGCCTTTGCTTGGGCTGGTGTTGTTATTGTTGATGTCAATCCGAACAAGACTTACAAAGAAACAGGTGGACTGGAAAGTGAGCCTACTATCAAAGGAGATTAATGATTTTGTGATCTCAAGCAACTGTGGGGGTGTGAAGTTGCATTTAAAAGCTTCTTAGAAGCCAAACAAATCATCAGCTTTAAGTTCTCGGGGAAAAAATATTTTTAGAAACAATATTTTAAAAAATATCTTCACAAAATACAAAATAGCAGCTACCCTGCAATGTCGTGGTGGCACAAAACTTCCCCTGCAGGAGTGAATTAACTCACCTCCCCAGCCCCTCCAAAGCTGCCAGGATGGTTAAGTTTTGTTTCTCTTTTAATGGAAAGAGGGTTCAGGATTCTCTGTTGTAGACAGCTTAATTTTATTAGCCACATCTGATATTTTATTTTGACTCAAATACTTCTCAGAAAAGGGAAAATGATACATTGGGGAAGGGGGAAAGGTAGTTAAATTAATATTTGATTTCACTGTGGAAAGATTGAAAGAAAACACAGGAGGTTTAAGCCCATGTCAAAAATCGAAGTAAGTATTACTGGGAATAAAGCATCTTCAAAAATCTCAATTTTGGGGATATTAAATCAATTTATCTACCCACTTTTATTGAATTTCTTTAACTGCTTTTTACTAGCTACACGTTCATATAATAAACATAAACAAAACAATTTCGTTTTAGATTATTTTCCTTTTTGTCATTTATATTCTGTGCTGGACTTTGAAAAATATCATGTTCAGAATATCTATTTTGGATTTAATTAAGGAAAATAACAGAAATCTTTTTTGTTAACGTTTGATTTATTTAAAGTCCTTAACTGCAATTGATCAAGAACATATTCCACGGCTTAAAATTTATCATTTTTTGTTATTTAAATCAAAATATTTTAATTACAATCACATTGATAAAAATTAACACTTTAATTTGTAATTTTAACCATCATTTAAAGCAATTTTAGCTGTAAAGAAAAAAAAAGAATAAACCATGCAATAAATTAACATTGAGAAAGCAAAGAAGAAGAAAAATGAAACCCGTCTGGCTATACTAACACCATGTCCAACTGTGAAAAGTGCATTAACACTGAATGAAACAAGCACACGATGGCAATAATTAAAATGGCCACAATCAATTGGATTTTGGAATTTTGGACAAAATTTTGAAATATGGCTCCCTATAATTTATCTCTCCTCCAACATTGTAATATTCCCTTTTATCTGGAAAAAATATTCTTTAAACGGTATAGATACATAGAAGCTAATTTTATACATGTTATGTGACCTCAGAATAACATGACCATGGCACTCTGCAAAGCAAGGAGCAGAGTCATTGAGGAGGGCAATTTTGAGGAATTGATTCCCAGGGCTGTATGTGGGTGGAGAGGACAGGGGCGGGGGCATGTCTTTGTAACTTCTTGGTCAGGCAACTCTTGAAAATGTAAATGTATGTCACCTACCTGTTACCTCTATATGTTATATAAATATATGGAGGTTGTCTACATATCTGAGCATGTGCATAAGTCCATACATAACATATATGTATTTCATTTTAAGACATCTGCTATCTGAATGTATTGGAAATGTAAGCTGAAAAACAAATGGATCTGATGTTTGTAATCCGTTTATGTTTTGCTGCATCACAGCAGTATTGTCCCTCAGTACTATTAACAGCCCCTGGTGTCTACTTGTTTCTTCAGCCTTTCAGTTCTTATGGTTTAGAGTATTGCCATAGACCTGTAAACTCGTGGAGGGGTCAGGTAGGGCGGGAAAAAAGCACAAACATATTTTACAAGCTTGACCATCTTTCTTTTTTTAAATAAACCCTGCACAGACTAGAATGCGTCTGGAGGGGAAAGAGGGAAGAAAGGGACAAGGGGCAAGGAAGTAGGAGGATTTTATATATACACTTGTGGATCATTCAACTTTGCAGGAAAACATTTTGCTGGTTTGGGGTTGGTTTTCTTTGTAATAATATACACAAGGTGTTATGAATAACAATAACAAAGTAACAGTCCTTCGCACTGGGGGAAAGATTGTGCACAAAAAATGAAATAAAAATAGTTGGGATTTTATTATGCTGTTGTCGGCTTGGTATGTGTGGTTTTGTTTGCTGTTGATTTTTTTTTCCTCTCCTGCTACCAGCATGGCCACGCCAGAGAAATCCCCAGTCCCGGGAGCTAGGAAGTATTTAGGACGGGTCTGGAATACACACCTTGGTAGTAGGCCGGCTCCAGGGCGGAGGGCTCGATGGGGCTCCTGGCGGCCACCGAGGCGCTGCCGAGCGGCAGGCTGGCGGGCAAGGCGGCGCCGTAGGGCGAGTACTGTAGTGCCTGCTCGTAGGCTTTCAAGTCCAGCTTGTGCTGCTGCTCCGAGGAGGACATGAGGTTGTTGATGGAGAAGGGGTGGTTGAAGGAGTAGTGGGGGTCCCCTTTCAGGTGCAGCTGGGACTCGTGGGGTGCCAGGCCATGCGCCGGGTGGGAGGGGGGCACAGATACCAGCGCCCCGGGCCCGGAGCTGATCGGGGGTGCAGCCGAGGATGCTGGAGTCTTCAACTCCGAGGCGCCCCCTGTCGCCGTCGCCCCGCTGTGGTCCAGAGTCTGGGGGCTGGCGGCGGGCCCGGGGGCCGGCGCGCCCTCTAGCTGGCCGGCCTTACCATGCACGCCCCGGTGGAGGGGCGAGTCGGCGCTGGGGTTGGCGGCGCTCGAGGGGTCCTTGCGGCTCTCGGGGCCGCCCTTGGCGCCGCCGCCGCCGCCGCCCCCGGCCCCTGGCTGCTTCTCGCATTTGAAGCGCTTCTGGCGGCGCAAGTAACAGCCGTTCTCGAACATGTTGCCGGAGTCCGGGTGCAGCGTCCAGTAGGAGCCCTTGCCCGGCTTGTCCGGGGAGCGCGCCACTTTGACGAAGCAGTCGTTGAAGGAGAGCGAGTGGCGGATGGAGTTCTGCCAGCGCTGCTGGTTCTGCCGGTAGTAGGGGAAGAGGTCCATGATCCACTGGTAGATCTCGCTCAGCGTCAGCATCTTGCTGGGCGCCTGCTGGATGGCCATGGTGATGAGCGAGATGTACGAGTAGGGCGGCTTGGCGTGCGGGTAGCTGCGCTTGAAGGTCTTGGCGTCGCCGCCGCCGGCAGCGCGGCTGCGGCCCAGGTTGGACGGCGCGTACGCCATGGGGCTCATGCAGGGGTTCATGGCGGCCGCGTAGGGGCCCAGGCCGTTCATGGAGGCGGCCGGCTGCGCGCCCATGGCGCCCATGCCGCCCGGGCTCAGCGCCGTCCCCATGGCCGCCACGCCCGCCGCCGTCATGCTGTTCATGGCGCCCGCCGAGCCGCCCGGCATGCCGGCCACGGCGCCCGGGCTCAGGCCGGCGCCCAGGCCCGGGTTTGCGTAGGACATGTTGAACGAGGCTGGCGTCATGTTGCCGCTCGTGGTCATGGTGTTCATGGTCATGTAGGTGTTCATGGAGTTCATGGAGCCCAGGCCCGAGTTCATGTTGCTGCCCGGCACCGAGGAGTAGGCCTGCAGCGGGGACAGCGAGGGGAGAGGCCCCGAGGGGCGCGGTTAGCAGGGGCGCGGGCGGCCCACCGGCCCGGGCGAGCCCGGAGACCAGCGGAGAGCGTTTCTGCAAACACGGCACCCCCACCCGGGGCAAACCGTCAGGCGCCCTCCCCGGAACGAGCAAATGTCTTGCCTGGCAGGGGAAAAATCCTAGCGCGGCAGGCATGAAAGACGAGCGCTGCAGAAAATACGCCCCCAGGAAGATGTGTAATCGCCTTACACGCCAGGCTCACGGGCCAGCTTCTAGGACCCTCCACCGCCTCCTCCATCCACGCCAGGCAGTATCCGAGTCTCCACCTCAGACCAGCCTCGGCAAAGCGCCCTTTTGGTTAAAAGGAGTTAAAACTCCGAAAATAGAATTAATCTCTGACTCACCGCTTATTCACTCTACCTTAAGGGTGAGGTGGGTTCCGTGGCGCAGCCCCCAGGGGCAGGCAACAGGGCACCAGCTCTGAGCCCATCTCGCCTAAGCCTGCCAGGCCCTGCTGACCGCCAAGCGGCCTCGGCTGTGCGGGGTGGCTGTTCAGCTCGCCCCGACAGAGCAAATCACGCATGCTATACGACCATCCATTTCCCAACAACTGCCTCTACTGCCTTAGCAGTTTTCTCCCAATGGTGATTTTTTTGTTGTTTATTATATGTACAAGTAGTGTTTTCCGTCTACTTGTAGCAACTGTAATATTAAAAGAGAAAGAAACTCAGAAGTTAAATGTTTTGGAAAAAAATTAAAAATAGATCTACAACAGGAGAAGGGGCAGGGAAGAGTGCATAATAATATCAATGCACTACGTACGTTTAACTGTAACATGACTTGACATGTAACGTCTTGAAGCCATTCAAAAACTTGGACTAATTTCATTGCCTATTTCTAGCCCCCTAATGTTTGAAAATGTTGGCGACACAATTTGGTGAAATCATCATCTGTTTTTTCCCAATACTGATAAGTTGCCGCTGATCATTTCAAAGCCTGGATTTTGAAACTATATGAATAGTTTCAAGTACTTTAAGATTCCAAAATCAAAGTCTACTTATTTTCTCTTAATGCTATTCTACTTCCTATTTTTCAGCTTTAACCTGTAAGGAAGCTCTTTCGAAAGGAGATTTAATTGACTGTATCTGAATTAAACGTGAGGAAGAGTTCTGAGCTCCTTTTTAAATCAACAGTAGGAGAAAACCCTTATCAACAGCAATTTGGGAATGCACTAGATGTGTTAAAAATACAGAGTCAAGAAATATAAAAACTACTTCTCTGATAATTAATGAAAATAATAATACCCTTAAATTTATTTTCATCATCAAATATGACTTCATTTGAAAACATACAAGATGAAAAAACATTTAACTAGGAACACACTCTGCTATGGTATGCAAATAAACTCGAGGTAAGTTTGTGAACACATATACACAAATCTAAATACATTCATTACCATAAAAATATCTCCTGATTCTAAATTTTTGTGTCCATGTCTTAAAGTATTTTTACTTTTGGTTTTCATTTTTTGTTTTCCTGTCTCCAAGATTATCCAAGCCAGTTTCAAAAAGCGTTTTCCATAGTGGTAAACGTTTGGGGGTAATCGCCAGCTGTTTCCAGAGAAATACTTATAGTAGGTGGTGGTCCTGCCTGTACCTGGTTTTCCTCGGAATCCCTTTGTGCACATTGTAAAATAAACCACATGAATGTGCCACCAAGGGGACAATGAAGAGAAACAGGTTCTCCGCCCGGAGTGCTGGAGGAAAAGTCAGCTCGCACCAGCGCCACCCAGCGGTTCCAGAGAAGAATGAACACACTTCTCCCTAAACAGGGCTTTTGAAGAAGTTTTATAAAATTTCGGAATCGTTTCATTATTAAGACGCTCAATGTAGCTGCAGCGCGCTTTCATCAGAAGACTTCTGCAAATTCAGCCGCGGGAGGAAGGGGCCGCTCTGCCGGAGAACTCGCGCTTTCTCAGAGTTGCCTCCAACTGGTGCCGGCACCCGCCCGCCACCCCGCGCTACCCCGGCCCGGCTCCGGCTCCCGCTCTCCGCGGGGAAGAGGCAAGTGCTTCCCAGATCCGGTGCCTTGAAACCCAGAGCTTCCTAAAACCCTCTCGCCGGCTCCGAGCGCCGGGAGCCAGTCTCCCCCGCGGGGCGGCAGATCCCGCTCCGAGGCCCGGCCGAGGCCGGGCCGGGGCCATCCCGGGTGGGCGGGCAGCGGTGGCACGGAGAGGGGCGCCCCCAGCCCGCCACCTCCCGCCCTGCCTGGCGCCGCCTCGCCTGGCCTCCCCCGGCACGGGCTCCGGGAGCGTCCCGCCCGCTGCCCGCCTCTTACCTCCTGCGTGTCCGCGTAGTAGCTGTTCCAGTCGCTGCTCTCATGCCCTTCCATCTTCACAGTCCCTAACATCCTGGAGCCAGCCTGCCCGATGCAACCATCCAGCCCTGTGCGAAGCGACGGGCGGCCCGCGGCGCGGGGCGGGGGAGGGGAGCCGAGCGGCCGGAGTCTCCCGAGCGCCCGCGCCGCCCCAAGGCCACCCTAGCGAGGAGGAAGCCCGGCGCTGCGGGGCGCGGCGCGCGCGGCGGCGGGGGCGCGGCGGGCGGGGGCGGGCGGCGGCCGCGGAGCGCGGCGCCCGGGAGCGCCTCCGCGGGAAGTGAGCGGGCGGCCTCTGCGAGACGAGTGCAGTTGAGCTGATGTGGATCTTACGTCGCTCGAGTGCCCACCTCCTCGTCCTCTCCCCATTTGTCCGCCGCACAAAGACGCTCGCACCTACAAAGCCCGAGGTGCACCTGCGAGGCGGCCGCCCGCCAGCCCGGCCGCCGCGCCTCCCGCCCCGCCGCGCCGCCGCCGCGCGCGCCCCCCGCGCCCCCTCCCGCCGCGCCCCCTCCCCCAAACCCGGCCTTCACTTTGTTTGCAAGGCAGCGTAATTGGTTTAAGCCCAGAGGCTGGGGGAAGAGGGAAATGGGGTGGGGGGTGTAACCCCCTTTGGAAGAGGAAAAAAGAAAAATAGGCGGGGCTGGGCGGCCTGGCGTGGGTTCTGAATGAGAACCGCGCAGCCGGAGAAGGGCAGGGGGCGGTGGCGTTGGAGCCCGGCTCGGGGGCAGTGCGGGCTAAATGATCCCAGGATCCCACCCCAGGGGGACCCACCGCCCTCCGGAGACCTGGGCTGCGGCCTCGGCCCGCGCCCCTGCTGCTCTTCTGCCCGCTTCCAGCCCCCACCCTCCTGATTCCTGACCTAAAGTTCAACCCCGGGAGACCGGAGTATACAGATACCCCCGCCCCGTCCCCCTACCCAACTTCAGGCTTGAAAAAGGAAAAAGCCCCACTTTTGTCCCGTCACTAGAAACTCGGCCATCTGAGTCAGCCGAACTACTGACGTTAGGCCAATCCGGGCTCCTGGCTAGCAGAGAGGAGACGCTGCCACACACGAAACCCGTACCTGCGGCTAAGAGCAGGTGAGTCACAGCACCGTTTTATATCTTTATGACATAACTTTTTTTTTTTTTTTTTTTTTCCGCCTCGGTCCGCTCTACTCCCTTGTCATCTGTAGCGATCACGAAGAGGAAGAAACTGAACAGATGTCTGTGTGATAGGGCAGGCGGACCAGAGGCGGGCCGTCCTCCCTCTGCCCAGCTCCTCCTCCCGCCCCCCTTCCGCAGCCTCGGGGACTGAGCTAGAGGCGACCGTCTGGTTTCTGATAGGGAAAGGTCAGGGGGAGGGGACATCTCCCTAAATACGCGCGTTAGCTGGGAGAGCCCGGGAGCGGGCGCGGGAATGCATTTGCTCGGCTAGGGAGGTGCCAGGGCGAAGCCATTGGTGGTCTCCGGCGGTGCGTGGTCCCATGTCTGACCTGCGGGGGCCGGGCTAGGACCCCAGGCGCTCCTAATCGGTCCTGGACATGGGTGGGAAGTTCTTCCTCAAGCCAAGCCTCTTGGCTCCCAGGAGGCCGTGGGTAGTGAATTGCCCATAAGTCCTGGGAAGGACCAACTGAAGTGACTGGGTGATAGACACTGAGTAGGTGATAGGTTGCGCGATGGTGCGTGTGTGTTTCTGAGTGTGTGTGAGTTTCTGAGTGAATGTGACCATGTGTATTTTTGAGTGTGTGTGACCATGTGTGTGCTGTAGCCTCTGTAGAACCACTAGGTTTCTTTAAGTAGCAATAAAATAAAATCTTTCTAAAATGACTAAGAATCGCAAAATATTCTTGTTTGGCAAAGTTTTAAAAATGTTATTAATCTCATTTTAAGAAATATGTTTTAACTTGTCTTCCAAACAGATACCTTTTTCCCCCCTGTGCTTTGTTCTTTTAAATCTTTCTTCCTTGAAATCTGGCAACAGAATCACGTTAAATCCTTGAACCAAACACATCTCTTAAATCAGCAGGGGAGCATGAGAGGGTGAAGATGTGCAGTTAAGGAAATAAAAAAGATAAAAGCATTGGATTACAATTCCTTTTTTTTTTTTTAACAAAAAGGAGAGGAATGTCACATTGTAAGGAAAGGAATGAGAGTGAAATTAAATCCACCTGGAACTCAGTAGAGCAGGCGCCCTCCCCGACTGCAGCCTGCCCCTGTGGCTGCGAGTCAGTCCATCAGTTTGTGTAAATGTATCTGCAAATGTGTGGGTCTGCACATATGTCTCGGGGCGATAGTCAGAAACTAATTGTTTTGTGCAAAAGTTCCCATCAGCAGCGGGACCTTAGTTCCATTTGTAAAGTACCCGGATGCTTAGCTTCCTCAGCCTGATCCGGGGGGACTTTCAGTGCTAATGAGCTTCCTTGTTCCTTCCCGCCATGCTCCTCCAACGCCCTCTTGGCTCTTCAACAACGTCGAGCATGACTAGGGTCTTTTCTACGGGTAGTGACAACTTAGAAATAGCTTCTCTGGTGCAAAAAAGCCAGTGCTTTAAGGGGAAAAAACTGCTTAAAGGGGGTCAATTAAAAAATCAAATATTCTTCCTCTTTTAACCCACTTCCCAAACCTACTAGGCCTCATCTTAAAAAAAGAAAAAAAAAGTCAACCTAAGGGGGGAAAAAAAGCCCACTGTTCATAGCGGAATGGCCAAAGCGAAGTTTATCCAGGGCTTCTTCAAAGCCGCCTAAGAAGGGTAGTGAAGAGTGGACTCGTCAGCTTTAGATCCAGCTTGGGGGTTCCCCGGTCCGCGGCTCCAGGAATTCTCGCGGTCACAGCGCCTCCTGTCGTGGGGAGGGAATGTTGAATCCTCCCGCAGGCGCCCCCAGCGAGCACCGCCAGGCGAGACTGGAACCCCGCACGCCTCCCTCAGCCAGAGATTTTGGTTCATGGAGCTGACTCCCAGAGGCCAAGAAGAAGGAAAGGTGGCAACTTGGTTAGCTCCCAGCCTCTCTCCATCTCAGTGGCGGTATTCCAGAACACCTAACAAATTTCAGAGTGAAGTTCTAGTGTACCCAGATGCCAGCCAGTCATTTCCCCGAGGTTTAAAAGCGAATCATCAGGTCCATGCCGGATCTTTGGTTTGGAAAATAAACAACAAATAAATAAAACAAAGCTGCTACCTCCGGGTTGCTGGCTGCTGCAGCCTGCCGGTTTCCAACCTCTTCTCCCAAATTGGCCCTGTCTTTACGCTTTGGGAAGACTGTGTTGCGCTTCCCGGGGAGCTAGCCCTATCTTCAGCCTCGGGGAGGCTGGGTGGACTTGAGGCAGCGGAGCTACGAGGGCAGCCTCGTGGCGGCTCTTGGGGCGTCCCGAGCCAACTCGTCCGGGCGAGGACGGGTCTGCGCGAGCCTGGGGTGGCCCAGGTGGCGGGGAAGGCAGGCTCCTCGGGCGGAGGAAGCCGGGGCGCTCAAGACGGTGGGGTGCGCGGGTACTCCAGTGGCAGAGGGCGTTGGAAGCGGCTCCGCCCTTCCCGGAAGCTTCTACGCCCTCGACGTCTGTTCCCCGTGCAGTCCGGCCGTGGGAGCGGGCGGCGCACGGCCCACCCGGCACACTCGGCCACCTCCGCTTCCCTCCCACCATTACCCGGCTGCGATCCCCTCCCGCAGCTCTTCGCCGGGGCAAGGAGGAGCAGAGGGTGACGACGGCGAGAGACGGAAGGAAAGGCCAGGGGCTCGCGCCTCGGGCCCAGCAGGCTGCCTGTGGCGGCGCCGGGGTCCTTCCCGTTCAGCGGGACCGCGGGGTGGGCGGAGAGCAGGGCCGGGGCGCCGGGGCTCTGCGATGACCCTGGAGCCTCCCGAGGACTTCTCTTTCTCTGGCTCTCCCTAGTCTGTCCCTGTCCCCGCTGACCCTACCCCCGACGGCGCTGTGGCCACGTCTCGGCCGCCGTGGGCACAGCCACGCTCCGGGCAGGGTGGTCCGAGCTCCTTCGCAGGCCCCCACCCGCCGCACAGAGAAGAAGCTTAAATCCTCCGCCTGCGGGGAGAATCAGAAGCGACGAAGCTAAGACCTGGTGTCTTGATCGCGGTTCGAAGCGGACCCGGATCAGTTTAGCACCGAGGAAGGCCTGGGACGCTGGAAGCAACTGTTTGCACTTGCGCGTGCCTGGCCTTCGCCAGCCGAGGTGTGTGCCCGAGCTGGGGAAGGGCCGGCGCCCGAGAGGACAGCCCCCACCCCGTCCCCCACCCGGTTCCCAACTGCGGGAGGCGGCTGCCCGGCCTTCGGGGGGCCCCCGCCGCCCCAGTCTGAGGCAGGGGGCCGGGAGAGGAGAAGCACTGAAACAGACCTTCCTTCCTCTGCCCTTCCTTCTATCGTTAAATCATTAGTCAAGAAATTAATTGCCAACTCACGAGGCGTCCGACCCGCACTAGGTAGGGCCCTGGGACCACCCAACCTGCCTCGTGGGCAGTGCCGTGCGGAGAGGTCTAAGGTTCCCGGCCGCACCCCGAGCCTGGACCAGCACAGACACACAACCAGGGCTTTCACTTTACTGACAAAACGTTAATGTAAAATTTTAATACCAATTCTTCACCACTGGGTTTGTCCCTTCCCCTGCTGAGCCGCCGCCGGGTTTCTGAGCGGCCCCGGGCGCGGGCCTGGCTCTCCCGCAGCCGGATGTCGGAGCCGGAGCTGCTCTCCACCCGGCCTCGCCCGCAGGCGACAAAACCGTCCCTCTGGCCGTGAGCGAGAGCATCGCCTTGCCAAAATCAACTCGCATTTTAATGTATTCAAAAGAGAAACGTTGGGAAGGGCGACTGGCCCTCCAGGGCAATCACTAGCCTTGGAACGAAGGAAAAATTGTCCCCTCGGTCCCCACAGAGAACGGGAACCTCACTCCCTCGAGGCCGGGGCGGCGGACATGGTGTCCCCCGTCCTCCCGCCCCCCAGGCCTGGGTCCTCGCGGTCGTGGCGCCTCTCCAGGCAGCTGGATTCCCCGAGTTACCGACTGCTTTATTCACATTGGTCAGCGGCAGCTTGGGGAAGCGCCCAGTCCCAGCTAGTCTCTCCTCACTCCTGCGCGCCTGCAGCGCCGTCTCTGCTCAGTGGTGCCCACACCTTCCTCTGGCTACTTGAACCCCCTATGGTTGGGGTCCTAGGGGAGGGACTGGAAATGCACGCTTCAGACACAGAGTTGGAAAATTAGTGAGAAACGTCACAAGCTTTAGGCCGGAGAACAGAAAGGGACTAGAGCGGCTGAGGCCCTACTGTGTGCCACACACTGGGCAGGGCGCTTTGAGATCCCGGCGTTTCCCCCACCTGCTGCTCCGGGTGTACAAGAGCTGGGAGGCTCGAAGCCTGGGCGGGGGTAAGTCAGAACCTCGACTCCTCCCCAGGGCGGAAGCTCGCGCTAATGGGGAGCAGTGATGGAAACGGAGGGCCTCAGAAAACTCAACGAACATCATCTCTTGCCTCGAGGCTGCCAGCTTAAACCTAAATCCTTCCTGAACGTCGTTGAGTACTTAGCTTCTCAGTCCCTGAACCACCCCCTTCCAATACCACCCACCCAGCCGCCCCCGTCCCCGCCCCCGCACCCCACACAAACACCCAGAAGCTTTCCCACGGCCCCGCAGAAGGCCCTGGTAGTTTACTTTTGGCTATTCAAATGTGATTACCCTCAAATTTACGTAGTTCTATTTAACAGATGCTTTTGTAACAATCATATAAATCATATCCTACACATGGGAAAAAAAAGGTAAAAATGCATTCTAGCCAGGCTTTTTTCACTGTATTGACCTCCTGATTTTTTCCCCTAATTTTCCCTAATTTTAAAATTGTCCTTTGGACTAACAAAAAGACTAACTTATCGGCATGCCTGGAGGGAGGTTACATTCGTTATTTAAAATTAAAATTTGATTAGAGGACACTATTGAGTGGCTGCTCTGGGACTTCCAGCAGCTGTTCCAGAGCTAATATCAGAGGAAAGTTTTGCTGTAAAAATAGTGTATTGGTTTGAAGTTGTTTGATTTTCCTTGTCCTGTGGGCCACAGAGCAAAACCAGGACTTAACTCACATTGCAGGCTGGATGCTTCCAAATAGACACCCCAGGAAGAGGCCTCCTTGGCAGCGTTCTCTTTCACGTGGATACCAGCAAGATTTGCAGGTACTCTGGCCACATTCTGAATGCTGCCGGCCTGGCTGCCCCTTATAAATGGATCAAAGTAAGAAAAGGCAGCTGCCAACGTTGGGCACTACCTGTGGTGGCAAGCCCGGCACAGCCTCCCTGGGTCTGTGGTGAGGACTTTGCAGACCTCCCCAACCAGCTGAGCCCTGCCTTCCCTGGGTCCACACCTCGCTCTAGATTTCTGCCAGGCACTTCTCACTCCCTGACAGCAAATTCCATTTATGTCTTTTTCATTTTTTTTGTCTCCCCTACTGGACTAGAAGCTCTTTGAGGGTGGGGACCACAGTGGTCCCCGTTGCCAGAGCAGAGCCTAGAGCAGGGTAGACTTTCAATAAGGATTTGTTGACTCAATGAATTAACTGCCCCAATTCAGAGACTGGCCAGGCTGGCGTTACAGGGGAGAGGATGCTGGAATCCAGAAACCGTGTCTGCCAACTCCAAAGTCTCCGAGTGAGAGGAGGGATCTCAGCCTGATGGGCTTGTGGAATGAATGGACTGATGGACAGATGCTTCTGGAAGAATGGCCAGGGTCTCAGAGCCCTGGGATTACTGGGCTTCCAGACCCGGGGCATGACTTTTCCCCTGGCATCGATGCTTGATTTTAACACAAATCTTCAGGGTTACATGATCAAATCGGAAATGCCCACGCCTTACCAGTACCTGGACTTGGGCAGAATGAGGGCCGCTCTTGCCCATCTAGGGCCGTCAAGGTGTGACCCAAGGCAGAAAATACCCAGTGCAGAAAATACTGCACTTTTCTCTGCTGTGAAAAGGCAGCAGCCGCGCCTTTCAATAGCAATTATTGATTAACAGTTAAAGAACCCCATCAACTTTCCATCAAGCAAAATGTTTCACTAGGAGCTGTAAAGGAAACGTCCATGTTTAAATAGTGTGTTTAAATTGGCAAGCAAATGAAGCCGAGCCCACGCACGGAGAAGGAACAGCCTGGCAGCAGAGCTCTCTGTTAGTCTGGGGCTGTGCGCCCGGGTTTCCAGCGCGAGGCGCTCTGCGTGCCCGCCCTGGCGCCGGGGGGCGCAGGGGGCACGCGGGCCCCGGGGCGCCTGCTGGGCCGGGTTTGCGCAACGAACGTCACAGGCAGGATCCTCCCGGGTGCCCGGCTCTCAGCGCGCCATGGCAGTGGCAGCGAGCTCGGAATTAACAAGCCTTTTCTTTAATTGCCTCCCTTCTTTAATTGTCTTTAGGATCCAAAGCATTTCGTTCCACATGCCTTCTCCGTGTGATGTAATGACTTTCTTAAAGGCCCACCAAACCTCTCAGAGCCTGCCGTGTTGTTACAAGGTATTAACTGGAGACCCCTCGTGTCACATTCTCCTCCTGAAGTTTTATTTGCATGAAAGCATGCGTGGGAGTCCTTGAGAGAGGAAGCACGTCTGCCTCCTTCTCTTCTGGGCTGCTGTCACTCGGGAAGCCGCTGGCAGCGCAATACCCCAGCCGCATCTGGTGTCCCTAATGTCCCATCCCCCTACCCCTCACCCGCACCGGGCGATGTGGGACTCGGCCAGGGCTCGGTTGCCGCCGGGTATCTGCGCCGCAAACTCCCTGCTTTCAGACCACGCTTACTTCTCCTGGCGGCTCTCCACCTTCTGAAACCCCATCACCGAGGCCCGGGCAAGCGGCTCAGAACTCAGGTCGAGCCTGATCCGCCTTGGAGACTTAGGGTGCTAGCAGATCTGGGGGAGGTTTGTTTTCTTTCAAACGCTTTCGATGATGCAGTCGGCGGGGTGGATCCCACTCTCCTCACCCCACTGGCCTCCTCCCGCCAAAATGCCTTCCATTGTGAATCGCTGGTCTCCTCTGACCTCCTCATGACCCTCCCCTCACATCCCGCCAAGAGAAGTGGTTTCAATAAATGAAGCACAGTGCTCGGGTTGAAGGTCAGTTTACACTGGGGCAGAAGCTTCTACAACTCCTGCAGGTGCTGGAATGGGAATAACCCGGGGCCGGGCTGTAGTCCCAAGAAATGCGAGAGAGAGGAAGCAGGACTAGAAAGGATGAGAGGAGAGCAGGACAGGGTGTGGGGGGTGGGGGGTGGGGGCTGTGGTCAGGAGCTTGGCAGCGGTCCCACCGACCTGGAACTTGCTGGGGAACCCCGACAGATCCTTCGGGCCTCAGTTTCTTCCTTTTCCAAATGAGGAATTTGGACTGGACGCCCAGGTTCCGGCAGGCGTCAGTTGTAGGAACGAAGACTGGAGTGGCTGGGGGACAGCCAGACCTGATGACCCCACCCAAGGGAACCAGGACCTATGTGAACTTGGGAAGGGAACAGTTATGGTGATGGGGGTGAGGCGATGGCTCTGTTCCCCGCGGCAGCGAAGCATCTCTCCATCAGAGGCGGAAGATGGGAGAACAGGTACCACGAAGTCTCCACCCTTTAGCTCTCGTTTTGTGATCTAGGTTTCCTGGTAAATTTTGGGCAAAAGACTTTCCCTTTTCCACTTCCCAGCATCTCCCAAGACAGCAAGCCGCAGGAGAGAGAGCAGAGCGTGTCTTCCAATGTCCGATCCCAGGCAAAGCCTCCATAGCTGAGAGGCGGCACAGCGCTCTTCACACTCTCTTGGGCAGAGCTGGAGCCCCTGAGGCTGAGGGGCTCTGAGACTTAGTCTCTTTCCTTACACAAGCTCCAACCTGGCTTGTTCACGCATCTGACAAGGACATTAGGGTTTATGTTTGAGAGCACAGGATTTGGAATCAGATCTGGATTCCAATCTGTACTCGGCCGGAAACTTGCTCTCTCTGAGTCTCCGTTTTCTCAACTAAAATGGGCACGTTAGTACCTCCCTCACACCAGTTGAGTGCAGAGTAGGTGCACTGAATGGTAACAAAAACAAAGCGCCTTCGCAGAACTCTGGGAGACCGGGTGGCGCTGGATGCTGGAACACGTAGTGGCAGGTAATGCGGACCAGCAATCTAGGCGCCCTCGCCCCTCCCCTTGACAGGTCTGTTGCAGGTGGTCGCCGGCCCCGCACCCTGGACGTCGCGGTCCCTCTTGGCTACAATCTGCGAGGAGGAGGGAGTTCCCGTGTGGGGACTGAGCGCCTGGGCTAGCTGCGCTCGCCTCTCAGAGTCCATGGCGCCCCTGCCTAGAATCCCGTCTCAATCTCTCGACCCGCGGGGCTGCTCTCTGGGGAGTCGGGGACGGCAGAAGAAAAGCGTCACCTGAAGAGGGCCCGGAAACTGCGTCAGGCACAAGTTAAGGACCTTCTGGGAGGAGGCCCAAGGGGCGAAGAGATGAGAGGTCCTGCGCCTCCTGCCCCCTAGGCAGCATTGCCCGCCTAGAGCGGCAAGACAAACTGTCCTTCCCCTTCCCTTCCGTGAGAGGAGGGAGGTCCGTGTGCGTCTCCCCAGGGCCCCCGAGATGGTCCACCGGGCCCAGGCGCACTAGGTGAACTTGCATCATCGCCCTGGCTACGGCGACCTCAGGCAAGACCTGGGGCCTGGATCCAGGAAGCCGCCCTGTAGTAGAGGTGAGGGGAGCAAGTCTGGGCTTCCAGGAGGTGGTTCTGCCCTCAGCACCCTAACTTGGGGAGCACTGAGATGAGAAAGCAGGACTGCTGATTCTCCCAGACACATTCTCCTTTCTCCCTCGGATCCCCTTCTCCACTTCCCCTTTCACAGACAGAGTTAGAAGAAACCACTTAGGACTCATTTGGAGAAGCATTCCTTAAGATAGTTTCTAAAATCCTCAAAACCCAAGACGATGTTACTGCAAGGAAGCTTTAGTTGCTGTCTTTTAGAATTATTTGATATAAATTCCCTAAAATAGTGTTTCTTCCCTGGAGTCCAAGTCCATCTGAAATGAAGCAAGCACGCCAGGCTTATGGTGCATCCTTCAAATATTAAAGACCCCAAACATTACCTTGCATGTGCAAGGAAGCTTAATGGGGTGCCAAGACTTAATTAAGACAAGCAATACAGTATATGAAAAGACCAAATCACAAAAGGGTCTGGCCAGATAGAGATCCATCTGCTGCGGTGAAGATTCATGAGTTGGTTAACCTCTCCTACTGAGGAGGCTTGGAAGAGCTGGAGTTTCGGGGTGAATCCCTGGGCCTCACAAGAACAGCAACCCACAAATTTCAGGTAGGGCTTTGATGGGCTAAGAAGGTCCTGTGTACAAGGCTCTAATAAGTTTTTGAATTCTGCCTCACTTAGTAATCAGAACTAGGTGGATAAAATAAAATGTTTTCCTCACTGAAGAATAGAAAAACATCTTCAAAACATTAATTTTCCTTGGATTGGCATTGGGGGAGGTGCATTCGTGAGAAGTGGGCTGGGACACAGAGGTTTCAGGCAGTGAGGGATCTCTGGCTAAACGCAGCTTCTGTTTTTACAGCTTACTTAGGGAGAGCTGTTAGTTTTTCTAAGCATAAACCGGGCATTGGTTCTTTAAGCTCAATGTTTAGGCTACAAAGCATATCCAACGGTCTTACATGCTTACCTTTAGAAAAGGAATGGTTCCGACCTCAAACTCAGCAAAATCTCGAGTGCATTACCGTACTTGGAGAACACCTAAGCAAAGCCCTTTGGAAGTGTGCAGTGTAACTGGAATGCTAAATACCAGCCACCACATCCAAGAAAAATAAATCCCTCATTCTCAGCCAGGTACACCTGCTTCGGACCAGGCTTATTAGTGTTATTTGTATCTTTTCTTTTCAAATGGATAGTTTTACTCACAGTTTTCTTTCTGCTCAGTGCTTGCTATTTTTATCTTACCTTAAAAACCCTGAGAGCAGGCCAGGCGCCAGACTTCTGAGACACCCCAGAGAAGGGTGATGACTGGCTTCCCAGGGGTCCATTCCTGAACTCCACAAGCTCAGATGTTAGAATCACGTCAGAGTTCCCTCAGGGTCAGGAGGGAAGCCTGGTGTATGTTAGTTAGGTCACCACGGGGAAAGTAGGGTGAGCAGGGTGGGGATAAGCAATGCCAAGGGAGGACTCTAAGGCAGGGGAGACTGCACAGTACATTTGTTCCTGTGGATTAAGCAGTACAAGGAACTTTGGTGGTGGATTTTGCTGGTTATTCTGTTATTTTTCTGAGCCCCCTCCTCTGCCCTGTTCTCTGCCCCAGAGGCCAATCGCTGTGGGCCACATTGCCCAACTTTCCTTGCCTTTGGGCTTCCAGTTGGATTTGGCCAATGTGGGGGCAATGGTGCAGGAATGGAGGGCGGGAGGATAGAGCAATAGGAGGATTTATTCTTCCTGCTTTCTCCCAGCCCTGGGGCTTTGTCCTTTACCGCCTCTCTGTGCCTATAGCTCCTGTCAGGCAGCCCCTCTTCCCAGCTTCAGCTCAGCTCTCACCTGGATCTGCTGACATCTCCTTTTTCCCCCTTTCCCCTTCAGATCAAAGGTGGCAACACCTTCCAGCTGTTGCTAGACCTTGAATGTCAGTTCTCTTTAACCTCACCCATACCTATGTAAATAGTTCTTTTAATTCTCTCTGCACCCCGCACGCCCCGCTTAGTTAGACCCTTTTGAGCATGCCATCTGTTTCCCATGGGGACCTGACTGATGAAGAGAGGAATGAAGACTCATGGAAGTGAAACACGATGTCTTCAATTCTTTCCAGAGGTATCTTCATTCTGTAACTCGTGGAAAGGCTCTACTCCTTCCTGTCACCATCTTGGAGTGCAGCTGTGAAGGTTCCAGGGTTTCTGTGGTGGCTGCTTTCTGCAGGCAAGGCTGCCTTTGGGTACAGTGGGCGAGCAAACTCTGAGTATATTTGCCACTTTAATTTGCTAATTTGCATTTGATATCATTGTTAAGGTAATTGATGTTAAAACCAAATATTGATAGTGTGCAAGTGTTTTTTGACCTTTGGTAAACTGACCTTTGCTGTAAACCAAGGACTGAGACTTTTGCTAGTGGTGAATTGTGTTAATATAATCAGACACTGAAGTAGGTCCAGTGACCAAGGGAGATGTTTATGTGCATTCCCCAAGGCCTGAGCATCTGCGGTTTCCTCCTCTCTAGAACTCTCTCCTCTCTAGAACAGTCTAGAGCACTGTTCTCTGCACACCTGTGTTCTGGCAACAACTCATACCTCTATAATTAGGAAAAGTTAATAAAAGTAGATTTCTAAGTCAAAACACATGTAAGTGTTTAAGGCTTTTGAGACATTTTGCTACATGTCATCTAGCAAAATGGCAACAGAAATCTACGAGTGATCCTGTTCCCTCACTGCCATGTGCGTACTCCATTACCAACCTTGTAATTTGATCAGCAACAATTGCATACTATTGTTTTAATTTGCATTTCTGAGATGACTATTGAAGTTGGGTATTTTTAGATTTCTATTGGCCATAAATATTTCTTCTTTTGGGAACTGCTTGTTCACACCTTCTTTAGCCAATTTAAAATTTTGAGTGCTTGTCTTTTTCACCTGAAGAGTATTGATCCCCTGTCTGCCGTAAATATTGTGAGTTTCTCACCAGGTTTCTATTTGCTTTATAATTTTGTTTACTTTTAAGTACATAGATGTTTTTAAAAATATCCATCAATATTTTTATTTATAATTTCTGCTTTTTGTGGTTTAATGCTTACAGGTCTTATCTACACCTGCTCCTCTTGTATAACAAAACCTTTCATCCAGCTGGAATTTATTTTGCACAACGTGAAGTGAAGATATCACTTATTTTCCAAATAGTTAGACCTTTGGGCAGGCCCTAATTGTGAGGAGCCTTGAATTCTCTTTGGAGAATTTTGTTTGGAATTTGTGAGGATACTCTGGAGGACTGGAAGCTGAATGTTACGTTGGGTCTTCCCTTACTTGCTGTGCAGCGAACCAACAGGGGGTTCCAAAACCAGATGACAAGAGGACTGGCAGGTGGTGGTTTGAGAGTGACAAAAACTAGATGAAATCATAATGTTTCAATGATTGCGTGAGTAATTTTACGCTGCTCTTTGGAGTCTAATTCCTCTTTCTTTAAGATAGTACCAGGGGCCAGCCCAGTGGCACAAGCAGTTAAGTGCGCACGCTCCGCTGTGGCGGCCCGGGGTTTGCCGGTACGGATCCCAGGCTCACACTGATGCACGGCTTCGCAAGCCATGCTGTGGCGGCGTCCCATATAAAGTGGAGGAAGATGGGCACGGATGTTAGCCCAGGGCCAGTCTTCCTCAGCAAAAAAAAAGAGAAGGGCATTACAATATTAACAATGAATCTGAAATGACTTTAGATCACTAACTACTATCCCTCCTCCTCTTCCTTCTGCTTCCTTTTTCTCCTCTTTCCTTACCTTCCCTCCCTCCTTCCTTTCTTTTCCTTCTTTCCTTCCTTCCTTCCCTCCCTCTTTTTCCCTTTCTCTCTTCCTTCCTTTCTTCTTCCCTCCCGCCCCTCCCTTCCTTCCTTCCCTCCCTCTTTTTTCCTTTCTCTCTTCCTTCCTTTCTTTCTTCTTCCCTCTCGTCCTTCCCTTCCTTCCTTCCCTCCCTCTTTTTTCCTTTCTCTCTTCCTTCCTTTCTTTCTTCTTCCCTCTCGTCCTTCCCTTCCTTCCTTCCCTTCCCTCCCTCCCCCCGCTTCCTTGAATACAGTTCCTAACACAGCTTTAATTACTACCTAGGAGACATAAGGTAAATCCTTAATCTCTTTGACAATGAGTACTTTTTCTATAAAATGAAGCTAATAGTATATAGCTCATGGATTATATTATCCTATGATATAGAGATCTGAATACTTAGTCACTATTTTTGATTATAAAAAGTATTAAGGAACAATATTTATTTATCATTTAAATTGTTTCCTGATCACATGATAGACATATTTCAAGGTTACATTAATTTTTAAATTTTTCCAGTTTAGGAACATGGTCTATATGTCATCTTTGTGCAGCATCCAGGATGCTACCAAGAATAATTAGTCACTTCCCTAAGCACTTTGGTTATTTGCTTATTATTTTAATTAGCACAGAAAAGTAATTCACTTATTGTCTGAAGGGGTTACTCCCATGCTTAGAGTGAAGCTGCCCTCATGGAGCACCCACTGGGCAGTGGGATGTGATGTGGGTGCAATGAAACTTCAGAGATGGCAAGTCTTCCTCTGTAGAATGCTCCTCATCTTGTGGGCATTCAGTAACCATTTTTGAACTCATTATGTTAGGGAGTAAAGCAACAAACCTTCGAGGTAAGGATATTATCTCCATTTTACAGATGAAGTTGCAGTAACCCGGAGAGGAAAGCAACTTGCCTGAGTAGCAAAGCTGGGTGTCCTTATCTGTTTGTGTGCCTTTAGAGCGGGAGCTTTCTCAGGGAGGCTGAGGGGGCCTGAGTGCATCCACCTGCTCTGAGGCCTAGCGCCAGGGGACTGTGCAGCACAGAGCATCCTTTCATCTTGAACTTCTGGGACGCATGCTGCCCCCTTCCAGCATCTAGAGTCTCATGGAGGACTTCTGGAAGGTTTTATCTGCCACTTCCCTGATCTCATTTATTAGTTGCTTGACTATTTGGAGAGAGAGAGAGGTTGGTGGAGAGTAGAGGGATATAAACTAAACGTTTGAGAGCCTGCAAAGTGCCAGGCACTGAGCAAAGCACTGTCATCTACACTACTTCCTCCAATTGGTTTTTCTTTTTGCTCTTTTACACAATGGTGAAATATAACACAGGAAAATGAACAAAAGAGAAATCAGTGGCTTATCACAAAGGAAAAACTCAAGCAGCCATCACCAAGGTTAAGAAATAGAACAGTGCTAGTACCCCAAGACCCATCCTGTGCTGTTCACCCACTCACCATCACCTTACCCCGCCCAACATGACTACTGTCTTGACTCTTAACGGTTATCACTCTCTTCTGTTTATTTGTAATATGTCAGCTGAGCATGCATCCATAAGCACTATAGTTTTTGCTGGCTTTGGTTTTCAACTTTATGTGAATGGAATGGTACAGCATGTACTCCTTCATGTCTGGTTTCCTAGCTCAACATTGCATTTGTGAGAGATTTGTCTATGTTGTTCTCCACAGATGAAGTTTGTTCATTTCCTTCATATATAATATTGCATTTTATGAATATACCACAATTAATTTATGCATCCTATTTGATGGACATTTGGGTTGTTACCACTTTTCAATTATTATGAACGAAACTGCTATGAATATTGGTGTACATGTTTCTTGGTGCACGTGTGCATGCATTTCTCCTGGGAGTGGAATCACTGGGTCATAGGGTATGCATATATTCAACTTCAATAGATAATGCCAAGTATTGCTTATTATAATCTTTCTCGTCTTGGACATCAGAAACTCTGATTATGGCCGAATCCAGGATCTTTTTATTCTTTATTTTATTGCGGTCATAATGGTTTATAACATTGTGAAATTTCGGGTGTACATTATTATTTATCAGTTTCTATATAGACTGCATCTTGCTCACCACCAATAGCCCACTGTCATCCGTCACCATGTATATGTGCCCTTTTACCCCTTTACCCACCCCCCTTCCCTCTTCCCTTCTGGTAACCACGAATCTGTTATCTTTTTCCATGCGATCATCTTCCACATATGAGTGAAATCATGCGGTGTTTGTCTTTCTCTGTCTGGCTTATTTCACTTAACAAAATACCCTAAAGGTCCAGCCATATTGTTGCAAATGGGACAATTTTGTCTTTTTTATGGCTGGGTAGTATTCCATTGTATATATATACCACATCTTCTTTATCCATTCATCAGTTGATGAGCACTTGGGTTGCTTGCACTTCTTGACTATTGTGAATAATGCTGTAATGAACATAAGGGTTCATAAGTCTCTTTGAATTGTTGATTTCAAGTTCTTTGGATAAATACCTAGTAGTGGGCTAGGGGGATCATAGGTATCTCTATTTTTAATTTTTTGAGAAATCTCCATACTGTTTTCTATAGTGGCTGCACTAGTTTGCATTCCCACCAGCAGTGTATGAGGGTTCCCTTTTCTCCACATCCTCTCCAACATTTCTTCTTTTTTGTCTTGGTAATTCCAAATCCGGGATTTTAATAGAAACTCTCCAGAAGTCTGAATCTCATGCCTTTGATTTCAAGATTTTCTTTATGAGTTGGGGTCTAGGTGGGGAGCATGGAAAATACCCCCTGAAATGTACCCTTAACTGATATGTAGTGCAGACATATAGTTTAAAAACATGCCCCCCCCCCCCAAAAAAAAAACGGGCTTCAAGTCTCTCGGTCCAGCATCATTGGTTTAAAATCTAGAAAGAACAAGAGTGCCAGGTAAGCAGTTAGTCAAGATGGGCTAAAGCGGCGGATCTAGGCGACTCCGGTCCAAGAGACACTTTGGGACCAATGTCTTCACCACCGAGAGAGGGGAGGCTGCTCAGCCTGGGTTTGGGGTCCAATTTCGAGGCCGCACTGCAGCTGGTCTCGCGGGGCAGAAACGCGCGGGCTGGGCGCCCACTGCCTGGAGGGATCCGCGGGGGCGGGGGCGGGCGCGCGGCTGGTTGCTGGGCAACCGAGCGCGTTCTTGCTTCCCACCCACCAGGTCCCAGCCCAGCGGGCCGCTCGGCCCCCGAAAGGCCGGTTGGATACTCGGCCGCACGGCGGCGGTGCCAACCTTCCCGCCTCCCGAATGGGAGCAGAGGCGTCCCCGGAGGAGGGTGAGAGGAGGCAGCGGGCGGGGCGCGGCGACTCCGTCGGGAGGAGTGGGAAGGAGGTGCTGCGATACGGGGGCGGCGGGGCGGGGCAATCGTCCCCTCCTTCCGCCTCTCTAGGCTGCGACCTCCGCGAAAAGCGGGGCGGAAGATAGGGCTCGGGGTGGAGAAGGGCTTGGGGCTGGAGAGCGCGGGTGAGGGGGAGCTGGGAGCAGGGAACACCTGGTGGAAGGGACACATAGGTAGATTGTGACGACCAGCCTGTGGGGAAAGGAAAAGGCGTCAGGAAGGCAAAAGAGGGGGAGGCGTCGGGGGCTGTGGGGAAGGTGAAAGGTCACAGTGGAGGGAATTTAATTTCCGTCTCCCCTACCTTTTCTGCTATCCCTTGACAGGGGCTGGTTGGTTGGGGCAAACCTTAAACGCCATCAGGTGACCTCCCCCGCTGAGGTCAGTGTGTCTAATTTCGGAATAGGGAGCTGTTTCCTGAGTGTGGCCTTAAAGCTCTTTGGTGGAACCCTGTAGGCTTAGTGCAAGGAGTATTTGGCCTCGGAGGCCACGGGTCCACACGAGAGGACTGCGGACTACCATTGCAGGAGTTTAGAGGAGTTCAGTCGTTGTTCTTATTTTTAACATGCAAATATAAAAGCGTAAGAAATTGATTTTTTTCCTATTTGCAACTTTCTAGAGGTATGATTTACATTCAGTGAACTGCACAGAATGTCCGGTTTGTGTAACGAACAGGTGTTCAATTTGATGAATTTGGACAGATGTATACACCTTTGAAACAGTTACTTGAAGGTACCTGGACCTTTGCATTCCTCTGCCCCCTTTGCTGTCCACCCCTGCTCTCACCCCCTCCTACCGCCCCCAACCAACTACTGATCTGCTGTGTGACACTACAGAATAGGCTGCATTTTCCAGAATTTTATATAAGAAGTGGAAGTGTACAATAGATACTCTTCTGTGTCTGGCTTCCTTTACTCAGGATTGTGGTTTGCCAGGACCTTTGCCTAGATTACTGTGGTTTTATAGTACTTTTGAAATTGGGTAGTGTAAGTTCTCTAACTCATTCTTTTTAAAAATCACTTTAGCTATTTTCATTCATTTGAATTTGTGTATACCTTTTAAAATCAGTTTGTAAATTCTATAAAAAAGCCTGCTGGAATTTTGTTTGGGATTGCGTGGAATCTATACATCTATTTGGGGAGAACTGCCATTTTAACAATATTGAGTCTTCCAGTTTAGAAATATGGTTTATAAATTTATGTCGGTCTTTCATTTCTGTTAGCAATGTTTTGTAATTTTCAGTGTAGAGATTTTGGACATCTTCTGTTAGATTAATTCCTAAATATTTTATGTTTTTTTTGGGAGGGGGCATTATTTTTCAATTGTTTGATGCTAGTATATAAAAATACAATTGGTTTTGTATGTTAACCTTGTATTGTACAACCTTGATAATTCACTCATTAGCACTAGTAATTGTTTTGCAGATTCCTTAGGATTTTTAACCTAAAAATTATGTCATCTGCCAATAGGGACAGTTTTACTTTTTCCTTTTCAATCTTCATTCCTTTTATTTCATTTCCTTGCCATATTGCAATGGCTAGGACCTCCAGTACAGTGTTGAATAGACGTGGTAAGAGCTGAGGCATTTTTGCCTGGTTTTAATTTTAGGGGGAAAGCAAAAATATAATGTTAGCTGTAAGTTTTTAAAAAATTCTCTTAGTCAGATTGAGGATGTTCTCTGATTCATAGTATGCCCAGACTTATTTATTTTTATCATGAATGGGTGTTGGATTTTTCAAATGATTTTCCACTATGTACTGAAATGATCATGTTTTTTCCTCTACTATATTCTGTTAATATTGTGAATTATATTGATTTTCAAATGTTAAATGAATTTTTCAACCCTGGGATAAACTCTATGTGATCAGGATATATTATCCTTTTTAAAAATATATTTTTGGATTTGATATTCTAATATTTTATTAAAGATTTTTGCATCTATGTTAATGAGGGGTATTGGTACATGATTTTTCTTTTTTAAAAAAATGATTTTGGGCCCCGCCTGGTGGCGTAGTGGTTAAGTTTGCACGTTCAGCTCCTGCGGCCTGGTGTTTGCAGGTTTGGATCCTGGATGCAGACCTACTCACTGCTCATCAAGCCATGCTGAGGCAGTGTCCCACATAGAAGAACTAGACGGACCTACAACTAGGATATACAACTATGTACTGGGGTTTTGGGGAGAAAAAAAGAAAAAGAGGAAGATTGGCAACAGATGTTAGGGCCAATCTTCCTCAAAAAAAAAGAAAATAAAAAAATATAAAAATGATTTTGTCAGGTTGGTATTAGGGTTATGCAAGTCTCAGAAAATGTGTTCCTTCCTCCCCTATTTTCTGAAAACATTTGTGTAAGATTGGTGTTATTTCTTTTTTGAGTGTTTGAGAGAACCACCTTGGCCTGGAAGTTTCTTTTTGGTAAGACTTTTGGTAATGAATAGGTTTATTTAATATAGGACTATTCAGATTTCCTGTTTCTTATGTTAATTTTGGTAAGTTGCAATTTTCAGAGATTTGCCCATTTCATCTAAATTGTTGGATTTGTTGGCTTAAAGTTATCATATTCTTTTATTATCCTTTAATATCTTTAGGATCTGTAGTGAAAATCCTCTTTTCATTCTTCGTATTGGTGATTTTTGTTCTCTCTCTTTTATTCTTGAACACCCTAGCTAGGAGATTTTAAAAACTTACTGATATTTTTTAAAGAACCAGCTCTTGGCTTTGTTAATTTTCTCAATTATTTTTCTGTTTTCTATTTGATTGATTTATGTTCTTATATCCTTCTATTTAGTTTGAGTATACTTAACTCCTCTTTTTCTAGATTCTCAAGGTGGAATCTTAGGTTATTGATTTTAGACCTTTCTTCTTTCTGATTTAAGCATTTAAGCTGTACTTTTCCTTCTAATCACTGCTTTAGCTGCACCCAACACATTCTGATATGTTGTGTTTTCATTATTATTTAGTCTAAAATATTTTCTAAGATTTAATAATATTTTTAATATTCCATTTTATTATCTATTGACTCTTTAGTTATACCTCTTCATATTACTTTTAAAAATTGTTTCTCTAGGAATTATAATATACATCCTTAACATTTTACAATCTAGAGTTAATATTAAACTAGTTCACATAAAATGCAGAAATCTTATAACCGTAGTTCCTCGTCGCATCCCCATCCCAGCCTTTTTCGTTGTTACATGCATTACATCTATGTATACAAACACCTCACAAGACGATGTTGTAATTTTGCATATAATTTTTAAAAACAAGATAAAAAATGGTCTTTTAAACTTACCCAGATATTTGTCATTTCTAATCTTCATTTATTTCTGAAGGTTTGGATTTTCCTCTGGTATAATTTCTCTTCAGCCTGAACAACTTTCTTTAGCATTTCTTGTAGTTCTAGTCTCCTGGTGAGTAATTCTCTTGGTTTTCCTGTATCTGAATATGTCTTCATTTGCTGCCTTCTTCTTTTTTTTTTTTTTTTTTTGTGAGGAAGATCAGCCCTGAGCTAACATCCGATGCCAATCCTCCTCTTTTTGCCGAGGAAGATTGGCCCTGGGCTAACATCCGTACCCATCTTCCTCTACTTTTTACGGGACGCCGCCACAGCATGGCTTGACGAACAGTGCATAGGTCCATGCCCAGGATCCAAACCTGTGAACCCCCCCCGGGCCACTGAAGCAGAGCGCCCACTTAACCGCTATGCCACTCCGGCCAGCCCCTTGCCTTCATTTTTTTTAAAGAATATGCTTGCTAGATATATAATTCTGGGTTGACAGTTTTTTGTCTTTTAGCATGTTGCAAATCTTGTTTTACTGTCTTTTGGTCTCAGTGGTGTTTGATGGAAACTCCATGGTCATTTGAATTGTTTCCTATAAATAATGTGCTGTTTTTCTCTGTCTGCTTTCAGTTTTTTATCTTTGTCTCTAGTTTCCAGCAGCTTACGTGTGGTTTTCTTTGACTTTATCCTGTTTGGAATGTACTGAGCTTCTTGAATCTATAAATTTATGTATTTCTCCACATTTTCAGATATCATTTCTTCAAATATTTTTTCCTCCCTATTCTCCCCTCTCCTTTTGGGATACAATTACCCATATGTTAGAGCTTTTGATATTGAGTCACAGGGCTCTGAGGCTTCTTTTTTTTCTTAAAGCTTTTTACTCTCTATTTTAAATATTGGATAATTTCTGTTGATTTATCTTCCAGTTCACAGATTCTTCTCTCTGACACCTCCATTCTGCTAGTCAAATTTTTATTTAAAATACTGTGTTTTTCAAATATAAAATTTCTATTTATTTTTATTTCTCTGCTAATATTTTCTATTTTTTATTCATCTTGAGCATATTTTCCTTTACTTCATTGAGCATTGTTATAATAGCTGCCTTAAAGTCCTCGTTTAATAATTTCAGCATCTCTCAACTGGCATCTATTAATTATCTTTGCCCTTGAGAATGGGTCACATTTTTCTGGATCCTTTTATGCCAGGTATATTTTGGTTATATCCTGGGCATTGTGACTGTTTTGTTGTGTAGACTCTGGATTCTGTTATATCCCTCTGAAGAATGTTGATGTTTTTCATTCAGCAGGCAGTTCACCAGGTGTGACTCACTCTAAGCTCTAGCTCACTCTCTGTGTTGGAGGTTAAGTTCAGCTAAATCTCTGTTCAGCTCTTTAAGCCTTTGCCATGTTGCCTTGAGTTTGTCCCACATTTGCACACTTCAGAGGTCAGTGTAGACTTGTGAGGGGTTTAGACACAGAATTGGAGGAGTCCCTTCTCTGGCTCTTTCTCCTCTGGGATTTCTCTCTCACTCCTCAGTGATGGTTGTTACCTGGGCTTTTTTCTCTGAGTCTTCTGGCCAGAATGAGGAAGGGCTTTCTATCAAAGTTTCTGCTACTTGTACTATGCCATTCTGCAGTATGGATGGCATTTAGGGAAAGGCCACAATAAGCTTGGAAACTCACCTCCATAAATTTTGACTCTCCTCCACAATCTGCCTGCTTTTGTTTACTTCTAAGAATCCTCAGGTAGTTTTTTATATTTTATCTAGAGTTTATAAATTATTATTAGTGGGGGATTGGTCTGTAAGATGTGGAACTGCAACAAATTGCTTTTGAAATTGAGAGCCTGCAACATTTAACATGTCAAAAGCATGATAATAATAATAATTTAAAAAAATCCTTTCATTTTGCTATTTTGGCTATTTAAGCAATTAGATGAAGAAAGTCCAAGAAGGAAGGATAGAACATAGGAAGAAGAAAACGGCAGGGAGAATGTTTTGTTGTTTCATTACCTGTTCTGTATGCATGTGTGTATGTATTTTTGTATGTGTATATCTATATTCACAAGGGGTATGGGCATACTCTAGGGACTGGGTTATAAAGAGTTGAATAAGTTGTTCTATAGTCATTGAAATTTCTGTGAGCTTCTGAATAGTTTAGAAGAAAGTCTTTTCTGAGATTGAAAACAGCTTTGCTCTACTTTCTATATCATTTTTAACTAGCACAATATAAGTGTTAGTTACTATTATTGATATTATTATTATGGATACTATTAGGATTAAAGGCAGCAAAAACAAGTATTATAGAAAGTGTGGAAAAATAGAAAAAATTACTATTATCCCATTTTCTTAGCAGAATTCTTCAAATGTTTGTATATGTCTTTTTAGACTTTTTCATAAATTATAATCAGTGCACAAACTGATCTCATTTCTAACACTGATATTTCAAAAGCAAATATTGCTTTCAGAATCTTTTTATTTTCCTTGCAGTGCTAAAGGTTTTACTAGACGAGATGGACTGTGCTTGGGCTTAGGTGTTTCTGTTGGAACTTCAGTGTTGTGTATTGGAAGTTGATGTTGGTGTGAAATTTAGGAAGTGAATTGAGATAATATCTGGCCATGGACCAAAGAGAACATAAATCTTGCGCTTAATGGGTCACCCTTCCCACTGAGGGGACCATATACAGGAGGAGGTCAAGACCAGGTAATCCGTATAACCCTCTGGGGCTTTTGCTCCATTCCCAGTGTAATACTCTGATAAGCTAGGCCTAACATATGAAGACCTCCTTTCTCTGTGTGAGGTGTTCATGTAGCTTGGAAGCAAGTCGTTTGGTGGTCTGCTCTATTTATTTCTACTTTAGTTAGAATCTAGAACAGAGTTTTGGTTCTTCTGTTCCGATAGGGGGAGCAGCCACACCTGCATGAACCAGAGAGCAACCTAGCCCAGAGTCTAGAGAATTCACACAGATCGCCCTCCCTGGGCTTTAGCCATTTTTGACCAGAGAGCTCCCTCCTTACATCTGACCAGGCCAGGGAGGGGAGAGAAGGCTGGCTCTTGGCCCTTCTGACTACCTCACTGCTCAGGCATTGAGCTTCTTGGTAGAGGAGGAAGGAAAAAGCACAGAGTTCCAATAATTAGGAAAGAAGAGGAGAGTGAAATTACTGCTCAGGTTGCAAAGGTTTCAAGCACATTCTGTCCCATTTGAAAGTGTAGGGTAAATGTAATCAGCCTGGATTGTGAGTAGCAGGCTTGACATCTTATGTAGATTAATACTTTCTCCTTTTGGGACAGCTACATTATTTTCCCTTGAGTATCTCCAAACCAGAACTAGTCTCTTTGTTTTAATAAATTGCTACCAAGAAAAAGAGGACATGTTATTTTCTCCTGAGACTGGATATTGAAAAATCATTTTACATATTTTGTAGTGTTGAGGGGTGAGTGGGGGCAATAAAGTCACCAAGCTTTGATGGACTTGCCCATTTAGCATTGGGATACCACCTACCTTGAAAACACATAGAAGTTTCTGTCAAATTTAGAAGTTCTATTTCCTATTGGTTTATTTTTACATGTAAGGAGCAACTTTCCTATGAAGACCTCAAGGGAATGTACTGAGAAACGTTAAACACTGAACACTTGTTAAACTGCAGTAGCAAACCAAGGGCCTGGGAGAAGTTGGGAAGGGAACACAAAGCAGGAACTAAGAAACAAAGGGAAGTGCAGTTGGGGGTTCTCATCAGGTGTCAATGTGTTTCTGGGCTCTGCTCTGTCCCAGTCACTACCTCTCACCCTTTTGTAGGAAGAATGCAGATGGTGTCACTATGATCGTATTACCACCTGTGCCAAGAATAACAGCCAAACACTGGGAGGAGCATTACACAGCATTTTTTAAATAAGCAAACTTCCTTCAGGGCTTTAGAAATCATTTCTAATGTTCATATACTGTGGCCTGGAAAAGAGGCAATGGATTATTATTTTCAATTTTTAGTATGAAATCTTGTTACAGAGAGCACTGAATTCTCCAAGGTCTAGTCAGTGGTGGAGCTGGGTAGAGAAAGAAGGTCTATTGATTCCCAGATGAGAGCTGTCATGTAGCAGGGTCTTGGGTCTGAGAACCAACAGCGATATTTTAGAGATTAAAAGCAATATGACTATGTATATTTAGAAGCTAAATAGAATGTTTTCTTCGTATTGCCCATATTACATGATAAATAAAGAAATCTAATTGTTAAAATAACAACTCTTTTATAAGTTGATATAAAGAAATTTAACCAAGAACTGTGGATAGGTGATAAGCAAAGAAATGCAAAGTAAAATAAAATATTTTCCACATTTAAGTCTTAAATCCATCATATTTTGGTGCATGGCACAAAATGAGGTGTGATTCTCCCTCCAAATAGTCAACCAATTGCCTTAGCACAATTTCTTGAATAATTCTTTTATCAGCAATTTAATGTTGTCTTTATAATATAAGCCATATTATTCTTAATTCTTTTGCTCACTCAGTCTACACATTGATTCTAACAGCAGTGTTTCAGTTTTCATTCTTACATCTGTGTAAGTTTTAATTATCTCATAGGACAGGTGCATCCTCATTTCCCTTTTCAAAATTTTGGCTAATCTACCCTGTTATTTCAGATGAATTCAGAATTAATTTTCAAAGTCCAGAATATCATTTTTAGATTTTAATTATGATGACATTAAACCAATACAATATTTCAAGAAGACCTGATATAATTAAAATATTTAGTTTTCTCACCAAAAAACATTAACTGTCTCTCTCTTTAGTTGAGTCTTTCTTTTATGTCCCTCAGTAAAATTTAAAAATTTTATTTTCCAGTTTCAGCACATTTCTTGTCATGTTTATTCCTAGATATTTACTCTTTTAAATAAATTATAACTGGAATTTTACCATTATGCTTTTGAATGGATCATTTTGGTGTAAAGGAAGTTATTGGTTTTTGTATAAATTTTTTTTAACTTAAATGCCTTGCAGAACGCTGTTATAATTTTAAATAGTTTTTTAGTGCTTATGTTTTCCGGGCAGATAATCATATTTGCAAATAATAGTGATATTCCATAGGTGTTTCTGCTTTACTATTTTATTTTATTTTCAAAGAACCTTGGCCTTGGATTTTCTAAGAAATAAATTAGTTTTTCCAATTCATTATTTTTTGCTTTATTTTCATTGTTTTACCCTTGTTTCTTGAAACTCTCTTCTTGGCTTCTGGGAAACTCCGCTCTCTTCATTTCCCTAGCTCTCCGCTTGCTCTTGCCTCTCCCACCTCCCGCAGGTGAGGTGCCAAAGAATCCGTCATTGGCCCTTCTCTCTATATTTTCTGTTAGTCCGGCTTTTGGTAATGACCTTAGAGCTCTCAAGATCTCAGAATCCAGTTATGATCATAGCTGGTCCTGCTGAATAGCAGAAGTTTTTTTTTTTTTTAAAGTATGATAATACACATAACATAGAATTTACCATCTTAACATTTTTAATTGTACAGTTTAGTGACTAGCAGAAGCTTTATTATGTACTTGGTTATGACCAAGACCTCATCAAGGCAATCGGAAGTTCCTATTTTATGAAGAGGTGTTAATTGCTCCCATTTATTACCAATCATTGGCCAGATCCTATCTCTTACCTTGTTATGTCTCTATTTTCACTCTGCTCCATTACCAAGAGGACACCTTAGGCACAAGCTCCGGAGACCCTTATTTGCCCTCCCTCCCTTTATTCTTTCTCCCACTCAATGTTAATATCCCCCAAGCACTAGATCTTATCAACCTACTTTTCTGTTAAAAGTTTTTAAGTGGTTCCCAGTAGCCCGCAGAAAAAGTACAAACACTTGGCATTAACGCCTCAGGATCTCTCTGCAGCCCACCGTGTCTGATCACCTCTCTCCTTTCATACACTCTGCTCTAGCTCAGGTGACACATTGAGGGAAGTGTGCTGGGTGTGGGATGGAGACCCCAGGACCAGCTGAAGGAAGGGGAAACTGCCATCCTGCTACAGGAGTAGGGATTAGGCCCTTGCATTGCCAGAGGCTTCATTTTTTTTTCCCCCCAGATAAACTGCAAATTTGGATTTTTATGTGCAAATCTCTCAATTTAAAATTGTTGGCTATGAATTAATATTTTTGCAAAAGTCAGCAATTGAAAAACATGTTTGTGGGCTGCATCCAGGTCACAGTCGATGGCCTCTATTCTCTCTTAGCAGGGTTACTTTAGATTTTCTATGCCTAGGCAGACTGTGGTCTCTCTTGCCTGGAAGTGAGACACTACATTATAGTCTAAAGAAATGTTAAAATAAATCCAACAGTGGTTTCGGAAACTTCCAGTGTAAACTGCTTTAAAAGTTTTTCATGGTTCCTGTGAAAAGGCCAGTTGCTGCTGTTAGTGCCATTGAGTGGATTTTGACTCCCAGGACCCTGTGGACAGCAGAGGGGAACCCTGCCTGGTCTTTTTGTGCCATCTTCTCACCTTCTGGTGCTCTATCAGACGATACTCCACTGCTATTCATAGGGTTTCCATGGCCAATTTTTTTGGAAGTGGGAGGCCAGGTCCTTCTTCCTAGTTTTTCTTATTTTGGAAGCCCCACTGAAACCTGTCTACCATGAGTGACCCTGCTGGTATTTGAAATTCCCGTGGCAGAGCCTTCAGCATCATGCAGCTGCCACAGTATGACAACTGACAGGTGGGAGGTGTGGGCCACTGTAGTAAGAGCACAGAATCTTAACTACTGACCAACCAGGGCTGCCTGAAAAGGCCAACAGTTGGATTTAAAACTATTATATATAAATTCTATAAACGACTACTACCCACTCCTTCCTCAGGAAGCACAGTGAGCATTCTACCATGATAAGTTTTTTTTGAGCTGGAATTTTATTTATCAACAGAAGTTTTGTTTTAAATATATATATATTAATATATTGTTATTTCACAGGACGAATTAGTCAAGATGTCCACGATTTCGAAGCACTTTGGACTGAAATACAAAGAAGAATCGTACATCTTTAAAGAGCTTGAGAAGGTTCGCCAGGAGACTAAAAAGGATTTCCTCCGATTCAAGCAGCTGGCCTCGGAGCCGGCCGGGGATGAAGACGGCGTCTGCGGCCGCCAGGCGCCCGGCCCGGCGCGGCCGGGGGCGCAGGAGGGCGTTGCCCGGCCTGGACCCCGGAAGCCATCGGGGTGCCCTCGGGCTAGAGGCGCTGCGGCCCCGCTGCAGGCGGCGCGCCCCCCGAGCGCGAGCGAGGCGGCCGCCCCCGGGAGGACGCGGCCCTTTCGGCCGCAGGCCTTCTACCCGCGCAGCTCGGCGTTCCTGCGGCAGCGGCCCCGCCGGCAGCCGCCGGCCATCGCCTCGGGCGCCGGCACGTCCAGGCCGGTGGTCCTGGGGCCGCCGCCGCACGCGCCCAGGGGGAGGCCCGAGGCGCGCCGGGGCCCGCGGAGCCCCCCGCCCGCGGGCTGCAGGCCGCGCGCCGCGACCCGGGAGGCGGCTCCGGCCGCAGAGGCCCCCAAGGCCCCGGAGAAGAGCAGCCCGGCCTCCGGCGAGGAGCGCGGCGCGGACGCGGCCGGCCGGCCGAGGCGAGTGAGGCTTCGCAGCCGCTTCCCGCGCGAGGGCTCGGCCGGCGAGCTGCGGGAGGCCGCCGGCTCGGTTTCCAGGCGGGGCCGCGAGAGCCCCCGCGAGAGCGCGCTGCCCGGCGAGGGGCGGGACGGCCCGCAGGCCCCCCAGCCCGCGCGCGCCGTGCCCGCCACCGTAGAGGAGGTCATCGCCTCCCTGCAGTCCGAGGCCCAGCTGGCCTCCGACCAGACCGTCAGAGAGCTCATCCAGAGCGTCCTGGGCCCGAACTACGACCTCAAAATGGAAGTAGGTGACCCCGAAGGAGAGTAATATTGCTCCTGGGTAAATGCAGCCTTAGGAGACGTCACATCAGATATTTCAGTGCATGCGGTGTGTGATAAGCTAGACAAAACGCTGGGGTGTTGTTCAAGTTCTTTGAATTCCGAAATTGAATTTTTGAATTTTCCATCGAGGGAGTGTGTTCTCTTTTCAAAGTGAAAGAAACTGAGAGGTTATTTCAAAAACTGGTTCAAAGAACATTACTTGTAGACCTGAGTAATATATCACTGGTAACCTTTTCTTTCAAAGTCTTGTGATTATTTAGTATTGAAATGACAGATGTTTTATATGAAAGCTTGGCATTATTAACAGTGAATTTATATCCTAAGAAGATCAATGTATTACCATCAAGAAGTTGAAAGAGTTGTGTAGTATTTCCAGTGAAAACCATTCTCTTAAAATATTTTTAAAAAATTTACTTTCTAGGCCTTCCCAATTATAGAGATTATTAGGTGATTGTTATGTGACAAGCGCCATGGGACACAGTTTATGTGCATTTTTGTCCTGATGACAATCTCCTCAGCTGGATACCCCTAAGAGCCCCATTTGACATGGGAGGCTTCCTAGCTTTCATGAGGTTGAAGGATTGGCTCAGTGTCCTGCAACCAATGCATGGCAGAGCTGGGATTCCCCCCAGGCGGTCACACCCTGGAGACGACTGGACCTAGGCCAGGACTGTCCATCTCTTGATTGTGATATGTCCCTGGCAGGGAGCAAAACTAGATAGGGTCATAGTTTAAGATATTTTGTCCATTATACAAACTTTGCTCTGGCAGGGACATTCAAAGGAAAAATAATAATATGGGAATCTGAGTCCTGTACAGAGAGAGAGAGAGAGGCATAGTCTTTAGTTTTTTTTGAGAATGGCAATGAGAATGACAGTAAGGGGGAAGAAGATTCTGTTACTGTTCTTGGCTGCAGCGCCAAACCTCTTGTTAATACACAGAATACTGCTGCCACATTATGTCTTGAAAATATTTTCAACCCCAGAATACACTCTTGGCTGTGATTTAAGGAATGTGATCATAAAACTCGTTACGGAAACAAAAACATGTAAGGACAAGAGTCCCCAGTGTCGCCTTTGACCCAATGTTTGTCAGCAGAGTAGGACAAATGTTTTTAACTAAGACCCACACCTCCCCACGCTTACTGAACGAGGTCAGTGTGACTGCTCAGGCCATTTCAAAATGGGTATTTCTCATTAGGTCTGTGGGTCTAACAGAAAAAGGAATCGGAGATGCGCACTGGAGAGCCTTAGCAGAGAGAACAAAGGCCTCGGTGTCTGCCCCTGTGAGGAGGAGCTCGATGACATAGTCAACGTACTTGACATGAAGAGGCGCCTGTGTTAGACACTGACTCTGCGTCCTGTCCAGTTGTGGAAAGTCACACTTTCAGAGCAAGGGCCCAGAAGACAGTATATTTTGAAGGGTTCAAATAGAATAGAATATAAGAAGGGAAAGTATCGAATGACAAATGAACACTGGGACAGTGAATTCTGTTCTTTCTCATATTCCATTTCTCTTGTGTATCCTTTTCTGATTCCTTGAATTGTTTTATGTAGGAGAGCGGCCTGGAGCATTAGAGTCAGGAGCCAGGGGCTCTAGCCCTGTGTTATAAGACTTGGCCACTGCCAAATGTTTCAGTCCCATCCCTGCCTTCCACGATATTGATTTTTAGTGCAGCCCAGATTTCATTCTTATTTTTTAAATTTTGCCTCCTCCTGCCCCAACAATTCCAGAAGATGGAGCTTTGCATTATTTTGAATAAAAATGGTTTCAGAAGTTTTATTAGGGCGAGAAGGGAACAATGGGGAATTTGTTGCAATGGCTGTGGCTGGGTAGGTGAGAGACAGCAATAAAAAGGCAAGTGTAAAAGTGGTCTCTAAATTATGATTTTAAAAATCTTAAGATTAGGAGCCAGCCTGGTGGTGCAGCGGTTAAGTGCACGCGTTCCACTTCGGCAGCCCGAGGGTTCGCAGGTTCCGATCCTGGGCACACACCAACGCACCGCGTGTCAGGCCATGCTGTGGCGGCGTCCCATATAAAGTAGAGGAAGATGGGCGTGGATGTTAGCCCAGGGCCAATCTTCCTTGGCAAAAAAAAGAGGAGGATTGGCATTGAATGTTAGCTCAAGGCTGATCTTCCTCACACACACACACACACAAACTCTTAAGATTAGAATAAGGACATTTATTTTAAACATTTTATATAAACAACGTTCTCTCCAGGATAAGCCAGGAATATGGTTCTTCTCTTTAGACATCCTAATTTGTAGCCATACAGCAGTCTGGAGAGGGAAAGCCAAAGGGTAAGACAGTCTTGTCAGGGTGTGTTGTCTCTGTTCAGAGGTTGAGCAAGGCCATTCCAGACCCAGTGATCAGTCATCCACAAACAATTACATAGGCCAGAAGGTGCACAGAATACCTGATGATTAAACTTAGCTATCAAATGTAGATCAGCCATGTAAACCAGGATTTCTCAACCTTGGGACTATTGACATTTTGGGTTGGATAATTCTTTGTTGTCGATAGCTGTCATGTGAATTGTAGGATGTTTAGAATTATCCCTGGCCTCTACCCACTAGATGCCAGTAGCGTGATTCTCTTGCCTCCCCCCATCCCACGTTATGACAATCAAAATATCTCTAGATGTTGCCAAATGAGACCCTGGGGAGAAGGGCAAAATCACTCCTTCACTAACCCCCACCCATTGAGAACCACTAGCCCAAACAGAATACATACACCATGGCAGGAGGAATAGAAATGTTATAAGGTCCTATGTTTGTTTTACTGATGAGTTCAATATTATCACTGACAAAATACGTCCTAATTATATGAGACTGGAGTTCAGAGACTACCTTCCAGATGTTAATTGAGGATCAAGGAGCCAGCCCATCCTTGCTTCTTTCATGTGTAGTTGTTTTTGGCCATACAGCTCAAAAGGAAAATGGCTTAACATGACCTAGGAAGGGGAAATTCATGTTCCAAGGTCTCTTATAAACAAATAATGTATAGCTCACAAAAAAAGTTAACATTATAAAATTTATAATTTTAAAATTTATGCCTACTTCCACTTCAGGGAAGATGAAATAGATGTGCTTTTCTCTGTTCCTCCTGTTAAGTAAAGCTAAGTACAAACCCTGGACATTATATATAAGACAAACATGAGAAGACTCCAAGAAGTGGAGAGAAGGGTACAGACTGGCTAGGGACTTCAGGATCCGAGGATTCACGTAGTGATGAGTTCATAGGTTTTCTTTTTGCCTCATATCTCCCAGACTTGGAGCTAAAGAAACTGGCAACCTAAGAATGCCAATGGTTACAGAAAGAAAAAGCCCCAACAAAAGCCTGCTCTCTTTACCAAAGGATCAAGAAAGGGGCAGCCTAGCGAGACAAAACTTTTAGACAATAACTGCACTATTCTAGTCAAACGTGGAAGAAAAACGTATGGCCCCATCCCCACCCCTACTGGCCAAGGCTGGAGGTGGGGGCTAGATTTTCAGTCTCACTAGGCTGTAACAAGGTACCCCATCACCCCTGAGGTGATGTCAGTGGAGAGTCAGGACTTTCAATGCTGCCCAGCAGTAAAGAGGCTATGGTGGTGTCCCTGCGGTGTCACTGGAGGCCATGTGGGGAACAGTAATGAGACACTCATATCCCTCCCAACCAGGAGGGCATCATGTGGGATGATGTGGGAGCCAGAACTCCTACTCCCACCCAGCAATAACAAGGAGGCCCCCACCCCTGGTGTCAACAGAGACTGAGTTGGGAACCCAAACTGCTATCCCTACCTGGCAGTAATGAGGCAGCTCCTGCCTCCCTCTACTGCCCCTGCTAGAGCAGCATCAGAGGAAGCCAGCTAAAACAGAAAGTTTAAATAAGATCCAGACTCCCATAGCGTAATATCCAAAAGGTCCAGGTTTCAATAGAAAAATCACTTGTCATACCAGGAACCAGGAGCACTTAGCCTTGAAAGAAAAAGAAAGACCGTCAATACCAACATTGATTGGACAGAGATGTTAAACTTAGCTGACAAGGGTTTTAAAGTGGCCCTCAAAAAAAAGAGAAAAAAGGCTTCAATGAGCACACTTGAAACAATGAAAGAATAGAAAGTCTTAGCAGAGCAATAGAAAGTCTCAGTAAAGAAACAGAACATATAAAGAGGAATCAAAGGAAATTTTTAGAACTGAAAAATAAAATAACAAATAAAAACTCAATGGATAGCTCAACAGCTGAATGGAGAGGACAGTGGAAACAATCAGTGAACTTGAAGCTGGAATACAATTTACTCAATCTGAACAATAGAGAGACAATAGATGGAGGAAAAAAATGAATAGAGCCTCAGGGACTTTGGGACTATAACAAAAGATCTAACCTTCGTGTCATTGAAGTCCTTGAAACTGAGGGAATCCCAAACCAAAGAAACCCACACCAAAACACATAATAGTCAAACTTTTGAAAATTAAAGGAAAAGAAAAATCTTGAATGCAGTGAGAGAGAAACAGCGTGTTGACTATACGCGAACACAATTTGAATGACAGTGGATTTCTCATCAGAAACCACAGACGCCAGAAGGAATGACACAACATTTTTCAAGTGCTGAAAGAAAAGAACTGTCCATCCAGAAGTCTGTATTCAGTGAAATTATTCTTCAAGAATGAAGAGGATATTGAGACATTCTCAGATAAAAGAAAGCTAAGAGAATTTGTCACTTGCAGTTCTACCCCAAAAGGATGGCTATAGGAAGTTCTCTAAACAGAAAGGAACGATTGGGACAAGGACTCTTGGAACAACAGGAAGGAAGAAAGAACACAAAACAAAAACTATGGATAAATACAATGGACTTTCCTTCTCCTGAGCTTTCTAAATTGTGTTTGATAGTTGATGCTAAAATTATAACACTGTCTGATGTGATTCTAAATGTACATAGAGGAAATATTTAAGACACTTATAAATAGGAGAAAGTAAACAGACGTAAAGGGAGGTAAGGTTTCTATGCTTCACTCTAATTGGAAAATGACAATACCAGTTGATTGTGATAAGTTGTGTATATATAATGTAATACCTGGAGGGATGACTAAAAAAGTGTGCAAAGAGATTCACTCAAAAAACACTATAGATAAATTAAAATAGAATTCTAAAAAATATTATGTAACTCATAGGAAGGCAGGTAAAATTAAACAGAGAAACAAACAAACAAAAAACAGAGAGAACAAAAAGAAAACAAAAAATAAAGTGACACCCTGAAACTCTAACATATCAGTAACTACATTAAATATAAACGGTCTAAATGTGCCAATTGAAAGAGATTGACAAGTGGATTAAATACATAACCCAATTATATATTGTCTACAAGAAACTTACTTCCAATGTAATGATATAGGCAGATTGAAAGTAAAGGATGTATATCAGGCATACGTTAATCAAAAGAAAGCAGGAGTGGCTATATTAATTTCAGATAGAGTAGACTTGAGAACAAAGAAAATTACCAGAGACACAAAGGGTGTTATAATATGATAAAAGGGTCAACCCACCAAGAAGACAAAGCAGTCCTAAATGTGTGTGTACCAAACAACAGAGCTGGTAAATATGTGAATTAAAACTGAAAGGAGAAATAGACAAATCTACAATTATGGTTGAAGACTTCAACACCCTTCTTTCAACAATTGATGGAAAACTAGACAGAAATTCCCCAAGGATATAGAACTCAACAACACCATCAACCATCAAGGTCTAATCTACATTTATGGAACATTGCACTGAACAAGAGCAGAATGCACATTCTTATCAACTGTCCGTGGAACATATACTAAGACCATATCTGCATTGTAAAAATGAACTTCAATGAATTTAAGAAATTCAAATCATACAGAGTGTATTCCCTGACCATGATGAAGTCAAACTAGAAATTAATAACAAAATGATAATAGGAAAATCTCCAAACACTTGGAAACTAAACAATACAGTTCTAAATAACCCATAAGTCAATGAGGAAGTCTCAGGGAAATAAAAAAAATTGAACTAAATTAAAATAAAAATACAACATATCAAAATTTATAGGACACAGGTAAAGCAGTGCACTTATCCTAGAGAAATGAAAACTTAAGTCCAAACGGAGACCTGAGGTGAGTGTTCATAGCATTTTTTATTACTTAGTAACCAAAAACTAGAAACAACCCCAATGTCCTTCAGGGGATAAATGGATATGTTACTTAGCAGTAAAAAGAAATGAAGTGCTGATACCTGCAACAACTTGGATGAATCTCCAGAAAATTATGTTCAGCCAAAAAAGCCATTCTCTAAACAATAGATACTGTATACTTCCATTTGTACAATGTTCTTAAAATTATAGGAATGGAGAACAGATTTGTGGCTGCCAGGGATTAAGGAACAGGTTTGGGATAGGGGAGAGTGGGAGGGAAGTGTGTGGCTTTCGAAAGGCAACATGTGAAATCCTTGTGGTGATGGAAACATTTTGTATCCTGACTGTATCAGTGCCAGTATCCTGGTTGTGATATTCTATTAAAGTTTTGCACAATATTACCATTAGGGAAAGCTGGGTAAAGGTTACGTGGGATATCTCTGTATTATTTGTTACGACTGAATATGAATCTACAATTATCTCAAAATAAAAATTTTAATTTAAAATGTTATCAGATTCCTTATTAAAGTGTATGCTTCTTTTTACAAGTTATAAGAAGCAACATAAGGAAACAATAGTATGTTCTCTTCTAGGCCCTCCTTCCAGCCCTGGTGGTCTAGTGGTTAAGGTTTGGTGCTCTCACTGCTGCAGCCTGGGTTCATTTCCCAGTCAGGAAACCACACCACTTGTCTGTCAGTTGTCGTACTCTGGTGGCTGTGTGTTGCTTTGTTGTGGAAAGCTAATATACCAGTATTACAAATGCCAGCAGGGTCACCCATGGTGGACAGGTTTCAGTGGAGCTTCCAGACTAAGACAGACCAGGAGGAAGGATTCGAAAAAATTGGCCGTGAAAATGTTGTGAATAGCAGTGGAACATTGTCTGATAGAGTGCCAGAAGGTGAGAGGATGGTGCACAAAAACCAGGCCGAGTTCCACTCTGCTGTACACAGGGGCACTAGGAGTTGGAATCCACTCAACAGTACCAACAACAAACGCCCTCCTTAACTCCCCAACAGTAACCAGTACTTGTTGTTGTTTGTCCTTCTACACTTATCTTAATTCTTTAGTACAAATGTGTACACATATGTACACACACACACAGGGTTTTTTTCTTTACCAAAATAAGAACATATGGTACACATTATCCTGCAACTTACTTTTTGACGCCTGTCGATGGACATATATCAATATGTATAGCTTCTAATTTATTCTTTGAAATAGTTGCATATTATTCCATAGTATTTAAACATTTCCTTGGCTCTTTGCTTTTCAAATTTCATCTTTCCCTATCCTAGGAACAAATTTTTGCTCATTAGAGTTCTAAATCAGGGAACCTACTGAGATCTGGGCAAAGACAAGCAATCTATATTGTTTGAATGATGCCAGTACACTTGGGAGGGACCAGTTTGGGCAAATCTTTTCTATTGAGAATGACAGACACATTTATTACACTTTTCTCTCACACATTCCTTTTGTACAGTACTTTATTGTCCTCATAGATGTAACCGCTTCAGCTAGTACATAATATAATGATTAAGACATTTCTTGATTTACAGTTTTTTTTTCTGTGAAGTTTTAAAATCTCTCGGATAACATTTGCATACTTTCAACAAATACAAAATGTTTATGTATTTAGTTTTCATTCATTTTTAAAAGATGGAAAATAAGATATTTGTATTAGTTCTTGAAGGAAAATTCCTATTCCTTTAGCCGGTTACTTGTGGTAATGATTTTGAACCAAGCTAGAAGTTGTTCCTTGAAAATAAAGTTATTCTTTGTTGGATACAAGTGCAATTTATTTTCCACGAGAATTTTTTTCCAAGATTGAAACACAGAGTTACTTAAAAAATGAAATGCTAATTTATTGTAGAATTCAGATGTATTATTTTCTGATTCTTAGTACAGATGCTGCCCAGCAATGATATTTTTTCTTTTGCCTGTATCGTAAAGTCCCTGAATTTGGATTATAAATGACAACTGCGTTTGGATCTTGAAATTGATCCATTTTCACATATACCAGTGTTTAAGCACATGTGAGGTAAAGTGAAGAATTTTTAAAAGTTGGCAAAATAATTGCTTTTTCAGGCTATTTCATGTACAATTATTTGACTATTTAGGATAAAGACATTTCCCCTCCATGGATTGTTATTTCAATACATAACTCAATTTCAACTTTGATTTCCTAATGTAGACCTTTTTTTTTTTTTTTTTTGCTGAGGAAGATTAGCCCTGAGCTAACATCTGTGCCAATAGTCCCCCATTTCTTTTTTTGTGTGTGTAGGACACTGCCACAGATGACTGGTGAGTGGAGTAGGTCTGCGCCCGGGATCCAAAGCTGCACACGCGGGCCGCCGAAGTGGAGCGTGTGGAACTTTAACCACTCGGCCATGGGCCAGGCTCTGTAGACCTTTTTAATGCTTTTAAATTGTAAGGATTGGTCCAAGGGCCTAGAATCTCCTTCACTGGGAGGTGAGGTGGGCACTAGCTGAAAAACTGCATATTTAAAATCCAGCACTAATCGCCACCTTAACATTGTAGAGTTTTAGTCCACTTTGAGGGTAATTTTGGTAATATCTTTAAGTCATGGTTTTCATCTGTTTTGTGTAAAACGAGAGGAAAGAGTTTATACAATTTAAAACAGTTTTTTAAAATGTAAAGTTGATATCAGGGCTTAGAATAATATGGCTACCTTGACAGCAGATTGAACCAACTGAATATCCCAGTTAGGTTACATAGTGACTTATTGTACATGGGAAGCTGTTTATTTTTTATTATTGCAAAGTACAGTATTTGGTTGCGATTTAAGTCAGTCATTCTGTAGCTGTAAACAGCCTGAAGCTAGGCAGCTGTATTCTTTACAATGCTTGTTTTAAAGCATGGTAGGTAAACATGTGGGTTTTAAGGATGGATAGATAAACAGTTTTGACAGTAAAATCAAAATCTTGAGAACTAGCCAACCACAATCATGTTTAAGCATCTCTCATCCCAAATGAAAGCAGGACGATAGACTGTGCAGCACATTTTCTAGTTGTGCTGAATATATATTTCTGTTTTGGGGGAATATTCTTTTACAAGTACCTGGTTTCCTTAGCCCACTGCAAAGTGCACTGAATCTTGGTCTCACCTTGGTGGAGAAGGATGGCTTGACAAAATCAGCCATATTTATTATCTGTATGAGTTTTTATGAGAATAGTAGGAGAAAGGTTAATTTCTTAGTTTATTGCATTAAAACTAAAAATAATAAATTATCATTTAATAAATTTTCTTTGAGATATTTTACTTTGTATTCTTGTTATATGGAAGAGAACTTTCAGAGTCCTGGTGATAAATTTTTCCATAGTGTTTCCTTATCCTCATTTTTCATTAAAATAGTTTCTGGAGCTGGGAGGTAACCTAGCTAACTTTGTATTATAGATAACAAAACTGAGACCTAATGAGAGAAAGTCACTTTTGCAAGGCCATACAGCTAATTAGCATAATTGGGACCAGAACCCATTTAGTTCTTCTGACAGCCAGACCAGAACTGTTTTTGTTGTTATTATGTCATGTTGGTCGCACTTCCTGTCTCTCTTTCCCCCCATCTTCCCTTCCTGTCTTCTCTCACTGTCTTAAGATCTAGACCCCAGGTATCCAGAATTATTTCTCACTGTGACTTCTCGCCTCTCAGATCTCTGTGATGACTCTGCATTAGTGGGAGGACCATCACACTGTCTGTCCTGGGGTGGCCACCCATAGCCCCTTGCTGGTGACTTCTGAGCTAGCACAGTTAGGCCTGGGGAAGTTCAGCAATAAACAAGAATTTACTTCTCACAGAGCCCTGTGGTGGTGTTAGAGATGGTGGGTGTGGAATGGGACTTGGGCTGGGCACCTAAGATACCACATCGTGTCATAAAGTAAAGCTACAGGTGGGACGAATTACAGGTAGTGATGACATTAGTAGTTGGTTATATGATCACTAACCAGTTATATTCAGTCAAGTATCACTGATTCTGCCAACTTAGCTTGCTGTTAATATGAATAAAAGATAAAATCGTTATCTGCCATCTCTCATGTCAGATAAAGGCAGACTTACCCACTTCTACTTCATCTTATTAGTTTTATTTTATTTTGAGATCTATGAGCTATTCTCAGAGTGAAGAAATACCCACAAGTACTTTCTCTTCTTAACCCAACAGGTATAGGTTATGAGTCACCATCCTTTTGGGGAAGAAGAGCTACTTTTGACATACTTGAAATCTTATTATCTGTGGTGGGTTGGGGTCTTGTTGAGAATCCTCGACTTGAGAGAATAGAATGTGTCAGTGGCCTTAGCAAGAACTCCCAAAAGCCAGAAGGAAGAGCCAATGCTTTGGATGTTATCTAAGTAAGGCTGCAGGATTGCTGTGCTCACATGGTTAACAGTGAGTCGGCAGACTGGTCATCCAGTTTGACCAGTCTTGGTAACAAGTAACATCCCCTGCATCTTCCACTCCTTCCTCACTTTTTAAATTGGTAGTCTATCTTCTCTTTAAATCTCACAGATAATACAGTAAATAAAATTCCTTTCCTGTGCTTGGCTTACTAAAAATTTATTAGGCACACAGAAGAAGATTATAATAAATCCAGACCTCATCATTTCAGCCAGATTTCCCCTCAACAACATCTCCAGTCTCAAGCTCTTCATCTCTTAATCATCAGAAATAGGGTTCAGAAGAAATGAAAGATTGAGACAGCTGAGACACTTTTCATTGTTCTGATTTCATTATGCTGTTGAGACCTGCCTAGATGTACAGTCTTTGACAATCAATTATTACTCTGGAAAGTGATTATTAAACAGTTCACTGAATTATGGCTTTTTATGCATGACTCTGTGCTATTGCTCTTTAGGGTTAAGTGAAAAAGCTTATTAAATATCCATTTACAAAGGAATCTTTGAAAATGCCATATGGAATGCATAATTCATATAGGCTGTCACAATGCCAAATCAGTTTAGCTAAATATCAAGTAACAAGGAAGTGAGAGTAAGTGGCAGCCCTAATAGAACTAGTTCTGAGCAGCTGATGAGTGCAGATAATCAGAAAACCCAAAATAATAGTGACTTAGACAAGATGGAAGTTTATTTTTCTTTTGTAAGAAGGTCATGTAGAAGGTAATGTAGGACTGATCTGGTGTTTTGCAGAGTCAGGGATCCAGGAGCCTGCCATCTTATTGCTTCACTGACTGTGGCCCTCATTCCCAAGGTCATCTCAAGGTTTAGTATGACTGGTCCAGCCATCACATCTGCATTCCAGCCAGCAGGAAGGCTTTAAATGAGAAAAGATTGTATTTGAAGTTTCCCACTACTTCTGCGTATATTTCACTAGCCAGAACTTAGTCACATGACCACATCTAGCCAGAAAAGAGGATGAAAATGAAGTCACTCTTCTGGGCAGCTGTGTGCCAAGGTTCACCTTCTATTACTGTGGAATACGATAGATACTGGGGCAGTTTCTATCATTGTCTCCACACCTCATGCACCTTCTGTGAGACTTTTGTGGCTCAGAGAGTTATTCTCTCTTCCAGCGAAGGTTCAGTGAACACCTACAATGTTTAGCATTGTACTGGGCACTAAGAATTGAAAGATTTTGTATGTGACACAATTTTTAGCTTTAAGCAGTTAGGTAATAGCAGACATTGGAAAATGGTGGAGAAAGCCCTGGGATTGCAGTTCGATGACCTAGATAGGGGTCTTTGATTTGTAATTTATTTGTTCCTTAAAATTATTGGTCCCTCAGTTTGTTCATCTGTGCAGTAGAGTTAATAATACCTTAAAATACCATGAGAATAAAATGATCTTAAATAAGACAACACATGCTAAATATACTGCATTTTTTAAAGGTTCTTAGTACATACTTCTACATTGCCTCCCAGTAAAGCTGAACCACCTACATTCCCACGAACAGTGAATACCAGTTGGTTTCCCTACATCCTCACTAGTACTTTTCGGTTGCGGAAACCTTTCTTCAAAAGAAATATTCAATGAACGTTCAATATCCCAAACATTTAATAGCGTGACAGCAGTGTCTCAGTTGGCGATGAGGGACCTGGAACCTACCTGCTGGATTCAGGCTCCTACCAGCACATCCTTTGGCCCTTAAGACATTCATCTATCCGTTCAGTTTTATTGGGTGCCTATTGTGTCTGGCACTGTACCAGACACTAGAAAACAGCAACGGAAAAATGAAGTCCCTGCTTTCTTGGGGCTTACATTCTAGAGAGAGGAGGCAGAGAGAACGAATCAGTAATGTCTCAGGTTGCAATAAGTGACATAAAGAAGAATAATGCAGGATAAGAGACAGAGAGTGCGATGAGGTGGAGAGAGATTTAAATCAGACGGTCAGGAAAGGACTGTAAGAGAACATGGCATTTGAACAGAGGTCTGCAGGAAGTGATGGAGTGAGCCATGCAATTCATGTATGGTGGAAGATCATTCCAGGCAGAGGGAAGAAACATTGCAAACTCGCACGGCAGGAATGTTCTTGTGGTGTTTCAGGAACAGCAAGGTGGGGGGCTTTCAACAGGGAGTATGGTAGGAGATAAAGTCAGAGAGAACCCAAGAGCCAGATCCGCAGGGCGGTGGTTCTCAATACAATCAGATCCAGGACTCCCTTCTTATTGCATATGCTTTGCCCCTTTTTCTATCCTGAAATAATAGATAATTATCATCTTCCTACCCATGCAATGTCAAAAATTAATATAATGCCCTATTGTAACATAAAGGAAAAATGAGAGTAATTTATAATTAAATTATAATTGTAAATGACTAAATCGGAAGACATAATGAGGTTGTTAGCTCCTTTTGTCTACTGATAATGAATGTGCTTTGGGTAGGAATATAAGCAGCCATCATTTTCTGTATACAAATGACCAGAAAATGAAGAAGCAGTTCAGGTGACATTAGAATACACACTAGGATAAATAATAGCAGACTAGACTTAAGTGTATAGGATGAGAGACAGTGGGAAGCAACCTTAATGAAGTAGGGACATATGCTACAACCAGTTAAAGACTTTTGAAATGGAGAAAATGAGCTAGGCCTCTTTATAAGGGTAGTGTCAAAATAAATCCCTGTTGTGACGTGGGGCAGAGTGACAAAGTGTCAAAAATCCCCCTATGTCTCCCAACTTGCAATCCCAGCATATGTCAGTACGCATTCAGTCTCTGGAACTTAAAAAGACCTTAGAAGCCATATCTTTTGATAGACGATGAGACTACAGGATGGACTGGAAAAAAGAAAGAGAAATACAAGAAGGCAGGGAGAAAGAGCCTCTGTGGACAATTTGAGAGTAAAATAAAAATAACAGGCCATTCAAAATTAAATACGTAACTTCAAAATGTAATTTTCATGACAAATTTATCATCATTTTGCTAAAAGTATTTAAAAATTATACTGATTGACAATAATATATATTTCAAACTTTGCCTTTATTAGTTAAATATTTATTATTCCTGTGTTTCACACATCTTTGCTAAATAAATTATGTTTGGTTCTAAGTTTACGAAATGAACTTCGTATATCCTCTGCACATAATTATATGCAACTGCTACCAATGCAGAAGGAAACAGGTGTGTTTTTGGTGAATAAACTGCTACTAGCAGCATTGCCTTTAGTTGACTTGATATTCTAAAATGGTAAGGAACTGTTGTTCAAATTCCCAAGAAAACAAGGTACGATCTTCCTTCAATTTACGCAGTAGTCACATTCCTGGAAAATATAGTGTGGGTTAAATGAGTGGAATATTTTGTGTTTAAATATATAAAATAGAGTTAGATTCTGGTCATAGATATTTATAAAATGTTTTTCACTGACATGAAAGACTTTCCAGACATCTGCAATTTATGCAGGATGCGGGACATTTCTTTGTTTTGTGGGACTGTCCTGTGAACTGCAAGATGTCTGCTATATCCCTGGTCCTTCCTTGCCCACTAAATGCAGGTAGCACTTTCCCATTGTAACAACCAAAAATGCTGCCCCCACCCCTCAGGCAATTTATAAATGTCCCCTAGGGAGCAGTATCGTCCCTGCTGAGAATCACTAACGTGTAGAGTCTTGTAGGCCATGGTAAGAATTTGGGATTTCACTCTGAGTGACATGGGAAAGCATTGGAGGGTTTTGAGCAGAGGTATGACATGATCTGACCTTGTTTTAAAATGATCATCTGACTACTATGTGGATGATAGATTATAGCAGGAGGAATGGAGGAGGAAGGAACACCCATTAGGTGCCTATTGCAATAATCCAGATGAGAGATGATGGTGGCTTGGGCCAACTATGGTGATAGTGGTGGAAATGAGGTGAGAAATGGCCTGGTTTAGCATATGTGTTTAGCATTTGCTTATGGGTTGAATGTGTGGAGACAAGAGTCAAGGATGATTCCATGGTTTTTGGTGAGTGAAGCTAACTAGTAGAAAAATGAAAACTATAGTTTTCATTTTTTGAGGTGGTGAAGACCAGGGGTGAGCCAGGTTGTGGGGTTGATTCTGCATATGGTAAGTTTGAAGTGCATAATATACTTCGAAGTGGAGGTGTTAAATAGGCAGTTAGTTATAATTCTAGGGTTCAGGGGGAGCTTAGGGCTAGAAAGATTGGGAATCATCAGTGATCAGATGGTATTTGAATTCGTTAAACTGGAAGAGAAGGGGAAGAGTGTAGCTGGAAAGGAGAAGAAAGCTAGGAACTGAGAGCCTGGGGGCACGTCATTTGTTTAGAGGCAGAGAGAAGAGGTAGAATGAACAAAAGAAACTGAGAAGGAGAGCCAGGTGTAGGGGAAAAACCAGAAGGTGTATAGTGTCTTGGAAACCATACTTTGAAGAAAGTATTTCCAGAATGATGCAGTAACTGTCAAATCCTGCTAAGTCAAGTAAGATGAGGACTGTAATGTTTAACCATAGCATTATAACTATAACATTTAACATATACACACACATACCTACCTTACAGATTTTATTGCTCTTGTGAATGGGTTGTCTTTTCTATTTATATTTTCAAATTATTTATTACCATATTGGTTTTAATATGTTGATTAAGTAGCCCATAACCTCTCTGAACTCTCTTATTGGTTCTAATAGTTTGCCTGTAGAATTTCTTGTTTAATAAAATTGGTGTTTAATGAAAGTAATGATAGAGCATCGATGTTTTATTCCTGACTTTAAAACAAAGGTTTGGTTCTTAGTCTCGCCACGAAGTACGATGTTTACTATAGCTTTTTGATAGACATCCTTGATTAGGTTCACTTCCTTTCTCAGCTTGCTAAGAATTTTTTTCATGAATGAGTGTTGAATTTTGTTGAATACTTTTTCCATTTCTACGGAGCTAATCGTACCTTTTCTCCGTAATCTGTTATTGTGATGTACTAGTCCATCTGAACTATCCTTCCATTCTGGGAGAAACGTTCTTGGTTACGTTACAGTATGTTTTAATACACAGAGGATTTCTATTAGGGTTTTGCACTTGTGTTCATACGTGAGATTGGTGTATACTTTTTTTCTTGTACTGTTCTTGTTCATTTTTGGTATTAAGGTTGTACTGGCTGCATAAATTGGATGCATTTTTAACCTTTTATTTTCTTTGAGAACAGTTTGTGTAAGAGAGGGATTATTTGCTCCTTGCAAGTTTGGTAATTTTCACCTGTAAGGTTGTCTGGGCTGGAGTCTTGGGTAAAGAGAGATTTTTTTTTATTACCTGAGTTTCTTTAATGATTATTAATTTATTCAGGCTTTCAGTTCCCTTCCTCTCCCTAGGTCAATTCTGTGACATGCATAAAATCTAAAAAAAAAAAAAAAAAAATCTGTTGTGCTTTTTCCCCCTTGTAAAAGCAAGTGTGACTTGTTGCTCCTTGCATTCCCGTACCTGGCTCTGGTATGCCCTAGCGAAGGCGCTGGGTTGATCCTTTTCTTGAGGACAAAGGACACATTTAGAATGTCAGGTTCCTTATTCTGTGCTGTAATATAGTGATGCCTAAGGTCTTATTGGGTGTGAAGTGTTTGCCCCACACCCTAGATTCAGCTGTGCTCTGAGCTCTTTTGTTTTCTTTTTATAATTTTGTTTCCTCCTTCCCATTAGGCTGACAGCTGCCTCTGCTGTGTAGTCAGTATTTCAGTATGCTGTAAGGAGCCCCTCTCCCACAGCTCTCTTCCTAATATCTTATTTCTATTCTGCCCTAGGCTTCGAAACTAGGTAAATAAGCCTGGTAATATTGTTTGTGGAGTGAGAGTAAACAGCCTCTGAGGGAGGGCCTCAGAAGCTTTCCTATGGGAAAGTGTGTGAGCTGACATCTCCTTTGCCTGTTCTAAGGCCTTTTTTGCTTACATCCTGCTTCCTGTCTCTGCTAGATCCGTGAGGTTGCAGGATGTCTGCACACTGAATAGGTGACAAATAACTGCGTTTTTTTCTCTTTCTTTTTTTATTGATTCAGAGATACTGTAAAAATATTTTGCATTTGAATAAGCCATGTTCTTAGCAAAGAGCTATTAACTAGATATGTTGCAAATCAGAATAAAAAATAAAAACCGTAGAACCACAGAATACCTTTGGGCTATTTGATTATTTAAGATGCAAACTATACTGCTGACCTTGGGGGCTTTTTGAACCACAGCTGTCAGTTTAAACAAAACTCCAAACCTAATTAAACTTTTGTTGGATGGGGCACTAGTTTGAGAACTGGTTGGACAGCTTTTAAGACTTAATGACGCACTTCTTCACCGGACAACACGTAGAAATACTAATAGTATATTTTTTAAGGCTAACCATAACGTCTTAGTGTTATCACTTTCTGGAAAGCAAAGAACAATTTCCTGCCCACAGGTTAATTGTAATATTTGCAGATTTTCTTCTCGTAGTTGTTTCTTTGTAAAATTGAGGTGAAGCTATTTTTTCCAGGCTCCTCTCCTCCTTCCTTTCCCCTCTCCTCTTTTCTTTTTCTTCCTCTCATTCTTTCTTGCTCTCTCTCTCACTCTCAATACAATTTATAAATTGTTCCTAGTTTCCTGTCAGTATGCATTTGACTATTTAAATAAACATAGTCAGCCTTTTCAATATTCACTTGGCCCTTAGAAACAACTGAATCTTTATATTTTTTTTCATCCACGATTCACTTTTGGGTCATTTATGAAAAATTGAATTTTCCTTTCATAAATATTTATCAAGTGCCTTCAAGGCACCAAATATTAGGGAGATTATAATATATATATATATATATATAAATAAATATATCAACATAAAAGGAACATTTCTGCATGTGAGTTTTTTAGTATGACTCTAGTATAGAGGGCAAGGTTGGGGTCAAGCCAGGGTGGCTACAGAGGCTGGAGGGAGATAAAGCTGGAGAGGTCAGCTTGTGGCCATGGGAAGGAGTTTGTATTTGATTCTGATGGCATAGGATTGCCACTGAAGGATTTTAAGTGAGGGAATGACATGATACAACGAATGTTTTAGAAAGATCATTCTGGCAGCAGTGCCAACATGGACTGGTGGGCAGCAAGAGTTAGAGGCTGAAGCCTTAATCCAGAAAGAAATGAAGAGTGTCTGAATTAAAGCAGGGCAGAGTGTCTGGAAAGCATGGCACAAATGAAACAGACAGCAAGTGATATTCAGGTGACGGACTCGGAATTTGGTGATGGTGATGACAGTAGGCCATTAGGTTGAACTGTGTGAAACTGATATTTTTCAAGGTAAAAAATGATCAAATCAGGGGCCGGCCTGGTGGCGTAGTGGTTAAGTTCAAGCGCTCTGCTTCAGCGGCCCAGGGTTCTCGAGTTTGGATCCCAGGATCGGACCTACTCACTGTTCATCCAGCTATGCTGTGGTGGCATCCCATATACCATATACAAAACAGAGAAAGATTGGTAGGGATGTTAGCTCAGGAACAAGCTTCCTCAAACAAAAAGAGGAAGTTTGGCAACAGATGTTGGCTCAGGGACAATCTTGCTCACCAAAAAAAAGATCAAATCAGCAATTTCATATGGTTCAACTCAATTTAATCCATTACAGCAGATTGAGGAGTGATAGTGAGGACCTGATTAGAAAATAATTTGAAGTAAGACTGGCTGTGATAGAAAGAAAAGAAATTGGACTATAGCTGTAAGAGGTTGTGTAAGGATTTTCTTTGAAAGGATGTTTATATACTGAGGGGAAAGACATAGGAGAGAGAGAGATTGAAGATACAAGAAGCTATGTATTTAATGTTATTGTTTATTTTATTGCTTTATTTTTTGTTTTATTTTAATTATTATTATTATTATTATTATTTTTTTGTGAGGACGATCAGCCCCGAGCTAACATCCATGCCAATCCTCCTCTTTTTGCTGGGAAAGACTGGCCCTGAGCTAACATCCATGCCCATCTTCCTCCACTTTATGTGGGAGGCCGCCACAGCATGGCCTGACAAGTGGTGCCTCGGTGCGTGCCCAGGATCCGAACCCGTGCCGCCGCCAGCAGTGGTGCACACGCACTTAACCGCTACACCACGGGGCTGGCCCCCTTTTGGTGAGGAAGATTGGCCCTGAGCTAAAACCTGTTGTCAACAATCCTCTTTTTGCTTGAGGAAGATTGGCCCTGAGCTAACATCTGTGCCAGTCTTCCTCTATCTTGTACGTGGGTCGCCACCACAGCATGGCTTGATGAGTGGTGTGTAGGTGTGCACCTGGGATCCAAACCAGTGAACCCTGGGTCGCTGAAGTGGAGTGCATGAACTTAACCACTACACCACTGGGCTGGCCCTGTTTTATTTTTGATTTAATTTTTATTTTGGTCAAAGTAATACACAAACAGTTTAAAAAGTCATATAGTATTACTAGGCTTATAACAACAGTTGCTTGTCAAACCTCTCCATACCTCCCACTCCTACTCCCCATAAACAACTACTTTGCAACCGTTTAGCTATGTCATCTTATATATATCTTTATATTTCTGAATCATGTTTTTTGTGTGTGTGTGTGTGTGAGGAAGACTGGCCCTGAGCTAACATCTGCCAATCCTCCTCTTTTTGCTGAGGAAGACTGGCCCTGGGCTAACATCCATGCCCATCTTCCTCCACTTTATATGGGATGCCGCCACAGCATGGCCTGACAAGCAGTGCGTCGGTGCGCGCCCGGGATCCAAACCGGCGAACCCTGGGCTGCTGCAGCGGAGCACGCGCACTTAACCGCTTCTGCCACCGGGCCGGCCTCTGAATCAAGTTTTAATGCTGATAGTTTCTGATTTTCTTCCATATTAGACAGCATCTCTTTATTTCATACTATGGAATATGACCATTTAGCGCTTTTACTACCACTCACCCCCGCCAATGTTACATACACGTTCCTTTCCTACCTTCTCAATATAGTTAATCATAATTTTTGGTATTGCAATATTATATTTAGGAAGATATCATAGGTAACGTTTCCTTTCTTGAGTAACTGCTTTTTCCTAGAGTTGATGATTGCAAATTTTTTTTCCCCTCAATTACTTAGTTTTCTATGTAAACATCACTAATTTATCCCTAAGCTCTTTGATAACAAGTATAAATGTCCTCTTGTCACGCTCAGACACATCAGATAATCTCTCATGTTCTTCTTTTAAGAGCTCTTTGATTTCAGGATCAGTTGCTCTCTGGGCTGCCACTTTGCTGCGGCCCTGGCATTTGCCTTCATCATCTGTTGATTGGATCCCATATTTTCCTCTTTCTTGATTTATTAACTCCCAGGAAAGGATACATGGGACGTACATTTTTTTTAAGATCTCACTTCTGAACATTTCTTTATTTTACCTTCACTTAAAATAATAGTTTGGCTGGTCATAGAATACTAGGTTGGAAATAATTTAACTCAGAATTTTGGAAGCATGACTCCATCTTCTAACCTCTGTGGTTGCAGGTGAGAAATCCAATGACGTTCTCATTTATGTTCCTTTTTAGTGACCTTTTGTTTCCCCTCTCTAAAAGCTTTTTACTCTGTGTTTTATGGACTCTGTGTTTTATGGAATTTCACAACGAAATGACTCAATGTGGTTCTTTCTCATTCGTTGTGGTGAGTCCTCAGCAGCACTTTCACCATAAAAACTCATATCCTCCAGTTCTGGGAAATTCTCTTTTACAATTTCTTTTAAAATATGTTCCCCTCTGTTTTCTTAATTCTCTCCTCTTGGATCTCCTATTATTTGGATGTTGGTCCTCCAGAATGATTCTCTTATTTTTATATATTTCTCTCCTATTTTCCTCCTCGTTGTCTCCTCTTTGTACTGGGAGAATTTTCTCAATTTTAGCTTCTTTCTTTGTATTCAAGTATTCCTTCTTGCCAGCATTTTTATTTTCAGCACTTTCTGTCTTTTGCTCTGGTGGGAGAGGGAGTTATTTGGCTGTGTGGAGGGGGATCAAGGGAGGCTGTTTTCAGCCTCACTTGCCCCCTCACTTTTGGAGATTGGTACTCCCACTTCCTCAGTCTTTGTGAGGTTCTGTAGTATGACTCGTTTTGCTTCTGGGCTTTCATTTTGTAAACTGTGGTCACATTTCATGGAGAGTTTTTGATAAAATAATAAGAAAATAATTTATAAGACATTCTGTTGTCAGTTTATCAATATTTATTGTTGTTTTTAATGTGCACCTTTATTTATTTGTTCGTATACTGGCAACTTACTATATGCATTACAGTAGTAAAACACAAGAATAAATAACTGTCTTGTAGAATACATTTTGAGGTTCTTACTGTCTATCAAATCACATCCAAAGTAAACTTCCTTTAATATATTTGTTCCAAGTTAGAAGAATGTTTATTTCAAGTAATGTCTTCTTATGGTTAAATCTTGTCTAAGATAATTCTTTCTATAGATGCTTTTTAGAAATCCTCTTATTTTTGAGAAGATTTTAAATATAACTTTAAGAAAACAGAAGTCGGAACTGATAGAATTGCCACTCAGAGAGTAAAGCAGCTCAGGGATAAATAATTTTTCTCCTTTTTATTTAGCCTTATGAATTTAAAAGAAAATATATAGTTGGTATCCAGCTAAAGTTAAATTAGCTTAAATAACAGTACTCCCAGAAATATGGGTAAGTCAGGTACTTGAGTCATTGAAAAATTTTTTCTAGTCCGTAGGGAACGATGCTAGATTTTATAGTTGACTGTAATCTACTAATGTTAATCTGGAGATTATACTTTCCCATTTACCAATTTGTTCCTTAAGTAATTTCTAAATTCATACTAAGTGTATGACTTCATTACCCTGTGGACGAGTTTGGGAACACTATGAGTGAGCTGTTTTGGCTGCTCTTAGGGTGTGTGTTACGGTTACTGCCACTGAATCCCCCCTCCATCCCCCCAGCTCTTAAACCACTTGCTTTTCTAGTGTAGCAGGCCCAGAGGTTTTAACATAAAGAGTGGAAAAGCAGGAGTCATGGCGAAATACCACCCCTGAATTTTGATATGTAAAGATAAATAGTTACAATAAAACATAAATTGGCAAATACGTTTATCTAAGTAGAGAAACTGAATGATACCCAGAAGAGCAAAGACTAAAAGAGAAAAGAAATCAAAGTACAAAATGGATAGTTTTTCATATTAATTCTTTTATTTTCACTTTAACATTCTGCATTTTAAGCTTTTCCAACAATTTTAAAATAAAACTTTATGTTTTAATTTCTATACTGCTACTTAGCTACATGCTACTAATATGAGTCATGGTATCTTGAATTTGTAGAGAATGAAGAGCCAATCAAGTTTAATCTTTCCTTCCAGAACTACCTTTGTGTCAATTTGAAGCAACTTTGCTTTCCCTTGAACTGTTTGCTACATCTATAATGAAGATGTGATATTCCTATTCTAGATTTTTATTTTCCTAGCAGCTCCTCCGAGGCTTGTTCAGCATGACTCAGCATTGTGAAGGGGCCCCAAACACTTTGAATAGAGACCAACAAAAGATAATAAAGTAATGAAATGAGACTGTTTCCCAGGAAATGCAAAGACAAACATTAATCTGACACTGCCACCGCTCAATATTTCATTCACAGGCATTCATAAGGGACTTTGCTACAAAATCACTCCTCTTTGGATTTCACAGTTGAAGGCTGCATATCTTCTGACTCTTAACCACCTTTCTTGAGTTCAATTTGTTGGTTTTTTTTTAAATCTGTAAAGTTGGCATGATAATAGCAACTACCACATGGGTGTGTTGTGAGAACTAGATGAAATAATGTTTGTAAAGTGTTCCCCAATGCCTGGCACACTGTAAGTGCTTGGTGATTGTCCACGTACATTCTCTTGCTTATCTCTTGTCAAGTATCTAGGCTTTGGAGGTGAGTTGGATTTTTTGGAAACAACCAAATGTCATTTAAAGCAATGTCTTGGTGACATTGGGTGAATACTTTGACTGGAGTAAAGCTACTCTGGGTCAAAAATCCAGGTGTAGCAATGAAGAAGAAGAAAAACTTTCTTATGTGGATGGCAAACTGTCTCTGGAGGCAGTTCCAAAAATTACAGAAGTATGTATGGAACTTCCAAAACGGACTCCTTTAAAGCAGTTGGCCACCTCATGGAATCAAAGAAGACTAAGATCTTGGCCAGCCTAAATCTAATCATGAAACATCTTTGAGCAGCTACTGTATGCCAGACACTGTGGTACAGTCCCTGCGTTTCTGATCTGGTGGGCGAAACAGGCTTCAAACCCTAACACAATTTTGCAAGCCACATGGTGCTGATCGCCTGTGCTACGGGTAGATGAACTGGTCAGGGATGTCAGTGCATGTATATCGATGAGGTTTGATTTGAGAGGATTACCCTGACTGTAGTGTGATGAATGAATGGCTGTGGTGGGAGGTAGTTAGCCTGGTTGTGCGTTATAATAGTTAAGATGCTACAGTGGGGATTCTGGAGATATTTAGGCAGCAATTTAATGATTTGGTGATGAATGGATTTGAGAGGTAAGGGAGAAGAGAGATGTCAAGGATGGCTCTTCCTTTCTGGCACTGCACCTTGGGTGTGCATTCTGGACATAAGGAAAACCAAAAGACAGCCAGCTTCTTGAAATCTGTAAAGACTAGAGGTGATTGATTATAAAACCACCTTCTAATTGGATGGAATGTCATAAATGCTAAATAGAAGTACAAATAACGTGTTGTGGGAACAGTGAATTCTGAGTGAACATTCAAAGAGGAGACGCATTTTAATAAAAAATTATTTTCAAAAGGTTTGGAAGGTTTGGAAGCTTTCTAATAAAAAAAGAAACATTCCTTTCTCCCCCCCAAGCCCCCCCCCCCCCCAATATCGTACTTATCTACCTATGCTACCTGGAAGAAACCACCAGGAGGGTGTTTGGGAAGAGAATTTCTGATGGAGGGACAAGCATAAGCAAGGACGCTGAGCCAAGAAAGGGCCCGGTGTATTTGGGAAACTAAGTGTTTCATTGTGAATGATTTTTTGAACGATCTATAAAGAAAAATAAAAAGATTATTCGTATGCTTCATGAATTGAAAATTATTTAATACATTGCTTGTCATCAAGTAGATTTTTCACAGATATCAATTTTGTAAAATATTATTTTGGTTAATAAAAATCTTGTCAAGTTAAAGTGGAAGGGAAAAGTAGAATGGCTGCTTCTTAGGCTTACACTTGATGACATTAATTTTGAGAGGAGATCCCAATTTATCTTGTTTTTCAGACAATATGGTATGTAATGAGGTGATAAAATCAGTGTAACCCATATAATTCCACGTAAGGAGATAGCTTGATTTCTTTGACATGTACCAACTCTTAAAACTATTTGTTTTGTCTGAAATTCCAGAGTGAAAAATTCGTTCCTCTCGTCCTCTTTACAGATACATTTTTCCCACAGAGTGGTGATTGCTTATCACTTATCAGTCTTTTACCTCAGGGTCACCAAACTTCTCGGTAAAGGACTAGAGAGTAAATCGTTTTAGCTTTGTGGGCTAGGAGGCAAAATCAAATATTGTATGTAGGCACTTATATAGTGAGAGAAAACAAATTTCCACAAATATTTGTTGATGAAATTAAAAATGTCATTAATGGACACTGAAATTTGAATTAATATAATTTTCTTTTATCATGAAATATTACTCTTCTATTGTTTTTTTAACCATTTAAAAATGTAAAAACCATTCTTAGCTCATGGGGCAAATAGAAACAGCTGGCTGGCCGGATCTGGTCAATGGGCCATCCTTTGCCAACTCTTGAGTTACATTATATTGTGAAAGAGGCTGCCAGTCATTTTATGTGATCATGTTTTCCTCTTTTGCACAAAAGAGAGAAGGTGAGAACGTTGGCCATTGTTACTTGAAAGTGTGTGTTGGGGGCCTCTGGTGGGGGTACTTTAGGTTTGTCTAGTCTGTTTTTAGAAAAGCCCTGAATAAGTAAGTGTCTGAAAAAGTTTTTATTTCACCTTCATTTTTGAAATGTATGTAAAATGAAATTATTATGGAAATTCATGACATTTTTGAGAATTATCTGTGCTTCCACTCTAAAATTTAGATCTTGGTCTCACAAAACTGTAATCATTGTCTGGCACAGTTAGAGTTTATTTTTCTTTGAAATATAAATTCCATGATGGCTAATTACCAATATTTACAAGTTGATTTCAAAGGTTAATCTGAATCCTTAATTCTCTTACTCATATTATCCACCTGAAACTTTTTTACTTTATTAGTTATGCCAATTACTTCAGACATGATGTTCCTGGTATTAACATAGATAATGGTTTGAGAAAACAGTGGCATTTGTGCCACTGTTGCCTGTCTGAAAATCAAAGAATTGCCATGATAAAAGTTAATGTGGAGTTTCATCTTATGAGGGGGTTAGGTTCCCAAATCAGGACTAGGATTGAAAATGATGAACAATCAAAGTTACCCTTGAACATCTCGAAGGAAAAGGGGCTGTGTGAGATGGACTACACAGTCTTCTAGCAAGCCCAGGGGAGCTGGGCTGAGCCCAAGATGACCTGGCTAGTTAATGTTCCGAGGCGGTACATCTCCTTAAAACCAGAATTGCACTCCGTGGCTGAGTTGCTCATACTCCAAGGCTGCACCAGGAGCTGGGACTGACCTAGGCACTGGCGGAGTCAAGCTTGTCATCTTATGCACATGCCAGAGCCTCAATTTAAATAGATTACGTCTTTTCCTTCCCCTACTCCGGGTGTATATAGTTGAATCTATGGGAGCTTAATGAATATGTGATTACAAAACAATTTACAAATGAAATGAATTCTAAATGTAAATTTGTTTATAGATCAGCCCATCTACTTATACTGTAACTTAACAAAAGCAATGATCTCCAGTGTCCCAGAGAGTCCTGGGGTCCTGTGGAGTGGAGGAGGAGTGGGCAGGGCTCTGGCCCTTCCAGCACTCTCCATCAGCCTCACCTAACTGCAACTTTCTCTATTGATCTGCTTTATGTGGTGGACCTCCAAGTATGAGTTTGTTTGACAAAAGGATCCTCATTAAAAAAAGTTGACAGCCACTGATTTAAAGTGTATATCCAATACTCTTAATTCTCCAGTGCCTAGCACCACACATGGCAGTTTTCTCGAGCCATGTGGGCAGAGTGCCTGTTCAGGCCACTGGGGAGACTTCTTGCTTCTCTTAGGCAGTGGGTCTTTTGTCATATTGCTTGTGGGGTGCCCTGTCAGGGGGCAGAGGCTCCCTTAGGAGAGAAGGGGAGAGGAAGGAAGGAAAGACACCCCCAAAACTTGTTTGCTCTCAATCTGATAAGTCCCCTCCCCACTCTAGACCAGATACTACTCATATCTTCTGAGGGGTATGGGGGAAGGACGATTACTCAACCCCTGTCCTGGTAATGTCCCCCGCAGCTCAGGGCTCCCAGGGTTCCAAAGTTACACTGTGGTGGTGCCAGGGCTGCATTATCACTTTCATGGGCCCTAGGAACTTTTGCCTTTGGGGCACCTTCTGCCATAAAAAAAATTTAAAAATTATATTTTATGACTGTGTTTGTATAAAGATAAATATCCTCCAGGCTGGATTCATTATTACATGTTCATTATTATTTATTTTTTTTCTGATTTTAAAAGAAATTAAAATGAAAATATTTTTGTAGGTCCTTAAAGTATCACGTGCCACAGGTACTGTGCCTGTGAGTCTACTGGTAAGTCAGCCGTGGTTAGGGCAGGGGATTGAGTTGAGCGAGAGGATTCTTCATCTCTTAGTAGGACAGTGTTAATTAATTCTTTCATTGTTTACTTATAGCACCCATCCTCGTTTTCTGTTGTGTGCCCCCCTCCCCTCCCCCAATCACATACCTATTGTGTATCAGACATGAGTCCCACTGGGCTGGACCAGGAGACAGATCTGAGAGACAGAACTGTCACCTCTCTGAGAAGACCAAGGCTTTCTTGTGGAGTTTTGTTCATCATGCCTAGCTCCTTCATTCTTTGGGTTTTTTTCTCCAAGTGACTCTCCATATTCACGGAAATGAGATATTTGAAAGTCTGTCCCATCAGACTTTGCCAGACATGCCCAAACACATCTGAATCTCATTTAGACTCTAGATGGGGCTCCCCCATATTTCAAAAACTTGAGGGTTATTTTTATTAATCTTTTCCTTTGATCTGTAAGAATGTGAATGGAGAGTGAGAATTAATCAAGAATATTCTTTTAAACCTCCTTATTTCCACTGACTGTGCCTTAAGTTAGGCCCTCATCAGCTTTCACCTGGATCCTTGCCACAGCTTCAGGACCAACTTCCAGTTTTTACCTCACTGAAGTTAATTCATCAGACACTTGTATTATGTTATTTTCTCACTAAAAATTTGTCTGGGTCCTTACTGACCACAGGATAGAGTCCAACTCCAAAGCATAGATAGCATAGAGAGTCCTTCATCACTTGAACTTACTAGCCTCATACTTTTCTCTTGCTATCTAATGTCATTCACCAGTTGTGTCAGTCATCTAATGCTGGGTAACAAACAACTCCCCAAACCTGGTGGCTTAAAAAAATATTATAGCTCTTACATCTGTGGATTGGCTGGAGTCAGCTGATCTAGGCTGGGCTTGCATGTGTGTCTGTGGATCAGTTGGCCTTTTCATGTATCAGTGAATCAGCTGAAGACTTTAGCTGGGGCAGCTCTGCTCCATGTGTCTCCTCTCTGGGGCCAACATCTAAACTAGGCACATCCATGCATGTTTTTACCCTGGAACCATTGATTTGACCAGGCATGCTTTTCTCATAGTGGTGGCAGAAGCTCAAGAGAGCAACATGCAAGACCTCTTGAGCTCTAGCCTTGGAATTGGCACATCATTACTCCTGCCTTAAAGCAAGTCACATAGAGGAATCAAGAGTCAAGAGGTAGGAAAATAGACTTTGTCTCTTGATGGGAAAACTGAAAGGTCACATAGCAAAAGATGTGGATAGAGTGAGAAGTGAAGAATTGAGGCCATTACTGTGATTTACCACCCCAGCCATCCACTGCACTTTTAAAACTTCCTGTACACACCATGTCTGTTTAGGAAAGGGATGGTAAGGATTCATTTTGAGCCATTGTGTCATGAGGAAGCCTGGAAAGTCTGTTCTTGCTAAAACTATTATGATGCTCCTTGCTTCTTGATCCTGTGACCTCTTTGGTCCCTCTCCTTCTGATTGTGTGTCTTGCCAGCCTTTCAGTGCCTCCTATGTGACAAGAGTCTGTTTATGATGCTCTCAACTGAGAATCTTGATTGAATTTCTTGATGACTTGAATAAGCACCTTGCTTCTGTGCAGAGATGAACTTTCTTGCTTCAGGAATTCACAAAGTAGGAGGGAAATGGAAGACAAGTACAAGTTCTCACAACTTCATATAAACCAAATTAATAGAGTAATTTCCCTTTTGAATTGGAACCTGGCTGTCAGCAAAGCCATTTTAGAGAATCAAGTAAGCACATACAACCATAGGATTCATCTCAATCTCTTGGAAGTAGACCTGGGGTTAGGGAGTGAGGGAGCTAATATGAAGGTACCTTCCATCCTCTCCTTGCTTATCTGTAGTAAGTGGCGTGTGTGTGTCTCCCCCAGGGAAGAGAAAGGACCTGAAAATTTGCCCAAGGAGGCTTTTTCCACATGGAATGCCCTTGTGTCCATTGGACACATTTAGTTTCTATCTTTCTCTTATGGCCCATTTTAAGAAATACTGCCTTCTATTCTAAATCTATTTAATCTGCTCCCTCCTTGCCCCAACTCCATAGTACAAATTTACTTTCTGCCTCTCTTATGACACGTATTGTTGTTATTTATGTACATACCAATATATATGTTTGTCTAGGCTGTGAATACATAAGTGATCATAATTGAGTCTTACTCATCTTTCTATTTCCACTCCAAGATCCATATGAGAAAAGTTTGGAAGAGCTGGAATTTAGTATAGAGAAGAGATAACTGAAGGCTGATTATTAATGCTCCTTTATGGATGATATTAGTCATTCTTTATCTTAACTAAGGAAGGAGTATACATTGCCTAAAATATAAACATAGATTACATGATATTTATAGATTTGTGTTACTCAGGGGACTTACAGAATTTCCCTCACTGATTTTGTTTAATAATAAGACAAAGAATCGTGTTCTTGGTGTGGGTTTATCACACATCCTGCTTCTAGTAAGCTCTTTAATTCTTTGTGATTCTGTAGTTTTCACAAATGCTGTAGCAATGGTGCATGGGGTGTGTCTTATAAAGTTGCTGACATATGTAATGAAATGTTAGATGATAATATTTCATAATGAATGGGATAATTATGTGAGACAAAGAAGGGCATCTTAAGTATCACCCAGTATATATTGCTAATGCACATACCTATTGTTTTGCTTAAGCATCTGGCACAAAATGTTTCACTTTTTAATAGATTTTCCTAAACAATACATATCTTTTAAAAAGGCTAAGAAAATTATGCAATAACATGTAATAAGGAAGAAAACACATACTTACCTAAATAAATAATAATTATGTGATTTTGAGATCATAGGTTCTCTAGGAAATGCCATGAAATATCCAAAGAGCTTGAGTTTTGCCTTTAGGACCTCTTTTAGTTATTTATTTCTTTGTAACAAATCACCCCAAAACTTAGCAGTTTAAAATAATGAACATTTATGATTTCATATAGTTTCTGAGGGTCAGAATTCCAGGAGCAGCTTAGCTGTATGAGTCTGGCTTGAGGTCTCTCATGGGGTTGTGGTCAAGATCATATTGGGGGCTGCTGTTATGTGAAGGCTTGTTTGGGACCAGAGGATCTGCCTCCAGGATACCTCAATTACAATTTAGTGCAATTTAGTGCTGGGTGTTGCCAGGAGACCTCAATTCCTCACCATGTGGACCTTTCCATACAACTGCTTGAGTGTCCTCATGACATGGCAAGTGGCTTCCCCCGGAGCGAGGGATCTAAGAGAGAGCAAGGTAGAAGTTAGAGTATCTTTTATGACGTAACCACACACTGTCATTTCCGCTATATCTTATTGATTACACAGGTCAACCCTATTCACCAAGGAGAGGACTACTCAGGGGCGTGAATACCAGGAGGTGGAAATCACTGGGGATCATCTTCGACACTGACTACCAGAGGCTTTTCTTAATAAGATCTGCAAATGGCACTACAAATGTTTTTGCTGAATATTGGTATAGGTTAACTGTATTAACTGGCTGAGTTTTATTTTAGTTAAAATATTTTGAATTATTTTTACAATGGGAAACATTTAAGACAATTAATTGAACTTATTATTTGATTTAAGGACAGCAAAAACTGGGTGAGTTTTTCAGATTTATTGTCATTTGAGAAGCCATAACAAATATGTTTTCACCCTTCTTCCATGTGTGTCTCGAAAGTTTTAGTTTTATAGATTCACGTTGACCAAAAAAACAAAAGAGGTATAAGAACTTTCAAAATGAATCGACACAGGCACATAATGATTTTCAGTGGTCTTATATTAAGATATGAAGTGAGAATTGCTGTTGTCCCTTCCCTCTTCTCCTGGCCCCCAGCCCAAGAACCCAGCTCTCACCCAAATTTGTTTTTCAATGTCATAAGTGGAACTGGTGCATTTTCTGATGTTTATACTCATCTTCATTTCTCTCTATAAACTGAATTCCTAGTGAACTTAGAGCCTGTCCATAATAATTTATCTTGACTGGGTACATTGCTTTGCAATTAAAAAAACATTATTTCTAGTCTGTTGCTTTCGTCTCTCTAACTAGATGGTGAACTTCTTGGGGAAAAGAATTTTGCCTTGTATTTCTCTTGGATTCCTAACTCTGAAGCGCTGTAGCACAGTGCTGCTCACATAGCTGGTCATAACTCACTCAACAGTTGGGCTTAGTTCAAAGGAATGTCATACACGTTCCTGTATGTATGTAAAGATACAGCAGATACTGTGACCTAGAAGCAGGCGTATTAACTCACATTTACCTATAGGCTTCTGAAAGGAAAAGCCCAAACTTTGTGTTGTCTTCTTTGGTGTGAATGTCAAGGAGTCAAGGATAGTGCATTGTCTCACCATAGGCAAGATCATGTTCTGGAAATATTTTTCTGATTGTATCTGTTTTAGACGACCTGTATTAAACAAGCTTTTCATGAATGCTTCGATAATTTCTTTCTAAAAGTACTACGTTGTTTTATGGTATAGGGTACCAATAAGAAAAGTGATACAAAAAGAGGAAATCTACTTGAAATACAGTGATTCTGGAAATATTTTGTTTTTTGAACAGGCTTAAAGGATGAACTGTATTCTGTTAGGACTTTATGGAAAAGTTACCATGCATATTTAGGTATAGACAGTGTCTGTAGCAATTTTGATGTTTCAATTTATATGGCAGCCATGCAAGTTCTGTTTTTTTCAAATCATATATATATTTTTTTAAATCATATTTTTTAGAACTGACAGTTTACTGAATTCAAGGTCTAGCCATCCAGAACAATCATATAAAATATTTAATTAAAAAAAAAGGTCAAATGTGGTTAAGAATGAACGCAGAGCAGCCCCGACACGTTCTTGTGCCTGTAAGCAGGATTCTACAGGTCAATGCCAGCAGGGTTTTGCCTGCGGGAAGCAAGAGAAAGTCAACGCAAATCAGGGCAGTTTCTCGAGAAAATAACCTGTGTGGACAAGTATTTGTTTAGAGCCATAAAAATGTCTTTTCTTTCCTTCTTTCTGAAAATTGAACTTCATAGTAAGTTATTTAAAGGGAATGCACCTTGAATAAGGGCTGATGAAACCATAAAAGGGGATGTGTTAGAAACACTCTTTTGACCCATATCTTTGCAGCCAGCGTCATTTGGGGAGAACCTGGATTGCATGAGGAAGAGTGAAGGAAAGTTGCTCTCCCCACTTCTTTTAAAGACAATTGAAAAAATCCTGGGCCTGCCTGACAAGCCAGAGGAACACTGCTGCTTCTGTTGCTGGTCCATCTGCTTGAAGCGGTCGAGGGGAAAGACCATGGACTCTATTTTGAATACAACACACACACTTTGGGGCTCAAAGCTCTGGTTTCAGTGTCTATGAAATTTGGGCTTCCTTCAGACTTTATTCATTTTTCAAGTTCCTTCCAGCCCTGACATTTTGGATTCTGTTAGATGCCACAGGTACAGACTGCCCTGTGTAACACATGAAGAATGTATCCAGGATCGTGAAGCTGAACTGTTCACGGCTTTATAAATTTTTGAGTATTTAAAAATTTGTTCAACACTGTGCCAGACCCTGTGAAAGATGTAGAAATATACTACTCATCATAGTTTCTGACTCAGTTAGGGAGACAAGATAGAATTAATACGTGTTAGGCAAAATACTAATTATATTTCTTTAAAAAATTCTCTTTGATTTTCTTCTTAGTCCCAAATCCAAGATTTCTGATCCAAGGCAATTTTTATATCTCAGTAAAGCTTTTTAGTTTTCCTCACATTTCTTAAGGCACTGTTTGGTAGTTTATGTTTTTTGTTGCTTTTGTGATTTTATTCCTTTTTTAATTTTCTAAATTTGGTTTTTGTGAATTGATTTTCTGTCTAAATTACCTTGTTCTTAATGCTTTTGCAATAGATTCTTTGGGGTTTCTAGGCATATGGTCATAGCATCTTCAAATAACAGTAATTTGGTTAAATCATTTCTTATAATTATATGTTTTATTGCTGTTTCATATCTAGAATTTTCAGTATAATATCAAATGATGGTGACAATAGGCATCCTTATTTTGCTTTTTATTTTAATGTGAATAGTAATAGCTATTATTATATATAAGATATTTTCTGTGTTCATGTATTATCTCATTTATTCCTCACAATAAATATATGATGTATATACTATGATTATCCCCATTTTACAAAACTGAGGCCCAGAGAGACTAAGTAACTTGTTCAAGTCTGCCCTAAAGCGACTGAGTCAAGATTGGAATCCAAGCAGTCCAGCTATAGAGTGTGCGCGCTCAACCAGTTTATTATGCTGCCGTCCATGTGATTTTTATTTGAGACTACCATGGAGATGACTATTTGTTTTTTTATTTGACTTGTAAATTAACGAATTTCCTAATGTTAAATGAAGCACTTTTTTTACCCTTACCTGTTACCTCCACATCCATTTATGTGTCTTTGTTACTAAAATTTAGATCCAACACTAACAAAATTATTGTCAATAAATCATTACTTTTTACATTATGCGTCTGTTTTAAAATGTCAAATGTGAATAGTCTATGAATTTAGTAGAATACAGACAAACAAAAATAAGTCCTTTTGTAATTGGGCAATGTCTTATAACTATCAAGCATAAATTTTACTGCTATACTAGTAAAAATGTCAAAAGAGCAGGAAATATTTCCAAGTGCTCATCACATCTAATTACTTTTTTTTTTACATTGAGGTCAAATTCACACAATGTAAGATTAGCCATCTTAAAGTGCACAATTCAGTGGCATCTAATACATTCACAGTGGTGAACAACCATCATATCCATCTGGGTCCAAAATGGTTTCATCACCTCAAAAGGATACCCCACACACATTAAGCAGTCACTCCTCATCCACCAACCCCCCCCTGCAGCCCCTGGCAACCAGTAGTTGGCTTTCTGTCTCTATAGATTTACCTATTCTGGATGTTTCATATAAATAGAATCATGCAATATACGACTTTTCATAATTAGCATAATGTTTTTGAGGTTCATCCACGTTGTAGCATGTATCAGTACTTTATTTCTTCTTTTGGCCGGATAATATTCCATTGTATGTATATGCCACATTTTGTTTATCCATTCATCAATTGATGGACATTTGGGTTGTTTCTACCTTTTGGCTGTTGTGAATAGTGTTACTGTGAACATTGATGTACAGATATCTGTTTGAATACCTGCTTTCAGTTCTTTTGGGCATATTCTTAAAAGTGGAAATGCTGGGTCATATGGTAATTCTAAGTTTAAGTTTTTAAGTAACCACCAAACCTTTCCACAGTGGCTGCACCATTTACATTCCCATCAGCAATTTACAAGAGTTCCAATTTTTCCACATCCTTGTCAACTCTTGTTATTGTCTTTTTTCCCCCATTATAGCCATCTTAGTGGGAGTGCAGTGGTATTTCATTGTGATTTTGATTTGTTTCCCTAATGACTAAAGATGTTTAACATCTTTTCTTGTGCTTATTGGCTATTTGTATATCTTTGGAGAAATGTCTATTCAAGTCCTTTGCCCATTTTTTTCTGACTGTGTAAAAATGAAAATTTATTGTCTGTTTTCTCTACTGTGATTCCCTTCTCACTTTCACCAAACAAATCACAGGGTTTTCTAAAGCAGAGAGCTAGTGCTACAACTCCCAGAAAATTCTTGTTGCATGTTACTGTCAAGACTGTGCCAAAGGAAAGAATATTAGTTTTCTGCTGCGTGGTGACATTAATGATGAACAAATGATTCTGAGAGGAAAAACACAAGTATGAAAAATGCTAAAGTCATTGACATTAAACAATGATTAGTAATAGGACCAAGGTCTGAAAGACTGGGGTCGTCAGGATAGTTACAATGTCCTGAGGGAGGGAGGGAAATTCTTAAGCTGAATAATCAGGACAGCTCCTTTGATTCCCTCCTCCTGCTTTTCTCAACTTAAAAACCACTAGTTTTATTGGCAAAGAGTATTAGTAACTTCAAAGCCAGGAGTCCTTTGCTCATTTTTTAATTGAGTTTTTTGTTTTTGTTGAGTTCTAAGAGTTCTTTTTATATTCTGGATACTAGACCCTTATCAGATAAGTGATTTGCAAATATTTTCTCATATTCTGTAGAATGTGAGAATGTAGTGTCTTTTCACTTTTTGATGCGCAAAAATTTTTAATTTTGATGAAGTACAATTTGTCTATTTTGCTTTTGTTGCTCATGCTTTTGGTGTCATTTCTAAGAATCTGTTGACAAATCCAAGGTCATGAATATTTACCCTTATATTTTCTTCTAAGAGTTTTATAGTTTATAGCTTTTACATTTAGGTGTTTGATAAATTTTGAGTGAATTTTTTTATATCATGTGAGATAGGGGGCCAACTTAATTTTTTTGAATGTTGATATACAGTTGTCCCAAGGACTATTTAAAGAGACTGTTTATTCTCTATTGAATGATCTTGGCACCCTTGTCAAAAAATCAATTGACCTTAGTTGGATGAGTTTATTTCAGGACTTTCAGTTTTATTCCATTGATTTAGATGTCTATAGTTACGCTAGTATCACAGTTTTGATTACTGTAGCTAGATAGTAACTTTTGAAATAGGGAAGTTTGAGTCTGCCAACTTTATTTTTCTTTTTCAAGATTGTTTTGCCTATTCACGGTCCCTTTCAATTCCATATGAATTTTAAGATTGGCTTTTCTATTTCTGCAGAAAAAGGCCTTTGGGATTTTCGATAGGGATTGGTTAAATTTGTAAATTACTTTGGAGAGTCTTGCCACCTCAACAAGATTAAGTCTTCTAATCTATGAACATGGAACGTCTTTCCTTTTATTTAGGTCTTCTTTAATTTCTTTCAGCAATGTTTTGTACAAGTCATGTGCCTCCTTGGTTAAATTTTTTCAAGTATTTTATTCTCAATGATGCTATTGTAAATGGAATTGTCTTCTTAATTTCATTTTTAGATTGTTCATTGCTAATGTATAGAAATTCAATACTTTTAAAATATATTTATCTTGTACCTGCAACTTTGATGAATTTGTTTATTAACTGTAACTTTTTTTTTTAATGTTGGTATTCTTTATGGTTTTCTATATATAAGATCATGTCATCTGTGAATAAAGATAATTTTACTTCTTCTTGTCCAATTTTGATGTCTTTTATTTCTTTTTCTTGCCTAATTGCTCTGACTAGAACTTCCAGTACTATGTTGAAGAGAAGTGGTGAAATGGAGCATCCTTGTCTTATTCTTAATAGTAGGGGGAAAACTTTCAGTCTTTCACTGTTGAGGATAATGTTAGCTCTGGACTTTTCATAAATATCCTTTATCAGGTTGAGGAAGTCTCCTTCTATTCCCAGTTTTTTGAGTTTTTTTTTTTTTTTTAATTATGAAAGGATGGTGGATTTTGTTAAATCCTTTTTCTGCATCAATTGAGATGATCATGTGTTTTTTTTTTTTTTTTTACCTTTTATTCTATTAATGGGGTGTATTACATTGATTGATTTTTGTATGTTGAACCATCCTTGCATTCCTGTGATAAATCCCATTTGGTTGTGTCCTATAATCATAGTAATTTGCTGCTGGTTCAGTTTGCTAATAATTTATTGAGGATTTTTATGCCTATATTTATAAGGAAAATAGTCTATAATTTTCTTTTCTTGTAATGTCTTTATCTGCCTTTGGTATTAGGATTTTGCTGGCCTAATAGAATAAGTTAGGGAGTGTTCCCTTCTCTTCTATTTTTTGGAAAAGTTTGAGAGAGATTGATGTTAATTCCTCTTTAAATATTTGTTGGAATTCACCCTTGAAGCCATCTGGTCCTGGACTTTTCTTTCTTGGGATGTTTTTGATTACTGATTCAATCTATTTACTTGTTATGGATCTGATCAACTTTTCTGTTTTTTCTTGGGTCAGTTTTAGTAGTTTAAATGTCTTTTTAAATGTAATTCTTGACATTTGCTCTCAGTTCTACGAGGCATTTTAAAATTATTTAGACTATTGCTTGTATTTAAATGGTTTCATTACATACCACTTTTACTTATTTATTTTTATACTTTAGCTTCCCATTTTGGAGCCCTTACAATCATGCATCACTTACCAATGGGGATATGTTCTGAGAAATACATCATGAGGTGACTTTGTTGTTGTGCAAACATCATAGATGTACTGAAGGGAAACAAAATGTGTCTCTTTAACACATTTTTAAGAAATAAAAGACTCAGAAAGTTTTTCTTGTCACCTCCCCGTTAACTGCCTAAAAGAATTCGGATTAAAAAGCCTCTCTCAGGAAGCGAGCTATCACCTTAGCATAACATGAACCAGGTGGTAGACAGGGAAGAACCTAGAAAAGCCTGTTTGCTGGGTTCCCTTCTGTGTTCTTCTGTTTCTGTGTGGCCAGACGAATACTTGTTTTCCAAACATTTGCTCCTTTTCACCTACCTGTGAATTACCTTTCTTCCTTTTGAAGTCCCTGACATCCTCTGTGCCCCCAACATCGTATTTTGTCTTTAACTGAGGGTGGTTTTTAAGGTGAGGGCTTCAGTCATTTAGGTGAGTTACTCAGTTTTCCTGGGTTTCTCCTGTGTATACATGTTATTAAACTTTTGTTTGTTTTTCTCCTGTTAATCTGTTTTATGTCAATTTAATTCTTAGACCAGCCAGAAGAATCTGGAAGGGTAGAGAAAAATTTCTTGCTCCCCTACAGTACTTACACAAACCTAGATGGTAGAGCCTACTACACACCTAGGCTATATTGTACTAATCTTATGGGACCACTGTCATATATGTGGTCCATTGTTGACCGAAACGTCGTTATGTGGTGCTTGACTGTAATTGTATCTTCAAATAATTTTTCCAAAAGATAAGCTCATGTGTGGTTTTTTCAGAGCTGAATATGTCTGTGATCCCCATGGAAAAGGAGACATGCAGAGTTCTGACCCAAGAAGGGAGGATGTCCCTGGTCTCTACTTGGTGTAAGCTCATTGTCAAGGAGTTCTTTGTGTCTCTCAGCCTCCTGGAGTCACCTGTGAAAAGTGTTCCTTCAGCTTTTACCTGTAGAAACTTCTTAGGACCAAGGGCCAGTGTCTGAGACAGATTCCACTGTCTTCCTAATCCACCCTACTTTCCCACTGTTGTTTGGCTGAAACCCTTTCTGCATTTCCTGCCCAAATTGACCATTGGGAGCTCCGCCCACTAGGTCATGATTTGCTTTGAGAATATGTCAGAATACTTTTTTTTTTTTTGTGAGGAAGACCAGCCCTGAGCTACCATCCAATGCCAATCCTTCTCTTTTTGCTGAGGAAGATTGGCCCTGGGCTAACATTCGTGTCCATCTTCCTCTGCTTTATATGGGACACTGCCACAGCATGGCTTGACAAGCGGTGCTTCGGTGTGTGCCCTGGATCCAAACCTGCGAACCCTGGGCCACCTAAGCGGAGCGCACGCACTTAACCTCTTGCACCACTGGGCTGGGCCCCAGAATACCTTTTTTTGGGCACAAACTCAGACATCTACTATATTCTAATTAAATGTTTTACAAAATATGTTTAGTGTGCTTTTATTTTCACTGATTTTTTTTCCTGGAATATGACGATAGTAACCCTTTTAACTTACCCACCCCCCTCCCCTTTTTTCAGAATCAGTTACATCTTTTTCTATCAAGCTACTGACTTTTGCTTGTATTTCATTTACTTTTGTCTTCAGGAACATCAATTATCCCTGTATTGTCTCTCTATTTTCTCTCTCTGATTTTATCACTATCTTCCCATTGCATACCCCCCTCCCCTTTGGTCATTTTCCTCTATATTTTGGAAGATCTTATCATTTGTCTTCTATCTTATGATTTAATTTTCTTCATGAACATATTAAGAACTCTGCTTTTTAATATATATTTAAATACTTTACTACTATTATTGCAGTTTATTTTCCTTTAAACCTTCTTATTTGATTTCATTTAAGTTTTGTTTTCATCTTGCTGTTTTTTCAACTCATTCTCTTTACTCTACATAAATTTCTGTATGTTTTGATAGAATTCATATCTTCTTGGATTTTTTGAGCACATCACATAGTTTATTTAAAACGTATTCCTTTGAGATTTCAGGTGTTGTCTCCTTTGCCTTATCTTGCAATGGTTTTTTCTTAGGCCTTACGTTGCCTTTTTCTCTTTATTCATGAACTGAATATGTTCTGTAAAGTTTAGATGTTTATGAACTGAATGGATTTGTGGACACACTTTACCCTGCACTGTTTCCTAGAGCCCCATCTCTTGGGTAGGTTGACTTGCCTAGCTCTGAGTCTCATTCCCTGCTTCCATCAAGCTTTCACTGTGGAATCTCTATTTCACTGTGTTGGCATCTTCAGTACCAATGGTGTGTTTTTCACAAATGTTGAACTAATGAAAACCATGAAAAACTATAGGTTTCTTTTTGTTTTGATTCCCTCATTTATTTTACTATATATTTTTTACTTATTATCTTAGTGGATACCTTTGGGATTACAATTAATGTCTTAACTTATAAGAATCTGGTCCAGATTCGTACCAACTTAATTTCAATAATGTACAAAAAATTTTGCTCCTATATAGCTCTGTTCTCCCTCTCTTTGTGATGCTATTGTCATACAAATTATGTGTTTATACATTATGTGTCCATCAACACATATTTATAATTATTGCTTTATGCATTTGTCTTTTAAATCAGATAGGAGGAAAAAGAGTTATAAACAAAAAATTCATTAATATTGTCTTTTGTATTTACCTGTTTAGTTGCTTTTACTGAGTCATACTTTCTTGTTTCTTTGCCTATCTCATTTTCTTTTTATAAACTGGACATTTAAAATAATATAATGTGATAATTGTGGAAGTCAGAGCCTCCTTTTCCCACAGGGCTCGTTATTGCTGTTTGCTGTTGTTGTTCCTGTTTTTATTGTGTCTTTTACAAAAATTTACTGACTGGCTTGAACTAATTTTGTAAAGTCTATATTCTTTGTTGTGTGTGGCCACTGAAGTCTCTGCTCGGTTAGCTTAATGGTCAGGTAAAGATTGAACATAGATTTCCTTGAGTGCCTGCAACCAATATCTCTCAGTTTTTGCTGAGGAGTTCTTTTGTGTGTTGGGACACACCTTCAGTGCTCAGGCAGGCAGTTTACAACTCTATGTTAGCCCTCACTTTTAGATTGCCTAGAGCTTCAAGGTCAGCCAGAGGTGAAAACTTAGAGTTTTTAGATCTTTTCTGAGCATGTCCACTGCCCTTGGCATGGACATCAATGTATTGTAAGCACCTGACAGTTAGCTTTTTTGATCGTAATGTAAGTGTCTGACATTAAGCTTTTGATTGCCAAGGCATCTGCTTCACAGACATCCATCGTGAATAAACACATTTCCAGCTACAAAATAGATAAAGATCTAGGCTGCCCCACCCATGAAATTCCCCTTTTTGGAAAGCTCTGGTTGACCCGGATAACTGACTATTTGACTGACTGCTTGCTTTTTCCTTCCTGCGCTTTAATTCCTACTCTTATGTTTTAAATTCACCAATAAAGGGTGAACCCGTGGAACCCTGGGCTCCCACCCTCAACCCCAATAGAGGCAGACTTCCACGTCTGTGCTCTCTCTCTCTCTCTACCTGCAACTTTGCTGTGTGGCCCTGGGTGTGCCAGGTACTCTCCAGGACTTGTGAGTAATAAACCTTGTCTTTTCAAAGTTCCTTGATGGTTGTTGCTGAGGTGTGTCTTGTAATCATTGTAAGAACCACAAGGGGGCTGGCCCCGTGGCTTAGCGGTTAAGTGTGCGCACTCCACTACTGGCGGCCCGGGTTCGGATCCTGGGTGCGCACCGACGCACCACTTCTCCAGCCATGCTGAGGCCGCGTCCCACATACAGCAACTAGAAGGATGCGCAACTATGACATACAACTATATACTGGGGCTTTGAGGAGGAAAAGGGAAAAAAAGGAGGAGGGTGGGCAATAGATGTTAGCACAGGGCCGGTCTTCCTCAGCAAAAAGAGGAGGATTAGTGTGGATGTTAGCTCAGGGCTGAACCTCCTCACACACACAAAAGAAAGAACCACAAGGCCTGGTCCAGCCACAACGTTGGCTCTGGTTGGGGAAATGTCTGTGGGGGCTTGCCACAAATAGTATAGGCCCAGGGGAGTGCCCCAGGCATTTCTAACCAACAGCGTTACTATTGATAGGCTGAGACTAACCCAAAACAATCAACCTATACATTCACAGGGCCTAAAGTCACTAAAATATTTATTTTATTTTTATCTTTATTTTTCAAGGCTACTACTTAGCTGGACAGCAGAGCATGGGAGAAGGGCAAGTTAAAACACTAAATAACTCGCTGTTCCTACTGAGATTCATTAGTCTTTACTGAATAAGTGCTCCCTGGGTTGCTATAAGCTTTTCAACAATAAATTGTGAGACATGCAAATAAACAAGAAACCATGGCCCATACGCAGGAAAAAAGCAGTTAAACGAAACTGTCCTTGAAGAAGCCCAGGCATCGGACTTACTAGACAAATACTTAAAGTTTTCATATATTTTTGTCTCATTTTATTGGGTGTTTTAGAGAGGCTATTTTTGGCTATTCTGATGCCATTTTAACCTGGCTTTTTCTGCTCAACATAATGCTTTTGAGATTCATTCATTTCATTGCTTATATTAGTGGCTCATTTTTATTGTGAGAATGTGATCTTAACTGGTTATTGCCGGTGTGAAATTTTATTTATTGAATTTACTAGATGTACTTATTACTTCTATTTTGGTCTGGTAGTTTTTCAGTTGAGTTTCTTTCTTCCACCATATTTGGTCACATAATCTATTAATAGTGTCATTTTGGTCTTCTTTCTTATGTTATTTTTACAACTTATTATTTTTTTTCTTGTATTGGGTCAGATCTGTTTAACGTTTTATTATGAAATACATTGTTTGATGCAGAACTCTGCAAATATCTCTTGTGGGGTTAAGCAAGTTTTCTTCTATTTCTAGTTACCTTTTACTCAGAAATAGGTGTTGAATTTTATTGATGATTTTCTTCAGCAGTTATTGAGATGATCATGTGAATCTCCATGTTAAACTGTTAATCTCAGACTAGCAATGAATTCTCCATGTGATTCTGGGAAAAATTTACTTGGTCAAGATGTATTGTTCCCAAATATGCTGATTAATTTCATTTGCAAATATTTTAACTGGGATTCTTGCATTTATGTTCAAGTGAGGTAAACTATAGGTTTCTTTATTAAGATACTTTTCTTCATCTTTGACATTGTTATGTTACCCACATAAAATATATTGAGAAATTTCTTTGAGGTATTTTTATTATAAAATATTTCAATTATAGAACAAGTCCTCATCATTCAGATTTTTCAAAATTTAATATTTTGTCATATTCACTTCAGATTGTTTAAATAAGTGAAAAATTACAAGTAAAGTAGAGGCCCCCTTTGTACCTCTTTCCAATAATTCCCTCCCTCCTTCAATGTGAACAATATCCTGAATTTGGTGTTCATTATTATCATGTTTTTATACTTTAATCTAATCATTTTCCTTCCACTTGAAGAATTTCCTTTAACATTCTTGTAACACAGGTTTGATGGCAATAAATTTTTTTCACCTTTTGTTTGCTGAAAAAGTATTTTGCATTTGATTTTGAAAGATATTTTTGCTGGATATAGAATTCTTTGTGGACAGTTATTTTCTTTTAGCACAGGTACAATAAACGTGTTGCTTCATTGTCTTCTGGCTTGCATAGTTCTGGCAAGAAGCCTGCAGTATTAGTTAGTGGTAATTATTCACCAGTAATTCTTTGTTTCTTTGTACTTAATGTTTCTCTGGATGCTTATAAGATTTTTTTTCTTTATTACTGGTTTTCATTACTTTGATTATAATGTACTTGGCACATTTTGTGTTTTCTGCTTGTAGTTCATGGAGCTTCTTGCATCAGGGTGTTTATAGTTGTCATGAAATTTGGAAAATTTTTGGCCATTTTTTTGTACAGAGATTGTCTGCTCCCTCCATACCCTGCTTTCTGGGACTCTAATTAAATATGTGTTAGACTAAGTATTCGTTTTGTTTCAGTTTTTATTTCTCTCTGTGATTCATTTTGTATGGTTTCTATTGCTATGTCTTCAAGTTAACTGGTATTTTCTTCTACAATGTCTTCTTTGCTGTTAATGCCATTCAGTGAAATTTTTATTTCAGATAATGTATGTTTTATCTGAGGTTTAATCTTGTTCTTTTGCTTGGAACATATTCCTCTGTTTCTTCATTTTGCTTGACTCTTTGTGTTGGTTTCTATGCATTACATGAAATAGTCACCCCTCCCAGTCTTGAAGGAATGGCCTCATGTGGGAGATGAACCTTGTTGTTCAACCCTTCCCTAGCTCGTGGTTGGCTCTCAAACCTTTGTGATTGTCCAAGCAGCCTATTTTATTTTTAATAGCTCCCAATATTGAGGATATGCCAAGACCAGCCATTGTCCCAAAGGGGAGGATCTCAGTCAGTACCTAGATTCAGGCTGATTGGAAGCCATACTCTCAGGCAGTAGCTTTTAAGTAATGCAAATATATAGAGTCCTGTGGGACTACAAGTGTAAGCCCTGGTGGCCACTAGAGCCTGGCAATGTAGAGATGTCCTCTGGCAGCAACCACAAAAATCAGGGCACCAGAGGAAGGTATAAATTCCTTTCTGGAAGATACCAGCCAGCTGGAGCGAGGCAGAGAGAGCAGAAACTACGTCCACCAGTCTCTGTTCCCTGAGAGCGCCTCTGTAGGAGGTCTCTGTAAGTGCGCCAGACCGGAAGCCTGCCCCTTAGGCCAAAGCTCCTGGACAAGCAAATAGGCCTGTTTCTTAGAACGACTGGGGTGTGCTTCAGTCTGCTGTCTGTGCAGTGCCCTGGGGGTGGCAGTCTGCCAAGAACTGACTCTCTGGTTGTGACAATCCCATGGGACCCAGGAACGCAGAGCCTCCAGAGCCTCCAGAGCCAGGCAATCTAGGGGCATCCCCTGAGTGGCAGCTGCAACAACTAGGTCACCAGAAATAAAAACTGGAGCACCAGATGCATGCGGAAGCTCCCCTGTGGGAGATATTGGCACTCTGGAGCGTGGCAGAGGGAGAGTATGAAGACAGCACCCACTGGTTGGGGGGAGGCAGAGGGGGAGTGCAAAGAGGGCACCGGCTGAACAAAGAAAAAAAGAAAAAGAAAGGAGAAAGAGGGAAAGAAAGAAAGAAAAAGAAGAGAAATTAAAAAAAAAAAGATGGTGCCCACCAGCGTCCATCCCCAGAGAGTATCCCAGCAGGCCCCTGCCCCTCAGACTAATGCTTTCAAATTAGGAAATGAGTTTCTTTCACATAAAGTCTGGCACTTTTCAAAGGGCTGCTCCTGCGTTGGGCCCTAGGGCGGGTGAATCTGCACACCAGCCCTTTAAGAGCCGTTTCTCAGTTGGCCACAGCCCCCGGGGTCTCATGGGCACAAGCTCTGTTGGTCTTCAAAGCCAGATGTTTTGGGGACTTGTTTCTTCGGTGCTGGTCTTAAAAGTTGGGGTGCCCGATGTGGAGTAGAAACCCTTCCCTCCTCAGGGAGAAGCTCCAGCTTTTGAGGTCCTTCCCGGCTGTGGGCCACTGTGCGTAGGGTAAGATTTATGGTAAGATTGTGTCTCAGCCTTTCCTGCCCATTTCAGTGTGGTTTCCCATGTCGTGAAGGGGTCATTCTGCTGATTTTTAGGTTTTTTCCAGAGGAAATTGTTCCATATATAGCTGTAGATTCGGTTTATCCATGGGAGGAGGTGAGTTCAGGAACTTCCTACCTCGCCATCAGGAACTGGAACTCCATAACATATATTTTATCTAGACGCTCCATTTGATTCTGTTTTCATATTTTACATTTGCTCCTCATTACATTTACATCTTTGAACATTTATAGTATTTCTATTAGAAGTTTCGAGATCTTTATCTGATAATTCCAGCATCTCTGTCATTTCTGGGTCTTTTTCTAGTGATTTTTCTCCTGGTTATGTGCCACATATTCATGCTTCTTCATATGACTAGCAACATTTGATTGGGTGCTGAACAATGTGAATTTTACATTGTAGAGTACTGGATTTTATTGTCTGTCTTTGTAAAGGGTTGGAGTTTGTTCTAATAGATCAGCTCCATCTTTTCAAGTATTATTTTAAAGTGTTGTTAAAGTCCAGAGAAGCCTTTACTCTAAGGCTAATTGAGCGCTACTACTAATGTATGATCTTTTTGAGGTTTATAATGAATATACCATGTATTCAGCATGTCTAGTGGGAGATCTAATGATTCCCAGTATGTCTGAGCTCTGGGAATTGTGGCTTACAGCAATTTGGTAATTGTTTTTTCCCCTGGCAGTTTTTCTCTGTCTGGGTTCATGGGTTTCTGTTGCTGGAGCCGATTGGTATTCAGCCAAAGACTCAAGAACCGGATGCAGATTTCTGGAGCTCTTTCTCTAATCAGCTCTCTCTTCTCCATACTGTGCCTTACAAAATCTTTGTGTTATCCTCACTCTGTTCTATCTCTTCAACTCAGTGAGACCCGTGGGCTCTGTGTGTTTTCCCCATCCTTTTGTTGTGGTCTGGAAATTGTGTAAGGCAGAAATCTGGGGAGATTTAGCTCTTAACCGTTTTTGTTTCCATTCTCTTCGTCATTATATTCTTGCACTGCCTGTGGTCCATTCCTAAAAGAGTTGTTCTTATATTTTGTTCAGTTTTATAGTTATTTATGACAAGAGGGCAGAAGTAGAAGGCAGGGCCTCAGTTGGATCTTTTTAATGAAGCAAAGAAAAGGTAGAAAAGTAGAGTTTTAAAGCACGATGAATGTTCATGTCTTGCTGTTGACATTACTAAAAGGCTAGAGGAGAAAGACGCCTTAAAAATTCGTGTAGCTGAATGCCTATTTTAAAGATGAAAACTGAGGTGAAGGGAAGCAAAATAACTTGCGCGTTGATGTCTAGTCTGTGACTTTACAGTTTGGGCAGAACCTGGGTCACTTTATTCCTGTTCACTGTTAGACATTGCAGTGTGCTATCTTCTTACCACTTCAACTGAGTAGAGAGTATATCATAGCAATTAGCATTGGTAATGATAAAAATGACACTAACAGTTATACCCATTAAAATTTTAAGTATATTCATATTTCTTCTTGCTCTTGGTTAAAGTAAATTTTAGTTTTGATTTTATCTTTCTTGTGCAGTCATTGAATAGCGGTGTTTTACAATATCTGATTTAATTTTACCTAATTGTCCTATTAAATTAGGACATGATGATATATCTATAGAGATTAATAATTTAAAAAGCCATGAAATTGGAATAATAGACAAAATATTTTTGTTGTATCTTTTGTCTCCTGTATTTCTTATTTACTGCATAATATGGAATAGTTTACATTTCTCTTTCATACATTCCTCATTTACTGCCTTATATTGACTCACATTTTGCTGTATTTAATGATATGCCTCAATGATTTTTTAAATTGTCATTGTTTTAATTTTTTCTTTTCCTCTTTCAAGGATATTTCTTCAATGGGAAAAATGTACTGGCACAAAACATCTCAAGGGCAAGCAGAACAAGGATTACAGATAAGTATTGAGGAAGCTCAAATGGTAATCTTTAATAAAAATCCTCCTTGCTTATATTGAAGTAATAGTCTGCCTCCTGTTGCTTGAATGTTTATCTAGAGTGTTAAAAAAAATCTCCTCTGATTTATTTTAGAGATGTGTTTGACTGTAAGCTCATCTAATTGAATACCACATTGGGAGTCTTGGCTGTTTTGGCTCACTGTTGCTGCTTATCATAGACTTTCTGAGCTACGGCCTGAAACTCTTTTCAGAAGGGAAAGATTTTAACAATTCTTTTGGTCCAGAGACATTCAGGTCTAGAAGATAGTTGGAGAATTATTAAAAGTTATTAGTTTCTAAGAAAACATCACCTTTTCTTTATTTAGCTAGAAGAATTGTGAAGAGCATTGACAAGGGAAGAATTTTGTAGAGAAACAGGGACAATTGGTGACAGAAGTTTGTTTCAGAAATAAAGCTTCCTTTTCATCCATCATTGGCAAAATACTTATGGGATTCAAAGCAATCTGGAACATAGTCCCTGTGAATGTGAAATGTCTCTCTGTGTATAGAAATCTACCTTTACGTAACAAATGATGGCATGATGATCAGTTCCTTTACTAAGAATTTGTAAAATGATATCGTTAAATAGCAAGCTCCTTTAGTTCCTGAAAGTATACATAAAAACTCAGATCACACTTCACTTTAAGGATGACGTATCATATTTAGAAAACATACAGAATCTTCTCTTTTCACAAAAACCATGGATCTTGTGATGTTAGAGTTACCACAAATGGTTGAACTACCGGAGTTTGAGATGCTTCTGGGTTGAGATCATGTCTTTTTCCCCTTTGTATTCTCATCACCTGCTTCAGGACCCAGCATGTATGGCACTAATAGCCACTCAGTAAAGGTATGTGGATAAATCCACAAAGGTGTTGAAGCCTTACCACATGTGCTTTGGGCTTAAGGCTGACGTCTAGGGTAGCTGCGTCTAGGAGACACCATTTACAGGTAGACATCAAAACCTCTGACCTCTAAACTTCTGGTAGGTATAGTAAACAAAGATCAGTTAGGTTTAGAAAAATAGAAATCTTCATTAATAGAATAAACTTGACTTAATGCCATTCACTACATATTCATGTAAAGTATAAGAAAAGATACCATTTTGAAGGAAACTATGATAAATGCCACTTATCAGGTACCTAGCCTAGGCATCATCTTAATTATTTAAAATAATTTTTTTTTTTTTGTGAGGAAGATCAGCCCTGTGCTAACATCTGCCAATCCTCTTCTATTTTTGCTGAGGAAGACTGGCCCTGGGCTAACATCCGTGCCCATGTTCCTCCACTTTATATGGGACGCTGCCACAGCATGGCTTGCCAAGCGGTGCGTCGGTGTGCTCCTGGGATCCGAACCGGGGAACCCGAGGCCGCCGCAGCGGAGCACGAGCACTTAACTGCTTGCGCCACCGGGCCGGCCCCTATTTAAAATAAAAATTTAAAAGCAAATATTGATTTCTTTGTAATTCTGTGGGAAGCATAGCCTCAGCTTTGGCATTTACAAGCAATCGCTGGACCTCTTCTGGCCACTGGCTTTTTGTGAGGAAGCTACTACTTCCTTGGAGGTGAAATACCTTTTAACTTGATACTTGACCATGGTAGAAAGGCTCCTCTGTAGTATCTTTCATTCCAGACACATTTTTTTGGGTGCCTACTCTGTGCCAGAGATTAGAACTCTATCTGTCCGTCCTACCTGTTCCTTAGACTTCTAGAAGGTTCTTGAGCTGAAATTTGTCTGGGCAGTACTGGCCAGCATGCTCCCATTCCAAAAGGACCTGTTTTTTCTAAGTGGCACCCAACACTCTACCCTCAGATCAGGGCAGCCTCAGGTGTGAACATCTCAATGCCACAGGCCAGAAGTCTCTTAGTTCTTTGATGCAACTTATTTTCTTTTTAAAAAAGAGCATTCGTAATGAGATGTCTTTTCTTTTGGGGTACCCTCCATTTTAAATGTAATAGTTTTGAACCATGATAGAGAATGATGTCCTCCCATACTTATCAAAAAGGTCAAAGAATTCCTTCATTCCTTTTCCTATTATGTGGCATGCATTGTTTTAGGCATGGTTGATACAGATAGAAAAGACAGTTCTTACCCTTGAGGAGCTCATTGTATGGAGTAGACCAATATATAAAGAGACAGATTATAATACTGTGCAATAAGTATTCTAATAGAGACTAATTACGTAGTAGAGAAAAAGTTGATATAATTTCTTTTCATTTATTTATTCGTTCGCTCAGTCACAAATAATTGCTGAGGGTCTACAATGTGCTAAATGCTTGAGATATAAAAGATAAGTGGGAGACAATTTGTTTTTAACTTTATAGTTTTAAAGTACTCAAACTTTTTGGTCTCAGGATGCCTTTACACTCTTAAAAAATATTTTAAAGACCCAAAAGAGTTTTTGTTTATGTGGATTATATCAACCAATATTTACCATACTAAAAATTAAAACTGAGGAAAATATAAAATATTTGTTCATTCATTTAAAATAATAACCAGCCAATTACATATTAACATAAAACTATTTTTTAGGAAAAAACAGTCTCTAAAACAAAACAATTTAGTGAGAAGGGTAGGATTATCTTACATTTTTTGCAAATCTCTTTAATATCTGGTTTAATAGAGAGATTCCCATATCTGCTTCTGCATTCGATCTGTTGTAAATGTTCTTTTGATTGAAGTATGTTGAGTAAGTCTGGTCTCATACAGATTAGAAAGGGAGTCATATTTTAATAGACTTTTTACATAGTTATGGATACTCTTCTTTGTTAATATACCAAAAGTCCACAAGTGGTAATTTCTTAAAGATTGGTTGCAATGGGGAATCTGAAACCAGATAAATGAATTTATTATATATTATTACATTAAAATTCATTGATCTACCTTGTTCTTTGAAGGATCTTTTACTCCTGCATGATTTTGTAATCTAATTCATTAATCATTTGAAAAGTATTAGTTCACTGTTTTACCCACCAATGATTTTCCATCATCAGTACAAATGTTGACACAGTGAAAAAGGCAAATAAGCCTTAGTACTATTATAAAAACAGTTTTGACATTGCAGATCCCCTGAAAGGGTCTTGCAGACTGTCAGAATTTGTGGACCACACTTTGAGAACCACTAGTCTGTTGAATGTAGGAGAAAGAGGGTAAGAGAGTACAATTTGGAATCAAGTTGTCCAGGTTCAAACACAGCTCTGCTACTTACTCTCAGTGTGACCTTGGGCACGTTGCTTAACTTCTCTAAGCCTCAATTTCTTCATGCATAAAATGGGGTTACAAACAGTTCCTACTTCATGGAGTTGTGATGAAGATTAAAATTAAATGAGATAATGCTCATATACGTTGATGACTATGACAGTGATTACTCAGAGAATTGTAATACAGTGTGATACATGCTAAAATAGAGGCAGGGCACAGAGTAGTGAGAGGATCAGGGAAGGCTTTGTGGAGGAGGGGAGGCTGGGCAGAGTCCTAAAGAGGATCATTTGCAGCTGGAGGAATACCGTTTCCCTCTCCTCCAGCTTTTCTTCCTCCATTTTCTATTTTGGAGGGTGGTGCCTTCGTCTATTCAGTCTCCCAAACCAGAACCCTGGGAGAGTGTGTTGAGGAAGCCAGGAGCAGAGAAATTCAAAAGAAAGGGAGTGATTAACAGTGCCAAAGCTATGGAACGCAAAATGAATGTTTGTCATGGGTGGACAGTATGGGGCTCATAACACACATTACCCCAGAGTATCTGTTCTGCCATTTTATGAAAAGGATTTTATTAATCCCTTTTAACCAATGAGGAAAATGAGACTAAAAAGGGTTAAGTAACTTGACCAAGATCACACATCTATTAATTGACAGATCCAGGTTTTGAATTAAGTCTCATTTGGTTACAAAGCTCTTACTCTTTCCACAACACCATCAGTAGCTTTATAAAAACACCAGCTCCAGATTAAAGTTTCATTTTACAAACTTAAATTTCTTGGTTTGGCCATCCTTTTTTGCATAACAAAGAAATTTATATAGTATTTGGTACTGTATGCCATCTTAACCTTTTATTTTATTTATTAGCAAATGAGTGTGTCCAAGAATAAAGTGATACAATTGCATTTTCAAGTCGTTTTCTAGAATTCAGACTTTTATGTAAATCAGACTGGTTTTATCATCTGCTAACTTGAGGCAAAAATTAGCCTCAATCAAAGTTTTGACTGCCAGTGCTCCATAATCCCAAATAATCTTGGTTTAAAACTGAGTAATACCCAAATATGGCTATAAAGATACTCTCTTGAAGACTTAGTGAGATACAGATTAAGTCAGTGAGACATTTTTAAGGAACACAAAGCAGGTGTTGGAGTGATATTTTGTGAGAATTTTTCATTTGGGTTTGGGATGGAGCTGGGGTGTCTGAGTGGTCTTCTTGAGACCTCTGGGTCAGCTCTTCTCTGAGGACCTGAAGTCAGGCTTCTGGAAGAGCATCATGCCGGCAGGAATCCCATTTCTCAGGACCAGAGAACCTCAGGTTGGGCAGAGGTCAGATGTTTCAGTGGGCCTTGACTCTGTGAATGTGCGGTGGGGTCAGATTGGAGCCTTCTTATTTCTTTAGAGTTGGTGTCTAATAACTGTGGGGTAGCTATATTTTCTGAGACAAGGGCTGAAGAAAATAATTTGCCAAGCTTTGCACTTTTCTTAAGTCAATTTGAGTTACTTTTTCTAAATCTTCCGAGAAAACTTACTACCTCTGCTTAATTTCAATCATGCATTTCACAATCATTTTGTTGTCAGAGAGAAAACATTGCGTGACTTTAAACTTTGGAAGGACCAATAAAAAGAGCATTCTTGTACACTTACGTTTTCCAACAGACTGTGCTTGAGGAACTTCCTGAAGCTGTATCAAGTATTTTCCAGGTTGAACAAGAGGATACGTCAGAATGGGGCGTCTTAGAAGCAGAAAGCCTACTATTTAAACCTCAGGAAACTTTGGAAGTTCAGCCAGCAGATGACTCAAGTAAACGTTTGGAAGATGAGCAGCCTACCGGTGATTCAGAAGTGGCCAAAAGAATGTCATTAAAGGTAAAACACTATTTATGTTGGAAGCAGAGTTATGAGAATTGAGGATGTGTAGGTGTGAAGAAATGGCCCAGCCAAGGGCCAAGGCATGGGGGCGGGTTCACCCTGAAAAAAGGGCCTCAGGTGTGCAAATTGCTTATTTGGGAAAAGGAGACATCTGTTTTGTGAAGGCTTTTAGTCTCAAGCCTAACTGCAACTCTGGGGAGAGAAGACAGATTTTTAAGGAGGGAAAGAAGTTCAGAGCTTTCAGAAATTGACCTGAGAGTTTTCCCGTTACCATCGAGGGAGTCAGGCACTGTAGTCCAGGGACCAGGACAGGGTGTGTAGCTTTTGTAACTTTGCCCCGTTTAAGTTTGTCCTAACCCCTGAGTGTTTTCCTATTGTGAGAGTGTTTCCCAGATTCATTTTATTTATGTATAACTTAAATAATTTTTACCATATTTGCGTATCACCTTACTACTGTTTACTTAGTACTTTTCCTTAATTCGAGTCACTTTTTGACTTAAATGTGTTTATTTAAAAATAGACACACTATTATTAGGATTTTAAAAAAAGCCACTTTTCCCTGAACCACAGCTATTATCTTGATTATCACCAGGGATCCTCCCTCTGACTGATTCAAATGGATACCACTTCTTGCACAGACAACCTTCCTGGTCAATACCTCTCCTTTTGGGTCCCCCTCTCCCCACCAATGACCATGTTCCTACTATGCTTTACCCAAGTCAACTGGCTGTTAACAGTTCTTCAACTTTTGCCCCAAACTCCCAACTCTGAAACCTTGCATTTATCCGTGACCTTCCCCTTCCCTTGCGTTTCACGTATAATCAGTCACCAAGGCCTAGATTCCTCCTAAACATTATTGCTTATAATTTTTTTCTTCTCTTTTCTGCTTGCTGCCATCATAGTCTGGATCCTGGTGACCTTATCCCTGGATTAGTACAGTTGCCTCCTGATTTTTCTTCATTTCTTAAGCCCTACTTTCTTAGGCTCATCCTGCATGACACTAGCATATTGATCTTCTGAGAATAATAGGTAATAAGGAAGGTCCACAAGTCATAGTTGCCCAGAGAAAATCCACCACTGCCATCAGGGGGAACGGACTTATGCTGTGATTGGTGACTGACTCCTTCAGAAGTCATGCTGTCTTTTTTTTGTGTGTGTGTGTGAGGGAGATCAGCCCTGAGCTAACATCTGTGCTAATCCTCCTCTTTGTGCTGAGGAAGACCGGCTCTGAGCTAACATCTATTGCCAATCCTACTCCTTTTTTTTTCTTCCCCAAAGCCCCAGTAGATAGTTTTACGTCGTAGTTGCACATCCTTCCAGTTGCTGCATGTGGGATGCAGCCTCAGCATGGCCAGAGAAGTGGTGCGTCGGTGCGCGCCCGGGATCCGAACCTGGGCCGCCAGCAGCGGAGCGTGTGCACTTAACCACTAAGGCACTGGGCCGGCCTCATGCTGTCTTTTTCAAGCATGCACTTGGGGTATGTGAAGCCTGTCAAGGCTAAGTGAATCCACTCATTGCTAACTACTCCAGGTGAATCCTGTGTATTAGGCTGACACCTTCTAGGTGTGGAGACCTCAGAAAGCATCTTTAAAGACTATAGCATCTTGATGAAAAAGTGTTAGGCTGATGGGCACAGGTGGTGTTTTCATCTATTCTTCTACCTGGACATTGGAACTTTGGAAATAAAATGTGTGCATGAGAGGCAAATGGTTAGCTACTAAATGTGTCAAAGAATGAAACGAATTTTCTGGACAGTGGTTTAACCACCACGGCCTGTCAGGGACTTAAATCCGTCGTTAGAGAAGTCCCATAATGTTAATTCTTTTGGTTTGTTGTGGCTGCTAGTAAATATTATTAAAAATTATGCAAAATTATTTAATTTTGGTAAAAAGAGGCAGTCCTTTCCTAAAGTAGCTAGAATTTGTTGAGTGTTTACCATGTACCAGCCACTTTGCAAAGTGTTTTACATATATCTTATTTTTTCCTAATAACAACCCTATTATTACCCTCATTTTATAGTTGAAAAAACTGAGTCATAGAGAAGATAAATAACTTGCCCAAGTACAAACATCTAGTTGAGTTATAGAGGCAGGACTTGAACTGAGGTGGTTTAATTCTGGAACCTTCACTCTTTACCATTCTGCAACACTTCCCTTTCATAACAATTAACAGTATGAGAACACAGACTCACAGCTGCAATTTGACTAGGGATGGAGTGTCCCTCACAAAACTAGGAGGAATGGTTTGATGAGAGAGACTTGGAGAATGGGTTAAGAGGGCTCTAAACTGAAACCAGAGTGTTTTAAGGGGAGGAGAAGAGAATGCCCGATAAGACTTGATGGTTTATTGTTGTGAGATATTGTGGGACACATCAGAAATGCTATAGAAAATAGCACTGGAAGTCTTCCTGTGACTTATCCCACCAAATCTTCACCAAATATCTTATATTTATTTATTTGCATTAACATCTTAAGATCAGTTATTATCCATGAACTTTACCCTGTTTGGACATTTGAGGCCATAAAGTTATTCTCGAGCATCTGGCACAGGAATGAGGAATAATATATTCCAGCAAGCCAGACCAGATTGGGGGGATAAGAAGACCTCTTTTGACCTAGCTAACAGAACTAGCACAGAGGTGTGACAAAGGAGCAATGCAGGACTTCCACTGCTCAGATGTATGCCAGAGGTCACATTCAGCAAAAAAGTAGAGAATTGGTCAGTCCTTACTTTATTGACCATTTCTACTCTTAGAAGCTCAATAGTGTAATAAAAGTTATTAGGACTCTAGTCTAAGTCGTGACCAACAAAAAGAAAAATTAGATAATGGCGACTCTGTGAAGAAATGACTGACACAAGAGCCCATGAGTGGATTGTTGAGCATTTTAGGAGGGAAAAAGGTCAAAAGTCTGTAAAAAATATGGATATCACATGTCCTGAGATTCTCAATGGAAGGAAGTTTAAGAAATGTGGGATGCCCTAAATTTTCTCAAAACAATTATGAGTGATCTATTGCATTCAAAGTTTTCAAAATATACAAAATATGAAAGAAGAAATACATATCCCTAGATAAACATGAAAGTGGCATGTGGCTATAACAATTAGATCAAGAAGGGCTAAGATCCAGAATGGGTTGAGGCCTGTGAATAAGCTAAGAATAAAAAAGTATTTTTTTCATGTTAGTTTTGGAGCAAAGAGAGAAAAAAGGAAGGATAACCCTGTCATTATGGATGAATACTGTGATGACAACAGATGACAGAGCAGCCTTAATTTATTTTTGGAAAAACGTTGAGGTTTTAAATAAACTGAAAGATGACAAAGAGAAAAGGAAGCTGATAAACTCATACTTTGCTTCTCTTAAATCTGACAAGGAGAATGATCTTTAGTTTAGAAAGAAGAAAAAAAGAATTGATAAAAGAAATTTGAAGCCCAAGATTGGTAAAAGATTTTAAGAGTTAACTTAGACACCTGACCCCGTGGGCTCAGGTAGATAGGTTTCAGCCTATTGTGCCCCTGTCAGTAGCAGCTTTGAGGAGCTGCTGCAGTGGGAGAGGTGCTAGAAGCCTGGAGACTAGCGACTACAAATCTGAATTTTATTTTTTTTAAGGGTAAGTGTTATGCTTTCTGTAATATATGCATTGATCTTGGACAAAACTCTGGAATGATTAAATGAATCATTGAACATTTATAAAAGGAAGCGATAATCACTTGGAGCCAGCAGAGTTCCCTAAGGACAAGCCATGGAAGACCAACCTTATTTCATTTTCTAGAATTACTAGACTGAACATCAGAAAAGTGTTAGCCCTGGAGTTCAACACAAGAGTATCATGTGAAGAGCCTGGCATACAAGAAAACTCAATAAAGTTGAGATACTCTTATTACCCTTGGGGTTTCTGCAATCCATTCATGAATGCCTCCCAACAACAGTTTTGCAGAGAAGACTGCAGTCAGGGTACCAGCTAGATGGATTTGTAACTGGTTATGCAAAGGATGCACAATTAGTCATGAAAGTCCCTAGCAGACTGCAATAGGGCTGCATCTAGTTCAGCAGATTTCCTAATAATTTTGATGAGGATATGGAAGATTTACTGATCAGATTTGCAGATAACATCCAAATGTGACTGGTAAGATTTGGTTGGTCAGACCTCAGATGAAATTTAATTGGGATAAATGTGTGTATGGTTCTGCCTTCAGGTCCACAAACTAAGTGCATAGATATGGGATGACATGACTTAAAGCAAATGTGAAAAAGACTTCAGGGTTTTAGGCTATAATTTAGTGTTGTGATAGGAAGACAAGTGCAGTCATAGTTGGCGTTGATTGACAAATACCATAAAAGAGGATCGTCTTTCTCCTGGTTGATCTGATCATGTCACACCTCAAATATTGTGTTCAGATCTGGGTGTCCAAACCTGGGAGAGATACTGACAAATTGGAGACTGGAGGAGAGCATTCAAGATGACAAAGCACAATACTTCAAAACAATGTCGTGTAAGGTAGAGTCGAAGAAACTGGGGATGCTTATCTGGGGGAAAAACAGGCCCAGGGGAGTCAACTGTATTCAAATATTTGTCTGTCAAATGGAAGAGAGCCAGATTGTGGCTGTATGATCCTGAGCTTTGAATTGAGATTAGTGGATGAAAGTTGTTAGGTTCAATAATAAAAAAACAAACAAATATTCTAACAACTGGAAGAGTTTCAAAGAGAAAGTGGCTGCCTTTGGATGTATCCAAGTCCTCTCTTCCTGATCCTGTTCAAGTCAGGATGGATGGAGACACTGTAGAGGAAATTCAAACATTAACTGGATGGTGAGATGGAATGCTCTGTACTCTGAGCTTTCCTTATTCATCATCGCTTCCTTACCCAAGACATTGCAGTAGCTCTAACCTTACTACTGCAGCGAGTCCAAACCCTCTACCTAAATTTATAAGAACCTCCCCGTATCTGGCCTCCTTCTACTTATTCAACCATATCTCTCTGCTTTCCTCAAGGAAAGCCTCTCTGCTTTATTCCTTAAATCCAGTCTCAAAAAAATACAGAGCAACCCATAGAGGAAAACATCTTTCGATGAACTATTGCTGTGAACACTGCAAATTTTCTAAGCAATCTAGGAAAACAATACTCCCAAAGTCTATAATGATTAAAAGACAATTATTTAAGAGACAAAAATGCATTTGATCTTTCCCAAGTAGTAGAAATAGAAAACAGTACAATTGTAGGAAGTACAAATTGGTAAACATTGCTCAAAGTAGTTATACAGGGCATTAAAGTTCGCTTTGGCTTGTGCTTGCAACCACCAGTCATGCCAAATTCTAAGAGACTAAGGGTAAGTTCTATGAAAAATACCAATCCAGAAGAGTAGATTTATGGAAGGACAAAACCTTATATTTCTTCTTTAATAGTTTTAAGGCAATAAATAAAATTTATAAGTAAATATGGTACTAATATTTTTATTGCTATAAAGGTGTATATGTAAAAGTTTAGGAATGAATTTAGAGGAAAATATCAGCTTACCTTTAGGATTTCTATTCTCTTATAAAATATACATAGCAATTAAGAGTTTAAATGTAAGTTGGACTGTTAAATATGAGAAAAAGATCTAGCTCTCAGTTAACAACTTTCCTTAACAGCACACTTTATGTTTTTTTAAAGGTGAAATCATCAGAATTGTTGCAAATCAGAGGAAAAGAAGTTAAGCGGACACGAAAAAGTAAAGTAGGAATTCCAAAACAGAGACAAAGGAAGTCTCCAAAACCCCTGTGGGATCAAAAACTACCTAAAAAAAAGTAACTTCCTTAACTTTACAAATGTCACCATCTGAAGAGAAGTTTTCAGTAGCATTTATACCTTAAAATGCATTTTTAAAGGAAAATTAAATGTTTTAGGAATTCATGTGTGAGATCGAAGTTAAATCTCACAGGAAGAGTTGGTGGCAGATAATACAATTAGGATACATAGGCTGTACTCCATACTCCACACTTCTTTATATTCTTGTTTTTGACCAAGGTACTTAGTTTAATGACATAACAGTAGCTAGAATAAAAATAGCTCTTTGTGAGACAAAAGAAAATTGTGTTAACATGTTAGATTTGACATTTTTGGTCACTGTAATGCCTAATTTGCATTAACTGCTTATTATATTGCTTAATTTTGTTATGATAAAATAAAATAAAAGATAACCCAACACAAAACGTCCATAGGCCAGTCGGTTTGGTAATTTAGATGGTCTTATTTTTCTCTACTATCATGTTCTGTTTCATCCCCCTCCTATGTTTTTAATAGAGTTTCTTATTACACAGGGGTACAACCACAGCTTTGAATAATAGTTTGTAAATGCAATTTAGATTTATGATTTACCTTTTGCCATTCACCTTGTTGAAACTGATTTTCTGCTTATTTCACCACTCGGTTTTTATGGGTTGGTTTATTCTAGATTCTTCTTCGTTTAGCTCTTTATGGGGGCTTAAAGAAGCTTTAATTATTAGCTTTTGTTGTTGCTTAGGGCACTGAAAGGTGTGCTGGACACGCAAGACAACCTTTTTACGGCCAGCCTAAACTTTGTAAATGGATATTACTCACAATTTAGTAGCTGAGAATAGACTCATGGGAAAAGAATTCCAAAGTTTATGAAAGAGTCAAATTGGCATTTAAGTGACCCTGTACATGCCATTGCTTATCTGCATTGCTTGAAGCTCATTTAGTTAGCAAGATTATGTATTAAAACAAATAGCGACAGCAGACAACAAGTATTTTACCTTCAATAAATAGTTACTGTCAGATTATCAATGAAGCAGAAACTTCTTGATTTTTTTTTTCTAAAAACCTTGCCTTTAGTGCATTAAGCAAAGTAGCGTGGCCACACACAGAGTCAGAGTCTTTTCTTTTTTATGTCTTAGTGTTTCAAAGAATGACAAATCGTCCTGTTTAAGGAGAGGGTGCTGTAAAAACACACAGCCTTTCCTAAGCATGCCAAAAATATTTGTAGATCTTTTTGATATATATAGTACTGTGTTAATTCATTAGAGCCGAAGTCAGAAATTTCCATTAGAGAGAAATAAGAATGAGATGCAGAGGAATGAAAATCTGATATTTAAAAAAATTGTATAGTAAAAGAGAATTTTGGAAAAATGTTTCTGAAATCTTTTATTCACTGCTCTTTTTTCCTTAATCAATTTTTTACCTAACTTTTCTCACCAGTGACTAGCCCCCAAATTAAATTATTTTCTTGGCAATTCAGGTATCTCTTGAAAACCTAGTGTTATTTAGTTCAATAACCAAGGGATACTCACTGGCAGATCTATTTTATTAGAGAATGATGGGAACATAGGAATTTCAGATGGGTTGTGATGCTTTTTTAAGGAAAAAAAATCTGTAATGTAATCTCAAGTACATTCCACTAGCCAGGACCTGTCCCAGACAGAATGATGATGTAGGCGAGCTTGACATCAGAGCTCACCTTTTTCTCCCTTCTTTTTTTCAGTCCTTTCTTAGGAACCCAGAGTGCCTGGGATCCCTGGATTTTTGGCCACCCACTTTCACTCCACCAGTTAGGTCTCTGTCTCAGGCATTTCCAAATTCTTTAAATTTACCTCTCTTTTTCTCCCCCACACTCAAACATGTGTAAATTTAATGTCCTGATCTTGTTGGGCCCTGTGCTGTTTTGGAAATGAGATAAACTGCTCTCTTTCAGTGATTCAAGAACGTACATATCATGCCTAGCAATGCGTTAGGTGCTGTGCAGTGAAAATTACTAACAGCAGCAATAAAAATAAAACAAGCATTTCTTGAGAGTTCCACAGACCAGGAACTGTTATTGATATCAATTCTTACAAAGGCAAGGGTTAGGGATTTCTATTCTCATTTTATAGAACACCTTCAGAGAAGCCAATGATACAGTTTGCAAGAGTTAGAACTGAGATTCTGATCGAGGCCCAGCCAACTCCAAAGTCTGTACTCTTTATATGACACTACTCTCCAGACACACGGAGCAGTAGGTGGACAGACCAGCGTTAACCCATTAGATAAAGGGTCAGAATGGGCGGCACAAGTATAGGGCAATGTATAAAAAGAGGTATTTGTAAAAAAGAAAAAAAAAAAGTAAATTTTGCAGGGAAGTTTGTCCTGGAGATATTGTTTGAAGGATGTTTAGACATGGACAAAAGGACAAAAGGATAGGCAGCATTCTATCCCTAACTGAAGGAACGGACAGGTCTTGCTGGCCTTGTGATTTTTCCTGGAGACTGATAAGAATAGCTAACATCTGCCATGTAAGAGACACTCTTCTGAATGCATTCAGTCCTCTCTTTCTTACAGCAACTTTATCCAGGATGCACCAATGTTGTTATTGCCAACTTACTGAGGCATAGAGAAATTGACTTGCTGATGGCCAAGTGATAATTTTAAACAGGATTGGAACATAGGCAGTCTGACTTCAGATTCTGTACTCTTGACCACTATGCTAGAAATAGGGCCAGATGCGAGGAGGAGAGGACTTAGGAGAGAGGAGGTTAGGTGGATGCAGCAAGCAACAAAGAACCATTGTACTGGGTAAAGGAGTATGTAAGAAGATCAAAGTGGTAGTGTTACCAATTTTGCGTCACTCCGGTGGGACTCCAACCCACATTCGGAGGAGCTCTGAGGAGGAGCCTGGGGGTGGGCCTCATACCCACAAGCCATCTCTTCCGCAGAGGGTTTTTCCCTGTTTGGTGTTGCTGATTTGAAACGAAACCGAAGGTGAGTGTTCAACAGCACAAGCTTTTATTCAATGGCCAAAGAATGGAGAAGTGGGAACTATGTTCACAAATCAACTTCTCAGCTCCTGGGGTGATTAGGCAGCTGTTATAAGGGATCTAGGTAAGGAAGGGGAGGAACATTCACAGTTATTTGGGGAAATGGGCAGGCTTTTCTGGGGAGCAAGGGTGCCACCTCTTTTCTTTCCTCATTTAGTTATATCCTGCCATTGCCATGGCAATTGTAAACTGTCATGGCGCCAGTGGGTGTGTTATGTAGCATGGTAATGTATTACAGTGAGCATATAATGAGTTGTGGGGTCTACGTCAGGTGAAGTCAGCTGCCATGTTGCCTTCAACTGGTTTTAACTGGTTTCAACTATATGTCTCAGCTATCTCCTCCTTCCTCTCACTGTGGTTTCCCGTAAGCTAAAGAGAACGTGTTAGGCTTGTTCTGAGCAGGGTTATGGTTAATGTCTTATGAGGCTAGGGGGTTGGGGTAACAGTAGAATTTTGCAGGATGTATTGAAGAAGGGAAGAGACAGAGAGTGCAGTGCTCAACCCAACTGGCAGACCCTTGCTAATGCAGGCTGAGGTGCTGAGGACCTTGACTGGAGTGTGTTGGAAGTGAGGAGGGAGAAGGAACACACGAGCAACTCCATGCAGGGGAGAAGCTGAGTTTTTCACTGGACATGTAGGTGAAGAAAAGGCAGTTGAAGATGGCTCCAGCATTCTGTGTCTATCTTTTTTTTTTAATTTTTAATTTTAATTAATTTATTTTTTCCCCCCAAAGCCCCAGTAGATAGTTGTATGTCATTGTTGCACATCCTTCTAGTTGCTGTACATGGGACGCGACCTCAGCATGGCCAGAGAAGCGGTGCGTCACTGCTCACCCGGGATCCGAACCTGGGCCTCCAGTAGCGGAGGGCGTGCACTTAACCGCTAAGCCACGGGGCCGGCCCCAAGCATTCTGTATCTTGAAGATGAGGAATCTAGATGAGATAGTGACACCCAAGGTGAGATTTGGGTGCTCTCAGCACAGAGGAAATAGCTGAAACATGGAAGATGATTTTTCCATGTAGAAAGAGAAGTTCAAACTTTGGAAGTCATACCCAGTTTGGGAGATGGAGAAAGAAAAGCCAGTGAGTAAGTTAAACTATGGTGACTTGGGGAGGTAAACGGAGAGCTGGAATAGTGCGGGCTTAAATAGGCTCATGGAGGAAGAACAGTTTCAAGAAGGATCATCAATACTGTCAGCTGTGGCTTGGAGGTCGTAGAGAACACGATCTAAAGTTGATTTGATTTGATTTGATGGAAAAGCCATCATTTGGTTAATGTTAAGAGTATAGCTTTAGGAGGCAGGTAGGGATGGAGTAGTACTGGATAGGGGCCACTTCCACCTCAGGGGTCATTAACAGGCATTAATAGGAAAACAATTTGGCTTATAGTCAGCAGTGTTGTGTTTAGATCCTAGTAGCCAGTCACTAATTTTGCAACCTATCCAAAATAAGCCTTCTCCAAAATAAGGATAGTAATACCTCTCATATAGGTTTATTGTGGGAGTTAGAGAAAATGTTTGTAAATCACCTAGCCAGAGTCTGGTACATAGTAGGTGCTCAGTAAGTATTTGTTGCTTGGATGGCAAGTGACCCTGGGGGTTAGGAAAGCAGATCTTCATGCCCTCTTCTCTCCTTTGGAAAGGCAGAAGAGAGGCAAGTTCTAGCACAGTGGGAAGGAAGACACCACATTAACTTAGAGAGGGTTCCGTTGATGCTAGTTAATGAATAAAGTACCGTATTCTCCTTCTTCAGGAACATTAGCATCTGAGCAGAGTAGCAAAGGAGAAATGCATGATGGTTGCATATGGTGTCACCAACTGAGTTACAGAACTTAGGAGAGGAGAGGTTTGGGGTGGAATGATAACGAGTTTGCTTTTAGACCTGTTGATTCTGAAATATCTGTAAGACATGTAGATTGAGATCTTCAGCAGGCAGTTGGATATATGACTTTGACGATCTGGCCAATGGTCTGAAATTGTGATATTAAATTTGTTATAAAGCATTATTACAGTTTTTAGATTGATATCTTAATAGTTTATAACATTGTGAAATTTTGGTTGTACATTATCGTTTGTCAGTCACCATATAAATACCTCCCTTCACCCCTTGTGTCCACCCCCCAACCCCTTTGCCCCTAGTAACCGCCATACAGGTTCTCTCTGTCCGTGTGTTGGTTTATATTCCACATATGAGTGAAATCACTCGGTGTTTGTCTTTCTTCCTCTAGCTTATTTTGCTTAACATAATACCCTCCAGGTCCATCCATGTTGTTGCAAATGGGATGATTTTGTCTTTTTTTTATGGCTGAGTAGTAGTCCATTGTATATATATATACCACATCTTCTTTATCCAATCATCAGTCAAGGGACACTTGGGTTGCTTCCACTTCTTGGCTATAGTGAATAATGTTGCAGTGAACATAGGGGTGCATAAGCCTCTTTGGATAGTTGATTTCAGGTTCCTTGGATAGATACCCAGTAGTGGGATAGCTGGATCACAGGGTTTTAAATCTGTTCTCCTACATTTTTATTCCTTTGTAGAGCCTGAACTAAACTGTCAATATAAATGTGTTCTATATCTAAAGACCACAAAATGATAAAAGAAACCCCTTTTCTTTTCTCTGTTGCAGAATTCCACAAGACTGCTCCACTCCTACCCTTCACAATCTGTGCACCACTGTCCCAGCCCGGGAGCTGCCCATTGACCTGCGCCTGGCTTCTCGAGTATATCATACAGCCGACAAGAAAGGTCACCGTCCTCTGCGGGGAATATTTGGAACCTCTTTCTCAGGCGATCCCTTGACAGATGAAGAGCAAAGAGACAGGTAAGAGTTCCACTGGTAGTTTTGCTTTAAAATTGATTTAAACTGTCAAAGACATTCTGCCTTTGAGATTTAGATTTTGGAGACTTGATTCTGTTCTTGGACACTAGAGAGGAGCAGTTTTCATCCTTTTCCATTCCTTCCCAGGACGTACACTGTCTAGGTCAGTGTCTTCATTTCCTGCCGTTATTTACATGAACCATGCCCTGTCGTAAGGTAACTTTAGTTTAGTGGTTTATAGTTTCCAAAGAGTGTCACATACATTGTCTCATTTGTTCTTCATTACAACCCTGTGGAGTACAGATGTGGAAATCGAGGCTCATAAAAATCAAGCAACTTCGCCAGGCTCATACAACTAAAAAGATCACAGATTTGGGAGCTGAAGCCAGTCTTTTAGATTTTACCATCATTGGGCATACTTGGGTCCAGTGACCGTGAACAAAAGTCAGTGCCTCTGGAGTTTCTTCCATTTCTCCTTGTGTCTCACTTTCCTTTGGAATCTGAGTATTCTTTTGTGGAGGGTATATCATTTATAGCATCCTCAAAAGACAGGAGAGAGGAGAAGGGGCTAACATTTATTTAGCAGTAACTATATTCCTAGCACTGTGCTGTGTGCTTTGCATCTTTCCTATTGAAATATTCAACTGTAAGGGAGAAGTCGTAATTTCTGATTTATTCATGAAGAAACTTAGCCTCCATAATATCAGGATACTTGCCCAAGTTCTTATCTCTGGATAGTGATTAGAATCCAGATGTGTCTAACTTAGCTTTTCTCAAACTTTTTTTCATTATCACCTCCTTAAGGAGGCTTTTTAGACATTTTTTTCCTAATTGCCCCTCCCCAGTAAATTGTAATACCCCAGATATACTGTACATCTGTTTATGGCACTGTATCTGTGTTTTATACATAAAAAGACTTACCTTTTATCGCCCCCCAAGGCACGAATTTTCACCCCCTTGGGGGTGCTATCACTTGCTCATTGAGAACACCTTTCAGAAGAACTGGTGGAAATCCTGAAAAATCATGTATTGCACTTTTTAAGAATATTAAAAATATTAACTATTAAGATAAATTTAAGGAGAAATATTTTCAGTATTATATTTTAACTCGTCTAGATAAATGAGAATAATATTTTAAAAGATCACTTTTACTTATACTATCACAAAATTATTGGTTACTTACCATTCTTTTCATGGTATGTTCTGAGCCCATTTCCTCAAACTTGACTTGTAGTAAAAATTCTAATCCTTTACTGTATTCTTTCGTGGTTTTAAAGCATCTGGTTTCCCTGTGTTTAGTAATCACAATGAGATTCAATTTGAATCCCTAAAGAAGGTCATTCTCATGTTTATTTTCTATTTAGGCAAAAAGTTTTTTTTAGGATTTCTCTTATTCATAATTTTATACATCTAAGTCTTTCAGTTTTAATTTATCCAGTCAGTTTGCTAAGTTTTTGAAAAAAATTATACATGAAGAATGTTAGAAATTTCAAAACTGTTCCAGTATCTCTGGTAGAAAATAGCAGTTGGTGTGACATTCTTTGGCATGTCTTTTAAAAGCCTAAAGCTGCGAGTATAAAGACAAATGTAATCTAGGAGTCATGAAACTACTATTTTGAGTCATTTCCATGAGCACTCTGCAAGCCACGCATCATTTTGAGGATTTACAGCTTCTTTTATTCATGCAAAGTGTTAAAAATTCTGTTTTCTTTCCAGTTCTAAAATTTTTTTTCTTCAAGTAGATCTCACTTTCTTTTTCCAAGAGAGTCAATAAATGTTCTATTTGATGATGCTAATTCTTGGCAATTTGTTCCTAAGTACCAAATAAGAAGTTAATTTAGGTACTGAATATTTAATTCTCTGGCATCCATCTCTTGAGGATTACCTTGCTAAACATAGCTTAACCTTTTCAAAATATATCTGTCTGCTGAGCCTACAAGTTTGGAGAAATGTATAATTTTTTCTGCTCTAATAAGTGTTCTCAAGAAAAGCAACTGTAAACACAAAATGAATATCCTTTTACTTGGTGGCTTTTTGGTTTTTCTGTGCAATCAACAGTTAACTACAAAGCATAATAATACTTGTGGTTATACAGTTTAATGATTTCCTAATTCTGCATATAGTAATTGTTACTTGTGCCAAACACCAAGGATATTTCAGTGGAATAGCATGGGTACATAGTTAAGTTTATATAAAATACCAATGTACTATTCAAACTTATGTTTATTTTGCTAAACAGCAATTTTGATGAGAACTATAAAAATATTCCATATTGATCATATTTTTACTTTTAAAATTTCTGTACTGTAAAGAGAAGTTTATAGGCCTTTGGTTAGAATTCTTAGCATGGAATTTTATATTTTGCGTTTTAAAATAGGGGAAATCATTAGAAGTATTTAAATACAGATTAATGTTAACAGTTTGGTGAACAGCCTTCTGAACATCTCTTGTATGTACATGTGTTTAAACTCTACATGGCATTCTATAGACTGAATTTTTTCACTCAAGATTATGTGTGAACATTTAAATTATTTCATAATATTCACTAACTTAACCAAACTGCAATGTAAGAATATTCCCAAGTGTGGCATTATTTATTAAATTTTTTGGCTAAAAAATTTTGATGCATATTCCTGGCTTTTTCTCCACAAAAAGTATACCAACTTATACTCTTATCAACAATTTGTGACACAGTTCATTTCCTTTCACCCTTGAGAAACTACTAATTGTCAGTCTTCTTGATTTTCCTGATCTGATGAGAAAAAATCTCTCTTTTTTTATTCATTTCTAGTAGGGTTGAGCATATTTTTAGATGTCTCTTGGCTATTTGCTCTTCTCCTTTTGAGAATTACCAATTCATATTGTGTTGAGTCATCATTCATCTTTCTCTTATTGATTTATAAGTGATCTTTTTATATTAAAGGTTTTAATTATTTGTCATATACATTGTAGACTTTTTTTTACTTTGTTGTTTGCTTTACAGTTTTGTTTATGATGTCTTAGTGCTATACAGAAGTTTTAATTTTATGTAGTAAAACTGGCAATCATTTTCTTTATGTGTTCTAGACTTGGTGTCATTCTTAGGGCTTTTCTATATTTAAATTTAAATGTATTCTCATAAATTTTATGGCTCTCTTTTAAAAAAATAAATCTTTGATCTACCTGTAATTAATTTGATAATAAGAGTAAGCATTGTTATTTTCCCCAAATGACTAGCCAATTGCACAATATCATTTATTCAATAAATCCTCTTTTCCTCACTAATTCGAAATGCCAAGTTTTCACACCTTAAATTCCAGTGTGTTATTGAGTCTATTTATGAACTTGTATTCTATTTCACTGATTTGTCTATGTAAAATTGCTTGTGTATTTTGTTAATCCATCATCAGTAGAGAGTTGGCAAAAATACTATCCTACAAACCTTGGCTGACCTTCTCAAGTCAGGTACCCCGTATAGCTGGCTTCCTGGTGTAAGCAGGGCTTCAGCTATAGATTCCAGACTCAACTCAGCTTCAAATTACAAGGGAAATTTCTAGTCACATTAAAAAAAATGTGGACAGACTGTTAGTTCTGTCCGTTAAGACAGGAGAAACTACTACAACAACAACAGGAAAACCAAAGGTTAAGTGTCAGAATTCAATGTTTAATTTGATTTATTATTTTGTTACAAAATAGTAGTAAAAATACAATATTTTAGCAAAGATGCAAGAAAATGCACAAAAAACCCCTCCCAGTTACTCAAAATCTTGCCATCCAGCGATATTACTGTTTATGCTCTTAAATATATGATTCCTGACTTTTCTGTATGCAAATAATAAATCATATAGAACAAAACTGGGATAATGCTATGTACATATTGTTTTGTAACCCGATTTTTAACACTCATTATGTTTTATATATCTTTCCACTTCAAGAAATACAGATCTGAATAATCACTTAAGTCAATCAACAAATATTTTTTTGTGTACCCGCTATGTGGCAGTCGTAGAATTAGGCACTAGGAAGCATCAGCAAACAAGAGAAATATAATCCCTACCCTTGGGGAACTTGGAGGCTAGCAGAGAAGAAAGGTGGTGAATCAATTATGGTGAATGTGACAATTAATATGGAGACATGCAGAGTGCTAAGGAAACATGTAAGAAGAGTTCCTGATTACCTGGGGAGGTTTAAGGAACTGAAATTTAAATTGAAACCTGAAGAATGAATGGAAGATAGCTAGGAGGAGGGGAAAGAATGCTTTTTAGATTCTTGCTACTCAAAAGTGTGGTCCACAGACTAGCAACATCAACTTCAGCTGGGAATGTGTTAGAAAGGCAGATGATTCATATACACATTGAAGATTCAGAGTCTCTTCTGTGGACAGTTGGAACCCATCTGAGAGTTAGAAAGAAGTCCAGCATGAGAGAACAGTGATAGAGTCGAGGCTGGACAGGAGGTGGGAGGTCAGTCATGTAGGATTTTATATATGCCCTGCATGTGTATGTGAGGGTGTGTGTGTGACCGTTTGGGGGACAGATTCTTTTTTTTTTTTTTTCTCTAATGTGAAATTTTTGTTGTACATTATTGTTTGTCAGTCACCATATAAATGCATCCCTTCACCCCTCGTACCCACCCTCCACCCCCCTTGCCCCTGGTAACCACCAAACAGTTCTCTCTGTCCGTGTGTTAGTTTATCTTTGGGGGAGAGATTCTTATTCACAGTGTATTGGGAAGCCATTGATGGGTTTTTTTGAGGAAGAATGACATGATCAGATTTGCTTTAAGATATCACGGTCCTCATCTTGACTTCTCAGTAGCATTTGACACAGTTGATCACTGGCTCTTCCTTAAAACACTTTTATCCCTTGTGTTTCAGGACCGCTTTCTCTCTTGGTTCTTCTCCTGCCTCCCTGGCTATGCCTTCTCAGTCTCTCTCGCTGGTGTCTTCTCGTCTGTTGATTTCAAAACATTGGAGTGCCAAGGGCTTGTCCTAGGACATATTTCCCCTCTACCTACACTCTCAAGGTGATCTTATCCAGTACTATGGCTTTAAATACCACCTATTTGCTGATGACTGTCATTTACTAAGATAAATGCATAAGGATGTTCATTGTGTCACTTTTTGTAATAACTAAAAACTGGAAACAACCTAAGTGTCCGTCAGTAGAAGAGTTTTTATCGGGCATCCAATGATGGGATGCACTGTACTCGAGATAAAGAATGAGGTAGAGATCTGTGTAAAAGGAGATAGAACTAAATATATAAACAGATATGTGACTATATACAAACAAATTTTTTTGTATGTGGGAAGAAATTCAAGAAACTGTTAACTGTGGTCCTTTTGTTTTCATTGTAGATTGTACACTAAATCCATAAAAAGTGAAACTCTACTTTGTCTTATTTTTTGCCTTATCTATATGGTATCTATTTGCCCTTTCTTTTATTTTTAATCTTTCTCAGTTGTGTCCCTTGTAGATTGCATAGACTTGAATATTTTTTAAACCAATTAGAAATGCATTTTCCCATAATAGGTTGGATCACTGCATATTCATTTGTTGTCATATTGGATGTACTTGGTATTATTCTTGTCATCTTATTTTGTATTCTCTTTCTCTTTTTTGCTTCTTTGCTATTTCCTATAACCTGTCATATTTGTCAACATTTGTCTGTCTTTTTTGTTTATATCATTATCTGATATCACTTTTTCTGTTTTATTTTGAGTTGTGTTTCCACTCTATTTATTGGTGCATTTCTTCAGGAATATCAATTAGCCATATGTTGGATCTTCATTATCTATCCTTTACATTTATCATCTCTTTGATTACATTCATCTCTCAAACCTCTGTTCCACATCAATGGTTTTATTTTCTGAGGTGTAAATTTAAAAAATTCCTTCTGATTGCCATTTTAATAGTGCTATGGCATTTTTCTTATTCTTTCTTAAATCTATCAATCTCTTAAGAAAAGTCTAAGTCTTGTCTTATGTGAACTTTTGTTACTTGTTTTGTGAAAGCATTTAAAAAATTTTCTTGCCAAAACAAAGCAAATCTTTTCTAAGATATTTTTTGATTTCTATAATAAATCTTTTTCAAAAGGATGTTCTTCATATAAATTTTTGATTGCTATATATTTTTCTTATATTTTGCAGACTCTTCATAGAACTTGTATTGGGTTTTTCTGTGTACTCACCTTTGAATGAAGATAGGTCGTTTCTGGCTGCCCAAAGTTAGTACTGAATAGATTTACCTGGCATTTCTTGGCTATTCATCTTGGAGGCATTAGAATACTACTTTTAGATCTTAAGTAGGAGAAACAGAAGATGCAGGTTTATGTTACTAATTTAGTTATTCAGAATCCTGAAAGGTGTTGGGAGTGGGATGGGGCAGGATCTGAAAACTTTGCCTCTATAATTTTTCTCTGTGATTGTTAAAACTATTGTACTAGAGGCTGACCTTTTCCTATTGGTTTTTCTATATGATAAAGATTATTCTAGGCTTTTTTCTGGGCAAGCACGTATATTACATATACATACATCTTACAAAAATGACGTTAAAGATGTTGTTTTGACAGTTTATATTCCTTTAAGGATTTTTATTTTAAAACTGAAAGACAGGCACATGAGTAATTGTTTTGACTTACTATTTCTACTTCTTATAGTTTACAAATCAACTATACAAACTGTGCTTTTATTCGAAAGATTTTATCCAAACTCTCCAAATAGGATAGTGATATTTGAATAGGAAAACAGAAAATTATCTAATAGAAAATGCATTGAAATGCATTTATTATATAATTCAGCATTAACAACAACTCTATATAGTAGATGAAATCATTCCATTTCCCAAACGAAGAAGATGCAGTTCAGAGATTAAGTAACTAGTCCATATATAAGTCCATATATGATAAAAGCTAGGACTCAGACCCAGGTGTCTCTGATTTTAAATGTGGTTTGCATTATATCCCACTGTTTTTTTTTTTTTTTTTTTTTTTTTTTTTATGTGAGGAAGATTGTCCTGAGCTAACATCCGTTGCCAATCTTCCTCTTTTTGCTTGAGGAAGATTGTTGCTGAGCTAACACCTGTGCTGATCTTCCTCTATTTTGTATGTGGGACACCACCACAGCATGGCTTGATGAGTGGTGTGTAGGTCTGTGCCTGGGATCCAAACCCACGAACCCTGGGCCACCAAAGCGGAGCACACAAACGGAACCATTATGCCTCCAGAGATTATATCCCACTGTTTTGTGAACTTGTGAAAGACCCTTTCATTTCTTTCTTGTATACCTTGTTCTGAATACTCACTTTCATTTTATTTTCAGAACCAATCCTGATATAAGCTAGGAAGTATCTGACAAGCTCTAGTTGAATAAACTGAGATAAGCATATTTTCCTCACCCTTGGTGGTTTATATTTGACCCATTGTGACCCAATTTTGGAAGCAAGTTTCTGATTATATTAGAGTGGGGGTTCTATCTTATATTGCTTGTTCCCTTTTAGGAATAGAAATCCTGTTTCTGAGTCCTCGGCCAGGTCTGGGGCCTTGCCTAACTGTGGGAGATGTCCCTGGTGTTAATTACTTAATTACTGAAAGCTTTCGCTGAATACTGCCTGGTTTTGTATTCCCCATCCCTGGTTGCCCCCACTAGAATGTGCTATTGTCCCATGCTAGGCCTTTCTGATGCCACTTGTAGTGCCCCACCACCTGTGGTCTATTGCACTGCATTTGAAACATTGTGTTGTGTCTTCTGGTCTACATTTCCTTCCAGTGTGGGTATCTGGGGCTGACTTTCCCCCACCATCCCCATCTCCTGCATCGTCTGCCATTCCTCCATGGTCAAGTCTAATCCTGGCCCCATCCGCATCCCTTACTGGGTCTTGTTCCTTGCTGCATAGTCCAGGCAATGACCCAAGACATTATGCCAAAGAGCATAAGACTTAATCCCTGTTTGAAGTCTGGCTGGTGATAGGTGTGACAGAAGCACATATATTAGAGCTGTAAGAGACCTTAGCCTTCCCCTAGCCTAACCTTCTCATATTGTGGATGAGGAAACTGAGGCAAAATTTTACACCCCAAATCACGGTTGGTGGCAGAGTTAGAACTAGAAACAATAGTAACCTCAATTAGATTTCTATTATATCTATTTTCAACAAATATTCCATACACCTAAGTAAGCCTTAAACATATTTTAAAAAGTAGATTGGAATGACAAAAAGTTATTTCAGTATGCACTATCAATGTTTGATAAGATATTAGATTAGTACATTTTTGTTTTTATACAGATATACACCCAAAAAGGAATTACTTGGAAATTTATCTGATTTCATAACTGCCAACATATGAAAGCTGGAATTTTTTTTTAAAGCAAAGCGATGTCATTCCACCAGATGTCACTGTTTGCATGTAGCAATGGAGTTACAATGATTAAAAATAAAATTCCCCCCAATCATGTTTTGTAAAAAAAAATTCTATATAGTTATACTCTTATTCTTCTTTAGATTTATTATTTTATTAAGACTACAATCCCTGAATTTTTAAAAGTATTTATTACCTTTGCTCCAGATTTTAAAGATTATACTAAAGAAAATTATTTGTAGATTAGCATCTTCAAGAAGATGAACTCCTAAAGTGTTTTCTAGACCTAGGAACTTGCTTTTCAAACAACATTCTTTGTAAGTTACTGTTTTTTACATTGTGGATTGTGACCCAATAAGTGGGTTGTGAAATCAATTTAGTGGCTTGCTGCAAACACTTAAAAAAAATGTCTGGAGTAGTATTACTTTGGCTAAACTTTTGTACATGAGCACTCTTAAAATTTCCCTGCGAAGCCTCACCCAGGTTTGGTACTCCAAGAAGCAAGGGAAATTTGCTAAGGAAGAGATAGGGAAGATGTGATGGGGAAACTTCTCTGTTAGAGTACCACCAAGCAGAGGAGAGTGTTGCCCGAGGCAGAATGCTTCTCCAAGCTTCACAGGGTGGAACTCACGGTCCACCCTGTGAAGTGAGCTCACGGTCACTTTTGTGGAACTCACAGAAGATGTGTGCAGAGATGTTTTATGAGTGTTCTCAGCTTAGAGCAAAGGTTTTCCAAACTTCTTTGACAGCAACCTACAATGAGAAGTACATTTTATATCTCTGGCGCCATGGGAGACTGATGTTGACTGGGAAGGAGGTTTGAACTCACTCGGAGAGAGGTGGGCTTGTTTCCTTATTCAATCCCCTCAGTGATAATAGCAATAATGATTGTAATATCAACAACTTACTGGGCATGTAGTATGTTCAAACTCTTCACACATATTATACCTAAGCATTAGACCCTAAAAGACCCGATCACCGTTGCCATTCATAGACGAGGAAACAGACACTTAGGAGGGAAAAGTGACATACTCGACATAGCGCCCCACGTGGCCAAACTGGGGCTTAAATCCTGGTGTTCAACTTCATTCCAAAGACTAGCTCTTCCCACTATATCAGTGATTTTTAGGTTTCCCCTGAGGATAAGGACCACCTGGAGTGTTTTATAAGTGTATCAATTCTCAGGCTCTATCCTGAACCTACTGAATTAGAATCTCCAGAGGAGGGATCTGGAAAGCTGTAGATTTAATAAGCATCCCGGGATATACTTATTATCAGGCTGTTTTAGGAAAGATTGTAGTACGTCAGTGGTTCTCGAACTTCATTATGCATTTGAATCACCTGCAGGGCTGGTTAAAACACAGGTGGGGCTCTGCCCCACACCCAGAGGTTCTGATTCATTGCGTGTGATGGGGCTCAAGAATTTGCACTTCTAGCAAGTTCCTATGTGATGATAATGATGCTGGTTAGGGAACACACTTTGAGAACCACTGCGGTATATCTTGCTGACCCACGGTTCTCAGTTCCCCAGGATAGGTCTGGGACAAGCTTTGGCTGTGGGACTTTTCTTGGTCAGCCAAAATTCAACAATACTTATTCAGTACCTACTACATTTGCATCCATATGAGACAGAAAATGAATAAGAATCACTTTTCCCCCTAAACCAGCCTATGATCTACTGTGGAAAAGATATACAGAATAAAGTATAGTATATTTTATAATGAAAGAGCAGATCAAATGCAGCAGGAAAACTAGGGAGGTAACGATGAATTTTGAATGGGCAGAGGGGCATTTGTAAAGGTCTCACGGAGAGGTTGAATCTGAAAGCCTGTTTTAATCATTTCCATAATCACACTGTACTGTAACTTGGTTTGCCTGTCTCCTTTATTGCCCCCATAGTAGTCTCAGCACTTAGGACACCTTTTTGCAAAGTGAATGCAGTTGGACAGGGTGTTAGGGGAGGGAAGTAGGATTGGTAGGGTAGATGGTGCCCAGACTGTGGAGGACCCTGACTGCCAGTCTCAGGAGAGGGGCAGGAGAGGGGGTGACTGATGACACCTCTGGCAGGGGTATATAGCATGGATTAGAGGAGGGAGAGTCTGGAGGTAAGGGACCAGCAAAGACGTTATCATGGGACTCAGGTGAGAGAAAATGTAATGGCAGGAGAGACATTCTGGAGGCTGAAGGAACAGGGCAAGTCATTACTGTTGGGAGTGACAGAGAGGTTGGAGATGAAGAGATTTCAGTCTGAACCACTGAGATGGTGGTGTTTTCCAAAGAGTAGAACTCTAGAAAGGATTGGTTCTTTTCTCTGGAAATCAAAATCTGGAGAAAAATTTCAAAGTCAGTGATTCATCTTTGTCATACAGGAACAGTTGCTAACTTTGGTAGCCTTTCTGCTAAGGCCCATTCATGTCTGCTAGAGCTATGCACTCTAAAATGTCCAGTGACTTCTTTCACTTTCCTTCCAACCAACCACAATTTCTATTTCTTTAGTGAGCTATTGGAACATGAAAGGGCAAAAGACAATAAGATGTGAATGACTCTTACTACCTTGTTTTTGGCTTAGGGTCAGGTAAAAACACAGCAGTGCCTCAAAGTAGCTTCTTAAGTCACCCTCTCCTCCCTGATCTTAGAAATACTTTACTGATCTTGATGTATATAGTCTCCTGGCTCATTATTCTAGCCAATAGACCTTACCCTATTCTTTTGTTTTCCCTGGATATATCGGTCAAAATTTAGTTGCAGAAAACCAAAATATTTTTGGCTATTTTAAACAAAAAGTGATTTAGTAATGGGAATTCAATGCTTACAAAGTCAATGGAAAGATTGGAAAAATGGGCCCTAGGTAGGGAGGGCTTACAGAGATGACTCACACAGCATGCTTAACTGGCTGCCAAGGTTGCTGCTCCTTCTGGCATAGTCCAGAAGGCGGGAAATCTAGAAGACAATGCTGGCAACATAGCACCTTAGCTGAGTCAGGGATCATGTGGTCTCTACTGTCACCACTTTTGACTCTGAATCCACACTATGTCTGTTTGATATGCTCACTAGCAAAAAAAAAAAAAAAAAAAAAAGGCAACCTATAAAAGAAGTAATTGGAACACTGCTACAGAAGAACTCAACGTTGCCATGACTGCTTGCCAACAGAAACATCAGAACCTTCTTCCTTCCAAGTTGTATGTGAGTGCATCTGCTTAAGCGTATCCTAAATCACATTGAGGACACTGGCTGCAGGAAAGTTTTTACGTCTCCATCCTCAGAAGGAAAGCATATTAGAAGGAGGGTGGATTTTATGTCGAGTAGCAGTCTACTGTATTCACTGTGTTGGGAGTTGAGCTTTATTTTCTACTCGAATTCAGATGTTGACTGGGTGAGATAGGAAGATTTTTCACATGACTCTACTTTGGCAAAGCCCTACCTTCTCCAGCCAGGCTCTGGGTGGGCCTGTTTTTTAAGAGCTAGTATGATGGGATCTGAGGGTTTCGGCATATTATGAAGTAATTAAAGTCAGTTGGGTGTGTGTGTGCTTAGTCTTAACATTTGGTGGCTCATAAAATGATTGTCTGTTTATATAATGGTATACCAAAAAGCTAGAGGGAACACTGACTCTAGATACTGCCATGTGAAATTGACATTGTTATATAGTCTGTGTAGGGCCAATTTATACTCATTTATATTTCTTTTACAGTAAGTGCTGCAGCACAAAAGTTTATTTTCAAGCAGTCTGTAAGTCAGGCATTAATGACACGTTTTGCCTTCAAATTTTGATTTACCTCATCTTTTTGATTTAATTAAGGCTTTTGTTGATAAGCTTTGAACCTCCTGTATATATCCTTATATATATACATAGTCTGTAGCCTAACAGGGAAGACCTGATGCTGTAACAGTTCTCTCTTCCTCCTGGCAAGATATAAATCAAGAAGAGAAAACTTTAACGTGAGAAAGCAGTTCTGTTTAGGCTGACGCTTTGCCTCAGTCTAAGAAATGAAACTGTTTCCCGTGAGCTTGGAGTGGGGAGCAGGTTAGTGATCAGAGGGGAGAGAATTTTTACCTCTTTTATAATCAGGCTTTCATAGGGTGAATCTATGATTCCAATATAATAAACAAAACCATCATAAAGCTCACTACTGAAATGTATTCAGAACCAAACATGAATTATTTTTAAATTATTTCCCGTTTTGGATAATCTGACTTCTGCACAGTTTCTGTTTGGTACAGATATCAAACGTCAATTTGTTTATTTCAGTAGAGATATGAAATGAGAGCAAACATCTTTTGCTTTATCAATGACTTAAAAAACAAATTTATTTTTTTTAATCACACTGCAGAATACTGCAAGGAATTCCTGCTATGGGTGACAATCAAGAATATGTTGCTGTCCTTCCAACAACACCAGGGATACCGCCTGGATTGACACCAGACACTAGACAGCATGCTCACAAACCAGAGCTACAACTCTTGGGAGAGGAAGTAAGAATTTCCTATAGTATTAGTTTTCCTTACCTCACAAGTTCTCAAACTTTTTCGTTTCAGGACCCTTTTTACACTCTTAAAAATTATTGAGGACCTCAATAATTATTTATGTGGGTTATATCTATTGAAATTTAAAATTTTGAAAATTAAAACTGAGAAAATGCCAAGATGTTTTTTATTAAATTTTATTTAATTTATTTAATATAACATATATATTTAAATAAATATATATTATTAAATAAATAAATAAATATATAAATAATAAATATATATTTAATATAATACAAAATAATTTAACTAATATAAAATTTTATTAAAATTAATAAAGTCATATATGTTAATATACATAATATACTTTTATAAAAAATAATAATTTTTTTACACAAAATATTTGGTGTGAAAACTAGGGTTTTTTTCCTTTTTGCAAATCTCTTTAATGTCAGCTAAATTCTTTTGTCTGCTTCTGCACTCTATTTTGTGGTGGTCTGTTTTTGTTGAAATATATAAGGCAAATTCTGGTCCCACACAGATTTGTAGTTGGAAAAAGAAAGATTATTTTAATAGCTTTTTAACATAATTATGAATATTTTCCAAAACTTATCAAGTGTTAGTTTCCTGAAAGTTAGTTGTGAGACTTCCGCTTCTGGGGAAGATAGAGCAGAAGTACTTTTCCCGGTTCTTCCTGCTAAGCACAACCAAGCCCCTGGACGTTGTAAACGTAAGAAGCCTCTGAAAGGTGGAGAGAATGAGGCACACACACCAGGAACCTTGGGACCCAAGAAATGATGTGGTGCTGAGTCAGTTCCTTCGGTTTTCTTTTTTGCTTCATATAACTTATACTGGGAGCTGAAAAATTGGTAACCTAGAAACAAAAATAGGTAAAGACAAAAAAAAAGTCCCAATAAAACCTGCTCTCTCTAGCCAAAGACCCAGGGAAGAGGCAGCCCAGCAAGACAGGAAACTTTTATTTATTTATTTATTTATTTATTTATTTATTTTTGTGAGGAGATCAGACCTGTGCTAACATCTGCCAGTCCTCCTCTTTTTTGTTTTTTTTGCTGAAGAAGACTGGCCCCGGGCTAACATCCGTGCCCACTTTCCTCCACTTTATATGGGACGCCGCCACAGCATGGCTTGACAAACAGTGCGACAGTGCGCGCCCAGAATCCAAACCAGCGAACCCCAGGCCACCGCAGCGGAACGCGCACACTTAACCGCTTGCGCCACCGGGCCAGCCCCGACAGGAAACTTTTAGACAATAAACTCTCTACTCTAGACAAACACCACAGAAAAACCTGTGGCCCCATACTCACTCCCACCAGTAGAGGCCTAGTGGGAAATCTAGACTTTTACTCTTGCCAGAGTGTAATGAGGCACTCTAACACTCCTGTGAGGGTGGCGTCAGAGAAGGCGAGTGTGGAGCTGGGACTTTCATCTTAACAGAGTAATGATGAGGTTTCCCCTCCATGGTATCAGTTGAGACCACATGGAGATCCTGGACTTCCATCTCCACGTGGCAGTAATGAGCCACTCCTCTCCCTCCCACTCTGGGGGTATCAGAGAAGGCCTAGTGGAGTGTCAGCTAAAATAGGTCTAAAAAAGATCCAGAGTCTCATAGCATGATACTGAAAATATCCAAATTTCAATTGAAAATCACTAATGATACAAAGAGCTGGGAAAATCTCAAACTGAATGTAAAAGACAATCAATAGATGCCAACACTGGGATGACAGAGATATTAGAATTATCTGACAAAGATTTGAAAGCCACTATCATAAAAATTCTTCAATGAGCAATTATGAACACACTTGAAACAAATTTTTAAATTTGTTTAAAATAGAAATAGAAAGTCTTAGTAAACAAATTTAAGATATAGAGCAGAAACATGAAAATTTTAGAATTGAAAAATATAACTGAAATAAAAATCTCAGTGGATGGGCTCAAAGGGAGAATGGAAGAGACAGGAAAGACTCAGTGAACTTGAAGGTAGAACAATAGAATTTATCCAGTCTGAACAACAAACAGAAATAGACTAAAAATGAAAGTTAACAGAGCCTCAAGGATCTGTGGGAATATAACAAAAGATCTAACATTTGTGTTATTGCAGTCCTGGAAGGAGAAGAAAAAGAAGAGGGGTGACTGAAAAAATATTAGAAGAAATAATGGCTGAAAAATTCCCCAATTTAGCAAAAGACTTAAACGTATTCAGGACGCTGAGCAAACTCTGAGGAGGAAAAATCCAAAGAACTCTGTACCAAGCCACATAATAGTCAAACTTCTGAAAACTAATGCTAAAGAAAAAACCTTGAAAGCCACCAGAGAGAAACAATATGTGACCTACAGGAGAAAAACAATTTGAATGGCAGTGAATTTCCTCAGAAACTGTGGAAGCCGGAAGTCAGTGGCAGAACATTTTTCAAGTGCTGAAAGAAAAGAACTATGATTCCAGAGTCCTATATCCAGAGAAAATATCCTTCAGGAATGAAGGGGAATCAAGACATTTTCAGATGAAAGGAAACTGAGAGAATTTGTCTCCAGGAGACCTACCCTAAAAGAATGGCAAGAGGAAGTTCTCTAAACAGGAATAAAATGATGAAAGAAGAAAGCTTGGAATATCTAGAAGGAATGAAAACACGTAAAGCAAAAATATGGGTAAATGCAGTAGAGTTTCCTTCTCCTTTTGAGTTTTCTGAGTTATGTTTGTCAGTTGAAGCAAAAATTATCATATTGTTAAATGTAATTAAGGAAATGTTTAAGACAATTATATTATAAATGGAGAAGGATAAAGAGACATACAGGGAGGCAAGATTTCTACACCTCACTTGAACTGGTAAAATGATGACATCAGTAAACTTTAATAAGTTATGTTTATATAATGTAATACCTAGAGCAAAGCTAAAGAGCTGTACAGAGAGATACACTCAAAAATATCATAGATAAATAAAAGTGGAATTCTAAAATATGTCCAAGTAACAGGAAGGCACGAAAAAGAAAACAGAGAAACAAAACAAAGCAGAGGGAATAAACAGAAAACAAAAAATGAAATGGCAGACTAAATTCCTAACTTAAATGTAAATGGTCTAAATATACCAGGTAAGTAACAGAGATTGCAGAGTGGATTAAAATACATGGCCCAACTATATAGTGTCTACAAGAAACTGACTCCCAATGTAATGATATAGGGATGTTGAAAGTAAAAGGGTAAAAAAAGATATACATGCAAACATTAATCAAAGAAAGCAGGAGTGGCTATATTAATATCAGATAAAGTAGACTTCCAAGCAAATAAAGTTATCAGAGACAGAGAGAGGCATTATATTATGATAAAAGTGTCAATCCACCAGGAAGAAATTACAATCTTAAAAAGTGTATGCACCAAACAACAGAACTGCAAAATATGTGAAGCAAAAACTGATAGAACTGAAAGGAGAAATAGGCAATTCCACAATTATAGTTGGAAATTTAACCCCTCTCTAAATAGTTGATAGAACACGTAGACAGAAAATCAGCAAGGATATAGAAGAATTCAACAACTCCATCAACCAACAGGATCTAATTGAAATTTATAGAACACTACACCCAACAAGAGCAGAATACACATTCTTTTTATGTTCCAACGGAATATATACCAAGATAGAGCAAATCCAAAATGGAATCAAACTAAAGATCAATATCAAAGATAACAGAAAAATCTCCAAATGATTGGAATCAAAACAATACATTTATAAGTAATTCATGGGTTAAAAAGGAAATCTCAAGGGATTTGGGAGAAAACATTGAAAATCAATTGAAAAAAAAAAAAACATCAAAATTTGTGGAACACGGCTAAGCCAGTGCAGAGAGAGAAATTTATGGCACTAAATGCTTATAATAGAAAAGAGAAAGTATCAAATCAATAATTTAAGCTCCCATCTCAAGAACCTAGAAAAAGAAGAGCAAAATAAACCCAAAGCAAGCAGAAGGAAGTAATAATAAAGAGCAGAAGTCAATGAAATTGAAAACAGAAAAACAATAGAGAAAATCAATGAAACAAGGAGCTAGGTCTTTGAAAAGATTAATAAAATTGATCTCTAGCAAGACTGAAAAGGAAAAAAAGAGAAACAACTTAAGTTACCAATGTTAGAAATGATACAGGAGCTATCACTACAGATGCTTGCAGACATCAAAAGAATAATAAGGGAATACTGTGAACAACTTTACACATATAAATTTGACAACTTAGATGAAATGGAGCAATTCCTCAAAAAACACCAACTACCACAACTAACTCAATATGAAATAGATATTTAAATAGCCCTATAACTATTAAGGAAGTTGAATTCTTTTTTTTCAATTTTTTACTGAGGTCATAATGGTTTATAACATTGTGTAATTTCAGGTGTACATTATTATTTATCAGTTTCTGTATAGACTGCATCGTGCTCACCACCAATATTCTAATTTTTGTCCATCACCATACATATGCGCCCCTTTACCCCTTTACCCCTTTCGCCCAACCCCCCACCCCTGGAAATTGAATTCTTAATTTGGAAAACTCTCCTCTCAGCCCTCTGGAAAACAGTTTGGCAGGTTTATTTATTTTTTAAACTGAACATGCAACTACTACTCAGCAATAAAAAGGAATGAATTATTGATACATGCAACTTACAAGGGTGAATCTTCAGAGAATTATGCTGAGAAAAACCAATTCTAAAAGATTACATACTGTATGATTTCATTATATAACATTCTTGAAATGAGAAAATTATGGAAATGAAGAACAGATTAATAGTTTCCAGGGTTTCAGGATGGGGACAGGGGTGAGAGTGTCTGTAACAGGACAGCATGAGGGATCATTGTGATGACGGAAATGTTGTCTTGACTGTATCAATGTCGATATTTCGTTTGTGATATTGTACTATAATTTTGCAAGATGTTACCTTTGAGGTAAACTGGGTAAAAGAGAAACTTAGTTAAAAAGAGAATATTAAATGATAATGTGTACAGCTAGAAGAGAATGTATTAAAGGATCATTTGTATAGCTAAAAAGGTTTGTTGCAATTGAAATCTGAAACCATATCAATGACTTTTTCATACCTCATTAAAATCTATTGGTTTATTTTGTACTTTGAATGGATTTTATACCTGTTCATGATTTTGTAACATCATGTGTTGGTTATTTGGAAAATATTGTTCACCAAGTTATGTAGATCTTCAAATGTTGACACATTTCACTATATATATTATCAAAATATCTTATTTTTAATATTATCAGAAAAATGTTTTAGTATTAGGAACCTGGCAAGCTCGTGATGAAGGACACAAATTTTCCAAAATTCTAGTTTTTGCTAAAAGCTTACATTTTTTAATGGCCACAAATACTCTCCATGGTTTTATTTGAAATGACAAGTTTGCTTCATTCATTTTTCAAGAAAATACTTGCCACATACTCAAGTCTGAATAACCATAGTTTGGTGTTTGTCCTTTCAAATAAAAATGATGGCAAATTCAGTTCACAACTCAAGCAATAGCACATGTGCTTTTCCTCAAAACCATGATCCTACCTCACTGTGGCCACAGAGACCCTTAATGTGTACTTCTCCTTCAGTCGCATTGAGTATTAAAAACATGTGTACTTAAAAATTGGGATTCAATAATATTAACAATTTTTCTTGCTTCCTGCCAGGCATTTTTAGGGTGCCGCCGCCTTAATTCATGCTAAGGCACAATTGGTTTTACCCAATACATTTTTTTACACTATCAGTGCAAATTTCAACACAGTGAAAAAGGTCAATAGCCTCTTAGTATTGTTAAAGAAATAGTTTTCAAGTGTGGAAAGGTCTGGAAAAGTCCCTGGAAAAGTTCTTGAGGCTCTCCAGTGTCTCAGACCATATTTTAAAAACTATTGTTTGTCCTTATGTTTCATGTATATGAAGCTTAATTTACCCCTGACACAAATTTGCGTTCTCTCTCTCTTTTAGTGAACAGAATGTTCTGAGCTTGGTCTTCAGAGTGAGCAGGAGTTATTATATTGTGTTGTAAACACATAGTAACCGTAGGGGCTGTGCAGGTACTGTTGTATGAAATTAACCTGGGTTGCTTTATAGTTAGTAATTCAGTTTGCTGTGCAATCTCTACCCTTTTGTCAGGTTCTAGCAGCCACCAACACTGCTGTTTCTAACCATTTTCCTCTGTCTCCTTTTAGAAAGTTCTGAGCATTGCTGGCGAAACAATTTACCATGACGAGTGTTTATTCACTAGTTTAATTTGATAAATTCAGTCCTGAAGGTGCCTCCGTGTTTCTCCTTGAGAGCAAAGTACTGCTGTTAGCGATAGATTTTCCTCTCTTCCCACTTGGAGGCTTGTATCCTGCTTACTTCTAGGGGAATGATTTTATTCTGGATGCTTAAGCTGCTGGAAGTCTATCTACTGCATGAAAGAAGTTATTGTATTGTACATGACATATCATTTGATTACCTGAAATCTTAATTTCTAGGTGATCTTTGGGAGAAAAGTTGTCAGCTGAGTTTGGAAGAGTTTATTCGTTTTTTAGCAAGGACTTCTTGGCTCTAGGTCTGTACAGCAGAAAGGGATGCAGTGTGCCCAGCAAAACAGAGGATGAGTGAGATGGAAACATGATTTTGAATACTTATGTTCGACAAATTAACCTGGCAACTGCAAAATCCGCTTTCTCTGAATACTCTGTTGATAGATAGGAAGCTCGTGATCAAGTGTACGGCATAGTTGAAGTATATCTGACTAGAAATAAAAGTGGTCAAAACTCAGCGTCACCTTATCATTGTGACTCTATTTATTGGGTTTGGGTCTTTGTATTTACTCTTGAAAATTTGTGTAACACCCACGCTCCAAGAGATGTCACCGTTAAGGTTTCATAGTTAATGCTAGAATAATGCTTGTGAGCTAATGCTCTAAAATCATTTGAGCTCATTTTTCTGGTGAAGGAAGTCTTTTTGGGGAAAATGCATAGTCCAATTAAATATTATTAAAAGTCAATGAAAATATTAAAGAAAACATAATTACCAATAGCACCATGGATTCAAACAGTTATTGTTTTAAAAATCTTACCACATTTTCTTCCAGCTCTTGTCATGAGTGACTGATTAATTTTTTACCTCCAACTATTTTTAAAAATTATTTTTTCTTATATTGTTTGCTTTGTTATTTTCCTATTATTTTATTGAAATAAACTTCATTTTTTGGAATAGTTTTAGACTTACAGAAAAATTAAAGACAATATGATGTTTCCCATATATCACACACCCTGTTTCCCCTATCATTAATATAATAGTGGGTTCAATAGTGGCCCCAAAAGGTATGTCCAAGTCCTAATCCACAGTACTTATGAATGTGACCTTATTTAGAAGTAGGGGTTTTGCAGATGTAATTAAGAATCTTGGGATGGATCATCCTGGATTTAGGGTGGGCCCTAAATCCAATAGGACTGGTGTCCTTATAAGAGGACAATGCCACGTGAACACACAGACACACAGGGAAGAAGGCTGTGTGACAATAGAGACAGAGATTGGAATGATGCAGCTGCAAGCCAAGGAATGCCAAGGATTGCTGGCAACCACCAGAAGCTAGCAAGAGGCAAGGAAGGATTCTTAGCTAGAGCCTTCAGAGGAAGCATGGACCTTGATTTTGGATTTCTAGTCTCCAAGACTGTGAGAGAATACATTTCTGTTGTTTTAAGCCATACAGTGGTGGTTTGTTATGGCAGCCCCCGGGAAATGAATACATCTTACAGTTGTATGGTACATTTGTTAAGATCAATGAACCAATGTTTATACATCATTAATAACTAAGATCCATACTTCATTCAGATTTCCTTAGTTTTTATGCAATGTTCATTTTCTGTTCCAGGATGCCATCCAAGATACCACATTACATTTAGTTGTCTCCTTAGGCTTCTCTTGGCTGTGACAGTTGCTGAGACTTTCCTTGTTTTTGATGACCTTGACAGTTTTGGGGAGTACTGGTCAGGTATCTTGTAGAATGTCCCCCAGTTGGGATTTACCTGATGTGGTTTTAGGAGGGAGACCACTAAGGTGAAGTGCCATTCTCATCACATCATATCAAGGGTACATCTTATCAACGTGACTTATCACTGTTGGTGTTAATCCTGATCACCTGGCAAAGGTAGTGTTTGCCAAGTTTCTTCTTTGTCAAGTTTCTCTTTTTTTCCAACATTTTCCATACTCTACTCTTTGGAAGGAAGTCACTGTGTGCAGCTTACACTGAAGTAATGTGGAGTTATGCTCCACCTCCTTGAGGGTAGAGTATATACAAAAATTGATTTGCATTCATCTGTGTAGGAGATTTGTCTATTCTTCCCATTTATTTATTTATTCAATTATTTATTTATATCAATATGACTCATGGGTATTTATGTTATACTTAGAGTTGTAATCCAATACTGCTTTATTATTATTATTATTTTGCTAAAATTGTTCTAGCTTTGGTCATTGAGACCTCCTTCAGTTGGCTGCTATGTCCCTTTGACATACCCTATCATTGTGGGATCTTTTTTTTTTTATGACTTTCTTAATTTCTGGCAATACAAGATGCTCCTGGCTCATGTTGTGTTTTTCCTGCCCCAGTCCATAGAATAAGCCATTTCCACAAGAAGGCCTGGTTCCCTTTACTAGAGAATGTACTTAGAAACCAAGATGTGGGCATTGGTGTGCTTGTTGCTCCCAGGGCATTGCTGCTTCTAGGCCTTCTCAGCTGACTCAGCCAGGAAGTATATGTGTGTATCCTAACTCCTGTAAATATACATATTTAAAAATATTTCTGTATGTAACCATGTGTGTCTAAATTAAGCTAAACGTGAGTTCATACTGATGTCTTCCACTCTAATCCATCACCACATGGATCCTTCCAGCCTCCTCGCTTATGTTAAGACTCCTACTCCAACCATGACAAATCTGGCTCCTACCATCCTCCATCCATTTGCTTAATTGTTCAGTTCCAGTATAGAAGTATTCATGCATAGAAGTGTCAGAATTATTAGCCTATATTCCTGTGGGATACAACTTTATCAACTAAAGTGCAGTGCTATGTATAGTTTCTTTTGCCTTTAGTTTTACATACTCCTTTCATTTCCAAAGTTCCTAAAGTCAGCAACTTTTCCCCCACCGCCTTCAGTGAGGTTGTTTCAGACATTTATAATACAGCCAGATTGTTTTGTTACATTCTGCATTCCATCCTGGGTTTGCTCTTGATCTCCTAAATGATATTTTAAAATTTGCATGCTTTAAGGTTCAGTCTTTGTGCTCAAAGCTCAATAGGTTTTGACAAATGCACAATGTCATATAGCCACAATTCCAGTATCGTACAGAATAGTTTCACCTCCCTAAAAATTCCCCTATACCTGATTAATTTTTATTTGGAAAAAGTTTAAAGAAACAAATAAATAAATACAGAAACTAAACTAAAAAACACAAGGGGAAGTGTTATCAAGAATTTATGTTAACGTTTTCTCATACTTGTTTCAGATTTTCTAAAATAAAAGAAAATTTAAAAGTAATTTAAGTCCTATTGTACTTCTTCCTAATTCCATTTCTCTCCCCTCCTCCTTATCCAAAGGCAATTACTGTTACACCTGTGGTCTTTCATGATTTTATACTTTAATAAATGTATTTGTGACCTTAAACAATAAATACTATAGATTCATTTATATAAATGACATTATTTTGTATGCATCTTGCTAAAACTTGCTTATTTTACTGTCAATACTAAGCTTCTAAAATCCATCTATGGTATGTAATTTTTGTTCTTGAATGGCTTTATAGTGTTTAGTTATGTGAATATACCACATTTTATTCATCTGTTTCTCTATTAATGGACATTTAGATTGGACTTTGTTTTTTGCCATTTCATGTGCTGTATGAGCATCCTTGTACATATCTCTTCATGAACACGTGTAAGAATTTCCTTAGAATACATAGCTGGAAGTGAAAATTGCTGGATCACGTGGCATGCACATTTTCTGTTTTACTAGAAATGGCCATTTTGCCTCCAGTGTGGTTCTCTAATTTCCCCACATCCTTGGCGTCACTTGGAATTGCCAACTTTACATTTTTGCTAATCTGATGGCTATGAAAAGTTCTCTTCCAAAGACCTTCAGAGGCTGTGGAACCAATCACTTCAATTTCTGGGCAACTAGAAGCAATTTTGACAGGAGCTTGGGTTTTTACCTTAGGTACGATTTGATAGTTTCTAACAGCCTTTTATGTTATTTTCAAAGGTGTCTGCTTACCCAGGGTTTACGAAGTTGTTTTGGAATCTAACTTCACCCAAATTCTCTGTTCCAGTATCCGTCGTGAAGGAAACTCTGTATCCGAAATATGAGGTAATATACCGAATGACTTTTCTCTATGGTTGTTGTTCATAGTTAAATTAATTGTCTGATTATGACATTGAATTTTACTGGACAGTTGTGTAAATTGTCAGACAACTATTGCCATAATTAAGAATGATTGGATGGCGCTATCGAAATTCATATATAATAATTATAGTATGTATGTATTATATGTATGTGCATATATACACATATACTTATTAGCCCATACTTATACATGTATACTTATATATATATATTTATAAAAAATGTTGTACTTATCCATGTTACTTTAGCCAGTCAAGAAGAATATTCTGTTTTCTTTTTGAAGGATGTTTTATTTGACTGAGGTGCCGAGATATAAAGCTACTTGGGTTGTTTAGATCTTCATGGTATTTTCATTTGCTTTTAAAAGTGTATTTTTAGTTAATTTAATGTTAAAAATTTTTAACACTACCCAATACAATTGTTAATCTTTTTCTTCTTCCCTTAAAGAGTGTTCACTTGCTCTCATTTTATTTTATACTGATTATTTTAAAAATTAGAAAGATCAAGAGAAGAAAACCCAAATCATCTATTATTCTTCTTCCTCAAGACAATTACTGCCCACTTTTTGGTCCATTTTATTTCATCCTTAAAAATTCTTCCTCCTCTTCCTTATCTTCTTTTCTTTCACCCTTTCCCCTCTTTTCTTCTTTATTTTTTTCGTCTTAAAATAATTCTGTGGGGCCGGCCCCATGGCGTAGTGGTTAAGTGTGCGCGCTCTGCTGCTGGCAGCCCGGCTTAGACCCCAGGCGCGCACCGAGGCACCACTTCTCAGGCCACGCTGTGGCGGCGTCCCATATAAAGTGGAGGAAGATAGGCACAGATGTTAGCCCAAGGCCAGTCTTCCTCAGCAAAAAGAGGAGGATTGGCATGGATGTTAGCTCAGGGCTGATCTTCCTCACACACATACACAAAAAATAAAATGAAATAATTCTGTGATGAACATCATTGTGCATAAATTTTTAATGATATTTAGGATTATTTTATTTGCACAGGATTTTAGGCAGCTTATTAGAACACATATATCAGAGAAAGATAAAAAAAAAGTTAAAGAAATTATGGGGAAAGCATAACAAGGGTAATAGCATAATAAAGTCAGAGGTAAGATTAAATCAAATAAATTCTATTCATATATGCTGTTGTTGCTTGAAATGGGGTCATTAATTTACCTCTTAGTTTTTCTGCAACCAAGGCAGGGATGGAATCACATTCATATTTGACCTACTGATACTATGTGTGTGGAATGTTAATACTGAAACACCCTTATATTTCTTGGATTACTTGATTGTGGTGTATTATTCTTAAATAGCATGTTGAATTCTGATAGGCAATATTTTATTTTTATTTTTAATATATACTCATAGTGAAATATGTATGTAGTATATTTTTTTCCTCTGTTGTACTCTGCTATCAGGGTTATTCTTGCTTCATAAAGTTAATTGGGTAGCATTTCATCTTTTTTAATATTCTGGAATTGATACAAGGAATAATCTTGAAAATTTGGAAGAACTCATTGGAAACGTGAGCCATTTGGGAAGGTAATTGTTTGACAATTAAAAATTTTTCCTTTCTAATTCTTGGGTTATTCATGTTTACTATTTTTTCTTGAGTTAATTGGTAACGTGTATTCTTACAGAAAGCCATCTATTCGATTGAAATGTATAAGTTATATGCAGAGTGTGTATATATTCTCTCTTCAGTTTTAATCTCCATTTCTAATGTTGCATCATTTTCTTTCAGATTTCTAGTGATATTTTTGAGATTTTTTTCTTCTCTAGGATAGATTTTTTAGCAATTAGTTTAATTTTTTTGGTTTTTTCTCATTTGTTTTCAATTACAAATGTTTTAGTCTCTACTTGTCAAACTACTATTTTCACACCAGTATAAAACCATCCGTTTAATTTTTTTAACAAAGTTTATGATGTATGATCCTCTAGCTGTTAGATGCCATGGCCGGTCAGCCAGAAAAACAAATGAGTTCAACCTACTAACTTTGACCAAAAAACTTTTGGGTTTGTTATTAATTCAACTTTTGCCTCTCTGAATTTTTTTTGCTTCTGTCTTTGAAAATGTTTTGGTTATTGGCTTCCTGCTTTCCATAAAATTTTGACATTTCTTTTTGGCATTTTTCTAATTTCTTGCACTGAAAGTTTAATTAATTTCTTTATCTTCTTTTTAAGTAATATAAATACTTCATAATTTTCTTCTGTGTAAGCCTTTGATCTTATTTCATACATTTTTATAGTGTGTTCATTTATTTTCTAGATAATTTCTATTGTAGTTTTCATTATCTTTTTGATACATATACGGGAAATTTTTTTTAAACTTTTTTGACTTGGAATTATTTTGTTTAAATTTTATTCTTAACCCTTATTAACATAAGAAAATATATTCTTTAGAATACCAATTTCTTGGAATTTATTGATATTTGCTTTGTGGTGTACTGGATGTACCAATAGTATTTGTTAATTCAATCGTGTTATATGCAGTGACCATTGTTACATTGTGGCAGCACTAAGCAGAGCACAGGCTTCGCAATTATACGCTCTTGGATTTGAATCCCACTTAGTTCCTGGATAACCTTGTACTAGTATCTTAGCCTCTTGAAGTCTCAGTTTATTTTGTATGTAGAGTGGGTGTTCTGAGGATTTAATGAGAGACTATATAATGTATTGCCTGATGCATAGTAAGTGCTCAATTAATAATAGATATAGCTGTTGTATTGTTATATTCCATTCTCCTATGGCATATTTCTTTCCTTTGATCTAAAAAACACTGGTTGGAATTTTTCAGTGCAGTTACGTTTTGTCCATTTCTCCAAGTGTTACTGACAGTTCTTACTTTATGTGAGTAGAAGCTGTTTTGTCTTTATTATGAATTCAGCACTGTTTATTCTTTATTATCGATTTTAGATGACCCACTTTGGCCGAGTTAACGCTAGCATTCCACTCTAATATGGCCAACCCTGTGTTCTTTTCTGTTTGTGTTCGGGAATATTTTCATTTTACTCCTGTCTTTGTTGTGTTTTTTGTTTGTTTTAAATGAGCCGTATAAGAAGCATATGGTTAATTTGGTCTTACTAGTCTTATTTTGTGGTTTCTGTCTTTTAAAAATTTTCTTTCTATTCTGTCTTTTGTTAAATTACCATTATTTTCTTTAGCAGTATTATTGTCTGTGCCGTTTTCAAAGTGGCCGGGCCTATTAAAATCACTGAAGAACTTGTATGAGTAGTATATGAATGCTTTCGTGTGGAAAAAACTCAAACAATAAAGACGTGTATGGCATAAAGAGCGCTCCCCACCTTGAACGCTGTCCTTCCCCAGTTCTCTTCTCCCTGAAGTTAATCATTGTTAAATGCATTGTGTGTATCGTTTCAGACATTTTCATTTTCATTTATGTAATGTAGGCGCATGCAAGTTAATGTTTTTACGTATGTGGAGTCATGTAATCTATATTTTTCTGCGTCTCTATTTTTTTCACTTAAAAGATACTTGAACATATATCTTTGCACACATATATATTTTTCTATTTGGAATTCCTGGCTAAAGTGTATATGTAACTCAAATCTTGGAAGATTATGGTGTATATTTGCATTTCTTTCTTTTTAGTGTAGTATAGATTTTTCATTTACATAAGAAAATAATATTTTTTTTTGGAAAAAGATGCCATGTGCTAAAATAAGGTTAATAACATAAGGTATATGAAAAGATTGCCTTAATGTAAAAGATTGGCAAATATTAATTTGTGTAAGTACGTGTGGCACCCATGAAAATGTGATGCTCACATCTCCTTCAAGAGAATCTGTTGAGAGGAGCATACTTGACTGCTAGCCTCCAACTGCTGTCCTGTAGATCTACCACGGTGTTCCCTCAGAGGCTCTTCTTCCTCTGGGCTGCTCCCGGCCAGTGCCTGAGCACAAGGGGCTTGCCAGAGCTGACCCATTCCTGCTTGATGTGGAATTGTTTTAACAGGCAGCTTTGGCTCAGGGACTTTCCATCTGCCTAGCTGACTCTTTCTCAGAACTTCTCTGTGGTCTGAAGCTCTTCCTACCCAATCCTTCCTTTCTCTTCCCCTTTCACAGGTGTCACACCTACATCATGGTCTGAAGGCCCCTTCTGCCTACTGCTGCTTCTCTTTTTATGCTCCACTGGTAGCATCTGCTTCTAACTGAACTGACACAGTAGGAGAGTCTGTAACATGAGTGCAATGTTTTCCAAACTACTGTATTATGTTTCTAAAGTATGGGCATGTATTTTTCCGTCTTTGTATATAGGAAAGTATGAATATGGGGAATTGAGAGTGGGCAGAATTGTCTGAACAAAGTCTGAATTGTAGCAAGAATAAGAAGGATTGGTTAGAACTGGTGATGATGGAGTAATCCATTAGAAAGATGTTCTAAAAGTAAATCGATACGGGTGGTTGTTCACACCCAATGACCAGAAGAAAAAGGATCCAACAGGACTTTCTGGCGCAAAAAGAGGGCCCAAGACACTTTCCATGCGCCATAACTGGAATCAGACCTTTGTTCAAAGACTCCTGGTTCCTGTGAATGGGAAATGGTATTTAGATACAAAGATCTGTGTGCCCTACTTTTTTAAAAGCAAATTTAACCTATTTATATATATATATTATGATTATTGATATTTTTTGTTTTATCTTGCCATTTAATTTATGTTTTTATAGACTCTGCCTTTTGTTTGTTTTATATTCTCCTTTTATTCCCTTTCTTAAATTTATCTTTGTTGTTCCTTTTTTAAAAAAATGCAGTGGTCTGGATATAATATATTCTGATTTTATTTTTAGTTTTTCAACTATCTGGATAAATTGTGTTTTATCATCCCTATTTTGGAAGTTATATATATTATTTCTTATTCCTATGGTGGTTTCTCTAGAATATTCATCTTTACCTTTAATCAATATCTTTAATCTATATCTAATGTTAATCAATACCTCTATACACCTGCAGGAAAATGCAATGACTTTAAAACCTTTTAATTCCATTTACCCCTTCTTGATTTAATATGTTCTTACTTTGATATATTTTTAGATTCTTATCTTTTAAAACTCCCAAAACATTATTATTATCATTTTATGCAATATTCTTTATATTTTACCCATGTATTTATCTCTCCCTCTCTCTTTTTTTCCCTAGCATCTCAGACCTTTCTGTCTGAAATCATTTTACCCTTTGCCTAAAGTATATCCTTTAGAATTTGCTTTAAGGAAAGTGGGAGGTCTGCAATCGGTGGAAACCCTTGTTTTTCTTTGTTTCAGATATCTTAATATTACCCCATTCTTGAGGGATATTTTACCTGGGTATGGTATATGTGGTAAATGTTTTCTTTTAGCACACTAATGTTGTTCCACTATTTTCTGGTGTCCGCTATTGCTGTCGAGAAGTGAATCTTAAGTGCAAGTCCTTTGAAGTTAATTAATTCTCTGCTTCCCTGAAAACTGGCTACTTTGAAGTTTTTCTCTTTCTTCCCTAAGTTCCACTATGATGTGTCTAGTTGCAGGTTTCTTTTTATTTATCACACTTTGGAATCATTGGGATTTTTGCATCTGTGGTTTGATGTCTTTCATCAGCTATGGAAAATTTTTAGTTATTATCTCTTCAAATTTTGCCTCTGTCCATTCTCTCTTTCATTTTCTGAGACTTTAATCACATGTATTTCTTTTTTCTCTTGATATTGGACTCTGGGCTATTTCTTTTGATCTATATTATAGTTCAGGTTCATAATTCTTTCCTCAGTTGTTTCTAATATACTGTTAAACTTGTTCACTGTATTTTTAAATTTGGTTTTGTATTTTTCTTTTTAGAATTTGTATTTTTTTCTCTAAATCTATTACATTCTGGTGTTTTATTTCTTTGTGTACCTGTCTGTCTTTAAATGTTTATCACCATATTTAAAACATTATTTTTAGGAAACATTTGAGACCTAGAATGACAGTTCCTTTCTCCAGAGAAAATTTTTTGTCAGAACCTGGTATCTTTACCACTCAGAGACAGCCTTAATCTAAGGTTGAGGCTTGAGTTTATTGACCTCATGATAGAGCCCAGGCTGAAGGTCTACACAAAGGTTGATTTACTTCCATTCACTCTTAATCTGAGGGTGTAACCCTGAGGGTGTAACATCTGTGTAGCCTTAGATACTTGTATATTTTGTATATATTTAATATTATATTTGTGTATAAATAACTCAGGTAGACTCTGGGCTTCGATTTCTGTCACCCTTACCCCAAGAAGCTGCCAATCTGCAGCTCAGATTTGCAGCAGCTTTGGCAAACATCCTGAGAACAAAAGCATCGTTGAATACTGGGCTTACCTTTCCAAGTTCTTGCCTTTTCTTAGATTTTGGCCCTGTATCTCTTCATCATCTTGTTAGCTCTTTGATGCTTTGAAGATTATGTTTTTCATATTACATGTAGCTTTCTGCCCTCAGCAAAATTACTTAGCCTGCCAAAATTAGAAGCAGAAGTCATAATTGACTTTTAAGGTAGCAAAACTATTTCCACTTCCATCTGCATCCCAGCTTTTATTGCATGCCTACCAGTTTCAGCAATATCCCTGGAGTAGAGAAGGAGGATTTTTACATCAGATGTCGTGTAAGCAGTGCTCGCATTCTCAAGGCACATTAGCTTGGGCAGTATCTTGGCAGGTTCCAGCATGCGTACCATGTTCTCTTTTTAAAAAGCAACTATTTATCATTAGTAAGTTCTGCTGTTTTGATATCTGTAAAATACAGTATTAAGGTTTTTGTCCTTGTTATTGTTACAAGCATTATTTTTAATATGTAATAGCTGCTATTCCATCATATTTGAGTATTTTGTGTAGGCATATGACAAAATAATTCCAAAATCTTGTGTTTCACATACTTTGTCTTTGAAGAATAGTGGTGCAAGTGACCAAGTATCTTTCTGCTGCGTCCAGTAATTCTCTTACCTTACATTGTGCTATAGCTGCTATATGAAAATACGACAGAAGAGGATGAACAAAACTTCAGTGCTGGTGCTTCCTAAATTACCCATAGCCTTCTCCATATCTGCTCCAATCTCAGTAATAATTACATGATACTTTTAAAATCTGATTTCCTATTGAATAAATATTTTTTGAATTTGAAATGTTAGTTGTTTGAGACCTGAAAATTTCAGCAAATAAAGCAGCGACATGATTTAATTCATCATGAATCCACCAGGCTATCAAACTGAGATCTTCTAGTTATTTCTATATATCCAAATCACTGATTACAAGATAGAGAAGTAGCACGTTTAATAGTAATCCTAATCATTGCAGCAGTTTACCCTTACAGTAATAAATATACATATATAACTTAATTAACTCATAGAGTTTGAATTATAAAGTGTTTGAGGAGATTTTCATTCCAATTAACATTTAGAATGCTTACTTATATTTGGCAGTGAGTAGTTATGTATTGACAATAAATCCAAATGATATGTATTATTCATAATCCTGATGTTGATATGCTGAATAGATTCAATGCTACCTATGAGATCACAGGCTTGGTGATTGCTACTAAGACTAGGGATGCCAGAAATAATGTGGAAGTATCCGTTTGGCTAAAGGCCAATGCTAAAGCCAAATTGTGGGTTTTAGCCAAATACTAAGGCTGTAGCTGGACTTTGATGCATCTCTGGTTTTCTACAATTCTAACTTTCTATACATTTCTCTTTTGGTAATAATGTTGTACTATGAAGCAACAGTGATAATAGGCTTTTAAAAGTATTCCACTATATAATTTGAAACTATTATCATTTTATCGTAGAGTGTTCAAGCAAGCAGAATTTTAACTGAGAAATTTTCATCTGAAAGCAAGGAAAGTGTCGTTGCTTTAAATCAGTATAGCAGAAGAAGTTCTAGGGTATGTATAATTTTTATTCTGCTATTCTATAATTTTTTCTGCCTACAGCTCAAATATTATTTCTAGTAATTCTGGAAATTATTTCTTAATGCTTCCTCATTCCGGGAAATGCCTCAAAACATTCCCTGGTGTTTTTGCCGAGGACACATTTCCTCTTTTTCAAATATTTTGTCTTAATGACACTCAAAAGATATTATTTACTAATCAATAGCAGGATATCTTCTGTGAGTTTTCCTAAAATTTCTGGTTTGCACTCATTTATCACTTCTTGCCTAGGTCTTAAATGATCAAAGTAACATGTTAATAAATCTTTTCACCAAATGGGGGAATTGTTTATGGCCATGAAACAGAGAATTCTGTAAATGGTGACTAGACTCATGCTTATGACTTTATTATCATTACAGTGCATCCAAATAAGCTAATTAAACAATAAACACAATCAGAGAGAAAAGAGATAGTGATTGAGAGAAGAAGAAAGGTATGAAAATAAAAGTGGCTAAATAAATGCCCTGAATTTTATGGGAGACAAACAAGAAGCAGTTTGTTTTTCTCTCCTTCGTGCCCTCAGCCCTCTCCTTCCCCTGATGATGTTTTGGGATGCTGAGTGCCACACAGTAGAGAGTATTGGTGCCCTGAGACAATCAAATCTCTATTCTAGTAGGATAACCAGGTTAAATATGTGTCTATGCCCCCTTCCTTGTTCCCCATGCAGTCAGGTAATACTTTTCTTTTGGAGGGGATAATGTTTCTATTTAATATAGATCACTCTTTTGCTATTTTCCTTGTAGCACTTACTAAATATTTGTCCTTATGTACGTTTGATCTTTTTATTCCTCACCAGCCTGGGGTCATATCATTCTTGTTCACTGTTTTATCTGTAGCACCTAGAGCAGTGAGCATCACATAAAAGAATTGAACCAGCGAATGGCATTTTCTAGTTTGGAATGCCATTTGCACTTTCTAAACTGTTGTGGTAGCACTGCTTTATACCTACCTGTCAGATATTCCCATTTTTAGTAACCGCTTCTTCCAATCCATCCTCCCTACTGCCCCCTGCTATATTCTGAAAACACAAGAATGATTATGTCACTCATGTCTCAACAAACTGAGTAACCCCACCTACCAAATAAAGTCAGAGAGCTCACTAAGCCTCATGACCTGGCCTCAACTCTATTTTCTATCCTCCCTCCCGTTATATCTCTGCTTCCATGTAACCTCACGTACCTGTGTTCTGCCTGCACCAGAGTGCTTGGGGACTAAAATCCCCTGTACTGTGACACTTCGCTGTTCTTGCTAAGCCTCTTCCATTGGCCTGGGACGTTCTCAACCCTTTCTCAGTCTGTGGAAATGTCTCTACCTTTCACAGGCCAGCCCTGAGGCTACCTCTTCAAGCCAGTCTATCCAAGTTCCTTCCCATTGAGAATTGCCCTCTCCCTCTCCCTTGCTCTCTTTACACCTGATTACACCTGATTCACACCATCCTTAGTCATTGCCACAGCTGCTTTGGATTGTAGTTATTTCTTTATGTCTTTCCACCATTATACTGCTGGAGGACATAGAACATGTCATTTTTTTTTTTTTGTACTTTCTACTCTATCCAGTAGATAGTAGTACTTCCCAACTCTTTTAATTTAGTAGCTCTCATAATAAGTGATAATATTTGTGTGGTCCTGTGGAGTAAAAGGTCCTGTGGACCCCTGATTAGAGGTGACTATTCAGGGGACAGTAGCTGCTCCAAGTCCTGTTAGTGCAGCCCCAGGGCTAAGGGGATTATGGCTCATCATATCTGTGCCACATTCACACCAACCTGTGCCACTTGTACCCACCAGAAAGCTTTGGTAAGTGTTTATTATATTAAGTTGCATTTTTAAAAATAAGATAGTTTATATTATTATGCACTTTTCTAAATTAATTTATGGATTTTAAGTTCTGCTCCATTCTGTGAAGTCAGTGAAATGAGTAAGAACCTGTATTTTAATTAGTATTTCTGCATTTCATTAATTAACCTAAACAGTTATCCTTAGCCAACTGTCATATGATATTTTAGTTTACCGAATAATATCTATAGTCGATAGATATTTATCATTTGATTATTTCACAGGTTTTTTTCCTAAGAAAATCTGCATCATTTGAAAATATCCAAAAATGTTTCAGCACACAATCTCCACAATTAAAGGTATGATAAATTTTCAGTTTTTATTATTCAAAAGAAATGTTTATATTTCTAGTAATAATCACGACCTATGCTTTTTTGTTTGCTTTCCTGAAATCACGTAGTCAGTTGATTCATCCAGTCATCCAGAGTTGACTGAAAGTTTGGATTGGAGTGGGCATTTGGTAGACCCTGTAAGATTGTGATTGGGGTGCCAATTTAAGATTTGCAATAGCTCTTGGAGGTGTCTCATATTCGTAGTTTGACTTTACCTGGCATATTATAAATGAAGTCACTTATTAACCTAGACTTGCATTGGGCTTGCAGTTTTAAAGCATTTTCGTGGACACTCGTCCAGTTTGATCTTGAACTTCACAATCTCATGATGAGAAGGAAAGTGAGATAGATATTATCCTTGTTTTATACTTGAAACAGCAAAGATCAGAAAGTAGTAAATGGCAGAGCTAGAACTTAAACCCGCACCTCTTCTTAGCAAATGCAACGTACTTTCCTCTGCACCAAGACTCCACAGGCCTCCTTGAGCAGCTGGGGCTTACCTTCAGTGCAACGGCATCCAGCTCCCAGCTTTTGTTTTTCTCTCTGAAATATGACATCTTCCTTGATTCTCCACATTACTTGCTTCTAACTTGCTTTTTACTGGTTTAACTTTAGCCTGCTTCCTATTTCATTTCTGACATTCTCCTTTCATACTGACTTTTTGATCCTCTGTTTTATATCCCTGTACACTGACACTATCCTAAAGATTTTTTTATTGATATATAATTGACATATAACATTATATTAGTTTCAGGTGTACAACATAATAATTCGATGTTTGTATATATTGCAAAATGATCACCACAGCAAGTTTAGTTAACCTCCATCACCACACACAGTTACACATTTTGTGTCTTGTGATGAGAACTTTTAAGATCTATTCTTTTAGCAACTTTCAAATATACAATAAAGTATTTTAATTATAGTCATCGTGTTGTATGTTACATCCCCAGGACTTATTTATTTTATACCTGAAAGTTTGTGCCTTTTGACTGCCATCACCCATTTCGTCTATCCCCCACTCCCCACCTCTGGCAACCACCAATCTGTCTGTCTTTCTCTTATTTACTTATTGACTTATTTATTTCACTTAGCAAAATGTCCTCAAGGTCCATCGATGTTATCACAAATGACAGGATTTCATTCTTTTCTGTGGCTGAAAAATATCCCATTGTTGTGTGTGTGTGTGTGTATAACATTGTATATGTATATAACATATATATAACATTGTATACATATAACATATATAACACTGTATATATGTTATGTATATGTGTATATACATATATATGTGGATACACATATACATAGCCTATATATGTAACATTGTGTGTGTGTGTGTATATGCATCACATTTTCTTTATCCATTCATCCATTGATGGGCACTTACGTTGTTTCCATTTCTTGGCTATTGTGAATAATGCTGCAGTGTACATAGGAGTGCAGATATCTCTTTGAGATCCTTATTTCATTTCCTTTGGATATACCTGGAAGTGAGATTGCTGGATTATATAGTAGTTCTATTTTTACTTTTTTTTTTTGTGAGGAAGACTGGCTCTTAGCTAACATCCATTGCCAATCCTCCTCTTTTTGCTGAGGATGATTAGCCCTGAGCTAACATCTATGCCCATCTGCCTCTATTTTGTATGTGGCATGCGGGCACAGCATGGCTTGATGAGCAGTGTGTTGGTCTGCACCTGGGATCCGAACCTGTGAACCCCAGGCCACTGAAGCAGAGCACACAAACTTAACCACTATGCCACCAGGCCAGCCCCTCTATTTTTAATTTTTTAATTTTTTGAGGATCTTCCATAGTGTTTCCATAGTGGCTGCACCAATTTACATTCCCACAAACAGTGCACACGCGTTCCTTTTTCTCCACAGCCTTGCCAACACTTGATGTCTCTTGTCTTTTTGATAATAGCCATTCCAACAGATGTGAGGTGCTATCTCCTTGTGGTTTTTATTTGCATTTCCCTGATAATTAGCGATGTTGAGCATCTTTTCATGAATCTGTTGGCCATTTGTATGCCTTCTTTGGAAAAATCTCTATTCAGTTTCTCTGCTCATTTTTTTTTTTTTTAAACAACACCCACCTTTTATTTATTTATTTAGGTGAGAAAGATTGGCCCTGAGCTAACATCTGCTGCCTAGCTTACTCTTTTTGCTTGAGGAAGATTGTCCCTGAGCTAACATCTGTGCCAATCTTCATCTATTTTGTATGTGGGACGTATGTGGGACCACAGCATGGCTTGATGAGCGGTGTGTAGGTCCACACCCAGGATACAAACCCATGAACCCCAGACCACTGAAGTGGAGTGTTCAAACTTAACCACTACGTGACCATCCTCTGCCCATTTTTTAATCATATTATTTGGGTTTTTTGCTATTGAGTTGTAAGAGTCCGTATATGTTTTGGATATTAACCCCTCATCAAGTAGATGGTTTGCAAATATTTTCTCCCATTCTGTAGGTTGCCTTTTCATTTTGCTGATTGTTTATTTTACCGTGTAGAAGCTTTTTAGTTCAATTTAGCCCCAGTTGTTTATTTTTGCTTTGTTGCTTGCACTTTTTGTGGCATATCCGAAAAATCATCACCAAGACCAATATCAAGGACCTTTTCCCTGTACTTTCTTCTAGTAGTTTTACAATTTCAGTTTTTACGTGTAAGTCTTTAATCCATTTTGAGTTAATTTTTGTGAGTAGTGTAAGATAGGGGTCCAATTTGATTCTTTTACGTGTGAATATTCAGTTTTCTCGGCACAATTTATTGAAGAAACTATCCCTTCCCCATTGAGTATTCTTAGCTCCCTTGTCAAATATTAGTTGGCTGTATGTGCATGGGATAATTTCTGGGCTCTTGATTCTGTGCCGTTGGTCTATGTGTCTGTTATACCACTGCTATAGTGTTTTGATTACTATAGCTTTGTGATAAAGTTTGAAATCAGGAAGTGTGATGCCTCCAACTTTGTTCTTCTTTCTCAGGATTGCTTTGACTATTTGGGGTTTTTCATGGTTCCATACAAATTTTAGGATTGTTTTTTCTATTTCTGTGAAAAATGCTATTGGAATTTTGATAGGGATTGTATTGAATCTATAGATGGCTTTGGGTAGAATGGACATTTTATTTATTTAAATTTTTAAATTTTTTTGTTTATTGCAGTAACATTGGTTTATAACATTGTATAAATTTCAGGTGTACATCATTATACTTCTATTTCTGCATAGATTACATCATCTTCACCACCCAAATACTAAGTATAACCCATCACCACACTCATGTGCCAAATTATCCCTTTTGCCCTCCTCCCTCCCCCCTTCCCCTCTGGTAACCACCAATCCAACCTCTGTCTCTATGTGTTTGTTTATTGTTGTTATTATCTACTACTTAATGAAGGAAATCATACGGTATTTGACCTTCTCCCTCTGACTTATTTCACTTTGCATTATACCCTCAATGTCCATCCATGTTGTCAAAAATGGCTGGATTTCATCGTTTCTTATGGCTGAGTAGTATTCCATTGTGTATATATACCACAGCTTCTTTATCCATTCGTCCCTTGATGGGCACTTAGGTTGCTCCCAAGTCTTGGCTATTGTGAATAACGCTGCAATGAACACAAGGGTGCATGTATCTTTACGCATTGATGTTTTCAAGTTCTTTGGATAAATACCCAGCAGTGGAATAGCTGGATCATATGGTAGTTCTATCCTTGATTTTTTGAGGAATCTCCATACTGTTTCCCATAGTGGCTGGACCAGTTTGCACTCCCACCAGCAGTGTATGAGAGTTCCCTTCTCTCCACATCCTCTCCAACACATGTTGTTTCCTGTCTTGTTAATTATAGCTATTCTGATGGGCGTGAGGTGATATCTCATTGTAGTTTTGATTTGCATTTCCCTGATAGTTAATGATTTTGAACATCTTTTCATGTGTCTGTTGGCCATCTGTATATCTTCTTTGGAGAAATGTCTGTTCAGGTCTTTTGCCCATTTTTTAATTGGGTTGGTAGGTTTTTATTGTTGAGATGCATTAGTTCTTTGTATATTTTGGAGATTAAACCCTTATCAGATGTATGGTTTGCAAATATCTTCTCCCACTTGTTAGGTTGTCTTTTCGTTTTGTTGATGGTTTCCTTTTGCTGTGCAGAAGCTTTTTAGTTTGATGTAGTCCCATTTGTTTATTTTTCCTATTGTTTCTCTTGCCCGGTCAGACATGGTGCTTGAAAATATGTTGCTAAGACCGATGTCGAAGAGTGTACTGCCTATGTTTTCTTCCAGAAGTTTCATAGTTTCAGGTCTTACATTCAAGTCTTTAATCCATTTGGAGTTAATTTTTGTGTATGGTGTAAGGTAAGGGTCTACTTTCATTTTTTTGCATGTGGCTGTCCAGTTTTCCCAACACCATTTGTTGAAGAGACTTTCTTTTCCCCATTGTATGTTCTTGGCTCCTTTGTCAAAGATTAGTTGTCCTTAGATGTGTGGGTTTATTTCTGGGCTTTTGATTCTATTCCATTGATCTGTGTGTGTGTTTTTGTGCCAGTACCATGCTGTTTTGGTTACTATAGCTTTGTAGTATATTTTGAAATCAGGGAGTGTGATACCTCCAGCTTTGTTCTTTTTTCTCAGGATTCTTCTACTTATTCGGGGTCTTTTGTTGTTCCAAATAAATTTTAGGATTCTTTGTTCTATTTCTGTGAAAAATGTTGTTGGAACTTTGATAGGGATTGCATTGAATCTATAGATGGCTTTAGGAAGTGTGAACATCTTAACTATGTTAATTCTTCCAATCCAAGAGCATGGAATATCTTTCCATTTCTTTGTGTCTTCTTCAATTTCTTTTAGCAATGTTTTATAGTTTTCCATGTACAGCTCTTTCACCTCTTTGGTTAAGTTTATTCCTAGGTATTTTATTCTTTTTGTTGCAATTGTAAATGGGATTGTATTCTTAATTTCTCTTTCTGCTACTTCGTTGTTAGTGTACAGAAATGCAACTGATTTTTGTATGTTGATTTTGTATCCTGCAACTTTACCATATTCGTTTATTACTTCTAAAAGTTTTCTGGTGGATTCTTTAGGGTTTTCTATATATACAATCATGTCATCTGCAAATAGTGACAGTTGCACTTCTTCCTTTCCAATTTGGATCCCTTTTATTTCTTTCTCTTGCCTGATTGCTCTGGCTAGGACTTCCAATACTATGTTAAATAGGAGTGGTGACAGTGGGCATCCTTGTCTGGTTCCTGTTCTTAGAGGGATAGCTTTCAGTTTTTCACCATTGAGGATGATATTAGCTGTGGGTTTGTCATATATGGTCTTTATTATGTTGAGGTACTTTCCTTCTATCCCCATTTTATTCAGAGTTTTTATCATAAATGGATGCTGTATCTTGTCAAATGCTTTCTCTGCATCTATTGAGATGATCATGTGATTTTTGTTCTTCATTTTATTAATGTGGTGTATTATGTTGATTGATTTGCGAATGTTAAACCATCCCTGCATCCCTGGAATAAATCCCACTTGATCATGGTGTATAATCTTTTTAACGTATTGTTGTATGTGATTTGCTAGTATTTTGTTGAGGACTTTCGCATCGATGTTCATCAGTGATATTGGCCTGTAATTTTCTTTTTTTGTGTTGTCCTTGTCTGGTTTTGGTATCAGGGTAATGTCAGCTTCGTAGAATGAGTTAGGGAGCTTCCCCCCCCTCCTCAATTTTTTGGAAGAGTTTGAGAAGGATAGGTATTAAGTCTTCTTTGAATGTTTGGTAGAATTCACCAGGGAAGCCGTCTGGTCCCGGACTTTTATTTTTGGGGAGGTTTTTGATTACTGTTTCGATCTCCTTACTGGTGATTGGTCTATTCAAATTCTCTACTTCTTCTTGATCCAGTTTTGGAAGGTTGTATGATTCTAAGAATTTATCCATTTCTTCCAGATTGTCGAATTGGTTGGCATATAGCCAACCATAGTATTCTCTTATAATCTTTTGTATTTCTGAGGTGTCTGTTGTAACCTCTCCTCTTTCATTTCTGATTTTACTTATTTGTGCCTTCTCTCTTTTTTTCTTGGTGAGTCTAGCTAAAGGCTTGTCAATTTTGTTGATCTTTTCAAAGAACCAGCTCTTGTTTTTATTAATTTTTTCTATTGTTTTTTTGGTCTCTATTTCATTTATTTCTGCTCTGATTTTTATTATTTCCCTTCTTCTACTGATTTTGGGCTTTGTTTGTTCTTCTTTTTCCAGTTCCTTTAGGTGCATTGTTAGATTGTTTATTTGAGATTTTTCTTGTTTGTTGAGATAGGCCTGTATCGCTATAAACTTCCCTCTTAGAACCGCTTTTGCTGTATCCCATAAATTCTGGCATGTCATATTTTCATTTTCATTTGTCTCCAGGTATTTTTTGATTTCTTCTTTGATTTATTCCTTAACCCAGTCGTTGTTCCGTAGCCATTTGTTTAATCTCCATGTATTTGTGGCTTTTCTGATTTTCTTCCTATAGTTGATTTCTAGTTTCATACCGTTGTGGTCAGAAAAGATGCTTGGTATTATTTCAGTCTTCTTAAATTTCTGGAGACTTGTTTTGTGGCCTAATATGTGATCAATCCTGGAGAATGTTCCATGTGCATTTGAAAAGAACGTGTATTCTTCGGTTTTTGGATGGAATGCTCTGTATATATCTACTAGGTCCATCTGTTCTAGTGTGTCGTTTAAGGCCAATGTTTCCTTATTGATCTTCTGTTTGGATGATCTATCCGTTGGTGTAAGTGGAGTGTTAAAGTCCCCTACTATTATTGTGTTACTGTCTATTTCTGTTTTTATGTCTGTTAATAATTGCCTTATATATTTGGGTGCACCTACATTGGGTGCGTAGATATTTACAAGTGTTATATCTTCTTGTTGGATTGTTCCCTTGATCATTATGTAATGCCCTTCTTTGTCTCTTTTTACAGTTTTTGTTTTAAAGTCTATTTTGTCTGATATGAGTACTGCTACCCCAGCTTTCTTTTCATTGCCATTTGCGTGGAGTATCTTTTTCCCTCCCTTCACTTTCAGTTTGTGAGTGTCTTTAGGTCTGAAGTGTGTCTCTTGTATGCAGCATATATATGGGTCTTGTTTTGTTATCCAGTCAGCCACCCTATGCCTTTTAATTGGAGCATTTAGTCCACTGACATTTAAAGTAGCTATTGATAAGTATGTACTTACTGCCATTTTTTAACTTTTTTTTTTTTTTCCTCAGTGTTTTAGTAGTCCTTCTCTGTTCGTTACTTCTTCTATACAGAATTGATGGTCTCTTTAGTTTGACCTCTGTCTGAAAGATCTACTCTTTAACTCCCCTCCTCCCTCCTTTTATGTTTTTAATATCATATCTAACCTCTTTTTTGTGCATTTGTATCCATTACGTTCTAATCATGGAAATAGATAATTTTTGCTATTTGTGGTCTTCTCTTTTCCCCTTAAATCAGTCCCTTTAACATTTCTTGTAGCACTGGTTTCTTGGTGACAAACTCCTTTAATTTTTGCTTATCTGGGAAAATTTTGATCTCTCCTTCCATTTTGAATGATAACCTTGCTTGGTAGAGTATTCTTGGCTGTAAGTTTTTTCCTTTTAGCACTTTAAATATATCATGCCATTCTCTTCTAGCCTGTAAGTTTTCTGCTGAGAAGTCAGCTGATAGCCTTATGGGGTTTCCTTTGTATGTAACTTGACATTCTCTCGCGGCTCTTAGGATTCTCTCTTTATCTTTAATTCTGGACATTTTGATTATGATGTGTCTTGGTGTGGGCCTTTTTGGGTTTATCTTGTTTGGGGCTCTCTGTGCTTCCTGTACCTGGATTCTGTTTCCTTCCTTAGGTTAGGGAAGTTTTCATCTATTATTTCTTGAAATAGATTCTCTGCTCCCTTGTCTCGCTCTTCTCCTTCCGGGACACCTATAACACGGATTTTAGTGTGCTTGATGTTGTCCCAGAGGTCCCTTAGACTGTCCTCACTCTTTTTAATTCTTTTCTCTTTTACCTGTTCACCTTGGGTAATTTCTTCTAGTCTTTCTTCCAGCTCACAGATCCGTTCTTCTATATCCTCTACTCTGCTTTTGAGTCCCTCTAATGAATTTTTCATTTCCAGTATTGTATTCTTCATTTCTGATTGGTTCTTTTTTATATCTTCCATTTCTTTGTTGACATTCTCACTGAGTTCATCTATTCTTCTCCCCACATCAGTGAGCATCCTTAACACTCTTTGTTTGAACTCTCTGTCGGGTAGGTTGCTCATTTCTGTTTCACTTAGTTCCTTTTCTGGGGCTTTGTCCTGTTCCCTTACTTGGAATGTATTCTTTTGCCTCCTCATTTTGCCTCTTTCCCTGGGCTTGTGTCTACGTATTAGATAGGTCAGCTACGTCTCCTGCTCTTGGATAGGTGACCTTATGTAAGTGATGCCTTAGGAGGCTTCCAGTGTGCTTCCCTCAGTTCTCAATGTTCCAGGGGTGGCCCTTATGTGGTCTACGTGTGTCCTTCTATTGTGGCCTGTTAGCTCTCCCTATAGGTGCCCAGGGAGGCTGAGTTATGCTCCTGGCCAGCTATTGTAATGCTCAGCTGCTTGTAGTTGTTGTGGGCCCTTCAGTCTCTTTATCAGGTGTGGGGCACCCCAGCACAGTTGGCTGTAAGTTCTAATACCACATTTGTGTTGCAGTATTTCTTTTAACTGAGTAGGCCCCCAGCGTGGCAGGTTGTTAGGCTCAGGGCCTTACAATTGCTGCAAGCCTCTAGCCTATTATGTCTCTTGTCAGCTCTCTGAGGATTGCAGCTGGGTGGGCACAGGAACACCCAATTGTTTCAGGCTTTGGAAGGTGGGACAAACCTCCTATGTGGGTCTTTGAGAAGCACAAGTCTTCTGCAGCTGACAAGCCCTGTTGCCCACAGGTCCACACACACAGTCAACACAGTCCTGCCCCGTGTGCGTGCCCCGACCTCCCCAAGCGGACCCAGTCTCTCCACGGCGGGAGCCCCACACACTCCGCCACCGCCCCACACTCTCCACCCACTCCTTGTGCACACCCTGCCCCACTCAAGTTGGCTCAGTTGCCAGGCTGCAGAGAATCTAGTCACCAATCTATGCAGGCCCACATGTTGCCTGAGGCCTTGTTGTTGGGTGGGGCCATTCTCTAGGATGGGCTGCCTGCCCTGGCTGAGCTGGATTAAATTGGTGCTCTAGCAGGTGGAGCAGACCCTGGGCTAGCTGGCCTCAGGGAGAACTCCAATGGCGTCTGTGTCAGCACGCTCACACCAGGCCACAACAATGGCTGCCGCCAATGTCCCGGTCCCTGGAGAGGTCTCACCCCTCGCCGAGATGCACTCAGGGCCTATTAGGTGAGTCTGTTGTCACCAAAGCACTGTGCACCTTTCTTTCTGGTGATTTTAGGATGCTTTCTGGAACGGGTGAGTTTGTGCGCGGGCCCTTTAAGAGCCAGTTTTAGTTTCTTTGTGAACCGGGTTTTCTGGGGGTGCTCCCCAGTGTTTTAGTAGCAGGCACAGTCAGATATTATGCCGCTGGTGTTGATTGTGCTGGGTCCACAAAATGCCCACAGCGGGGGCGCTCCCCGGCTCAGGGCCCCGCGCCTCCAGGGAGGGTGCATACCTGTGAGCTGCTCCCGGCGGCCGTGAAGCTGGCGGCTTGTGAAGGCGGCGTTTTTCCTGTCCGGAAGGGGGTCTCTGCCTCTTCCACCCCAGTTAGGATTGTCCGTTGTTGCAGGAGTTCCTCTTATCCAGTTTTCAGTTCTGTCTCAGGGGTAATTTTTCCACGAGTAGTTGTAAATTGGCTGTGTCCACGGGAGGAGGTGAGTTCAGAGTCTGCCTACGCCGCCATCTTGACTCCGCCCCCTTCAGTTTCTTTCATCATTGTAATTTTCTGTGTACAAATACTTCCCCTCTTTGATTAAATTTATCCCTAAGTATTTTATTGTTTTTGATGCTATTGTAACTGGGATTACTTTCCTTATTTCTTTTTCAAATACTGCATTGTTAGTGTATAGAAACGCAAGTGATTTTTGTATGTTGATTTTGTATCATGCAACTTTACTGAATTCATTGATTAGTTCTAATAATTTTTTGGTACAATCTTTGGCGTTTGCTCTTTATAAGATCATATCATCTGCAAATAGAGGCAATTTTACTTCTCCCTTTCTGATTTGGATGCCGTTTTTCCTTTTGCTTTCCTAATTGCTTTCGCTAGGACTTCCAGTACTATGTTGAGTAAAAGTGGACGAGTAAGTACTCTTGACTTATTTCTGATCTTAGGGGGAAAGATGTCAACCTTTCACCATTGAGTATGATGTTAACTGTGGGCTTGTCCTACGTGACCTTTATTATGTTGAGGTACATTCCTTCTATACCAAATCTATTGAGAGTTTTTATCATGAAAGGATGTTGAATTTTTTCAGATGCTTTTTCTGTATCTATCGAGATAATCATATGATATTTATCTTTCATTCTATTAATGTGATGTATCACATTTATTGATTTGTGTATGTTGAACCATCCTTGCCTCCAAGGGATAAACCCTCGTGATCAGGTTGTATGACCCTTTTAATGTGCTGTTGAATTCAGTTTGCTAGTATTTTCTTGAGAATTTTTGCATCTATATTCATCAGGGATATTGGCCTGTAGTTTTCTTTTCTTGTAATAAATATATATAATGGAATATTAACTGTAAAAAAGAAGGAAATCTTGCCTTTTGTGACAATATGGATGGATCTTATGTCATTATGCTAAATGACAGAGAAGGATAAATACTGTCTGTTCTCACTCATATGAGGAATCTAAAGAAGCTCAACTTATAGAAACATGGAGTAGAATAGTGGTTGCCAGGGCTAGTGGGGGAGGGAAAGAATGGGGAGATGTTAGTCAAAGGGTTCAAACTTCCAGCTATGAGATAAATAAATTCCGGAGATCTAATGTACAGCATGGTGACTATAATGAACCATATCATACTATATACTTGAAAGTCGTTAAGAGAGTAGATCTTAAATGTTATCACCACACAAAAACAATGGTAATGATGTGAGAGGATAGAGGTGTTAACTAACCTTATTGTGATAATCATTTCACAATATATACGTGTGTCATATCATCACATTGTATATCTCAAACTTACATATGTTATGTGTCAATAATATCTCAATAAAGCTGGAAAAAAACCCCAAACCCATTCTGGTATCTTTGCTTTATAGTTATAGGTTTTGTCAGTGATTCCTTCCTGAGTGTTCTACAGAGCTGCATATGGTCTCTCTGCATAATCCATATCTAGTCAGCAAGTGGGGAATGAGTATCTTATGTTCTACTTTTTTTTAGGCACATGCTTTTTTTTTTTTTTTTTTTTTGTGAGGAGATCAGCCCTGAGCTAACATCCGCCAATCCTCCTCTTTTTTTGCTGAGGAAGACGGCCCTGGGCTAACATCGGTGCCTATCTTCCTCCACTTTATATGGGACGCCGCCACAGCATGGCTTACCAAGCAGTGCATCGGTGCGCGCCCGGAATCTGAACCAGCGAACCCCGGGCCGCCGCAGCGGAGCGCGCGCACTTAACCGCTTGCGCCACCGGGCCGGCCCCTAGGCACATGCTTTTTTGATATATACATATGTGTTTATATTTATTGATATATACACCTACATGTAACATATAGTCTATGTATTTCTCTATCCTCTTTGCTAATTACATATTGAGTTAGTGTTTCTTGAGATAGAGGGAAGTATAGTAAGTAATGGAGGGTCAATATCTCTATTGCACTTTAGTACATCTTGAAGTATATAACTAGCTTGTATGAAATTGTTATGTTTGGAATTTGGGCCTAAATTCACTATAAAGAAAAACATCTCTATAACGAATTATTTTTTAGCAAAATTAAATGCAGTTAATTTGTTGATAGTGGCTCAATAGGCAGGAACTAGTCTCAAAGGATTGGAACTAGTCTATCTTTTATTAGTAATGAGTGTTGTTAGAGTTTCAAGTACTAATGAATAATTATTGCAAATTATTTACAGTTATTCATGTGTTATAATATTAATATTATTATTAAAAGTTAAGTTGATTGATCGGGCCTGCCCGGTGGCGCAGTGGTTAAGTGCTCGTGCTCTGCGCCACTTCAGAGTACCAGGGTTTGCAAGTTCGGATCCTGGGTGCACAACAATGCACTGCTTGTCAAGCCATGCTGTGGCAGTGTCCCATATAAAGTAGAGGAAGATGGGCATGGATGTTAGCCCAGGGCCAATCTTCCTCATCAAAAAAAAAAAAAAAGTTAAGTTGATTCTTTAATGACGAGATCAAATAAATTTTTGGCTGAAATTCTGTTACTTAAGCTTGTAAATATTAAATTGAAAATTATTGTAAAGAATATTTGAATACTGTCATATAGAAATTCAATGTTGTTAAAGTTCTTTTGAAAACAGACTGACAAATTGATTTTATAGCATAAGGCATTTTAATAATTTGTGCCCATTCTACCAATAGGATAAGGTATTCTAATAATGTTTGCCCATTCTACCAACTTTTTTGCCTTGAAAGTAAAAGCAGAGCTTGTACTTTATTTGGATATGTAAAAAGCATTCTCTTTTAATTAAGAATATGTAAAATCACAATTAATGCATATTTACTGTATAGTGTTATTTTTATGTAGCTAACAAAATGTCCTGTGACCAACCAAATTATTGTATTTTGCTTTAACTAACCCACTATTAACTTTATAAGCTGACTTTTGAAAAATGTCAAGAATACATGATTTTAAATTTTTCAATAGTGACCAAACTACATTAATAGTAATTGTAGCTAAATTATTTTTAAACGTAGCAACTAAATTGATTTTATATTTTTTCTGCCTCTTTGTATCCTTATTAATAAGAGAGTAAAATCTGCGGTTGAATTGAGAAAGGTGGAGGCTGTAGCTCCACTAGAGATTAAGGACGACGTGCAAAGCAATATAAATGAGGTGATATTTCAGAAAGAAAGGGAGTTGGAGCGTCGGATGACTGAGCAAAATGAAACCGAGGAACCCATCCCTGTGAAAGAAAATATAGATACCATCTTAGATAACATTCAGAACAAACACGGTTTGAGAGATCTCTCTCTCTCTCTCATTGAAGCATCTAGAAAAGCTGGCATTAGTTACATTGTTTATCCCAAGAAAAAGAAGATGAAATGGAAGAAAGGATTGAAACTCAGCAAACTTATGACTGTGTATGAGGAGTTATCCAAGCCTCCAAAAATGCTTACAAGGTCTTGTTTAATCAGTAGTTCTTATAGTTTAAGTAATGTATCGTGGTTTTGACCCTAACTTCGTAATTTCACTCATTGGAGTTATTCTTTTATTCAGCACTGAAAATATGCTGAACTCTTAGATAAATGGCAATCTCTTAAATTTTGATATTGGATATTTAATAATATAAACCTGTGAATGGTTCAAACTATAAGTTAAAGGTGGGGCTGATTTAAGGACATGAAGTAAGACTAAGTCAATTTGATGGCTAAATGAAATCTTTCAGTAGATAGAAGTAAAATCTACCAAGTTATTTTCCTGAAACGATTTAGCACCAGAAAACAAACTCCTGCTCCAGACAAACACCACCTATTGAAAAGTTGAAATAGATTGTTGGAATTTAACTGTTTTAAAATTTTAAACTATTGTATTGAGTAATAAATCTAGATAGACGAGCTGCTTTTTTTTTTTGTATATTTTGTGCCCTTATTGAGGCCTCATCATAAGAAATAATTAATTTTTCTCCTTTCTTGGAGGTAATAGTATCTAGCGTGTTTAAAAATATGGAGGTACCTAAAATAACAACAACTGAAATTCCAGTTATGTTCATATTTAAGTGCTCAGGACATAACTGTTTTATAACCCAAGTGTTGTGCAAAATAGGTTCCAAAAAGCTCTGGGCTTTATTTGTTTTTAGATATCCCTAGATGACAAAAAAACTATTAAACTTAAGCCCTTTTGAACAGTAAAGACTTTCCTGGTGATAAGAGAATCATAAATGTTTTGTTCATTTTATTGTTATAAAGATTTACTGGTTCTGAAGAAGGGTTAATTATATCATGGTGGGGAGACATTGTCCCGTAGAAGACTGGGGAATAACTGTGTGTAAGTGTGAGGGCCAGAGTGGAACAGAGACCAACCTTAGTGGAGAACGCCATTCCAATCCTGGATTCTCTGCACGTTACTTGTGCTTAAGTTTCCCCTGCAACAAATATAATACCTAAAACGTTTTTTGTTAGCTCATCTTTAGAAGCCTGGTAGATTTTTCTAAGTTGACAAATGTTTTAGATCAGAACTAGAAATTTGCTTATACATTTTTGATACATTTTCTGATTTCAAAGTATTATGAATCTTCACCATCCTGGAAAAGATAATACACAGCACCACTTTGGCCATGACCTAAGTGACCTCTATCTATATAAAGGATGTAAGCAGATGAAACAGTACTTCAGTGGGGTGTTTTACTGCTTACTGACCTTTTATCATTTTAATTATACAGTTTCACCATTTAAAGAGATTTATTTGCCTTCTAACAACTGAATTTGAAATTTGTATATACTGCCAACAGGTGTAACAGGATCCATAGGATAAGCCTTTTGGTGGAGGCAATACAACAAACTGTGGGAGTATTTATCTAAGATAACACATTAATACAGAGTTCCTAACTTGTTTTTTTTTAAAAAAATCTGAATTTAAACTAATTTACCACAAAAGTGTAGCTCTGAAATAATTGCTATTTTAAAACAAGTTTATGGAGCAGCTATAAAAATGATTTTATTCCTATAGTTTGAGATCTTTTTTCACTAATCTTAAGTTGGGTAACACAAAAATATTCTTTTTACCATTTTATATCCGAGCTTTAAGCTTGTTTAATCACACTCTTTCTGGCTGGCTTCCTTAACTGGTTAGAAACAGACTGCGTACGTACTCGTATATCAAGTCAGATCTTGACTGTGGAGAGTAACTCCTACTGAAGGCCGTTTGAGCTGATTAAGGACCCAGACCCATGCATTTCCTCCAGTCCCTTTACTATAGCTTACCCCTGTTGCCTCCCCCCGTCAGCTAGGTCATGGCAGGGTGCCATGTGTCTACAATAACTTTGCAGCTTCACCGTTTCTCTGGAAGTTTCCCTTGGCTTTGGTCTCTGAGCCCAATATTGATGGACCAGCCAGTGAGGGACTTGCAGAGACCTTCCTCAGCAGCTCACTGATGCAGCAGTAAGCTGTGCTTATTGGTGGTTCCTGGCCCACCTTGGCTCCCTTGTACCCATTGCCTTCCCTCTTACCTGGACTTCTGTGAATTGCCAGCCTCTTGGATCTCTGCCAGTGTTCTGTCTTCCAGGGTTAAGTAACACACTTGGTCTGAGATCCAGGCCAGCCCTTTTGCTAATGGCTCTCCATCCCTGTGGATATATCGCCTTGTGCCCCTTTCTGGGATAACTGACCTTAGCCCTGACTTCCACTATCAAAACTTCCAAACTTGACCAGCTCCTGAAAGCAAATCTGTAGTCTCAGTCCTGGTTTTGTTGGCCCATCCTTCTGCCACTACATTTCCAAGAGAGGCAGAATTTATCATCTCCCAAGCAGGAGGTGACGTAGTTTCCTTAGTGTCACTAACCTGTAATTTCCCTGGTAGTCTTTTTGGTATACTATCTTGGTGGATGGTGGTATGGAATGGAATGAGGGCAGTTCCAGAGATTTCCACTTGACCTCACTACCATTATCTCCTTCACTGTATAGTTTATGTTATTAAGTTGATTCATTCCCACTACACATTCTGGGGCTAGGGAAATTATCGTGGGATGAGTCCATGTCTTACTAGATCTACTGTTAGATGGTTTCAGGCCAGAATTATTTATGTCACTTGACCTTCATAATTCCCTAATTTGATTGATGGACTTCAGTGGCACTCACAGTGGGTATCTGTGGATCAGCATAAGTTTAGAGGCAGTATTTACTAATCCCTAGAAGGTTTGGGTATTTTCACTTTCTCAAACTTTTGAAAGCTTTTAGGAAAAATTCACTGAATACACCTATGCCACATTGCAAGATCCTTCCTCAGTGCGACCTGGCCTGGCCTTCCTGTCAAGTGAGTGGTTTTAGACTGTGAACTGGCTTAGGTCTGAGAGCTGGGTAAGAGGTTGTGAACCCCTACTATAGCTGGTTAGACCTATGCCCAGAAGACCTAGAAGTTTTTCACCTATGTAAGTCAAAGAACACCTTAGCAGGCTGCCCATCTATCTCATTTCTAAGGACCTGTAGTCATTTAGTTATTGCCTCAGATCCTTGTGGGTTAAGATTCTGTGATTGCCATTCTGTCCCTGTGGTTTATTGTGGTAATTGTGTCCACCAAATCCAGCTAATACACCAGAAATCTGTGTTTAACAAGTCTTCTAGGTGACTCTGATGCATGCTAAAGTTTGATAATCACTCAGAATATGCCAGGGAAGTTCTAGCCAAGGCTGCACTGGCTAGGGCTAGCAGCCACCCATCCAAGGCCACCTATATGGAGGAGGTATGTGGGGAACTGAGGGACTCTAGTAGGTGTAGCTCCACGAGAGGGTTCAGGAGGTCAAGAGCTGAGTGATTTGGGGAAGTGCATAAATCAGATCTGATATAGTGTATGAGGCAATGTCACAGTGTTGTCATTGAAAGATATTTATGCAGGAGAGAGTTGAGTCTCTCAGACTGGGGAATCTGACAATCCCTCAGCCAGTCAGTCTCCTCCATCAAGGGAAGACGAGTGGATTTGGAGATTCAAAATTCTCAGCCTCATTCAGCCTGCTCAAATGTTCGTATCCACTATTTTAGTTTCATCCTCCTTTCCTAGTAGCTTCATTACCTTGGTGTTCAAGGGTTAGGGGATTTGGGCATTTAGTAGGTACTGGAGCTTCTCTTTTCGTCTGAAAGAAGTCAAATGATTCCACAATGTTTATAATCATTAATGTTGTCCTAGTGACTAAGTGATAGCTGCTTGGTCTCCCAATGCCTTGCCTTCCACCTGAACGTTGCCCCCTGCTAACACTGGGGATAATTTGAGAAGTTTTGATACCATCACATACCATGGATTACTTGCGTCCTATTTTATCCCAGCAAGAAGTTTATCCCAGGATCCTTTTGTGTGTGTATTTCGTGGGTCCACCTCTGGTACCAATTACTTTATCAGTCCAGGTCTGGGTAGTAAACAGACAGCACTCTCAATCTAGGATAATTCTAGGAAAGCATAATAAAGGGGCAATTTACAAAGATGTCAGGGCAGAGGGAAACCACAAATGATAATGTAGTATCCTGGGGCTAGAAATAATAGAGCCATTTTCTGTCCCTAAGTCTGAGAGGACAAAAAGAGGGAGTGATTACTAGAGCCTGGAATAAAAGAGTTGTATAGAAAGGATTTCCTTGAAAGAAGCAGTGATCTTTGGTCGCATAATCTTTGGTCAAGGATCATAGCCAGTTTGAGGCAACCTTTCAGGAAGGAGCCAGAAGAATAAATACCTTGACTTCACTCTCCTCCCTCCCTCTTCAAGGTTCCTAATAGTACATACTCTATTAGAAAACAGAGAGCAAGGGATCTTGTGAATGTAGTCTGTACAGATTAGTGCCCCAGGGCAGAGAGCAAGGTAGAGAAGGGTAGAGATGAATGTGGAGGTGGAAACAAATCATATCTGGCACAGAAGGCTTTTCTAAAGTGACATTTGATCAGAAATATGAATTGAGAAGAAGCCATGAGAAAGAGCCAGCCAGTCAGAAGAGCTGGAAATGCAATAGCTTTCAGGCTTTCTTTTGGATGACATGGCTAGAAAACTGGGAAAGGAGAGTAGTGTTACCAGAGATATATGCTGGGGCCTCATCATGTAGAGCCTTGTAGACCATGGAGGAAAGCTTGATTTGCCTTCTGGGTACTAGGGGAAGCTCTTAGAGGGAGTGACATGATCTGATTTACAGTTGTTCAAAAACAAACAAACAAACATGCTGGCTGCCATGTGGAGAATGGATGAGATGAAGGGCAAGAGCAGAAGCAGAGAATTAAGAAGTTATTGTACTCTAGGCAAAAGAGATATAGCAGCTTGCACTAGAATGTGGAGAGGAGTGGAGAGTGTCTCAAAGTCAGGGAAGAGAAGGATGCTGACTTTTCTCATTTTTATTCCCCGAATGTTTAGAATTAGGTCTTTCTCCTAGTACACCCTCAGTAAATATTATTGAAATGATGGGGTTTCAATTTGTTTTCTTCCAATAGAATGTGTTTATTCTATCTCATGTGACTAGTACAGTACCAGCCATACGGTGAATGTCACTGAATGAAAACTGTGTGGAAAATGGAGAATTTGAGGAGGATAATCCTAGAAATGTAGCATTTGAGGGCTTATGAGGTATTATCTAATTTGATAGCCTACTAAAGAAGGGTGAAGTCTAGGATGTTTCCTTGGTAGACTGCTATGTAGTCAAATATTTCCTTCTTCCTGCTTCCTCAAGTTCATGTCCTATCCAACCTCTTGGATGGCATTTCCTTTCTCATATTGAGTTTTGTCTCCTCAATTCTCCATTGTAATTCCTCTGGTTGGGGGTGGGAGTATAAATTAAACCTGAAAGGAGCGCTGATCCCTTGTTTCTACTCTAGGGAGAATATATCTTAATAACAATCTTCTGCTTTCATAAACTCTACAGAGATTCTTCATATGGTATTACAATTTTAATGAATGAACAGGAAGACTTGGGTTGCATAAAAGTAGCATGTAATTTTATTTCAATAACAGAGAAATAGTAATTTTGTTTTTGGGTGAGTTGACATTGATTATAAAAATAATTATATTTCTGTAATATAAAAATCACTCTCTTAAAACCTAGATCAACGTCTCATGGAATCCTTCCTGGACAGAAGAAATATTTGCTCAAAGTTCCATTACATGAACGTCCACTTCCATGTCCCAGCCTACCTTTGTGTTTAAATTTTGACAAATTTGTCCAAAGTAAGGGAGGAATTCCAGAAAATAGCGACCCTCGAACATGGGCTCTTGGTATGTTCTCTAAGTATAAACGTCAGAAGACAACTACAAGAGAGAAAGTTGTTAAAATATCTGTTCCTAAAGACTTATCTGAAGGAGTGAAAGAACCACCAAAACTAGAACTGAGTGATTCTTTGAAGTCTGATCTTCCTCTAGAGGTTGTTAAACATTATGAATCCGAAGTGGAGATCTTGACTGAAGAAATAAATAATAAGAAAAAATATCCTGCATTTTCATATTGTAGGCGTGGAGCTATTTATAGGAAACTGGGAAAGTTACAGAGTGCCATGAATGATCTACAGGAAGTAAGTTTTATTTAATCAAAATAACAATATTAACAATTTACACTTGCTTATAATTATATAGTTAATTTTTACTAGAATTTTGAACAATGAATAGTTGTAGTATACATGTGGCATTGTGAAAGTATAATTATTGGCATTTTCAAATAATTAGTATTAGAAACACTAGATTTAGTTTGTCAGATTGAGAGGTACTGTTTTATACTATACACATACAAAGCCTTTGGGATCAATAATGTTTGAAAAATTTATTTGATAGGTTATCTTCCTTTAATAAATCAATTTTAATTGAATTTATACATATATTTTCTAGGCTATACTCTTGGAGCCATTGTTTCTCAATGCCTATTGGCACCGACATTTCATTTATCTTTTCCAAGACAAAATTAGTGAAGCTTTGGATGACTTGAATTATATAAATAAACATAATAAAAATAATGCAGGTGGGTTATCTTTGCAGACAGTTATATTATTTATATATTTACTTAAGCTTTGATCATTTAGTGGTATTATAAAGATACATAAATCTATAGATAAAAGTCTCCAAAAGTGGTTGTGACATTCCTAAGTTAAATTTACTCTTGATATTGTCAACTTAGGACTTCTGTGATCTTACATTGTTTTCAAAATACTCATCATGATTTGAAATGTTAATGTACTTGGTATACATTACAATAAATTCGTTTCTTACTGCTCATCCCACAAGAAGAATATGAACTTAAAAATTTTAGTTATAGAAGTGATTCACAAATCTTTCCTTGACCACATATCTCTGAATTAGAGTTGTAGTGTTCCTAAGACTTCTCGGTTGGATGAAATCTATATGCTTGCTCTTATGTACCATCCTGTAACCAACTTGAATGACTAAACATGGACCTTTTTGGGAATGAGAAATTTTGTACTCATCTTTGTATCCCCAGCATCTAAAACATACCCCTAGAATATAACGTGAGCTTAATAAATGTTTTTTTGATCTATACTGATGTCTGTAAAAGTCCATAAAATTTTGTGCTATCAAATCTAACTTTTTATTGTGAACATTAAAAGATTATGAAACATTTCAGACATACAAAAAGGTAAAAGGTAATTTTTGTCACTTCAAAATGAAATTGAAAATGCTTCTAACAATAAATGAGTATCTATCCTGCCTTTGAGAATAAATTTTGCATTGTTGAAGTGAAAAAAAAAACCTTACTTAAATGGTTAAGAAAGTATAATAAAGATTATTCTAAGACTACATTTTTGGAGAGAGAGGGATTACTCTTTTAAAATTTTCATAGTTAATGGAAGGACTGTAACACTAAAATTTACCTTTTTAATTTTCTTTAGAGGCATATTTGTCAAAGGCAGAAATTTTCAGGAGAAAAAAAGACGTTACTTTGGCAATTCTAAACTACACCCAGGCAATTAAGTGTAAGCCCACGGATGCTGATCTGTATTTCAAGAGGGGTGAGATGCATGAAATAGCAAACAAAATATTGGCCATTGATGACTTTTCTAAAGTAAGCTCTATCACATATAATGCTGCCATTGATGTATTTTACATCATTGATATTCTCATCTTAATATAGAAATTGTTGATTCTTTCATATATGTTATATAATCAAAATTAATTCATTATAGGTTAGGACCTAGAGCGTTCATTACTGGAATTGATATTAACACCATGTGGATGGTTTTTTTAATTATTAGTGAATGAATGGATTTATGTCAAAGAGTTGGATGTGGGAGCATTGAGATAGCTCTGAGGGGGCTTGACTTTTCCAGCTATCTCCTCTTGAACAGTGAAACAGTGGTTAAAGAAACCTTTGAAAATTGTTTCTTCCCTTCAAACAATAGAGAAAATCGTTTTCTACTTCTTAACTCTTGAGACATAGCTGATTCTCTTCTGCAGCAAGCCCATTTGCTCTCAAAGAAGCTATGCTCACTGGCCCATTCATTCATTCATTCACTCACAAATATGTGTTGACTAAGGCACTGTATAATGTACTGGATAAATATTGATGAATGAAACAGACATGTTTCCTGCTTACATGGAGCCTGTAGTTTAAAGGACTGATATTAAAGAAATAAATACCTACGTAAATATATAATTACAGATTATGATAAGTGCTGTGAAGGAAATGGAGATGATGGGGGTAATTTATATTTGGTTGGGGGATATCAGGGAATTCCCTTGAGGAAGTGAACTTGTGGCTAAACTGTACTTTGAAGCTAAAGTCAGGCAAAATATTCCCCCGATTGTAGCAGAATCGTAACTTTGATCTCCTTACTTTTAACTCTAAATTCTCAGCTCTTAACACAAATGAGAATTTAGAAGTTATTTAAATAATTTAGCTTTCCATGTTGCCAACTGCCCTGTTTCTTTTTCTTTTTTGAGGAAGATTGGCCCTGAGGTAACATCTGTTGCCAATCTTCCTTTTTTTGCTTGAGGAAGATGGTCCCTGAGCTACTATCTGTGCTGATCTTCCTCTATTTTTTGTATGTGGGACGCTGCCGCAGCATGGCTTGATGAGCAGTGTGTAGGTACTCCCCTGAGATCCAAACCTGCGAACCCCGGGCCAGAGCGTGTGGACTTAACAACACTACACCGCCAGGCCTGCCCCTACCCTGTTTCTTAATCCGTGATAGCCACAGACTTGAGGTTCTTTTGCTTCCAGAGAATATTGTAAGTTTTGGTCACTTCTGGTCTAGAAGTGACCAAAAATCTCTTTTGAAGATATTGAGATTATCTCTTCTGTTCCTTTCCTCCAACTGGCACCAATAGTTTAAAAATTGACAAACGCAGCAACTTGAGGTCGAACAAGCTTCAAAATCTTTATGGTTTTTTTTTTTCTGTTTTAAAATACTTGCTAATCTTTGTGCTTCAATTTTCCCCCCACTATCAATAGGCAAGGAGCTTTACAACTGAGTATACAATGACTTAATCTGTTCGCTCTATTGCGTTGTATGTCAATGTGAAATGAATGAACCATGCCAATACCAGTTCTTTCTTTCCACCATGTTAGGGACTAGATTAATCCATACTTGACTTGATTGAATCAGCCTGATGTGGTCTAATATGTATCATCTTTAATTGGGATAAAATGCTGTGATAGATCCAGTATAACCCCACTCTAGTTGAATAATTCACTTATGAAGTTTTATCGGTAAAAATTTTAGTGAGAAAAAGCCTTGGCTTCTTGTATATGCTGTTTGTTTTTTGTTTTTCTCTCAGAAAACCTCCCCTTTCTAGAATTTGATGATAAATGGACTTTCTAAAGACATAATCTTTAAATACAAATCTGAAAGTTTGGGCATCTAAAAGTAGTTTGATCTTATGTAATCTGAAGTTAAAAATGTGGTTGTGGTCCATTTAATTTCCTATGGGATTATATACTTGACTTACTTTTTTTTTGTTAATTATGTGATATGTTTTTGTGCTTCCCCCAACCCCCTGACCCCATGTAGTGTATTTTTTATGATCCCAAAAGAACAGATGCCTTATTGAAACGTGGGATGTTTTACTATGAAAATGAAAACTGGATTGCAGCCACACAAGATTTCACAGCATTGTTAAATATAGATCCCCAAAATTCTCAAGCAAGGTGAGAATTATTTTAGATGTACTTTTGAAATTATTATTATTTTTGAAATACATTGTCAGGAAAGAACATTACTTGAAATACATCAGACAGCCCTTTAAAAATAGTGAATCAATTTTCAGTGCTACCAGTGACTGAAAATCTTTACCTGCACCCTAATTGTAGTAGGTAATTTGTAAATAATAATAAATGTAAAAATAAATGTAAATTTGTAAATAATAGTAATGAAATGATAATTTAGAGTTGTTTCATTTGCATTTCCTAAATATTAGTTACATTATAAATTTTTTGAGTATTGACCTATATTTTTTTCCTTGGATTTCTTTTCCCTATGCTGTGTATTCATTAAGTACAGAGAACTGTTCATGTAGGTTTCCGTGACATGTTATTGTAACTTGGATATTAAACTTTGTCCTTCCACCTTCATTGTGCATAATACAGCTCTCATTTTGTTGCTTTTCTTTTAATCTAAGTTTTGTTTTGAAGAGGTTTAAAAATGTATGTGTATTCATACCTGCTCATCTTTTCACTCACAATTTTTGTTCAATGTTAAAGTTTTTTATAGTAAAATAAAGCAGGGGTCAAGAGAAGTGTACAGAGGGCCGGCCCGGTCGCATAGCAGTTAAGTTCACGTGTTCCGCTTCAGTGGCCCGGGGTTTGCCGGTTCGGATCCTGGGTGCGGACCTACTCACTGCTCATCAAGCCATGCTGAGGTGGCGTCCTGCACAGAAGAGCTACAACTCTACAGCTATGATACACAACTATGTACTGGGGCTTTGGGAAGAAAAAAAGAAAAAGAAAGATTGGCAACAGATGTTAGTGCAGGGCCAATCTTCCTCAAAAAAAAACAAAAAGATGAAGAAAAGTATACAGAGCCGGCCCCATGGCATAGTGGTTAAGTTTGGTGTGCTCCACTTCAGTGGCCTGGGTTCTCAGGTTTGGATCCCAGAGATGGACCTACACCACTAGTCAACCATGCTGTGGCAGTGACCCATATACAAAATAGAGGAGGATTGGCACAGATGTTAGCTCAGGGCTAATCTCCTCAAAGCAAAAAAAGAGACAGGTTGGCAACAGATGTTAGCCCTGGGTGAATCTTCCTCAGCAAAAAAAAAAAAAAGAAAAATACAAAATACAAATGTGCAGATTAATGACTTATGACAATGCAAATACTTGTGTAACCATCACCAGGTCAAGAAACATTTCCAGCATCCTGGAGTCCTCCTTGTGCCTTTGCCTCCCCTGGAAGGTAACCGCTGTCCTTTTCTTTTAATCACTTCCCTGTAGTTCTGTATAGTTTCTTCACATAAGTATGTGTCCCTAAACATTAACTGTTTAGTTTTGCCTATTTTTTTGAACTTTATGTAAATAGAACTATACAGTAGTATTCTTTCATATCTAGCTTCTTTCACTGAATATTAGGTACTGTTGCATTTGGCTCTAGCTTGCTCATTTTATATTTTGTACTCAGTTACATGAATATATTACAATTTGCTTATCCATCCTACTGTTGATGGACATTTGAGTGTTTCTAGTTTTGGTGATTGTGAATACTGTTTCCTTCAACATTCTTTTTTTTTTTTTGTTTGTGAGGAGGATTAGCCCTGAGCTAACATCCTTTGCCAATCCTCTTCTTTTTGCTGAGGAAGATTGGCCTTGGGCTAACATCCGTGCCCATCTTCCTCTGGCCCATCCTCCTCTGGCCCATCCAACCACCACAGCATGGCTTGACAAGCAGCACGTTGGTATGCGCCTGGGATCCGAATTTGCAAACCACGGGCTGCCGAAGCAGAGCATTCGCACTTAACCACTACGCCACGGGGCCAGACTCAACCTTCAACATTCTTGTACATATCTCTTGGTACACACTTATACGTACTTCTGTCGGATGTACAACTAGGAGTGGAATATCTGGTTCATAGGGTATGCAAGTGTTCAGCTGTAGGGCCAAACTAATTTTCCAAAGTAGTTATACTACTTACCCGCAGTGCGTGCGGGTTCCACACAACACTAGGTATTATTATGACTTTCAAAATTTTAGCATCCTAGTGGGCATGTAGTATTGTCTCATTGGGATTGGATTTTCATTTTCTTAGTTACTAACATGATTGTGCATTTTTCATATGTTTATTAACCATTTGGATTTCCTTTTTGTCATCCATGTCTTTTGCGTTTCTGTTTTATTTCTCATTAATTTGTATGAATTCTTACATATACTTGACATGGGCCCTTTCTTGGTTATATTTGTGGCAATTTTTTTTTCCCATTCTGCATTGTTATTACACTCCTTAAATATTGTCTTTTGGTCAACAGAGTTCTTAAATGTAATATAGTCTGATTTATCAACCTTTTTCTTTAAGGTTAGTGCTTTTTGTATTCTTTAAGAAAGTTTTTTCATATTCTTGTGTCATGTAGATATTCCCTATTTGATCTTCTAGAAGGTTTATTGTTTTGTTTTTAAAATTAGATTTACAATATACCTGGAGGCAATTTTTGTATATAATATGAAGCAGGGACCAAATTTCATTTTTTCCATATGCATATGTAATTTTCCCAGCAACATTTAATAGGAAGGCTATCCCTTCACCATTGCTTTGCAGTGTTAGCTTTGTAGAAAATGAAGATCCATTTATGGATGGATCTATTTCTGAGTCCCTTTTTCTACTTTTTTGCCTTTTTATCTATCCTTGCATCAATACTATACTGTCTTAAATACTATAGTTTCATAATGTCTTAAAATCCAGTAGAACAATTCTTTTGGTCTTTCAAAATTTTCAGAGATTTCTTTGACTTTTTGCATTTCCAAATATATTGGGTTGAAATATATGAAAATTGACTTCTTTGTAGATCAAAATAGTCAAATTTCACAATTTCATATGGTTTAACCTAATAGAATCAGCACGTCAACTTCCATGGTAACTCCTCTGTGTTTTGATTGGGATTGCAGTGAGTTTATAGACCAGTAGGGGGAAAACTGATGTCCTAACAATATTGAGTCTTTTCGTCTATGCACATGTACATCCTTCCATTTCTTTAGATCTTCATTCCTTTTGCTCAAACCATATTTCATGGTTTCTGTAAAGAAGCCTTATTGCACATCTTTTGCTTGATTTATTCCTAGATATTTGGTATTGCTTAGTGTTATCTTAGGTACTATTCTAGTATAATTTTATTTTTAACTTTTTGTTACTGGTAGGTAGAAATACAATTGATAAATGTATATTGATCTGTAATATAGCATTCTTGTTAAACTTATGAAATGTAATAATCTATCTATGGATTCTTTTGGATTTGCTCCATATGCAAACATATCATCTGTAAAACATATTAGTTTTATTTTCCAGTCTTTACACCTTTCGCCCCATTCTTTCCTTATTGTGTTCTTGAATGGGAATGTGATAGGAGGCATCCTTATCTTGTTCCCAGTCTCAAAGGGAAAGATGTCAACATTTTACTATTAGATATTATGTCTAATTTTCTTTTGGCTAATATATGCATGTTATATATTTTTTCCATCTCTTATTTTTAACTTTCTATACTATTTTGTTTTAAAAATGTCTCTTGAAAATGGCATGTAATAGAGTTTTGTTTTTTAACCGGTATGACAATGTTTGTCTTTTAATTGTCGTATTTGGTCCATTTGTATTTTTCCCCTGCATCTATCATCTTCTATCTAGAATAATTTTGCTTCCGTATTTCAGTTTACTTTAGGGCCAATCTGCTGGTAACAAATCATCTGAATTTTTGTTTGTTTGAAAATATCTTTATTTATTATTTATTATTAACCTTTGTTCTTAAAGGTTATCTCTGCTTTTCTGCTCGGAATGGAATCTTAGGTTGGCACTTATTTTCTTTTAGCACTTTGAATATATTTCAATGCAGTGTCATTGAGATTGTTTTTTTAGTGGGGAAATCAGTGGTCAGTCAGTGCCTTTGAAGGTAATGTGTCTTTTTCCTCTGGTTGCTTTTACACTTTCCTCATTGTCTTAGGTTTCAGCAGTTTTGCTCTGTTGTGCATGGGAGTGATTTTACTTATTGTGTTTATGGTTCGTAGAATTTCATGAATTTGTGGTTTCAAGTCTTCAGTAGTTTTGAAAAATTATCAGCCATTGTCTTGTCCAATATCGCTTCTGGCACATTCTTTCCTTTTCTTCTGTGATTCTAATTGTGTGTATGTTAGGCCTTCTCTCTGTTCTTAGGTCTCATACCATCCCTTCTATATCTTCCAGTTTTTGGTCTCTCTCTGATTCATTTTGGATATTTTCTTCTGACCTCTCTTCTAGTTCATTAATTCTCTCCAACTGTGTCCAATATGTGATTTAGCTCCTCCATTGCTTTCTTAATTCCAGCCATACTTTTCAGGTGTAGATTTTTCATTTTGTTCTTTTTAAAAGGTTCCAGTTCTTGGCCAAAGTTCTCAATTTTGTCTTGTATTTTCTTGAACATTATAGACACAGTTATTTAAAAATGTGTGTGGCATCTCCAATGTATATATAGCTCCTATAGGTTTATTTCTATTATCTCTCATTTAAAAACATCTTTTTATCAAGGTATAATTGACATATAGCAGTACATTGGTTTCAGGTGTACAATATAATGATTTGATATTTGTATACATTGTGAAATGAATCTCATAGTGAGTCTAGTTGTCCACATATCACCATACAATTAACTTTTAGGATTTACTCTATTGGCAACTTTCAAGTATGCTCTACAATATTATCAACTATAGTCACCATGCTGTACTTTACACCCTCATGACTTATTTATTTTATGACTGGAAGTTTGTATCTCTTGACCCCCTTCACCCGTTTCCTACAGGCCCCAACCTTCATCCCCTCTGGCAACCACCATTCTGTTCTCTGTATCTATGATTTTGGTTTTGTTTTGTTTTCTTTGTTCATTTGCTTTTTTTTTTTAAGATTCCAGATGTAAGTGAAATCATATAGTATTTGTCTTTCTCTGTCTGACTTATTTCACTTAGCATGATTCTCTCAAGGTCCATCCATGTTGTCACAAATGGCAAGATTTAATTCTTTTTTGTGGTTTAGTAGTATTCCACTGTATATGTACCACATCTTCTTTATCCATTTCTCCACTGATGGACACTTAGGTTGTTTCCATATCTTGGCTATTGTAAATAATGCTGCAATGAACATAGGGGTGCAAATATCTTTTCGAATTAGTACTTTTGTTTTCTTCAGATAATACCCAGAAGTGGAATTGCTGGATCATATGGTAGTTCTATTTTTCATTTTTTGAGGAAGCTGTGTACTGTTTTCCATAATGGCTGCACCAGTTTACATTGTCACCAACACTGCGTGAGAGTTCCCTTTTCTCCACATTCTTGCCAACACTTGTTATTTCTTGTCTTTTTGATAATAGCCATTCTAATAGGTGTGAGGTGGTATCTCATTGTGGTTTTGATCTGCATTTGCCTGATGATTAGTAATGTTGAGCATCTTTTCTTGTGCCTGTTGGCCATCTGTGTGTCTTTGGAAAAATGTCTACTCAGATCCTTTGTCCATTTTTTAATTGGATTGTTTGTTTTTTTTGTTATTGAGTTGTATGAATTCTTGATATATTTTGGATATTAACTCCTTTTCAGGTATATCATTTGCAAATATTTTCTCCCATCTGGTAGGCTGTCTTTTCATCTTGTTGATTGTTTCCTTTGCTATGCAGAAAGAAGCTTTTTAGTCCAATGTAGTCCCACTTGTTTAATTTTGCTGTTGTTGCCTTTGCTTTTGGAGTCAGATCCAAAAATTCATTGCCAAGATTGATGTCAAGGAGCGTACTGCCTGTGTTTTCTTCTAGGAGTTTTATGGTTTCAGGTGTTACATTCAAGTCTTCAATCCCTTTTGAGTTAGTTTTTGTGTGTGGTGTAAGATAGTGGTCTAGTTTCATTTGTATTCTCTCTCATTTTTCCTAGATTTGACTCATGTAGTTTTTTCTTCCTTGTGTACCTGGTTATTTTTGATTGTATGTTTATCATTACATTTGAAAAATTGTTTTTTGAAAAAATCAAAGGCCTAGAATGATGTTATCTTCCTCTAGAGAGGATTTATGCTTACTTTCCACGGGAGCCTGAAGGCACTAGAAATCCAGGATCTCTCCTTCGTCCATTTTCATGGATTGAGAGGATTCAAAGCTAAGCTGCAGCTCCATAGGGCCCTGTCTAGTTCCAGTTTATCTTTACTCCTTAGACGTTGCTCTTTGTGGTTGCAACCTACAAGGAGTGGAGGTTCAGCAAGGCCTGTCCCTCTTGATAAGTCCTAGACTCCAATGCCAGCCATTAACCCTGTGAAGCTGTCAATATCACCAAGCCTGTCGCCTGTCTCCTACAAGACAGGCAAATAGCCTCATTGGAAAAGCAGCTTCAAAAGCCAGGCTAACCTCCTTTGATCTCCATCCTCTCTCATATTCTTGCCTGGTAATTTTTTACTTTCTTGTAGCTCTCCCATATTTTCTACCATGTATTGTTCATATTTTGCATATCTTTCATAGCTGTCATCAGTAGGAGGATTGGTTTGAATTACCTGTTCTTTCATTACTGGTAGCAGAAATCTTCACTTATAATATTTTCTATTGCCTCAATAGTAAAATCGATAATTTCTACTCAGAGTTGGGAAAACTTAATAATTCAATTTCTTTGTTTTTTAATTCTTTTTGAACAAGAAGTTAATTTTTTCTTATAGAAACAGCACATTTCCATGGGGAATGTTTGAAAAAAATGTGAAAATATAAAGAAGAAGTTAAAAATAAAGAAATAGAATAAATTCTTAGCTTTAGAATTACTGAGTTAAAAGGTATGGATATTTTTAATATTCTTAATAATTATTACCAAGTTGACATCTGAAATGTTGTCCCAGTCTACACTGTCACTATCATTAAGGGCAGGGTCCATTTCCCAATACCTTTACCAATACTGGGTATTCTATTTTTATAGTCATTTATAAGTTAAGTTAGTCTGATAGATTAAAATAATATTTCACTGTTTACATTTCTGTAAGGCTGAAATAAAAATATATTTATTGACCTTTTGAATAATTTTTCTTTTATTAGTCTTAGTTATATATTTTTTCAATTTAGATATCATCAATTTTTGCACTTTGTGTGCATTTTTCTATGTATACAGTGTTTGTCACTTGCCTCATTAAAATTTGTGTATTAATTTTTTAATATAAAGAATGTAAAAATTGTACACAGCCAAATTTATTAGTCTTTTTCTATCAGTTTCTTCCTTTGCTCTTAAGTTTAGAAATTTATTCTCTATTTTGAGATCAGATTAACAATTCGCCTACAGCTTTATCTAATTGTATTAAAGTTTAGTTTTAAAAAATTGCAAGCTGTAATCCATATAGACTTTGTTTTGATGTATATTGTGAGGTAGGGATAACTTTTTCCAAATAGAGAATGAACTATCCAATACTATTTGTTGAATACTCCTTTCACCATTGATTGGACATGCTAATTTTTCATATTAATTGCATACATATATGATGATACTTTTTTCTGTTCCATTGATGTGTCTTCCTATTCTTATATTAATATGTCGTTTTAATTATTTCAGGGAATGCCCCTTCATTAGTCTTTTTTTGTGTATATTTTCCTGGCTTACTTACCATTTTTTCCCTTCCAAGTGAACTTTAGAATCACTTTCTTAAAAGTATTTTAAAACATTAAAAAAATTTCAATCAAATATTTGTAAATTTACAATAATCAGTTGTATCCTGTACATTTTAGGATAAGTTCCAGTTGCAGGTTTTTTTTTTTTTTTTTTTTTGGTGAGGAAGATTGGCCCTGAGCTAACATCTGTTGCCAATCTTCTGCTTTTTCCTTGAGGAAGATTGTCCCTGAGCTAACATCTGTGCCAATCTTCCTTTATTTTGTATGTAGGATGCCACCACAGCACGGCTTGATGAGTAGTGTGTAGGTCCATGCCCAGGGTCTGAACCTGCGAATCCTAGGCTGCCAAAGTGCAGCATGCAAAATTAATCACTCTGCCACTGGGCCAGCCCCCAGTCACAGTTTTTCTTAAATCTGTTTTTTCTTGTATGAATGAGGTAGTTTTTCATAACATTTTATAAGTAGTTGTTGCTGTTAATTAGGAGAGTAATGTTGTTTTGAATATTGAATAATTGACCACCTTAAGTAACTCCCTTCTAAGTGCGAAACATTTTTTGTTGATACTAATAGATTTTATATGTATACAAGCCTATTATATTCAAGTAATGTTAATTTTGTCCCTGAAATTTTAAAATTTATACTTCCAAACTCTTTTGTTTTGAAGTAAAATTCACCACTCACTATTTAAAAGTGTACGATTTAGTGGCTGTTGGTACATTTACAATTTGTATTTCATTTCAGAATATTTTTGTTCTTTCTTTTTTTTAGACTTTATTTCTTAGAGCAGTTTTAGGTTTACAACAAAATTGAGAGGAAGGTACAAATATTTCCCATATATCCTCTGCCCCTACACATGTAGCCTCTCCCATTATCAACATCACTCACCAGAATTACACATTTTTTACCAAGGATGAACCTACATTGACACATCATAATCACTCAAAATCCATAGTTTACCTAAGGGTTCACTTTGGTGTTGTACATTCTATGGGTTAGGACAAATGTGTAATGACATATATCCATCATTATAATATCATACAGAGTATTTTCACTGCCCTAAAACTCCTCTATGCTCTGTCTATTCCTCTCTCCTCTCTACCAACACCATCCCTAGCAACCATGGATCTTTTTATTGTTTCCATAGTTTTGCCTTTTCCAGAATGTCATATAATTGGAATCATACAATATGTAGCCTTCTCACATTGGCTTCATTCACTTAGTAATATGCATTTAAGTTTCCTCCATGTCTTTTCATGGCTTGATAGCTCATTCCTTTTTAATACTGAATAATATTCCATTATCTGGCTATACTACAGTTTATTTATTCATTCACCTACTGAAGGACATCTTGGTTGCTTCCAGGTTTCGGCAATTATGACTAAAGCTGCTATAAACATCTGTGTGCAAGTTTTTTTGTGAAAAATGTAGTTTTCAACTCCTTTGGATAAATACCAGAGTGTGATTGCTGGATGGCGTGGTAAGAGTATGTTCAGTTTTATAAGAAACCACCAAATGGTCTTCCAAAGTGGCTGTACCATTTTGCATCCCCATCAGCAATGTATGAGAGTTCCTGTTGCTCCATATCCTTGTCAGCATTTGGTGTTGTCGAAGTTCCAGATTTTGGCCATTCTAATAGGTGTCTAGTGGTATCTCATTGTTGTTTTAATTTGCATTTCCCTGATGGCATATGATATAGAGCATCTTTGCATATACTTATTTGCAATTGTATATCTTCTTTAGTGATGTATCTGTCAGAGTCTTTGACCTATTTTTTAATCTGGATGTTTGTTTTCTTATTCTTGAGTTTTAAGAGTTCTTTGCACATTTTTGGTAACGGTCCTTTATCATATGTGTTTTTTGCGAATATTTTCTCCCAGTCTGTGGCTTGTCTTTTAATTTTCTTGATATTGTCTATCATGGAGCAGAAGTTTTTAATTTTAATGAATTCCAGCTTATCAATTATTTCCTTCATGGATTATGTCTTTAGTGTTGTATCTAAAAAGGCAGCACCATGCCCAAGGTCATTGAGGTTTTTTCCTATGTTATCTTCTAGGAGTTTTATAGTTTTGCATTTTTCATTTAGGTCTATTATCCATTTGAGTGAAGAATGTAAGGTCTGTCTAGATTAAATTTTTTTTTTTTGCATGTGAGTGTCTGATTGTTCCAGCACCATTTGTTGAAGGGACTATCTTTGCTCCATTGTATTGTTTTTGCTCCTTTATCAAAGATAAGTTGACTGTATTTATGTGGGTTTATTTCTGGGCTCTCTCTTCTGTTTCATTGATCTATTTGTATAGATCTTTTCTTTCACCAGTTCCACAGTGTCTTGATTACTGTAGCTTCACAGTTAAGTCTTGAAGTGGGGCAGCATCAGTTCTCCAACTTTGTTCTTCTCCTTCAATATTGTGTTGGTTATTCTGGGTCTTTTGCCTCTCCATATGAACTTTAGAAGCAATCTGTCAGTATCCATAAAATAACTTGCTGAATTTTTATTTGGATTGCATTGACTCTGTTACCAGACCAGAGTGGGTCTGCTTCTTGGTGAGTTGAAATCAAAGTCTTCATCAGAAGTAGTTGTCACACAAAGTAAAATTTTATTTGCAGCATGCAGCAACTAAAGAGACCAGAGGGAATAATTTCACACAGCTGTGGCTCCCCAAGCAAAGGGAAAGTGGTGCCTTTATTTGGGGTAGAGAATGAATATTCAAAAGGGAAGTTTTGTCGTCACATGTAGAGGTGGGTATAAGCTTGTGCAGGCATAGTCTGAAATCATGTTTTCACATACATCACATGTTATGTTAATAAGGTTCAAACTGCTCCTGGGGCAGTGAGCTTAGCATTATAATGAGGCAAAGCTTACTCTTGTACACTTTGCCTATCTGCTCAGGCATCACTTTTGCGATTGGGGTTTGGACTGGTTCAGGGTGGTTGGTGTTTAGATCTTCCTCCTGGAACATAGCTGAAACCAACAACCTCAAGGACGTTAGAGAAAGAAACACTTGCACTTTTCAGCAAGACAAGAGAAATAGGTCAGACAAGACAAGAGAAATAGATCAGAGTTTGTGGCTGGTGACAAATCTATAGAGCAAGTTGGGAAGAACTGACATCTTGACAATATTGAGTCTTCCTATCTATGAATGTGGAATACCTCTCCATTTATTTAGTTCTTCTTTGTTTTCATTCATCAGAGTTTTGTAGTTTTCCTCATGTAGATCTTGTACGTAATCTTGTACATATTTTGTTAGGTTTATACCTAAGTATAATGTGCTAATGTAAATGGTATTGTATTTTTAATTTCAATTTCCACTTGTTCATTGTTGGTATATAGAAAAGCAATTGAATTTTGTATATTAACCTTGTATCCTGAAGCCTTGCTATAAGTTATTAGTTCCGGGAGTTTTTTGTTGAATCTTTTGGAATTTGTACATAGATAATCATGTCATCTGTGAACAAAGACAGTTTTATGTCTTCCTTTCCAATCTATATACTTTTTATTTCCTTTTCTTGCCTTTTGCATTAGCAAGGACTTCCAGTATGATGTTGAAAGTGAGTGGTGAGAGGGGACACCCTTGTCTTGTATCTGATCTTCGTGGGAAAGCTTTGAATTTTTCACCATTGTGTGTTAGCTCTAGGTTTTTTATAGATAGTCTGTGAAGTTGAGAAAGTTCCCTTCTATTCCTAGTTTACTGAAAGTTTTTATCATGAGTGGGTGCTGGATTTGTCAGATGCTTTCCTTGCACCTGGTTACAGAATATTTTCATCTCCCCAAAAGGAAACTTCCTACTCATTTAAGTAGTCACCCCCATAACTCCCTGTGCCCAGCTTCTGGCAATACTAATCTGTTTTCAGTTTTTCTGGATTTGCCTATTATGGATATTTCATATAAATGGAATCATATAATATGTGACCTTTTGTGTCTGACTTCTTTCACTCAGCATGATGTTTTCAAGGTTCATTCATGCTGTAGCATGAATCAGTACTTCATTTTTTATGGCTGAATAATATTCCATTATATCAATACATCACATTATGTTTACCTATTCATTAGTTGATGGATGTTTGGATTGTTTCCACCTTTTGGCAATTGTGAATAATGCTGCTATGAACGTGGGTGTACAGGTTTTTATTTGAACACCTCTTTTCAGTTCTCTTGGGTATATACCCATCAGTGGAATGGTGGGTCATATGGTAATTCTATGTTTAACTTTTTGAGGAACCACCAGGTTGTCTTCCAAAATGGCTGGCTGCACTAGTTTTTCATTATCACCAGGAATGCACAAGGGTTCCAATTTTCCACATTCTCATCAACCTTTGTTATTTTCCATTTTTCTGAATATAGACACCCTAGTGGGTGTCAAGTGATATCTCATTGTGGGTTTGATATGCATTTCCCTAATACTTAATTATGTAGAGCATCTTTTCACATGCTTATTGGCCATTTGTGTATCTTCTTTGGAGAAATGTCTATTCAATTCCTTTGTCCAATTTTTTGAATTGAGTTGTTTGGCCTTTTGCTGTTGAGTTGTAAGAGTTCTTTATGTATTCTGAACACTAGACTATTATCGGCGATATCATTTGAAAATATTTTCTTCCATTCAGTGGGTTGTCTTTTAGTTTTCTTGATGCACAAAAGTTTAAAATTTTGATAAAGTCCAGTGTATCTATTTTTTCCTTTGTTGTTTGTGCTTTTTGGTGTCATATCTAAGAAAACATTGACAAATCTAAGGTCATGGAGATTTGCCCTTAGGTTTTCTTCTAAGAGTTTTATAGTTTCAGCTTTTACATTTAGTACTTTGGTGCATTTTTAGTTAATTTTTGTATATGTTGTGAGGTAAATGTCCAAATTCATTCTTCTACATACTTTTCCCAGAGCCATTTGTCAAAGAAATTATTCTTTTTTCATTGTATGGTCTTGGCACCCTTGTCAAAATCAATTGACCATAAATGGGTAGGTTTATTTCTGGACTCTTGATTGTATTCCATTGACCTATATGTCTATCCTTATTCTAGTACCACACTGTTTTGATTATAGTAGCTTTGTATTAAATTTTGAACTAGGGAAATGTGAGTCCTTAAACTTTGTTCCTTTTCAGGATTGTTTTGGCTATTTGGCATATTTGCATTTCCATATGAATTTTAGTCTCAGCTTTTCCATTGTTCAAAAAGGACAGTTGGGATTTTGATAGAAATTACATTGAATCTATAAATCACTTTGGGGACTATTGCCATCTTAACAATGCTGTCTTTCATTCATGAACATGAGATGTCTTTTTTTTAATGTCGTCTTTAAATTCTTTCAGCAATGTTTTATAGTTTTCAGTGTACAAGTCCTATACCTCCTTTGTTAAATTTATTCCTAAATATTTAATTTTTTTTGATGCTATTGTAAATGGAACTGTTTTCTTAGTTTCCTTTAATTACAACTGATTTTTATATGTTGATTTTGTATCTTGCAATTCTATTGAATTCATTTATTAACTTTAATAGTTTATCTGTGGATTCTTTAGGATTTTTATATGTAAGATTATGTGATCTATAAGTGGAGATAGTTTCACTTCTTACCTTCTAATTTGGATGCCTTTTGTTTATTTATTTTTCTTGCTTATTTTCTTGTTTAATTACTCTTTCTAAAGCTTCCAGTACAATGTTGAATAAAAGTGGGGAAAGTGGATATCTTCATCTCATTCCTGATCTTAGGGAGAAATCTTTCAGTCTTTCACCACTGAGTATGTTAACTGTGGGTTTTCCACAAATGTCCTTTATCATGTTGAGAATGTTCCCTTCTATTCCTAGTTTATTGAGTGTTTTTATCATGAAAAGGTGTTGGATTTTGTGAGGTACTTTTTCTGCATCAATTGAGATGATCATGTGGTTTTTTCCCCCATCATTCTCTTTATGTAGTGTATTAAATTGATTTATTTACGTGTGTTGAATCACCTTTATATTAATAGGATAAATTTCACTTGTTCATAGTATATAATCCTTTTAATATGCTGTTGCATTCAGTTTGCCAGTATTTTGTTAAGAATTTTGTATCTATATTCATAAGAGATATTGGTCTGTGGGTTTCTTTTCTTGTGATGTCTTTGTCTGGCTTTGATATCAGGGTAATGCCTCTCCAGCTCTCTTTTGGTTACTATTCATATGGAATATCTTTTTCCTTCCATTCACTTTCAACCTATTTGTGTCTTTGCATCTAAATTGTGTCTCCTGTACACAGCATATAGCTGATTATGTTATTCAAAAAATCCATTCTGGTAATATCTGCCTTTTAATTGGAAAGTTTAATACATTTACATTTAGTGTAATTACTGGTAAGGAAATACTAACTCTGCCATTTTGCTATATGCTTTCTATATGTATTATATATTTTTTGTTCCTCAATTCCATCATTACTGCCTTCTTTTGTGTTTAATTAATTTTTTTCTAGTGTACCATTTTGAGTCCCTTTTCATTTCTTTTATTGTATATTATTGTTATTTTCTTAGTGTTTGCCCTGAGATTACAATTAAAATGATAATTTATAACAATCTAATTAGACTTTAATAGCAATTTAGTTTCAATAGTATACTAAAACTTTGCTGTTCTATATGTAGCTCCACCTCCCAGCTTCATGTTGTTATTGTCACGAATTACATCTTTATACATTATATATCCATTAACAGAGATTTGTAATCATTGCTATATGCATTTGTTTTTTAAGTAACATAGGAAAGAAAGAGGAGTTAAAAACAAAAAATACTATAATACTGGCTTTTGTATTTACCTTTTGTTACATTTACTGGTGTTCTTTATTTCTTCTTATGGTTTCAAGTTACTGTCTGGTGTCTTTCATTTCAGCCTTAGGGACTTCTTTTAGCATTTTTTGTAATGCAGGTCTACTAGCAACAAACACCCTCAGTTTTTGTTTATTTGGGAATGTTTTAAATTCTTCTTCAGTTTCGAGGGATAGTTTGCCAGATATAGAATTCTTGGTTGATAATTTTTTCTTTCAGCACTTTAAATATGCCATCCCACTGTCTTCTGGCCTCTATAATTTCTGATGAGAAATCAGCTGTTAATCTTATTGAGGATCACATGTACATGATGAGTTGCTTCTCTTTTGCTGCTTTCAGGATTCTCTTTTTGTCTTTTGACAGGTTGATTATAAGGTGTCTCTGTGTGGATCTCTTGGAGTTTATCCTACATGGCGTCTCCGAGCTTCTTGGATGTAGAGATTCATTTCTTTCGTTAAGTTTAGGAATCTTTCAGCCATTACTTTCTAAAATGTTATTTCTCCCCCTTTTACTATCTCCTTTCCTTCTGCAACTTACAACAAATGCATATGTTGGTATGTTTAATGGTGTTCCATAGGTCTCCCAGGTTTATTTATTTATTTTTTCTTTCTGCTTCTCAGACTGGATAATCTGAATTGACCTAACTTCAAGTCTACCGAGTCTTTTTTTGCCTACTCAAATCTGTTGTTAAAACCCTATAGTTAATTTTTCATTTCAGTTTTTGTACTTTTTGACTCCAGAATTTCTATTTGGTTCCTTTTTTATAATTTATCTATCCATCTATCAATCAATTTCTATCTATCAGTATCTTATTGATATTCTCTATGTGTTGAGACATCATTCTCTTAGTTTCCTTTAGTTCTTTGTCTATGGTTGTCTTTAGCTCTTTGAGCATATTTAAGACAGTTGATTTAAAGTCTTTGTCTAGTAAGTCCAATGTCTGGGCTTCCTCAGGGACAGTTTCTATTAATTTCTTTTTGTCCTGTGAATGGGCCATATTTTCTTGGTCCTTTGCATTACTTGTAATTTTTTATTGAAAAGTAGACACTTTGACTATTATAATGTGGCAGCTTGGGATATTAGATTCACTCTCTCCCCTCCCAGGGTTTGTTGTCACTGCTTTTTGTCATTCATATTGTTTGTTTAGTGACTTTTCTGAACTGATTTTGTAACGTCAATATTCTATATCACGTGTGGCCACTGAAGTCTTTGTTCTGTTAACTCAGTTGTTGGTTAGTGATTTGACTGAGATTTCCTTAAACTCCTGTAGCCAAACAACAACAAGAAAAACTTCTCTCAATCTTTGCAGATTGACTCTGTGTTGGGGTGCTCCTTCAGTGCTTACCCAACAGTTACAACTTCAATGTCTTAGCTTTCACTTCCTGCTTGCATGGAGCCTGAATCAACCAGATTCAAGTGAGAGCTTAGGTTCTTCTTAGGTCTTTTCTGTGCATGCTTCCAGCCTTGGGCTTGCATATGGCCTTCTAGATTTCCCGGAATACGTGGAAACTTTTCAAAACCCTCATTCCCCCAGGTATCTCCTTCTTTAGCTTCTTCCTTCCCAGGCTTTTTGGTCTGTCTATTGTTTGTCTCAGCTGTCATCCTGTGCCCCAGGTGGCAGCAGTTAATACATTTACCTTTAAATGCTTTTGATAGATACCATTCAGGAAGCTCAGAGGCAGACAAAACAAAGGGAAATCCTTTGAGCCAGTCTTTCAGTGATCCACCAGACAGGTCAAAACACACAGCCATAATTCTTTGAAAATAAGATTTGTATTGCTCCCTCTTGTACTAGCAACCTTCACCAGAAATGCAGGTTGCCATCCTCAAGGCCACCATGGAGCTGGGAAGTGGGGGAGGGTAATAGGGTAAGTTAGAACACTATAGAGCTCTCTTACCAAAATTCATCAGTTTTTCCACCTTTGTTAAGCATTCCCTTGGTTGTTGTAAGTTTTTAATTAGATCTCCGAGTTCCAAAAAAGTTGATTTTGACAGTTTTTGCCAGCTTATTCATTTCTCTTTGTGGAAGGATGGAGTTTTAGAGTTCTCTGTTCTACCATTTTTGGTCTGCCCTACTCTCCCAACTCATTTTATCATTGTATTCACTTTAACTTAACAATAATTTTAGTTATAATAGGAATTGTCATCTTTTGAATTTAGTGAAAATGCCTTTGGTTTTTACCAAAAAGTATCATAGTTGTAATCTTGGAGCCATTTATTTTTTAATTATTTCAAGAGAGTATCCTTTCATTCTTATTTAATTTTTTTTTCTTGTGATCTGCTTATAAGATGCTCATATTACTAGGCTTTCTAATTTTGAAGGGTAAATGCCTCTTGGCCATCATGTATTTTTAGATGGAATATTATTAAACTATACTGAATTCTCTTTGTCTTTACTTATTTAAGAATTTTTATCTATATTCTTAGTAAGATTAATCACTAGTTTTGTAGTCTGATTTTGATTTTAGGATTTGGCTACTTTCTCAAGATAAATTAAGCGTTCCACTTATTTCTTTTCTTAGAAACAAGTCCTTTAGGATTGGATAATTTTGGTTCTTTGAAAGTTTAAAATAACTCACTTCTAAAATTATCCCAGCTTAGAGCCTTTTGAAGGGAGGGCAAACTTTTTTGAAACTCTATCAAAATTCTTTCCTAGTTACTGGTCTATTCTGGTTGTCTACTTCTTCTTGAGTTAAAGGGGTACTACCTTTAGGTAGGAAGGCATCAAATTAATTGGAGAGGAACAAAAGGTCAATTCAAGCTATTGTAAGATAGTGCTACCTTATGGACGGCCTTATAGGCCATTTTAAAGAATTTGACCTTATCCCATTGTCAATAGGAGGCTGTTGAGAGTTTTTGAGAAAAGAGATCTTTATTGTCTGATGATCGAATCTGATCACTCTAGAGCTAGGAAGTGGGTAAAATAGTAACCCAGGTGTGAGTTGATGAGGGTCTGAAGTATCGAGGCAGTAGAAATGAAAGAAGGAACAGATGCAAAAGTCAGTGTGTTTGAAGAATTGGCATGACTTAATGGCATCCTACAAAAATATTACTAAAGGTTTATTCTGTAAGATTTTAAGTTCAGAATCATATATATGCTGAAAAATAGTTAGTAATATTCTTTAGCAATCAGAAATAAAAATAAATTTAAAATTCCTATATTCAATAGAAAATACATAAGATATTTCTTAAAGATAGGGTAAAAATTACTTTGTTCCAGGATAAAATAGCCTGAGTCTCAGGATGCCTAGTGCATTTGAAAGACTCTCTTACCAATCTGCTAACATACTGGCTGCATGCTTTTCTTCAGATTACCATGGCTTTCGTAATCTAACTTCCTTGGACATCTATTTATCCTCCTCCTGGATTTATTTTAACTTCTTCAGAGCAAGCAACCTACTAGCTTATTCTTCCTATTTTTCCTTAATTGTCTTCCTTATTTTATTTCTAAAAACTAATTTGCTTTACATTATTAAATGATCGAAAATGAGATTTTCTGGAATTGATATAGGTCAATGATAATTTCAAAATCAAAGTCAGAAGTTAATGGAGACAGAATCCAATTCACACAACTGATGCAATAATTTCATCCATAATAGAGCAGCCTCCCATTTATTTGGGTGTATCTTCAGTGCCAGAGAAAAATTCCATAACAGCTCTACTCACTGAGGCCCATTTCCTTCAAAATGGATTATTTGTTTTTTCCAGAGAACAATCTTGTATAAATTAGAGCCTAACATTTTGGGTACTCAATAAATAATAAAAATAAATAAATCTCATCTTTATTTTATTGACCCATCTCTCTGATAAATGTAAGAAATATAATAAAATTAGTAAGCGTGTAATGAATATATAGCATATAATTATATATACAAAAAGTATAATTGATTATTTATGAAAGGTTTATATTACTTTCGCTGTCAACATCATGACTAAACACTTGGGAAGCAAAGAGAAATGATCATGAATTGTTATTCAAGTGTAAAATTAGTCGTATACATATACCAAAAAAAGAAAATGTGTATTTCGCAATACCTATTAAAATCATTTTTTTTCTTTCACTAGGACACGCCGAGGGAGAGCATATTTTAAACAGCACTTATATAAGCAAGCAACTCAAGATCTTTCCATTGCAATTCACTTAGATCCCAATAACTGGTTGGCCTTGTATTATAGAGCCTGCTTATTTAGAAAGAGCAACCCTTGCAGAGCGCTCCAGGACTACAGCGTTTCAGGTACTTTGTCTTCAACTGCATGTAGATGGGAGTTTGATCTGAGCTTCAGCAGCTCACTTCCTTGGAGTGGGACATTAATGTGGGATGACTATTGTGATATGTATATTATTACGTAATGATGTATATTTTCTTATATATTAATATCTATTTATGTAGTATGTATGTTCATATATACTTACAAGCTACAATGGTTTAGCTAAGTGTTACTCATATGCCTTTTATTGTGTGTGAGTGTGTGTATTTACGTGTGTGTGTAACTGTGGCAAAGGAAGAATATCATATCAAAGAAATCTCTTTTCATATATTGAGTTCTGAGGATATTTCTGGAAATCCAGGTCTATTTCCCAGTCAGCTTGCTAAAATGACAGTAAATTATCCTCATGGGCTGTGTCCTACTCCATAGGCCCAGTCCATGGATTAGTCAAATTCGGTGTTTTTTAACCCTCAAACTGAAAATGGGCTTTGAGAATCCTCAGTAGATAGAGGACGCCAGCAGGTAAAAGCGGCCATTTCCCCCTGGCCCTCTATTGGTGCATTCCTGGTATAGGAATACGCTCAGCAATTCTGGGCGTAGAGTAAGTGCTCAGTAATAAGTTAGCCCATCCTGGCCAGCAAATTCCAGCCAGAGCCCAGCACTCCAACATGGCTGTAATTTGCAACCTGGGTGCAAAGTGCTAAAATTTCATCATTCTAGATGAGACAGTATCTAGTCTAACTGAGACAACTAACACTCTTCCAAAGAGAATACATTACTCCTCAGGGAAGGCAATCCCAGAAGATTGTTACTTGATGTCTCTATGTCCACTTGCCTTCTGAAGTCACCCTTCCCATGAATTTTTAAATAAAATAACCTAAATCCCATTCTATGTGCTGAGAGGAGTCTAGTGCCCTCCCTTCTATTTCCAAGGATTCTTGGAAGAGAAAACTAAGGATTCCTGTTGAATTCTCTTGTAATCTTTGCATCTCATTTCTTTGCATCTCATTTCTGCTCTCTGATTGATTCTTCACTTTTGCTCACCCACTCACTTCTTGTGGCTGCTGTCTGTTATTGAAAGTTTTACGGTTCAAAGGATAAAGTTAGCACAGATGATTTAAAATTGGAAGTCAAACACCCTATTTATCTAGCACTGTCAGCCCTGTCCATCTGCCGTCTGGCCGAACCCCTTTCTCCCTGGTCCTCTTTAAGGACCTCTTTCTCATATTCTCCTCTTCTCCAAGTTTTGGGCCTCTCACCCCCTCTTTTCTCGGCTATCACAATAATACAAAATCCTGGTTATTTAATTATTAAGAGTAGACCAGCTTGATTTTGGCCTGAATCCTGTCCTATAGACTAGCCTAAGGAGTTTTATCTTCCACAATCAAAAAGGACCTTCAAGATATTTTTCTAAGCTAGGATTAATACCTAACATTTGTTGGGCATTTTACTACTTGCCAAGTACTATTCTAAATGCTATATATGGAGTGTATCAATTAATATTCAGAATAATGGTATGAGGTAGGTACTAGTTTCATCCCCATTTTACTGATGAGAAAACTGAGGCACAGAGAGGTTAAATAATTCTAATATTTTTTTCCTTAAGAAGAATTTTTCCATTTTTCTAGGGCAACCATCAAAACTGCAGCTGACTTTCTCCTTGCTAGCCAATCATACTATGAACTGAGGAGTCAGATTGCCTTCAAGTGATTATTTACTTAATCTGTGTGATCATTGCTTACTTTAGATGTACTTCCGAAAATCTAGTGCTGTGAATATTTGTGTCCCAGACTGTGAGCATTATGCACATTTTTGGCAAAACTTTCCCTTTTTAGCCAGAATGGGCTTCAGAGGCTTAGAAGACATGGATCAAATGTTGTGGAACACCCATCTAATTCACTAGCATGTTCTTGAAAGTGAAGGGGGAATCAGTAAGTGAGGAGACATGAGCTGACTCTAGACTGGTTACTGATGAAAGCCACACACCTGGAGTTCTGAGAGGGGCTTCTTTCTGCTGCATCTTCTGTTAGTCAGGGCATGCGTAGTCAAGGTACCTGCCTTAACTCCACCATCCGCTTGTCTTGGAGTAGCCTCTTTGAGCTGGCTGACCTGGTTTGTGTGTGTAAACCTGACCTCTGCTGTCTGCCCATCTGGACTTGTACCAGAGCCTGTTCTTCGGCCAGTAGCAATGCCATCCTGTCTTCCTGAGAATAACAGGCCGTCAGGGGCAAGGGCACCCTTCTGACTGCAATCCACTGGAGTGAGTCAGAAGTTAGATTCTAGGCCCATCTTTGCCATTGACTTGCAGCACGACCATGGTCAGTGTACCCAGCGGTTTTGAACCTTAATCTCTTCATCTGTAGAGTGAGTGGACTATCCTATATTACCACCGGGATTTCTTCCAGCTGTAATGAGTTTGTGAACCATGATAGCCACATTGTTACTTATAAACAAATACATTTTTATGTGAATACTATTTTTCATTCTCCAAATAAGAAGTAGAATGCTTCTACAATGAGTAGAAGCACTCATTGCAGATATGTTTTATTCTATGTAATGTTAAAAAAATAAGAATAGCAGTAGGAAAGGTATAGACTAAAACATAACTCAGATACATTTGTTCAGAACCTGAATAAGAGATATACTTTTATTTTTAAGCTCTCATAAATGATGGAGATGAGAATCTCAGCTGTTTTCTACATCGGGGCATACTCTATGCAGATCTAAAACTTTGGTTGCTGGCAATTTGTGACTTCGAAACTGTTATTTCTCTAGACAGGTGCGTTTTCCTTTTCATTCTTACTGATTTCACTTTCGTATAAAATTAAGAAAAAAACAGAATAAAGGGAAAAGCTTTTCCCTCTCATCATTAATAACCTTGTAAAAATGAGACAATTATAAAGTCATCCTAGAATTAGAACACTAATTCTAGAGATTAGATTACTTCTAAAATAAGACCTGTTCTCAACGTCTGTTTGCCTCAGATGCTTTTGCAAATTTTAGAGATTGAACTGGTTTGAGAGGAGTTAAATCCATGAATAACAAAATCCACAAGTTACTAAGAACAGCTTGGGGATGCCCAGGTTAGACCTTTTTGAAGTTAGCTTCATGGAAAGCTGTAATCAAGTTTTAAAATAATGGCAAAACATTCTGCTTGCTATATCATTGCTATGCAGACCATATGACTCAATAGGAGGAAACCCTCTATTTAGATTTTCTGACTTCATTTTGCTTAGTAAAGTGAAAGAAAAAAACCAATAACATTTAGAACACAGATTCAGGAAGAAACACAGACTGAAAGTTACACATACTAGTCAGAAAGCTAAGCTGCAAAACACAGAATTTAATTAAATAATTCCTCTTCTTTCCAATGGAGCATTCATTAAAATGGAATGTGGCAGAAAGAGTAACAAATCATGCCAATTCCATGCCAACCAGCCTACTGTTTACTTAGCTTATCTAAGGTAAACTGAGTTTGACTCAGGGAAGTCATGGAGCATGGCTCCATAATGACCACAATGGTTTTCTTTTGGATATTTTTGGGTCAGGAAGGTAAAGAAAAGAGTTCCAGTTACAAAAAACCAAAAAGTGGGCAGTGGGAACTTTGGTGTCTTTTAGGCAAAAGGTCACGGCTTCTATGATGTTGAGCTGTAGGATGTGTATTTTGAAATAGAGGCATCAAACAAGGTAATTTCTAAGGACATTTCTGTATTTAAAGTTGTTTGATTTTAAGAGAGAAAAACAACATTTATTTGATATAGAAAAGAGGCTGGGTTAATACCTAAGTGGAGAGGATTTTTAACCCCAAGCCTCAAGAACATTACTGTTTCTGTTACTCATGGAGAATATAACATAGCCTGAGGTAAAAACTTTTGAATTGAGGAAAACTAAGTTTGTAATTCAAGATAAGTCAAGATTAGGTCAAGGAAGGGTAAAGTATTGCTAGGAGTCGAGGAAACTTCAGGAATTCTGATCCTAGCACAGACTACAAATGTTGATTCCCTACTAAGGATTTGATAAAGGTGTTTATCATTTTTAGTAGAGAGTTAACTAGTTTACTTTGCCTTAGTAAAACATTAAAAAAAACCCCTGATATATATTGATGTACGTATTTCATTAGGTTCATTCATAATTGGAGAACATTTGGAATAATTAAAATGTCTAACAAGATTTTGCTTTCTCATTTTTTTAGAACTGTTATTTTGGCTTATATAAATATTGGCCTCATACATCTGCTACAGTTGGATAACTACATTGAAGCCATTTGGCATTTTTCTGAGGCTATTAAACTTGATCCTTTATATATTCAAAGCTATATTTGTCGAGCAGAAACCTATTATAAGGTACTTAAGATTTGATTTTATAAAAAGTTTTATTTTTTTGAACCATTAGAAATAATCAACAACTATAGCAAAGTTGCAGGGTACAAAATCAATCTACAAAAATCAGTTGCATTTCTGTATGTTAATAATGAACTAACAGAAAGAGAGCTCAAAAAGATAATACCATTTACAATTGCATCAAAAAGAATAAAATACCTAGGAATAAATCTTACCAAGGAGGTGAATGACCTATACAATGAAAACTACAAGACATTATTGAAAGAAATTGATGATGACATAAAGAAATGGAAAGATATCCCATGCACGTGGATTGGAAGAATAAACATAGTTAAAATATCTATATTATCTAAAGCAATCTACAGATTCACTGCAATCCCAATCAGAAGCCCAATGACATTCTTCACGGAAATAGAAAAAAGAATACTAAAATTTATATAGGGCAACAAAAGACCCCGAATAGCTAAAGCAATCCTAAGAAAAAAGAACAAAGCAGGAGGCATCACAATCCCTGACTTCACAACATACCACAAAGCAATAGTAATCAAAACAGCATGGTACTGGTACAAAAACAGACACACAGATCAATGGAACAGAATTGAAAGCCCAGAGATAAAACCACACGTATATGGACAGCTAATTTTCGACAAAGGAGGTAAGAACATACAATGGAGAAAAGAAAGTCTCTTCAATAAATGGTGTTGGGAAAACTGGACAGCCACATGCAAAAGAATGAAAGTGGACCATCTGCTATCACCATTCACAAAAATTAACTCAAAATGGATCAAAGACTTGAAGGTGAGACCTGAAACTATAAAACTCATAGAAGAAAATGTAGGCAACACACTATTTGACATTGGTCATAAAGGAATCTTTTCAGATGCCATACCTACCCAGACTAGGGAAACTAAAGAAAAAATAAACAAGTGGGACTTTATCAGATTAAAGAGCTTCTATAAGACAAACAAAACCAGAATCAAGATGAACAGACAACCCACCAGCTGGGAGAGAATATTTGCAAAACATACATCTGACAAGGGGTTGATCTCCATAATATATAAAGAACTCACACAACTGAACAACAAAAAAACAAACAACCCCATCAAAAAATGGGCAGAGGAAATGAACAGACCCTTCTCCAAAGAAGATATACAGATGGCCAATAGGCACATGAAAAGATGTTCAACATCATTAATCATCAGGGAAATGCAAATCAAAACAACACTAAGATATAACCTCACGCCTGTTAGAATGGCTATAATCACCAAGACAAAAAACAATAAATGTTGGAGAGGATGTGGAGAAACAGGAACCCTCATACACAGCTGGTGGGAATGCAAACTGGTGCAGCCTCTGTGGAAAATGGTATGGAGATTCCTCAAAGAATTAAAAATAGAGATGCCCTATGATCCAGCCATCCCACTACTGGGAATCTATCCAACAAACCTGAAATCAACAACCCAAAGAGGCTTATGCACCCCTATGTTCATTGCAGCATTATTCACCATAGCCAAGAAGTGGAAGCAACCTGAGTGTCCCTTGACTGATGATTGGATCAAGAAAATGTGATATATATATATACAATGGAATACTACTCAGCCATAAAAAAACACAAAATCGTCCCATTTGCAACAACATGGATGGGCCTGGAGGGTATTATGTTAAGTGAAATAAGCCAGAAAGAGAAAGACAAACATTGTATGATTTCACTCATATGTGGAATATAAACCAACACATGGACAGAGAAAACTGTATTGTGGTTACCAGGGGCAATGGGGGTGGGGGGTGGGCACAAGGGGTGAAGGGAATCATACATATGGTGATGGACAAACAAAAATGTACAACCCAAAATGTCACAATGTTAAAAACTATTAAAACATCAATTAAAAAAAAAAGTTTTGGGCCTGCCCCGTGGCTTAGCGGTTAAGTGTGCGCGCTCTGCTATTAGCGGCCCGGGTTCGGATCCCGGGCGCGCACCGATGCACTGCTTCTCCGGCCATGCTGAGGCCACGTCCCACATACAGCAGCTAGAGGGATGTGCAACTATGATGTACAACTGTCTACTGGGGCTTTGCGGAATAAAAGGAGGAGGATTGGCAATAGATGTTAGCTCAGAGCCGGTCTTCCTCAGCAAAAAGAGGAGGATTAGCATGGATGTTAGCTCAGGGCTGATCTTCCTCACCAAAAAAAAAAAAAGATTAAAAAAAAAAAAGTGAACCATAAAGTCCTACACAAAGAAAAAATAAAAAAAAAATTAAAAAAAAAAGTTTTATTTTTGGATATTTGTTCAATATAATTTAAAATATATTAATGTATTCTTTTTCAGCTAATTACAGAGACTAATGAATTTATAAGCAATAAATATTACATAGATATAGTTAACTATAATTACTTTCTTATAAAGCCTCTACTGATGAGGTGTGAATTTTTGTCTTTCATTTTTTTTAATAATAGCTGTTTTTGCCTTATTTACAAGAGCAATGTATATTTATTGCAGGTAATATATGTATGCAAATAAGAATAAATTAAAAACCATCCATAATTTCACTCTCTAGAGATAACTACTACTAACATTTTGGAGTCTATTGGTTTTGTGTGTATGTGTGTGTATGAGTGAGTAGGTGGGTTCGTAGAATGGGATCCTTGCGTAGAACGGGATCCTACTCACTCGTACTTTCCTTTAAATTTTGTTTAAATTTTACAAGTTATTTAAATAAAAACATATAATGTATCCTTAGTGTAACAAATTCAAACAATACAATAAATAGTAAAAGTTCTCCCTGACTCCAACCAAATCTGACTTCCCAGAGATAAACGCTGTTAACTGTTGTCTCTGCGTTTCAAAGTAGATATCCCTTTCCTCCACTGCACCGCTACCCGGCCCTCCATGGCACTGCCATTTCTCGCCAGGAGTGTTGCCACAGCCTCCTGGGCTTCCTGCTTCTGTTCTTTACTCCTTTCTGATGGATTTTCAACACAGCAGCCTGAGTGATCTTGTTAAAACGTGTCAGATTATTTCACTTCTCTGTCCAAAACCCTTCAATAGCTTCCCTTTGCACTCAGAACAAAAGCCAAATCCTGCAAAATCCAAAAGTCTGCTAGAGCCCGTGTGAGCTGGCTCCTCACTACCTTCCTGCCCTCTCCGCCTGCAGTCCGCTAGTCACGTTAGTTTCAGTCAGCGTAGGCTAGGTCATGCTGTGGAACAACAACAACAGCAGACAAGACTTCAAAATCACTGTCTTAAAATAACAGAGGTTTATTTCTTGCTCACACTGTGTGTCCACTGAGAGTTGGCTGGAGGCTCAGTTCTCCATTGTCTACCTCTCAGGACCCAGTGTGACTAGAGTCCCACGATGATGGAGGTAGAAGATCCAGGGAAGTTGTAGTATTGTCCCCAGTGAAAATTTGCTCCTGAGTGCTGTTGGGGAAGGGATGGGAAGGGTGTGTGGTCCTTTTGCTTAACTCCTTGTTGATGGAGCTGAGGCCTTCTGGGGAAGTTGGAATTTCCTCTTAGCATACTTAGGAACCAAAGCACCACCATAATATCAGGGTGTAAGGACATATATTCAAAGACTGATTGTTCTGAGAGGCAAAAATATCTACACAGTAATGGATGAATAAATTGTGTTACAGTCACACCATAGAATATTATGTAGTCAATAAAAAGAATAATTGAAACTAGTCTAGCTGAGTTTGAGGGATTTCCATTAGATACTGCTGAGTAAGAAAAGCAAGATTCAGTAAAGTGTAAAGTATGTATAATATGATCCCATGTAAATAAGACAATTACCAATCAAACTCTTTGTATATATATAGAATAATAATATGCCTACTGTGTGGGTTCAGCCTCCAGACTGAGCCCAATCTAAGGCCACCTGGAGAAGTCCAACCACGGGACACCTGGTAAAGATCAGGGTGAGCCTCCTTCTTTTCCAGCAGGGGTTTCCTCAGTGCATAGATCTATATGGTTGTAACAGGTGGAGCCATGGAGACATGTGACTAGATGGTTTGTTAATTACACCAACCCCAGCAGGTTCAGCTTGAGAAGCAACAGGCCTGAAGTTCCAGAGAAATTCTTAAACTTACTTAAACACATATCAAACTCCCCCATTTTGGTTTCCCTCTTTTGACTCCCTCCACTATTTTCTCTAAACAGTTTGTACCATTTCAACAGACACTGCCTACTTCCTGGCACAAATTAGTTTTGTGCCTTCTCCTCTTTGCATCGCCATGTCAGCATAATAAGAGGAGTGCTTGGTTGTCCCGGGTTCATTTTGCTGGGATCTGTGTAGTCCTCCTTTTGTAATATCCCCAATGATAGTAGATTTTTGTCCCCAGATTTGTACAAATCCAGATTATGCTTCTGAGACCAGTATTAAGGAAAGAATCAAGGTTTACTTTTCATTGTATGTTGATTTTGAACAGATGTCTTTTTTCATCATTCTTGTATTTGTTTTATTCATTCATTTACTTAATAATTTAAGTGCAAGCCTGTTTTACCTCCCTTATTTTTAAGTGGAATTGACTTTTACTTTTCATTTTACCCTCCTTTGCTAGTTTATTAACATGGATAAAGTCTGGTGAAAAACTTGTTTTAGTTGATAGAGAGAAACTGAAAAACTAAACAAAAAAGGAAAGCAAAATGGAATGTATGATGTAATCACATTTATGTAAAATTATATATATGTAATATATATAATTCATTGTATATATAATCATTCTTCAAAATTAAAGATAAATGGTTTTAAAAAACTGACTTTGCATCAAAACATTTTTTTCTAATTTTCTTTATTCTGTTTGCTTTGATGATTCTTAAGAAAAACATGTGTATTAGGAGATGTTCCTGCAAAGTTTCTGTATTGAAGGGGGGAGGGGATAAACATCAGAAAGGGCGCAAGCAATATTACTCTGACTTAAGTTTCTGCTTATCACTCGGCAGTTGCATAAACTGAAAAAGGCAGTAAGAGAGTTGTCTCGCGCAATCCACCTTCAGCCAGATGGAATCCAATTGTATATAATCAGGTATGTGTTTTAGAAACAGAATTCTTCTTGGGTAACTGAGCCTCTGAGGTGGCTGTTGAGATCTTTAGTTCTCTCTTGATCCTTCCAGCCTCCTCATTTTACATTTACTCTCCCAGCAATGGCCATCTCCCAACCATCAAGTCAGACGTAGTGATTGTTTTTGTTAATTTATATATAAGATATATATATATATATATAATATATTGATATATATATATATATAATAGGTGCATTAGTTCCTAAGTATGCTCGGAGGAAATTCCAACTTCCCCAGAAGGCCTCAGCTCATCATGTATATATAAGATAATTTATGATATAAGATAACCAGAGCTTTCCCTTTGCTCTATCCTTGCATTTAAGTTCTTAGAGACCTTTTTAGATTACTGGTTATATAGTAATCATGTAAGTTAGCTCATGTAAGTTAGGTAACATGTTTTGGACATTTGTTTGTGTCCACAGAGGTACCAAATGTAAACCTCAGCTGATTTGGTGGAAAAAACCCCCAGCACATTGAATTGTATTTCAAATGCAGTAGAGCTTGCTATAAAGGGACCCATTGCAGGTTATAAGTTATCCCTACCAAAAATATGTTATGATCTCTAACGTGGGACATGGACTCATAGACATGGGCAAATGGACTGGAACAATGCTGTCTGATAAGGGCTTGCTTTGTCTTTTAACTCTTGAACCATATTTTAGCAATTTGTGTAAATACTTTCCCCCTTTTATGTCCCTTGGAGTATGTCTATCTTTTAAAAATTTCTCAGTAACAGAGTAAAGCATTTTAAATACAGATAATTGCGAAAAGATTTTAGTAGTTTCCTTTCAGCCTCACATTTCCTAAATTGTTTTCTCACCACATCTCCATGCTATTTAGACTATGTAAAATGTGTATAATTTTCACATAGTTTTTATCATGCATATGTAAGTATGAATGAATGTATTGTAATTGTAAAATTTTAAGTAACTTGTTATAGGAAACTTTATTTTAAAAAAATTGTTTTTAACTATTTAGAGTTGAAAAGGTATTATTTCTTCCAGAGGCCAATATCTTCTTATGATGAAATGCTACGATCTTGCAAAGTTCACTATTTATCAAATTGCAGAAATGAACAAAGGTAAATATAATTAATGAAAAATTATAATTGTCAATTTAAAAAGAAATATCTCTTTAAAATTTTGATACTATTTGTGATAGCTATGTACAGATAGCACGAAGGGGTCACTTGAAAGTCAAAGCTAGATTGCGAAACTTTAAAACTTCAGCCTCACATGTACGTAATCAATTAGTAAAATGCTCCATAACACAGGGAATTTTGTGAGGGGGATTATTATAAGAAACACTAGGCTGACACTGCTACATTTTGTTTTGCAGGGAAAGGTTCACCCTAAGGTAACATCTGTTGCCAATTTTTCTCTTTCTTTCTTTTTCTCCCTCCAGAAAGCCCCAGTACATAGATGTATATTCTAGTTGTAAGTCCTTCTAGTTTTTCTATGTGAGCCACTGCCACAGCATGGCAACTGACAGACAGGTGGTGTGGTTTCGTGACTGGGAAACCAACTCGGGCTGCTGAAGCAGTGAGAGCGCTGAACTTTAATAACTAGGCCGTCAGGGGTGGCTCACACTTCTACCTTTTTTGTTTGTAATTGGGAGGTCTTTTTATTTGTTGGTAGCAAATAGATTTTAGTATCATATTGATTTGTTAATTCATATTATAAAGGTAGATTATTGAATTGCTTGACTTCCTTAAAATAATTCTATTCTATATTCTAGATCCTTGGCAAAGGTATTGCTAAACTTTCCTTTCCTTGTAGGTCTCCTTAAGTTGAGTCCCATACAGCAAGCACTCATTTATTCATTCTGTGAGAACCATGACAAGGCCATCCAGGTCCTGGATGGGATCACTTTGAACAAGCCCGAGATCACCGTGTATACACTATTAGCAAAAGCCCAAATGAAGGCCAAGAGAAGAAAGGTGAAAAGTCTTCAGTAATGTTCAATAAGCCTATTAATGGAAATTTTATATTGTGCTAGAATAACTGCTTATTTTTTTACAAAACTAAATTATACCATTTATTTGTTGATTTTTCTGTTAATTAACATTTGGGTTATTTCCTTTTATTTATTTTTTCCTCTTAAGAGTAGAGCTGCTATAAATATTCTTTTTCATGTCTTCTGTTAACACAGGGAGTAGTTTCCCAGGATAGACTCCTGGGAGTGGGATTGCTGGTACGGAGAATGTTTAATTTTCAAGAAAATGACACATTGTTCCATTGGGTTGTACCAATTTAGTCTCCCACTTGCAGTGTATGAGTGTTCCTATTGATCTGCATCTTCTACAATAATTAGTGTTGTCACACTATTTTTCTCAATTTGGTGGATAAAAATCTGATGTCTCATTGTGGTCTTAATTCACATTTCTCTGTTTGAGTAAATCATTTTAGGTGTTTGTTAGCCACCCATATTTCCTGTTCTATCAATTTCCTGTACACATTTTTTTGCTTGTTTTTTTCCTCTTGTTCTTATCAATTTTAGTCATTTAAAAAGATTAATTCTGTATATTAATCCTTGGTGAGTTATACGTGTGCCACATATTTTCTTGAAATTTGTGGCTGGTCTTTTAATTTTCTTTATGGTGTCTTTTGATGAATAGAGATTCTTAATTTTAATGTAGTCAAATATATCTGTTTATGTCATGACATTAAAAAAAAAATCTTGTTTAAGAAGCCCTTCCTTAGCCAAGGTCATAAAGATATTCTCTTATATTTTTTTCTAAAGGTTTAAAAGTTTTCTTTTTCCATTTAAGACCTTACTGTATTTTGAGTTGATTTTTCTGAGTGTGAGATAGTGATAAAATTTCAATTTTCCCCATATAGATATTCAAATATTCCAGTATCATTTATTGAAATGTTCTCCTTAACCCAAAGATTTGAAGTGCCACATCTATCATACCATAAGTTTTCATGTATGTGTAGATCTGATTTTGGGCTCTCTACCAATTTTTCTGCCCCTGGCCCGGTAATACGATGTCTTAATTGCTAAGCTTTATCGTAACTCTTGGTATCTGGTAGAGCAAGTCCCTACACCATATTCTTCTCCAGGAAATTCCTGGTTAGTCTTGGACCTTTACTCTTCCATATACATTTTATTTTATTTTGTTTTATTTTATTTTTTTTAATTTTTTGTTTATTGCAGTAACATTAGTTTATAACATTGTAAAAGTTTCAGGTGTACATCATTGTACTTCTATTTCTGCATAGATTACATCATGTTCACCACCAAAATACTAATTACAACCCATCACCACACACATGTACCGAATTATCCCTTTCACCCTCCTCCCTGCCCCCTTCCCCTCTGGTAACCACCAATCCAATCTCTGTCCCTATGTGTTTGTTTATTGTTGTTATTATCTACTACTTAATGAAGGAAATCATATGGTGTTTGACCTTCTCCCTCTGACTTATTTCACTTTGCATTATACCCTCAATGTCCATCCATGTTGTCACAAATGGCTGGATTTCATCGTTTCTTATGGCTGAGTAGTATTCCATTGTGTATATATACCACAGCTTCTTTATCCATTCGTCCCTTGATGGGCACTTAGATTGCTTCCAAGGCTTGGCTATTGTGAATAACGCTGCAATGAACACAGGGGTGCATGTACCTTTACAAATTGGTGTTTTCAAGTTCTTTGGATAAATACCCAGCAGTGGAATAGCTGGATCATATGGTAGTTCTATCTTTGATTTTTTGAGGAATCTCCATACTGTTTTCCATAGTGGCTGCACCAGTTTGCACTCCCACCAGCAGTGTATGAGAGTTCCCTTCTCTCCACATCCTCTCCAACACATGTTGTTTCCTGTCTTGTTAATTATAGCCATTCTGACGGGTGTGAGGTGATATCTCATTGTAGTTTTGATTTGCCTTTGCCTGATAGTTAGTGATTTTGAACATCTTTTCATGTGTCTGTTGGCCATCTGTATATCTTCTTTGGAGAAATGTCTGTTCAGGTCTTTTGCCCATTTTTTAATTGGGTTGGTAGTTTTTTTGTTGTTGAGATGCATGAGTTCTTTATATATTTTGGAGATTAAGCCCTTATCAGATGTATGGTTTGCAAATATCTTCTCCCAATTGTTAGGTTGTCTTTTCGTTTTGTTGATGGTTTCCTTTGCTGTGCAGAAGCTTTTTAGTTTGATGTAGTCCCATTTGTTTATTTTTTCTATTGTTTCTCTTGCCCGGTCAGATGTGGTGTTTGAAAAGATGTTGCTAAGACCGATGTCGAAGAGCGTACTGCCTATGTTTTCTTCTAGAAGTTTCATAGTTTCAGGTCTTACATTCAAGTCTTTAATCCATTTGGAGTTAATTTTTGTGTATGGTGTAAGGTAAGGGTCTACTTTCATTTTTTTGCACGTGGCTATCCAGTTTTCCCAACACCATTTGTTGAAGAGACTTTCTTTTCCCCATTGTATGTTCTTGGCTTTTTTGTCAAAGATTAGCTGTCCATAGACATGTGGGTTTATTTCTGGGCTTTCGATTCTATTCCATTGATCTGTGTGTGTATTTTTGTCCCAGTACCATGCTGTTTTGGTTACTATAGCTTTGTAGTATATTTTGAAATCAGGGAGTGTGATACCTCCAGCTTTGTTCTTTTTTCTCAGGATTCCTTTAGCTATTCGGGGTCTTTTGTTGTTCCATATAAATTTTAGGATTCTTTGTTCTATTTCTGTGAAAAATGTTGTTGGAACTTTGATAGGGATTGCATTGAATCTATAGATGGCTTTAGGAAGTATGGACATCTTAACTATGTTAATTCTTCCAATCCAAGAGCACGGAATATCTTTCCATTTCTTTGTGTCTTCAATTTCTTTCAGCAATTTTTATAGTTTTCGGTGTACAGATCTTTCACCTCTTTGGTTAAGTTTATTCCTAGGTATTTTATTCTTTTTGTTGCAATTGTAAATGGGATGGTATTCTTAATTTCTCTTTCTGCTACTTCGTTGTTAGTGTACAGAAATGCAACTGATTTTTGTATGTTGATTTTGTATCCTGCAACTTTACCATATTCGTTTATTACTTCTAAAAGTCTTCTGGTGGATTCTTTAGGGTTTTCTATATATACAATCATGTCATCTGCAAATAGTGACAGTTTCACTTCTTCCTTTCCAATTTGGATCCCTTTTATTTCTTTCTCTTGCCTGATTGCTCTGGCTAGGACTTCCAGTACTATGTTAAATAGGAGTGGTGACAGTGGGCATCCTTGTCTGGTTCCTGTTCTTAGAGGGATAGCTTTCAGTTTTTCACCATTGGGGATGATATTAGCTGTGGGTTTGTCATATATGGTCTTTATTATGTTGAGGTACTTTCCTTCTATCCCCATTTTATTCAGAGTTTTTATCATAAATGGATGCTGTATCTTGTCAAATGCTTTCTCTGCATCTATTGAGATGATCATGTGATTTTTGTTCTTCATTTTATTAATGTGGTGTATTATGTTGATTGATTTGCGAATGTTAAACCATCCCTGCATCCCTGGAATAAATCCCACTTGATCATGGTGTATAATCTTTTTAACGTATTGTTGTATGCGATTTGCTAGTATTTTGTTGAGGATTTTCGCATCAATGTTCATCAGTGATATTGACCTGTAATTTTCTTTTTTTGTGTTGTCCTTGTCTGGTTTTGCTATCAGGGTAATGTCAGCTTCGTAGAATGAGTTAGGGAGCTTCCCCCTCTCCTCAATTTTTTGGAAGAGTTTGAGAAGGATAGGTATTAAGTCTTCTTTGAATGTTTGGTAGAATTCACCAGGGAAGCCGTCTGGTCCCGGACTTTTATTTTGGGGGAGGTTTTTGATTACTGTTTCGATCTCCTTACTGGTGATTGGTCTATTCAAATTCTCTACTTCTTCTTGATCCAGTTTTGGAAGGTTGTATGATTCTAAGAATTTATCCATTTCTTCCAGATTGTCGAATTGGTTGGCATATAGCTTTTCATAGTATTCTCTTATAATCTTTTGTATTTCTGAGGTGTCTGTTGTAACCTCTCCTCTTTCATTTCTGATTTTACTTATTTGTGCCTTCTCTCTTTTATTCTTGGTGAGTCTAGCTAAAGGTTTGTCAATTTTGTCGATCTTTTCAAAGAACCAGCTCTTGTTTTTATTAATTTTTTCTATTGTTTTTTTGGTCTCTATTTCATTTATTTCTGCTCTGATTTTTATTATTTCCCGTCTTCTACTGAGTTTGGGCTTGGTTTGTTCTTCTTTTTCCAGTTCCTTTAGGTGCATTGTTAGATTGTTTATTTGAGATTTTTCTTGTTTGTTGAGATAGGCCTGTATCGCTATAAACTTCCCTCTTAGAACCGCTTTTGCTGTATCCCACAAATTCTAGCATGTCATATTTTCATTTTCATTTGTCTCCAGGTATTTTTTGATTTCTTCTTTGATTTCTTCGTTAACCCAGTCGTTGTTCCGTAGCCATTTGTTTAATCTCCATATATTTGTGGCTTTTCCGATTTTCTTCCTATAGTTGATTTCTAGTTTCATACCGTTGTGGTCAGAAAAGATGCTTGGTATTACTTCAATCTTCTTAAATTTATGGAGACTTGTTTTGTGGCCTAATATGTGATCAATCCTGGAGAATGTTCCATGTGCATTTGAAAAGAACGTGTATTCTTCGGTTTTTGGATGGAATGCTCTGTATATATCTACTAGGTCCATCTGTTCTAGTGTGTCGTTTAAGGCCAATGTTTCCTTATTGATCTTCTGTTTGGATGATCTATCCGTTGGTGTAAGTGGAGTGTTCAAGTCCCCTACTATTATTGTGTTACTGTCTATTTCTGTTTTTATGTCTGTTAATAATTGCTTTATATATTTGGGTGCACCTACATTGGGTGCGTAGATATTTACAAGTGTTATATCTTCTTGTTGGATTGTTCCCTTGATCATTATGTAATGCCCTTCTTTGTCTCTTTTTACAGTTTTTGTTTTAAAGTCTATTTTGTCTGATATGAGTACTGCTACCCCAGCTTTCTTTTCATTGCCATTTGCGTGGAGTATCTTTTTCCCTCCCTTCACTTTCAGTTTGTGAGTGTCTTTAGGTCTGAAGTGTGTCTCTTGTATGCAGCATATATATGGGTCTTGTTGTTTTATCCAGTCAGCCACCCTATGCCTTTTAATTGGAGCATTTAGTCCATTGACATTTAAAGTAGCTATTGATAAGTATGTACTTACTGCCATTTTTTAACTTTTTTTTTTTCCTCAGTGTTTTAGCAGTCATTCTCTGTTCCTTACTTCTTCTATACAGAATTGATGGTCACTTTAGTTTGACCTCTGTCTGAAAGATCTACTCTTTAACTCCCCTCCTCCCTCCTTTTATGTTTTTAATATCATATCTAACCTCTTTTTTGTGCATTTGTATCCATTACGTTCTAATCATGGAAATAGATAATTTTTGCTATTTGTGGTCTTCTCTTTTCCCCTTAAATCAGTCCCTTTAACATTTCTTGTAGCACTGGTTTCTTGGTGACAAACTCCTTTTATTTTTGTTTATCTGGGTAAATTTTGATCTCTCTTTCCATTTTGAATGATGACCTTGCTGGGTAGAGTATTCTTGGCTGTAAGTTTTTTCCTTTTAGCACTTTAAATATATCATGCCATTCTCTTCTAGCCTGTAAGGTTTCTGCTGAGAAGTCAGCTGATAGCCTTATGGGGTTTCCTTTGTATGTAACTTGACATTCTCTTGCGGCTTTTAGGATTCTCTCTTTGTCTTTAATTCTGGACATTTTGATTATGATGTGTCTTGGTGTGGGCCTTTTTGGGTTTATCTTGTTTGGGGCTCTCTGTGCTTCCTGTACCTGGATTCTGTTTCCTTCCTTAGGTTAGGGAAGTTTTCATCTATTATTTCTTGAAATAGATTCTCTGTCCCCTTGTCTCGCTCTTCTCCTTCCGGGACACCTATAACACGGATGTTAGTGCGCTTGATGTTGTCCCAGAGGTCCCTTAGACTGTCCTCACTCTTTTTAATTCTTTTCTCTTTTACCTGTTCACCTTGGGTAATTTCTTCTAGTCTTTCTTCCAGCTCACAGATCCGTTCTTCTGTATCCTCTACTCTGCTTTTGAGTCCCTCTAATGAATTTTTCATTTCCAGTATTGTAGTCTTCATTTCTGATTGTTTCTTTTTTATATCTTCCATTTCTTTGTTGACATTCTCACTGAGTTCATCTATTCTTCTCCCCAGATCAGTGAGCATCGTTAACACTGTTAGTTTGAACTCTCTGTTGGGTAGGTTGCTCATTTCTGTTTCACTTAGTTCCTTTTCTGGGGTTTTGTCCTGTTCCCTTACTTGGAATGTATTCTTTTGCCTCCTCATTTTGCCTCTTTCCCTGTGCTTGTGTCTATGTATTAGGTAGGTCAGCGACGTCTCCTGCTCTTGGATAGGTGACCTTATGTAAGTGATGCCTTAGGAGGCTTCCAGTGTGCTTCCCTCAGTTCTCAATGTTCCAGGGGTGGCCCCTATGTGGGCTACGTGTGTCCTTCTATTGTGGCCTGTTAGCTCTCCCTATAGGTGCCCAGGGAGGCTGAGTTATGCTCCTGGCCAGCTGTTGTAATGCTCAGCTGCTTGTAGTTGTTGTGGGCCCTTCAGTCTCTTTATCAGGTGTGGGGAGCCCCAGCACAGTTGGCTGTAAGTTCTAATACCACATTTGTGTTGCAGTATTTCTTTTAACTGAGTAGGCCCCCAGCGTGGCAGGTTGTTAGGCTCAGGGCCTTACAATTGCTGCAAACCTCTAGCCTATTATGTCTCTTGTCAGCTCTCTGAGGATTGCAGCTGGGTGGGGCTGGCCTCAGGCACAGGAACACCCAATTGTTTCAGGCTTTGGAAGGTGGGGCAAACCTCCTATGTGGGTCTTTGAGAAGCACAAGTCTTCTGCAGCTGACAAGCCCTGTTGCCCACAGGTCCACACACACAGTCAACACAATCCTGCCCCGTGTGAGCGCCCCGACCTCCCCAAGCGGACCCAGTCTCTCCACAGTGGGAGCCCCACACACTCCGCCACTGCCCCACACTCTCCACCCACTCCTTGTGCACACCCTGCCCTGTTCAAGTCGGCTCAGTTGCCAGGCTGCAGAGAATCTAGTCACCAATCTATGCAGGCCCACATGTTGCCTGAGGGCTTGTTGTTGGGTGGGGCCAGTCTCTAGGGTGGGCTGCCTGCCCTGGCTGAGCTGGATTAAATGGGTGCTCTAACGGGTGGAGCAGACCCTGGGCTAGCTGGCCTCAGGGAGAACTCCAATGGCGTCTGTGTCAGCACGCTCACACCAGGCCACAACAATGGCCGCCGCCAATGTCCCAGTCCCTGGAGAGGTCTCACCCCTCACCGAGATGCACTCAGGGCCTATTAGTTGAGTCTCTTGTCACCAAAGCACTGTGCACCTTTCTTTTCTGGTGATTTTAGGATGCTTTCTGGAACGGGTGAGTTTGTGCGCGGGCCCTTTAAGAGCCAGTTTTAGTTTCTTTGTGAACCGGGTTTTCTGGGGGTGCTCCCCAGTGTTTTGGTAGCAGGCACAGTCAGATATTATGCCGCTGGTGTTGATTGTGCTGGGTCCACAAAATGCCCACAGCGGGGGCGCTCCCCGGCTCAGGGCCCCGCGCCTCCAGGGAGGCTGCGCACCTGTGAGCTGCTCCCGGCGGCCGTGAAGCTGGCGGCTTGTGAAGGCGGCGTTTTTCCTCTCCGGAAGGGAGTCTCTGCCTCTTCCACCTCAGTTAGGATTGTCCGTTGTTGCAGGAGTTCCTCTTACCAGTTTTCAGTTCTGTCTCAGGGGTAATTTTTCCACGAGTAGTTGTAAATTGGCTGTGTCCACGGGAGGAGGTGAGTTCAGAGCCTGCCTACGCCGCCATCTTGACTCCGCCCCCTTCCATATACATTTTAAATTCAGCTTGTCATGATCCATCAAAAACCCCGTTGGAATTTTGATTGAATTGTATTGAATCCCTAGATTATTTTAGGGAGAACAGACACCTTTCTGATAGTGAATTCCTTTTAGGAATACTCTTATATTTACCTTAATCTCCCCCCTGTGCCCTGGTTGCTCTGCTAGAAACCTGGGGTCACCTTTGTTTGTCCCCTTCCACTCAAGTGATGTTCTCTTGGTTCCACTTTCTAAATATCTCTCAAATCCACTTCCTTTCTCTATTTCTACAGTCATTCTCCTAGTCCAAACATATTTTTATTTTGCTTGAGTTAGAGCAACAGTGTTGCACTCTTCCAAGCTTTTATCTATACAGCAGCTGCAATACTATTGTCAGAATGTATCTATGCCTTACCTGCAAGACCCTCCAGAGCCTCCTGAGGAGACTTTTCAAAACAGTGAAGGACAGAGACCTGGACATCTGGCTAGAGGAGGAAGCAGGGGAAAGTGAAGATGTGTTCATTTTAATTTAAATGAGATAGAAGACTTTATGGACTCAAGGAGACAGTGCAGAGGCAGATAGCCGAAAAAGGAAGGAAATAACAGGTTGTGCTCAGGGGAGAGTAGGAACTGGGGTCAGGGACACAGCTTGAGGAGTTAGCTCTGAAAAGGAGAAGAAAGGAAACCATTCAAAGACAGGAGGGAAAAAGATGGAAGTGGAGGAAGATATAGATACATCGAAAAGTAAAAAAGAGGGAAATTGAGATGGTGATGGTTTTTTTCTATGGCAAGGTCATGTGCTGAGTGTGAGGATGGGAGGATGAATGTTGAGAGTGAGGATGGGAGGATGGATGTTGAAAGTGAGGATGGGAGGATGGATGTTGAGAGTGAGGATGGGAGGATGGGTGTTGAGAGTGAGGATGGAAGGATAGGTGTTGAGAGTGAGGATGGGAGGATGGATGTTGAGACAGGATGGGAGGATGGATGTTGAGAGTGAGGCTGGGAGGATGGGTGTTGAGAGTGAGGATGGGAGGATGGATGTTGAGACAGGATGGGAGGATGGGTGTTGAGAGTGAGGCTGGGAGGATGGGTGTTGAGAGTGAGGATGGGAGGATGGGTGTTGAGAGTGAAGATGGGAGGATGGGTGTTGAGAGTGAGGCTGGGAGGATGGGTGTTGAGAGTGAGGATGGGAGGATGGGTGTTGAGAGTGAGGATGGGAGGATGGATGTTGAGAGTGAGGCTGGGAGGATGGGTGTTGAGAGTGAGGCTGGGAGGATGGGTGTTGAGAGTGAGGATGGGAGGATGGGTGTTGAGAGTGAGGCTGGGAGGATGGGTGTTGAGAGTGAGGATGGGAGGATGGGTGTTGAGAGTGAGGCTGGGAGGATGGGTGTTGAGAGTGAGGCTGGGAGGATGGGTGTTGAGAGTGAGGATGAGAGGATGGGTGTTGAGAGTGAGGATGGGAGGATGGGTGTTGAGACAGGATGGAAGGATGGATGTTGAGAGTGAGGATGGAAGGATGGGTGTTGAGACAGGATGGGAGGATGGGTGTTGAGAGTGAGGATGGGAGGATGGGTGTTGAGAGTGAGGATGGGAGGATGGGTGTTGAGAGTGAGGATGGGAGGATGGATGTTGAGAGTGAGGCTGGGAGGATGGATGTTGAGACAGGATGGAAGGATGGATGTTGAGGTGGGCTGTAAACATGCAGAGTAAATGCTGCAGGGGGACACAAAGGACACTTAGCATACCCAAGTTAAATCTCATTTTTTCTTTAGCAATTTAATATAATTAAGAAATGGGCTAAAAAGTCACTTGTGTTTGTCTTTCTGTGTATATGTATACATTGATTAAGTAATTATGAAAAGGCATTCCTATCTGGAAAATTGAAAATTTTTTTCATTAATGAGTTTCAACTATTTTGACTAGGTAGTCTAAATAGGTGATTTTTGATGTTAGTTTATTTCCTGGTGTCAGTGCAACCCCATTAAGAGCACAGCAGGACAAAATAAAGGTTGATTAAAACCCCATCAGACCTTATCATTGGAGATCTTTTACTACCTAATAGCTGCCCAGTATTCCCTTCAGGAAATTACTAGGAAATTGGCCATAAACTAGTCTATAAACTTAAGTCTGTTTTAAGAATACAAGAAAATATCCTTTAGAATTTAGAAATTATAGTTCCAAAAGTCCATGTGCGTGAGCCTGCTTAAGCACCAGCTGGTAGGGCAGGCCCCGGTGTGGGACTCGCTGCCGTCGGACTCTGCGCGGGGCCTCTTGTCGCGCCCCGACAAGATCTGAGCCTTTACCGGGCCTCTGTGTCCTCATGGGGAATGAGAGTGGGGCAGTGTGCTCAGGATTCCTTCTGACATTTAAGGCTGTTATATTAAATGAAAATGAGACAGAGACATTCTCCCCGACCAGTTTTTTTGTTTTTTTTTACCGTTACAGGAAGCTATGAGAATGCTTAAAAAGGCGTTGGAAGTTTTTTCTCATTCGGATAAAGGACCAAATGCCGTAGCGGCTTCAGCAGACTGTCTGTATAACTTGGGTCTTTGTTACATGGAGGAAGGCAACTTACAAATGGTATTTTGTGTATTTAGGAGCATAGGTTATTTGTGATTTTAGAAATTGCTTGCATTCAGATCCATTTCTGAAGCCACCTATGCGGTGAGTGACTAGACCCAAGCTACTTGGAAAGCTTGGCTTCTTACAGTCTGCACACTGCAATACTACTACATGATTTTATTTATTCAACACATTTTATTTGATGCTTGTTTGTTAAAAATATTCTAAAGACTAATGTGTATTTCCCACCAAAACAATAAATCTAACTGTAAGAAATTACTATAGCAAAATAATTTCATCACATTAATATGAATTTACTTATTAAATTCTAAGTACTTTAAATTGAGTGCTTCAGTGTAATGTAGAATAAACGGAAAATGATTAGGACACTGATTTATCTTATTGACAACTGAACAATTCAAATCAGATTGAAATTGGTTATTAAGATAGCCAGGTTCATTGAAAACTGGTTGATTCAGTTGTTATGTATTTATCCAGTATTAGGCTATCTTACACAATTTTCCACTTCAAAATTGTCAATGATATGATAAATATGTAAAATAATGGATATTTTCCAATGGCTAATGTTGGATATTCCACAAAATTGTCAAATGATATGATAAATATGTAAAATAATTAATATTTTCCAATGGCTAATGTTGGATATTCCACAACTCCATCTCCACACACACACACCATTTCAGTACTTATATTCATAGAGGTGAACAGTGTCCAAAACTTGCATCTCCATAGCCTTGAAAAAGAGTTGCATTTGATTAGTTGTTTCATAAAGAAATTCCAATAAATATAAGGTTAATTACAAATCTCATGTCCTTAGCACTTTCAGACAAACAGAGCAAACTCAGCTTTGCTTTACAATGTTGAGAAAAATTTTGGATTTCTGTTGTTCTGAAATTTCATAGTATCCGCTATGGTTCTTGGATGCTCATGGAATAAAATGTACTGGTTGTGATTTCTTTGAAGAAACACAATATGAAGAATAACACTTAAAATTACACCTCCAAAAGTATTGTAATCTAACAACATGGATTATGTAGACATTAGTCTGGGAGTAAGGGGACCTGTAAATTATAATAATAAACCTGACTTGTTCATAAATATAACTTTTCTTTGCTCCACAAGGTTCTCTGGGAGAAATGTATTTAAAATCACCAAAAAAGAGGGAAAACTTTTCAACAATAGTTATATACTGTAATTTATTAACATTTTAAATTAATATATTCTACTCACTAAATGATTTTCTTTTTAACAATATACTCTTCTAGGCTTTTGATTCTTTTACAAAAGCTGTGAAAGCAAATCCTGATTTTGCAGAAGGATTTTATCAACGTGGGCTTTGTAAGGTAAAACTCCACAAGGATAACTCGATTCTGGATTTTAATCGTGCAATTACCCTCAATCCAAAACATTACCAGGTACTTAAATGAACAATTGCAGTGATTTGGAGAGTGTGTTAAATTTGCTAAAACTATTAAATCCTTTATATGTTGTTGTTATTAGTTAGCAACAATCAGTTACTTATACCTACTTTTCAGCTAACTATAATAATCCATTTTGATAATCCATACATCTGTATTTCCCCTTGAACTAAAAATATTATTTCCAGCAGGGATATTATATACGTAAAAGTGCTTTGTGAATTGTGATGTATATAAATATTGTTAATATTTTGATGAAGCTGTTAATAATTATAATTTTATATACTATAAAATTGTTTTGCTAACACATTTATTCCTGTCTTATAAGAGACTATGGAGACAACACAAAATTCAATAGGTGAAGCTTGATTGGATCCTGATTTTAAAAGTCTATGAAATTTGAATATGGAATAAATATTACATGACTTTAGGGAAATACTATTAATTTTCTTAGATGTATAATGGTAGTGTGGTTGTGTAGGAGAATGTCTTTTTCACAGGAGATGCATACTGGAAGGCTTGGGGTGAAGCATAATGATGTCTACAACTTAGTTTCAAATATGTCAGAAGAAAAAGATACAACAAATATTACACAAGGTTAATAATTATTGAATCCAGGTGGTAGGCATATGGGTGCTCATTGTACTATTCTTTCAATTATTCTGTGTGTTTGAAATTTTTTATAATAAAAGAGAGTGGGAAAAAAGACTATATTTTATACTATTTTGGGTGGCATAGATTTGTGCAAACTACCATATATTTTGGTAGAATTGATGCTTTTACTAAGACATCCGTTCCTGCTTTCCTCCTCTCTTTCTCTGAAAAGGCATATTTAAGCCGAGTAGCCTTCTATGGTCTGAAAGGCAGATACTCCAAAGCGATCTTGAATTGTAATGAGGCCATCAAAATTTATCCTCAGAGTGTGCGTGCCTACATCTACCGAGGAGTCCTGAAATACTACAACAAGGTAGGGCGATTTCCTGCCTTGTTCCCTGAAATTTGAGAGTGGGCGGATGCTCCCATGCCGAGTAGGGACGCACTTCCCTTTCTTTTCTCTGAGAGACGAATCACCGTGGACCTGGTATGAACTGCTGAGCTACATACAGCACTTTACACTTACACATCAAAGGGGATTTCAGTCCATAGTTTTTCACAACATAGTGATGTTTATTTTTGACATATACATTTTAAATAGCCTTATAATTTATTTTTATTAAGAAAGTAGTGTATATTCATTGTAGAGAATTTGGAAAATACAGTAATAAATAAAGGAGAAGATTAAAATCACCTATTATCCCAACGTCAAATGAAAATTCCTGGGAGCATTTTGGTGCATTTGCATTGTCATTTTTTTTCTTCTAATAATATATGATACATATTTTCCAAAATTGGGATTATGCTGCTTATATAATTTCTGTTGTGCCTTGCTTCTTGCACTTAATCTTTGAAGATACCAGTCTTAATTACTACATAAGATTCACCCTACTTTATTGTTAACTACTTTTTTTGTGTGTGTGAGGAAGATCAGCCCTGAGTTAACATCCATGCTAATCCTCCTCTTTTTGCTGAGGAAGACTGGCACTGAGCTAACATCTATTGCCAATCCTCCTCCTTTTTTTTCCCCAAAGCCCCACTAGATAGTTGTATGTCATAGTTGCATATCCTTCTAGTTGCTGTATGTGGGATGAGGCCTCAGCTTGGCCAGAGAAGCGGTGCATTGGTGCGCGCCTGGGATCCGAACCTGGGCTGCCGGTAGCGGAGCGAGCGCACTTAACCACTAAGCCACGGGGCCGGCCCCTTAACTACTTTATTGTTGGACATTTGAGTTGTTTTAAATTTTTTACTGTTTTAAATAATACAGTTATACACACTGAGAACAAAATCATTGCTTGAGTTTATGATTGATTTCTAAACAGAAATTACTGGATCTGAGGGTGTGAGCAGCACCATTGATATCTGATACTATATGGAATACTTTGTTTCTCTCTACTATTCTTTTCTGACCTTTCTTTGTAGCTATTTCATATGAAATATTTTGCAAATAATACCTTAAAGCAAAGGTAAGTCCTTGCATTACGTGTTAATTCCATGAAAATTACTATCTATAGAAATGGATGATCTAGGGTATCAGAGGAGCATCAGAGAGGGAGCAAAAGAGAACGTGGGTAGAAAACATGACGATTATGTGACGTGAGGGTACAAGCGACAGAAGCAAGCAGGCTCTGGTGAATGTGTGCTGGGTGAATGTGGCTTGCTTCTCTCTTGCCAATAAGATGTATAATTTTCTCCTTGCTGTATAGCAACATTGGCTATGAGATAATCGTCTAAATTAAAGTTGTTTATATATTCAATTTTATTTGCAGGTAAGAGAAACTCGAATAATTATTCCTACCAAGAGATCTTCTTAGTTAATTCTGGGAAGGATTAGCTTGATTATCTTAATTTCATGGATGATACACAGAATGGTTAAATGAGTGTGCAAAAACTCGGATAGAATCAAGAATTTATTTTACAATTAAATTTTAGTCCATTATGATTAACCCTTCTCACCTAATTATTTTTTCTTTGTAGACCTATAAGCTGGCCATTACAGATTTGACTATAGCCATCAACATGGACAAGAACAGTTACATAGCCTTTTATAACCGAGCCTTATGTTACACCAAGATAAGTGAACTTCGAATGGTAAGACGCCCAGTTTAGTAAAAACACGATCAAGCATTTGTAAACACATGTAAAGCGTGTGTAAAGTATTTCCTTATTATTTCTGTTATAATTTTGAAAAATAATTCCTGTGGAATTACAGACACACCAAAACCTTGAGAAACCAAAGAACTGTTTCAAAGAATACTTAATTTCTTTGTTAGTGCTCACTAAATTTTCTTAAACAATATCTGCAACGCCAAATGAAAAATTAATTTTACAATGCTTTTATAAGCATTGAAAGGCATATATAAATTAAAATACAGTACATAATTCTCACTTGACTAAATGTTTCTACTGATACACACTGCCTGCAGAATTTTTAAGCAGTGAACCCCAGCAATACTGTTGCTTCAGAATCTCAACATTGGCTAGAACAGTATGTTGAGGTATTTTTTGTACAGTGCTCAGATCACAGACACAGCAGCGGGTTTGAGTGATGGTTTCCAACTCCAGGACCAGGGACCAGGATTGCCTGTGCATCTCGAAGCCCTAACTGACGGCCACAGCACACCTTTTTCTCTAGCTGTCCTCATCCAGCTTCTACCTGTGCAACCCCTCTTCTTATTTGCTAATCTTGCCCCTCTCCTCCCTCCGCCTGTCGGTTTGGTCCTTTTTCAGTCAAGATTCCTCACCGGCCAGCTGGTCTGTGGTCTCAGTGCTCTGGCCACCCTCTTGCTTCTCTTTCTCAGTTGTCCACTTGCCTCCCTTCCTTGTTTCTATCCACTTCCACCGTCAATGAAGCCTTCCTGAAGAAGAACACATCACGTTCCTGCTGTTCTGTGTGGACACACTCCCTCAATCTCCTTGAAATTTGGACAGTTAAATCTGTTTAAAACATTTAGAGATTTAGAAATTTATTTGCTGTGGAAGAGAAGTTGAGAAACATTGTTTCTACCTAAGAGAATGTAAAATTCCTAGTAACCAGACTATCAGGTTTCCTCCAGAAATGTTGACAAATGAATAACTAATTTTTAACAAAGGAGTTGTTAAGATTCTAGGAGCTAATTAAAGGGTCATTTATCAGAGTAACCTGCACAGCAGGCGTCTTTGACGACCCCCCTCCCCACCCCCACTCCTGCCTTTTCTGGGTAACTCTGAGGCTGCACACAATGGGCTAGGTGGGGGCAGGGAACTTCCATTTTTGTTATCTCTGATAGGTAACAGAGCCACTGCTCTATGAATAAGGAAAATGAAAAACTACCTAAATAGAGACCTAACTGGAAAAATAACGTATTGGCTATTTTAGAGCTGCCACGTACCCAACGCATTTCATCCAATCAACTCATTTTACAGATGAGGAAATGGAAGTAGGGAGAGGTTAGAAACACATCCAAGTCACACAGGGAGTAGACCTCTATTGGTGTTCCCAGGTTTGTTTGCTTCTGGTTAACAGTCTTTAGGTGGCTTTGTAAAACCAGCTGACATCCAGCTTGTGGACCGGATGTCACTTAACAGTGTCACCTCCTCCCTCTTTATCTACCTCCACCTGTTTCTCAGCATTCCTGACTGAGAGTACCCAAGAAACTTTCTGCAGAAAATGAACTAAGGCATTCTCCCAAGATATGGTTTCATAAAAATTAAGAAAAGGTGAATTCTGGTTCCTACCACTCCATACTAATAAAAATAATAACAGTTACCACTTACTTAGGGCTATTGTGTGACAGGCACTGGGCTAAACGCTTTCCCAGCATACCATCAAAATATCTTTAAGTGGACCCTTACAACAAGGTGATGAATTATTAATATCCCAATTTTGCAGATGAAGAAATTGAGGCTTAGTGTTAAGTAACTTTCCCAAGACTGAAAAGCTAGTAATAATAGCAGAGGCATGATACAAATCCCGCTCATTGACCTTCATGGAGTCTCACTTCCCAGCCTTCGTTTCCTCTTGTGTCACATATTCAGCTGTTTAGTGAGTCTCTAAGGCATCTGACAGGTTTCACATTCTGCGATTCTGTGAAAGAAAAAGTACCAACATTCTCGTTTTGTTCTGTTTTTACAAGTATTATGAATTATTTTTACAGCCCTGACCATGTTTATTTATAATTAGGCCACAAAGTACATTATAGAATCTTTAATTGTACAATTCTTTTAGACACTTGAGTCCCTAATCATGAAACACTGGAGGAGGACCAATGAGCACATAGTAAAATACTATTTATTTGCATTTTCTGTTAGCCTGTGTTATAGGCATGTAAGATTTGGCCCTTTTCTAATGAAACCATATGGCTCTTTTGGACAAAATATGCAGTAGGAAAACCAGTTAAGAGATTCAGCTGCAACTCAAATTTGGGATGCTCCTAGTACCTGGTGTAGAGTAGATGACCAGTAGAAACTTGTTTATTCACTGAATGAAGAGAAAAGATAAAAGTAATGGAGAAAGTTGATTAATTTTCAGCTTAGACTAATATCTTAAAAAAGCGAGTATACCTATCAAAATATTTTGAAGTAATTTTCCAACAAGTGCTTATTTGTTAATTAAGATCCATTTTCATTGATTCAGGGTTTGTTCATTCAGCAAAAGTTTATTGAGTGCCTGTTATGGGCAGGCACGGTGCTCATTACGGGCTTTGCAGTGGTGGACAAAATGGATAAGCTCTGCCTCCATAAAACTTAGGTTTCAGTGAGGAAAACAATAAAACGCTAAAAAGAAATTAAATTTCAGAAGGTAACAAGTGCTCTGTTTTAATATTGACAGTCATTTGGTGAAAGTAAGGGGTGGGGGAAGGGTGTCGGGTCCCCTCTTCCCACCACAGACAATAAAAATGTTTAGGATGATTCACAGATGACATGTGAGGTGCAGGCACAGTGCGTACCACTTACTAAAAAGTGGTAGCGTCCATAATATTTAGTTCAGGGGACCCTTTAAATGTAACAAATGATTATTTTTGGCCATAAACTAGAAGTCAAATTAAAGAACTAAATATGAGGTCTTAGTTTGGGCATAAACACATTTGTGCGTGTGTGGCCGATGTAGTAAGGCTCTAAGGTGGTGAATCCAGGCTGTCAGTGAGTGTTTTATTTTTAGGCATTAACAGATTATGGAATTGTGCTTCTTCTTGATGCTGGAGAAACTGTGACGTTAAATACCTTCATTAATCGTGGACTCCTCTACGTAGAACTCGGGCAGCACAGTTTCGCATTAGAGGTAAAACTTCCTGTTTCCTTGTAAAAACAAACCCACTTGATTTTGCAGGTTCATCTCGAAAATAGTGAGCAAGTTTTTCTTGATGTCAAATGTCAATATTAATGAGCAGTAACTCAGCTTTAGGAAGAACTGTATTGAAATACTTTGACTACTAGAATCTTAGCAGAAAAAGTGTATTTTTACTTTGTTTTGATTACAGATAAATAGCCAATGTGTAAAAAAAAATGTTTCTGATTTGATGAAATATCAAGACTATCACCTCCCCCAGGGGAGTATCTTGACGACACACAAAATTCAAATATTTGGCAAATAAATGATTTATGTATCATTTACTTTGTTGCTCGATGCTCTTTCTCATTCACAATTTTCCTCATTCCCCTTGAAAATATATCAAAATAAATCTGCTTTTTTTTTCACATAGGGCAGAAAATAGCTGCTCAAAATAGGCTACTGAGAATAGGTTTTTAAATTAGTGGGAACAGGCGCTTGGAACGGCAGTAGAAGAGAATATCTGTAATGTATCAAAAAGAAACAGGAGGCTTAAAATGTATTTCTTTATTGAAAATTAAGCAAAATTCATATTCTCATTTATTTTTATCTTATTTGTATTCCAACTTTGGAATTAAGATTAAGAGATACACGGGGGCCGGCCAGGTGGTGCAGCGGTTAAGTGCTCGTGCTCCCCTGCTGACGGCTCGAGTTCAGATCCCAGGTTCGGATCCGGGGTGCGCACTGACGCACCGTTTGTCAGGCCATGCTGTGGCAGCATCCCACATAAAGTGGAGGAAGATAGGCATGGATGTTAGCTCAGGGCCAGTCTTCCTCAGCAAAAAGAGGAGGATTGGTATGGATGTTAGCTCAGGGCTGATCTTCCTCACACACACACAAAAAAGATTAAGAGATACAAGGCAAAAATTAAATAGCAATTTGAAGTTTGCAGTTAAATAATGGTAGTTTTGCTTGTTTGTTTCTGAGGAACCATGACAGAACATTATGTCATGGAGTGTTTCCTATTTTGTTAACCTCCAAAGATGGCTTGTATGATTTTTTTGACTTCTGGAGTCCTCTTTTGAGATTCTGCCCTACAGAATTACTTATTACTAAGGAAGCGTCTGAGAAACTTTATTCTAGGCAATTTACACTATGATGAAATGTAATTTCAAGAGTTGAACTCCTTTAGGTTTTGGTTTTGAGTTGAACCGTTTGGAATTCCCTCACATGAGGAGAGCTAAAGAACTTCTTTGTTTGGAGTAGGCAAGAAAGCTGTGGAACTCTGGGCACCAGTGTTGGATGGAGAAAGGGAGGAAATGGGGATTGAGAGCAAAGGACCTCAGCCGTTGGTGAATTAAATGCAGGGCCTGTGTTGTCTACCAAGTAAATACTTATTGAGTACTTCACAAAAACATTAACTCTATATTTGTTGCATACTTGCTGCCTACCAGATTCTCAACGACTGTAACTTATGCACAATTTATGATTGTAACTTATAGAAGAGGAAGCTGACATTCAAAAGAGGTTAAATAAAGTCTTTCAGCCAGAAAGTACTGGGGTAGTATGTGAACTCAGGTCTCACTTGATTCCAAATCCTATGTTCTTTCAGACAAGGCAAGGTACTGGCATTGACATTGAAGATATGGAGATAAATAAGACAGATTTCCAGTCCTCGAGGAGCCCATAGTCTAATGGGAATCATTCTTGACTCCTCTCTTTCCTCACACCTCACATCTAACTCATGAGCAAGTCCAGTCAGCTCTACCCTTAAAGCATATCTGAATTCGGTCATTTCTCATTTTTGCCACTACTATTCTCCTATTTCAAGCCTCCACCCTCTCTCCCCTGGACTGTAGCAGGAGCTTCCTAGCTGGCCTCGCTGCTTCTGCTTGTGTCCCTCTACTTGCTGTTCTCCACACAGCAGCCAGAGAGACCTCTTCAAAACATCAAGCAGATCAAGTTAAACCCTCCAATGACTTCCTGTCACTCTTAGAATAAAATCTGAACTCTTGACTATGGCCGGTCAAGACCCTCCGTGTTCTGACTGCTGCTCACTGATCTGACTTCATCGTCAAACGTTCTTCTTTTCCCCTCTCAGCTCACTCCACTCTGACTGTTTGCTATTGCCTGGAAATGCCAGGCTTCCTTCCTGCCTCAGGCTCCTCACACAAGCTATTCTCTATGCATAGAACACTCTTCCTACTGATCTGTGTATGGCTGATGCCCTCCTTTCGTTTCAGATCTCTGCTCAAATGTGACTTCCTGAGTGAAAAAGACAGTAGATTAATTAAATGGAACTTTAAAAAAAATTAAAATAATCCAAAATAAGTCTGGGAAGGGAAAACAAAGGAACAGAAAATGGAGGAGAACAGCAGAAAACAAATAAAATGGTAGACTTACACCCAACCATATCAGCAGTTACATTTAATGAAATGGTCAAAATATACCAATTAAGATAATGGGAATGTCAGATTGGAATTTTTAAAAAGCCCCGACTATATTCTGGCTATAAGAAACACACTTTAAATATAATGATATAGATAGGTAAGAGTAAAAGGCTGGAAAAACATATGCCCTGTGAACACTAATTAGAAGCAAAAAAACAAATTTTTATCTATGTAAAGTAAAAAAATTAATTTGAAAAATTAAAAACAAAAGAAGCAAGCAGAGGAAGAACTAAGGAAGGAATACAAGACTGAATAATAAGAGAGCTAGAGGAAGAACCAAGAGAGGGCAGAGTCGTAACACCTACCCAGGGGAAAATTGTTCGTGGGAATGATTGATTAACAGAGAGGTCAAATCAGACGAGTGCTGAAAACATCTAGTGGAGCGATAGTTGTGTGACTGCTACAGGCACAGCTTGACTGGGAAGCAGAGCAGCAGGTAGACTGGCCTTGGTTAGGAAGTTAACGGTTAAGCTTGTTGGATTGAGAACATCTGTTTATCTCTTTGTCCTCTTGAAAACCTACCAGGACGACAGTAAAGGAATAAAAAAGATATAGTTCCACAAGGTTAAAGATAGTGGAGAAGAGATGTTCAGGCAACATGCCATATTTTAATGCCTCAAACTTAAATATGAACAGGTAGCCAAGGATCCTACACTTGAGGGAAGTAAAATAGAGACTAAAACAAACGAATTGTCCTAGGTATACAGGGATGGTGGGAGAAGGAGAGGGGTGTGGAGTGATGGTGTAAGATAGCTAAATTCTGTCCTATGTTGGAAGTGACATGATGTAATACTCATGTTATTTAGAAATTTGAAGGGAAACAGCAGAAGAAATAACAGCAAGATGTAAAAACGATTGCCTTTAGGGAGTGAGAGTCAGGGATAAGGAGGAATAGAGCAGGGGATCACTGTAAGCATTGTAAGTTTTCCAGTTTTATTAGAACCTGTCACTGTATACATGAGCTACTTTGATAAGAATAAAAATAATGTCTTTAGAGGCAGTTCACAAATTACAAAATAAAACTGACCTTATTAAATAACACGAATAGTAAGAAGTTGATGGAATTTGGGGATGTGGAGACAGTGAGTGTTGACTGTGCTTTCAAGGAGATTCGTAGTGACAGGAACTAGAAAGACATGGCCGTGTGTAGTTGGCGGGCAGGGGGAGTTGAGGGAAGGCGTGTTAAATAGGGGCAGTGAGACAAGACACAGAAGACAGCAGGAATATGATGCAGCAAGTTTCCAGAGGAGATGGGAAGCAGAGAGGTAAAGAGCCCACCCTCTGACACAGAAAGGAAGACAGTGTGGGTGAAGGTCCTTACAAATAAACTCATCAGCCGAGGGAATGAGAGTTGAGGGAATTTGCTTTGTGTATGAGCGACATCGTGTGGTGTGTTATTTATGATCTTCATATTAGAGAAAAATCAATGCAGAAGAGAAAAATCATAAAAATTATGATTAGCTTTATTCTAAGTAATGCTAACAGTCATCATTTATGTCCATGGCTGATAATTAATGCCTAATTACCATGTAGTATAATAATGACTATGTATATAGAGACAAGTTGATTTTTGTAAGCTTTATCTGATTACAAAACTAACATTGGTGTTCTCAGCCTTTTAATTTAGTGATCACTCCTCACAACTCCCAACATTAATGGGAATATTTGTAATAAATCTCATTTTACTTGCAAGTTCGCTTCCATTTTAGCTAAACAATCCTCTTAAAGGAGTTATCTTGTAGCATATTTGATTATATTATACAATCAATTTCTTATTTTCTTCCAAATAGTTCCATTTAGTATACAAATATGCTTCAGGAATCTAAGTGGGGAGTCCACAGTCACAGATTGGTCTGTGACTGACACCTTCCTCCTCCAGTAGGGTACCATAGCACTCAGCTTGGCCCTCCTACTCCCGCTGCCGCCCCTAGTATTTGCAGAAAACTCATTCTAGCCCCATAAGACAGCCAGCTTCCTCCCTCTGATACAGCCAGGGAAGGTCTGTGGAAGGAGGAGGAGGCGGGGGAGGGGAAGCGGAGGGGGAGGCACAGGGAGACTGTTATGGTCAGCTCCTCTCCAGTTGGGTGGAAACCAGAACTCTGTCACTTGCCGTTTAAGGCTGTAGAGTGCCAGTGTCCCAGTCTCCAGGAAGGGAGTCTGGAGGGATTTCCTTTGTCACCCAGAGGAGGTTACAGTACTCCCTACTGTTTAGCTTGGTCAAGTGAGGTTACAACCACAATGGCCCATGAAAATTCCTGCTGAAGCTGTCCTTTGGGAAAAAGCAGAGCCCTTGCAGTTGACATGATATTTTGATATGTAGATATTTATTTAAATATTTTATTAATTGCAGCTTAGTGATGTTCTTATGTTGCTTCAGGTCCCAAACATTTTTGTAGGGTTTTGTAAAGCTTGTGAGCTTCAGACTCTGTGTCTCTGGTGCCTAACAGAGGACAGTGTCTGGGGCCACAGGGGCAAGAGCTCTTGCAGACTGAGCACTTTTAATTCTCTTAAACAACCTCTTCCCCACGGCCATTTGAGTCCATCCCAATTGACCTCCCTAACTTCAAATCTTGGGATCAGGGTTTCCATTGCTCCCTCTCGAGAGGTCTCTGGGATCTCTAGACAAAACAGTAGACTTCTTCCTGGAAGTTCGGATTCCAAAGGTAGGAACAGCCTTAGCCAATCCACTCAAAAGGCCCAGTTACACCCTTTCCCTGGGTCCAGGGTACCTATTTGTCCTATAGTCACATCAAGCCAAAGGTTCTCTCAGGTGAATTTCCATTTCCACCTGGGTGGGGAAGTCTCTGGTGGCATTCACTGCAAAAAAAAATAAATAAATAAAAAGAAAGTAAATGAGGTACTTCATTGCACATAGCAGGCAAAACCTCAGGAAAAGTGAAGACCAGTAACACACGATTCTGAGTGAGTTTTCAGTTACGGGTTTCCTCTGATCCATCCATTGTCACTAGATGTGGTACTAAAGGGAAGAAATAAAGTTTCAGGAAGATGTATATTTTAATGCTTGTGTTAAGTATATTCATGGCAGACTCAAAGTTAGAAGGAAGTTTAAGAAAGCACAAAAGATAATGTCGCAAAATTAATAAAAGTTTATAAAACTGTTTCAGGATTTTAAACAAGCTGCACTGATAAGCAAGACTAACGTGAGCCTTTTTCAAGCTACTGCCATTTGCCATCACAGGTATGGAGTGCAATTTATGTAGAAGTGAAAGCAACTCCTTGTGTATAAGAGTAGGGAACTCACCTAAGTGTGTCATTATCTTCTATTTTCTAATAAACTATTTTAGCTAAGTCAGCAAGTAAAAACCTGCATCACAGATTTGGGGGTGTCCATCTGATTCAAGCCCATTTACCGGGAAAGGACCTTGGTAATATACAGAATAAAATTATGTGTAGCTTGAAATATCTAAGAATAAAATCAAGTAATTTATTTTGTTCATAAAATGGAACTTTTAAAAAGCCTGTTTCCTGGAAAAGAGGGTGATTTCAAAAAATAATATATTTTCAGGAAAATTTTGCCTTTAGAAAACATTTCTAAATCTAAAACCGATTAAAACAATACCAGTAAATATCTACATAATACAAGAAAACCTACAAAAACATATTACTTAAAAAATTATTACCTGTTTCTGGGACTACTGCAAAGACAAGTAAGTTATAGGAGGGGAGAAAAGAACAGTTACATGAGGCTGAATACAGAGGGTGATCAGTTTAAAAGTTACTCTGAGATAATCTTAGAGTATAGGAGATTCGTTTTGATAATGATAATGTTTACATTTCTGCATATACATCTGACATATAAATATTAATTTCTGGTCATTTTACTTTTAAAAGCATAGAGATTCAGCACGGGATGATTTTAATGTGGGATAAAATGTATTTGGTTAAGTAATAGTTTACAGCATTATTTTTCATGAGAGGAACAATAGCAGTTAACTGGAGGAGGAAATTAAGATGGTAGAGTAGGTTGTGTAAATATCCAATTTAGACCATAGAACATAGTTTGAATTGTTTAGGAAGTTGACATTCTTTTTTTTCTCCTTGTAAGACATTGATAATACAGCTACATTTCCCTATGAGAGTTAGATTTTTAATTTCATGAATATAGTAATATAATACCTGGGACTTGTGAAGGTGTCTTTGGGTTAACAGGCCTAAACTGGCACAGACAGCAAAACGTAGTCTCACCACTGTCTATTTTAATCCAGCAACCTGTGTACAATCCATCTCTTTAAGTCATTGTCATTCTTAAAAAGAGATGGAATAACGACGACTCATGTTTGTTTTGGGGGTGAGTGAAGATCAAAACTGTCTGAGCTCACTGCATTCTCTTAAAACTCAAAACACACTCCAAAATTTCTCTCAACCTCATTCCTGTGTTTAGCAACCATTAGAGTCGGTGAATTTCTGTGTGTGTCGGCTCCCAGTCTCTTTTATGAAATGTAATCACTGGGTATATATGGCCGAGCCTCCTTAAGCTGATACTGCTTTGCAATTCCAAATAACCAACTTTTATCAGCCGACTAGAATCTCTATTGTCCTTTAATAAAAGTTGAATTTAAATCAACAGTAAAGCCCTGATCGCCCACAGTTCCAATTCCACGTGTTTTGAGTTTTAACAATTTTACTGACTTTAACAATAAGGAATGTTTAGTGATTGGTTATATGTATTTCAGGAAAAATATTTTTGCTTTTCAAGGTGTACTATAATGTTCTTATACCACAGCAGCATGTTCTATAAGTATTGAGATTTGCCACTGGCGTCTTAAAGCAGAGAAAGGAAAGATTTTCCCACTTGGAAAATTTTTAAAAAAGAATAAATCTTTAAATTTTAGGGCTTTGATCTTTGAACTCGTGGGGTCGCAGACTTCTGAAGTATGCCTTTGTGTATCTCTGGTTCTCGCTCTTGTGGTTGCTAGGAGACAACATTCCTCAGGCTGAATATCCTACTTGTTGCCCAGTTTGGTCACTGAGTGTGTGACGGTAGAGTTAATTTTTAGATCTCTTTGAGAAAGCCACCTTCAGATTAAAAAAAAATTATGTCACAGAGGGAGAGCCTGATTACTCAGAATTGCATATCCCATCCACTTTTTACTTCAGCATGTTTGTTTTACTATTCTTATATTTGCATACAATACTTTTGAATCTTTGACTCTGCAAGCCACATTCTTTAGTTTTGGGAGGTATTTATGATTTATTTGCACAGCTCAGTAGGGCACATCTTGTCACGTATGTGGTTAATTTGGAAAATGCAGTGGGCCTTTGTGTCCATGGCCTCGCCTGCAAGCTTAGCACAGGATCCGTAGTTAACGGACGCTGAAATGAGAATCATGCACCTGTGTCAGTGATTACATTATTTTAGATTTATACAAACTCATTTTATTTTAGTAAAGCTAATTTGATATACTTTTATATTTGTGGTAGTTGATGCTTAACAATTGATGTCTCCATGAACACGTATCCAGATACAACACAGATACTCTGCCACATTTTTCCACTGTCCAAATGCTGTGTGATTATTAACAAGAGCTTCAATCTGTAGGACACTGTGGGATATGCACATCTTGATTTTCAGTCATTATCAGCTTTGAAGAGCTTGCTAGGTGGCTTTCAAGGTCCCTTTCCAGCATTAAGGTTTAGTGATTATTGACTTAGTCTGAACAGACTAGCTCATTAAACATTAGGTCTGATAACTCGATAGATATAGAAAAATAGCTTCAATCCATTGCCTCATTTCTTTTTTCTTTTTAAATTGGTTAGTCTATACAAAGGGTGAGATTATATTTTATAAACCATATATCGGCATATGTACTCACAAAGGATTTTTAATCTTCCTGTGGGTAAGAGGTTTAGCAGTGTGTATAATGCAATTTGGATGTCAGTAGACTAGGAGCATTTCAATGATTTATGGGAAAAATATGAGAGAACTGGAACTGCCATGGAAATTTAAGTTTACATGGTCACCATAGGTATGCATCATAAGTAAACAGTTCACTGCTCATAGGTAGAAATACTGAGCACAACAAAACCTATCAACTAAATGAATTTTTTACAAAATTACTACTGTCTAATTATTCTTTTTGAGGTCACATTGATTTTTGACATTATACAAATTTCAGATATGTATCATTGTACTTTGACTTCTGTGTGGATTGCATCGTGTTCACCACCAAAAGTCTAGTTGCGATCCATAGCCATACACACGTGCCCCTTTACCCCTTTCACCCTTCCGCCACTCCATTCCCCTCTGGGAACTGCTAATCTGTTCTTCTCTATGTGTTTGTTTGTTTGTTTATGTTCCACCTGTAAGTAAAGTCATTCAGTAATTGTCTTTCACTGTCTGACATTTCATTTAGCATAATACCCTCAGGGTTCATCCATGTTGTCACAAATGGCAAGATTTCATCATTTTTTATGGATGAATAGTATTCTATCGTATATATATACCACATCTTCTTTATCTATTCATCCATTGATGGGCACTTGGGTTGCTTCCAAGTCTTGGCTATTGTGAATAATGCTGCAATGAACATAGGGGTGCATATATCTTTTCAAATTAGTGTTTTCATGTTCTTTGGATAAATACCCAGAAGTGGAATAGCTGGATCATATGGTATTTCTTTTTTAATTTTTTGAGAAATATCCATACTCTTTTCTATGGTGGCTGCACCAATTTACATTCCCACCGGCAGTGTACGAGCATTCCTTTTTCTCCATGTCTTCTCCAACGCTTGTTATTTCTTGTCTTTTTAATAATACCATTCTGACAGGTGTGAGGTGATATCTCATTGTAGTTTTGAGTTGAATTTCCCTAATAATTAGTGATGTTGAACATCTTTTCATGGGTCTGTTGGCCATCTGTATATCTTCTTTGTAGAAATGTATGTTCATATCCTCTGCCCATTTTTTGATCGGGTTTTTTGTTGTTGTTGTTGTTGAGTTGTATGAGTTCTTTATATATTTTGGAAACTAACCCCTTGTTGCATATATTATTTGCAAATATTTTCTCCTGGTTGGTGGATTGTCTTTTCGTTTTGTTCATGGTTTACTTTGCCTTGCAGAAGCTTTTTAGTCTGATGTAGTCTCATTAGTTAATTTTTTCTTTTGTTTTCCTTGCTTGAGTAGCCATGGTATTCGAAAAGATGCTGCCAAGACTGATGTCAAAGAGTGTACTGCCTTTATTTTCTTCTAGGAGGTTTATAGTTTCAGGTCTTACGTTCAAGTCTTTAATCCATTTTGAGTTAATTTTTGTGTATGGTGCAAGGTAATGGTCTACTTTCCTTTTTTTTTTGCATGTGGCTGTTCAGTTTTCCAAGCATCATTTATTGAAGAGACTTTCCTTTCTCCATTGTATTGGCTCCTTTGCTGAAGATTAACTGACCATAGATGTGTGGTTTTATTTCTGGGCTCTCAATTCTGTTCCATTAATGTGTGTGTCTGTTTTTCTGTCAGTACCATGCTGTTCTGATTACTACAGCTTTCTAGAATATTTTGAAATCAGGGAGTGTGATACCTCCAGCTTTGTTCTTTTTTCTCAGGATTGCTTTGGCTTGTTTAATTATTCTTGATAAAAAGTACGTTGTCTAGCATTATTTCTGTAATACAGTGAGAAAGCAGCTACAAGCATTGTGAATCTATATTTAGTGAACTTTTACTTCTCAAATAGTGCCAGTGATTAGGAGAGAAACACAATTTCATTTTAAACTATTTGAGGGAAGTGAGCCTGTGTTTTCTTATTAAGAATCCACAGAGCGAACACAGAGGATAACGACTGGCTCATGTATGTGCATGTTGACCTTCGCCTGTCTGTAACGTCAGAAGCCAAGCCTTCCTGGGGCTTTACTGTGGATTCTTGTATGATCTTCTGGCAGAACACTTGATGTACCACTTTTGAGTAGTGTTTGCCAAAATATGGAGCAAACATCATGAGTACCTCAATTATTTTTAATGGCGTGCACAAGCATTAAAAAATATATTTTTTAAATTTATGAATTGTTTATTTCTAGAATTTTCCATTTAATATTTTTAGACCACTGTTGACCACGGGTAATTGAAACCATGGAAAGTGAGACCTCAGATAAGGGGGGACTACTGTACTCATTGGCTGTTTGACCTTTGCTTCCTTCCTGGAAAATGTCCTGTTTGGTTGGGCCTCTTGTCATTCCTTCCTACTGATTTTCGTGGCCGCTTCCCAAAGCTAGGAACTTAGTCAATGTCACTTATTTGGTACTTTCTCAGTTGTCCTTTGCCTTTTGGTTTTGTTTATGGTGTAACTCCTTTTTAAAGCCTACAGGATTTCTTACTTTTGCTTTAATTCAAATTAATCACAAACACCAGAAGGCATAAAGGAAAATATTGATAACTCAACTCCATAAAAATCAAGGCCTTCTCGCATCCTAAACTCATGTTTTTTTCTGGTACTTTTAGGATTTTATTTATTTATTTTTTTATTTTTATTTATTTTTTTTTTTGTGAGGAGATCAGCCCTGAGCTAACATCCGCCAATCCTCCTCTTTTTTTGCTGAGGAAGACGGCCCTGGGCTAACATCGGTGCCTATCTTCCTCCACTTTATATGGGACGCCGCCACAGCATGGCTTACCAAGCAGTACTTCGGTGCGCGCCCGGGATCCGAACCAGCGAACCCCGGGCCGCCGCAGCGGAGCGCGCGCACTTAACCGCTTGCGCCACCGGGCCGGCCCCAGGATTTTATTTTTTATGTTAAAATTTTGATCCATCTGGAATTTGTAGAGTAAGGTGGGAATCCGACTTTATTTCTTTGTGAATGGCCAGTTGTCAGTTGTTCCGTGATTGTTAGTTAATCCTTCCTCTCTCTCACTTGACAGTATTAAAAAATATTGAATCACATTGTGAGAAACTGAATTGCTTTTCAGTTTCAAACTGAATTCTTTCTCAAACCTGAATACATCCAGGAGAAAGTCTTAGCTAAGAGCTAGTCTTGAACATCTTTCCAACACTGTGCGAGATGGTGCAGCCCTCAGGTTCAGTGTTCTGCAGACTACAGTATCCAGCTCCAAAAGTTATTTATTTTTATGATTGCCTTCTGTTTATGGGATGAGACATTGATTTTTGTTTATGGTATTGAAATTAAGTTGTCTTTTAAAACAGAGTTAGTTAAGTAAAAATGTGATTTGACTTCAAGAAAAATCTTCAGTGATTGATACTGCATGTGGGGCAGCTGTCGAGAAGGAGGGGCTGAAGTCTGGGAGATAGTCTTCTGAGAGATATTGTTGAATAGTATCTAGGAGATGATAGTGTCTAGAATGGTTACCCTGGGTTCCATGTGTTTTATAAAGGAAAAATCAGCATAGTGATGCATCTCGTTAAATTTTGAAACCTTTTTGAGAAGTAATGAAAAGAATGGAAGGAAGATAATAATCTATATTGGGTGCAGGTCTGTGTGCTAAGTGTTTTTCACATGCTCTCATGTGATCCTCATAACAACCTAGAAAGCGTAGTATTAATTTGCATGTTCGGGCTTAAGTCTGAACTCCATGCCTTTCCTCTGACTGCGCTGTTGAGACACCAGCTCTCGTGCACCAACTGCAAGTGTGTTAAAGTTGAGGAACTTGCAGTAGAGACGACTGTGTGGAAAAGCATGGGGTTTGGAGTATGGTTTACCTGAGTCTAAATCCCAGATATTTACTCTGTGCAGCCTTAGTATGCTATTTACTGTGTTATTTACTAGGTGCAAACTTTTCTGAGCCATTCTCTTTTAATCTGTAAAATGTAGAAAATTACAACTAGTTTAGAGTTGTTGGAAGGATTAAGTGGGATAGCATATGTAAAGCACTTTGCGCAGCACCTGGAAAGTTACTCAAGGTTAGCTCCCTCATTCTATTTTTTAAAACATTTCTAGACTTTCTCCATGTTAATTGAGATTAAGTATAATTATTAGATATGCATGTGAGATGGAAAAGCGACTCTCTCTGCCCATGAACAAATACTTGATTCCCTCGACAGCCATCACGCCACCAAAGAGAATGATTAGGAGAGAAGCAGAGTTATCATTTAGTCACATGTATTCACCAGTTAATAAATAAAATGCATTTTACTTCTTTTTCTCCTCTCCTCTCCACAAACAAAGGGCCTGCCCTCATAGAAGATCTGAAGTGAGGACTTCCATGTAATGAAAATGTGGTTCCTTTCATTGTATAGGGAAATATTAAATACATATATGTAAATTTATTTTAATCTGATTTAAATAGTGCATTTCATCAATAATAGCACATATTTTTCTATATTGGCCACTGATAGCTGTTAAAAACAGGTTCAGAAACACCATTCAGACTTTTATAATTCTGAAAAAACCTCTAGAACAGCATCCCAGCATATTCTGCTATAAAAATGGCTCTCACCCCCCCCCTCCCCTTTTGCCAAAATCTTCAAAGAATCTGTCAGACTTCCTTAGGTCTCGTGGACTTATGTACCTACTTTCTGTGAGGGACAATAAAAATGAAAGGTTTTTTATAAGGGTCGATGCAAATCTTTATGAAAAAGTTATATACAGGAAAGCACTTAGAAAATTCCCCAGAAAGCATCAATATTTTCATTTATTTTCAGAAATAAAGAGTTTGAAGAAGCCGTCAATTTCTTCACCTGGGCTCTTAAAATGAATCCACATTTTCTGGATGCTTACATTGGACGGGGAAATTCTTACATGGAGTATGGTCATGAGGAAGCCACCAAACAAGCACAGACGGACTTCCTGCGAGCGTTGCATTTTAATCCAATGTCCGCAAAAGCCAGAATTAGTTTAGGCTATAATTTGCAGGTAATATTATATAACTACGTTTTGGGCCATGAAAGCACTTTTTGGACAAGAGATAGAATGTATTTGGCCCTTTGCTGGCGATGGGGATCCATATTATTTCTTTGATTATGAACATTTTGCTTTCGCTTACTGTGTGAGTATTCAGAGCAGCAGTGGGAAGCAGGGGTTTCATTCATCACAGGGAGCCGCCTGGGGAGCTCGTCTGGGGAGCTGGTGTGCTGGTGAGACCAGGATCTTTGGAACCTGAGTTTCCTTAATGCCTGCACCCCTCCCTCCCCCGACCCCCAACACACTTATGGACAACTTCTAAATTTGCCCAATGAGTTTCACATAAGAGTCTGGCTAACCTTCGTTCCACCAGCTTGTATCTGGGCTCCACAGGTTCTGTCCTGTTGAATTAGTGAGAAGCTGAAGGGAATAAACAGTGTATGAAAGTTTTGAAGTGGACTCCAGCCATCTGATGGCTCAGATGAGCACTGTACAGGGACTTCTGAAGTCAGGTCATCTTCTAGAAGGCAGTGAATTAGAACATCTTGGGAAGGCAAGAGACCAGGCATTTGTCCTTCCAGCGAGGTGGAAGAGGGCTCCTCTGTGTGTGGCCACGCCGGTCTCTGAGTGATTTCTGGAACACTCTGACCTGACCCATGCACTCACCAACCTATCTGCACTAACTTGCACTAATAAAAGATGTAGTGACATTTTTGGAATACTAAATGTGCTATATTCACGGAAAGGAACTGAGTAATCAAATCTTCTTTTTATCCCTTTTAATAGTCCAAAATTTAAACAATGGGCAAAAAAAAGTATGTTAAAATTATTGTAACGTGCAGAAATTCCTGTTAATAATCTGCCATTAAAGTTGATTTTTTTTTCATTTAAAAATTAGTGAGTTTGACTGATCTAAGACTAATATTGAAGGTGATTGTTGGGATTGGTGGTTATATGAGGTATGCTCAAGAACTTATTAATAAGGGAAATAAGACTGCCTTCTGAGAGTTAAACATAAAATTAGCCATTACTGGAGGACAGTAGAAATTTGCAAAGTCAATTTAAAGAGACAGGATGACTGCCAAAGCAGCCAGAACCTGCAATACAATAAAATGTGTTAATGTCATCATTCATTGCATTCAGAAGGCATTTCCTGAGCACCTAATATAGGACAGGAACTGCTCTAGGCCTGGGGATACGGCAGTGAACAAAATATACTTGGTTCTTCATGTAGAGTGTACTACCTAGTGGAAAGATGAGCATCAAGCAATCATATGAATAATTATTTAGTTGTAGTCATGATAAGTGCAACAAGGAAAAGGATGGGTTTTAGGACAGCTTGTAATAAGGGAACCTAGCTTTGTTTGAGGGATAAGGGAGGGCTTTCTGAGAAATTAACATTTAAATTGAGGTGTGAAAGACTAGGAATTAGTCAGAGGTAGGAGTTGGGGCTAGAACAGTGTTCCAGACAGAGAGAATAGCCCATTAGCAAGTCTTGTGAGAAAGAGACAGAGGACCCAAGTGAATGGAGTGTTATGAACAAGGGGAGAGTGACGTGGGATGAGGCTGGAGAACTGAATAATGACTAGAGGTGAAGGTCTTGTAGGCCAGTTAAAAATATGAATATCTGGGGCCAGCCCAGTGGCATGGTGGTTGGGTTTGCGTGCTCCGCTTCGGCGGCCCAGGGTTCGTGGTTTTGGATCCCGGGTGCAGACATACACACCGCTTACCAGACCATACTGTGGCGGTGTCCCATACAAAGTAGAGGAAGATGGGCACGGATGTTAGCCCAGGGCCAATCTTCCTCACCAAAAACAAAAAAAAAAGCGTGAATATCACTCACCAGAACAGTGACATCAGGTTTGCATTTTTATGAAGATCTCGCTGGATATATAGCAGCCTGAAAGAGGACTGACAAACACATCAGTATGAGGAAGGATTGAGTCAGGGAAGGAAGGACTGAAAAAGCAGAGTTAGAGGGGCCCGTCCAAGTCCTGTTCAGGAGAAACAGTACCATTTGTTCAACAAATACAGATTCTCCTACCACGTGTCTAGCACTAGGGATCTAGAAGTGAGCAAAACAGATGTTGTCAGGAAGAGAGGATGGAAATAATCTTATTGTGAGGCTGTTTGCAGTTTAATGGTCTAATAACTCAGTCTCAATTTGCCTGATTTCTTGTTTATCAAACAAATTTGTGATGATGATGTTGAGTTCCACATAATTTACGCTGAGGGAAAAGATTTGCTGGTTAAAAAACTGTGTCTAGTTATCTTATTAGTTACATTTCTTATTACTTTCATCCAAGAGTCACTGGGCTCAGCTTGGTTTATGTGAGTCAGCTTCTGAGATTCTGACAAGTTGGGATTTTGAGCCCACAAGAATAAAGGACAGACCCAGGACCGTGCTGAATTTATCATCTCACTGCCTTCCTGTGATGAGGTATTTAGTTACCAGCTGGTCTTCTCAGGAAATACTCTGACACCATTCTATTAACAGTGCCCTCTTCTGCCCTTTTTTCTTGTTTTCTGGTTGGCGCTAAGGTTGGTATAAATAGATGGTTGGTAGATCTGCATGCATTTTCCATGGAATGTGTATAGTGATCCTAAAATTTCAGATGCTGGTACAATTCATCAAAATAGATTTTACGCCATTAGTTTATTCAGTTAGTGATTCAACACATATTTATTTTGTTACGTATATATTATATATAATTGGAGATTCACTGTCAAATAAACACAGTCCCTGCCTGTGCGTGTGGAGCTCAATGTAAACGTTGTGATGATTGTCAGAAACATTGGAGTGTCACATGGTGGCTATGATTTTATGGTGTCCGAGATTGGTATAAGAGGTGACTCTGACAATTAGATTTATTTTAATTAATTAAAATTCAGCATAAATATTCAGAGGTCAGTTGAATGCAGTACAGCCTACTTCCTTGTTTAACATATCTTTAGATCTAGCACAATATAAATATGTCCTTACTAAAGGTTTTATTTGATGAAGTTAGAATCATAAACATTTGTCATGTTATGGACTATTTGCTACTTCATGTAAGTGGAAAATTATTTTAGGCCCAAGGAAAATTCCAGAAAGCTTGGAACCACTTTACCATTGCCATAGAAGTTGATCCAAAGAGCTACCTAGCCTATGAAGGAAGAGCTGTGGTCTGTCTTCAGATGCGTGATAATTTTGCTGCAATTCAGGATATTAATGCTGCCATAAAGGTAAAAATCCACTTAGATTATATTATCATTAGCATAAGTTAACACCATCAATGAATAGAGTCAAGTAAGAAGTTTTCTATTACTTTTTTAAAGTGACTTGTAGAGAAAATAATGTTTGTGCTTTTTTCCCAGGAGATTTCAGGAGTAAAGAGTTATTATGGCTTGCCAATTTTATAACCTAAGTATGTTTAAAATTCAAAAAACAAATTCCTGATAAATATTGATTCCTCTCAGTAAATGCCATTTGTAGTTTCCTGGGACATCAGTATTATTTTGTAATGAAAAAAAGAAGGCAAAAAATAATGTTCTGGGTTTGAAGGAACTAAAGAAAGAATAAAGTAAACCTCAAGATTATTTTGTAGTGAAATGGCAAATAAAAATCTCAGGTTTTGTTTACAGTGACAGAAAATCCTCCTCTTTTCTTCTAGATTTTTGATTTTGTTTCTGTAGATTCGGGTAGATATTGTAATCTTTGAGATGAGAAAAAGGAAAGAACTGAAAGATAACAGCAACTACATAGGACAAATAAACATGTTAACTATTCAATTTCTCTCCAGCTTAACAGAGCTAAACAGTTAAGCTTTTCTCTCTGTGTCTGTTCCTTGGAAAGGAGCCGAGTAAAGCACTAAGATTATTTATTTTATTGCAACCAACTCAACAAAGTGTTGACATTGAACCAACTTCATACAGAGTCCTTTCTCAAAATATTTGCTCTAATGGGGTTTCACCTGCACTATAAAATTACTAGTTTCCCACAAGTAGATTTCATAACATTCATTTTTGCAGAACATGAAATCGGAGATAAATACTATTCCCAGATGCTAAATACTCATACTATTATACTGCAGATCAATACTACAGCAGAATTCTTAACAAATCGTGGTGTGATTCACGAGTTTATGGGTCAACAACAGAACGCAATGAAAGACTATCAAGCTGCAATTTCTCTAAACCCCGAGTACTCGCTGGCTTACTTTAATGCAGGAAATATCTACTTTCACCACAGGCAGTTTTCCCAGGTAATGTGAGTTTTCCTTAACATTTCCTTTATGACACTAAGTGCTTTCTTTGTTATACATAGTTTCAAAATGCAATCTTTACATCTGGCTAATCATTCATTAGCTCTTCTTTAAAAAAAATGTTCCTTTCTTAAGAATGTTTATAATTTTTTATTAAATGTTTACACCTCTATGGATTTATTCTTCCTCATTGTCACCAACCATTCAACACCTGTGCAGGTAACATTGTTTGGGACATCCCCAAGGGCAGCAATCGCCTTGATATCCATTGTCGCCATCCTCCAGCCTGGAATCCCCTGCTCTCTGAGCCCACTTAGCCAAATCTCTGGCTTCCTTCAAGACCCTCTTTCATGATGTGATTATCTAACTTGTCTTAGTTTCTACCTTTTCTAAATTTCAGTCACGTGAGCACTTGACTGGGAGTAGGGAGATATGGATGTTACTTTTGGTTTTGTGACCTCTTAATCTCCTTGGATCTCAATTCATAATGTCCGAAATAAAAGTATAGATGATTTTTTTTATATTTTGAATTTGTTTTATTTGAACTGTAACATGTAATACATCTACAGAATTCAAACTTTAATTTTCGCTTTTTATCTATATTCATTCTTTTGTTCTTTTTCTTCAATTTATCTTGTTCTTTGTCTATCTTTTTGAGCCAGAAGCTTAATTCATTTCTTGTCTCCCTTTTGTTTCTATTGTGATAAGTTGTTTAGGTTATGCCTTTTCCCCAAGTAGTGCTGTTAGCAATATCCTATGTATTTTGGTCCGTAATGATTTTATTTTTGTTTGTTTTCCCAAAATATTGCACCTGAAATTTTATTTACCTTTGACTAAAGACTAAATTGATAGGGAATTTAAAATGTCCAGATGGAAGGGCTTTTCTATTTTCTAATTTGGGGATTTATTGAGTTTTAATGTGGTCTAGTATATGGCAACTTTTTTTTTGTGATGAAGGTCGGCCCTGAACTAACACCTGTTGCCAATCCTCCTCTTTTTGCTTTAGGAGGATTGGCCCTCAGCTAAGATCTGTGCCAGTCTTCTCCTATTTTGTATGTGGGTTGCTGCCACAGCATGGCTTGATGAGTGGTGTACGTCTGTGCCTGGGATTCAAACCCACAAACCTGGGCTGCTGAAGCAGAGCACACTGAACTTAACCACTATGCCACTGGGTCAGCCCTGCAACGTTTTTTTTTAAATATTCCAGGGGCCTTTGCAAAGAAGAATTTCTACTATCAGGATATAGAGTTAAAAATATATGTATAAGATCTACTTTATTAATTATGTTTTTAATTAGCCTATATCCATACTTTTTTTCCATTTGGTTTATCTTAGACTGAGAAAGGTTTATTCCAGTATCCTAGAATTAGTGTGGCCCTATATAGTTTTCTTTACATGTCCTGTAATTTCTGCCTTATGAAAATTGCCACTACATTATTTCATGTGTAGATACACAATGTGAATTGTAGCCTTCAGCATTACAAATGCCCTTCTTTGTTTCTTTCAATGTTCTTTGGAATAAATCCTCCTTTATCTGATAGGAGGATCGGGTCCTCTGGTTTCATTAGGTTTGCTTGTGCTGATGTTCCTTTGCCCTTCCTTTTACTTTCAGTGTTGAGAATCCTTTGTTTTAGGTGTCTCTTTATATGGCATATGGTTGGATTTTGCTTTAGATTCTGATTTGAAAATATTTGTTTACCTTTTAATAGGTGGGTTAAGCTCAGTTACATTTTGGCATGATCAATATGTTTGATCTTAGTTCCATTATTTTACATCATATTTTCTGTTTACATGTATTTAAAATATTTTATTCTGTGGTCTGTTTTATGTAATTTTTTCAGAGCTTTTTTAATATCTAGGAAGGTTTACAGTTTTGCTCTAGTGATTACCTTTATAAAAATACTTTTATACCCTCAGTTCCTTATTTCTTTAATTTCTTTACTGTGAATAACAATAAAATTACCCTCTAATCTCTTCCTCCCTTACTCCTCCTTTTCATCTGTTAGTCAATTTTAGTTAATAGAATTCTCTTTATGAAAAATGTTTATATTTGTGTTCTCAAATATGCTTGAGCTTATTGTGTCCACTTACTTTCCACTGTCTCTCTGTTCTCCCATTTTGTTATGAGTTTCACGATTCCTACACTGCCAGAGGACTTAATACTTGCCTATTATTTTGTTACCCTTATTTCACATTTTTGTCCTAGTTCTCCAGTTAAGTATATTCAGTTCTGATCACCAGGCTTTTTGCCAAAGTTTCCCTCCCAGCCAGTCATTTGTTGGTTGTCTGAAATCAGTCCTCCAGTAGAGTCCTGAGAAAGGGCTCATGAGAACAATGGTCCTTGAATTTTTTCATGCTCAGAGCCATTTGCCTGTATCCCTTATATCTTAGGACAGCATGGCTGGGCTTAAAATTCTTGACTCACTTTTTCTTTTCTTGAGTGTCTTGTAAGTGTTGTTTTACTGTTTTCTGGTGTTATATGCAGGTGTGAAAAAGCCTGATGCAAACTTGATTTTTGTTCTTTTGTCAGTGACTTCTTTTTGTCAGGATAATCAAAGATTTTTTTTTTAAGTAAATAGTTTTACCAAGGTATGCCTTAGAGTTGACCATTTGGGATCAAAGTTATCAAGTACACAGTGTGCATTTTCAATATGTAGATTTCAGAAAATTTTTTTTCAATTCAGTGTAAAAATTCTTTTCTGTTTCATTGTTTTGATTTTCTTCACTGAGAATGAATACCAATTACTATATATAGGATGTCTTTTGACTTCTATATACCAATTATTTTTTCTCAAATGTTTTTTATCTCTTAATTTGTGTTTCCTTTTCTTTGCCTTCCCACATCTCTCTTCTGAATCTTTACTGTGTTTTCTGAAATATCTTTTATCCCCTTGTGGACCTTATAATTCAGGTTTCTTTTCTACTTTTTTTTTTTAGTTCTATCCATTTCAATGTCATGTCTTCCTTGCTACCTCTTTGCTGAGATCCTTTAATTCTGATTTATTTTTTTCTTAAATGCAATTGCTTCCCTAACAATTTTTTTCTAGTTCATTTTGAAATGTATATAATAATTTTTATCTACATTGTAGCAATACTTTTTTTCTGGGGAATTTTTATGATCTTTCCAGAAATTAAGCTGTTATTTTTCATCCTTGTTTTTACAATGAAGGCAGGCAAATTACTTTTCTGTTACTCATGTTTGAATGAGATAAATTTTTTTGCTGGACTGAAAGCAGAGATTCTTGTGGGAAACAGGCTGACGTGCCATGGTAACTTTCCAAGTTGGGCTCCCTCTGTTGCTATAGGAAAGGACTTTACAATATGTCCCCTCTAGCTTAGCCTGGTTTGGGAAGGCTTATACCACAAGCTCTGTGTTTCTCAGAACTTTTCACAGCCCTTGCCTTCTAAGACAACATACTCATTTAAAAAAGTTGTTTTTATCACTTGTATTTTCTGAAACCCGTCACTTCTGTATTCTCCTCTGCCACCCAACACTGTCACCATACCCCTCAATAAAATGTTCTTTAGGGCACCTTTATATGCCAAGAGGCTATGTTTCTTGTCTGTATTTTGCTAGAAAAGCTCAGCAAATGTTTCCTGGTTCCACTTAGCTCTTCATTCTTTCAGTTTCTACATATTTATGATGTCCCTGCCATGTGCTGGGCATTAATAAAGACCCTGAGGATACAGAGCTGAACGAGATAAGGAAGGCTTCTTTTCTGATGTAGCTTACATTTTATTGGAGGAAGAAATAGAAAATGAACAAGAAAATATTAGTAGTGATACATGTCTAATGCAGTCTCATGGAAGCATTATTATATCAGTATCAGCATATGTGTGGGACTATATGGGATTATCTGGGAGATAGTACAGGTGGAGAGAAAAGGTTTAAGGAGCCAGCTGTGAGGTGATACCAATATTTAGAAGTAAAGCAGAGAGGAGATGCCAGAAAGTAGACTGAGAAGGGAGCATCCAGTCAGGATGATGGGAAGAAAAGCAGGAGAGAATGGTATCCCCTTGAGAATAAGTACTTTAAGAGGGGAAAAGTGTCCTGTGTCAAACGCTGCTGAGAGGGCAGGGAAGAGGAGGATGGAGGAAGTCACTGATGACTTTGGCAAGAACAGTGTTGGAGCAGCAGTGGAGACAGAGCCTGGAATGGAAAGAGTTGTGGAGAAAATGTAAGGTGAAGAATTAGACAGTTCAACTAGTTCAAGAAATTCTTCTGTGAAGAGGAGCAGTGACATGGGGGTAATACCTACAGTGGGTAAGGAGTTCTTATTTTTTATTTTTTTAAATACGAGAGATATCGATTCATACTCCTATGTTAATGAAAGGATCTAGTAGAAAGGGAGAAACATGCTCCTACATTAATGAAAGGATCTAGTAGAAAGGGAGAAATTGTTGGTGTAGGAGAGGGTGGCAGGGATAATTAGGATCAAAATCTTTGAGAATTTGATGAGGTTAAAGTTTGGAAGTTGCAGGGGTGGCTTCTGAAGGGAGCAGGACACCCTGTCCATTACGTCATGAGGGAAGGCAGAGTTGGGGCCCAGTGGAATGAAGATTGGTAGATTTCGATAGTAGGCATTCCTATCAATTATGTTTTCTCCTTGGAACATGAGTATCAGTTATCAGTTAAAAGTGAAGATGGACAGTTAAAAAGGGGGATGAGGTGGCTAGCAGTTTTGAGGAGAAAAGAGAAAATGTGAAATAATTGTTTTAGAGAGTGGTAGGGTGAACACACTAGAGAAATGCAGTAGGTAACCCTACTGGTAATCCTACCAGGCAACATTAAGTTCTCATTTTAGGTTGTGGTTATGAATTGAAAGTGAGATCTTGACTCTATGCTGCTTTGTATAGAATTCTTTCTATACAGATTCAATACTGCCTTGGGCCACTCCACAATGTTTCTGTGTGTTGATCTCTTATCTCCTTACTCCAATTAGATTGTAAGCTCTTTAGGGCCAGGAGTCATACTCTGCCCTCTTCTCCCTACATTTCCTTCCTCAGAAAGCCCCACTATACCCATGGCCTTATACTACATGTCAGCCTGCACCTTCCTTCTGAGCTCCTAACTCAAGTATATCACCAGTCGCTAAAACTGGATATTTTACAAATGCAGTAGAGCCAAAACTGAATTGATCCTCTACCCCCAGTCCACCTCTTCTTGGTAAAAACCCTTTCTCGATTCAAGATATCATCTTCTATAACGTCACCTGAGTAAAAATGTCAGCGTCAACCATAACTTCCTCTTCCTCACCTCCTTCCTCTAGTCAGTCATCTCATCTTGTTGGTTTTGCTTCTTAATTTTTTCTCAACCATCTCCCCTCCATTCTGTTCCTACTGCCACTGCCTTAGTTGAGCTCTTGTTCTCTCCCAAGTTAGATCATGACCCTAACAGCTTGCTGATGCCTGTGATGAGCCTGATTGACCTCAGTGGCAAAGCTGGAAGCTGGGACAGAGAATTATCGAAGGTATGATTCTGTAAGGCATGAGTGAGATTGTTGTAGCTCAGACCTCAGTGGACAGCTGGGAGGTTAATGTTTTCCCAGGCTGACAATGCAGGGTCAATTGCCTTAAACTTCATCAGGCTCAGAATCACTCTCTGGCTGGATCCTAGCAACGTTTCTCTGCGTTGCAGAGTTAGTCAATGAGATTAAGACAAATGCAATGCTTAGGGCAATTTTCTGTTTCCATAAATGTTTAAGATCCTCATGAGAGGGAGACCCTCACCTTCTAAACTTGTTTGTCTTTAATAACTCTGTGGGCCTCATGTACACAACTATTTGGTTAGATCTAAAGTGTAGTTTGATCTTTGATTTTTTTTTTTTTTTTTTTTTTAGTATGGCTCTATTTCCCCCAAACCAGAGACACAACAGCTGGGCAAATATTTCATCTAAAATGTATCCTGTCCTCTGTCTTGAGATCCTGGATGCACAGGCTTCACAGGGCACACTCCCTCCAGAGACAAGCAGACTTCGAGAGCAGTCATTCAGCTATTTGAGGATGCTCCAGGCCTCTTTGTGGAGAAAATTCTTCTGTTCCCTGCACCCTCTCCCCTTTGTTTCTGACTACACGGGAAGGGAGATTAAGGGGCAGGCAAAAGGGTCCTCCAATAGATACAAGAATCTCTAGAGGGTTAAAACATGTATGTGCTCTGGCTTCTTTTATTGTTAGTTAGTGTCTTAATGATTTTAAACTATATTTGGATGACCCACGTGCATGAATCATGAACTACAGGTAACTTTTTAAAAGGCAGTCTGCTTTCTAATTAAGTATAGATATGAGGGCATTGGACCAATGGTGAAAAACTCAAAGCTGTCCATTGTGGCAGGTGTCTGTGGCCTCATTGTTAATACTCCTATCCTGCAAGTAACCTCATTAAATTTATAGGCTTTCATTTTCGAAGTAATATACTTTGGAGCTATAATAGAAAGTTACAGTGTTCACAGTTAGGCACATTATCGTGTTTTACTGAGTTCTTTCATCTTAGCAGAGGTAGGCATTTGCTCCCACCTGTTTGAAGTCATGCTTTTGTGATGTAGAATAGTGTGGCCTTTATTGATCCATCATTTATTGATGAATTAAAATGAAGCCTAAATTGCTTTTTGAAGAAAGTCTAGGCCCTGCCTGGAGTTACTCCCTTGCCTCATTTCTGATGATTGTGAGTCTGATGAACTTCTGTTCAGGAGTGAATTCTCTTTAAGCTCTTCACAGAAGGATGTCAATTCTGCTGCCTTCTTAATTGATCCTTAAACTGCACTTATCTGCAGCATCGAATAGTTCCATCCAGGGATGACATGGGTTACACAGTCTTATGTGCCCTGTGACGCCTACACAAGGCAGAGGCAGCAATGTTCATGGAGTATTAACTGAGGGTTGTGTTGTCTCTCCACCTGTAGACACTGGGAAAAAATGGTATATCAATAATAATTGATTGAGTCTTATGATATTCTGGATGTCATTCTCAGTACTTTACATTTTACCTCACTTAATCCTCAAAGCAACACTGGAGGCAGAGTTCTATTTGTTACCTCCATTTTACAGATGAGAAAATTGAGGCAAAAAGAGCTTTAGTTACTCACTCAAAGACAGAGATATTAAGTGGTGGAGCCAGGATTTGAACCTAGCAGTCTGGCTTCATGGTCTGGGCTCCTGGCCACCATGGTATCTGTGTTTCATTTCACCCACAATGGAAGTGAACTGAAGGCAGATCCCTGGGAAACATAGGGAAAAATAGTTCAGGGAAGGAGACTGAGAGAAAATGGTCAGAGAGGTGGGAGAACAGCCGAGGAGACACCTTGTCCCAAGGACAGAGAGAGTTTAAAAAGGAAGGGGAGATCAAGAGTGTTCATGCCACAGAAATGTCATCAAAGACAAGACCTGAACAAGAGCAGAACTCAGAGAACAGGGGAGGTAGTGGAAGCAGCGTTGTGGCGTGTTGGCAAGAACTGTGTGGTGGGGAACTGGAGAAGGCAAACTGTATTGTCAAAAATGACCTTTCCTTTAAGGTAGGTTTTAAAGTAGGAGCCAAATTTTCGTCCATCATGGAGTTAGAGAAGAGATTCCTACCTTGAGTAGTAGGATGTCGAATCAGCATCTGAAGCTATTTGTGGTGAAGGACCAGTTTTTTAAAAAAATTTCCAATTTATTGTTGATGAACACATTGCTAAGACATGGTAAAAATGAGTTAGCAGAAATATGTTCCTGTGCTGGGGTGTCACCGCCCTGTCAAAATGCTGTAGAAGTTACTGACAATTTCCTCTCAGTTTCTGTCCTTACCTCCTTGCAAACGAGGACCCGTAAGCAAACGATTCTTGGACCAAGACCCTAGTACCGGTCTCCAGACCACACTTGGAAGGGTCCCTTCTAGCTCCGTGACGAGTAACGAATAATCCAGAGCCTTTGATCTTCTTGACAAGCCGATATTTTTTTCTCTCTCTTCCTTCTTCATAACTTTTCATAGTGTAACTGAGTTTTTATCCCTTTTTGGTATGGTTTAGAACCTTATTTTGAAAATTCACTTATCCCTTTAGCTCTTTAGATACTTTGCTTTTAAATGAAAAATATTAATTTTCTTACGTATTTTATCTTCTTGTCATGACCTTCTTTTCTAATTGATATTTTACCTTTTTCTGGTGCAGTACAGGGCTGTGGGATCTGAGGGGTGGGTCATGGAGCATTTCACCTGAGCCAGAAGGAGTGCTTTATCACTGATGGAATCTAGATTTGCTCACACATGGGGATAACAAAAAGCAGACCAACTTTTGGTCGGTGTTATTATTGTATCTTACATTGTCTCCAGACAATGCCCCTCCTTATCATTGGTACTCAGGATGAAATGCTTCCACTGCCCCCTTGGTACATCACTGGCCTTAATATTAAATTAAGAGTAAAAGTGCTTCAACTTGTTGGATAGCTGCCAATTAAAATATTAAAATTATCATTATCTTCGAATTTTATAGGCCAGTGACTACTTCTCAAAGGCTTTAAAGTTTGATCCAGAAAATGAATGTGCTACCATGAATCGAGCTATTGCAAATACAATATTAAAGAAATACAAAGAAGCAAAAGAAGATTTTGCAAATGTAGTGAAAAGCTGTCCCTCTTGGGCTGCAGTATATTCTAACAGAGCACACTTCTACTGTTGTTTAAAGCAATATGAGCTAGCTGAGGAAGACCTAAGTAAAGGTATGTTCTTTTTGTAATTGTTTGGGTAAGATTACAGTGGTTGTTGTGGGTTTTTTTTAGACAACAAAAGATGAAAATCATCAGGTCTATTTGGGTAAACTTACAGAAGAATTAATGTTTTTATAGATCATATCTTTAATGTAATCAATATAGATTCCTTTGTGTCATAACTTAAAGCACAGTGAGCTGAAATATAGAAAACTATTAGGGAAACCATCCACAAACAATGCCAGCCTTGCAAAGAAAGACATTGTATTGTGTTTCCCCAAGTTAGTTTTCTTACAAAGATTCAATATTTTTAATTTAACTAAATACTTACTTACATTTGAAGAAAAATGTTTTCAAATAAGTAATACTAAAGTTCTTACAAAATTTTTATTTTTTAAAAAATGAGACTATTTTCCAGTGCTGGCATAAAACATATCTTGAAATGTTTTTCTTTCACAGCCCTGTCTTTGAAGCCTAATGATGCTCTCCTCTATCGTCTTAGAGCAGAAGTTCGTGGTAAAATCGGTCTGACTGAGGAAGCTATGGCTGACTACAACCAAGCGCTTGATCTGCAGGAACACGCCTCAGTGACCTGATTACATAGACCGTGGTTTCTGTGGTAGTTTACACAGCTCTTCTTCCAGAAATTGAGACTGACTTGTTGTTTAAAAGGTGGCACTATCTTCATTATTGTATTCATTATATTTTGTTATCTGTGTAACCCTTTAATGCATTTTAACAATATATTTATGTCCTATATTAATTATAAAACTTTTAGGTCATTTTCTGCATATTTGGAATAACTAAAAACTGAATTTCTTCATGGGTGCAGAATTTAAATAAGAATGTTTCTTAAGGAATATTAACTTAAAATATTTTCTTTAAAGTAAAATAATTCCTTTTGAAATAATACTGAATGATTGTAGAAAAAGTGTCATCGACCTTTTCATCAATACCTACTCATAATATATGTAACAGTATCCAGATTTAAAAAAAATAAATGTAGAGCTGATGACTATAAAGAGGTTGAAATCAAGTACGTTTCCTCTCTCTTCTTTAAACAGTGTCTCTCCAGGCCTGCATTCTTCTGCCTACTCATCTTCCACCAGATAAACACGGTTCTCTTTCACAGGTTGCCTCCAGCATCTATGAAGATTTTGAGCATCCCATTTCCTTAAGATAGTTCCCTTTGCCTCTTTACTGCAAATTTCACAAACATATATAAAAAATTTGTATGCACTTAAAATTAGTGCTTCATAGAAGTTGATGAGTACAAATAAAACAGCTAAAAATTCTTTATAGAATGTCTCTGAGGGATCCTTAAGTGAACCAGAAAACTCCCTTCCATTATCTCACTGATAAGGAGGTTTCACATAGATTTGCTTCACTCGGTTTGTTTTCCTTCTTTGGTTCATTCCTCCCGTCTGTCCCCAGCTCCTCAGAGACCTGTTTTCGCTGAGATCAGCCATTTTGGAAAGAAGACCTCTATCCACTCAGCTTCCTTTGTTTTTAGTTTGATCTACCAGATTTTCACAATAGGAAGCTGATTTTAATTTGTGCGCCACTGTGGGGATGCTCCATGTTCTTTCAGAATAATTTTCTTGACATGATGTGTGTGGGTCCACGTGAGGACTGGGTCATCCCTAGTGAGTTATTTCAGTGGGTGAATCAGCCACAATAAAAAGCCGCTTCAGATCATCTTGCCCTCATCTGCCTCCAGAGCCGTTAGTTCTAGCCCCGGCCACAGAGGAAGTCCAGACCAACCTCCTGCACCCACAGACAGCCGCTCGCCTGCTGCCGCAGCCGCACGTGGCTCGCCCACCGCCCTGGGGCGTCTCCGCTCATGCTGAGGCGCTGGGGGCTGCGGGATTCTCTCGGTGCTCCTGGCCCCCCCGCCCCCCATGCACCGCGGATGTGCAGGACCTAAGTCCCTGTCGCATGAACCTTCGCCGATGGGGGAAGGGAACTAGCAGATGGGCTCTTCCCCCTTCCATCGCTTGGAGGAGTGTCCTGAGACGCTCGGTTCGCACAGCCTCCTGGAGGCGGTCCTGGGAGAGAAAGCAATCAGGGTGAGCTTCCTGGCGGCCAACTTCGGCACGGACCCGCACCGCTTACTGGCGCTTCTGTCCTCCCCGCCTCGCTCCCTCTTGTCACCGCTCCTGCCCTCCTGGGTTTGCGCTTCTTGATAAAGTCCTAGCACAGAAGCATTTGCCTCTGGCTCTGCTTTCTGGGGGCAACCTAGGCGAAGGCAGTAATATTTTTTTTTCTGATTACACACAAATGCCTGTAACGTGAGGCAGGAATGATACAAACCAAGAGCCACGAGAGCATAACAGAGCAAACCACATCTAACTTGCTAAAATGCTCCACGTCCGCGGCACCCACCTGTTCTGTATGCACTGAGCATCCTACTGCGCGCACCTGCCGTTTTCCACCGCAGGCGTGTCTCAGTCTACACACGGGCCAAGCAGGAACTGCAGGGGAGCTCGGGTCACTAGGAGCAGCCTTCAGCGAGACAGGTGGGACCTGTAGCATAAACACGTTAGCTTTCTTCCTTCTGGGGGGTTCCTCTGCCTGACTTCCCTAGTCGGCTGAGCGCGCCCCCCCCCCCCCCGTTGCCCACCATATGACCTCCTCGATACATATCTTTCGTTAGCTTTTCCTTTCCCTGCCTCACTCCCTCCTCCCCGACACAAGCTCCCTGGGACCTCCTCCCAAATAAACCCCTTGCACTCAAATCCTTGTCTCAGGATCGGCTTCTGGAGGAATAGAGTCTAAGACAGTGTCACCCTGGGTCCTGAGCGGGGAAGTGCCCGTGGGCAGAGGTGTTGAATAGTAAGGCCCTCCATACAGACAGTGTCAGGACAGAGAGGCGGAAGTGGGAAAACAGAAAAGCATGTTTGGAGAGTGACTGGGGCAGATTTGTTGTGAGAGAATTGTGGGCGGAAAACATGGTCATGTATTCAGTCAGACATGGAGAATCCTTAATGCTGGATAAAGGAGTCAAAACACAATGCAAAGAGTTAAGACTTAACTGTGTGTGTGAGAGAAAGTAGGGGTGGGGCAGGGGGTGTATCCCCTTCACTCCCTTTCTCTCCCTCCATCCTCCCGTTAGTGGACTGGGGGTATTCTCACATCACCAAAGAAAAGTTGGGTGTATGAAATTGATTAATAGTCTCCAGAGAGAGGTTTGCTCTGCCCTGTATGTGCTCCACTCTGTCTCCGACTGAGTCAGATCTTCTCTGACAGAGAAGATCCAAGGCAGGTGAAGGGAGAGACAGCAGGTTGGAGAGAGGATGGAGACCAAGAGAGAAAGTGACTTCCAGAAGGCCACCCGAGCTGAATCAGGCACTGAGGATCCAAGGGAAGAGGAGAGAGGTGTCTAGATTCCATCCTTTTCTAATTAGCTTTGTGCAGTGGGACCCCTTCAGCAGATGCCCTGAGCCTCTATGCTTCCACCATGGTAAGACTTGGTGATCAGGCTTCATTTATTTACAATCGTGTGTGGGCACACACACAGGACTACTGACGGTTATCTCTGGGAGATAAAACTGGAGGGAGAAAAGGATAGGGAGAGTTATACTTTTCTTTTTCACATCAAGATGGAAGAAGAGTGGTCGGATTATAGATGGCTTTTACTTTCAATTTTATGCATTTCTGTAAGTTGCAGGTTTTTTTGTTAATTATATTTTTTTCTCTGCTAGATCATAACCTCTATGAGGGGAGACTGTCTTTTTTGGGTGGTACTGTATCCCCAGTACCTATACTGCCTGGCAAATTCAGATGCTCAAGATGTATTTGATAAATATGAACCAAATTACAACCACGATGAATCTATATTCCTGTGTAGCCGTGGTAGCAGAGTGTTTGCTTGTCACATGTTCCTTCATACTTCTTGTGTGCCTTCCATAAGACAGAGCCTGGAAAGCTAAGAGTCGTGTCTCCCCAGTGCCTCGCAGCCAGAGTTCCTGACGCGATTTAGTTTCTGCCAATCTGATGCAATCCTCTGAGACTGAACTAAGGCTGCATCTGCAAGGCATCCTTCTGCTAGTAGGCTCTGGGTGGCTCTAGAGTAGAGCTGTCAGATTTAGCAAATAAAATACAGGACACCTGGTTAAATTTGAATTTCAGATAGAGGAGGAGTAATTCAGGGCACCTAGTTAAACACATGACACTGAGTTAAATTCGAGTTTCAGACCAACAATGATTTTTTTTAGAACAAGTAGAACAATGTCATGTCTATTGTATAGGACACACTTATAATAGAAATTATTTGTTCTTGATCTGAAATTCAAATTTAAATGGGCATTCCTTATCTCATCTAGCGACTCCACTCTGCAGCCAACCATCATGGCCCTGGCTTCCTGACCCTGGATGGATGTACATTTTCCTGGAGCCAACAGCTGCTGTGCCCATTTCTTGATTTCCCACCTTCTTCTTGATGGCAGAGCAGCCTCTCCCCAGGTTTGGCCATTTTTGTGTTGCTGTTCTGATGGCCCAGCCTAGAAACTGCTCCTCTAGATCTTCCAACAATGGTGTGAGCACCCATTTCTTTGCATGAAATCTCTTTCTGCTTAAAATTACAAGAATGGCTTCTGTTATTTATAATTGAACTCTGATATTATTTCTAAGATTTTTAAAATTAAAAAATTTTTTTTTTTGGTGAGGAAAACTGTCCCTGAGCTAACATCCATTGCCAACCCTCCTCTTTTTGCTTGAGGAAGATTGTCCCTGAGCTAATATCTGTGCCAATTTTCCTCCATTTTTGCGTGTGGGTTGTCACCACAGCATGGCCTGATGATTGGTATGTAGGTCCATGCCCAGGATCTGAACCTGCGAACCCTGGACTGCTGAAGCAAAGTGTGCAAACTCAACCACTGTGCCACCCGGCTGGTCCCTCCAAGATTTTTTTTTTTTTTTGGTGAGGAAGATTAGCCCTGAGCTAACATCTATTACCAATCCTCCTCTTTTTGCTGAGGAAGATTGCCCTGGGCTAATGTCCGTGCCCATCTTCATCTACTTGGTATGTGGGATGCCTGCCACAGCATGGCTTGAGGAGCGGTGCATAGGTCCGCACCCGGGAACTGCACCTGTGAACGCTAGCCCCAAGGTGGAGCGTGATAACTTAGCCACTACGCCACTGGGCTGGCCCCCACTAAGACTTTTTTAAAAACTAATTTAGGGCTTTTCTTCCCTCATGAATGGAGTAAGAGTAATAGCATCTTTTCTGCAATGAGGTATTTGTAGTTTGGTCATGGGCAGTAGATAAAAATAATAACTATGATAATGATAATTTTTAGCACTTACTTTAAGCAAGGTATAGTGTCCCATGCCTCACGTACATTGTCTCTACTTTCTCAACAGCCTTGTAAGGTAGTAGGTGTCATTAGACTAGGAAACCGAGGCTCAGAGGATGGAGTTACCTGATCAGCTAGTCACACAGCTAGTGAACAGTGGAGCTGAGAGTCAACCCCTCTTCTAGTTTAAAAGCCTCTGCACCTGCTGCTCCTTCTCACCCAGAGAGAAATAAAACAAGATAAATTCATAGGCTGTTAAACTGTCTTTATCATAATGACATTAAAGCTCTTTGCCTGCCTAATGAGCATTCTTGCAGAAAAAGGATTTCGAGTCTTTTCTTCAACACTTCTTTTGTCCTGGCATATTTATGTATCTATATCTTTGTCTATGTCTATGTATCTATGTGTCTGTGTATCTGACCTAGCCTTGGAGAAAAAAGAAAGCCGTAGTAGATTATCCTGAGCTTTTAATTTGAAATGCAGTCCATGTGCATATCTTACATTTTATCTTTAATAGTTAAGGCCAGATACGAATGACAGTAGAAAGGTCAGCATGTAGGCAGTAAGAAAGGGAAGAAAAAGGAAATTACCATTTGTTAAAAATCTGCTGTGTACCAGAAACCCAGCTACGGCTTAAGGACGTTTTCATTTCACCACTATCGACGAGGCAAGTCTTAGCATTCCCGTTTTACGGAAGGAAAATATGAGGTACAGGAAGGGAAACGGTCAGTTTAGAGCACCCCCAGTATAATGATGTCACCCAAACTTTGTTTCACTTTTATTTACTCAACATATTTCTTTAAATTGACTAGTGAATTTATTTAAATTTGAATTTAAAGAAAACTGAATTGAATTTATTTAAAAAGAAGGAATTTGTAAAAATAAATGCATAACTATTAAAAAGTTTGTCCGTGTTCTACCTAAAATCATCGTTTTTTATGCCAGTGTTACTCATATGACACTTAGGGAAACATTTTACTCCATGGTCTTATTGCTTGATGGGTGCAGCTGGGAGAGCAGTCAGGGTGAGGGAGAGAAGAACACAGGACGCCTGTTGAGATGGGTGAGGGAGGGAGAATGAGAAAGCAGCAGAGCTTCGTTGATGCCTGATCGGGCAGATCAGAGCCAGAAGCAATAGTCTTGTGTTTTGAGAGTCTCAGTCGACATTCTTAGCGTGTTGTAACAGGATCTTACTCCCAGAGGTTCTCCAATGGCATAAAAATGTTTTGTTAGTCAGTGTGTTAGAATCATTGATTTCCAAAAATAACAGGCACCTTATGACCATCCACTATGGATTCCAATGTTCAACCTCTCTTCTCCCCACCCATCTTTGCCTGGCTGATTTATTCTTAGGAAGAAATTCCTTCCCCTAACCAGGAGGTGGCTTATATTTTTTTGCTCTCCACTTCCACAGCACTGCTGCCTACTGTTTTGGAACACCCTTTATATCTGTATAGCCTTGTTTAATGGCTGTCTTGCCCACTAGATCAGAAACTCTACGAGGGCAAGGATGAGGTCTGTCTTGTTCACCATTGTATCACCAACGCTTATCACAGCTCCTGGCACATAGCAGGTGCTTCATAAATATCTGATGAATTTCCTTAAATAAAATGCAGGTCTGGACACTCATAATGCAGGGCATTATGACCCAACACTCTACAGATATATGTTTTACTATTCATGTCTATGATAAAGTGAGCATCCTGTGAGATTCTAGGCAAGCCCAGAATCTTCAAAGGTCCAAGCAATAACAGCATGCATTGTCAGTGCTGTTCTTATTGAACATTTCCTGTGAGTAGAGAGGTCCTTAGTGTCCTCTTTGGCTTTCACAATGCCTCACTTACACACACACACACACACACACACACACACACACACACATATACAGACACACACACACGGCACCCTTAGGACTACAAGATAAGATGAATAACCTTAGAAAATGAAATCAGGAAAAATCAAGATGTAATGAATGAGATCAGTCTGCTGTGAAAATAACAAGAAAGTAGCTGATAAATAGCTCTGTCAAGGTGATGAGGGGGAATGTCTAAAGTCATGATGCATCAACCTCTCAAGCTAATCATTATAATTTGTATAATTGGATGATACAATGACATAATCAAGCTCTAATGCAATCAAGTATAGTGAATAAGAGACTATAACAAATTTTTAATTACTACCCTTCCTTAAGAAAGTTTACACTAATCGAGGGGGCATAGTGTGTACTGAACTTAGAATGGGGATAGGGAATGGTCAGAGTGCAAACATTTATATGTGTGTTCCTGGCTCTGTCTGCTGAACTGGTGGTTTAAAGAGTGGACAGGCACGTTTTGATCTTTTGACTTCTTATTAGTTAGCAAATTCCCATAAAGTGAATGGAGCATACCATTGTCTTAGCCTCAATCCACTAAACCATTAAGGCAATTCAACTCCATGTACTTCTTTACTTTCTGACTCTATTCTAGCCAAGAAATCTTCTAGTGATAATTTGGCTTTCCATATGGACATGGAGAACAATACTTACAGGATAATTCCATTTTATCCTAAAATTATACATATGCAGAATATACTTATTATATTTTCATAAAAAATCTGAAATGATTATTACACACCAGCCTTTAACAGTGAACCCCTTGGAGAATGGGATTGCTGGTGTAGGGTTGGTTGGTAGAGGGTATGTGGAAGGTTAAGAGAACCTCAGTTTGATTTTTTACTTTTGACGTTTCTGTATTCTCTGATTTATTTCTTTTTTAATCATTGAGCATGTCCTGGTTGTATAATAGGAAAAATATAAAATTATGTCCCCTGCCCCCTAAGTTAAACAGCTTATTGTAGGCAACATTTAAGACTGTAACAGGTGCACACTGCCCTTTCTCCTGGGCGCCTCCAGTGGACTCTGAGCTGGAGCTGGCTACCAGGACCCCTTCCGAGGCCCAACTGGTTCAGGCGGGTCCTGCCCACAAAGCATCTCAGGTCCATGTTTGCATCATGACCATCTCTTTGAAAAAGACTTAGGCTTAAAAAATTCTTTTTCTAAAATATGGAGGGTAATGATCATAGTCACTTGAATTTCCAAGGAAAATATAAAATTTTCTGTTTAAACCTGTGAGTCAATTGAAGTCTTTTATCTTCCCAGCACTACAATTTTAATTTATTTGCAAAAGGAGATCTTTGTTTGCATGCACTCATGTGGTGATTCTGCTGCACTTGAGAGCTCTTCTCTGAAAGCAAAAAGATCTCCAAAGCCTCTGAGGAAAAGAAAAAAAATTAATCACTGAAAAATTTGCCTCAACATATCTATCAACTTCATGACACAAATTTTAATAGAGAAAGGAATCTTAAGAGACTAGTGGTTTATGCTGATAATACTTGTAACTTTATAACAATCACTTAAAAGAAACAAATCACTAAGTGGAAAAAGCATCACTTACATTCCAAATATAAAAATACTCCTTCATCTCACCTCAATTGGTTAATAGGTTAGAAAATTCCGTTTATTGTTACAATATATATATTTTATTATTTGACACTTTAAAGTATTATTTTTACTTATGTGGTTCTAAGACCTAAAGAATAGATCCGTAATTATGTTGCATGAAACATTTCTTTTTTTCTATAACCTTCCCATAGGAGACCTATGTAAGTCTATAAATCAACTTAGCTTGACTTACATTTAAATAAAGATAAAATAATTGAGAATTTAACTTAATATTTTATGGCATTATGACTGTTACACAGTAGTAAGTTGTTTTAAAAAGCTTGTTATAAATCACAATATTCTGAATTTATTAGACTGGGAGACTGCCATTTAGATATGTTTGCTTTATAAGCTAGGAACAAATCTCTCCTTTGAATTTGAGGACCAAAGTAAGAATTTTAGTGTCTAAGTTAAGGTGCTTTATTATACAAAAACTAGAGCTGAGGTCTTCTTCCCTTAAAAATGATAGAGCAATGATTTTATTAAAGTCTTAGAGTCCTATTCAGAAATTTACAAATTCTATGGTACAGCTCTGTACCTTTGAAATGTGGGAGACATCTCAACACAATTTTTCTAGGTGTGATTTACCCTGAATAATGTATGATTTGCGTAATAGCCCTGAGCGCAGTCTCATCTCACGGAATGCAGCTGCTCCAGGATTCTTTCTTCTACTTTCAATTCCTCTGCCATGTATTCACTATATTGGATCTTTGATGGTGAATAAACAAGGTGGGGAAAGAATGCTTGAGAACTGGAAATCCTCAGTAATCCAGAAAATAGCTGCACTAGACTTCTCCCTGTAGCTTGATTGCAAAAATGTGATTTTTGCATAGAACTTTCCTCTAGGGTTTCTGAACCCGGGGTGTCTTTACCAATACTGAAATAAGTGGGTAGCCGATGAGTATCAATTTGACTTGAGAAGTGTTAGAGGGACAGAGGAAGGAGAAATTTAAGTAATTTACCTGGAAAGCAATTTAAACATTTTTACGTAAAAAGATACAATTATGTCATGGAATAGAATTTTAAAAATTCACACGAATCTTAACGGTCATATCAAGACTTTGGAGACTTCTTCCTTCTGGATGGCTGCTTTGGGATGTGCCACAGACCCATGGGGTTGACATTCACTCTCCTCTGTGGTTAGGGACCCTGAGACAGCAGCCGCCTTCATCACCACAGCGACACAACAACATTGTTCCTGAGGCTCCCTCCACAGCGGGTGCTCTGAGCCCATTTCACAGATGCGGAAACTTGGGTCCAGAGAGATTAGGTGGCCCACTGAGGTCCCGCATTTAATGGAGGAACCACAATACAAACCCAGGCTACCTGAGACGTTTGAGAAACATATTGTTTCAGGAACACTTTGGAATGGAAATACCAATAAAGCCAGATAAAAAAGGCTGAAGCTTCTCTCTTTGAGGTTTTTTTGGATTCTGATCTAATGCATTTTTGACTAACTAGATGTAAAATAATTCATTTCTAAAAGTACTTTCAATGATACATGTGTTTTTATTTAATAATATTAGTGACACCTTCGTGTCTACTTAGATCCATTCTATGCATAAAATATGTGAAATAGAGACATTTAAGTGCTTACTAAGTGTCAAGACCTTTTCTAAATGCTCTATATGTATTATCTCTTTAATTATTGCAAGCATCCCATGAAGTTATTATGATTAACATGCCTATTTTATAGATGAGAAAACTGAAGCGGAGAGAGATTATGTAATTCGCTTAAAGTCACGCATCAATTAAGGGGTTGGGCCATCTGACTCCGAGGTCTTTGCTCTTTACCCCGATTCTAAGTTGCCTAATGGGGAACAGACATGGAGGCCCCGACCTGTACAAAGGAGCTGCTGTCAGCTGCCTGCATGTCTCAGGGAGCTCTGTGCCCTGGAAACTCTCTCTCTTGGCACCCCAGTAATTATACAGTTCCCTGAGGACTTTGGGAACTCCATGTTTTATCTTCTGTTTGGAATAACCTAGACTTAAAGTGGGCAGTTCAATTTTATTTTAAAAATGAGGAAGATTAGAGGATAACATTCAACCTCAAAACCTAGTAATTAATCTCACTCTGCTATAGAGTTGTAGCTTCTACTGAGCCAGAATTTTATTTTCTAGATACTAGGTCTCTCTGAGATTTATCCCTGAAAGTTTATAGGAAAAAGAAAATACCCTCTGAGAGTAAATGGCTAATACTGACCTCGCTCTCTAAACAGGACGAGGCTTTAAGAGTAACTTCTGCCATTCAGCTCTCCTGTGACCTACAGCGATACATGACAGTCTTTTAGGAACTACAATGGCTTATTGAATTCTTGGGCATCCATCCAGCAGGGAAGAACTCCGGCGATTTCTCTACACTTGTAATGTCAAGAGGAGTCATACTCGGAGGCCTCTGCTGTAAAGGAGGAATTGTCTGTGGCTATTGAAAACCCCTCATGGAATTGTCCATCAAACTAGATGAAATGTGTGAGTTACTTAGGTATCAGCTTTCTGGATCTAATTTTCTTTCCAGAGCATTCAGAATCAAACTCTTTCCTTACTGGCTGGTTTCATACTGATAAACATAGAGCTGTTTTACTTTTTCTTCCTTTCCTACCTGTTTTGGTTGACTCTCTTTTCACATCCTGTTGTCTTTCCTTCATCTCCTCTGAAATTATGTTCTAACTCAGTGTTTCTCAAAATGGGGTCTGTGGTCCACCTGTGTCTGAATAGGCTGGGAGGCTTATTAAAATGCGTGTTTCAGGCCTTACCTCACTGTATTAAATCAGATTCTCTGGGGTGGAGCCCAGGACTCTGCATTTCAGTAAGCTCCCAGGGAGATTTCTATCCATACTGAAGCAGAGAAGGTCTGGTCCAGTGGATTTCCAATTTCCTTGTGGAAGGCTTGTTTCAACAGAATTTTAGGCCCTGGCCCAAGTTCTGATTCAGTGGGTCCTGGATGGGGACCAAGAACTTACATTTTTGGAGAGTTCCTGGGTGATGCTAATGCTGCTGGTTGGGAAATCCCACTTTGAGAACCCTAGAGCTTTGAGAATCTCTGATCTTTGAAGTCCTGAAAGACTTTTCAATAAAACATGCCCCAAAATGTTAAATGTTAAATATTTTGGTTGTAGAAATAAAGATGTTAATAAAAACACCCAAATTTCTCTCTGTCCCTCTGTGTGGACCATTCCTCAAGCTCCATCTCTGCATATTCAACTCAGCTCATTCTTCAGAGGTGACTCCCATGCCCTTCAGGATGCCATGATTCACACAGCCGTGAGTGTCCCCTCAGCCCCTCCCATCACCCCAGCTTCTCCCTTGCTCTAGGATACGGATTCCTTTCTACATCCGGGTACAGTTATTTGTGTTTGGGGGAAGATGTTTCATCTCTTCTACCATACTGCAAACTCTTAAACACAAAGTTCAGGCCCTTTTTTAATTCTGTCTTGCCTGACCTGACAATGGCACCTCATTAATGTTCATCAGGTGTTTGGTTAATGAATGAATGTTTCAGTGGGAGAAGAATGAATTTAATTCCTTTAAATTAGAGCTAGACTGTTAATGCTTTATATTTTCCATTTGAAGGATCTGTCTTCAGAGCAATGATGGTCATTCTTTAATTTAGCTCACAAGGTAAGTAGTGTCTTGATGAGTATCTTTATAGTAAAACTCATTAAAATCCAGGGAACACTCCAGTAAGGTGTTGAGGCTTTTTACTGGTTTCCTAGAAATAATTCTCTACTCTGGCTTCACAGAGTGTGGTGCCTAGACCAGCAGCAGCCGCCTCACCTGGGTACATGTTAGAAACCTGGAATCTTGAGCCTCACCCCAGAATAAGAATCCGAATCTGTAGGTGCTTTGTCTGTGTGTTTAAGTTTGAGAAGTACTGCATTACTCAGAAACGTTTCCTTCTGACTGAAAAAGAGTTCTTAAAAATAGTGACAAGTCAGTGCTGGAATCTTTGTTATTGGTGATTACAAGTTTGTTAAAAAATTTCTTTTTACAAAATACTCTTGTGGTAATTGGGAGTTTGCTGGGGTTTGCAACCATCATCAAAGGTTCTTATTAAATGAGCATCATATTGTGTTAGACACTTTTAAAGAAACATAATGAATCTGAACTTGACCACAAAACCAGACATCATTGAAGTGGATAAGCACATATTAAGACATAATTAAACATATGAAGAATGTTAATGCAGCATCAATACAACATGAGTGGATTTGTTTTTCAAAGTTTTTGTTATTATTCATCCCCTGTAATCCACATTTCTTTGATTTGAGACTTTTCAAAACAAGATATTTTTAGCTATTTAAACACGTAAATTTGGTATTAAACAGTAACCTGGGCAGGTAATATGACTGACATTCCTGAGTACCTTGCCAATCTATCTCAATTTATAACAAAGGAGAATAAATATCCTTTCATATGGAAAATTAGTTATGCTATGTGGTACCTAAATAAAGGCATCTTCTCTTTGACTTTCATTTATCATATAACTCATGTATAAACGGGTCAGGCGTCAAAAGCATAATTAATGGTTTTAGATATATTGTCAAAAATAAGGGAAAGTGTTTATGTGCTTTGTATTAAAATGTTTACTCATAATGTAGGGTTCAAAGTATGTCATTATTATCCAAATATAAAAACATTCATTTAAGCTTATTTGAGATTACCGTACTTAGAATATTGATCTTTTCCACTCCCTAGTGAATGGATTATGCAATATTTAATGTGTGAGGCTTACATGGGATATGAACTTTCTTGGTTAATAAGATATCTTTCCTTTTATGAGAGTTGTGATTCTCAAAAGATGCTCATCAGAAAGGTCAGAGTGGCTGCTTTGAACATGTGCTCAGTAATGGATGAGGGTATCAGCAAGGCTGTTGAGGGAGTCCGGGAACTTTATATGTCTTGTTCATTACTGTGTTCTTTTTCGTTTCTCTGGGAGGTTTTATGTCACATAATTTAACCGAAGAAGAACAGTGTCATTAAAAAGCTATTTAGGATACGGATGGTAACACCCGTTGTAAACATTCTGCTCTCTTAGGCCTGGGAGTATTAGAATAAGGGAATAGAGCAATTAATTATAAGAATATCTCTTTCCATTTTACATAACATTATAGTATTTGGAGGAATTATTTCTTTACTGTTGAAGACTTTACTTTTATAATTTTATTTATTTATTTTTCCCCCAAAGCCCCAGTAGATAGTTGTATGTCACAGTTGCACATCCCTCTAGTTGCTTGAAGACTTTACTTTTAAATGGTCTGTTTACCAGTTACACCATTGCTGTTAAACTTCTAGCACATAATAATTAATATAGTATTCATAATAATTTTGTTTCACTGACACTGTCTCTACTTGAGACTGTGGGATGAAAACAACCAACGCATGCTACCATTTCAAAATACAATAAGATGACCATGTTAATTATGAGCAGAAATAAAATAATACCCATCTCTTCTTAATGGGAGGATTAAAACCTCTCCAAATTTGATATGCACTTTTCTAAGATACATGAAGATTAGCAGGTAAACAGTCAAGTCTCTCATAAGCTTTATTTCCCCATGGGGAATTTCACTTTCTTCCTCTTCTTCCTCTCCTCAACATAAAAACCAAAAAGTCCCAAATTCAGTAATGGATTGTACAGCGCAGAGTGGGTATTTGATGCAGGTTTGTTGAAGTAACTAAACTTAATATTTGGGCAAAAAATTTGACCTCTCAAACAAGAAACAGAATTTAAAATGTGAACGTGGGTCTCAGTAATTCACAACAAAAAATCAGTGCTAAGTGCCAGGATGCAGAAGGCAGTCATGTGTGTTTATTATCGGTAATAATCAAATGATGTGCACTTCAGTCTTGCATTAATATGCTTCAATGTTCAGAATAATAAACTTCTACATAAATGCATATAAGTTCCTTGATCTCACTCTATGTCAGTTTTCTGAATCAAAGCAAATTTAAAGTAAAATAAGGTTGTTCCCAGAGACGAAGTAGTTCAAATGATTAGGGTACTTTTTTTTTCTAATGTGCATATCTGGACTTAGGTTTAGAATTGCACGTCTGGAAAAACTATTCATAATCTGCTTTTCTCCCCCTTTCTTTTATTTTTGCACGTATTTATTTTGGCCAGCTGGCGAGACAGATCTTTTTCAGGGGCTCAGCCTTCCAGTCTGAGTGTGGTTCTCCAAAACCAATCTTTGGATCAAATTTCTGTCTTACTTGCTCCAGTGTCTGAACAGTGTTGATGTCACGGGGGCATGGTGACCCAGCTGTCTGTCCCAGATGCCTGGTGCCTTGCCAAGTAAAGAGCTTAGCTAGGCAGCCACGCACTACCCTGCCTCACGAGGGGAAGTAGGTTGCGGTGCAATCCTTGGGCAACCTCTCACCTTTGCATCTGCAGTGTCAGCTGTTTAATATTAAGGTAGAAACAGAGGTGTCCTGATAAAATAAATTGCCCTTCACCTCCTTCCCAGCTTGGTTGTCACCTTGTATAGTCTTGTCAGTACATCTATGGACTCACACAAGGGTTAGTCCAAGGAGGCAAGGGCTGGAATTTATCCTTGCTCTAGAACTATTCCATGGCTTTGATTCTGGGGGAAAACTGTAAATTTTGGTTCCATTCTAGGTAGAATTTGTTTCAATGGGGTTTCAAGATTTTGGACTAAGTTTGGGCCCTATGCATCAAAGTCAGTCTTAGAAATGACCTTCCTTCACAAAGATTCTGTAATTCCAGACCTAGGCATCCCCTGAGAAAGCCAGGTAGGATGCATTAACTGGGAGCCAATGTTCCCTTGGAGTCAGAGAGGCTGAATGTAGGGCTTTTCACTTCTCTGTTAGCTGTAACATTGGCACATGAACCACAGGAGGTTTAAGAGGTTCTGTACCTCACACTCCCATAACCTCGAACGTGGGGGTCTCAGTTGATGTCATCATAAAACAGAGACATTCTACCATTGAAACCCTTGAGCACCTCACCCTCCTTCCTTCCCTTTTGGTCATCTACAGACTAAATGACCACTTTTAGCTTTCCTTACTTGAGATAGATGAGGCATCGTGGTGAGTAGAAAAGCAGTGGGTCTGGTCGTCAGCGCTAGGTTTTCTAGTTCCATCTCTATCAGTTGGGTTAAGTCAGCTGCTCTGAGCCTGTTTTGTTATCTGCAGGGTTGGTCTTCAAGTCCCTTTTAGCCTTAACATCTATGGATTTGATGGAATAATATTACCCACTCAGCCTACCCGACTGGGTTGTTGAGGGAATTAAAGGAGATCATATTTATGAAACTACTCTGTAAATCCTCTACAAAAGATTAAGGAATGTGATACTATTAATTCCCTCTGAAGAATCAAAATAGCTTGCAATTTACTTTTAATCCTCAGAATTGTGTGTATATCTTTTGTATTTAGGTCTTTAATGATGTACACCATAATGCAAGACGAACGAACAGACTAATCTCTCTCTCACTAGATGCTACTCCAAGTGTCATTCTAAAGCAATGGGCTGGAGGGAGGAACTATTTTTTTTTTTTTTCAAACAGAGGTAAAATTAATCCCAGGTACACAGGGTTCTGGACTTTTTTTCCTACTCCTTTCAAAGTTCTGAAAAACTGGTTAGTTTACTGTTTCACACCAGAGATTGCTTAAACAGAGCTGGGGGCTCAACATAATATCTCTGGGGAGGAAAGTGCTGTGATCCAGAACTGCCCACAGCTGAGGGCCGGTGCGTGGTGACGATGGGCAGAACGCACTCAGCTCAAAGTGAAATCATGGCGTCCTTTGTACAGGCTGTGAGACACAGCAGCATTAAATTAGGTCTTCTATCCAGTTGTGGTATTAAAAGAATAGTTTACATTATTCCAACTCACAGAGTGACACAGAAACTAAAATACCCCAAATATTTTATATATCTCTATCTCTATCTATCTATCTATCTATCTATTTTATCTATCTATCTCTATTATCTATCTATCTATAACTGGATGAAGCTGAGAGTAGTACAGAAAAAATGAGTACTCTTCAGAGGTACTGAACTGTTCTCTGATTCTGCATGAACATTAATCCTCTTACCAGCTAGACTGGGCGATTCTTGAGGACAGGAAGCATGTCTTTGGCTCTTTCCATATTCTGTCCTTTACCCCAACAGTGTCGGACCGAGCCCTTGGCCCATAGTAGGTGCTTGATAACTCCTATTGATGAAGAGGTGGATGCTCAGAGAGAAAGGGAGGAGCATCGAGGTAGCAGCCTCCATTCTTCCTCCTACCCTCTCCTGTATCCTTTAGTTTTGAGCATATGATTAAAGCTAAGGGTTAAGCTGTCCTTACGACTGATAGTGAAACTTGGTAAGGTGTTGCAAGATGGTGCACAGTGCCCGGGGGAGGAGGGTCCCAAAGGAATTACCCATTCTCTGCACACCCCTCCATGTGATGAATTCTAGATCATCTTGAGGTTACCAGCCTGTTAGGAGGAGGAGCCATTGAAAGTGACTTTTTAAAAAAAATAGGGTTTCTGGAGAGCAGGGCAGATCAGTGAAGGGGACTAGCACTATGTATAATAGCACTGAAATTTAATGTCAGTGCTGACCTTTCATTTGACATTTTAGATAATGCTATGGATATGCTCAGCTATTTGTTCTTAACATATTTTCCATCTTTTGGGGGCACTAATCTACTTAAATTCAAAGTCAATAAAAGAATAAAGTAAATTTTTGGCTTTTAAAAAATCAACTTCTGAAAAAAGAGTTCATTCACAATAGCAACAAAATATGCAATGCACATGAATTAACTCAAGCAATGTTCACAACTATGAAAAAATGCAAAACTTTAGAAAGAGGCAAAAGAAAATATTGGAAAGAAAAATCATGTTCTGAGATGGGAAGAGTTCATATTATATATATATAGGTGTGAATTTTTCCAAATAAATATATGAAGTTACAAATTCTATTAAAAATCTCAATGAGTTATGTTTTTGGAACTTGACAACACAATTCTAAAGTTCATCTGGAAGAATAAATTGATTAGATTGGCAAAAGTTTAAACTTGAAAACATTAAACTCTGGTGAGGCTGTGGAGTGATGGGAACTCTTACACACTGTTAGTGGCAAAGTAAATGTACAACCATGCTGGAGAGCACTGGGACAATCCCTAGAATAAAGTTGAACAGGTATACATCCCACAACTCAGCAATTCTACTTAGCATATCTCCTGGAGAAATTCCTACATATATATATGGAGACAGGGACAAGAATGTTCACAGCAAAAGAAACCACATAAAACTGCATTTACAAGGCAATAGATAGATAATTTAAATGATACATTCTATTCAACGGAATATTATGAAGGAATGAAAAAGAAAGACTAGAGTTACAGGTATCAGTTGCACAAACTTCACTAACATAATATTGAACAACATCAACAAAAAATAGGAACATAATATTCAATGCATAATTTTTATTAAAAGTTAAAAAACTGCTAAACAAGTGTATATATTTACATGCATAGTTAGGGTATAAATAAAATCAAAAGAACCTTAGGAAGCATGGTGGGTCCATGAGTGTTCATTTTATTGTTCTATGTGCCTTTTTAAATGGTTGAAAATCTCACAACTTATTGAAAAATGTTAAAGGACAAATGAGTGAGACCAGTACAATTTTTATCTGAACGAAGCAAACCAAACCAATCCTGAGGACTTCACCATACCATATTAAATATTTAAGGTGTTAGAAAGCTAAAATAAAGCGCACAGTGTTGGATGAGGACTGGAATCCTGATTAAAAGAAAAAATAGAAAATCCTCAAACTGGCCCATTCATCTATAAAAATTTGATATGTAATTAAAGTGCCCATGAATGAATGAATGGATGAAGAAGATGTGGTATACATACACAATGGACTACTGCTCAGCCATAAGAAACGATGAAATCCAGACATTTGTGACAACAAAGATGGACCTTGAGGGTATTATGATAAGTGAAATAAGTCAGATGGAGAAAGTCAAATACCATATAATTTCACTCATAAGTGGAAGATAAAAACAAGAACAAGAACAACAACAACAACAAACAAACACATAGATACAGATTAGATTGGTGGTTACCAGAGGGGAAGGGGAGAGGCAAGAGGGTGAAAAGGGTAACAGGGCACATGCGTATTGTGATAGATGGTAATTAATCTTTGGGTGGTGAAAAAGAAAATGGGAGTGGGGAAACAGTGAAAAGGGATGAAATTTTATCAGACACTGTTGCAACGACTGGATAGCTACTTGCAAAACACGTGAGGACAAACCACTACTTTGACACCACATACCAAAATAAATTCCAAATGGACTAAGGAAATTTAAATGTCAAAAATTCATGAGAATAGTATGAAAAATTTTTATCAATATTTATATAATCTTGAGTGTTAGATTTTCTAAACTTGACAACAAATCCAGAAATCATAAAAAGAGAAAGGTGAATAAATTTGACCACGTACAAATTTAAATTACTCTATGTCAAAAACAGTACAAAAATGGTAAAATAAAACATATTAGAAATATATTTGCAACATAAGTATGAAGAGTTGTTAAACATAAGAGTGAAAAACCCCAAATACACAAATTTTAAAATGGGCAAAGAACACAAAAAAGAAGAAATCATTTGAATAATATGCATTATAAAGTATTCAAATATGCAAATAATAAAACACAATCATAATATCCAGTGTTCAAGAAAATGGCCATTTTCATTCATTGCAGAAGAAAAATTAAATTGGTCTAAGACTTCTAAAAGATTTGTCAATACTCAACAAAACCCTTTAAAATATGCTTACCCTTTGTCCTAGAAATTAGACTTCTATAAATTTGTTCTAAGGAAATGATTATAAATGGAAGCAAATATTTAGACAGCATGCTTATAAAAGTTCTGCTTTTAAAGTGGAAAAACTGGAAACAATCTAAACATACAAAAGCATACAGGTTAAATGAATCATGGCATATTTATAAAATAAAATGTTACTTCTCTATTAAAAAGTACTATGTATCATAACTAAATATTTTTTCCATAGATTGACATTCACAATATATTGTTCAACATATAACTAAGTATGCTACTGTTTACATATGTATCTAGGAGAATATATACAATATTGTACTAATAGTCATTATCTTTGAATGGTGGGATTAATGGATTAAAAATTTTTCTTTATTTTGCTTGTATATATATTTTTCTAATTTTGCTAAAATAAAGATGTATTTTCTACCTTTTTGAAAAGAGAAAAATCTTTACATTTAATTTTTAAGTCCCTTTTTATTTTTAAACTATAGAGTAATTCTGAAATTGAAAGCAAATATTCATGAACTGCTATAGGAGTTATGGAAGCATTTTCTATGGATAGAGATTATTACGTTTGAGTAGAACTAACAGGTGTTGGCTAGATTTCACAGAATGAGGACCATTGTTCCTGTTCCATATTCTTAAAATGTGTGAAATAAAGTGTATTGAGTTTATCATATATTTAAGACCTCTAGATAAGACTCACAATGTGTATGTGCTATTATTATTATTTTTACATAATTACCAAGGAAAATATCCCTGTAGAAAAAGATATTTTCACCAATTTTCAGGAATGAGGTTGTGCATTGATGCCTTTGTAAGTGATTTGAGTAAATTAAGAATATGTGCCTGGGGGCTGTGGGCTGTGGAAGAAGGCCCCCCACTCCATCTGAGATGAGGAGAGATTGTGGGACATCCGGAAAGGCTTCCCAGAGGATGTGCCCCTTGTTGGTAAGCGTGGGTGTGAATCATTTTATATATTGTAACTAGCTATTCACTGTGTCTGCCCTGCCCCTCCCTTCAGTGGGCAGACCCTCCTAATTATGACGGACATAGGCTATTATTTACATAATTTTTTACTCCCTGAGCACACAGAAAAGTTGGTAGCCTGAGACAGTATTCTGGGCAGCAGGAAGACGTAAGTTTGGGATGAAAAACTGTCTTCTTGCTCGTACGTGCTACTGACTACCATTGTGACAGGTGCTACTATAAAGTGTGGTCATGAACCTGGCCCCGTATACAGGAGTTTTCTTGGCTATTAATCTTCCTGAAGTAACCATCTTATCAGGTCACTCTTCTGCTAAGGACTCTTCAGTGACTTCCCCTTACTTTATCCTCAAAATCAGGCTCCCGGGGCTGGCACGCTCCGCCCTCCATGTCCCGACAATCACACTTGTCTGAGCACGTTTCCCACTATTTCCTTTCCTACACACCATCACCCGGTCAAATGGAACCACTTGCTTTTATTTTTAAGCCTGTCCAACTTTTCCCTTATCACTGCCATCCCTCACGCTGTTCTCCTTGGGAATATATTCCGCACCGCCTTCGCATGCACTAATTTTCCCTCGACCCTTAGCTCCTACACAAAATCCTTCCTATTTTCCCCAATACTGTACAGAGATCGTCTCTCTCCACCACCAGAGCCAATGCAGACTCTATCTGTGACGATATAATGACCTTGTGCTTATAGAGGGATTAGTACCAGCTTTCAGGTGGCAAGACCTGTGTGGAATTTATTTTTGTTTTGTGAAGCACTTAACCCAGTGCCTTGAAATAGAAACACTTGTTGAATGAATGAATGAATGAATGAACGAATGAAATGCCTGACCACGACCCTACCCACAAAATCTCTGAGTTTATCTGCTTCTGATTTGCGTTTCCTGAGCCACAGCAGCTGGAGGTAACAGCAGGTGGTCCTGTGAACAGTCTAGCACATCCTGTGGGCTCTTGCCTCTACCACTGCTGTGGGGCTTCTGTCTAGGTCCCCTCAGAGTCTCACAGTAAGTTCTGAGGTTCCCTGGGTACCACACCATGGGGCTCCATGAACAAACCGCAGTGGCTGTGACGTCAGCAGCTGCCATCTGTCGCTGTGGTAACTTCTCTGATAGAGGCCTCTGCTGCTGCTGAGAGCCGCTTAGGCGCCTGGCCAGTGCTGCCCCCTGCTCTGAGCGTCCTTCACGTAACTCGTCTTGGCCTTGACTCCATGGGTAAGGTGCAAGGGCCCCGAGAAGTCGGGCTGGAGAGGGGCCAGGGGCTGGACCGCTGCTCTTCTCTGCCCTGTCACCAGGGAATCCTGCCTGCGGGCTTCTTATCATTTTCTTCTCCATCTGTTTTTGTTATGAGATCTTTGTGCTCATGGTGAGGAGTCTTAAAAATAAAAAATACTTCAGTGTCATCTGTTTAACATGCATTTTAGACGCAACCAAAGAATTCTGTGAAGAGCAGCTTAATTTAAAATCTCCAATGAAGGAGGTTTACCATAAACCATGCAAAGTGTCACAGTCTTCTGACAAAAATACCGACAGCCTGGTAACCAATCTCCTTTGCAGTTTAACCTATTGTTTTGTGTCCTTCTCTGCTGGCCACAGCCACCCTTGGACGTACTTGGAAACCTTGGCTTCAAGGCAGTCCCATGACTTCTCTGAAGTGAGTGGAGAATGTGTCCCTCCAACACCCCAATTGAGAAAGTGAAATATCACCCAGGGCTGGAGGAGGGCCCCTCGGTGGCATGGGGACCGGAGAGGGAGTCCCCGTCTGCAGATAGGTCAGCGAGAAAAGGCCTCGTTCTCCTCCACAGCAAAGAGTGTGGTTGCCTGACTGTTTTCACTTCATTTCCTTTGAGCCGCTGCCCTCTCCCCTACCCTGGCAAGGGCATGAGCTTGGCAGGGAGGTTGGCAAGCATTTCACAAGACAGAAAAGGCTAAGGAATGGTGGAGGCTGTTTAGTGCAGAATTGTAAATATTTGTTAAAAGGTTTGCGGAGCTGCTGTTTTTGATACTCCTAATCCACCGAGACAGAAATCACTTCAAAGCCAGGCCTACTCTGACTTGGTCCTCAACCAAAGGGAAAGATCAGCTACAGCTAAAATATGTTTCACGCACAGCCAGCAGCCTGCCTTAGCAGGTGTGGTGGAGCATGAATCATCACTTAATTGTCTTTGGGCACTTGTACATCTGCCTAGGAACGTCGGCACGGCGGGAGCCGAGCTGCATGAATACATGTGAAGGAGCCTCTTGTTTACACCGTTCCGTGCTGTCAACGGCAGAACGAGAAGGGAGGTTTGTGTCTCTTCAAACGCATGGGCTGAGCCAGCTTCTCCGCCCAGAGAATAGGGAGTCTTCTCCGCCTGCTACTCACAGTGGCGGGAGAGCAACAACGCTCCCGGGCTTCTCTAGAGATTTCAGAGCAGGGATTTCCAAACTGTCCTGTGAGACCCAGGCATCAGGAGCTCTCGGGTGGAGGAGGGAGAGGAGAAGAGAGGGAATGGGAGGCTACTTTACAATTGAAGGTGGGTTTTCCGAATTCTGGCAAATTTTTTTCACATTTTGAATTTCTGTAAGCAATTACTGTTGAGTTCAGTTCCTTAATTTTCTTTCATCTCCAAATTATACTCTTATTTTCATCTCATCGAGTCTCATTTGTTCCCCAAGGCAATGAAGGGCAGACGAATGAGTAGTATACGTGTTGCCATTTTTAGGGAGAAAATGTATTACATGAACTTTACTATGTCTGACTAATGAACACTATATAAAGTGAACAGAGACTTTTTTTTATATCTTCCGCTATTGCCAACCTTAGTGCCTTAAATATTTAATTCCTATTATTACTACTATTTCTATAGCCAATACTACCACTTCCTACCGTGGATCATTGGCCGCAAACAAGTATAAACTCTATTACATTTTATGTCTAAGTTAACTGTTGAAGAGGCTTTAGTAACTTTGGAAGATCTGCGGGCTGAGGTCAGCTTCTTCCCCAGCCAATGCTTTCTGGCTCCGAGGTTCAGGTTTGAGGCCTTACTGAAGCCTCCCAGCCACTTTCACCAGAAGAAGCCTCCTCGGGGGACTTTCACAGTTATTCAGTGGAAAAGAGAACTGCACCAGCAATAGAGCTCACAGGAGGCAGGAGAAGGTCTGGAATGATGGATGTCGCTGTAGGGCAGTGTTTCATCAGGGAGGCTGCTGTCAGATTTAGATGGCTCAGGGAGTTTAAGAAGAAAGAGATCTGATATAAATCTTGGTGATTTAAAAAAAAAAGAGGCTAATGAGTCAAAGGATAGTATAATTGATATTTGCAAGGAGTTTGAGTTAGAGAATAAGATCATTAGCTAGATTGCTCCAAAAGGCCTTCACAAATGAAGCGAGGCCTGAGCTGGTCTTTGAAGGATGTATCTGGAGAATAAATTCTGGGAAATATATTCTAGGTGTGTGTCTGGGTTGGCAGCACAGAGTAGCCAGCTGTTCACCAAACCTGTGTCCTCTTCTTACTGGATACTCTGCTAGACATTCCACTGGACTACAGTAGATGCTGTTACATGACTCAGCTCTGATATGTGCCACCTCCAGGCCTGGCCCATAATAACCTCATAAGTGTGATTCCCTATGATCTTTTTCTTTTGGAGAGACCTTGCAAACCACACATTAAGGATGGTGGAGCGACGAGATGGAAGGATCTTGTGTCCTTGAATCATCTCTTGGAGAACTACCTCGCAAATAGGAACACCTGTTTTGGATTTTAAGTGACCAAGACATAAACTTCTCTTGTATTAAGCCACTGAAATTTTGGTTTATCTGTTACAGCAACTAGCATTATCTGGAAGTGAAAGACATATCTGAAGGGCAAGAAACAGATTGATGAGTCCGGGAGGGCTGGAAATGGGAGTAACTGGAGAAAAGGTTGGAAAAGTGGGTGGTGGCTAGCTTGGGGAGAACTCTCGTTCCAAGGGGAAGTGCTTGAATTTTCGCAACATTATACTTCACATTTGTATTTTCACGTTTAAAAAAACACTTCACATTCATTATTCAAGTTTTCCTTACAATAGCCCTATGATGTAGATATTAATGTCACATTTTACAGATGATGAAATCTAGGCTAAAAGCAATTAAGTGATTGGACTGAGGTTACAAAAGTTATTCAAGCACAGAGCCAAGATTTGAACATAGGGTGACTGATTCCAAGGCCAGCATTGTCTCCACTGTAACACTCCTGATTAGTATGGTCAATTGAGAGTCAGAAACTACAGCAAAGAGTTTATGTGTTCAAGACAGCATCGAAGGATTGTTGTTTGGGCAGCAGCAGTGATTCTAAGTAGCGAACCTCCGAGGTAAGCCAGGAGCGAAGAGACAAGCAGCCTGCATAAAGATGGTGGCAGACGAGAAGGAGAGGAAGGGTCAGGGGGACGTTTTATGAAGGAAAGACTTACAGGACCCGGCACGTGGGTGTGACAGACAGGGCGAGGCGGGATCAGACACTCAAGGTTCAAATCTGTCTTGGCGTATTTGTCAAATGGGAGGGAAGGCCCCAGAGGAGTTAATTTGCATGGGGACTTTAAGTTTTCTTGGAAGGAGGACATCTGTACCCTTTGGGTGATGGAGGAGGAGTGTTTATTCCATTCCCAGGGCCTTGGTGGAGATCTGAGATGGGCAGAGAGAGGAGGAGAAGGCAGCAGCAGATGAAGCTGTTTCCACGAAAGATTTTGTGTGATATGGGGCACAAGTCGGGTTGTTTTGAGGCCCCAGAAACAAAGCGGGGCATGTGCTGGAATGAGGCCCTCTTGCCTTTTTGTTGTAGAACCAGCATGGTTCTGACCTTGAGGCAGGAAAGGGATGTGTACCTTTTGTCAGCTAGTGTGTTTTGCAGATTTGAGAGCCTGGGGCTAGTACGGGGGCAAGAGCAGCATTTGGGAATGGCATCCCTCAGAAGGTGCCAGCAGTGGGGCAGGAGCTGTGCTCATTCGGAGGGGCAGGTGCAGACTTCTCTTCTGCACGTGTGAGACGGTCCAGGGCGGCTCAGGAGCACCTGGCTGGGGGGAGGGGAGGGCCCTGTAGGTGGGGACAATGGGCGAGCAAACTTGGAATTATTGCTGTTTGTCTCCAAAGGGTGGTGAGCCCTACTGAGAATATGAATGTATAATTTAACACGGAGACACCTTCCACGCACGAGATAGGATCACTTAAGGATTGAGACCCGAACAACAGGAATGAGCTTATTCACACAAATGTAACTTAATCCTCCCCCTTTTTAAGCTTCTTATTGTGCCTTGTTACTTGATGGGACTTGGTCTGGCAGTGTCCTTGGTGTTTAAGAGGTTATATTTTCAGAAAATAAGGATTTTTTTTTTACTTGAATGTTTCAAAATGCTTTCATGGTATGTGAAGAAAGCCACTTGATTAAAGCGTTTGTACTTTACGTTAAATCCTTTTCTTCTTTCCAAAGAATTCAAGGTTCTGGCACCAACTAAAAGGGTCCAACTCCACCTGGCCCTTCATTGTGTAGTTTCACAAGCAGCGAATACTGTGAGTAAAGGCCAAAATATGAGTCTTCATGTGAGTGTTTGCTATTTTCCCCCACGTCCCTCTGCACCTCGCGCCCCACCCTATGTATCTCACGACGTAGAAATGTTACTCATTTATCAAGCACTGTGTGGTGATGAAGCAAATCGGCGGTTTTTGTCACCCCTCCAATAGTTAGGAGGGAGAAACCTGTAGAGACTAAACTTTTGCTCATTAACCTGTTAATTGTAGCTCCCCTGCTCTTGCAAAACCTGCTAGGAAGAATTCACCTGGCGAGGTCCTGCGTTTGCTCCTTCTCGAGCGCGTTTGAGATGCAAATGCAACGGGAGGCTGTTTAAACACACAAAACCCACCCATACATCGAGTCAAGATGAGCCCATCCTAAGCCCCACGCTATTATTTTTCTTGCTGTGAGTATCATTACTGGCGGCGCTGCCTCGCTCCCATGCGTCATCCTCCGCAAATAAACAGCTCCCACGGGAGAGGGACGCCGCGCTGCACCTTCTCGCCCCCCCCCCCCCCCCCCCCCCCGGCAGCCCGGCTTATTTTGACAGACTGCTCCATTAAAGCAAGTCTATGTACTTAAAAATAGACTGCCAGGCTTCTCTAAACGCCAGCGAGAGAAGGACACTGCCGCTCCTTGTACTCGGCCCAGCTATTCTCCACGTTGTTGCAAGCTCTTGATATTTTGGGCTGGGGCTTGGAGGCTTGGAGCGCAACGCTGCCACATTCTCCGCAGCAGCGGTTTCTGGCACCGTGCTGCCGAGTTCCTACCCTGCAGTTCAGGGAGCCAACGCTATTCTCAGGCAACAAAGCAAAGCAAACTGAACTACTGAAGGAAATTGGTTGGCAGAGCGTGTTACCCAGGCCCAATTCAACAACGGCCTGATAATAGTTTAATTTTTGCCCATTTGTTTTATCTTTTGCATAACATGCTTTAAGGCAAAGTTAGCACAAATAATTAATTCATTCATCGAGTATTCGAGTGCCTACGATGAGCCAGGCACTATATAGGTGGTGAGGATATGGCATTGAGCAAAAACCGATAAAAATCTTGTAAATCTTATAAAGCTTACATTCTAGTGGGAAAAGACAAAAAATAGCATATTAGGTGAAAACAGTATAAACATAAAATTATAGGTTTTCACCTATTTCATAAGCCCATTTTGAAATAACTAACAATGGAATAGCATTTTATAGTTTATAAATAATTTTTTACATAGGTTATATCATAGGCAATTTCATAAGTTTCACCATCCTTATCACCTCATTATTTTGATAACTCTGTGGTATTATTCTTTATCCTATTTGCAAATTGTGAAAGAGTGGGTTACCTAAGCCCAAGACCACAGACTCCCCACAAACTCAGGTACTCTGACAAAGCATCTAGGATAGCAAAACCGAAAACCACAATCCGATGAGTGGTAAACTTTTGAAATAATACTGGCAAAAACTTAAAAACTCAAGGTTAATAGTTACTTTGTCAGTTTTTATGTGGAAGGGGATTTAAGGAGGTTCATAAATTGTGCTGTTGTAACCCAGCAAAAAGGGGCTCGTTCTGCTCACCACATCCAGTGCCAATCAATTGCAAACAAGCCGGTAGTTGAGAAAGGAAAGTTTACTCAATTAGCTAGGACGATCAGAAGATGGTGGACTAGTGTCCTAAAGAACCATCTTAAAATCATACAGAATCATGAGGCAGTTATATAGGGGAAATGGGCAGGGAGGGAGGGTGTTAGTGTTGTCGATAATCCGGTGTGATGAACTTCAAGGCGCCTCATTATCTCTTTCTTCTGTCATCCGTGACGGGAACCAACACAGAGTTTTTCTTTCCGGAGGTCATCCTGTTTCTGGGGAACTCAGAGAACAAAGATATCCTTATCACAACTGGGAGATATACATAAGCAAGAGTTGTAGAACTAGCAGATCATGTATTTTGCAAAAGTGAGAGATGCTTAATCATCTAGGCTATGTGCCAGCTAGAACGTATTCACAAAGACTAGTGAGTCAGGGTCATATACAGGTACAATATTGCTTCCTTTCCCTGAGATGGCTTCCTTCATGCTAACCTAAGATCTAGCTGTTACACTGTTGTCACTTTCCCTGAATCCTTTCTGACTTTGCCCCTTAAAGTGACACATTCTCAAGAAACCAGGGGAGTGGAACGTGATACAATTAGCGTGAAGCCAGCACCACGCTTTTCTGGCTTACAGGGAGACGCGCTGAAGAGACCACAGTGTTCAGAGTCCCATACCAGAATCTGAGGTGCATGTGCATCCGTGACTTGAGCTGGAGACCACAATCAATGGGAGACTCTCGGGGTAGACTGGGTTCTCTAGACTACCTAGACTACCAACTCTAGAAACTAGAAACCCAAAGCTTCCTTCAGAGGCAAAGTTCTGCACTGAGGAGAAACTGCTGAGAGCAGAATCCAAACTGAGAGTAGAAATAATAATGTCAAAGCAATGAGAAGTTCTGATGAAAATGGGAGAGGAGAATAGAGGAGGCAAATCTCAGAGAGCTCAAAGCCATATATTTCTCTCTCCAAAAACAACAGAAGAGGGAATTCTAGGGTTACGAAACTGGAGGAGCTATCCACACATCCTTCCTTCCTAAAAGTGAAGTAAATTCATCTGTTGGAAAAATGAGCAACGGAACAGGATTGCAGGTGGACCAATACAAAGTTATTCAAAAAAGGAGAATAAGAAGTAGATAATGTCCCCACTCAATGAAAGAGTCTAGAAAAATGTACCCACAAAGCAGATAACTATTGTAAATTGATATTTCAAAACAAGCTAAAAGAAGTTGATAGACGCTATGCAAGACCAACAGAATTAGAAAAACTCAGAAATGAGATAATTGGAGAAAAGGAGTGTTTAGATGAGAAATTACAGAATTCACAAAAAAAGGAAAAAAATTTGAGAAATGACAAAACCAGGAGGAAAACAAAAGCAAATTAAACACAAGGGATATTGCTTTAGAGAAATAGAAGAGGGAAAAAGGAAAAACATTTCAAATCAATAAGAGATGGAGGGAAACGGGATTTGAGAGAAAATGATGGACACGAGGAGAAGCAAAGAGGATCCAACATGCATAAGATAGGAATCCCCCAAGAAAAAGCCAAAGAAACGGAGCACGACAAATACTAAAATCTGTAATTCAGGAGAACTTTCTCGAAATAAAAGATGGTTTCAATCTTCAGATTAAAAGGGAAAATACTTGGGAAAACTGACCCAAAAAAGGCCAACACTGAGACACAGTCTAGCAAGCATATTGGACTTGAAAGAGAGAAAGAAAAAAATCCCTGGCGTATCCAGGCTAAAGAACAATTCATGTGTTAGGGAACAGAAATCGATTCTCATCAGACCAGTCAAGAGCAATGCGTTATGCCAGAAAACAATGGAATAACATAATTAAGATACTCAAGGAAAGAAAATGTAAGCTAAGGAGTTTGTATTCAGCCAAACTTATATCTTGCAATACAAAGAGTTCAGACCCGCTGTCAGGACCATGCCAGAGCTTAGGAAGAGTTGGTTCTGTGAGTTCTTCCTGAGGGATTCACTAGAGAATGTGCTGTGGCCGACCACAGTGACCAGAGTGGCATAGATATAAGTGTTGGCGGATGTTACTAAAGGATATGCTCCACTAAAATGAAGAAGAAAACCGAGGAGGAAGGATGGGATCCAGGAAACACGGGATCCAACACAAAAAATGCAAAACTGAGAATAATCTGACAAATTTCCATATGTGAAAAATTGTCTTTGGAAGAGATGTTGTACAGAGGTATTGGAGAGCACAGGAGATTTAGTCAGATGGTCAAAGTAAACGAAGCAAATACAAAAATAAGACAATTATTAATTCCAGGATAAACAAAAAGTTGTATCAGAAATTAAATAGAGTCACAGTATATTACTTGACACAGTATGTTACTTGAATAATATGTATATAGTCATAATAATGGAAACAGTGAATATAGATATGACCCAAAAAATAAGATGTTATATTTGGAGAATAATGAAGAGCAAGAGATGGTGGAATTGAAATAATATCCTAATCCACCATAGTAAAAGATCAATAACTACTGATTTGAGTAATAGGATTATATTGTACATATTATTTGGAAATATGGAGGCAAATATGGAGAAGAGGGTCTGGCCCGGTGGTGCAAGCAGTTAAGTGCGCGCGCTCTGCTGCGGTGGCCCAGGGTTTGCCGGTTCGGATCCCGGGCGCACGCCGACGCACTGCTTGTCAGGCCATGCTGTGGCGGCATCCCATATAAAGTGGAGGAAGATGGGCATGGATGTTTGCCCAGGGCCAGTCTTCCTCAGCAAAAAAAAAAAAAGAGGAGGATTGGCAGATGTTAGCACAGGGCTGATCTCCTCACACACACACACAAAAAATACGGAGAAGAAACAGTAAAAGAGTTCAGACATTGCTTCTGGGGAAAAGGATGAGGAAGATAAGAGGAATGAGGGACTGCTTGGGTTACAAGCCTTTTATTCCTCTTTGACTTTTAGATCAAGTTGCATGTAATCTTTGATAAATAAAAATAAAAATAAACAACAATAAAAAAACCCAAAGCTTCCACAGAGCCTAGCTTTCAGGCCAAATCGATTCACTGCCCATCCATGTGCCCTGCTGGGCTTCGTCCTGGTGACCAGCCGTCTCTCCCTGGGCTCTGTCCTCCCTCTGATTGCCCATCCTTTGCCTTCCAGTTTCCTCCAAGTCTGAAAGAAGCACTGATCACAGAACGTGAAGGTTGGAAAGGCCCATTAGCCATCACCCTTTGCGCTTCTTCTGGTTTTACTGATGCGGGAATCAAGGCTGACGGTGAGTGAGTGGCTGGCCCAAAGGCACCCCTGTTTAGTTTCAGCTTCTGGATTGGATCTTGGGTCTCCTGACTCCATGATTGGTGTTCTCTCTGCTGCTACAAAGTGCTCCCTCCTGTGAGTTCCTTCCAGCCCATGCGAACATCTCCTTCCAGGGTCCTGCTTTTCCCGCTGCCTTCTCACCCACGCTCTGTTCTGAGCTTGATTGGAATTGCCACCAGGGTGTTCGCTTGTGGGAGAGTGCTGTGCATTTTACCCTGCCCTCTGCTGCCCTCTGCTGGCAACAGATGGTCTCTACTGTTCACCCTTCAGGTCCTGGCCCCACCAGCCTCTAATATATGTTGTGTTTGGCACTTTTGACACTCTCTCTCATTGAAGAAAATCCTTTGCTTCAAGGCATGATTGCCCTCTGACCTACGCCAATCCATGTTCACCAGGCCTGTTTGTTCTAGGTTCTTACCTGCTACTTAAACTGTGATCTTTGTACTCACAGTGTAGACATTACCTGGGAGCTTATTACAAATGCAGAGCCTTGGGTCTCACCCTACGTTTACGGAACGGGAATCTACAATTTAACTAGATCCCCAAGCGGTTCATAGGCACATGAAAGTTTGAGAAGCATTGCTCTAGATCAAACTCAACTACACATCAGGAAAGAATCGAGATGAATCTTATCAACTTGGTAATTGTCTCTTATCTCCCTACTACCTTTAGTCCTGTCACCTGGGAATGATGAAATCTGGCCCGGTTGCTTTTTTCTGCTCCATTTTTGCCAAGACGGCTGCCTACAATAACAGAGGGCAGGAAGTAGCATACATGGAATTCTAAATTTTAAAAATCCACTAAATTTAGATTAACTTAGTCCACTAAATTAAACAGCAGACAGGCATAGCACATGAATTGTGTGACAGTATTTTAATCCTTCTGCATATTTTTCCTTTTTCCTCCTGTAATTATTAATAGAAATGTCATATTCTGGCTTTGAAGATAGACTAAAATTATTCTATAAGTTTTTAAAAGATCTATTTTTTTAAAAGATCTAATTTGCTTCAAATCTCTGTATATAACTGCAATGAGTATTTAGGAAATATCAGTGTGGGGTTTGTTCAGAATGCTGGAAATGGAACATGTCACTAACTAAAGGGTCCTCATGTTCTCCTGCACAACTTCATTCATTCTCAGGCAGTTGGTCAGCAAAGGTTTACTGAGCGCCCACTGTGAGTCAGGCTCTGTATCAGGTGCTGAGAATTCAGGGCAGATGTGGTTCTTGATTTCACTGATCTTCCAGTCTAATGCAGAAGACAGCCATTAAACAGACTATGACTTAATAACAGTTGTACCGAATGCCTAAAGAGAAAGTGTAAGGTGATGGAAGGTCAGGTTGGCTTCCATGAAAAAATGACACATAAAGGATATAGGAGTTGGAGAGTTGTGGGGGGAAAGAGTATTTTAGGCTGAGGGGGTCCCAAGAGGAGCAGTAGCTGGATGGGAGCACCAGGCAGGTGACCGTGGCTGCAGCACAAAGATAGAGAGAGAGAGTGTGTGAGCAGGACCTGGGCGGTATGTCAAGGTGAAATCTGCAGGTTTAACAGGACTTGGAACACCTCGGTGATTCATCCTAAGAACCGTGGGAGCACTGGAGAGTTAAATGCAGGGGAATTATATGAAATGCTCATTTCATTCGCAACAACATGCTGTTGTTTGTGCAGACTGAAGCTGACCCTGGGTCTCCGGGCCATGGCCCCATTTTGGGGAGTACCTGTCTGGTTTGAGTACAGGCTCTGAGCCCTTGGGGTGGCTCATCCCTCTCCCATTCTTTCCTTATCCTCATCTAAGTGTGGTGACCTCTCTGGGAGTGCAACGGCTCGGGTCCAGGTCCCAGGACCGACCGCATCCTGCTGCGCCCAGTGAGGTGGGAAGATGCCCAGTCCTCCTCCTCCCACCCTCATCAGCACAGGACTACAGACTATGGCCACACATACTCCAACCACTCCCTGGAATAGCTCCTTTTTTTTGCCCTGCAGCCAGCCCCCTGCTCAAAGCTTCCGTGAAGGGATTTGATAGAGTCTCTCTGAAGTTTTTCCCATAATGTATTTTGACTCCATGTCAAAGGGCGCTTACTCTTTAGAAAGAAGCCTCTGGTGTATAAGGTTAGGGACAGTTTTCTCCAGGCTTAAAGCAGACACCGGCGCCAGTTCATCCTGGGACAGAATTACTGGGAGGGGAAGTTCAAAGGGAGAGTTCTGTTTTGACAAGAAGTATCTCAAAAGTATGATTTTGCTCAAAAAAGACTGACTTCAGGAGGAAGTACTTACTCTATTCTAGAAGGAGCAAGTGGATTATTTAGAAACTGAAAACCGACTAGCAGGCATTTCTGATTCTATAACTTTCATCAGAATAGAAGAAAGAATATTAATCTATTATTAGAAATGGAATTTGCTTTTAAAATAATTATGTGGAGACTGAGAAAGAGGAGTCAAAATAAAGTTGATGTAAGTCAGAAAGATTTTACTCTGTAACTAAGTTTTCTTTTCTTTGGTTCTGTATTCTGTTATTACTGAAAAATTGTTTATTTAGAGAAATACATTATGTAAGACTTCTTAACATACATAACTATTTATTTCACATTAATAACACTGACATGTGGCACTTAACATCTGTCTTGGTTGTAAGCCCCACGGACAGCCAAGCCCCGGCTGCAAGGAGCCACACTGATTGGCCCCTTGAGCTCATGGCTGGGGTAGCAGATCTGGTCTTCAGAGATGTCCCAAGAAGCCTGGGAGAACCAGTGTCAGAACAAAAACCAAAGTGGATGTGTAGTTCCTGAAAGAACTTTCCCCAAACTCACGGTGAGCACTACCCTTACCACACCAGTGCTTATTGCTTTGGGCTGAAGCCAAGAATCCGAGTTTGCAATTTTAGTCTGCTACCAATACTTCAGAGGATGCTGTAAAATCCTCAGACCTGGCTCACTGTACACTGATTTATACATTTCTATTTGTGCCAAATAAGCACATGCCAGATAACACATCGAGGGATTCTGGAGTGAAATCCCACAATGATAGGTTGTAATTCTAAGAATTCCGAGCAACCAGTGAGTGTCCAGTCTCTTCTAGGACTTTCTGTGAGCCGTCAATAGGGCAGGTAGAGTGTGAGGATGATTTACCCTTCAGCTGAAGCCTAGTCAAGTCACTTTGTAGAAAAAAATGCTGCTTCCCAGGGAGCTGCCATTTCTCTCTGTGTTTCCTGTTACCCACCAATCTTCCTTGAACCAGATCAGTGAATATGGGAACAAGAACGCAGAACCATGTTCTGAGGCTCAGCATTTAACAGGTGAAATTGTAGAAGAGAGGCCAGCGTTTGGGCGCCATCAAAATCAATAAGGGCATTTCTGGTGGAACAGAAATGTTTCCCCTGCAGGCAGAGATCTCACACTTTCACGTTTTGGAAAAGATAATAAATCCAGTAAACTATGTGATTCTCTTTAGATGTTCGGAGTGCCTTTCCCTGTGCGATTTCTCTTTGTGCCTTTTTGCATCTGCGTTTTGTGTTTCCGTGTACAAGAAAAAAAAAATGTGTTTCCTAATATTATGACCGGTGGCCGAAGTCAGCTGGGCGGGAGGTCCTTGCCTCTGCTGTGACTGGCACTTCCCTACAGGAAGGTGCTCATTGTGGGGCGGGGGTTTGCAGGATGAACAAAACTGGGTGAGGTTAAGAAGAAAACCAAGAACAAAGAAAGTGGCTACATCCAGTGAGTTTAGAATGTCCCGGTGTCTGCCTATATAACAAACTGACCTCTGAGAGCTGTGTTCATAGGCTCATTAAAAACCCGGAGCAGGAAGAAACCTCCAGGGTTTATTGGCCTATTTCTCACCCCGTCCTTGCCCCGTTGGGCTGAGGCACTTACTTGACCCTGGTGAAGAAGGAGAGAGAGGAGAGTGACGGGGAGACATATTTAGAAGGACAGCTTTAAATCTGAAGAGAGTGAGGGAACTTAAGTGGAAAAAAAGGCTCAAGAGCTAAAATAACATCGGTTTTGGAAAAACAAAGAGATGTGAATTTTTGCACATCCCAGTCTCAGTGCATACTTTTTGACATTTGTATGTGCTCAGCCACTGACCCCAGCACAGAGCAACATCCGCACACAGATCTCCCCAAGACCACGTCTCTCTGTGGAGCTGAAAAACCATCCTGCTGAGTCTCCCTAAACAAAACCATCTCCACAGGCAATCAGGAATTCCCTTCAGAAATGTGAAGGCTGGCAGGTCCTCACTGGCTGTTCCTTCGCTAAAAAAAAAAAAAATGGTTCTTCATCTAGTATTGGCCAGTTTTGTGGTGACTAAATCTGATACTTGTCAAATGCATACGACAGGCCTGATACCATGTAACTCCGGGGTACGGCTGTAATAGAAATGTGGTACAGTCCTGCCCAGGAAGAGCTTACGTTCTAGTCAAAGAAATAAGATATACACATATTGAGTAAATGATTAAGGGATAGGACAGAGCATAATGAAGTCTCATTGTGGTACAACTGAAGAATAATAACATTTATTAAGCACCTACTATGTAGGTACTTCTGTGTAATCACTCTGTGTCTATTAACTCACTTATCCTGACAATAATCCTGTGGGGTAGGAGCAATTATTATCTCCAGTTGCAGAAGAGGAAAGGAGGCACAGAAGGTTAACACCATCGCCAGACTCTATGTGGCTGAACTAGCATCATACTGGCAGTCTTGTTCCAGTGCCCGAGCTCTAACCTCTGAGATTTACCGCCTCCCAGAGGTAGCAGGAAAAGAACATGGGCCAGCGTCATCTGGATGGTTTCTTGGAAAAAGCAGAGTTTGAGTTGGGTCCAGAAATACGAGTGGACAGATGTGAGTTGCCAGAAGCAGAGCCTGGAAGAGCCTTGCGGGTAGGGGAATGGGGTGAACATGGGTGGGCTCCAGGCGGAGTGAGTGGAGGGGCAGTAGGGAGACACTGGGAGGCCAGTGTGTTCCAGTGGAAAGAGAAGGGGCTCTGGGATTATACCACGCTATTTCAAGTTCTAGCGCAGTCACTTACTCGCTTGATCAACTTCCTTGAGCTTCGATTTCTTCATCTGTCTGTTGGGAGGAAATCAACGCTCTTATTACAGAGTTGTTAGTAACAGAGATATTACACATGTAGTCTCTAAAGCAGAAACTGTCACATTGTAGGTGGCCAATAAAAGGAAGCTGTTATATTATTTTAAAAACTGTGTTACGAGAGGTGGGAACTCACACAAGACAGGGAGATGGGACCAGATGGTGGAAGGCCTTGCAAATAGACATGTCATGGTAGCAACTTGGGAAGTGAAATCACAACGTTCAGGTCAGTGTTTTTCAAAAACAGGCTTATTTATCCATTAATGGGCAGGGATCAATATCATGGGCAGCAACAAGTTTGCATTATTTATTTTTTTAATGAAATAGAGCTGGGATTGAAGTTTCGGAGGGCATCAGGGGCGATGAAGTATTGTTTCAGTATTCTCCTGTATTTTATCTATGTATGCAGAGTCACAATATAAAAATTATTTTGTACTGTGGGTAGAGGTCAAAAAAGGGTTTAAAAGCCATTGATTTAGGTGATGGCTTCCTCTACAAATTCCAGATGCCTTGATAGATAATTGCTTGCCAACAAGACCCGGGGCGATTTTGACTTGCATGACATTGCAGTAGGTGTAAATTATAAACCACGGCAGGGTGAGACTATGTGGGCAGTTTATCCTGGCTTTATCCTGTCAGGCTGCAGAGGCACAAAACAGTGGTCGTGCCCAACAACATGAGGGGAGGGGAGTTCCTTTGTAAGAGCTAGACTTTACTGCTTTTGACCTCAAGGAACCATGTGGTGAAACTTGTTCTAAACCTGGCTAACAACTTTTACAAGTCTTTTGGAAAATTTGTGTCAGTTCAGAACTTCCTAAAGAAAAAAAAAAAAAAACTTATGGGAAATAATCATTCTTACAGAAACACTATTTTGAATTTTGCTAAGTGGAAAGAATTTTTCCCAAAGTGACTTTTTTTCCCCACCAGCAGTACCTTCTAATCTAACTATTTAATATGTTGGGTCTGTAGAATTTCCTCATTCTTAGGATGCAAGAGCTGGTTCTTCTTGAATTGTTGTCAATGGCAACCATGAGAGAAAAAAGAAACGGTGAAAAGTGGAAAGTTGGAGAAGGGAATGTGAGAGATGTTTAACAATTACCAGTTAACAATGTCAACCTAAAAAGAATCCTGTCCTCAATGGTTCCATAAGTGAGATTCCTCTTTGCTTTCTACCACACGGGACATACTTCTGTTCCCGCAGCCTCTCACCCTTCTTCCTCGCCCCGTCTGGAAGCAGTTAGCCACAGTTCACATCTGACCTCTCTGAGGACTGCAGTGACTTTGACCAGCTTGTTACTGGTGCATCCCTAAAGTCACATTTCTGTTCCACAAGGAGAAATTATTATTGCCTTCTAATTAATCTTGCCCTCTGGGAAGACATTCTGGTATCTCACCTCTAGTTTCATATTCTTACCTGCCCCCTCTACTTGTCCGTTGAAAACTATTCCCTTTTCCCTCTAGCACAGGGATTTGAGAAATCGCCCCCCTGCACCCAATGTCTTTACTTCATAACATGTCTTCTTCCCCAGGCCCTCTAGTAATTATTTTGACCTTAGATTTTTGTCTGGAGGACAGTGAATTCCTATATCTCCCAAACCCCATTTCCACCTCCCAAATTGATTCTGTTCTCTTTTTGCTTAAGGCCGGGAAATTGTCCCTTCACAATTTGTCTCTTGATAATCTGGTTTTGTTTTGTTTTTTTCATTAATATGTATGTAAAGCAACTCTCTGCTTCTATAACAACTTCCTACTTCCTGAATGCCTAATCTCATTTCCCCTTCTTCTGAGATATTTTCCAATACTACTTTTTAATACAGCAAAAATGTGGACTGGATTCCCAAGACCCCAACTGTGCCCACCAATGACAGAAGAGAAAAGGACACTTAAGGACTCGACGTGTTACACTCAGTAGGGACCTGGCCCCAAGAAGCCTGAACATCTATTCAGCTATTTGACACGAACCACTTCCTTTTAAATTTCTTGTTCATGAAATCATTTTGTTTGAGTGGTGTATGAGGTGAAACATTCCTTGGTGAAAGGTATTTATCTTCCACTTCTCCAAATATTGATTTGGTGCACCATCAAAATATTTTGGCTCCTTGATTTGAAGATGATAACATAACATGGATTCCTCCCATCTGTGTATTCTCATAAAAGAATACAATCTATTGGAATAACATCCTGTAAAGTTAGAAAAAATTAGAATGAAACTGTCCTCTTTCTCTTATATTATTGTGATTTTAAACCAGGAAAAGTGGGAGACCTGATTCGCTTCAGATGGATGTCTCGCTCTCACCACAAGTGGCCCTGGAGTCCTTCCGCCCTCTGGACATGTTATCAGTACACTGTCACTCATTGAGCATCCTACGAGCCCCATATCATGCTAGGAACTCTGCATACATTCATCCCAGGACACTTGCAAGGTGGGGATTACTTATCAACATTTTCCCGGTGAGGAACTAGCCAAGGAGTAGAAATATAAGCTAGATGCCCTGGTCTCCAAAGCTAGGACTGTTCCCATTGTTTATAGATACTTAATATACCACTTTTGTACCTAAAGTCTTTCGGTATCTAACGTCTGCACTATCCAGTATTGTGACCACTAGCCACGTGTGCCTACTGAGCACTGGAAATGTGGATGGTCCAAAGTGAGACGTGGATTTCAAAGACTTGGTATGTAAAATGGGTGTAACATATCTTAATAATTTTTAAAATATTGATTACTTATTGAAATGCTAATAGTTTAGGTATATTGGATTAAATATAGTTTATTATTGTTATTTTAAGCATATTATTAAAATTAATTTTACCTGTTTCTTTTTAACTTTTTTATGTGACTACTGGAAAATTTAAAATTACAATTGTAGCTTGCATTATATTTCTGTTGGACAGTAGTGATCTCAATAGAAGGTGAGAGCATTGATGAACTTGACTGTCTTCTGTGTCCCAGGCTGGTGAACCAGCATGGGCCATTCCCCTGCACTTGTATGTGAAGATCATTCTCTGCTTTAATTGTCTCTGCCAGAGGCTCATCCCTCCAGCTCAGGGTCAGCGGGATGTTTGGCTCACATACAGATGTCCTATTTCTTGGCTTGCTGTGTGCCAGGCTGTCTGTCTGCTCCTGTGCTGCTCTCTCAGCCACCAATGTCAATGTTACCTTGCCCCCTGCAGATCCTTGTGAGACAGTCCATGGGGAGCTTTTGGCCCTAAAAGTCTTGGCTAAAGGCCTGTGAGTCTTTAGAAATGGTTCCAGAAGCCCCAGGTGAGCAGTGTGGTTTGGGTAAAAATGGAAATATCTTCTATCACCCACCAGAATTCTCTACACGGACGTCTGAGCTACCCCCCGCACATCCCAGCATCCTCTCAGCTTCACTTAAAGCTCGCATCACACATGCTTGTGTCTTACGTATTTTGAGTAAACTTTTCAGATGCCCAAACAAATCCTGGGTTATGAATTCCTTTGAGTGATAAGTAAAGCAGAAAATGTAAAAATAATGGGTTATTTTACTGACCAGATTGGCTGCCTGTGTCAAATCATTTTTTGTTTAGCATTTAAACCAAATGAAACTCTCATCATTTGTATTTAATTCATTCTATTACCCATTTATTTATTCATTCATTAATATAGCATTTACTGTGCAGTAGGCACTTCAGGGTCCCCAAGTGATAAGTATTCCTTCCCCTCAAAGTACGCTTGCAAGCCACGTCTGCAAATGGACACAATATTTGGCTAAATGTGAATTTGTATTTTGGCGGTACCAACGGAGTGCTTTTTGGAGTTTAGGGGGGAAAGAATCTTTGCTTCAGGATGACCAGGGAAAACCTTTAAAACAGGAGGTCTAATTTGGACTAAACATTGAGAGATTAAAGAGGTTCAAGAAAAAAGGAAGAGGATGTTTGGGTAATGGAATTTGGGCTAAAACATGATGTTTGTATAAGGGAGGGCACGCAGGACCTGAGGTCAGGAAGGTAGGTGAGATCATCTTTAATTCAATTCTTCAGTGCTAGGCTGAGGAGTGTCTGTCTCTTCATCTCCCTCCTTTTCTCCATACATGATGTTAGGGAAAATAACAAAGTAATAAATTTCAAGAAACATACACAATGAAATAATAAAACATAAACAAAAACTATCACACTAGGGGAAATACAAATTAAAATAGGAAGACAAGCACAGATGACATAGCTGAGTAAAAACTCTGTTTATGAGCTTCCTTGTGGCCAAAGCAAAAAGGAGAGTAAGATTGATATGATAATTATTACTGTCCATGAGGAAAAAACTATGAGTTCTAAAAAGCGAAGCTTTTCTTAGCACCAAATGGAAAAGAAATTTTTGACATAGGCTGAGTAATATGTAGAAAATGCCTCAGCTACACAGATTTATTTAATGTCCCTTATCAAATCAGAGGAAAATACTCTAATTGGTGCTTTTCAAAGTGCAATGTTCATGCAACCACCTGAGGAACTTGTTAATATGCAGATCCGGAACCAGTAGGTCTGGGGTGGGCCTGATATCTGCATTTCTAATGAGCTTCCACTGCCGCTCCCGCTGCTGTCTGCAGAGTATAATTTGAGTAGGGTCAGCTACTGGAAAAGTGCATGAAAGCAGGAAATCATTAAAAAATGATGCATGCGATATTCATTTTATTATAACCCCTAAAGGGGCAGTCATTTAGGTATCTTTTGATGTAGAGCCAGGGCCTTTTCTTGATAATGCATTCTGAATGAGAAATGATTCTAAATTTCTACATTTTTGGAACTTTCCCAATTTTTTACAGTTGTCTAATATAAATCTAGTGTGACAGCAATTTTAGCACCTAATTTACTGAGTGTATCCAAAGCAATCAGCTAAATTTCCACAGAGGCAACTAATCTCTTTTCACTCGCATTTTGATCACTTTATATAATATTTAACCAAATTATAAATTATAATAACAAAATTAACTAGTATAAATAGATTTGAGAAAAAATACAATTGAGTCTTGGCAAGCACACATGTGGGAGGCAGAAATGCCCAGATTTGCTAGCTGCAAGCCCTCAGCGGGCAGTGGGCTTTCCTCGGTGCATTTGCAGAGGGCACAGGGATCATCTGCTAACCAGCGGGCCGGATAAGTGGAGGTCAGCTAGTGCGACTCCAAGAGAGCAGAGACCAAGAAGCCAGCTCTCAGAGAATTAGGCTGCATAGCATACATAAAGGCTGGGTTGGGCAGCATGTCCTCCAACAATATTCCTTAAATGTTTTCTCTTGACTTGACGAGGGAGGGCTGGACAGCAGTGAATTCAGCCCTGTGCTCTCTGCAAGGCCTTGGATGAGGCACTGTCCAGGGAGTCTTTCTTATGCAGGGCAGGGTTCAGCGAATGGTGGTTGCTGACTGACTGGTTCTGGAAGGTCCAGGTCATCTGGAACAAGCCAGTTCACGGTGAGGTTAAGTCCATAGAACTTCGCTTCTCCCCCCAGGAGCGGGGCTCCCTGAGGAGCCAGCCAAAGCGTCTGATCCTAACCAGTGACACACAAGCCACAGAATAGGACAAAGTGTTTTCAGCACATAAGATACAAAAGATCAATGCCCAGCATGTATAAAGAGCTCATTACCTATAGGTAAGAAGAAATCACACCCAATTGCCAAAGGAAAAAGTATTTGAACAGGTAATTTATGCAAGATGTTTTCAGAGAATGTAGATTAAAATAAGCTATGGATTAACAAGAATGTGAAAGTCTTATAATATGCAACCTTAGCAAGGCTGTGAGTCAGTGGCGCGCACACACTATTGTGATTGTGTAAATTGATGAAGTCTCTTTGAAGGTAATCTCACAGCAGTCATTCAAAAATAGGTCTCGAGCGTCTGGTAGGTGCCAGTGCTGCTCTGTGGGCTGGGAATATACCAGTAAAAACACAAAATCCTGCTCTCATTAAGTTTAGCTTTTAGTGGAGGGAGATAGATAATAAACAAATAAGTATATGCCTGGGGTTGAGGAAAGCTAGAAGAAAACAGAGCAAAATAAGAAGTAGGGGACAAGCATGACTGAGGTTGGGGGGGGCGGCTATTTTATATGGGAAGGCCAGGGGTGCCCTCAGATAAGGTGACATTTGACTGTTTGCATCTCTTAGAAGAATGACATATCTACATGCGTAGGCATTCAAAGAGCTTCGAAACCTATTGTTTATTGAAAATAGCAAGGTCTTGGGTATAGTGCTTTTGTGTTAAAAAGGGGTGTGTGCATGTGCGTGTGTACCCTTCACACACACACACACACACACACACACACACACACCCCAAACTCTTAACCCTGGTTATCTCTGGGGTTAAGTTTGATTGCACAGGCTATGCTGGGAAGGAGGGGGATCATATAATATACTACTTGAGTATTTTTTTTTAATAAAAAGCGAAACACTGGAAATACACAAAAACATTTGGAAAAGTTACAAGTTTAGTAGAAGAAGACAATGGAAAAACATATTAAAACATTTCTTTAACCAAGCACTTGGGGCTATGACCTTAAAGAAAAATATCATCAGGCTTAAAAAAGGAGAGAGAGAAGACGGAAACGGCGGCTCGGTGTCACAGAGGGAAGCCCGGTTTGGAGCCCCGGTTCACACTCAGGCACGCCCCACCCGCTTGGGGTGAGGCCTCAGGCACTTAACCTCTCTGGGGGTCAGTTTCCTCATCTGTAAAATGGGTAACTACTTCTCAGAGCAGTTGTGAGCAAGAAATGAGTTGATACACATGCAGTGTTCAGAACACTGTTTGGCACATTAAGTGCTTCATAACTGTTAGCTATTAAGAGGGTCTTGAGTCCCACCAAGTTAGGGGTGGCTTCCCATGGGGCAGGCAGCCCACCAGCACAAAGTGTGACCCTTGACTTGCTCTTTAGCATCTTGGCACTTCTCAGGTATCTGTAAGGTTGAAAAATGCAGGTTTATAATTAATCAGAGTACAAAAGCCTGCCTGACGTGTGGTTTAGAGGTCAGGGAACAAGCGATGGGTGCAGTGGATCTGATATGATAGAGCTCGATCCAACCCCACTGAATGGCTTCACCTTTGTCAGTTGAAAGATAAACAGGTGTCCAAACCCCGCCGGGGTGCCATTTGCATTGTGGAGAGAGGAAAACAACAGACAGGCTCTCTTTGCTTTGCAGACATTTGCCTTAATAAGCTGTACTGTTGGTCCTCAGAGAATCAAAAGGTAAGTTTGGACACCTCAAAGTGAGTAATTAACTTTGAAATAAATTGCTAGTCGTTTTTAAGTTTCCAGAAAGCAACTTGCAAGCTCTGCCCATTGTGCTACTTTCATTGAAAATGGCAGGAGTGGGTGACACATTTAATTTTGCTGAGGACAAATGTTAAGGGACGCTGCCTGAACGTCTTCTGTTGAGGAAGAGGAAACCCAGAATTTCCCAATATCCCCCTGGACACCCCTTTTCTTATTGCTTCCCCAATACAGCCTTTCTCTTTCCCTTCTGGAATAATGTTGTCAAGTAAGCCGAGGTGTAGAATGGCCCTGCAGGGGTCACTGGGCATTAAGAGCTTTGGGACAAAACCATGTACGTTCACAGGACACTTCTTCAATCACCCCAAGTCCCCACCCACCAGATCCCATCATGGAGTACATAAGTGGTCCCACACCATTTGTCAAGCTGATCCAGCAGGGTTTCTCTCCCCCTACCACCTTCCCCCTCCTTTCTATCTTCTTTCTGTTCATTTCCCTCTCTTCTTTTCATTCAGTTCTGGTCTTCATTCTCTACCCTCTGTTCTGTGTATTTCTTATCCCTATTATTTCCTATCTTTCCTATGTAGCACACTTGCCAACACTGTGTCCACAATTTTATGTTTATTTTAATATCCTTATGTGTGCTCAAAATAGACATATCTACAGATGTTGTCTCAAATGAAAAAAGTTGTCACTTACCAAGCTAGAGCAGGCTTAGTGAGATTGCCATTTCCCCAGGAAATCATATTGATTGTTCTTTTCAAATGCTTTGTAGCGTATTTGAGAAATACCATCTTTGGGGAGTAAGCTGTGATTTATTGGGAGAAATTAGCTTTAGTAAACACTTAAGTACTGTCATGATAAGAGACCAAGCAAGACTTGTCTCTGTCCCTGAGTGTTTAAGAATTCAAGCATAAAAGTGGTAGCAATGTTCCTGGTCGATGGTGGCCCCAGAGTTAAGATGCTTCTGAAGATTCAGGGGAGTTTCTTGGGAGGTTTCTTGGCTAGTGACTGCTGTTTTGGACGCTTATATGTTCTGTTCTTGATGCCTAAATCTGAATGCGGAGCATAGTGGTCAGATGATTGAAGGGTGCAAAAAAGTGGTGGCTTTATGAAGCTCATTTATTTTCCTTATCCAGGTTGCTTCATTGTTTGTCAACTCGAAATATTAGTGAGGATTTAGGGAAATAATCTTGCTTTCTAATTAGATGAAATTGGAGGCTGATTGCTGCAGCCATAAATGATCTTTGAGGTGTTACTAATTCAACTAAATCTCAGATGCCCATTGTGTGCCGCCTGTTGATGATATTATTCTAGTGAAGAAGCGTTGGGGAGGTTGGGAATGATTAAGAAAATTGGTTTTGCTCACAACCTAATGACAACACTTGAGGATAATGTAAAAACAATAGCAACTAGGAGAGTCAAGATGGGTGGTCCAGCAGTGAACTATTACTCAGCTCCCTCCCAAGATTTGGATCATTAAGTGCTCAGCTACATGAGCAAGAAATAAATGACTAATTAATGCTATTGAGGCTAATGTTCTTGTCTAGCATTTAGACTGCCTTACTGGTTCCTGCCCTGTCCCGGGGCCCTGCAGGATGCAAACAGCAACACTGCCTGCTGTGTCTCCTCACAGGGGGCCCAGATGTCTCCCTCTGGGGAGTGGTGGTAGGAAATAATCTCCCTGTGGTGTCTCCACTTCTCTGGTATCAATAATCCAAGCTACAAGGTCTTACGATTCTTTCTTTCCATCCACACTGTGCCTCAGTTGGCTTTGTTAGCCTTTGTTCTATGAAATTGGCCATCCAAAATCTTGTGAAGGAAATGAGATGTATCCATAAATCTGTTTCTTTGCTTTGTGTAATGTCCCCAGTCTTTATATCTTCCCATGAGGATGCTGGTTTTCTTAGGGAGAGGGGCATTCTTTATTATCGGGGCAACTGAAAGGAACTGAAAAATGCACCAGTGGCTGGTCCTGTATAGAAGGTAATAAAGATTAGAAAGTGCAAGGATGCCACCTGGACCAAGGACTCCACTCTTTCCTCTGATAGACCAAGCACGCCCGCTCGAGGCAACTGACAGAAGAGTGTGGGCAGGCACTGCGGGGTCCATTCAGTCAGGCCCGGTCCAGCGGGTCAGTTCAGGAGCAGATGCAAAGGGGTTCTACAAAGGCCCTGAAAACCAGAGCAGCTTCGGGCTTTCTAACGGCGGAACTGACAGCCGTTTCAGGAGCAGGTGTGTGTCTGCTAATTACCAGGGCTCCAGCCTTAAAATGAATTCTGAAGCCTTCAGGTTTGTACTTGGCAACTCCAAAATATTGATCTCTTATCAATGCCATTAGGATACTTTCTATGCACCTCCATGCTTTTTAAAAAATGTTTCTTGGGGCCAGCCTGGTGGCATAGCAGTTAAGTTCATGTGCTCCGCTTTGGTGGCCCGGGGTTCGAGGGTTCAGATCCGGCCCGGACCTACACAAGGCTCATCAAGCCATGCTGTGGCAGTGTCCCACGTGCAAAATAGAGGAAGACTGGCACAGATGTTAGCTCAAGGACCACCTTCCTCAAGCAAAAAGCGGAAGATTGGCAATGGATGTTAGCTCAGGGCCAAACTTCCTCACCAAAAAAAAAAAAAAAGTTTCTTAAAAGAGGTGGTTTTAATAAAATTTATTTTTAAATAAAAGTGTTGGCCATATCTGCTGGATAATAGAAAAACTTCACCAACATTCTGAGGAGGATCTTGATGATCTTTAAACTTATGCAGAAAGGGCCACTTAAGTGTTAACTCCCCGAACAGTGGCCGGTTTTTTTTTTCATCTTCCAGTGCACTTTAATCAAAATACGATCATCACAAGAGTTCTTGTAGCATACAAGATTAGGATGGGCATGTTGACTTGGTCCTACAAATGGAATTTCCACAGATTTGCACTTCAAACATGTTTGAAAAATAAAATATGTAATATTTATCTCTATAAACTTCCCCACTCAATCACTTTATCTTCAAAATAAATTACTACCTCTGTCCAATAAATTAAGCAGCCTGGAGTCACTAAGCAAATATCAACCAAATGAGATTCGTCTTCTGAAAAAGTTCTGGGGGAAATACTTGATGGAGACAGTCAAATGCTCACAGGAATCAACTTGAATTAAAAACTAGCACACTCCTCGCAGTGGGGCGAGACATCAAAAAATGGGAGCCTTCTAATCTGGCATCAGATCTCCTTGAGGACAAAGGCAGGGTTTAAGAAAACACGTCATACAGATTGGATCTTATTTGAATGACCTAAATGTCAAAGGTAACGTAATTACGTACCTGCTAGAAAATGAGGAAGATCCATTTCCAGAATATATTATTAACTTAAAAAAAAAGCACGGTGCTAAAATTGTATGTAAATATGCTACCTTTTATGTATAACCAGGGCAGAAAATGAGAATATATATTTGATTTGCTTGTATTTGCACAAAGAAATGCTGGAAGGATAAACAAGAAACTAATACAAGTGGAGGGATGGCGTGGATGGGGGCGGGGGGAGCATGACTTCTCAGGATATATCTTTATATTGCTTTGATTTTGAAATCCTGTAAATTATTATTCAAGAAAAAAAGTTAAAAGACAAAAACATGATTTGATGTTTTTTGGAAAACTTAAACCCAAATGGGATATTTTCTGGGAAAATGTAAAGCATGACATTTGAACATAAACACAGCACTATGATGTAGTGGAAAGGTCAATAGCCTGAGAAACAGGGGACGTGTGTTCAGGTCTCAGTTTTAGTTTTGCCACAAATTACTTTGACATCATTTAACCCTGGATTGGCAAATGGGCTTAATGTGTGACACCAACCATGTTTGTGTTTAAATGTGAAGAGGCTGCCTGGAGCATTCTGTTGGGAAAGATTTTAAGGCCATGTCCAAGTTCAGTAGAAAAGGTTTCTTTAATTGATTAGCGATCTCTGCAGTGGGTGTAGGATGGGAGAGCAACAGCACTCATGGCTTCTATTTGTCCTTATGGGATTCTTCTCCGAGGACTAGAAGATCTTTAGTCTCCTTGTAGTTCTAAAATGTTAATAAGAAACAGGGCATATTCCAAAAGATAAAACAAAGAAAGGCAAGAGGGAAGCTGACACAGGGCGCAGAGTGTGGTCACCTGTGGTTCTGCCGTTAGAGATGGGCAAGATCACCTTAAGTGGAATACAAGAAAAGGGAAGTTTCAGAAAAGTCCCTTCCAACCGGGGTGACCAGGCATCGGGGACCCAGGCTAAATGGCCTATTTGGTTTAGTCCTCCTAGTCATTCCTGTGGAAGGCAGTTAGGGCCACAACGCAGCACTTTCTTGGAGAATTTGCTGGAGGTGGTTCTTGGAATAGGACAGGTTGACAGCCCCCATTCCCACGTCCTTCTGGAACATCATAATAGCTAAAGGAAGGAACTTGGAAGAGCTGCGAAGGCTGCCAGTCCTCTGTGGTTCTGGGGAAGAGCTGAGCGACTGAGAAATGGAGAGGGCTCTCTCCTCAAAGCCTAGGGTGAAATGACAGATTTTTGTGGCTTCTTCAGGACCAGCCAGTAGAAGCCTCTGGATCCTCTCGAAAAGGAGCTGGCCTGTCTACTTGCTATATGTGGTTCCTGATGAAGTGCCTGATTCTACTATCTCCCAAATGAGAGCCACGGGTCTAGGTTAGGCCAGGAGCCAGAGCAGGAAGCCAAGTGCACAAGGGAGGGGGCCGGCTCCCCACGATCTGCAGTCGGACATCAAGTCGGGATTCGTGAAACTGGAGAGGGCTCTGCGGTGCTGTGGAAACCTTCAGAGCCTTGGAGATGAGGCATTGCAAAGCTCTTGATGCCAGGAGTCTGCAGAGAGGCAAAAGACACCTGAGAGCTGACCCAGAGCCCACTTGAGAGGGCAGCTCCTTCTCTTCTCTGCTACCTGGATCCTCCTCTGCTTAGGAGCTGCTGGCAAAGCAGGCTGGACCCAGTCACGCCAGCCCCAGGCTCCTGGCCTCTGCCTCTCAAGTGGGGACCCTCCTTTCCCAGTACCCCAGCCTGACAAAAGCTTCTATGTACACTGTCCAATGCAGTAGCCACTGGCCACGTGTGACCCTTTAAATTTAAGATTAAGTAAAATAAAAATTCCAGCTCCTCAGTTGCACGAGCCACGTTTCAAGTGCTCAATAGCCATTTGTGGCTAGGGACTACTGAATTGGGCAGCACAGACAGAGAACATTTCCATCATCACAGAATGTTCCATTGGATTGTGCTGCTCCAGAGAGTGTGTGTCTGGAAGCCACCATGGACAGGTGGATCCATGCCAATAAAGAATAATAAATAGCAAGCCTAAAACCATACAAAAGGGGCAAGGTATGTATATTTCCTTTTATGTAAGATGCAAATGGGCTAAATTCATTAATCAAAAGTTAAAAAAGTTCAGTTTGAGTTGAAAATATATACTATATGTTGTTTGTAAGAAATTCATGAACTTCAAAGTGCCTGAGAAGGGTTGAAAAGTTCCTGTAGGTACATGACAGTCATGTGGTATGGACGTTATGCAGCTGTTTGTTATCTAATTTTATGAGGGATGTTGTCAAGCTGTGGTTTTAGAGGAGAAGGCAAACTGGGCTTGGGGTTCACGCCAAAGGCAATGAATAAACTTGTGAACAAGTTTGTGATTCTCGCTGGGAACACTGTTCTGCTGTTGGGGGGGAGCAGAAGAGACGGAGGGAGAATCAGTCCCTTTAGGATTTGTGTTGTTGAAGAGGAGGCGGGCTTCTGGCCAGACGGAAGGAACCCTGTGGTGGGGTGGCTGGTAGGCATCTTCCTGGGAGCGCTTATCCCGCCTGCCATTCTCTTTACAACCCACCAAGGAGCTTGTCCTGGCAGGGCCATTAGCAGGCAGGGCCACCTTGGGAAACATCAGGTCTTCCCACCGGCCTACTTCCCTCCCTCTGGGGGCTGGGAAAGACAGTTGAGGCCCATATACCCTGATTACTCTCATCGGATCCCTCCAGATCCAACAATAATATTTCCATTTGTGTTGCCAGTCAGTGTTCAGGCCACAGTCTTAGCATAATGCCTGTATATTCGAACATCCTCTTCCTCTGGTGTTTCCCTTGCATTCATATGTTCTTGGGAGATTACAATAGAGATAGGAATAGGAATTGAAAAATTTGGAAGTATATTTCAGCCATTATATGATATGAATCTATCATAAGTCAAGCTAAGAGATTGAACCTGATGTGCACAAGAGTACTTTCCTAGGATGCAAATGCAGAGGAAAAACAAACACTTGGTGTTGGCAAGAAAGTGTGCTTGTTTTTTGCCAGCCTTTTCCTTGCACCCAATTCTGTGGTGGCACATAACAGATATTCAATACATGCCATCAAGGTAATGCCATTTAGGAAAGTGAATTATATCTGTGAACTTATATCTTAATAGAAATAAAATTCAAAGTCGTCGTGTGAGCTAAAGTTATAAAACCTGAGCTCAAAGCTGAAATGAAGTGTACCTAATGAGAATCATATAAGCAAAGAGGATTAATTTTTTTCTTTTTTCGTAGGGCTTGAAGATGCGAGTGGAAAGCTGTGCTGTTGACATATGGAGAACCTAAAATGACCCGGGGGGTTTTGCATGAACTTTTACTTTTTCTCCTCAAGTCCAGGAGACACTGGATTGCAGCCTGGAGCCCAGTCGGTTAGAGGGTGACAGTCTTCATACTGAACACAGGCCGAGAGTAGTGAGAACCAAGTTCCTGTTCATTTGAACAACCACACAGTTTCTTTCTGAGTTTGCCAGTGTCAGAGGGCGGCCAGGAGAATGTGGGCTTTGAATGTGATCGTGGTCACTGTGCGAGTCTACAGAGACTCTCGTCCTTTCTAATAGGTTAAATTTGTCCCCTACCTGTGCTCAGGAGGGTTATCCTAACTGGGATTGTCCTCCAGTCTATTCACAAGATGTCATCAAAAGAGAAGATCCTCTAGCACTGAGCCTCGACCTCTGTAGGCAGGTGCCCCCAGTGGTCTTTGAAGTGGAGGTGGCAGAACAGTAACCTCAGGGGACTGAAGGCATTTCATGACACTTTGCCATATTACCTCTTTCCTCAGAAAGACACCAGTAATGGAACCTAAGATAGTTCTTATAAATTTTCCTTGTTTACTTGTGATGTTAGACTGTGTTTGGACATTTGGGGTTTGTCTGGTTGGTGTGTCTACATTAACGCCCGGGACCTGGAAGACCCTAATGTTAGATAGATGTGCATTTCTCACTCCTACTATCCTTAGTTAAAAATACTTTAGACTTGTCATCAGCTGGCAGATGCAGGGAACATGGGCGTGGAGGGTCCCAAACTCTGACGGATACTTGGTGCGGCGTTGGAACGTCGTAATTCAGGAAATTTGAGGCCCTTCCCCATCACCTGCCATCTCTTCTTACCGCCCTTAGCTAGGTCTGTCACATCCCTCATCTCAGTCTTGGGCAGTATCCCTGCTCCGAGGACTCTCCTGTCTCCCTTCTTTGCCTTTTGTCTGCGTTCTTCCTGAATCACAGAATTGGCTGTAAAGCAACACATTACCGTTAGGTGTCGCTGTCTAACATACAATGTACTTATTGAAAAGGAAAGATTTAAATTTATTTAAAAAATCACCCCATTGATATTGTAGGGCATTAACTCTGTAGATTTTGAAAACAATTTTTTTTCTTGCAAATAAGAAACTATTTAATATAGAATAATTGAGAAATCTTCATTCAGAATTTTTTAAGTAAATAAAATTTTGAAGTTTATTTGCTACAGAGATTGCAAAAGAAAATCCATACCTCTTAGGCTGACATTCAAAGCTTCCCCCGACTTATTTCAAACCTACAATTCCAAAATGGCATTTTATTCTAACTGTTGTTAAGTGCCCCACCCCTCAGTCAAATTGTGCTACTTGCCGTTCTCTGGATATTCATGTGTTTTTCTAGGCTATTCCCTTTACTAGGAGTGTTCTTCCATCTTCTCCCAATCTCATCTGTTCAAAACCTACTTACAGATAAGCTTGGGTACTAAGTCCTCGAAGAAACCTTCCTTAGTCTTCTCAGATGGAAGCGCTTATTCCTACTTCTGTATCTCTGTGCCATTTGATTGTGCTTCTTGTGCGGTATTTTGCAAACACTAGGTCAGGTAATAGTTATTCCTGTATTGTCATGAGAGCAAGGACTGTGATGTAATTACCACAAAAGCTAGAACGGTGCTTAGAATAAAGGTTAGTAAATGGTAGTGATGTTAGTTAAGTAAATGTTTTAATAATAATAATAAAATAATTATAATAAAATAAATATAATATAATTATATATAATTATATTATATAGGTATACATATAATATAATGTCATAAAATATAATAATAAAATCATTTTAAAAATGGATACAGGAAGGTTTGATTCTAGTTGACTTTGGAAGCACGGACAATTCACTGGGTACGGGGAACTGGCTCTACAATGATAACTAAAGAGTGATGACAGATGGCAATATGTCAATGTATGGAGAAATGCATCCTACACGGTGCTGCGGGGAGCCAATCTGTATAATTGATTTATTAGCCATGATAATTGACGACACGAGACAGGAACAGCTCATCGACGCCTTAGCATCTCTATTTAGAACTTCCTGCTTGTTAGCCACGCTCTGGTGCATAAGCAAGTATACAGTTAGAAATATAATATACTCTGTCTATACTCAATTTAGGAAATGTTGTTCTTCATCCACCACATTCATGGTGGAATGAGAGATGGGATGCTTAGAGGGGAAGATGGGAAATCTATCAAGTGAAAATTAAGGAGACAGATGTTTGAGCTCATCCTTTAGCGACCCGTTCTACCAGAGAGAGTTGGACATCAAGCTTCATCCCCAGCAGTTGTTCCTATAGCTGTGGCCTTTGTGATCCTTATGGGAAACCTTGGTTGCCACCCTGTCTCATTGCTTATGGGGAAGGGGGCTTATTCAGTCACAGCCCGAAGGTTGGTAAACTGTCCCCATAAGCAGAGATTCCGTGAATACTGACAGCCCCAAATGCTCATGAGCTGCCTGCCCGTACTCACTGGGACTTGTCCCCTAACTTCTGGTGCAGGGTTGAGTGAACTGGCTATTATTTTAATTTTAAAAATACAAGAAGCCACTTATAGATTTGGAACAGCTATACATTTTGATTGATGAAATTACCCAAGACAGACTAAAATTTAACTAATTATGCATGCTTTTGATATTATTTTCATCTCCTGTTATACTCCTCCATCTTGATGTTTCTAAAAAATGACCTAAAACAACCTTAAAAAGACCCAAACACATACGGAGATTTCTAATGTGTGACAATGACCAACTAGTTACATCTGATTTACCCCCTAACCTCCCCATTGGGATATTCACGAAAGTACCTGCAGTTGCAGAGGCATGCTGTCATGGAAACGTGGAAATGGCTTTCTGATTTGGCAATTTCTGGAAGAACTGCCTCTAACTTTTGTGTGGGTGGTCAAGAATCTCGATCAGTGCATCACCAACAAGGAAGTAGCGGGAAGGGTAACCGTGCACGCCCTTTGGTATGTCCCATCCTAACCAGCTACCAGAGTCAGGAGACTCCTCCATCCTGGACCACAGTTGCTTTCTAATGTGGCTGAAGCTATTTCTTTGTCCCCAGTCAGAACCTTGAGAAAATCTATAGGATGTATATAAACCATCAGTCTGGGGCTTTTTGTGCCTCAATTTGATTGCATGCCAATATGCCAGACAGTAACAGGGAACATGAGATGGAGCCTCTTCAGACGCAGATTTTCAAGGGAAATGGACCTAAGAAGGTGTTCTACATCTCCTGGACGCCTCAGAGAGGATTTTGCAAGGAGCTTATTGACGTTTTGTCTGAAGTCGTGCAAGAACGGTATAAATTCCTCCCCTAGTCTGGGGATGGGTGGGGGCTTTGCCACCTTCTAAACCCACACCTAGAAAGGGGTCTTCAAGAGGACTCTCCAGGGAGAGGACTGTGCCACATGCCCATCTGAGAAAGCTAAAGAGATTGTGGACTGAGATATCAGAGGTATTAATATGAATTTATGATTTTTAATATGTATACAAAGTTAGACTATTATAGAAATAAATATAGATGTATGAGTATAAATATGTGTGTTTTCTAGCTTTGTCTTCAGAGAGGGCCTAGAACCGATGAAATCCCATAGCAATGAGCATACCTATGACCCAGATGTTGGTTTCAAAATACCATTATCCAATAAAAAGGAAATAGGGCTTTTTTGGAGAAGTTGCTGGTTCCAGTTCTAGGGCAGGAAAAATACGAAAAGAGCTTGGAACATCTTGTGGCACCAAAAGTAAATGAAGTGCTCAAAAGAAGATGAGGCCATGTCAGAAGGATCTTCCAATAGTCAAAGCTGGGACTCTTTGAGTAACAAAATATATAATGATAGTAATGGATTATAACCCATAGAATAAAACAAATACCAACAAACCATAGTTATATAAATAAATAATTGGAAGTAAATAAATGAGGAAAAGAGATGGCTCTTCATTACTGTAGAACTTCAATCAGTAATGTGAAAGGAAAGATAGAAACAGAAAATCACTATTAGGCAAACACTACAATAAAAATTGTTGCAAACAAGAGTCATTGATGGGTGCTAAAATTAATGGGTGAAAGTATAATGAAAGAACAGAGTATTTGCATAGTTTCAAAGTATCTCTCCAGAAGATACTTATTAATTACAAAGTGGAAAATAATAACTTTATAGAGGAGTAATCTGGCGAGCCCCTCCTTCACTGAGTGATCAAAGTTAACATCATCAATGATAAGACAGCAACATTATATACACGGAGAAGCAACAATGGGATTTCTGTGTATTCTTGCCAAAAATGCATATTCTCAGTCTCATCATTGGAAATCATCACACAAACCCAGACTGAGGAAAGTTCAACAAAACAACCAGCAGTACTCCCCCTAAAAGTTTCAAAATCATGAAGGACAAAGACAGACTGAGGAACTGTCACAGATTGGGGGAGACTAAGGAAATATGGCAGCTAAATGCAATGTTGGTTTTGGCAATGGATCCTAGAACAGAAAAGGACATTAGTGGGACAACTGACAAACTTTAATAAAGGTCTGTGATTAGTTAGTAGTACTGTATAAACATTAATTTTCTGGTTTCAATAATTGAACTATTTAAATATTAATGTTAACATTAAGGGATGCTGGGTGAAGAGTATACAGAAGCTCTCTACTATTTTGCAATTGTTTTGAATCTGAAATTATTTCTATATAAAAAAATTTTTTAAATCTCCAGTAAGAGAATAAAAAGGTAAGCCATAGAGTGGGAAAAGATATTTTGCAATACGTATATCTGACAATGGGCTAGTATCCATAATATATATAGAGCATCTACAAATCAATGAAAAAAAGACAACTCAATTGAAAAAGGAAAGTCCTTGAACAGACACTTCACAAAAGAGGATATTTAAACGGCCAACAAGCAAATGAAACAGTGACATATCACTACATACCTACAAGAATGAGTAAAATGAAAAATAAATTGACGATACTAAATGTTAGAAAGGATTTGGAGCAGCTGAAATGCTCATGAATTGCTTATAAAACCATTTGGCAGATTCTGCCAAAGCTGCATATACACATAACTTATGGCTAAGCATATGTAGACCCAAAGACATACTTATAGCTCTAAACTGGAAAAAACTCAAATGTGTATCATAGGAGGTGGGGTAAACAGATTGCAGTGTATTCATACAATGGAATACTGTGCTCGCCCATATTCAGGGGGAGGCCTGAGGGGGAGATGCTGTCAGAGCTGGGAGCATTAGTGGGAACAAAGAGAAGACTGAGCTGCTTCTTGGTGATCACCAGATGTGATTAAAAATTTCTCCTCATTTCAAAGATGTATAAATAAGGGGAAAAAACACCAAACAGAATCTTTTAAAAAGCTCTATATAACATAAAAGAGGGGATTCACGGCCACAAAGTACTATTAAAAAAGTATGTGTGAAAGATCGTCATAGTAAAAGAAGAAAATTTAGAATGCACCTACTTTCAGTTATTAAAAGACAAAAAAAAATATCTACGAAAGAGTATTTGAAGGAGGAGTTGATAAAGGTCAAAAGGTGCTGCCGCTGTTAAGAAGAAAAGCCATAGAAAGGAAAACTCCGTTGCAGAATTAAAATTCGCATTGGGGATAATTAATGCAGAATCTTTTATATAATGCAAGAAAAAAATGAAAATTATAAGAAAGAAAATGATAGATTTAGGGGATAGATTATGATGCTATGAATAATTAGCACTCTTGAGAATGAGACTAAATGAATAGAGTAGAAACTATAATTAAGTGTAGAATCAAAGATATATAAAGAAAAATTCCTGGATCTGAAAAAAAAAATACCTGAGATTATAGACTGAGGAAAATGTTCTAGGCAAAACGAATAAAATGACGAGTCTTGGGCATAGAGTAATGAAAATGTGAATCTCCTGTATAAAAACAATTTAATGTTTTCAAGCAAGAAAAACAAACAGGTTACTTGTAAAGATCAAAATTTTGGGTTGGTCCTGAAGGACCGTCGTGAGAGCGCTGATGCCAGACACGTGTGTAGAGTGCAGCCTAAGTAATTATTTTAAGTTCGCACCCAAATGAAATACAAGAATAAAAAATTAGAGAAAAGACAGAAAGAAAAACAATTCAATAGTATTTTAGCTGCATATTCTCAGGTTGTACTGGCAAGGATTGGGAAGTGAAAGAATATTAAACTAATACTTCTCCCACTATTGGATTTCCTAATTAGAAAAAATACAAGTTCAAATATGATTTGGAAAAAATGGATTATATTCATTAAAAACTAGCTCTACATTGTTCAAATCATTGAATAAAGTGAATATATAGATATGACTGAATTCATTAGATATATGTATATAAGACTGAAAGTGAATTCAGCAAAATGCTAACAACAGTTACCTCTAGTTATTGAGACCATGGACGATTTTTATATTCTTCCTTTTGTTTTTATGTTTTTGTAAACAGCAAAAGGATATTAAAGCTGCAAATCAATCAAAGTAAAAGCAAGCAAAGTTTTCCATTCATAAAGGAAAAAAGGCAGAATCAAGCTACTGTTCAAATATCAGATAGGTTTTTTTTTAATTGGATATATCTATGAATAATTATGGACATCAAATTGGAATAAGGCAGGAAAATCTCGGAACTCGTTCCAAGGTTCTAATCATATCAACAGTGCTTCAAGTTTGTCTCTTCTTTATGGAATCATGAAATCTTTTTAGGGCCATTAGAGCTGCCTCATGTAACCCTAAAGGATGTGTCATTCTCTACCTTTACAAAGCCAGGCCCATTGTCTTAGGCAGAGTGTCATTAGTGATCAGTCTCCCCACCCTGCACCAGATCACAAAGGTGATACGTAAGATAAATTCAGGTACAGATAGACTTTGAAGAGCTGGAAGTTTAATTCCAAACTTAAATTTAGTTTCCTTGGGAGCTGAGCTCTACCACAATGTGTCACAAAAATGTTTTTAATCTAGAGCAATCAGATCTAAGTGGTTGAGATAAACCTTAACAAACACCCTAAAAACCACAACCACCACTACAAAACAGCCAAGAGCCCTCTCTGGTGTCTGTCCCCTAAGCCTACACACCAATCAGCATTCTGGACTTCATCACACAGTGAGTGAAAGAAGAAAGAAAAGACACCCAAGTGAAACTGTCCTGAAGTCAGAGGAGAATGCTTTGTCTCAAGGCCTTGAGGAGCTCTCGTCTGAGGCACACACACCTTGGCCTTTCCAGGATGGGGACCTTTCCATGGCCAGGTGGCCCCAGGCCCACTTTATTGCAGCATTTGCAACCTGAGAAAAAGACAAAAGCAATTCAAAAGAACTCTAAGAGACAACAACATAACAACTGATTTAAAGGATCCAGCAGCAGAAAGGCAAGTAGTCAATACAGATAGATCATATACTTGACAAAATAGAGCTGTAGGAGGAGACCAAAGGTAACTTAAGCAAACAAATAATCAGACCATTTAAGGAGGTTCAAGTATAGCACGAATAAGACTTTCTGTAGTTAAGAATCACCATTTTCCAACTAATGAATTTAGTGGCTGATTTGAAGGAGAAGAACATCACTTTTGAGATAGAAATTTGCGGAAAAATATCAAGAGATGGAAATCATTAGGGAGAAGATAAGACTGACTCCATAAGACCCACTATATTAATTGTAAGAGTTCCAGAAGGAACTCTCTTTCTCTGAAGAAAGAGAGTCGATAATTAAATAGTAGCAGAAAATATCCCTGATTTGAAAAAAGCTCTAAATCTGCACACTGACAGGACTCATCAGATTCCAGTAGGATGCATGAAAAAAGACATATTAGGTGCATGGTAAAAATTCTTGAGCTCTGTTAGAGAAAAATGAGTCAGAAGTTGGAATACGTAGAGGAGATTGTTGGGTGCTTTTTCTGTGCAGGCCTGGGCTTGCCTTTCTATTGACTGACCTATTTTACAAGTCTGTAGTGGCTAAGGTTAACATGTAGATTTTTGTCTGGTAGAGATGAAAATAATTTCTGTTTGGTGGAATAGATAACCCCAAAGGATACAGTTATGGCTCTGTAAGACATCCAGCAGTTTTGTATCTAACCCAGCAATTTTCTCTTAACGTTCCTTTATTACATTACCTATATACCTACCTTCTTGAATCCTCTTTGAATCTTACTCTTTTTTTTTTTTTTAACATTTTACTGGTTTTCTCATTATTCAATGAGATAAAAAATCATTAACAGGTGCTCGTATTATATTGCATAAACATTATGGTTTTCCCTTTTTGAAAATGATTCTTGTAACGGTTTTGGAGATCATCCACTGAAATGCCAGAGTGCACTCACTTGAATAGCAGCTTTTCTGGAGAAGTCCCCTCAGGAGTTGCTTATGCTCAAGCCCATCTTTTCTTGGCCCCTGGAGTAAATTCCAAGCAGCAACAGAAGTTTAGCTTTGCTGATGCTCTATTTCTTCTGATTTTTTTTTCCTTTCTCTCTCTTTCTCGATTAATTTTGTGTTTTTGCTTTTTCTGTTTCCTGCATGGTCAGTAAGTTCATTCCTCGCTGGTGGCAGCAATGGTCGGGATTTTGGTGTTATGGTCTGATCACTGGTGATCTCCTGTCAAACAGATGATGGAGATCTAGCCTCTGAAGGGTGAGAGATGACAGAATTTGATTTGTTAATCTTTTTCTGTTTTGTTACTTGTGAGCTCAAGTCAATTGAAAAATATTTTGTGACTATTGGGAAGGGCAACAACTCTTGAGATCTAGGCTGGTGAGTTTCTGTGTTTCTAGATTTACTTTTTATCTGCAGTTGAAGTTGTACAACTGAGCTGAAAGCAATGTGTTTGTAATTCAGAAAAACCTCTACCTCTTTTGTGTGAATGTGAAATATTTTCTTACTTCTAGAGGGCATAAATAAATTAGATTAAAATGTCTATTCAATTAAAGGAACTCTGTTCTGATTGGTTTTTAGAGATAAACAAGTGCTTATATAAATTAAATACTCCTGGAATTCACAGAAAATAAACTAATCTTTTACTACTTTAAATCTACTAGGTTTTTGAGGAAAGATAATCCTTCTTACAGAAACTGCTAGCTTGAGAATATAGTAAGAATCCAAGTTCATATAATTAAAGTGAATCTTTGAACAAATTGTACAGGTTTAATAATTTTCTTTGATTTTTCAGTGTATGATTTTGGTATGTTTTCTCATGAAGAGACTAATTTAATATGAACTTTTGGAGCTTGCTTTGGCTTACTGATCAAATAAAACTAATGTTACAGATACATAATGCTTATTATAAAAATTATAAAATGTGAATTTGTCTTCATAATTATGACAAACTTTATAAGGGTAATTATTATTATTATTATTATTTTTTGCTGAGGAAGATTTGCCCTGAGCTAATAACCATCTCCAATTTCCTCTTTTTTTTTTGCTTGAGGAAGATTGTCCCTGAGCTATCATCTGTGCCAATTTTCCTTTATTTTGTATGTGGGTCACTGCCACAACATGGCTGATGAGTGTTGTATGTCTGCACCAGGGATCTGAGCCCATGAACCCCGGGCTGCAGAAGTGGAGTGTGCCTAACTTAACCACCAGGCCACGGGGCCAGCCCCTATAAGGGTAATTATTTTTGTAGTGTGTCAGTTTGAACATCATTTCTAAGATCTGTAGGTAACTTAAAACCTTGGAATTTTAAAAACTGCATTAATCAAAGGATAATCAGTGGACACACAGATAATTTATAAGTACTATTGACATTGAAACATTGATTACTAAGCATCATTTCAAGTCCGTATACTTTTGCATCTGATTTTGATACACTGTAAAGCGGCTATACATTTATATTTGTGTTAATGAATGTTCTATTTTTGCCACTTTATGAAGTTGTAAAGGAACGTGTGTAGCTGGAGAAAGTTTTGTTATCAGTATTCATGAGTTTTGTTAGACTAATAATATCTTTAAGCATGATACATTTCTCAATTTTCCATGTTCTAGTTTGCTCTGCGAAATAGAAGTTATTGTTTTATCAAAGTTATAATTAATGTGAGTGCTGGAGGCTACAGTAGGAGTCATAGTGAGAGAGAAACACAACTGTGTACGTACTTTTGTTTTTCAAGAAAAAAGGAGCGATTTAATTCTAAATTAAAGCATCAGTTTGATCCAGAATATGAGAGAGCATTAGTGAAAGACAACATCTGAGTATGCATAGCAAGCTGTCAAGGTTTTGAGGCAAGTGAATTTTATTTGCTTGTTTTATAATAACTGAGTCTGAAAAGAAGCTATGAAATGTAATAATATTTTGGCAAAGTTTCGATTTTGAATAATTTATTCACCAGATAATTTTAGGAACAAAAAGGAGCTTGTAAGTCTTTTACTGCCAGATATCATATTAATGAAAAACTAGAATTTAGCTTTCTCTCTGTTAAAATGATAAGTTAGTCTTAGAAATCTTAATAAGGGATGGCAAAATGTTATTCTGCATCCTCTGTGAAATCTATTCAGATAGCAGAGACTCTGTATCTCTTCAGAAGAATTTTCTCTGGTCCACATTGACTTTTATAATGTCCTTAATTATTGTTTTTAAAAAGCAAAATAAAGAACAAAGGTTCCTCATTTGTAAAAGAGCTAAAGTTTCTTACAATCATGTTACCTTGTTTGAGGTTATTTTAAAATATTTTATGGACACTTGGATTAACTAGATAACCAAGTACTAGTTCTCAGCATCCATGATGCTATCTTAATCAAGTAACCGAATCTCCTCTAATAACTCTTTTGATTTTACCTTCTCAAGTTCAGACCCTAAAATTAGAAAAATAAAATCAGTATGTCTTTTACACCTAAAACTATCTTTGAGAGTTACCAGAGGGTCCTGGAAAATAAAAAAGATTTATTATTTCACCTTATAAATAAGAATGCTAGAAATAATTAGGAATGTTTGGTATGTCTCATATTTCACAATTAGCTTGATGGTATTTTTAAGAACTATATGGGAGTAATTGTCAAGTCAGAAGACATGCTCAATCTTCCCTTGTTAAGTTTGTATAGGTACATGTTATTAATATAAATAGTTCAGATATTATACATTTTATAAGAAAGTGCTTGAGATTTATCAGTGCTTTCATTATTCTTATTCTCAGGAAAAACATTGATCAAACCCTTATGAAATAGTTAGGCAATGTACCCCATTAGGGAATATTATTTTCCTCCATTCTATTGGTCACTGTAATAAGTTGACTGTAGTCATTCAGTTTCATTATTGAACACATTTCAGCTTCCCTGAGATGTTTGCCTGAAGGCTATTCTATAAGCTACAGACTAATAGCATTTTCTTAGTCATTTTTCTTTTCTCTTCATGTTTATTGTTGATTCACAGGACCTTTTCACAGGTTGCATGATTTGCTCCTTTTCTATCAGAAACCTTGCTGTTGCTGAATAAATTGTTCAAGTTCAAGGATGATAGTCTCCATTTTCTCATCACTTCCAATTAAAAAATACTAAAAAAAAAAAAATACAGTAATCCCCCCTTATCCACAGGGGGTATGTTCCAAGACCCCCAGTGGATGTCTGAAATCAGGGATAGTATGAAACCCTATATATACTATGTTTTTTCCTATACATACTTATCTATGATAAAGTTTAGTTTACAAATTAGGCACAGTAAGAGATTAACAGCAACAACTAATAATAAAATAGAACAATTATAACAATAGACTAATAAAAGTTATGTGAGTGTGGTCTCTCTTTCTCAAAATACCTTATTGTACAGTACTCACCCATCTTCTTATGATGATGACATGAAATGATACAATGCCTACATGATGAGATGAAGTGAGGTGAATGACATAGGCATTGTGACGTAGCAAATTTTCCATTGAATATTTTCAGATTGCGGTTGACCAGGGGTAACTGAAACCACAGAAAGCAAAACTGCAAATAAGGGGGGACTGCTGTACTACATGAGGCGTGCGTGCATGCACACGCAGACACCTGTATATGCATCTTTTCATTTCTATTGTAATTTTATGCCTCTTCTTACAAGAGTTTTAAAAATCACTTTCACTTGCTTATGTGCTTATAGAATATGATAGGGATAATAATGTTCTTCATTGCTCCCACAGTAACAACATATCTAGCCTAATACACCTACGGCTGATGAATAATGCAGTATCCTCTACTGAAATAAGTATACAAGACCACTATTTAAGGGCAGGAAAGGTTGACATGCTTTTGCTTCTTTTATATATAGAAAAAAAAATTTAAATTGGTAATTAGAGGATTCACAAATGTTCCTTCCACAGAAATGTTGCAAAATATCTACCATTGCCCTTTCTCATCTTTGTGATACATACTAATCTCCTTTAAAATACAGATTTCTCAACACAGAGTCCTACTAACACATCATCTCTAATATTTTAGTGTGAATGAATCATTATTTCACTCATGGGTTCAATCTATCTAATTATCCAATCAAAAAATAAAGTGCCCATTAACTTTCAGACTAGTAAGCATGCAGTCACCCAAATGGTCACACTTGTTTTAAGTATATTCAACTAAAAGGGAAAAACAAAGGGTGCAGAATATTACTCCACTACTCGTGAACTTCCAATATGTCAGCCAGGCAAGTGCCTAACCTTCCTACATTCTGCTATTCTTTCTATATTTTGGAGCTCCAGAATACTTGTCAGGCTTCTGTAGGTGTCTTCAAATATTCATCAGCTGTGAATATCCCCATGACTTGGTGGGAGGTGGGGGGACATCAGTGGTCACTTCCTAATCTTAACAGGAAAATCCCCAGGCGCCTGCAGAGAAGCCTCCAGGTTCACAGGCCTTTGGTTCTGGGAATCAAAACCTGGTACAACCACACAGAACTTTATTATTTGGCTGTGTTCATTAAAATAATTTTCCTATTTGACTGATTCATTAGCATAATTTTTAAGATTCCAGGAAACTCTTGCCCGGGAAGATAAAGCTGCAAATAACTTTATTGTTTGTTTCAGGAACATTCCCCAAACCCATTGATCTGAGTACTAGACTACTCAATTTACCCTCATGAGAATAATTATCTCTTTTCAGGATGATAGATATCATCAAATGACTATTTATTCTTCAAGATTCATGTTGAAACCCTGGACTTGCTGTGTTCATCAACCTTAAACTATGTCAAAAACTTGACATATCTTAATCAAGCTCCCCTCTCTCCACGCACGTAGAAAACCTGCCTAAACCAGACCCAGCAAATTTATAAAAGGTCTGTCTTTGCTCTCCTCCCTCTGCAGTGCTATTAAGAATCTCCAGGAAGTGATCTCTCTTCCTGCAGTAAGCAATATACACAACATTGTTTTTTCAACAGTTATTTTGGTGGCATTTTCAGGACCCAGTACTGGACAATCTAGAAGGAAGAAATTGTGGACTCTGGTTGACTTATTCAAGTTATTTAAATAAAGAAGTTTACTTTTGGAAGAGAATTCTTGGGCTGTTTAATTACATGATGCTGATGTGCCGGAGCTGGCTTGTATCAGCTCACACCGGCTCGCAGAGTCGCTTTTCAAACAATCAAACAGTTTGCAAGCTGTTTGTTAAAACATTGATAACTTTAAGTTGGGCATGGTAGGAGTAGTCACAGCATGAAAATTGGCAAATTATACAAATCAGGGCTTTTTTATTCAGAGAGCTGGTGAACCAGCACACCACTGGTTTATTGCTAGGTTAATTTCGTGTGGGATCCTCAAGGGCTCCTTTGCTCACACTGGGAAATAAGGATCAAACCATCTCCTCTTTTGAGATAATGAAAAATTTAAAGTCCCATTATTATCAGAAGAGCATTTATATTTTTCCACCACAAAAAAATTATTATGCAGAATGGTACATGTACCAAGAGGAGAATTTATGAAATCTCACATCTCTGGTAGATATTTTCCTAATTCCATTACTTATTCTACTACTGATAAAATTTTAAACGGGTGAGCTGAATGCATAAAAAAGTTCTACATTTAGGGGTTTCAAGTTATTTAATATATTACAGAAAGTCGGCTTTGAAGGAGCAAATATGTTAAGGGAACAGGCAAGTGGGAAGGCAGTGGTCACGTTTGCCGATGGCCCCATTTCGGGGGCTGACTTCACTCCCCATCCCAGACCTGTGGGCCTTTGGCTCGGCCTCCTGAGTCCTTCCCTCTGCTCTTGACTCCTGGGATACACTGCTGCTCTTGCATCTTCCGTGAGGGCAAGATCTATCAGTTGACACAGGTTGGAACTTAAAAAAAAAAAAGCTTTTCCTAATAACATCAATTAGACAAGCAAAAATGAAGTGAATAAGTAAAATACAAAACCAGGGGTGATACGTTGTACATAATTCTTAACAAAAAACCAAAATCAACCTGTGCTTTCCTGTTTGTCACATTTCCCTCACCTTTTCCCTGTATCTTGGTTCCGATTTGGGGAAAGAGCTGGAGTGAGGATTGGTTAGATTCTCCCTCCTCGGTGAAGGCTGGATGGTAAATAAATGGATAGGTGAGACTTGCCCATCTTTTGTTGCTGTTTACTATTGCACGTATTTTATTTATTTCCTGGACTATGTTTATCCCTTCTCGAGGAACACAGTGACTAAAGGCATAGGTGACAACAGCAGCGAGGAGAGCCATGTAACTCTGTCTGTCTGTCTGCCTATATTTCTTATTTTCTTTCTGTTGTAAGGTATTGAATTATTGGAATGAGATCAACACAAAACCCTGGGGGAATTTGATGGATAAAGAACTTAACATTCAAGCATAGCTGTTGTGCCTATAACGCTCTTTGAGCTTGGCAGCAGAACAAAGCGAATTCTCTTTCACTGTGGGAGTTAAAAACAACCAAACAGACAACCACCTCTGAGATCTGTGGGTAGGTGCTCATTTGCACTGCTTTTCTCCTTGACATGGACCTTTGGTTTTCTAATTGAGAGAGAGGCAGAGAGATGAGAAAACAGGAAATACTTAGTACCTATTCATAGAAGTTTATAAAATCATAGACCATGAAGGCACCTTTGGGTAAACAACACTAGCCCCCCAAACTTATAGAAAGGGAACAGAAGGTTGAAGTCACATCCTTAAAGTCATGTTGTTAGTGGCAGAATTAGAACCAGACAGAGCAGGTGAGTTTTGTGTTACTAGAAGTTACTGACTCCAGTTACTTTGGGTTTTGGAAGTAATGACTGATGTGATGTTGAGTCTACAAGTAGATATATTTTAAAACTTTTCCTTTTCCCTCTTTCTATCTCTCTTTCTGCCTCTCTTCCCTTTTTTCCTGTTCTTTCCATTGTCTTTAAAATATGTGCAAATCTCACAAAGAAAAGGAATATTCTTTAGAAATGAACAAAATAACTTCAGGTTTCCCCCTTATTGTTCAAGGGTCATTGGTGAGCAATTTGACAATCCATGTTAGAGTTCAGCATGAATTTCCGTGTATGGAAATCCATCTAAGTCACCAATAAAATTAATGGACGAGTGGTATTTTTTTTTAAAACAGATTTTTAAAACCAGCTTCCAACAGGTGACACCCACCGTACACCGATTTCTCAGAGTCTGAAAAGACACAACCCGCTGAATTAATTGACTGCTCCCCAGACTATGGTCTTAAGAAGTATTTAAATATGTTTTTCCTGTGGGTAAGCTGCGTGGAAAATTACTTTTGGAATTAGCCACATTACCTCTTTATGGTCACTAGAGTGTCATTCAGTAAATTGTTTCTTTAGTGTTCCTTAGTGGCTGGAAAGAATTAATGAAGTTACTAGATAATTTCTGCACTGTGAGAATCTGGCTATAATTTGTTAAAAAGAAGACACTCCGTATTGCAAGCATTTCTGAACAGTAATTCTGTTTTTAGGTTTTTTCATTCATTCAGCATACATTTGCTGAGTACCTACTACAGGTAGGCTCGTTATTAGGCAGGCAAGATGAAAAAAAGCAGTCCCTGACACCAAAAAATATGTCTAGCAAGAGAGTAGCAAGTGACAAATATAGTGTGATATTGCCTCGTAAGAGACATGCACAGGGTTACCTAAGTAGGTTGGGCTGCAATGGTTGTGGTGGTGGCTGTGTGTGGTAGAGGCGACAATGATGGTGGTGGGGTGGGGGTGGGAGCAGTGGTGGGTGGTGGTGTTGATGGATGTGGTGGGGATCACAGAGAGCTTCTTGAAGAAGGTAATTGCTGAGTTGAGCCCTGAAGGATAAACAGGAATTAGCCAAATGAAGGAGGAGCATGTTCCCTTATTCCTGCCCCTAAGCACCTCAAACATATATGCAATGCCTTTCAGTTCAAAATTCCAATTTAGCTAACGTGAGAACAATCCTGAGAGGTTCGTCAAGTTCTCATCTTAAAGCTCGGTTGGCCCTCCTGATGCGTGGTGTGCCTCTCACGCATGCAGCATCACAGTTCCCTCCCCATTTGTAACCCATTCCACTGGAGAATGTATTACATGCCCCGAGTTTTGGCCTCGTGTCAGAGTTTGATTCAAAGCAATACCTTCTCCATTGCCTTTGCTCAGCACGAAGCATGCTATGCATCACCAGATCGCCTGGGAACACTGACACTTTTATGTATCCCTGAGAAATAATTTCTGCAGCTGAAAGGCCGAAAAGTTTGTAGAGCAGTATTTTGGAGAAATAAGCAAAATGGAGACAACCTGTTAAATTCTCTGGCGTTGATGCACTTTACAAAAACTGGCATTCTGGGGACTAAGGTCACTGAGGTGAGAAAAATGATGCATGAGTCTGTCACATAAATCTCATCTATGTCCTATGATTTTTAATCTGCTCCAAGTCAGTAGGGATTTAAAATGCCTGGCCAACAGGAATGGCGCAGTCAGGATATTCCTCAATGGATCGTAGAAGAAATGTACATTTTTTTATATCTTTCTTGCTATAGGGACCAAGAAACCGTGAGGTCATTCTTGATACCCTAGCACTTATTGGACTCTGCTTAACACACCCACACCTCCAATTCTGATCTTTTGAGCAGTTGTTTTTATTTTTCTTCTCACCAACATGTTCTCCATTTCGCTAACAAATATTATTCTCTTTGACAGCGTTCCCAGGCATCAAAGACTATATATATATTTTTATTTCCACAAAATTGACTGGTGGTAGAAGACGCTACCTATTTTTAGGACTGACTTGATTTGAAATGATGACTAATTAGGCAAGCAGTGGTGGAGAGCTTTCTAATATTGACAGCTTTTATTTAGTAGGTGCTTGCTCTATGCCAGGTATTGGACTAGCTGATTGTCATATATTAAAGGAGAATTTCACACTTATAACCCTCTACCATGTGGGTATTCCCATTTCACAAATAAACACACATGTTCATAAAGGTAAAGGGATTTTCAAAGATCACATACTAGAAAACAAGAAAAGCAGAATTTGAACTCAGAGCCAACGTTCTTTCTGTCCCATTGACTAGATTTCAGTCTTTCACAGATGTATGTGACCAGAAATATTCTAATCAGCCTTCACTGCACATGAACTATGGATACTCTGTAAATGTGAAACAGATAAATTGGATCTTTTTAAGACATTGAGATATATAGCCTTAAAATGGAAAGTTTGAAAACACTAATGCAGGAGACTTTGTAGTGGAAAGGAGGAAAATCTCACAGAGAAATGGAATTTGAACTAAAACCTTAAAGATATATGAGACACATAGAAGAAGAGAGAGGGATGGGTATTTTAGGAAGAGAGATATTAGTTTGAGGAAATGTCACAGATAAGGATATACATAAAGAGTGATGATAATCTGACTTTTCAGTGTGATTGTACTAAGAGCTGGGCAGGTCCAGGATGGAGTCAGGGCTTCTGTGTGAGTGAGTCCTTATTTGTAAGTGAGGAAATGGCACGGAGACTGAAGTTATACTTAACCTTCTGCTGGGGCTGAGCGCTGAAAGAAATGATTTTCCCTCACTTCAGAAAGAAAAAGAATCAGAGAATTTCCTTGTTATGATTGCATTTCAATTGAACGTCCCTAAATCTATATATGCAAGAACACCAATAGTGATCAGTGCCTTTGGAAGCAAAGCTCTGTGACCTTCATCAGAGGACTGATATACGAATAAGTTTATACCTATCACCCTCTCCCCTTGTCTTTTTTTTTTTAGAAAAGCATCTGGTGCCTCAAGGTTCTTCGACCAGAAATCCTTCAATGCATGAAGTTAAGGGATAAAATGCAGCAGGTGTGACATTGGTGTGGTCTCTATGGGAAGTGATAAATCAGCTAATGATTTTACAACTTTTGCAGGCTTCAAATAGAATTTTCACTTTAAGCTTTCTTTGGAAATAACATATTTTTATTTGTCTTTCAAGTTGAGAACAAGGAAAGAACAAAGGTGGTTTGATGCGGTGTGGCTGTTTGGAGACAGGTAATTGGGGGCGAGGAGTAGGATTGATGGCACAGGCCTGAAGTTGTTCAGTGTACGGGGTGGGATTCTGTACTGTTACCTGCTTCTGCAGGAAACTATGGCAACCATCACAAGGCAGCAACACCAATGTTCAATCGGTCTGCTGCAGTTCTGCATACCAATTAGTGCCAATTTCTGATGGGTTAGGTACCTGTCCAGTTGGGTGGGGCCCTGGCTGCACTTGTGGTTAAATATTTTGAATATCCACCTTGGAAACAGGACCAGCTATATGACTTGTGGGCCCAGTGCAAAATGAAAATATGGGCCCCTTGTTCAAAAAGCAGGAAAAAGGTGCTGTTAAACATGCTACAGGATAAAGCTTTTTCCTTTCTTCTGAGGTCTCTATCTGGACTTGTCATGGTATTTTTTTTTCTTACTATTTATATCATTCTACATTTAGATAGGTTAAAAATTTAATAAATAAATAAAATAATTAAGAATTTCAAATGTGCCAGGAGAGCATTAAGCCCAGTGGGGCCCCATCTGAGTGAGGGGCTCTGCATACAGGTAGTGTGCCCATGAAGCCTGCATTGTCTAGAGAGCAGTAGTCTAGAACTTTAGGAACACCAAGATGAGCATTTGGTGAGAATGATTCCTTGGGGATAAAGAAAGAAAACAAGAAAGAAATCAAGGGGATTGTACATTCTATAACAGAAGATGGCTCAGGTTACCATGCTGAGCGTGTGGGGCACACAGTAGACAAGGACTATCTGGATCAGCAAAGAATATGTCATGGTCTTTCCTAGAACCCTGGAGGAGGAATGCAGGAGGACACACAGGCTGGAGACTAGTACCATTAGGTGAATCCCCAGGGGAGTAACTGACCCTGTATACAAGCTGCTAATGTGTGAATTCACGTCAACCAGAAAGAAATGTACTGGGTGAGAAGCAGAATTTCAAACCCTGTTTTCTTCCCTGTGTGGTCAATATTTCTACTCAATGATTTGGGAGGTCGTGTTGACAATGAAATGGAGCTGTGAAGGAGAGGGAATCGATTGAATGACAGAAACAAATCAAAAAAAACCTTGGCCCGTCATTTCAGCCTTCCCCATCTAAGAGGTATATCTTAACATGGAAACAGTCATGTAAGAAGGCACAGAAATGGGATGTGAAAACGTGGATTCATAGTTACACATGTAAAAAAGACCTGGAAGCTTTATTATAACTGCAGCAAGTACGATGTGAGTCAGCAACATGAAGGAGCTAGAATAAAATAGCTAATTTGCTATTGAGCTACGTAAATAGAAGTATAATATCCAGGACAAAGATGGCAATAATGAAATTCAAGTCAGTACTCTTCAGACCACACCTGTGGTATTGTTTTAGTTCTATGCATCACATTTTGAAAGTGATATAAACAAATGAGACTGTGATTATTGGAACTGAGTAGGAAGACGGTAGGGACTCAAAATAATGTAATCTAAAGAGCAGTGGAAAAATGGGACTATTTAGTTTTGCAGAAAGGGAAACTTGATAGGGAAGGAGAAGGGGAGAAATGAAAGGTGTTTCCGAATATTTGAAGAGCTTTCATGCAGAAGAGGAATTAGTTTAACTAATTTAACTGAAGGGTGAAACTAGAGCCGATGGTGACTACTAGGAGGGGATAAACTTAAACTCAATGGCAGAAGAAACTCTGTGAATTCTTAAAGCCTTTAGAAGAAGAAACGAGCTGCTCTGGGAAGTAATGTATTTCTTGTTATGGAGCATGGGTGTGGGATGTTATCAAAAAAGGTTAAGTTGTGAAGTCAGATGGGGGGTTCACATTCAGGCCTTGACACTCACTAGTATAACTTGGTCAACTGCCTAACATCTCCCAGCTTCATTTACTGATGGAGAAGTCTAACTTGACTAGAAGGAGTCAATCTATGATTTAGAGAAAATCTATGTAAAACCGTTGGTATATTCTCAAATGTTGTGCTCATAAGATATTGAATGTGCATTACTGGAATTATACATCATTTGACACATGAGCACAAATACATTTCTGGTTAATGAAGGAGCTTACTTTGACCTATATCTCAAGATATCTATCTGAAAGCCTTTAAAAAGTAGGAACTTGCTTAACACAGTTCTTATCAAACTTTTCCCTTAACTTCTTATATCATGAAAGCTAAGATCATAAGAATGTGCCTACATAAAAATTCTTAGAATTTTCCTATTGAATTGTCAATTTTTATGTGGGGGTTTTATATATGGCATTGTGAATTTTGATAGTCAAAACCAAAAAATTTGAAAAGTAAGTAGAATTTAATATATTGCAAGCCTAGAATAAAATATCAAAATTCTCATCTTGTCCTCTGATCCCCTGTTCTCTGAAGCATCTTTTAAAAGTCAAGGTGTTTTCTGGACTGGGGCAGATGAATCATTAAAGGATTATAGAGATCAACGCTCTCACACTCAGCCAAGTGGGATAAGATAAATTCCATTTTATAGCTGGAAAAACTGAGATTATACCAGCAGTAAAATTTATTGAGTGCCTTCTACATGTCAGGTGATTTACTTTATTTCATGCAGTCCTACAAACAACCCCAATTGAAGCAAGTATTATTATCTTTCGTCATAGGTGAGGCACCGAGGACGGAGAGTCTCCATAAGGACAGACACCATGCCTCTCTTGTTGACTGCACTCTCCCTGGGCCTGGCATAAAGCCTCGCATATTAGGCACACAAGAAATATTTGTTGAATTAATGGATAGATGAATGACACATGAAAACATGGAATCTCAGAAAGAACAAGCACACTGACCGAGGCTGTAGAGCTTTGTAAACAGTGGAGGTCGGCTCAGACTCAGGGGGCTGCGCTGGCCCTCCTTGAAGAGTGGTGACCCCTGATTTCCAGGCGCTGTACCAGGCATGTGGGTGGTACTATGCATTTTCATACTGCAAGACCATCGAATAGCAGGTAATTGACATTGGGTAAACCTGAGATAAATTATTTTTACACATTTTGATCTTCTCTAGGTGTATTATTTTTATTTGCATTTTAGAAAGTTTGTTTCATGTAAGTTGCTTCCACTATTTTTACTATCTCAGATACTATTTTGAGAATAGCCCTTTTTCTCTGATTGTGGAAACAATACCTGGGAGACAGAATGCAATGAGGTAGACTTGGGTTTGAATCCTGACTCAACCGTATATCAGCTGAGTGGTGTTAGGCAAGTTACCTGGTGGAGATAATACTTCCTATATAGGTTCTTTTTTTCCTTTGGTCAGGATTAAATGAGAAAATATGCACAATTTTCTTGTCATAGTGTCATGTACATTATAAGCATTCAACACATATTAAACTGTTAGTGATAAAATACTAACAGTATATACTCACTCTAGAAAAGTTGGAAAACACAAAAATACTTAAAAGAAAAGAAAATACTCATAACTGCATCCTCAAAAATTACTATGGTTGGTAATTTGTTGTGTTTTCTTCTAAAATGTTTTCTTTTCTTCTAGAAGTGTTGTGTACATTTTAAAATAGTGAGATAGCACTGCATATATAATTTTGTGAATTACTCTTTTTGTTTTTACCTCAGCAGGAGACTAATTTGATTAAGACATAAAAGCTGAAAAAAGTCAGGAGTGCCTTCCACACTAGAGCATTTTGATGCTATGTTCAAAGACCCTAAATGGGCACTTCTTTGTGTTTTAAATTACTTTTCTGCTCAAGGAGTGATGAAGTTGAAGTGTTGTTCCCCAGGATGTCTGGAAGACAGTAATTATTCTGCTCTCTAATCGAAGAATAAATGTCCACTTTCACTCTGTGCTTTTTCCAGGCGTATGCTAATCAGGATGCAGGATCTTTGAGCTTTCAGATAATTAGTGATGGACATTTTGCTCTGGTTGTTCACTAACCTTCCTTTTCCTTTTCAGTTACTTCTCATTAGTAATCAGAAGAGAAATTGCGCCAGAGAAGCTGAATATACATTTATACGGCTCAAATGCCATGACTGGTTTGTGAATTACTCAAGAATCTGGGAGTATTTGACTTGGAAACCCAGTGTGTTTATAAAGATGAGAGAGGGATTGCCTTTAACAAGGGATGCACTCAACGCAAGGGGCTGATGGTGAAAATGTCACGTGGTTGCTTTCTTCCCGGCTGTCTGTGTTTTTCAGAGTGACCGGAACAGGATTCAGCTAAGGTCAGGAACTGTGAGGGGTTGACAAACTGCTGCTTTTGGCTCTCACCTCATCTAGGGAAGGCACTGTCTTGTCAAAATGGCTCTTACTCTTCTCAGGAGAGCGAGGAATAGAGATCGAAGGCAGTCATTGAATTCTTAGAGCAAAAATACCATGGACTACAACTAGCCTAGAAAGAAAAATCAGAAGCAGATATAAGTAGGAAGCATTGGCCATGGGTTTTCTGTTTATCCAAGCTGTGCTAAAAGCTATCTTCCTGGCTGGAATAGGTTTTTAAATGATCATCACCACCATCATTATTATCCTTGACATCATCATCATCATCATCACCGTCATCACACAGTATTTAGAGGGCTATTTGACTTGATTTTTCTGACAAGCTGGTAGACGTAGCATGTTGCTACATGAGGGTTGAATTGTGTCCCCCAAAAAGATATGTTCAAATCCACACTCCTGGTATCTGTGAATGTGATCCTATTTGGAAATAGGGTCATTGCAGATGTAATCAAATTAAGATGAGGTCATACTGGATTGGGGGGGAGCTACATCCAATGACTGGTGTCTTTATAAGAAATCCACATGAAGATACAGAGACACACACAAGGGGGAACACCGTGTGAAGACAGAGGCAGAGACTGGAGTGATGAGCTGCAGGCCAAGGAATGTCAAGGATTGTCGGGAGCCACCAGAAGCTAGGAAGAGACGAGAATGGGTCCTTCCCTAGAGCCTTCAGAAGCAGCATGGCTGTGCTGACACCTTAATTTTGGGCAAAAGGCTTCAGAACTGTGAGAAAATAAATTTCTATTGTTTTAAACCACCAAATCTGTAGTTATTTGTTATGGCAGCTCTAGAAAACTACACATAGTGTGTATGGGGTTGATCTCCATCTAAACTAAGAGCCCTTTTCCAGGAGGACTAGAGTACTTTTCTGTTCTCAGGCTGATTCTATACTGCTTCTTATTCTATGCTGCCCACCACAGTAGAACACGGAGAAATAGGGTGCTGTTGCCTCTCAGAGGCACTCATGGGCACACACGTCGTCTTCGGCTGAGTCCTCAGATTCAGACACTGAGATAAGGATTTGTGTGCAAGTAGTTTCTTTGGAGATGATCCAAGGAAGTACTGATAAGGGAATGGAGACGTGGGATAGGGAAGGGAAGGAACCCAATACAGGGCGAGTTGTGATCAGTTCACCTCTGAGGGTAACTGAGCGCTGTCCCATTGGGGGGCTCTGGGGGACTATGCAGAACACGCTCAGCACCCCCTGGAGAGGGAGCTGGAGGAGGAATACCATCTTTTCACCACAGATGCTCCCTTATTTCCTCCAAGAATTCTGTCCTTGTGTATGTCCCTGGAGTGCACAGCTTGCATTTTTAGTGTTTCCTTTTTACCTCTCTGAGATCCACGTCTTCATCTTCGGTTTTGAATTCCAAAATCATAATGGGAAGGACATTTTACGGATAAAAACAAATCGAATCATATGCATTCTATTCTCTCTGTGATAATGCTGGAACCTTCTAGCCTACCACTTTTTATGCATCATTCTAGAGGAAGCCCTCCTCCTAGATTTGCCTTTTCACACACGTCCCTACATAAGAACCCTTAGTCCAGCCCTGTCTACACTGTGGGCTGCGCACAGTACCTGGGATGGTTAAGAGAATAGATCCTCAAAAGGTAGCTTTGAGGTCAAATTTCCACATACTCTGAGTCTGTTTAAAGCAAGGCAGTGTAATTCCTTTGAGGATTTGAATTTGCAAACAACTTTCAGAGTGGGAAAGCTGATTTAGTCGATCTTTTTAAAAATAAAATTTTCAGTCTTATTCTTAGTAGCTGAGTCAGAATGGCTGCTTTAGAAATGTAGTTTTAAGCCTTGGATTTGGTATATAAAGAGAATACATAAAAAGTTAGCAAAAATTATGTAATTCTCTCTTTAACCAAAGAAGTGGTGAACGTATACAGGGATTGCATTTTTTGTATTCACACAGAAAGACTCACCCTACAAGGACATGCCATCCCCCAGTCAGAGAGCCTTTTGGGTATTGCAAATTTTGCAGAAAATTCAAGGCATGTAGGAGAGAAAAGTTTTATATCACTGCGAACAATAGCAAGTGGCAATGGAACACCTGTCAAATGAACCTGGCCTTCATTCCAGCAGCAGAACCAGCAGCAGCATTGAAACTTTCAAGGTGTGATGAATTATTATCCACCATCTGTTTTACAAAATGTGAATTCTTCTTGAACCAAAATTACAGTCCAACAAATGAGCTCTCAGCAAAGCAACAAGTCATCATTCATATGAGGCTGTAGAGAGAACTTGAGCCGGAAATTATTAGCACAGATGATTTGCCAGAAACAGAGTGGAATCTTATTAAAGACCACAGAAAGTGGTCAATTAGATAATGAGACACAAAATAAGCAGCCAGAGATGGGAAAGGGGAAAATAGTGTCTCCAGAGGTTAAGCTGGAAGATGTTTCTTATTCTGTTCTATCCTTTAGGAAACAATTACTAACCATCTCTATAAAATTTTTCACGTGGCGTATGTCCAGGGTTGCTGTGAATGGCGCCTCCAAGTTGTGCCATGTTGTCCCGGGTTTTTCTTTGTTCTGTGATTGTAGTGAGATCATTGTGTAGAGGGCATGTATCTAAAATCCATTTCTTTTTTTTTTTGTGAGGAGATCAGCCCTATGCCAACATCTGCCAATCCTCCTCTTTTTTTGCTGAGGAAGACTGGCCCTGGGCTGACATCCGTGCCCATCTTCCTCCACTTTATATGGGACGCTGCCACAGCATGGCTTCCCAAGCAGTGCGTCAGTGTGCGCCCCGGATCCAAACCAGCGAACCCCCGGCCGCCGCAGCGGAGCACACACACTTATCCGCTTGCGCCACTGGGCTGGCCTCTAAAATCCATTTTTTTATTTGTAGGTGATGTGCAATTGAACTCGAGATGAATAGCATATTTTGGGGTATGTACCATTTTATTTAAATAAATAAATATTTAAATAAATAAATAATATAATTCATAAATATATATTATCTTTTAGGAATTGTACAAAAGTTTTGACTATTGATATTGATTGGGACTACTTTCCTTAGAGTTCCGGAATTAATCTATGGCTATATCTTGTATAAATAATATATACAGAGAGCAACAGCAATGCATTTTATATGAAACTATAACAGATGATTTTCAATGTAAACTGTGGTCCAGAAATTCATTTGCAAATGAAATTTTATTATTAAATCTCATTTGCTGATGTATTTTAAAATTGTAGATTTTTCAAAGTAGCAAAGTTAACTAATTATCTTAAATTTATTATCTAAATTGCTAAATATAATATGCAGTGTATTAGTTTTCCTTCAGCTATTTATTTGGCTGTAAATCTTTCGTGTTTTAAATAAAATTTATATCTTTTCTTTTAAATCTTCCTGAACTCTGCACATCACTGTTCTATTATGAACACAGTTCATAACAAACATAAAAATAAATGGAAAGGAAAGTTGTCTAGGAACTGGACTGTAATATTTCCTCCCTGAAAATTAGGATTAGAATTCTGAAAACCTTTGGGATAGGATAAATTTGAGTTGAGGAACTAAAGAGTATATACTGGAGAATATGGGAATGGATCTCAAGTATTATTCTGAAAGTCCTAGAAATATGTGGCTGTATGAGAGCCTGCGTCTACCTCACGTCTATGTTTACATCTTGTACTTATATCCATATGTACACTATCTATATCTACAGTCGCTCAAAGAATAGACAGCACATCAAATGGACTATAAATTATATTTCACATATCTAAAATTTAAAAAAACCCATGAATTCAACACAGTTAATTCCAATTTCTTTCATCTTCAGATGACTTTCTGAGATGATTTTTGCTGATGTTGCTGATAATTTTGGTGATAAACAAAGAAAAGTGGATTTTCCTGGGGAGAACTGTCCTCCAACACTTCTCCACATTCTTAGGTTTTCTTCATTCTATTCTGAACTTAAAGTTGTGAGATTGTTTCTTGAGAATGTTTACCAGCTCTTGGGTGCATTTGAATGGCACTGCCTGAAGGCCCAAGAATATCTTTTTGTTAAATATAACATTGTGTGTGTGTTTGCTGATCACATTATAATATATAATGTGATTATAGAACTTTTGGGGGAATTAAAAAAAGGTCAAAGAAGAAAATAAGTCATTCATATTCCTATGATCCAGAAATAGCCATTATTAACATTTTGGTACACGTCCTTCCAAATATATAGTTTAAAAATTTCCAGATATTATCATTCTAAAGGCATAAGTGAAGTCGAAGCAACAGTAATTGTAAACTTCACTGGCTGGTGCTCCCTCCAGCCAACGTAAGAGCCCCAGCCATCTTCAATACTGCACCGTGTTATTTTGGGCATGGCCAGGAGTGACTCCTAGGGCTTCTCAACCAAGCATGTCTTCCACACTCCAAGGTCACCTGCAAAACCACTCGGATGACAGTTCTTCAGCTGCCTTGATGTCTTTATCTTCCTTGACAAACTGCCAAGTGAATTGTTTTCAGTTCTTCCCTAAATTGCAAAACCTTAAGCTACCAAAATGGACCAAATGCCTCAAGTTCCTCCCTGTGGCGGAGGCGCACTGTGTCCCATGCCTCACCTGCTGTGTTACTATCCCAGGCCCCCAAGCAGAGGTGCTTGGCCCTCATGCCCAATACAGTGTTTCGCAAAAGCTTCTGTCTGTATCAGCATCTGCTCATTTCTTAGGACTCAAACACAAATGTCTGGGGCCTGGGGAACAACACTACACTGGTTTCTGCAACCTGTGTTTCTGCCCCTCTCTGTCTAGCAGGATGTATGCTACATAATAACGTAGCAACGGATGTCTCTACATAATAATGTATGCAACAGATGTCTCACTGGCCCCACCAATGCAATCAGATCTGCCACTATAACCCAGGCAGGTGCAAGCTGAGATCCCCGTGGTATGTTTGTTGTAGCTAGGACTTTTTGTTTGCAGTGGAAGGAAACATCACTCAAATGAGCTTAAGCAAAAAAAAAAAAAAAAAGAGGTTATCCTGGTTTCCTCTTTCCAATTCTCAGTTGGTTCTCTTCAAGTAGCAGACATGATGACCATGAGTAGCCTACAATTCCCGCCCTAGAAGGATTGGTTTCCAAAAAGATACTACACAGGCAATACCCAGATATCTACTATAATATTTATATTTTGTTATCCTCATAGGACGTAAACTCCCTGCAGGCAAGGTTTTTGTCAGTTTTATTCATTATTGTAGCCTTAGTGTCATGCTATATATTTTAAAAATTATTTTTCACTTAACGCTATATTACAACTATTTCCCTTTGTGATTAAATATTTTTCTATAACGTGATTTTAATGGCTGTACAGCATTCTATTATTTAGATATGCCATAAGTTATTTGACCAATACTGAATGTTGACATTTATTTTATTTGAATCTGGAGTCTTCTAAGAGCAAAGCAGTCATCCTGAGAATTGTTACATCACCTACCCTGTTCCTTCAGGGTTTCCTTCCCAGCCCCATGGAGAAACAGGTGAGGCAGAGTTGACATACTAACATTCAGTTTATTGTCTAGAAAAACTCCTTGTGTTTCTCTTCTGTTCATACAATAGCTCTGACACCAGATGTATGGTTTTTTCCCCACACCAACCGAGTCTCTGACACTAGCTGGGTGTCCTGCAATTCAATTCAATGCTGGTACTATAGTTAGTGCAGTTAGGGTTGTACAAGTTAGGGCTCAGTCCCACAAGACTATCCCCACTTCAGATGCCAGTCGCAAGTAGTAGGTCCCCAGGTTACCTATAACTTCTGTCCCCCTTGGTCACAAGCCAGAGGTTCCCACGACCTTCTCTTTAGATTTGGTCATTTGCTAGAACAGCTCACAGAGCTCAGGGAAACACTTACATTTACTGGTTTATTATATAAAAAAGGATACAGATGAATAGCCAGATGAGAGATACATAAGGCAAGGTCTAGAAGGCTTCCAAGCGCAGGAGTCTCTGTCCCTGTGGAGTTGGGATGTGCCACTCTCTCAGCATGTGGATGTGTTCACCAACCTAGAAGCTCCCCAAATCCTGTACCACTGGGATTTTTATGGAGGCTTCATCAAGTAGGCATGATCGATTATTAACTCCATTTCCAGCCCCTCTCTGGAGAATAGAAAGATGGGGCTGAAAGTTCCAAGCTTCTAATCACGGCTTGCTCTTCATGGTAACCAACCTCCATCCAGGAGCCCAGGAAGAGTCACCACTAGGACAGAAGATGTTCCTATCACCAAGGAAATTCCAAGGGATTTAGGAGCTTGCTGTCAGATGCTCCTTTCAAGCAGGAAATTATAAAGGTCTTTGGAGCTCTGTGTCAGGAAGTGGGGGCAGAGCCCAATATGTATATTTTCTGTTATTTCACATTTATTCACACTGATTTTGACCTATTTAGAAAAGAAAGGTCGACACTACCTACGAAGTTCAGAATATACTGGCCCTACCCAATCCTGTTTATTTGCACACCTAGACTATCTCCCTATGATTCTAGACTTGGGTGTGGAGCATAAGCCTTCCCAAATCACGCCCCGGTCTTTTGCCAAAGTGGCGTTTGAGGCTCTGCCCTGATTCCTAATTAGTTCATTTGCATTTGTATCTTCTAATTTTAATATATTAGCATGAGAAGGGGGGCCATTGTCTAGTTTCACTGGACTCTTCATTTGATCAGCTTCCTTTCAGCCCAAGAGCACAAGACGACAAGTGCTTTGCAGTCTCCTCCTCTTTATTGCTTTGCTTCCCCCTAAAATCTTGCCAACTGTGCAAAACCATTGTATTTTTATTAACTAACCCTGGTATCAATCCTTTAACATTATAGATTTCTCTTCTGATCAATGCTACCCAGCCAAACGAAAACATGAATATTCACTGAGTGACTCACTTTGAAAGTCTTTTTGTACCTCCTTATAATATCATGCCACATCACTGAAACCTCACCCAAAGGCCCTGCTCTGGTTTATGTAGTTGATGTGCTAGATCCCTCTGTGTCTCCATTCCTAAGATGTAAAACGAGAATGACAATAATGCTTGTCTCATAGGGCTGCTATCAGCTTAAATGAGTTTACAATATTGCCTGACACATACAAAGTACCCAATAAATATCCCTTAAATAACCATTACTGTGGTTATTGTTACACTGCCCCTCTCTATTGAGTGAGTTTCATATTTTAGTACGAAGACACTGGGCTTAATAAATGGGAGAGGTGAGCACTCTGAAAATAGAATCTATATGATATCAAAGATGAATTACTGCCTTTCGTAATAACAATTAACCTATATGGAAAATTTGATTTGCTTCCATGCGTTCTGCACAATACTGGTTCTTGTTTTCACGAAGTTGAGGTCTCCTGTATCCTGACTGTTCTGTAGGTATTTGTGTACCTCTGTGGGGGCCAGCTTGCTCTCAGTCACAGTTGGTGTTCAGTTTTTCTAGTGGTGGGAGGGACATTTTAAAAACCTTTCTGAGAGTCCTTGTTGGGAAGGGATTCCCCATTGTGTGTCATCATGAGGTTTCCTGTTGTTAAAAGATAAACTGAGGGGGCCGGCCCGGTGGCGCAAGCGGTTAAGTGCGCGCGCTCCGCTGCGGCGGCCCGGGGTTCGCTGGTTCGGATCCCGGGCGTGCACCGACGCACTGCTTGGCAAGCCATGCTGTGGCGGCGTCCCATATAAAGTGGAGGAAGATGGGCACAGATGTTAGCCCAGGGCCGTCTTCCTCAGCAAAAAAAGAGGACGATTGGCGGATGTTAGCACAGGGCTGATCTCCTCACAAAAAAAAAAAAAAAAAAAAAAAAAAAGATAAACTGAGGCATGTAAAACATTTTAGGAGTTTATTTGAACAAAAAATGATTTGAATCAGGCAGCATCGAATCTAGCAGATAGCAGATAGAAAGGAGCTCCGAGGAGCTATACACAATGAAAGGCTTTTATATGCAGAAGGGAGCGGGAACAAGGAAGTTATTTTATGCAAAAAAATGGATTGATTATTGCAAGGTTACTTTCCTTTAGGGGACAAGAGGGGTCTGTCAGGCGGGTTACCTACCTAGTGCTTGTCAGGCTATTCCTGATTGACCACTTTAAGATTCCGTTTCTGGGAGAGCCGAAACTGTAATTAAGTCTTGGTTTGCTGAGTGGGTCTTAGCATAAGCAACTCCATTTTGGGTCTGTTGTCTTGTTTTTTAACACTGTGTAATACCATTAAACCCGAGAACTGGAATGATGAGCCCGACTTCTTTATGTTCACTTCATGTGCAATATCCTTTGGCCTTCTAAAGCACTGAATAATAATGTGTTTTCACCAGATTAGGAGGGTGTCCCCAACTGTGTAGTTGACAGGAGGCAGAAGAACAAGCCTGGAAGTCAATGATTTGGAGTTGCATCCCACCTCATGAGGAAGTCACAAAACAAAATAATGGTCACTTGGAAGGATGGCTCCAGTGTAGACACAGTTGTGGAAAGGATACAGAGACAATTCCACGTGTCCTCAGTGAAGGGATCCTGAAGGTCCTCTTCTCTCTGGGGTGGGCTTCTCAAGGACAGGGGCCCTCTCTTAAGCACCTTCTATCTCTGGTGCCTATCTAGCCGTAATCAGATGCCTCCTGTTGACCTGGGTCTGTGGCGGCGACTTACCTGATCCCTTTGAATTCCCATCCCAGCCAGAGAAGCAGGCAACAGTGGACTCATTGAAGAGCCAGAGGGAGAGAAGTTCTGTGTGGTTAGATAGAGAGCAGCAGAATGAGAAGCCAGATTCAGGTCTGTGAACCCAAGGCCTTGACAGGTATGCGATGGAGGGTTAGGAGCATGGGGTCAGGAGCTGGGCTGCCTGAGCTCAGATCCACAATCACTAGCTGTGTGATCTCAGGCCAGTCATTTAACCTCTCTGCTTGTCCATTCCTCAGATATAAAATGGGGACAGTAATGCTTACATCATAAGGCTGTTATCAGCTTAAATAAATTTACAGTATTGCCTGGCATATACTAAGTGTTCAATAAATAGCTAAAATAACTATTATTATTACTACTACACTGCCCTTCTTTAAGAATGGGTTTTATATTTTAGTCTGCAGACACTGGACTCAATAAATGGGAGTGAGCTAGAACTCGGAAAACAGAATCTGAAAGCAGGATACAAAGGATAAATTACTGCTTGGCCTCTCTTAATATCTCTTAGCATCTTTCCTTCCAATCTGTTTGGATCCCTCTCTGGCTCAGTTTGAGTCATTCCCTAGAAAGAGACAGAATGTACTAAAATTCTACCTGGGTAACAATTTCAACACTAAGTAGTGTGTCTGTCCATAGGAGGTCGTAAAAATTCATGGAAAATCTCATCTTAAGCGTGTAACTGATGCAACAAAGGAAAAGCACACCAGAGACACACATTTGCTAACTTATTCTGGCTTTCTGTTTCCCAAGATAAATATATAATTCTGAATATTTTAATCCATTAAGATTTTCATTTTATAAAATGCTTAATAAATTATGTACTTTCTTTACAGAGAAGCTCATGGAATCCAATACATCTAATTTAATTTTTTCTTGCAAGAATGGTTGGATAAGTATTAAAATGAAATTGTGCTTTGTTTTTAAGCAAGGGAGGAATTTATACTTATTGCATTTCTTGCTTGACCCAATTAATTTTGTCCTTCTGGTTCACTACTCAGTGGTAAATCTAGAGACACATGGTGTTGATCATATTTTTTAGGGTTTACAACTGTTCTGTGGGTATGGTTGGGTATTAGGAGAATGGAGGGGCGGTGGGAAAGGTTGCTATGTCTTGCATATTTAGTTTCTTTCATCAGAAAAGCATTTTTAGAAGTGCACAGATGTTTTGTACTTTTCAAAGATATGGAAGGTAAAATCCAGAAAAAGTATGTTGGAAAAAGAATCATAACCAGCTGTTGCTTTTTAAAATGAATTTTAGAAATTTTCCTGTGGATCCTGAGAATTATCATCTTGTGGATGATCTTTGCTTTTTCACTCAGTAAACTTGAAACTCTTTTAGTTTTAACTGTATATTTACTTTCCATTTTTCATGTAAATGGTATAGTCCATATATATTTACTATAACTGGCGCATATTTACAGTGTACAATTCAATAAATTTTGACATATGTATATACCCATGAATACATCACCACAATCAAGATAATGAATATATATATCACCACCCCCCATGTAATTTGCTCATGCCCCTTTGTAAAGTCTTCCTGCTAATCTTCTCTGACTCCCCACTCTGCTCCAGGCAACAAGTGGTCTGCTTTTGCTACTATATATTAGTTTGCATTTTGTAAAGTTTTATATAAATATAGTCATACGGTATATACTCTTTTTCATCTGGCTTCTTTCCTTAGCATAACTATTTTGAGATTCATCCATGTTATTCCTTGTACCAGTAGTTCATTCCTTGTCATAGCTGAATGGTTTTACATTGTATAGATATTACTACAATTTATTTATCCATTCACCTATGGATGAACATTTGAGTTGTTTCTGATTTTTGGCTGTTACAAATAAAGCTTCTATGAACATTTGGGTACAAGTCTTTGCAGGGACGTATGCTTTCTTTTATCTTGGATAAATACCTAGATGTGTTTGGCTAGATCAAATGGTAGGTAAACATTTGACATTTTAGGAAACTGCCAGTTTTCCAAAGTGGTTGTGCCATTTTACATTCTCACCAGTAGGGTATGAAGTTCCAGTTGCTCCACATCCCTACCAACTCTTGATATGGTCAGTCTTTTAAATTTTAGCCTTTCAAATAGGTGTGTAGTAGTATCTCATTGTGGTTTTAATTTCCGTTTCCCTAATGATTAGTGATACTGAGTATCTTCTTTTGCTTTATTTTTGTTTTTTAAAAATTAGACTTTTTATTTTAGAACAATTTTAGATTTACAGAAAAATTGTGAAGACAGTACAGAGAGTTTCCTCCATCATAAATATCTTACATTAGTATGGTACACTTATTAAAATTAATGAACCAATATTGATACATTACTATTCAATTTCCTTACTTTTAACCTAATGTCCTTTTTGGTTCTAGGAGCCCGTCCAGAATACCGCATTACATTTAGTCTCCTTAGGCTGCTCTTGCCTGTGTTAGTTTTTCAGATTTTCCTTATTTCAATAACCTTGATAGTTTTGAGACATACTGGTAAAGTATTTTGTACAATGTCCCTCAACTGGAGTTTGCCTGATGGTTTTCTCATGATTAGATTAATGTTATGTGATTTCATCAGGAAGACCACTGAAGACCATTTTTATTACATCAAATCAAAAGTACATACTAGCAACATGACTTATCACTGTTGATATTAACCTTGATCATCTGGCTGAGGTAGTGTTTTCCAGAGTTCTCCACTGTGAAGTTATTCTTTCCCTGCTTTCCATATACTGTGGAAAGGAGGGAAGGGAGGAAATCACTATGCTCAGCCTACACTTAAGGGGTCGGTGTTGGTTCCACCTCGCTGACTGTGGATTATCTGCACAAATTATTTGGAATTCTTCTGTTGGGGAAAGTTGTCTGTTCTTCCTAACTTATTTATTCAATCACTTACTTATATCAGTATAGATTAATGAGTACTCACGGGTATTTATTTTGTGCTTTGAGTTATAACCCAATATTACTTTATTAACTTTGTTGCTCGAGCTGCTCCAGCTTTGAGTTCCACTGGGAGCTCTTCAGTTTTCTCCTGGATCCCTTTGACACAGCCTCACCATTGTTTTTGGGGTTTCTTTAAAGCACCTGCTTACTTTCTGATATTACAAGGTGCTCCAGGCTCATCTTGTGTATTTCCTGCCCCAGTCCTAGAATCAACCATTTTTCCCAGGAACCCTGGTTCCATTTATTGGAGGATGGTATTTAAAACCAAGATCTGGGCACTGGGTGTGCTCCTTGGTACTGAGCTCTCTCAGCTGAAAGAATAAGAAGATACATGTGTGTATTCTAACCTATGTATATACATTTATCTAAAAATACTTCTATATGTAACCAACTGTATCTATATGATACAGTTGATCTAATGAGTTCATACTGATGTTTTCAACTCTTAATTCATTACCACATGGATTATTCTAGCTCTCTCCTCTTGCTTCTCTGTAATGTGCCACTCTCACCACCTGCCATCCATTCATTTAATTGTTCATTTCTGGTATACATGTACAGTGCTTTCAGAATTGTTAACCCATACTCCAATGGGAAGAAACTTTTATCAACTAGAGTACAGTGCTTACGGACAGTTCCTGCTGCCTTTCGTCTTACAGACTCCATTCATTTCCCAAGTTACTTAGGTCAGCAGCTTGTTCCTATATCAGTGAGGTTGTTCCATACATTTGTAACACACTTAGATTCTTTTGTCACATCCTGCATTCTCTGCTGGGATCCTACAACCTCCTAAATTGATTTTTTTTAAAAAATTTACATACATTGAAGTTTGCCCTTTGTGCTCTAAGGTTCTACGGGGTTTGTCAAATGCTTAATGTCGTGCATTCACCATTACATATCATACAGAATAATTCTACCACTCTAACAAATCATCCCTGTATTTACCTATTCAATAAACCCCTCCCCCCGCCCTGAGTCCTTGCAACCGCTGATCTGTTTACTGTTTCTATAATTTTGCCTTCTCCAGGCTGTCATATAATTGGAATCATGCAATATGTAGCTTTTTCAGATTGACTTTTTTCACTTAGCAATATGCATTCAAGATTCATCCATGTCTTTTTGTGGCTTGATAGCTCTTTTCTTTTCTTCTGAATAACATTCCATTTTATGCATATACCGCAGTTTATATATCTGTTCTAATGGAAGGCATCTTGGCTGCTTCCAGTTTTTGTTGATTATTAATAAAGCTACCATTAACATTCACATGTAGTTTTTGCATGGACATAAGCTTTCAAATCATTTGGGAAAATACCTAGAAGTGCGATTGCTGGATTGTATGGTAAAACTAGTTTTGTAAGAAACTGCCAAACTGTCTTCCAAAGTGGCTGCACCATTTTGCATTCCCATCAACAATGGATGAAAGACCCTGTGACTCCACATCATCACCAGTCCTTGGTATTGTCAGTTTTGGGTTTTAGTCACTCTAACAGGTGTTTAGTGGTATCACATTGTTGTTTTAATTGAAATTCCCTAATGACAAATGATGTTGGGAGTCTTTTCATAAGCTTATTTGCCATCCATATATCTTCTTGGGGGAGATATTTGTTCAGATCTCTGCCCATCTTTTCAGTGAAGTGTTTCTTTCTTTGTTGTTGACTTTTAAGAGTTTTTTGTACATTTTAGATACAAGTCCTTAATCAAATATGTGTTTTGCAGATATTTTCTGTCTATTTGTGGCTTGTCTTTTCTTCCTTAAAAGTGTGTTTCCCAGTGGAACAGGCTTTTAATTTTAATCAAGGCCAGTTTATCAACTTTTTCTTTGTAAGCAAGCTGTTGAGGTTGTGTTTAAAAACTCATCGCTGAACCTAACATAGTGCAGAGTTTCTCCCATGTTTTTTTTGAAGAAGTTTCATAGTTATGCAGTTTACATTTAGGTTTATTATATATTTTGAGTTAATTTTTGTGTAAGATCTGTGTCTAGGTTTATTTATTTATTTTTTGCAAGGGGACATCCAATTCTTCTGGCCTCATTTATTGAAAAGACTGTTCGTTTTCTATTGAATTGTTTTTGCTCCTTTGTCAAAGTTCAGTTGACTATATTTGAGTGGGTCTAGTCTGGTTCTTTATTCTGTTCTGTTTTCCTGTGTATCCTTGTGCCAAGACCATGCTATTTTGATTACTGTAGGCTCATAATAAGTCTTGAAATGGAGTAATGTTAGTCCTCCAACGTTGTTTTCCCTTGTCGTCGTCATTGTCATCTTGTTCTTCAGTCTTGTGTTGGTTGTTCTAGGTCTTTTGCATATCCATATAACTTTAGAATCGTTTTGTTGAGATCTACAAAATAGCTTGCTGGTGTTTTAATTGGGATTGCGTTAAATCTTTAGATCAAGTTGGGAAGAATTGATATCTTAATTAACAACGTTGAGTCTTCAGATCCATGAACATGGAATATTGCTCCATTTATTTAGATCTTTTATTTTTTTATCACTGTTTTGTAGTTTTCTGTATACAGGTCCTGCACATATTTTGTTAGATTTAAAACTAAGTATTTCATTTGGGAGGATGCTATTGTAAATTGTACTTTCTTATTAATTTAAAATTCCAATCATTTATTGCTGGCATATATATAGGAAAGCGATTGACTTTAGTGATTGACCTTGTATCCTGTGGTTTTTCTATACTTGCTTATTAGTTCCAGAAATTTTTTTGGTCATTCTTTGAGATTTTCTAAATAGATAATCTTATTATCTGTGAATAGAGACAGTTTTATTTCTTTCTTTCCAATCTGTATACCTTTTAGTTCCTTTTCTTGTTTTATTCCACTAGCTAGTACTTATAGTACAACATTGAATTGGAGTGATGAGAGAGAAATCCTTGCCTTGTTTCCAGTCTTGGGTGGCAAGTTACCAGTATTTAATTCACCATTAAATATTATGTTAACTTATGCTTTTTGTAGATGTTATCAAGTTGAGGAAGTTCCCCTTTATTCCTAGTTTGCGAATGTTTTATTTATCATGAATGGGTGTTGGATTTTGTCAAATGCATTTTCTGTATCAAATGCTTTTTCTGAAGCCTGTTGATTTGGCAGATTATATTGATTGATTTCCAAGTGTTGAACCAGCCTTGCCTTCTTGGAATAAATACCACTTGGTCATGGTGTATAATCCTTTTTATACATTGTCAGATTCAATTTGTTAATATTTTGTTGAGGAGTTTTGCATCTATATTCATGAGAGATATTGGTCTGTAGTTTTTGTTTCTTGTGACACTTTATCTACTTTTAGTATTAAAGTAATGCTGGCCTCATAGAATGATTTAAGAAATAGTCCCTCTGCTTCTATTTTCTTTAGGAGATCAGTATCATATCTGATGCTTGCTTTATCTCCTCAGACTATTTTTTCTTGCCTTTTTGTGTGCCTTGGAATTTTTTGTTGGAAGCTGTACATGTTGTATTGGAGAATAGGAACTGAGGGAAATAGGCCTTCACTGTGAGGATTTATGTTACTATGGAGTTGGGCTCTATTTGCTGTTGCTAAATGTGCCAGACACTTTAAATTCCTCTGGTGTCTTTGTTTTTGTCTCCCCTCTGACTTTGGGTTTTCCTAAGTACTTTTCCTCAGAAAGAATCTGTGTCTCGAAGTTCTTTCAGCTGTCATCCTCTGTTATCATTCTGAAGTCTCACTGGTGTGGTGATGTTTAGTGGGCCTGTGTCTGTGACCTCAGATCTACACAAGCGGTTTTTTTAAACAGCTTCTCCCCTTTCCTCCGCCTCCTTTAGGTGAGACGAGAAGGCCAGTCAGGACTGGGGGCCCAGAGCTCTGAAACAAGCTTGGTAAAGTCTTTTCTTCTGAAGAGTAGGCCTTTGTTACACAGAAGGATCTGGCATATTTCACAAGGTTTGTTCTTTTCTTCTCCCTTCCAGGGACACAAGGGGATCTTTCCAGTTCTTCAAAACTACCGTTTAAGCGTTCGTACAAATTTATGGCTCCGGGGGCTTCCACCGTAGATAGGCAGATGTGTGCTGTGACTCTCAGGATTTGCCTCTTTCTTCAGATTTGGGAGCGGTGGTTTGCCCTGCAAACTCAGTTCTTTCATGGGTCCAAGAAAGATCATTGGTTTTCAGTTTGTTCAGCCTTCGCTTGTTGTAAGGACGGGATGAATAATTCCAAGATCTTTACATGTCATAGCTGAAACTGTAAGTCCATTTTTAATGACATTTATTTTATTCTATTAACCTCTAATCTATTGCTTCTTAATGGACATGGCATATCTCTACCATGTTTTATCCATTCTTTCTCTCCTCACTTTTAGCTCCCCACCACGCCAACTACACATACTGTACTTGTCCCCTGCAGACCTGTGTGAGAAATTTTTTTCTTTGTTTTCAATATCTAGTAGTTTTATAGCTTTTTCTTAACTAAATCTTTGATTCATTTTGAATTTATTTTGGTGGAAGGAGTGAGATAAGCATCCATACTTGCTTTTGCCAAAATGCCAGGCCATTTTTTGGATAAATCTATCTTTTCTCCACTAATATAAAATACTTTTCTTTTTTATATACTAAATTAAAAAATTTATTTGATCTATTTCTGAACTCTCAAATTCGTTCCATTGATCTGTCGGTTTACTCCTGTGCCAGTACCAATTTTTTCATATTTTCAAAGCTTGGCAAGTTACTAAGAAAAATGGTATTTTAAAAATAGTAATGCATTAATTGTATAGATTATTTTAAGAATAATTGATGTCTTTATAACACTCATTTTACCTCTCTAAGAACAGATGTCTTTTTATTATTCATCTTGCATTGTACCTCCTACTAGAATTTTAAAAAGTTTTTTTCACATAGATCCAACACCCTTCTTATATTTATTTTAGCTATTTTAGCTTTTTATTATATTTTCTTAGCAGTTAATATTTGTATATAGAGGAAAGCAATTGATTTTGGGAAGTTAATTTTGTAACCAGGGATTTTATTGAATTATCTCATTGTGTCTAATAGTTTTTTAGTTGTCTCTCTTGAGTTTATGGTTATATAACCATATCATTTTTCAAATAATGGTAATCATGCCTTTTCCTTTCTATTTTTTGCCTCATTTATTTCTCTTGCCTAATGACAATGGCCAATCTTTTTTAGAACAGTATTAGCTAATAGAACACACTTTATTGTAATAGACTATTTTTTTTTACCATAATTACCTCACAGTCTTGTTAAACTGTAAAGTTTTTAGACCTTTATTCCTAATGCCTAACATCATATAGGCATAAAATAGATACTCAATAGATGTTGAATGATTAAGGCAGACTAACGTGGACTAAGCTGAGCTGAGGTTGGTAGACAGATTCCCCCACCTAGATATATTTAGCCCATGTGAGGTGAGTATCCTTGAACATCATAGGGAGTAAAAATGCCTCTTCATCAGACCCATGGAAGTCTGTGAGTGCCATGGCTAGAATCTATGATTCTTGACCACGATTGGGCCCTCAAAGAGCTATATCCTTCGGGCCTGTGTCAGGTCAGTTGGAGTGAGGGAACACTCCTGCCCAAGGCTCATCTTTTAGGCACAACTACCCTGGAAGACAGAACTTTAAAATTGTGAAGAAAGTGTATAGGGAGAGAAGTAGCAGAAGAGAAGTCTAAGTGCTTTGTAGATTCTACACAGCTGTCCTGCAGTACCAGTCTCATGGCATCCTCGCAGAAGCAGCAGGAACCTTCCCTGTTCCTGGATGGGACTCTAGCAACGGTCTTGTGTTGGGGGTAGGAAGATGGAGGCAGCAGCTTGGCTTTCCTGTGCATGATAAGCATCAAGACTCTGAAGAACGTGGAGAGGCAGACGTATATCCAAGCAGCTCTGAGAGCACTCTCAGTGGGGCCAGACTGGAGTATGATCAGGATGACAGAGCATCAGCAATAGAAGCATGAAAAAGACAGCTCGTGGTTGAAATGGGACCAGAGTGTGAACAAGTGCAGTAAATAAACCAAAGACACCTGTATTCTTGGCTTGTGAGCAGGAGCCAAAGTAGTCACAGTTTAATGGACTCTCAAATAAGTGGGCAGACTTGAGACCCAAGGGTCTGGCTTGTGGCCTGATGGACAAGGGTCTCTGGCTCAGTACTAACTCCCATAACCCTAATATGGCAGCCCAAGAATCGTGCTCTCCTTTTCAATTCTATTCCAGTAAGTCTTTTATCATACATCTCTATTTCAGAGAAGATTGCTTCTAACTTTTCCATTAGAAAAATGAATATTATGATGGATTTCATTTTTCCATTGAAGTTAATTGGCCATGGGCAATAATACTAAGCACTGCATCTAGTCGAAAGAAAAGCAGAGGGATGTTGTTCACAAATGGCTATGGGGAAGCAGAGATCACAGCTCATTTGAGGCTTCTGATTAGCTGTGCTACTTGAGGCAGACGGGGTACTTCTCAGTGCCCAGCAACTTATTCCCAAATGAGGTTTGTGTATTTGTTCTTTCACTTGTTAATCCACTCATTCATTCATGAAACCATTTTTGAATGTATATCATATGGTAGGTATATTATATGCACAGCACTGGTGAATCAGAAATAAATAGACCATCTTCCAGCCTCGTATGGATAATGTGTCACTTTCCTTTCTTGATACAGTACATAAAAATAATTTTGGTCATGAACATGTATGGAAATCTTAAGGAGGCAATCAATGATTCCTCTCCCCAGGAAAAGGTACACGAGCCCGTAGTTTTCCGTACAGTTTAAGGGGATGCACAGCCACCTGATGCCTTCTGTGGAGCCTGTCAAGCTGAGATGTCTCACCAGAAATGCAACAGGCCTCAGGATTGACAGCAGAAGGCTGTGAACTTCATGCATCAGAGTAGTGAATGCCACGTTCTCTGACCAAGCCCTTCTTTGACAGCTCATTCAATTTTATAACCTATCTGTCCTTCTTTCTCTTTAATTTGAACTCTTAAATTGTTCATACTTTATGGTAGTATAACATTACTGGTGAGGATGAAAAATGAGCGTTTTGTGATATTGCCATTTGGTGGTATGTGTTTTCACAGCAGCATTCCTCACCCAGAGAGCTGGGAGAGATTTTGGTTGGATGGATCCATGGTCTTGCCTACGATCCTTGGCTTGTTAATATCAGGGTCAGAACACAGAATTCTTGATTCCCAGGTCTGTGTCTTTACTACTGGTTTAGTTCTCATTCCAGACCCTGACTCCATCTCCAGATCTATCATCTGGCCTGAAAACTCCATGTAAGGTCTAATAGACTCTTTTTCTCAAAGGAGTTAAAAATTTGTTTGCCAGAGTTGCTAGAAACAGATATGGGGTTAGTGAAGTGTTTTCCTGATTAAAATGAATATGTTAAATACACTGCGTCCCCAAACATACACACACAATTTTAAAGGCAAAAAAAAAAAAAAGGTATTTCAAAGAAGCATTTTATCCTACTTAAGAGATAAAACAAAACTTTTTTGTGCTCCCCAGATGAATACAATCTTTTTTTTTTTTTTTTTTTTGTAAAAGACAATTTTCTGGACAGAGCTTTCCTTTCTATGAGGTAGGACACTAGTGTTGCCCAAATAGAACAAAAAAAAAGCAGAAGTTAGGAAATGAAATACTCGCAGACTCACAACCTCAGGGGCCAAATGGCACCGCAATGCTTTATTACATTTTTTAACTCTCAAAAGACCCAAGAGACTGCTTTTATTGCATATTGTATGGAGCCATCTGTCTTTTTAGTATATGTTCAAAACTTTAAATAAAATTTTTTGTCTGTGTCAAAGGACCCAAATTTCACCCACTGTAGTGCTAGTAGGAAAGTCACAGGGTTCTCAGTGGAGGAAGGGTCCTGGCTCCGCCCTGCAGCCTGTGTGTATGCTGTTACGGCACCTGCCCAAGGTCAGCCTTTCTCTTACATGTGTTTCCCTCCCTCAGCTAAGAATAATCAATGCCATAAATCACCTCGGATGACACCTTCTTTTAGGGGATTTCCTTTGGATTTGCTGTTATGGTGTCATTTAAAATTCATTATATTTCAATCGAGACTGTGTAAAGAGTAAGGCTTCCTTCAAATCCATATTCTGCTGCCTGGGAGTGAGAGTGAGGGGCAAGATATGAAGGAACTGTGCTTTGCCTGGGGTAAAGCACTATGGTGGCTACATAAGAGAAGTGGTTTGAGCCTCAAGAAAGCCAAAATATAACTACCAAGCCAGATGTGTACAATGCACGTCCAAGGATGTTAGAGTACAAGGTACCGAGGACTTGAGAGAGGAGAAGCAGTCAGTACAGTCACTCATTGTCTACCAATGCTCCTGCTCCTACAGCTGCTACTGCTTTTCAAATTAGAGTCATCGAAAGTATCTGTCATAATTCGTATCCATCATAATGGAAGTGCTCCTGAGGCCGTTTTTACATTGATCATGAAAGATGCCTCAGTTTCCATAAGAGTATAGAACACAAGAGTAGAGGAACCCCTAATTTTAGGTAAAGCTGCCAGCAGCATTTTTCCAAGTTTTCTGGAGCATGATGACAGCATCTCTTGGGAGGATTGTTGATATTCAGGGTTAGGAGTAAGTATACTTGTTTCTCAGAAGTTGACCTAGAGAATTAGATTTGGAATAGAGAATAATCTAGGCACTGCTGGTGTCTTTAGATGAGGGCATTGGTGGTAGAGGGGAGGTAGGGAGAGGAGCTGGGAATGATCAGCGGTTTTCAAATTTGTGTGCATAAGAATCACTAGGTGTGCTTGTTAAGAATGTAGATTTCTAGAAGCTAGCCCCTGGTGATTTTGGTTGAGAAGATAGAGAGTGGGGACCAGGAAACTGCATTGTCAAGAAGTTCCCATCTGATTCTGATCAGCTGATCCATGTTCCACACTGTGAAATGCTGGAGATCCCATATTAACTTTGACTTGTATGCTAATACTTCTAGATTACACTCTGAATAATAATAACATAAAATACACTCATTCTGTATCCCTGGGTAGTGTCCTTTTCAAATCACAATACATCAACACGTTTAGCTTAAAAGTAAACGAAACAAAATATGAAATATATTTAAAAATTCAAATAGCATAACTGCACCATGCCAACTTACATTACAATAAACATTTTGGTGTGATGTGCAAATACAGAAAAAATGTTTTACTAAAATTTAATAGTATACAAACTATTCCCCCCGCCTCATAAAAATGATCAATTCCCAAAACAAAGCTCATTAGTATCCAAATGTTCATGATTCTCAGGTTATTTATGGGCTACAACCAATAGTCTCTTACTTTATATCAACTCGTCAACTACATTAGTCTATATTACAAACCAACCTCAAAATCAACATACTTTCAATAAAACATGAGAGCATAATGCTTTTGATCAGTAATAGGATGACAGAACTTGAATACAGTTTTAACACAGAAGTCACATAATGTATTGACAAACAAACTACTAGATTAATGGTACATTGTCTATCATTATTACCCCAGAGATAGCAAATACCTTCCCGTCTACACTTAGGACACCATTCATTGATCACCCTACTCTCTCCAGGTACATCACGTGCTGCCTCAGAATCCTTTTCAACAGAGGTAGTCACTACAAATCTTCCAGAGTTGGCTTGAGAAGGAAATTGTATTTGCCATACCTGCCCCACATCAACCAAAAAGCACCCCTCCCTGTCACGTACACACACTCTCTTTCCCTCCTCCAGCCCCCCAATCTTTCAGAAACAAGTGGTCCATATAACTCATAATGCGGTGAACTCTTGGTATAAGATCTTATTTTGCCATGAATTAAATCAGGAGCAAGTTTTCCTTGCTCTTAAAAGGAAGCATGGGATTCCATGTCTTTTCTTGCTTTTCTAGAGATTCTCCCATTAGTGACACATTTGTTCATAAATGTGCAAAAGATAGTTTATATCTATCTGTTGTTAAGAAGACAGTGATTCCAACCCATATATTCAAATTCATCAAAGTACCAAGGAATCAAGAAGCCTACCTTTCTCTTTGAGGTTCCCATTTAGAATAAACCAACCAACAAAAAGCCCTAAATTATTTTAGGAAAGCATCACGTGTCTCAATTTAACCATTTTTAATGCTTAGCCAATATCTTAGTCTGTTCGGGCTGCTATAACAAAAAATACCACAGACTGGGTAGCTTAAACAAAAGAAATTTATTTCTCACAGTTCTGGGGACCGAGAAGTCCAAGATCAAGGCACTGGCAGATTCACTGGTGAGGGCCTGCTTCCTGGTTCACAGATGGTCATCTTCCCGCTGTGTCCTTACATGGCGGAAGGCACGAGGGAGCTCTCTGGGATCTCTTTGATAAGGGCACTAATCATCTCCCAGAGGCCCTACCTCTAAATACCAACCCACTGGGGATTAGGTTTCCACATATGAATTTTGGGGGGACACAAATATTCAGTCTATAATCAGCCAAATTGTATCTAGTCTATTTTTCTATAAAATCTGTATTTTGTTAAATTATGAGGCTTATGTCAAGTTTTAAATTTAAAAATAAAATAATCTCATTTTAGATAACTTACAATATTCAGAAATATATAAGAGAAAATTAAAATCATGTATAAAATCATTACCCAAAGATATCCATTTTTAACACTTTAGTATGTTTCTATCCATTCTATTAGCTATGTATCTTCACATGAATATGTCTTTTTCTTTCTTTATTTTTACAGAATCTATAGCTAATTTGGGGCACAGATTTTGCATCTTGGTTTTTAAAAATGTAATATTTCATGGCCATTTAATTTAAAATTAGAGTATGAAATTAATCCTTTTTATGTGTCTTAGTCTCAGTCCTCCTAGGGGCAGATGCCAAGATGTGATTAAACCTGCAAATATTTTATTAGAAGTGCCTGTGGGAGAGGAAACAGGAAGGAAGTCAGATAAGGCTGGGATAGCCATCACACAGCTATGCAAGTCTGGCCAGGAGTGGGTCTGCCCTAGTACCTTGTCTCCTCTGTTGTTGGCTGGGATCAGGCCTTGGGAGGTGCAGCCTCAGTGTAAGCTCAACTGGGGATTTGAAAATGCAGCAGCCAGGTGGGCCCCTGGCCAGCTATATTTCCCGTTGTTGAAGGTCTACAAGGCACATTCTCGTGGTCTCCACATTGAGGTTGCATGGTAGTCCATCACACGGATCTTCTCCAACAACTGTGCATCAGGAATTACCTTCTTAGTTAGTTTCCTAGAAATGAAGTTGCTGGATCATGGTATGAAATTTATTTCTAAATATTTTCTACAATATTTAATATTTCCAAATAGTTTTTCCAAACAAATTTCTATATAAACTATGATTTATTTACTATAATCTCTCTAGTTATTTGGAGGGTATACATCATTCTACTAGTGGCTATCTTTAGATTTTCAAAATAATTTTTCAGTCTGTATTTGACAACAGCCTATGAAATAGTTATTTAAGACATTCTTATGCCCTCTTCCTCTTTAATTTTTCTTATACTAACTTCTCCATCTTCATGAATATCAAATGGAATTTGAGGCTAAGATTATTGTTATTAAATTAAAAAAATATCCTCCTTTCAAATATATATCTTTTACTTTAACAATTAGTATAAAATTAGAAATAATAGATTATTCCTACCATAAGTAAATCCAAATAAATAAAACCCCTTTTCTAAGAACCTTACTTTATAAGAGAATCACCTATTATGGTTAACTTAGTGTGTTTTTTGATATTGGACTTTATGTTAGCATTAACGTCCCAGGGGAATAGAGCTATCTTCACTGAAACAGAGTTTTCCCTAAAACTGATTTTGAACCAAGGAGATTGGAGCTGATTTAATAATGTTGCAGTGCACCACTGTGAGTAGGCCACCAAGAGGTTCTTCCTCCCACTCACCAATGAAGTTCTCTACTGGGTAGAAAGGTTGTCTTCCATCTCCAGCCTAGGCTGACATCACCCTTTTAATGAGGGTCAATTTCCATTCCTCCCATCTCTGTGCTGCATACAGTTTCACAGCAGAGGTATATGCCCTGTATTGTAACATAATTCTCCTGGCCCTGTCGATGACAAAATGCTGACTCCATGCCGAAAATATAATTCCATATCCATCTCTCTCCCGAGGGGAGAAAGTTTTAATCATCTCATGTGAAGGTATTAACAGTGTGAATAGTGACAAACCTACAACAATCTGTGTATGCTTTCAACATTAGGAAATGAATTCTTCTGTGAAACGAGATTTTCCTATTTACCTACCAGCATTTTTTACTCCTTGTCAGGAAAATAGGCCTCACTGTGTCTACATCCAAAGTGCTAACCTGAAAAAACATAAAGAGAGGTGGAGCAGGGGAAGTGGCAGGGGTGTGGTGGGAGATTAGTATCCTGTGAAAAGAATAACAGAATTGTCCTGTGCAATATTAACCACCCATAACACCATTTAGTCTGATAACGGCCAGCCTTGTGAATATTTAACTTCCACAATGTTTGTTTTCCTGATAGTGGGTCACTTTCATATATGAAATATAGCACATTGCTTATTATTAATCAGACCTGAGTTGACCTTCAGAATTTAATATTCTTTCAACAGTGATATGTATAATTTACTACATGGTAGCATACATTCAAAATGTGAGAACATTAGGATTTAAAATATCATAGGCTTGGAAAGAATCTTGATAGGCCATCTAATTTATTCATTCAATTGTCTATTGCAAATCATTTACATGCTAGGTGCTGAAGGGCACTCAGTGAAGTAGAAGATGCCTTCTAGCCCCTTGTGTACTCAGGCTCCACTCTCAGGGGTAAATGAAATAACCTCATGAGACTACAAGGCAGTTGTATTGTCAGTTGTATTGTATCGGCAGTTGTCTGGTTGACAGACATGGAGTCTCTTTCGAGTTCAGAGCAGAGGAAGAGTGACATAGGCAGTAGGCAAACACCTAGTAGAGGAAGAAACAGTTGGAATGGCCATGGAAAGTAGGGTAGGGCTTGGGTAGGCAGGTGAAGGGAACAGCAGGAAGCCAGACAATACCTGCTGGTGACTGTAAGGACTCAGTCACGGGTGTTTAGGTCATCCAGCCTCCCAGCTGGCTCAGGCCATCCTTGACAGTGTGAGGTTGAAAGTCCTGACCGCTTTTTCAGAAAAGTTGATGGCTGGGGCAGGTGGACGCCTCTTGCAGGGATATATAGCTTCTTTGATCTAGTGATTTATAGAAGGTCTCTGTGATATGAACACAGGCTTATCTTCTATGACTCTCCTCAAAGCACCCCATGTTTTAGTCAAACATACTACTTCCTCTTCCTGGCGGCTTAGATTTATAACTAATATTATGTGAGTGTAGGTGGAGAAAGATAAGCTGGAAACAGAACCTGAGGCCAGTATATGACATGTGGTCATGTCATGCTTAAAAGTTGAGACTTTAATCATTAAAATGTTAGGAAAACATTGATGGAGTTGGGTTTTTAATTGAGGGAGCGACGTAATTGGATTTGCATTTTAGACAGATGACTGAGCACAGTGGTGATATTGTATGGTTGTCAAGCACCAGAGTTCCGGAGTCAGACTGCCTGGGTTTGGATTCCTTCTCTGATCTTATTAACCTCCATTTTATTAGCTTCTCTAAGCCTCAGTGACCTCATCTGTAGAATGAGGATAAAAAGTATTACCTGTCTTATAAGTTTGTTGTGAAGATTAAGTGAGATGATTCATGTAACATACTTAGTCCAGTGCCTGGCACAGAAAGAGAGGGCATTTAGTACATGTTGGCTGCTATTACTCTTGTTATCCCTCCAGGAGTAGTACAAAAGAAGGACGACTCTGCTGGCAGCTTGAAGGAGGGCCTGGAGGACAAAAGACCAGATAGGAATTCATTCACGGCAATATTTTTTGGAGGGGCATCGACACACTGAATTAAGGCAATAGCATAAAGATTGAGAAGGGCAAACAAAGTTAACACCATGATGGGAATAAAATCAGTAGGACTTGGTGTCTCAATAAATGTAGGGGGTGAAGAAGAGGGAGAAATCATGGATGATTGTAACGTTCTAGCTGGGGTCACCAGTGGTGTGGTGCCATTGACCAAGACGCAGAACGAAGAGTTAGCAGACCTTGCTGGTAACTCTTCTAACTGCAGCACAGTCTTACAGATGAAGTGTGCTTCCAATGCCAAGGGCTCTCCCTGGTGATGGAGCAAAGGAACTGGGAAGCACTGGGAATTAATGTCTGGGCAACAGCTCTCAATTGTTGTTTGGCAGGAGTTGTGGTAATTACCGTGGCCCCTTTGCACCAGGTGGGATTACTCTGGGGTTTGTAATCTACTCCCAGAGTCCCCAGTGGGACACAGCTCTAGGTTCCCATCATGGTGACTTGTTTGATATCTAAGTTTTTTCAACTGCCTTCCCTTCCCTGTCTCGCTGCTCCAACCCCTGCGTAGATGCTCCTGGATCACCTTCCAAATAAACTGTTTGTACTGGAATCTTGTCTCAGGGTTTGCCTCTGGAAGAAATGAAACTAAGAGAGTAGGGAAGGAGAAAGGATGATTATAGAATACATTCTATTAAAGGACAAATTCTGTTTTAGACATTTTGAGGGGGAGATGCCTTTGAGATATTCAAGTAGAGATGGTCCAGAATGTGGTGGAAATAAGGAAATGGAATTTAATGAACAGTTGGGCTCTGGTATGCTAGACTGGTGAGTAAACTGCAAAAAAAAGTGATAGCTGAAATGGTGGAAGAAGGCATTCCCTCAAGCTTATAATGTAAGAAAAACTAACGAAAAACACAAAAATGATGTGCTTAGAAAGGTGAGAGCAAAGCAAGAGGGTGATGTTATGGAAGCCAGAAGACAAAATTTTTCAGGAAGGAGAGTCTGAATTTTTTTAATTAAAGTACAGATCCTTTTGGGGGAGTCCATGTTTCATCTTTGTAATGGCCAAGGTGACTCACACGTCATCATCATCATCATTATCATCATCATCATCATCATCATCATCATCATCAATATTTGTTGAATGAATATCACTTCTCTCCACCCTGCTGTGAAGATAGAGGAGAAGCTAAGGTGCTGAAACTAAGGGGTGAAGAGTAACTTAACAATTATTCCCATCTTACACAATCTTTTCTATTCCTTCGTTGGTTAGTTCTCTGCTCTGCTACAAAATGGATTCATATTGTGAAGCAATAGGCCTTACCATGTTCCCTTCACTAGCAGCCTATTCTCTATGAGTCTATTCCCAATACAACTGACAGCAGTTGACATTGGTGTGGGGTAAAATAACAAGGGGTAGAAGCCTCAAAGGCGGGAGAGGGAGAAAGGAAAGGACAGGGAACACCACATTACCAACCTCCAGTATTTGCTCCCCCTCTTCTACCACTACTGTTTCTCCAAAATTCTCCTTCACTACTTTATTATTGCTCCTTAGGTTGGAACAGGAAGTTGTAACATGATGTCATCATGACATCATTACTTTCTGGCTTTGAGTTTTGATGTCACCTCATTTCTTTTCCTTCTCTGTAGTCTGAGACAGTACAGAGCAGCCAAAGCTCTTAGTGCCTGGTATTACAACTAACTCTTAACGTTATTATGAAATATTGCCAATCTGTAGTCAATGACCTATTTATTGTAGGTAGACTTAGATGCAATAAAACTCCTGAACTACTCAAAAAATTTACACTGTCGTTTGGAGTTACAGTGGGATTTAATTTGTAGGACAAAGTTACATTTATGTTGTTGATGAAGAGAGACAGTGCAGACGCTTGTCTTAGGTTTAAGGCCTTTCCTGATTTCCTGCATTGGTTCTGCAAGACTGTGCAGAAAAACTTTCTTCAAACTTTTCTAGAATGAAGAAAAAGTGGCTTCTTGTTGGAAATAGAAGAGATGAACTTAATTGTTTGCTATCAGGTCAGCCAATTTTATAAATAATTGTTGTTTTAACATACATATATTATTTAAAGAAGAATAATTTCTGATTAACTGTCTACATTTTTCAGTGTCCGGCACCCCTAAGATTGCAATCAATGCACTGTTGCCTCCAGAGGTATCTTTTCTACCTTTTCTACTCTTGTACTAAGTCAATTACTAAGTTGTCTTTCCCCATTTATATGAAGCCATTAAACCAACGTCCTGTCCTGTGCAGATACAATAAGCAATCACTGAGAGTTTTCCACTTGATTACACGACTCACTGGGTGCTTTTTGATTGAAAATATTCTCTCACAATTTCCTTTGTTTTATGTTCATGATCTCACCCCCGTAACATAAGAGATGATAAAGAACAATCTGATTCAGCACGATGGCTTTTCGGGTAGTAGCCGTACCTGTCACTCCAGTGAAATATATACCATCTTGCCCTTTACCTTCAGGCTGGGATGTTGGATCTGGGTTCTCCCCTGAGGTCACTGAGTCTTTCCTTTTCCAGGATGTATTATTAAGCCCTTGAGTTAAGGCTTCTCTGGAAGCTGTTCTTCAGGGTCCAACACCTGCTTCCACTGGCCTTTTCTGGCATTTGGTAAAAGCAAGGTGGCTGCTACATTTCTATTCAGGATCTTTTTTTCAACTTCCTGACCTCGTGGTCATTAGTGAGCTCCTACAACCCCCATGACATGGCAGGAAGCTCTCAAACAGTTTTTGAAAAAGATTCACAAAAATGCCTTTGCTCAACCGAGGTCTTATTTATCAGACCCAGAAACAATTTTGAGCTATGGTTGGATGAATGGAAGTTTGGAAATGAAGGGTTCTTTTTGAATTCTTGTTCTTATATGACTGAACTATTAACCTTTGAATTTTTTTTACCTGATAGTCATATTCTTGCCGTGGAGTAATAACATGGGCAGCCAGGTTGACCTCAGGAGGAAGAAGCTACTTGGGTTCAGCATTCACTTCTGTTTCCTTTCCCAAATTTCTGCTCTGGAAAAGCTGGAGAAAATATCATAGTTAGAGTCATTTATTTTGCTTAGAGTGTTAGGTCTGCTAAAATAAATTACTCCAAGAAGAATTAACAACTTAGCACTTATTTATTAATCACTTGTTAATAATCACCATGGATATAGTGCCGTGTATGTACAAATATTAGAAGTGGGGGGAACCTCAGAGAATCATCTTGTTCAATTTCCTTATTTCACAGACAAAGAAAATGAGGCACAGAGGTGAAGTGACTTCTCATGATGTTGACTCCTTCTGTTAGAACTGGCACCAGAACACAGGTCTTAAGACTCTTAGTCCGGCATTCTTTCTCTTTCTACCCTGCTCATGAGGTCATTTCACGAGAGCAAGTTTTGGTAGGAAAGGTAAAATCTTAAAGTTCCAAGGAAAGAAAGGCCAGCCCGAGGGCGAAGCAGGGAGGGGAAGGGAAGGCTGAGATTGTTACTATAATCGTTTTTCTGGGGGCTGGATTGGTAGGGCAGTGTATTCTTGACTCCATTTGTAACCTGGGACGTACCTGATATGGTCTCATATACCTCGAGTTCAAAAACGTTTGTCTCTTTAAGACTGAGCAATTTCTTCTTTTTTATTCAATTTGAAAACCCAAAATTTACTATAAGAACTTATACAACATAAAAGATAAAAGGGCATCAACTGGCCATCACACCTCTGCAATGTAGAAGACGTAACCATTTCTAAGCAGACCCGTTGGGCCTTGGGCGATCTGGGGACTGTGGGCTAGCTCTGGATGAAATCAGAGACGGAACAATTAGGTTTTGTCACAGTAGTCAGGAAAAGCACTGGAATCTGAGCTTGTCTTGAAAGGCTAGGCAGAGTTTGAGTGGAGTCACCAGAGCTGGCAGGGAAAGGTGGCTCACTGAAGGCACACATTTGGAAAGGAGCCTTGGCTTTCATTCCTGAGCAGAGTTTTGGAGATGAGTGGGAGATAAGCTTGGCAAGCGAGAGTTGCTTGCCTCTAGCAAGGGGACCCCATGAAGGCTCCCCACTGTACACACGATCAAGACCACAGTAGGCTTCTGAGTAGGAGAATGGCTTTGGGAATGTAGCACTGTAGGAAATTCAGTCTGATGTCCTGGACAGGTTGGAAGAGGTGGAAACAATGAGAGGAGGATGTTGGAGCAGCCAAGACAGGAGGTGATGACCTGGCAGCCCTGTGAAGAGGAGGGTGGAGCCTGTGAGCCAAACCAAAGAAGCAGAGATTGTGCTCGGGACTGAGTGAATGCAGGAAAACGTGGGAAACACAACTTCCGAATTTCAAGTTGGAAAGAAGACTGGTGTCAGTGACAAATCTTATATGCTGGATTAAAAGACTGCAGCACTTGGTGAAAAGTTGACAATCAGGAGTGAAGGGAAGAAAACAGTAAACTGTGATCCTAGTGCGACCCTTTCCAGACTTTGGCGCCTGCCCTCCGATTATTTGTCACTCTCCCTGGCTGGACTGGGCGCATGTTGGAGTGAGGATTACATCCATTTCTCTATTCCCAGTACATATCAGAGAGGCATATATTAGGTGCTCAGTAGGATAACTTGAATCTGGGTATCTGGAAGAATGGTAATATTAGAAACACAAAGTAAAGGCTCTAGATGGGGAAGAAATAAAATTTAGAAATTCTGTGTTTATGGAAATGGCAAGAGCCTCATATAGAAATGTCTGAACTATGGTTGGAAATCCTGGCTCTTGGGTGAAGCGTCAGGTCCAGTGATAGAGTTGTGAACTGGTAGGATGGGATGGAGAGTTGAAGTTCTGAGATTGGACGAGAATGAGGAATTAAGGGGGAAGAGTAGAAGTTGACTATAAACTGTTGGTTCCCACAAGAGTGCTGCTTGAAAAGGGAACTCTTTGTAAATCCACTGTTTAGTATTGAGTTTAGGAGCTTCTGTTGGTTCAGCAATTTTAAGCAATTCTCTAATTTATTTGATATATTTTTTTCTCTTTATTTCTATACTCAAAAAGCAAAGTATAATATCTTGATCAGGTCAAGAGGAGGACAAGGAAGGTCAAGAAGCCCAGTCCCCTCGTGTCCTCAATGAGGCACATTAACTTTGAGCCATTAGCGCTAAGGGGAGGACTTGGAGATTAATGGAAAATGATGAAAGAGGAAAAAATATAAAACCTAAGGAAATAAGACAAAGTTGCAAAAGGAACATTTTGAAGCAGAGTAATGTGGAGTTAAGCATGGGGGATGGAATTTTTATTATTATTTTTTATTACTAATATATGAAGAGAGAATAAGGCCAATAGAGAGCATGAGAGAGCAGATCATGGAAAAATATGATTGGAATGTCTGGAAGATCAAATTATCTTTTCATTACTGCATTTTACAAAGACGAACATTTCAGAGACTGAAATACGTTCTGTTTTTCTGGAGAATTATATTGTTAAAAGCCCATTATAGCCCATTTCTTGATATTAATGTACTTGCTAGGCCTGGTGAATCATGGCTGAAGACTTTGTGGCACAAATCAAAAAGCATTTAATGAAGATCACAGCTGAATAGTGCACGAGGGCAGAAGAGCGATGGCCTTGAGCTGTATGAACGTCTCTCAAAGCCATGAGTGCCTGCTTCACTTGGAGCCCAGACCCAGGCTGAGGGTCTGTGGTGTGGCAGGGCTAGAATGAGAAGTGAGGGTGGATGGGGTGGTGAGCAGTGTGGCTGGGGAAATCAACAGTGACCAGGTTATATAGTCCTTGTCTGTAAGCCTGCTTAAGGAGTTTGGGCTTTTTTGAGGAAGTAATGTGATCCATTCTCAGTTTTGGGACATTCTATCTGACTGAAGTGTGGTGACTGAATTGTTCCAAACATCGGTGGAAGGGAGACAAATAGTGTAGGAAAGAGGACTAAGATTAAAGCAGTGGGGATGGAGAGCAGTGGATAGATTTAGGAGCTATCTAGAATCACAGGATGCGATAATGGATTGAGCGTGAAGTGGGAGAGTCAAGAATGACTCCTAGACCCCTCCTTGGCTTGAGCAGTTGGGTAGATGGTGGTGCTGCTCACTGAGAGATGGAACATTGGAGGACACACCAGCGCTGTGACATTCAAAATTAAAAAAGATTGTTTTTAATTGTAAAATACATTGAACATAAAATTTACCATTTTAATCTAAGTGTTCAGTTCAGTAGTGTTAAGTACATTCACATTGTTGTACAACTACTCTGCAGAACTGTTTTCATCTTGCAAAATTGAAACTCTATACCCATTAAACAACTCCCCATTCCTCCCTTCCACAGTCCCTAGCAACAATCATTCTACTTTCTGTCTCTGTGAATTTGACTACTCTAGGAAGGTACCTCATATAAGTGGAATCAAACAGTATTTGTATTTTTGTGTATTTACTATTACAGTTACTATTTCAAATAGTATTTGTATATATTTTTTTCACAGCATAAAATCCTCAAGGTTCATCTATGTTGTAGGGTGTCAGAACTTCCTTCTTTTATAAGGTTGAATAATATCCCATTGTATGTATATACCATATTTTGTTTATACATTCAGGAATTGATGGACACTGGGCTTGCTTCCATCTTCTGGCTATTGTGAATAATATTGCTATGAACATGGGTTTACAAATACCTCTTCGAGATGCTTTCAAAGTGGGTTTCTGGATCATATGGTAATTCTCTTTTCAATTTTTTGAGGAGCTGCCATACCGTTTTCCATAGCTGCTGTACCATTTTACATTCCTACCAACAATGCATAAGTGTACCAATTTCTCCACATCCAATGCCAACATTTGTTATTTTCTGATTTTTTTTTGTTTTTAGATAATAATCATCCTAATGGTGTGAGATAATATCTCATTGCAGTTCTGGGACATGTCTTGACATGTGGAGCTTGACGTCTTGTAAAAGATACCAATGAAGGAAAAGGGAATTTTTGAGTTCTTCATGCACAGTTTAATTAACAAGAAAGAAGGCAAATGGTGATGACATAGATTTAGAATCTCTCAATTCCCCTCAAAAATAGGCAAAAAAAGGTAAATGAAAAATACTACCACCATCAACAACAACAAAAAATATGGAAAGTTCTACAAAAAATGTAGCGTGAGACACCGCATGAACTCCTAAATACCAACAGCAAACCAATAAGAGCAGCAAGAATTACGCTATATAAGCATCTGTGTGGGAGACAGTCAGGAGGGCAAAGAGAGAGCTAGAGAAGTCAGAAATTAACATGTTCCCCTTTAGTGTGGAAAGTTCCATGGGCTTCTCTGAAAACAGCAGCAAAAATAGGCAGGGGGCTTTGCAAGTGTCAATGCTCCTGTGAAGGAGGAGGCACTGTAGGAAGGCTAGATGGTAGGTGAGTTTTGGATGCTATGAACTCTTGAAATTAACAGATTCATGTGTCCTTTCTGGCCAAAGACTTTCACTGAGGACACACTATTGGGAGTAGAGTCCAAGTTGAGCAGGGCAGGGATTCTAGGAGCAAAGGAAAGAGAAAATCCAGATAAAAGTGGGGGAAAGGGACACAGAAGGGGAAAGTATGAAGCCATACTTGCTAATATTTCTTAATAGCAACACCAAAGGAAGCCCTGAAGTTGTGAAGATATGAAAGTCACCCCAGCAACCTACTGGAGTTAGGGACATCTAAAAGGGCAGGCAAACCCGTCTCACTTGAACATGAGGAGTAGCAAAGGACTTTAGTCACATCCCACACAAATTAATTATAAGAAAAAAGGTACACTAAGCAGAACAACATTTTTATGGACAATCATGTAAAAAACATTAATCTTTCAAAAACAAATTGAAATTAAAATATTTTTAGAAGATCTTAAAGAACAGCATAAATTAAAATTAGAAAAAACCAGAAACAAAATGTTTGGATAAAAGAAAGATTTGAAAAGAAAATTGACCAAACTAAAAACTAATTAGGAAGAAAAAGAAAAAAAAAATCGTTTTAGAACTAGGCTAAGTTAGAAGAAATTAAAAATACCAGTGTGGATAATACTTTTAGATAGATGATGAAAATGAGAAAAATAAAAAGGTTAAACATTTGAAAATAGAAATAAGACCTCGGAGAAAGTTATAGACATAAGATAGACAAAAAAATATGCAATATGTACAATTATGAGTCCCCGCAAAGCAAAGCAAAGCAATGTGACAAAAAAGTACTAAAAACTATGCTTCAAGAATAGTTTCATGAAACAAAAGAAGTCCTTGAAATTGCACTATGTTTATGGGAAAACTGTGCCAGAATAGCTAACACTGAGATATATTCTAATAAAACAATTGCACTAATAAGAAATAGAAATAAAACTCTTTGAGTTTTCTGGCAAATGTTCAGGTCACTTATAAAGGGAAAAAAGTTATAGTTTAAACAATGTTTTGTAATTTTTTTTAGCAATGCTTTATGCCAATACAGTAACATTTACTGTATTCAAGGAAACAAATTAAGTCAAGAGCTTTACATTCTGCCAAACTGACCGTCAAGCATAAAGGCCATTGATACTCTTACCAACAGGTAAGCACTCAGGGGATCTTGTTTCCAACATCCCTTCCCGAGAAATCTGCAGACAGCTAAAGCGACTGGAGAGCATTAACTACGTATTTATCTGTGAGTATCGAATACACATTTACTTGCAAAACAGAGACTACATGACAGAGATAAGGAAAACACTATAGTGTATGAGAGCAATGTTCTGACAATGTAGATATGGCACAACTTTAACAAATGGTGGAAGAGTGGAGTACACACATAAAATGTAGTATAAATTTGCTGATGGACTTATTGATATTAAATTGAAGTAAAATGGTATTTCAACTTTGATGCTAGGGGAGAGAGAAAGGAGGAGATATAAAAGTTAACCAGCTATTTTCAGCATTGTTCCTAGTAAGGAACCAACAGGAAGCATCCTAAAATGAGGGGACTAATGAAATTATATATATTTTTATGCGTTTTCTTGTAGGAAAAGCACGCATTTTCCCTATCTAACTTGGCTCTGAAAGCAGCAAAAAAGAGAGAGATCTGCATTGCAAGATCAGTTGTACCTTTCCTCCCTATCTTATAGGACACACAGACATTCCCTGGATCTTTAATTTGGTTTGGATAGGGTGGTACATGGAATAATGTCCCCTGCCTCTCAAGATGACCATGTCCTAATCCCTGGTACCCGTGTGAATATGTTAGGCTTCATGGCCAAGGGAAATTAAAGTTGAAGATGTAATTAAGGTTGCTAATCAGCTGACCTTAAAATAGAAAGATTATCTTGGATTATCTAGGCAGACCCAGTGTAATCACAAGGGTCCTTAAAAACAGATGACAGCAGAGAACCAGAGAGATGACAACCTGAGAAAGAGTTGGCGGGATGCTACTGGCTTTGAAGATGGAAGAAGAGGGCCATGAGCCAAGGAATGTGGGCAGCCTCTAGAAACTGGAAAAGGGAAGGAAGTGGAGAAATTCTCCCCTAGAGCCTCCAGAAAGGAAGGCAGCCCTGCCAAAGTTTTGATTTTATCTCAGTGAGGCCCATTTTGGACTTCTTAACTACAGAACTGTAACATGATAAATTTTTGTTGTTTTAAGCCACTACATTTGTGATAATTTGTTACAGCAGCCATAGAAAACTAACACAGTTAGTTTATATATAAATTCATCTTTGCAGAGTTTATGTTGGATATTCGTGTGTTAGTGTTCAGAATCCATTCTACTTGCCTTATAGTGCAGTGGATATCAAACTTTTTTGGCCCTAGTTTATACGGTACATATGATCATTTTACATCATAACCCAGTACTCACACACACACATACACACCCCTGCAATAAAAAGCTTTGCAAAAAAAGCTCCTCCCTTACTACATAGGAATATATTCTATTCCATTTCATTAAAAATCAATTGATTTCATGGCCCATTAAATAAATTGATTTTATGACCCACAAGTAATTTGCAATGTAGAATTTGAAAAATGCTCTTCTAATATGCCTTCCCGCCTGGTAAAATTATAGAATGCTAAAATTTTCATTTCCTGGACTCCTTTGATAAGGGTCTAGATGCGATGAGATTTGGCACTCAAATTCATTTGCATGAAATTAGAGGCCACATTTCAACTTTTTTTCTCTCTTGTTTCTTCTGGAAAACAGAGTTGTGAAGACACTGGGTTTTTCTACAGCGGAATTCTTGTGTCCAATCATTAGCTTTGTAGGTGTTGAGAGATAGAGCTTGGAGCATCAGTAAGACAGTGTGTTCCTGAAGTCAAACTTTCCAGTGGCAGCCACCTAAATGCCGTATTTCTGATTGTGGCAAAAGAAGCCATGACCCTGGCAGGTCAGTTCTGAAATGGTTTTATGGGAGCTGTTCCTGAAAGCTCACCCAGACCCTGCTCTTCTAGCTCTACCAATGATTTTGTAAGCACCCATATCTCTTTTTTAAAACTCCTTTCTTTTGAAAGTAATTTCTGTCTTCTGCAAATCAACCCTGACCAGGACAGTATTATAACCCTATGGACCTAATCAGTGAGAAGATCCCTTTTAAAAGACATGGGCAAATCACATCTACAGATGCCGATGGGACTCGGCCTGAGGGGAGTCATGAGGTGCAGTCATATCAGAGATGCAGAATCTTCCTCTTTTGAGCAACTCTGACTTTGAGTGACTACAGAACTTTTGAAGGTGACAACTCACTCTTAATGGTCTTCATTCCTTTGTTGAGTACCTGAAATCACCACTGTTAGTTATAGGCCGTTGAATAATAGGTACTTTGTATGATGTATTTGAATATAATTGGGACACATCTTTTCAATTTTAGGGTGATTTTCTTTAGCATTATTTGGTCTTTGAGAACCCTAAGGAATAAAGAGTTTTAAAATCACAGGTTGACTCTATGTGCAAGCATACATACATATGTATGCTTATATTTAGGGAAAATATGAAAAATATTTAACCACTGGTATCACATGGTCACTGACAGATTGGAAGAGAAAGAATGATGCTAGCCATTAACACCCTAGGCACTCTAGTGGGCACCCCAGAGGCTATCAGCCTCATTTATTAATGGTATGTTGGTTGCCCAGAAAGAAATGTTTGTTTACAAAATTACAAAAAGGTAAAATACATGTAAACACAGAAAGGTAAAAAATCTTGGCTAAAGGAAAAAAGAAGTAGGAAAAACAAGACGAAGCCAGGGGAGAATGGTGTATAACACGCATATCATAAGATCTTACCTACTTTTTAAGGGAAAGAAAGAAAGGAGGGCACCTTTCATCTTCCTCCACCAGGGGGCACTGAACATGTGCCAGTTGACCGCTCTTGGAGCAGCATTTGAGGTCACTCACATTCTCCGTAACCCAGATTGACCATCTCTGTGTGTTAACCATGGGTTAAAGAAATACCTTCAATCTTTAGGAAAATTCAGAACATTTTTCACTTCCTGACACAAAAATTCCCCGGAGCTCTCTCTTTCTCCAGAGGGCGGAGGGAAGAATAAATCAGAACTGGCTCCTCGGGGCAGAAAGAGCACGTTGGAGTTCAGCTTCGTTACGGCCGACTGGATCTGAGTCGCACTGACCACTTAGGCATCACGCAATTGAGTGCTGAAAGCAGGATCTGCTTTTTAGTTTCAGTCTCTTAACCAGCTACAAATGAGCTCTAACAGTCACCAGGCTGACTGCGTCATGCGCTCTTTCTCTTAGCACCCTGGGACACAGATTTGCTTTACGGAACTTTATTTAGCCTCTATATTCTTTGAAATATTTGCTGAGGGGAAAAATTTGAACAATGAGTGAATCAAGTTAGCACCTCTAAATCAGTAGCTCTGAACAATACTTAAAGAGTTAATGTATGAAGAACAGTGCCGGCTTATAGCAAGCGCTATAGAAGTCTTTGCTATTATGCTGTTCAAAAGTAGTAATTAGAAATATTTCTCGTTCCCCATATTAGTTCTCACATTCAAGGGCCACTTGGTTAAAGAAAGGATCATCCACAGTCCCAGCAAAGTCATTAGAGCTGTTTTTCCTCTTCAAACAAATGTCCAAAAGCAGCAAGACTTCAGTCCGTTAACTGCTCATCCCCCGAGTAGTGGAAGCCAGACAATCTGCAGAGCCTTAGGGTTTAAGCTTGAAACCAGAAGTTAACGCCAGATACTTTTTTTGAAACCAGGTATTTTCCTCAGGCTAAATCATCAGCCCTGGGGCTGCTGGAAAGTCAGAGCAATTGAAATATAGAAAGGTGTATTTACGAGTCTCCCAAGGAGAGGACTTCATGGTAAATTGTGACCAGTAATCACTTAAACCTCCTTGAGACCATCTGAGTGAAATGGACATCTGTAACCCTTTCTTGCTAATAAGAATATTAATAATAAATAACAGCAACAACAGCCAACATTTGTTGAACACTTAATTGTGTGTCAGGTGCTGCCATAAGCCCGTCAAGTCTGTAGCAATATGTAAACCGCACAAACACCTCATGAAGTAAGTGCAGAGTTTACAGGTGATGAAACCGAATACAAAGTGGTTAAGTAACTTGCTGGAAGTCTCGCAAACAGTCTGTGGAGGAGCAGACCTAAAATCCAGGCCATGTAACTCCAGAGCATGAGGACTTGAATTCCATTCCCCCAAGTGATCATTGGGATTTCAGTTACACATCACTTAATTCTCAAAATTGATTTGTATCTGCAAACTCCACCTAAGTTTCTTCATCATTTGATTGGATCAACTAATTTATTTACTGCTGTCTACTATTTTTAATTCTTTTCAGATTTTTCCTGTATGTCAGCACCACAACTCTTACAGATATTTAAGTGATATCCTATCAGACTCTGAATATCTCTCAAAGCTTCTGCTAAACTATTAAATGAGGTTAAGGACATATACTTAACTATTTTATTTTATTATTATTATTTTTTTAGAAATAACTGTATTTTTTTTGAACAATTTTATGGTCACAGCAAAATTGAGAGGAAGGTACAGAGATTTCCTTTATCAGATGTATCCTTCGCAAATACTTTCTTCCAGCCCTTTGGAGTAAGGACTCAAAAACACTTTGATGCAATTTGACTTCAGGATCCCTCTAGACTGTTGCAATCGCCTCTCTCAATATTTTAAAATTGTTTCTCAATTATTTTAAAAGCTATTTGCCTTCATCAAGTCTTTCCAAGGCATTTCAAACTAAGTTTTCTTATAAACAACATTTTTCTTTTTATACTCCTGTTCAAGAAGTTTAATATTTAATCAAATTAAATAATTACAATAATATGAGCCAATAATACAACTGACTCCAAGTGATCATACACCTTAACTGATGGGAGCAGCAGAGACCCTGTATACTATCAGAGGCAAGCCTACAAACTATGAGCTTTTAGTATCTTTATCTGAATAGTCTTATGAAAAGTAAAGAAATTGAATTAATAATCGAAAATCTTTCACAAAGAAGTGCCCAGGTCCAGTTGTCTTCATTGTTGAATTTTATAAAATATTTCAGACAAAATGATACCAATCCTCACAAACATTTTCAGAAAATACAGGAGGGAATAGTTCCCAGTACATTCTATGACATCATTGTAACCATAACACCAATGCCCGACAAAGACATCATAAGAAATGAAAACTACAGACCACTAATCCTCATGAACATAGATACAAATACTCTTAACAAATTACTAGCAAACTTAATTTAGCAACATGTCAAAAGGCTAATACAGCATGACCAAGTGGGATTTAGTCTAGGAATTCAGGTTGGGTCAACATCTGAAAATCAGTTAATTTAATACACCATATTATAGGAATAAATTACAAAAACCACATTATGGTCTCTGAAAAAAACAGGAAAAGTATTGGACAAAATCCAACACCCACTCATAATAAAAACTCTTCACAAACTAGCAATGAGGGAGAACTTTCTCTAACTGATAAAAGGCACTTATTAAAAATTCACAGCTACCATCATACTTAATAGTGACACTATAAGTGTCTAGATGAAGAAGGAAAACATAAAAGAGTCTTACTATAAAATATGAAAGTACTATTCTATGACATGATCCTATGTGTACAAAATTCTAATTAAGCCAAAAGCAAACTACTAGAACTAATGACCAAGTTCAGAATGGTTGCAGGATACAAGATTAATATACAAAATCAGTTATATTTCTACGTACTGGCAAAAAAAAAAATCTGAAAATAAAAGTAAGACAACATTTTCATTCACAATAATATTAAAAAGAATAAAATACTTAAGAATAAATTTAATTAAAAATGTAAGTTTTATATACTGAAAAATATAACTCATTGCTGAGAGAAATGAAAGAAGATTTAAACAAATGGAGAAATATTCCATGCTTTTGTATTAGAAGACTCATAATTGTTAAGATGAGAATACTTCCAAAATTGGTCTATATATTCAATGTAATCCTTATCAAAATCTCAACAGGAGTTTTTACATAAATTAACAAGCTGTTCTTAAAATTTGTTTGGAACTACAATGGACCTAGAATAAAAAAACATCTTTGTAAAAGAAGAAAAAAATTGGAAGACCTATTCAACTTGATTTCAACTTATTATCACCTATAGCCATCAAGACAATTTGGTATTGTCATAAAGACAGGCATATAAATCAATGAAACAGGGTTGAGAGCTCAGAAATAAACTCTTATTTATAGTCAATTTACAGTCAATATATAATCAATTTATAGTCGATTGATTTTTTAAAAAGATGCCAAGCATTTCAATGGAGAAAGGATAATTTTTTAGCAAGTGGTGCTAAAACAATTGGATATTCATATGCAAACAACAACAACAACACAGAGCAAAAATCTTAGATTTTTACTTCACACGTAGACAAAAATTAACTCAAAATATATCATAGACCTAAAAGTAAAAGTTAAAACAAAAAATTTCTGGAAAAAAACATAAGGGAAAATCTTTGTGATCTTGGGTTAGGCATTGGGTTCTTAGACACAAAAACAAAAGAAAGCCATTAAAGAAAGAAATCGATCAATTGGATTAAGTTAAAATTAAAATCTCTTGTGCTTTAAAAGATACCATTATCAAACTGAAATGACAAGTCACCTCCCGGGAAAAAATATGTGCCAATTATAGATCAGATAAAGGACTTGTAACCAGACTAAAGAAATCTTGCAACTTAATATAAAGAAGTCAACAGCCGAATTTACAGTGGGCAGATGCAGAACAGGTTCTAAGTACCAAATGCAGGAGCTGCCTCTATGAAGATAGAAGTTATGGGGACCAGCAGACACTGATGGGAACACCTCTAGGAGGCACACAAGGAGTGCTGTTAGCAAGAGGAGCCGCCAAGTGGAGAGTGCATTGAGAAGTTGCTGGGAGAGGCTGAGCGGCTGATGGAGGCTATATTTGGGAACAGCAGCAGTTGGGAAAAACAGATGGTATTGAGTGTACACATATGGACGGGGGGCCCTTATTACTCAGACAACCCTAACCTTCTGTCATCCCTACCATGAGTCATTCTCAAGGGAAAAAGTGTGTTAGCTCGAGTTATCTGTCTAATGTGTGTATGGTGGGGAGAAGAGTGGGACCATGGAGATAGTTGCTGTTTTAGTACACATTTCATGGAACATAAGAATAACGACTTCCTGCCTTGAAATCCAAATTTGGTTGCAAGCACAGCGCCTCTGAGTAGACATATTAGGCATCTAGAAACCAAAAACAAACAAAACCACAATCAACCAAAAACAAAAACAACAAAGTTATGTGAGAGATGTCTAGAACCTATGAGTTTGAGCCAACAAAAGATTGAGGGGAAATAAATAAATTCCAATTATTTTTCTTTGTCACCATTTACTGTTCACAATAATCCTATTGAGTAGGTATTATTTTGTAAAGGAGAAAATTGAGACTCAGATGTATAAATTGATGTAATGGGTTGCACAGAAAGCAAGTCAGAGACTCAGATCAGGTTCCCCGACTTCAAATCCAGGACTTCCACTCTTGGCAAGATCTCATATTTTTTGGCAAGTAAGAGCCAGGAAAGAATTTCATGTTACTCGGTTACACACAATTTGGAGATGGTGCTCGAGTGCTGGCAGGATGTGTGGTGGCACCTGGTGGGGATGGGCCTTCAGGGACTTCCTATTGTGTTCATGGATAAGATTTGATTTATATTTTGGACTAGTCTCTCTGAGCCTCAATTTCCTCTTGCAGATGGAGATGAATTATATTTTACATTTATTTATTTACTTGCTGTCTCCCTCACTAGGATGCCACCTCTTCAAGAGCAGGAACTTGACCCTCCCTTCTCATAGCACCTAATAGAGGCAGAAACTGAACGTGTCTTAGCTCCCCAGGGCTGCTGTAAGAAAGTACCACAGACTAGGTGGCTTAGAGCAACAGATGTTTATCGTCTCACAGTTCTGCAGGCTACAGGTCCAAGATCAAGATGTCGGCAGTGTTGGTTCCTCCTGTGGGCTGTAAAGGAGAATGGTTCCACGCCTCTTTCCTAGTTTCTGGTAGTTTTCTGGCAATCTTTGGCATTCCTTGACTTCTGTTGCATCACCCTGATCTCTGCTTTCACCTTCATATGGTGTTCTACTTGTGTGTGTGTGTGTGTGTGTGTGTGTGTGTGTCCAAATTTCCCTTTTAGAAGGACACCAGTCACATTGGATTAGGGGCCTGCTCTACTCCAGCATGACCTCATCTTAACTAATTACACCTGCAATGACCCTATCTCAAAATCAAGTCACATTCTGAGGTATTGGGGTTAGGACTTCAACATATGAATTTTGGGGGGACACAATACAACCCATAACATCACCCAAACATACCATTGAGTAAAATATAGTCCTTGCCCTTGAGGAGCTCATAAATTTACAAAATATGACCTAAGAGGCAATTCCAGGAGAAGGTCATAAACCTTGGGCAACAAATGAGTTTTGTGCACAATAAGTTAAGGAACTTTTGAGTTAAACCATTTAGGGAGCTTTCCTTATTTCAGGATTTCTCAAGGCTTTAGAACGTGAATATATGTTGTAACACCCTTTTCAGGGAGGATCTCACTTGATTGTTCTTCTACAGAATCAATTTTGGGAAATGTTGGCGGAGTAGAAAAACACGGCTTTGAGAGTTAGGAAGTTGATCTTGGAAAATATTTGATGATTGCCTCTCAGCTTCTTTATTTATAAAATGCACCAACCATCTGCAGAAACTTCTATTTTGCATTGTTGTTGGATCAAATAAGATCAGGTTTACAAAAGTGCTTAAAGCTAAGAAATGATTATAGATATTTAAGGCATTGTACTTAAATCCTAATAAGAAATGTATAACTTGAATTAGGTGGATAAAGATATTATCTTTAGTGTCTGCATTTAGAAACTGGTATAGTGAGAAATTAAAAGATATATCTTAATTGCTTATTTGGATTAAAAATTTAAAAAATTGCTCATTTGGTCAGGGACCCCTGACTTCTGCAGTGAGGGACAGAGTACAAAGGGGAGGAACAGTTAAATGTCTTGACTTGGGGAGAGTGGCACCAGGTTAATCTCAAAGCTGTGTTCTCATCTGCCACTCTTTTCCACTTACTTCCCAGGAAGTAGCTGAGGACTCATGAGAGTACCCAGATATCTAGGAGCTTGGAGAAAACTGGTCTGAGTTTTACTATCTCTCACCATGATGGATACGAAAATTTGTGTGTGCAGGTTCCCAGTTGTTAATCCTGCCTGGCTGGAACACAGAGTTTTGAACCGATTTGTTTTTCAGGCTTCAGGAGAGAAAGCAAGTTGCAGACTATGAGGTGAAAAGTACATTAGTGCCTGTTTTTGGAATAGGTATTGTTGGGTTAAAAATGAAATGTGGGCATGGGACTGAATGCTCTTCTGTCCTTTTCTTTAACAAAGGAGACACGCATCTAATTCCAAGAGATACAGTTTTGGTAACAACCATGGTTACTAAAATGGGTGCACCCTATATCCATTGAGAGAGAGCAGCAGAACAGCAGTTGCTCACGTTGCAATAGTAAATCTCTTCACGGCAGCTAAAAATGGAAGAGTCAGCCTGGTTTGTAAGCAACTTATTCCAGCCTGGGACTATCCTTTTAAAGTTAACAGCACGATGAGATGCTTAATCTAAGCAACATGATGGGAAAGCAATGATCTGGTAAACACGCAGACATGTGCTTGAATGAGGAAACATTATGATGTCATCATGGCACAAATGTTTAGAGAAGTGGAAGGGGATGCTTTCTTTAGTACCTTTGTTAGGCAGAGATTGGATCTAGGTAATAGGACGATAGCACTCATCACAGGTATAGCCAGGAACAGAAATCTGAAGTTCCATTCACTGAGTTGTGTCCACTATTACCACAGAATTTTTATTTGGGAAATATCCACAAGATGCAAATACATTTGATGAAAGAAAATTGAGGTTTAGATTTGTTCCACATTTTGACAATATAGAACACTGATTTGTATTATTTGACTTACTTTCTGAAGAGGAGGAAGCACTTTCCTCTCAATATTCAGTACATTTATACTTGAATTTGATGTAACCAGGAGTAACATTTCCAGTAGCCATTGGAAACAGATCTCTGGGGTTTTAGAAGGTTACCTGCTATTGAGCGAAGCTTGCTCAAGATCCATAAAATATCTGCCCATTGCCCTTTATGCACAGCAGCCTGGTTATAAAAAGCGAACAGTTAAAAATCATACATAATATTGATTACAGCTGAAATGTGAGTAAATAAAATAATGTATGAGGTACTTAGAGAATTCCTTCCAATAAGATGAAAATACTAAGTGTTGTTTGATTTTTTTTGTCTTTATTGAATAACATTTTCAGTAAATATTTACTGAGTGTCAACTATGTGACAGACACTCTACCCTTATTTAATTTTAGGGAACTCTTCCTACAGGTGATAAATGAATGTATTTAAATAGCGATCCCAATGCACACACTACAGAATATTTAGGTTGAACCATATGGAATTGCCATATTTGACCTCTTTTTACTTATAAAAATAACAATTCCATGAGTTTTAACATGAGCACACACACACACACACGCACACACACAACTTTAGCTAAACCAAACTTTTCATTTATAGCCATGATCTTATTATATATTATGTTCGTTGCTTATTTCTATTAATTCAGCATGGCTGAATTAACTATTGTTACAGGTAAGAGAGGGCAAGCAAAACACTCAAGTCTTCTTAAGGCTTAAACACTCCATTCCATCTGCCAAAATAAGTAAGTAAGGCATGGATACAGAGAGGAGGTAAAGAGTTGAGGTCAATAACACAATCTACACAACGGCCTAGCATTAAAAAGCAACACATTATATCTTTATGTCACTGAAAGTTGCAAGGAACTTCCTATAAGGAAAGGAAACATCATCATTGTTGCCGTTATCGTGGTCTTCACCATGATCTCAAACACATGACTTCTGTATGCCAACCACTCTTCTAAAAGCTTTACATTCAATTTTTGCAACAGCTCTGTGAGGTAGTGACTATTACTACCTCCCGTCTACAGCGAAGGGAGCTGAGGCACAGAGAAGTTAGTAAAAATGATCATTGTTTTCCAGGATATCAAGAACACGTGGACGAATTTCAAACTGCACTATTCTAGCACAGAATCAGGTGTTGGAGGATGTGGCTACATTTAAGAGATTTTAACTTCTTGTCAGGAAAAGCTCCACACTGGGGTGACCGCAGCACACTAGAGGAGTTCTGATGGTTACCTCCCCCATTCAGTTGCTTAGTCTATCAGGTATTGTTCTGGAATGTTTAGTCCATTTTTCTGCCTGGGAACGACGGTGTCAGGACTATCATTCACCACTGTTCTCTTCCTTCTTAGTGAGAGTTCTATTCATTCGGTGTATTTCTTCTTTTAGCACACTGGTAGGATTCCATCTAAACCTCTTGTCAAAAGACTTTTCTATACTTTACATCCAGTAAATTAACACACCTGCTAGCCCTATCTGCAATACTTACCCTTTGTTCTATAGAACATGATGAGTTTCCCTTTGGCTGCAGGAATAACTTGGCCCAGAGACAACCAGAGAGCCAGGGCCAGGGCAGAACAGAAAAAAATGGATTCCTGAAGTATTCATTTCCATCTAGAACCTAGGAAAGAAAACACAGGCTAATCTGGTCCAGAGTGAGAAATTACTCTCAGTACTTTATTCAAAGAAGAATCCAGGCTTCAAAAGAGAATATGAATAATATACACATTCACATAATTTTTGGTATATCCTTATATACCATTAATTTTTGCAGGATTTAAAAGAATCTTTGAATTTAGTTTTTTGGGTGGGCTCCCCCAATTTTTTGACTCGGTTTTTTTCTTCCCACAAATCCTTTGTATTAAAAGTTTTTTTGCTGCATGTATTAAATTATAGCTTTTCCCCGTATTATTTTTGTTTCTTGTCATTTAAGAATTATTTACATACTCAAGAATTAAGAGAATGCTTCCTAATTTGTTCATCAACAGTCAATTGCCCAGGACGCCCTCCATGCCAGCAGCTGGGCTGGCTGCTAGAGCGACGGAGTAAACGAGGCTCAGGGCTCCTTGTCTCGGGGCACTGTTTTACAGCTCACTTGGAAATCTGACCTTGATGCTCTGGTCATTTGCCAGGGGGATGACACAGGCTCCACTTGGAAACGATGCTGTGACGTTTTAGAATAGCGATTTCTATTGTCACTCACTAGAAATGTTTAAGAAGCGCATTTGATAATGCTGTCCCTTTGAGGACTCATTCCTGTCAGAAATTTTGTGGCTTCTCAGTGGAACTGCAATGGTATTTACTGGATTCCATGCTGGTGTCCATCTCATTCTTTCCTGCTCCCCAGGCCGAGCACGGTCTTGTCCAGTGGGAGGAGCGGGACTAAGGCTGTGGAGGCTGGGGGTACAGTCTCACCTTCTCCTCAGTATTGATTTGCTTTGGCAAAACATTCATATTGTTTTATTCAAAAACATTTATCAACCTCCTCTAATGGCCTGGGCACCGTGCTAGGCATTGGAGCTAAAACAGGGAACGAGAGAAGCGTGACCTTGGAATTTTGGGGATGGAGAGTGACAATCGCTAATAAACTACGAACAAACTGACACATAAATAAAATAGTTTCAACTTGTGATCTGTGCTAAAGAGGAGCCGAGGGGGCTGATAGGGAATGATTAGCAGGGGGCGGACTGAGGGACCTCACTTGCTCCTCGTGCTTCCTCCTCAGGGATCTGTGAACAGGGCCTCCTCCTCGTGCTCTGGTAGGAAATCATCTAAAAGAGTTGCTCTAAGAAATGGTGGATGAGAGGATGGTTCATGCACAACAAGGTTCGCTGGAGACCTTGACATCCTGCTCCCTGACTCCCAGACAACGTCTGGGCTTTCTTGCGTCCCGGGGCCTTGTCGAGCTGACAAAAAGCTTTTCTTCAATTTAAACGACTTACAGTACAGGGACAATGCTTTCTGTGGAAATGTTCCTGAAGGCTCAATTATTGAAAGAAAAATGACTCTCAACCAGAATGTATCATGTTTTTAGTATTTAGTATTATTTGTGTATGTTCCATACCGAACCAGTTTTACACAGAAGTATAATCCTGTACTGATCATAGAATTAACAGGGCTAATTCATTCCTTCTTCCCAGAAGGATTATGAGCACCTTGGTTTAGGTTAACTAGCAGGGTGCTAGACTCATAGAATATATTTTAAAATATCTGTTTGTCGAGTGCTATGACACCTGAAGAACTTGAAGAACTAAACAAACATGCTGTCGCCTGGATACAACATTGCTGGATGAGCTGCTAGTAAACTTATATTTTTACAAATCCTTCTCTGAGAGATTTCTTCAAATGAGGAGTGTGTGTGCATACACGTGCTGACATACATGCTATTTTTCAGGAATATCTGCATTATCCACAAAAGCAGAAAATTTAAGACAATTTTTAAAACACAGTGAGCTGATTTCATAACCTCTTTCTTCTAGAGGGTGGATTTTAGCATTTTGCTTACAGTGGGAACCACGGGGCTGTGCTGGTCACAAGCTGTGTTGTCTATGGAGAGTGTTCACTCATCTGCAGCCATGCTGACAGGATAGAGCAGGGAACCATCTGGGAGTGGGAACCGAGCTATGGACCAACACCCACCCTTCCTTGCCTGGGCACTAGGCTGCAGAAGGACAGCCTACTAAATGAAGAGGGTCTGACTGCCGAGGGTCTCAGCAAGGTGGAGGAATAAGCTTGGCAGACTTTTCCTGCCTATGAAGTGGGTCTCCAGCTCCTAAAGAAAGCTCTGTGTCTCTCCTCACCTACCTCCAAGAGGTTCACTGACAGGATGCTTCTCTTGCTTTGTAATTAGCCCAGGAGGGCTCACAGAAGCACTGGCTTTCCAACAGCTAGACAGAAGAAAAGGACGGATGTAGGAGAAGCAAGTAAACATCCTGACAATGAGTTTTATTTCCTTCCTTCCTTTTTCCTCCCCCCTCCTTCTTATCCTCTCTCCCTCCATACCTTCCTTTCTTCATTTTGCAGAAGTACGGCTTACCTGCCTGCTTCTGTCTTCCCTGGGGAATGAGTGAGGCTATCAGTGATAAGATATTTCCTGGCAAATTGGACTTAGCACCTTGCTCCGATTTTGCTGCCACACCAACAAAGCGATGTTCTCACTTTCTCTCCTTGGAGGGACGTGCAGCAGGTCCCAGCAGCCATGCTGGCTGACATCAATACCCTGGCCAGAGTGTCAGCGTAAAGCAACTCCTAGCAAATTGGGCCCAAGTCCAGAGTAAACTTTTATGTTCCTTTGGAATTTTTGGAATCTTTAGATGTCTATAATTGAACGGTTGCTGAGGGCTGGCTTTGGACATTTTTCATTCCTTTAGTGGGAACAAAGAGTAAAAGCCTTTCCTGTAATTTCAAAGGTGATCCCTTCTTCCTCTCCCTTTCCCTGACCACACACAGACTCCATCCAGGAAATTATAGGGGTAATCTGGTTAACAGTGTTTCTCAAACTTTTGTGCACATGGATCCCCTGGGAGTGAAGATTCCTCTTCAGTACGTGGTGGTGAGGCCCAAGATCCTACATTTCTAACAAGCTCCCAGGTAATGCTGATGCTGCCCTCCCAGGGCCATGCTTTGAGAAACAAAGGGCTATTATATTGGAAACCCATGCTTTCGAATGGCCTCTGGAGTATGGATTCCTGTTTTTCAAGGATGTTTACTTTGGCCAGATCCAATTTGAAAAGGTGTCCTTAAGTGATGCTGAATGGATACCTGGTGAAGCTCTGCAAATTAGCTTGAAAGATAAACAGAATACCAATGGATGGTCTGCCGCAACTAAAGACGCTCACAGGCCGAGGTTGTTCACTGCCGTCACAAACCCTGTCTTTGTGACATGGTGAAAGCACGGAGAGCCACAAAGAAAACTTAGTGACCAGGAAAGTCAATGGCAGAGGCCATTCTAGTTAACAGAATACCCGTGGCTGAGACAACAAGATGCTCCCTGCACCTGCCAATGACTCTTTATGAACCTGAACAACAAATTGACTTCCTTCTTCCTTAGCTTCTACAGTCAAGAATCGTGAAAGTGAGAGGATGGCTCTTTTCCAACATAGCCTGAGGAGTTGGTGAGGTTGTTTATCGAAATGATGCAATCAAACACGGGAATTATGACTGACTACATATTTCATTCAGATGGAGCAAGGCAAATGTGTGAAAAAAGATAATTTTGAATAACAATGCTTACTGTTTGCCAGATAGTCCAAATGCTTACCATGTAGTAACATATTTAATCCCCCAAACAATCCTATTAGGAAGGTATTATCATTATCCTCATTCTGTGGATAGAGAAATAGAGGTACTGAGATGATAAATAACTTCGTCTGGTGTCAGATCAAGCACATGGACCTTTTATAGTAAGAGGTTGCAAGTTGAGGGCCTACATACAAGTTTTGCTTGATTTGCCTAGAGATTTTTAAAAAACTGTCAACTAGTTGTCAACAGCTACAGGCTATTTTCTGCTTCTTTTGAAAAACCGGAGTATCTGGCAACTTTGTCCTCATTTTCCTGCAGACCAACCATCTGCTGGCTCCCTTAGAAGGGGGAGCCTCCGGCTCGTCACAGTTCTTGCTGGCCCAATCACTTATGTGGATTGTTTCCTGGCTCCAGTAATCATTTGAGTTTGAAATCCCCGTGCATGCTCTCATCGTCGAGGATCTTCACGTAACTAGGACTCATCCCCCGAGCTCTCACAGGGGAAGGCACTGTGCTCGACTCCACAGGGCCTGGGCACTAAGGCCACATGGCCCAGCCCTCAAGATTTCTTTCTGCTGCAATCATGGACAAATAGTTTCAGAGTGCTGAAAGTATAGTGTTTACTGTTGTGTACCATCAAGGAACATGGCTCAGTGACACTAGCGTGTGTTAATGGGCATGACTTCCCACGGACGGAACAGGAGTTCTGAACCAGTTGTGCTCCATCTTGCCTCTCCTTTTCTTTGTCTCAGATTTACCATTTTGACTGCATCTTGCTTTTCGCAATAATTCATTCAGTGACATGCAGAAGGTGCCGAGTATCTCTCCCTAGAAAAGGGAATAATGTCAAAGATTTGTACTACAAAACCCCTCATACTATGTGTATGTGTGTGTATATATATATATATATATATAGAGAGAGAGAGAGAGAGAGAGAGAGAGAGAGAGAGAGGGAGAGGGAGTCAGATATGTGGGGTTGTTTTACTCTCTAGAAGTTTTATCTTTTAGAAAAGAGTTGAGTTACATTCCCAAAGAGTTACTTGAATAAAGGCATTTTCAAAGTCAGTCTGGGCATGACCGACTCTTCACCTTCCACAGTCTGGGTCATCAAAGACGCGGTTCTTCCAGAGCGTCCAGGGCCTGGGGACAGTCAGGTGGAGTGTGTGCGTGTGCGCGCGTGTGGCTGTGCTGGGAGATCTGTTCTGCGGAGACAGGGCCTGGATCAAAGGAAACCTGCATCTCTGGCCTGGGTGAGCGGGAGGGGACAGAGGGGATACGGATCAGGCAGGTGAATGCCGTTTTAATTAGCCTGAAACACTAGCTGGCATAGGTTTCTTCTGCTTCCAGGCAGTCGTGTAGGGACGGGCGCTCAGGGGAGAGCTCATTATAATTCCTGAGGCATCCGGGGTCCTTGCCCCTGAGGAAGCAGCACCGCTATAAATCTCTGTTTCTCTGACTTCTGTAATCCCTCAGCAAAGCCCCCTGCTCTTCCCTGCTCGGCAACAGTTTCCCAGGTTGGGGTTTTGAACTGTGTATCTCCAGGAAGTGTCAGGGCCTCCACAACCCACACAGCTTCAAGGCAGCAGCGCGGCAAGGCCAGACCATCCCGACCCTGTCAGCGGAGGCCGCGGCAGACAGATGGACAGACACAGCAGTAATGGAAAGAGAGAAGGAAGAGAGTGGGCTGTTGCTGAGGACAAGGTCATGGAGAGATTTCAGGGGGGTCCAAGCAGAAGAGGGAAGCAAAAAAACGAGGATTTGGCAAAGCAAAAGAGCCGGTCACCAGGGCTTGGGAAGCCTGACGGGGGAAGGAATATAATCACAACAGCAAACTTTCCTGAGCTCTCCCCACGGCTCCGCACTGCCTTCTGTCCTCTGAGTTACTATTAGTATTCGCATTCCGCAGAGGAGGAAGCAGAAACCCAGAAAGAGTAAACAATGTGCCCACTGTCAGGTAGGTGTTGAGTGGCAGAGCCAGGACCCAGGCAGCCTGCCTCTACTGCCCCAACTCATAAGACACCCTACTGGGGTGGATGAACGGAGGGAAAGGGAAAGAAACAAGGCCGGGTGAGCTGTGAGAAGAGGGGCAAAGTGGAGCTTTCTCCACCCTGTTTCTCACATCCCAGATGAGGGCCCCCAAGACTTGAAATGAGGAGACTTAGGTTTCTGCTTCTGCTGCACCACCTGTGAATGTGCTCTGAGCCTCAGTTTCTTCATCCACAAATTATGTGTGATAGATAACCCACGTCGGTACCCATCAGGATTAAATGAAGCAAGGTAGGCAGAAGGCGCTGTGTGCGTCATCGAAGTCTTTGTGTGTGCTGGGCTCGAGATGCTGAGGCTGTTTCTGTTAACAGAACAGGCAGGAAGCTAATGTGACCATTGCACCTGCGTGCACGGTAAGCCACTTTCCTTCTGTGATGCGTTTTTCTGGCTGATGTCCCCACATCCCTCTTGTTGGGTGGAGCGCTCATCTTCTCTATCTGGCTCTCACTGCTCTGCTGATCTTTCCAAGTGTCTGGAGGAGCAGCACGTCTTCTTCCTTCCACAGGATCTGTGATCTTGGCCTCCGGAGCCTGTGTTATTGACCATCCGGTTAGTCCCTGCCATTATGAAGAGGTCTCAGTGGCGAAGTCACTGCAGTGAACCCAAGAGCCCCTTGGACTCCCAAGAACCATGTTTTTCAGTCTTGCTGTAGCAGAGTCATTTTCTCAAAGCCAAACAGAGCTGATTCTCTATTTTCTTTATGGTGATTGATAGCATCTCAGAGTTGGCCAGTCCCTGTCGCCACCGACCCCAGTGCTGTCTAGGGGATGCTTTCTAATGGGACGAGGTGGGTAGGGGAGACAGGTGTGCACAGTGGGGAGGGGAGGAGGCAGCAGTCCCACCTTGATTCCCATCTCACCTGTGCATAGGTCATATTACCTCATCGTCTCCGTCCAGGACCAGTGTTGGCACGGTAGGAACACGGCAGGCTTAGTGCCCTCTGATCTTCCTGTCAGGGACCTGCTCTGAAGTTCACTCCCCCCTCCTGCTCTTGCTTTATTCTCTGCAGGTTGTTAATTAATCTTTGCTTGAAATGTCACTGCTCCTAGCGGTGTTTGATTTTTAATAGAAAAATGGCAAAGAAAGAAAAGACTGTAGGACCCCAAAGGACACATCTTTCTGAAGTAGAATTTCAGGTTTTGGCGCAAGAATTCCTAGCACCTGAAATTCCCAGTTTCTGGCATTTTCACTTTTAGCTCCCTGTGCTCTGATTGCTCTTGGCCCTGATTATCAACTGGCTTGTCCCCTGTCTTCATTCAGGTCTCTGCTCAAATGTCACCTCCTCAGAGAAGCTTACACTCACCTCCTTGTGTAGTTTATCATCTTCCACCAACCCTGATCTTGCCTTAGCTTTTTTCATAACTCTTATCATTACTTGACACTGTATTCTGTGTTTGATAATTATATGTCTACCCTAAGTAGAGTGTAATCTGTGTGAGCATTGTCTGTTTCAATCACCACTGTATCCCCTAAAATATGCCTTGTTAGGCTCTATAAGATTTCGTTTTAATTCAAGTGAGTCATTGGAAAAAGTTTTTCTGGTGCTTCTTAGTTTTAGCACACATGATATATCTTTATATTCCTATTGGAAATGCCTATGTCTTTGAAATTTTGTTTACATGTATTCACCAATTAATTCAACAAAAATTTTAACATCTGCTAAGTTGCAGTCATCGGGCTGGTGCTGAGAATAGAAAGATACATAAGTCACAGTCTCAGCCTTCAAGCTGCTCACAGCCTAGTGGAGAAGGTACATGAGTAACAGACAAGAACGATAGAGTGTGAGGATTGGCAAGACAGTACACATTCTGTCGTGTTTCAGGACAGTTTTGAAGATGGATGAGAGTTGGCCTGGAGGCCTGGGCGATGAGGACGTCTCTCCAGCAGAGGAGATTAGTATGTGTAAGGTCAAGGCGGTGTAAGAGTTCATGGGAAATTCACTGAGATGGAAGTAGTTGATAATGCCCATGCTGGGTGACACAGGCAAGCACTGAGTGAGATAAAACTGCAGATAAGGGAGATAAGGCAGGGAGTCATAAAAAGTCATGAATGCTGTCTTAAAGAGCTTGAATTTTTTCCTCAAAGAGCCAACAAAGGATTTTTAACAAGGGTGAGATGTAATATGTGCTCATTTACTCGTTCTACTTCCTCTTGGGTTTTCTTTGACACCCAGAATTAGCATCAGCCACAATAAGTGAGTCATACAGTTGTGGAAAAAGTTTTGTTTATTTACATTAAATATGACCAGAGTCAGTGAGAGATAAAAAGAGATCTATGGTATCCAAATAATTCTCTGGTTGGCATATCTATTTTTTAAACTTTTTTAAATGGAAAATTTCAAACATATACAAAATAAACAAGTGGTATAGTTAACCTCCATAACCTCCGTGAACACACCACCCAGCTTCAACACTTGTAAATATTCTGCCATCCTTGCTTCATCCGTACTTCTACCCACTTTTTTTTTTCCTGAGTAAGATTCGCCCTGAGCTAACATCTGTGCCAGTCTTCCTCTACTTTATATGTGGATCACTGCCGCAGCATGGCTGTTGAGCGACGTAGGTTGTGCCTGGGATCCGAACCCGAGAACCTGGGCCGCAGAAGTGGAATGTGTCGAACTTAACCACTGTACCGGGGCCGGCCTCTACCTCTACCCACTTTTGATGCTGGCCAGTGAAAAGATGAAGTGATAACCAAGGGACATGAGGAGTGTGGGAGGGATATAATTACGAGTTCTGTTGGGAGGATTAGTCTCACGCAAGCTCAGACTAAAAAGAAAGAGGAAAGAAGAGAATGGATGTGGGTAAATGTGTAGGTGGAAGGAACAGTGGGATGGGAAGGCAAGCTTCTTGAAAGTGGGGCCTGTCCTATCTGTCTTTGACTCGCCAGCACTCAACACAGTACTGTGTGTGGTAGGCAGGCAATAAGCATTTGTTCAATTGAATGGAGCTCATGCCTAGTGGTTCCTGCGTTCATCATGAAGCTGAGATTTGGTCATTGATGGGAGTGAGAAGGACATACAGTAAAGAATACGAGAGGAGGAAAAGCCATGGTGCATGGCGTAGAGGCCACTGGTCGAACAAGAAGATGCTTCTTTTTATGAGCCCTGTAAAGTATGTGCAATATCAAGAGAGGATATTTTCTTCCTCAGTGTTTAAAAGAAAAGAGTAACAAGTGATTTAAGAGATAGGCTCTCTCAGTCTTTGTGTCTCTTTTACAGACACATCCTTAGAGGGGGTCAAAAGAGTTATAGAGAAGATTTTAAACTTTAACTCTGATTTTCTTCTCTGTTTTTCCTTTCTTTCTTATATCTTACTAAATATCTTCAATGCAGCTGGCCCTTCTCTAGTCTAACAGAAGTACCTTTACTCAAAGTTTCTGAAACTCCCAAGACTGAAACTCAGTGAGACAAAGATGTTACTCCAAGTGACACCTCTGTTTCGGAGAATAGAGTACAGGAGAAAAATAAGATAAAGCAACAGATTTAACTTGAAATTTACAAAATGTGATTGAGTGGAGCAAATGTAACACAGTGCTAAAGTTACAAATGAGCTTTAATGACCTTCCGCTAGATAAAGCAGCAGATTGGGTAAAATGCATGTTTCATTTGTATATTTTATAATGATTCATCTAAAAATGTTTCTAAAATGCAATAACCATTCAAATACATTAATTTGAATATCAAGCATGATGTATAGATGTTCCAGTTACTGGACACTGTCATTTGCTATAAAAGAAATGAGGGGAATAAAAGGTCATTAGACTTTTTAAGGTTGTTCTGCAAATGTTTCCATTACTATTATTCTACCAAAGTTTAAAATCTTTCAGATTCAAATTTTCACTACACAAAATAGTTCATATCCTTCTCATGCTGGTAAATTTTATGGTTATGAGGTTTCATACCTTTCCTTCTTTCCTATTTTCTACGAATGTTATTAGGAACATAATACATTCTAGAAAACCTATTAAACACCAGTCATGGGAAAGCATGGTTGCCACTCTCATTGAGCTCACAGACCCAACTCACCCAACTCAAAGATCACCCAGTGGATGAAGGCTTTCCCAGCATAACCAGTTGTTGGTGTCTTCTATATGTTCCTGTAGCTTTCTGGACTTTCTCATGTTATAGGAATTCTCATAGTGTTCTGTAATTATATTTTGGTTTTGTTTCCCTCTCTAGATGGATGGAGGGCCGAGATCATGCCATTTTCCTCTTTGTATTTTTTGGGAGACAATTTTCCATGGCATTTCTGCACATCTGTCAAATTTTGTTATGGACTATATTTTCAAGGATATTTGAATAGCAAACAGCCTGGGAAGATGTAGTATTTCGTCCTAGGGCAGAGGGAAGATTTTTTTTTCTGACCAGGACAATAAAAATATCTTTCTTGGGGCAAAAATTGAGTAGCTTTTCTAGCAGCCTCCTTTAACAGATGGAGTTTCCTAAGCTCCGAGTTCCTCGGCTGTGACACAAACCTACTGTGAGTGCAGCATCCGCCTGGGATTGCCTCCACATCAGTCTTGCAAACAACCTGGGGGGAGGAGAGAAGGAAGATTGGAATGAACATGAAGCTAGTACTGCCTGCTGTGCTGCGAGTAATCAAGTCTTTATCTCTGACCCCAGGGTCTTGTATCTTCTGCCAACAGCCATCAAATGGGGTAGGCTAACTTGTTAACTTGTAAGTAGGGCAAAATCTCAGACCCTTCCACTGTTCTTGACAATTTCTCCAATATCTAGCCTGTTGCCTGGCACAGGGTAGGGGAATGAACTAGATGTTCAGTTTGAGTACATTTAATTTAATTGTTATTTTATTTTAACTACAGAGTGAATGTTGTCATCAATATTTTTCAGTTACTTGCTGTATGATCTTGGTAAATTTCTTAATCTGCCTCACCTCAGTTTCCTTATGTATAAAATGGGAAGAATAAAGGTATTCTTCATGGGTTTGTGGCCGACATGGAGATGCACTGCCCAGACCTGCATTCAAAGAAGGACCTGTGCCCAGCTGCAGAGACTGCCTTTGGGGCTGCCTCAGCTGCAAAGTCACATCACCTGAGGTCACACCCTTCCCTGGGCAGTCTGCATCCATTGACCGAGCAGTGTGTGTGTAGGTTGTATAAAGGACAGGCATTTGGCCCCGCATAGGACAACCTCATCGGGCAATATTTGCTTCAGAGTCCCCTGCTGTGTTGGCTGAGGGTTTGTCAGGTCTGCATAGCAATTTGATTTCTCCCTCTGTGCAATTGTGCTTCCTTTTACAGACTTCCCTTCCTTTTACAGATTTTGATCCCTAATAAACATCTTACTCCCCTTACTTCCCTACGCCCAAACACAAGCATCAGCTTCTGGAGAACCCAACCTTCCAGCAGGGTTATTGAGGTAGAAAGAGAGTTAGGGCATATAAATCACTCAGAGCGGTCCTTGCATATAGCTGGTAAACATTAAATACGAGCTTATTATTGTTATCATTAGCATCATTATTATGATTAACTTTGTGGAACACCCTAGAAGCATGGTTCCTGCAACTAAGAATGTTTGTGCTCCCCTGAAGTCTGTCAGGTGTTAAATTAATTAAACCAGGAGGCCATTAGACTGATGCGGCTCTGATGCTGTGGCAGCCTATGTAAGCAAACCAAAATCTACGCCCGTAAATGCCTCAAGGTTATGAAATCAAAATGCTAAGGACACTCAACCACAAGCAGCCAACTAGGGTTTAAGCCATAGCCTATCAAATAATTTCCTTCCTTTGCTCCGGTACTTTCTCTGTAGACGTCTTTCCTCCGGCTGCTGTGGTGGAGCACTCTGAACAACTTCCAGTTTGGTGCTGCCCTATGTGAATCGATTTTTGCTCCAATAAACTCTTAAGATTTTTAATATGCCTCAGTTTAATTTTTAACACTGATAAAGAGCAAAAAAATGATGGTGAAGTCACTCAAAACCATATGATTAAGATGATTAGTTGAAACAATCAGAGGTATGTAACCTGGAGAAGGAAAGCTTATGAAGAACGTGGTAGCTGTCTTCCCATACTCAAAAGGCTGTGATCTGATCATGAGACTAGACTTATTGAGGACAAGAATAAATGTAGATAACAAAAAGAGGCACATTTGGGCTCAAGGTAAGGAAAGCTTTTGAACATGGATGCTTAAAATGGTCTAGGCTCTCACTCGAGGAACCCTTGTCAGAAATACTGTTGAGAGGACTCAAGGTCTTGACGAGGATGAGCAGGAGGGGTACAGATCTGATGAGCACTGAGATTACCGATCAGAAGAAAATTTAGAACTCCGTTAGTTAAACTTGCCATAGGAAGCAGAAAGCTCTTATTTACTTTCTCAATATTTCCAAAACAAATATCTTAGAGCTGTTAGCTGTGTACTGTTGACTCAATGTGAGTGATGAACAAACTCAGTGGCTAAAATATTAGTTTCTGCTCTGCTAGTTTAATTCATTTATTGTAATATATGTGCTCAAATAGACAGCTAAGTATCTACACAACTTCACTGTGTAATGGTATGCCTGGAGCTGTGGAAATTTAAAAAATATACATGTGTTCAAGTAAGAGATGCTGTCATAAAACTCCCTAGAGAACAGTGGGTGCAAGACACTCTGGAGAAGACCTTTTTGCTCGGGGAAGACCACTTGAAGCCTCCTTTGGTAATATAGATGTAAGGTAAGGATCCCACCCCTGACTGTTCTGGACTTTTAATTTACTGTCCTCATTTTAAAATTTGCTGGGCAAGAGATGGGCAACTTTGCAAAGGGGTCAAAAAGCCTTCCAGGGACATGGTGATCTAGCCTCTGATAATTTTCTTTGAATTTGAAAGTTATTAAACTCTATCTGATGTACTGGGGTCACCCCACTTGGACCAGCCCTGATGTGAAACTGACTGGAAGGAAAGTCATGTTCTGATGACTGACTGAGTATTCCCGGCGACATAAGAAGCCTGGTAAGAGCGTGTGTGTGTGTGAGAGCACGTGCGCGCACGCACACACGTGTGTGTGCGCGTGCCACAGCGAAAGGCAAAAATAGCATCCTTTTATGCTGGGTTACCTTAGTCACACATCTTTATCTTCCCTCAAGCCCTAGCAATGCCTTTGTCCTCCTGTAGCCCTGAAGGTGACGTGCTGTTGTCAAACACCTTGCTTACGGCTGCTCCCCTGTGGCAGTGGGCAGGCTATGTGGCCAGCAGCTGGAAAGGATGGTTTCAGTACCTGCAGCCAGCTGCGGTTGACATCAGGGTCAGCTGCTTTGTGGCAATTTGGGTGGAGCAAAGTTATACATAATAAACAGTGATTTCTGTGTGTGGGGTGTGTGTGTGTATGTGCATCCATTGTCAAACTAGATGTTTCTAGTCCAAACTGACTTCTTGGATCAACATGGTGACTTATCAAAAAAGCCTTTTTATGATTTTCTGAATGTGCACTTCCATGTTTTCAGCTGAAGGTAGTGCTAGCGCAGTCTGACATGCCAGCTCAGCGGGCTGTCCTACTCCAGGCTGCACAAACTGGCCCACCCTCTTTTCTTTGGTTATGCCGACCTGACAGACACATTTCACTTTTTTTTTCTATATCCGATTGATTTCTCTTGGGTGATAATTGCAAGGTTTTAACATAAATGGTCCGTCTCCCAGGGAGACTCTCCAGTTTCCTATAATGCTTTGTGTGGGGAGACCAGAGATAGTTATAACACCGGGACGAGAAACTTTGTATTTTTCTTCTGTTTTCTGAGAAACTGCCACCAGAAAAGCTGGTTTCTGTGTAGCTCATGCCTGGGTCACCAAGGTACTGTGGGACTTAGTGATTTTTGTAGCAACAGCAGCAAATACGATTAAGAATGATGCATTTCAGGGGGCTGATGGAACTTTCTGTTGTTTTTTCTCTGAATCACTAATAAACAGGACTGACTCTCTTCGTTTGAATAAACACCACTGGGCTTCGCAGACATTCTGAAAAAGGAGTGAGACATGAGCAAGAAAAGAGCGACATTCTCCAGATAAGTGGAAGGGGCTCAGAGTGGATGACTGTTAAAAGGGATATCAGTTTCTTTTACGAGGTGGGATACGTGCGACACCATTGGCTAAGATAAGCTTTGTTGATAGTGCCTTTGAGCCAATTCCTAGCGACCCTGTGGACAGCAGAGCAGAACCCTGTCAGGTCTTTTTATGCCATCCTCCCACCTGCCAGCACTCTATTAGACAATGCTTCGCTGCTATTCATAGCGTTTTCACGGCCAATTTTTTTGGAAGTGGGTGGCCAGGTCCTTCCTCCTAGTCTGTCTTAATCTGGAAGCTCCGCTGAAACCTGTCCACCATGAGTGACCCTGCTGGTATTTGAAATCCTGGTGGCAGAGCTTTCAGCATCACAGCAACACGCAGCTGCAGTATGACAACCAACAGACGACAGAAGGGTGGTGTGGGTCCCTGACTGGGAGACGAACCTGGGCCATGGCAGTGAGAGTACTGAATCTTAACCACCAGACCACCAGGGCTGGCTAAATTAAGCTAGCTCATGACAAAAGCCACAACTATGCAAACCATGACATTGCCAGAATCCAATGAGCCTGATTGGATTCCAGTCAAGCTAAATTTCAGACCCAGATTAATATGTCCCGCCACATCAGTGATTCTTCATGGCGCTTACATCTCCTTTGTTTGTTTGGGACCTTCTTCAGGTGGTGAGTGTTCTTCTCTAAAGGTGAGACATTCACTCACAAACTCAATAAATTTCAAGCGGAAAGGTATTGTTCAAAAACCTCAGCCTAAAAGTCTGATGGGACGATGGTGAATCAAGAACACAAGGACTTTATTTTTTTTAAATTTTTCTATTGATGTCATAACAGCTTATAACATTGTGAGATTCAAGTCGTACATTGTTATTTGCCAGCCACCATATAAATGCTCCCCTTCACCCCTTGTGCCCACCCCCCCCAACCCTCTTCCCCTGGTAACCACCAAACTGTTCTCTCTGCCTGTGTGTTAATCTTCCTCATATGAGTGAAGTCATACAGTGTTTGTCTTTCTCTGTCTGGCTTATTTTGCTTAATATAATACCCTCCAGGTCCATCCATATTGTTGCAAATGGGACAATTTTGTCTTTTTTTTTATGGCTGAGTAGTATTCCATTGTATATATATACCACATCTTCTTTATCCAATCATCTGTCCATAGGCACTTGGGTTGCTTCCACTTCTTGATTACAGTGAATAATGCTGCAATGAACATAGGGGTGCATAAGCCTCTTTGGATTGTTGATTTCAAGTTCTTTGGATAAATACCCAGAAGTGGGATAGCTGGGTCATAAGGTATTTCTATTTTTAATTTTTTGAGGAATCTCCATACTGTTTTCCGTAGAGGTTGCACCAGTATGCGTTCCCACCAGCAGTGAATGAAGGTTCCCTTTTCTCCAACAGCCGATATTTTTTGTCTTGGTGATTATGGTGATTATAATCTCCCTGATGATTAGTGATGTTGAACAACTTTTCATGTGCCTATTGGCCATCTGTATATCTTCCTTGGAGAAATGTCTATTCATATCCTCTGCCCATTTTTTGATTGGGTTATTTGTTTTTTGGCTGTTCAGTTGCATGAGTTCTTTATATATTATGGAGATTAACCCCTTGTTGGACATATGATTTGCAAATATTTTCTCCCAGCTGGTGGGTTGTCTTTTCATTTTGACCCTGGTTTCCTTTGTCTTGCAGAAGCTCGTTAGTCTGATGAAATCCCACTTGTTTATTTTTTCTTTTGTTTCCCTTATCTGAGTAAACATGGAATTCAAAAAGATCCCTCTAAAACTGACTTCAAAGAGTGTACTGCCTATATTTTCTTCTAGGAGTTTTATTTCAGGTCTTACGTTCAAGTCTTTGATCCATTCTGAGTTAATTTTGTGTATGGCAAAAGATAATGGTCTACTTTCATTCTTTCGCATGTGACTGTCCAGTTTTCCCAGTACCATTTATTGAAGAGACTTTCCTTTCTCCACTGTATCTTCTTAGCTCCTGTGTTGAAGATTAGCTGTCTGTATATGTGTGGTTTTATTTCTGGACTTTCAATTCTGTTCCATTGATCTGTATGTCTGTCTTTGTACCAGTACCATGCTGTTTTGATTATTATAGTTTTGTAGTATATTTTGAAATAAGGGATTGTGATGCCTCCAGCTTTGTTCTTTTTTCTCAGGATTGCTTTAGCTATTTGGGGTCTTTTCTTGCCCCATATGAATTTTAGTATTCTTTGTTCTATTTCCGTGAAAATGAAGGAATTCATTTTTTTAAGCACTAGTGAAAAAGAGAAAGGAAGGTGCTCTAGCTAGTAATAACATCCTCAGTGAAACTGTCAGCCATAAAGGAAACAAAAATGAGTTAAAATCCACATGGCTGCAGGGGCTAATCATGAGACCATTTGTAAAGGAGCAGGAACAGAGGCTCCTGCTCGACTCTACCTGTAAGTGTCTTGTCAGACACTGTGTAAGTGTTTAACTCAAGGAAGAGGAAGAAATTGTGCCCACTGTTCTCTGTGATAACCCACGATCTGATACACTGATGTTTTCCCAAATACCTTACAGTTGCGAGTATTAACGTCTCTATCCTTTGAAGCAGCTGATAGGAATGTCTTTGAGATCTTTAATTAAATGCTAAAAAGTACTTCCAGAATCTTCTTATTGTCTGGAACTCTTCTGCTTATAAGTTCATCTAGCCATGAAGAGTCTCAGAAAAAAAAAAGAAAGAAAAAAAGAAAAAGAGGTAGAAAGAGAAAAAGAAAAGAAAAAGACAGGCCTTTTACTCAATCTCCGTTCAGCTCCTCACCAGGTGTTTCCCTTCATGTGTCACCTTTGAGTTGGACAATTCTCTCCCAAAGGGATAACATTTTCTGTCACTTATCTCCAGGTAACACAAGCCAGGGGAAATAAGGAACAGATACAATAATAGATTTGAGTCTCTGGATTTTTCCCTTAGCCATTATTAGGGCAGGAAGGAGGCCAGAGCAAAAAATAAAAGGGCCCAGAGAGAAAATTTCCATTTGTCCAGAGAGAGACCACATGGATTTGATGTCAAGAAGCCTAAGATGCACAACATTTTTTTTCTCACTTTTAAAGCAATATTTTAAATACTTTGCGGTGGATTCATTCTACCCTGTTCTTAATAGCAACAGACGGGAATAACCTGGTAGAATAACTGTTTCCACCAGGACATAACTGATTGTATAAATCGGGGGTCGGTAAGCCGGCCTGAGGGCCAAATCCAGCCTGCAGCCTGCTTCTGTAAGGTTTTACTGGAGGAATATTTACTGTATGACTCTTTGCAGGAAAAACTTTGCCAACCACTGATCTACATGGGTGCTCATACATTCAATGGAACACTCTGCTACCATTAAAATAATCTGAAAGATTGGTGTATGAGGATATGAAAAGATATCTGATATTAAGAAAAATTGAATCAAAATAGAGTGGATATAAGTATTTTCAGATCTCATTTGCCTAAAAACAAAGAATATAAATACACATCAAATTTTTCTGGAAGAATATACAAGAAAGTTATCAATGATTACCTCTGGGGAGTGAGTAGAGGTGGGACTGGGGACAGGAAGGGTGGAAGGTGGAAAGGAGGGAGAAATATTTATTTGATATTCTTCTCTGTCATTTAAAATTTTTAAATGCCCCTGTATTACATTTACATTTGGAAATAAACTAAATTAGACGTATAGAAACCAGGGGCATTTGTTAAGAACATATTTATTTGTAGCATGAATTAATGTAATGTTTGATGGCGTAATAATAACAGCAGTCTTCTTTTTCTTATGTTATGGATATTTTTGTTGAACATCTATGTAATATCTTCCATTTCTTTTCACTACTAAGTAGAGTAAGTGTTGTCTCATGTTTAAACATCTATCTGCAATGTTAGGTTCACTATTTGCTTTAGATGATTACAATTTATTTCTTCATTAATTTAGTAAAGAAATCATTAAGGCATTTTATCCCAATTAAATAATTTATATATTTTTACTATGAAGAATTTCACATAATAGTGCTGTTTTCCAGTGTAATTTATAAAGCACTATCTTAAACCCCATTTGAGTCTTTTAAAAATTTTAACTTTTTTGTTTCTAATTTTACAGAAAACGTTTGACTTGGGACAAATTATTTAAATGCTTCTTGATTTTTTATCTGCAAAATGGAAAGAAAAATGCCACTTGCCTTACCAAATAAAATTTTTATGTTAGGAAGTATTTTTCAGTCTTCAATCAATTGTTAATTATTTCAAAGATATCATTTCGGCACAGTTTTAGTGCAATCAAAATATGGATAGTCGCGGCCGGCCCGGTGGCTTAGCGGTTAAGTGTGCGCGCTTCATTACTGGCGGCCCAGGTTCGGATCCCGGGCGCGCACCAACGCATCGCTTGTCCGGCCATGCTGAGGCCGCATCCCACATACAGCAACTAGAAGGATGTGCAACTATGACATACAACTATCTACTGGGGCTGTGGGGAAAAAAAGAAGGAGGAGGATTGGCAATAGATGTTAGCTCAGAGCCGGTCTTCCTCAGCAAAAAAGAGGAGGATTAGCATGGATGTTAGCTCAGGGCTGATCTTCCTCACACACACACACAAAAATATGGATAATCACAAGAAGGATTTTTTTAAGGCGTGCATGGAACCAATATAAAAAGTCATTGTTCTAAAAGATCTAAAGCCTGGATTTCAGACTCTTAGATCATAAATGACTGGAAAAGTCACACATCAACTGTGAAAAATTAGAGAACATGGGCTTTGAGTGAAAGCAATGTCAAGGTTCCTTTCAGCATGAAAACTGTTCTTTTTGGAACCAGTGTCTGTTTTTCATCTCTAAAATGCATCGCCAATTTCATAGGCTTTCTGTCAAAATTAAATGAATTAATATATGTTAGAGAAATTTGTAAATTATAAACCTGCATACCAGAATTTTTCAAATGTGGTATATGACCACTGCTGGTTTGCAATGATTTTCAGGTGGATGAAAATTTTTGTATTCTAATGACTATATACTTATTTTACAATTACTCTTTATTTATAGTGAGTGATATGTTACACTTGTGGTAGCTTCCTTTGAAATTAATTCTCAGAAGTGAAATATGTGAGTCAACTTTGTGAAAAATATCAAATAACCCATACTACAGTGGGAATGCAGACATGACAAAAGTCATCACGACGGTATGTGAATGACTAAAGTTCGGGAAACATTGCGTGATAGAGATATAAATGTGATTTGGATTTTCATATTTTGCCATATGGGTCTCAATTGGCGTTGTTTAATCTGCTGTGGCTGCAAACATACTGTGATAAAACAAGACATATGGAGCCTTTTTGCAGTAAAAGAAGAAAGAAACGAAGCAGATGCCTGAAGCATTTAGGAAAGGAACCCCACTGCAGCTGAAATACTGGCCAATGCGGGGGTCCATAGTCCCAAGTTAGTGTAGGCAGGGCTGATTGCACTGAGAGAAGAGAAACAACCACCACCAGAGGACTGAGAAGTCTATCTCTAGAAAGAACTTACAACATTTCTGGGAAATTGACTTTAGGGACATTACAGTAAAGAATATTCTGGAGAAGTGTGATTCTCGTGATGAGCGAATCCAACTGCATGTCTGATCTGACTCCAGCAGACCTGCCAGGCCAATGAGTCGCCATCATTAAAGCCACTAGAATGAGGTAAGGGAGACAAAGAGCAGAGCGGAGTGGCCGCACGAAACCACCTCTGTGTTCACAGCCTAAAGCTACTGGAATTCTGCCTGATCATGGCTTCCATGACTCTAAGCGACAGAGGCACACGGAGCTCCGGCTGCGGGGAAGTAGAGTTGGGTTGAGTTGCTCATCGTCCTCTGTGACCTGAAAAGCAGAAATGTCCATCATAACACAGCAACAAGCCCACCCAGGCCTTTCCTCCCAAGTCTTTTCTATTCTGCCCAGCAGACAGCTCCAAGGACGGATGGCCCTTCTCCAGGGTGCCTGTGCATTCTTAGCTCTCTCTCCTCAAATCTGCCTGCGAAGAGTACAGTCTGTTACCGCACCCAATGTCATGCCCTTGATTTAAGAGTAGAAAAGCAAGCTACAAGGCTGAAAGCTGAGGACCCCAGAGTCTCAAAGTCCTGCTGAGGAGCAGTTCCAACCTCTGCCCTTCATTTAAAATGGGAACTTCTTGGTGTCTAGTACCTGCCTGCGTGACGACTGGTTTTGTATGTCTCTGCAAAGTCAGGTGACTAAGCAGCTGCTTATGCAGCAGTTCAGAGGCAAGAGAGAGTATCTGTCTTGATAATTTATTTAAAAACGTCTTTGAAGCCTACCGTTTAACCCCAGTAGGGGAGTGGGGATTTTTCAGCCACACATAGTAATTTTATTCCTCTAGAGCCTTATATGAATTATTAAGCTTTTTAGAAAAGAATGCAAATAGAGTCTGCAAGGTAATCAAAAGCAAATATGCTAATTTGGATCTATGGGACAGTCTTTTTTATCAGAAAGAACATTAAGCTTAGATCAGTTATTCATCTAAATTAAGGAAATCAAAAAAGAGAGCAAGACTAGCAAATTACCTTGCTGATGGTCGAAACCAGCCCCATCTTGGACTTTTTCTTAACCATCTTCCTCAGTGTAAAACCTAGTTACTAGGATACAGCCGTGTGGCAGCATCTTTATTAGAAATTGTATGGGAGGAAAAAATGTCAGAGGCTCATTTCCAATAACTGTTTAACAAGTAACACAGAGGAAAGGGCAGGAAAGAATCGAGGCTTGTCGTGTTTCTTTCTATCAAGATTGTGAGATAATAGCACTTATGTGAATGGGAAGTCTCCAGGAACACATTTTATTAATCTCAGGGTTGAAAAAAAAAAAGAGACATGATATCATGTGATCATCAAATTAAAACCAGGAAGCCTAAAAGGATACATAATGATCCTTTCTAAAGGATCAGGTAAATGTCAAAATATCAGGTAAAGAACAAAAATCCCATCATCTGTCACTGATGAAATTGTCTTAACTCTAGCTAAATCTAAGAGTTCTATAATTACATAGATAGAAATCACATCTCCAATTATCACGGTTTGAAAATAATCAATAGCTGAAGGGCTTAAGCATTGTAGGAAACTTTACAAGATCCCAGGAGACTTTCCTTGAATGTAAGTCCACAGAGAGGTCATTGTCCCTCTCTGTACTAGTACATCTTTTTATCAGAATCAAGATATATTCGTAAAATTTGCACTAATGATAATTTCTTTGAATTAAACCCCATCTTACCATCATCTTCTGACAAAATCAGAGAGATACTAATAAACTACGAAAATTCACATAAAGATGAAAAAGCTCTATGGTAAAAAAAAAAAAGTCTGATTTTTTAACAATACAATTTGCTGAGAGGTAAGGAAACTGAGAAAATAAAACCCCTGACGTCCTGGGTGCTCCGCCTTACACGCCTTCCTGCTCTCCTCCCCACCCTTCCAGGCACAGAGGCCGTCTGGGTGAGGATAGAGCTTGCAGGTTCTGGCTTCCAAAAAACCTGGCATTGAAACTCAGGTCTACCGATTTATTAGCTGTGTGACCTTGGGAGGATCACACAGCTCTTCTGAGGCTGGGTTTCTTCAACTATAAAATGGACTTAACAATTTCCAGGCTTATTGTGGTAATTAAATGAGATCATATACTTAAGCTGTAGGTATTTAATAAATATTGGCTGTTATTATTACTGCTACCACTGGAGTTCTGAGGGGGAGCCAATAAAGAACACTATTCTTCCCTGCCTAATGGTGGAACCCACTGAGAAATGGACATCGAAGTCCGCAGTGGAGCTACAGTGGGCTTGCTGAGGATTTCCCTCTGGAGAAAATCTACCGATCCAGTCCCGGGCACAGCTGGACAGGGACAGCCCCTTACCTCACGGAAGAGGATAGCCCAGAACATGCTCTCCCACTAGGCAGGGCTGCTTCAAGACAGAGAGAGAGCCCAGAGGCCCTGAGTCATGCATCCCAGAAACTTCTAAATGCACCATGATTCCCTCTCCTGGGAGGAGTGAACGAGGAGGTTGAGAGAGGCTGGAAGTCCCTCCATGTGGAAACATAAGAGAGAGGGGCATTGAGATTTCTCTCAAAATATTATAATTTTGATGGCTATAATTTTAGAAAATTGATTTTTTACTAGCTAAAAAATTGATTGCTACAATACTTATAAATTTATATGTGAGTGTATACATATGTGTGTTTGTATATATATGTTTTTTTTCCCCCTCTCCTTCTTGGATATTTTTTCGTACTGGGGTAAATTGAACTATTGTTCCCAATAATTACCTTCTTCCCACTAAAGGGTTTTACACATTTGCCCTTTGTCACAAATTTCTCAGCATCTTCCATATATGTAGAGCATACTTCCTTGTCCTGTTAACTTTGGCCATGGTCATGTGACATGCTTTGGTCGGTGGAATATGTGTGGGTATGAGGTAAGCCAGGTCTGAGCAGAAGCTTTCAATGAGCTTGTGTGATCCGTCTGCATCTACCCTTGACCACCTGCCCTCTGCCGTAGGAACACCAAGCCTTAGGCAGCAGCTGCTCCTTCAGTCTAGATCCCAAGATGAGTAAACACCGGAGCTGGCCCAGCGGACCCAGCTCAGCCTAGGGAAGCCCCTACCCGGTCACCTAGGTCACTAACACACCCTCAGCTGACCTGCATCCCTTACGTAAAGGAATAAATATTATTGTAAGCCGCAACATTTTTAGGGTTGTTAATACCGCAAAACAGTTGACTGAACAGTACACTGTTTGTTCATACTAGACTCTTGACCTGACAGCTTGTGGTGTCTTCTCAGGTGAGAGGCAAGGACAGCAGTGGAAGCTCAGGTCCAGCTCCTCCAAAACCTGAGGAATTGTGCTGAGTCGGCCCGACCCCTGTCCACCAGTTGCTAGCATGAGAGTGACAGCCGGGCTTCTCAGGCAGACTGCTATCACCTTTTGAGCTGCGCAAGGAACAGGACACGGTCAGACACTGGCCAGGTGCTGAAGAGGTCTGTGAATGCCGGAGGCAGCACTGTCCTTCCCGGGGGAATCCTAGATCTCCCGATCTATTTATTTGTATGGAGTGTTTTCTGAAGGTGAGTCTCCTTGTTTCCAGTTCTAGTAAATGCATGGCAGTCAGGAGTACACGAAATTGTCTTAGCCCTCCTGCATAGTATAACCTACCATGTGGGCATTCCAAGTATGCAGCTGTATCTGTGAAAGTGAATTATGACAAATAGGTTAAATCTTATTACAATAAAACATATGATAATGGAGTATTTATGACCCCAAAGATTTCCAAAATCTAATAATGGCCAATTTATTTTGAGAAGTATTAAAATAAAATTTGATGTTTCTTCTCTTTGTAAAATGTAATTTGACTCACAAATGTTTTTCTTTTTTGGAACAAAGTACTGCAGAGTGACAGCGTGAACACTCGTAATGAGCTAACAGGACTCATTTTAAATGCCCAGCCACCCCACGTCCCAGTTTTGTATTCTTGGGCAAGTCACGTTGAGCTGTTTCCACTCTCCCCACTTGCATAACAGGGCCAGTAATAAACCTCCATAACAAGGCTGAATAAGGGCACTGTGAGATTGTGTATTTAAAGCACTCAGCACACTGCTGGCGTGTTGTAAGCAGCACTTGATATTTGTTAGACGTATTTTTTAAATCATTTTTGCCATAAATAATTATGTATAAAGCACAAATAACATTCAATATTTTAAAAAGTTTCAGCTGTTGATACTTCCAAATGATTAAGATATGCATGAAGTTTCATCAACAACTGAAATCCTACTATCATGATAGAGGAGATAAAAGGAGAAAAAGGAATTCCTGTTTTGTTTTGACAAAAGATATGGCAGTAATTTCCATAAATATTCAACAACCAACACCAAGTATTTGAACATTTCAAAATAGCACAGCTTTTTAGTAATAATTATACTTGTTGACATTGTATAGCACTTACTCTTTTTAAGATACTTTGCTAGCTATTTTCTTTTATCCTCCCAGCTATTTATTATAAAAGTTATTTACATATTTTATATCCATATAATTCTTCTCTACCAAAGTCAATGACATTTCTAAAGACACTGAATATTGCAAACATCCACAGCAAATACTCTCAAGGTTTTTTATTTTTTTGTACAACTAAATCACTCCCTTCTTCTAGAGATTTACTCCTTTGACAAGTCCAACCCAGATTCATAGATTGACTCATTTCTTTAAAGCTTTTTTTAAATTAGTAAATTTCAGGGCCTGCCCCGTGGCTTAGCGGTTAAGTGTGTGCGCTCTGGGGCTGGCGGCCTGGGTTCGGATCCGGGGCGCGCACCGACACACTGCTTCTCCGGCCATGCTGAGGCCGAGTCCCACATACAGCAGCTAGAAGGATGTGCAGCTATGACATACAACTATCTACTAGGGCTTTGGGGGGAAAATAAATAAATAAAATCTTAAAAAAAATAAAAAAAATAAATTATGAAATTTCAAACATGCAAAGAAAAATATAAAAATATTAATATGAATGCACATGTAACTACACCCGGATTTTTCATACTTAACATTTTTCCAAGTTTTTTTTTTAAACAAGACACTAAAGATAAAGCTGAGGTAACTTTATCTGCATAACTTTTCTTCTTTTCCTTCCCGTATTCTCCAAATGCACCTACTATTCTGGAATTTGCTACAATTTTGCATTCTTTTAAGCTTTATATAAATGTTGCATATTGTAATTATTGTGATACTAATTCTATTTTTATTACTATCATGTATTGAAATGTATCCATCTTGACTAATGTAGATCTACACCATTCATTTGAACTGTTGTATGATATTCTTTTATATGAGCTAGTGGCAATTTATCCATTTTCAGATTCACGTTTATAAATTTTTGCTATTTAGCAGATGCTGTTTTTGCCCTTATACACTTGGCATTTACTTTTGCAGGCTGAAGGCTGCTTCCTGGGTCATGTGCTGGAGGGTTTTTGTTCTGGCACACTCAGAGCACAGTCAGCCCACTTGCAGGGCAAGTTGAAACGCCAGAGAGACCAAAGCAGCCTTCATTCATTGATGGACAGGAATTTGATGGATAAATACCCCAGTTCTTTTCACACCTCTTAATGAGAGAACTTGGAGGTGTGTTTTCACCAGTGTTTGCCTCAATTGCCCAAGGTGGCAACTTGTACATCATGTACCCTTTGGCTTCCTGCTTGTCACTATCTCACATCTCCACCCACCCCTTCATTTTTCCTGGGATCACCTCTCAAATAAACAATGTGCACTCAAATCCTTGTCTCGCGATCTATTCTTAGGAACCTCAACTAAGGCTGCTATTCAAAACATGACTGCAATAAACATCCTGTATTGTACATTTCTCCTTATCCACATGAAGGTGAATTTCTCTACTTTAGAGTCAGCAAAATACAGCCCGGGGGTCCAAATCCATCTGCTACCTGTTTTGTATAGCCAGTGAGCTAAGAAGAGATTTTACATTTTTAAAGATTGAAAAACCAAGAAGAGAATAAGATTTCATGACATGTAAACGGTATGAAATTCAAGTTTTAGTGTCCATAAATAAGGTTTTGTTGGAGTTCAGCCATGCCCATATTTTTACTTATTATCTATGGCTGTTTTTGCACTACCACAGCAGAGATGAGTGGGGGCTCCGGCGACCGTACGGTCTGCAAAGTTTAAAGTTTTTACCATCTGGCCCTTTACAGAAAAAAGTTCACTGACCCCTGCTATAGGGTATATATCTAGAAGTAGAATTTCTGTGTTCAAAATATTGCAATAAATAAAAATTTAAAAAATGAAATAAATTGCTGAATGAATGAATAAATAACTATATGCTGTAAACATTGCCAAATTGCTCTCCAAATGTGTTATTCCAATTTATACTCCCACCCGCCAGGGACATTTGTGTGTTTCTGTTTCTCCATATCTTCACCAGCATGTCTTTTTGATATCTTTGTAATACTTGCTAATCTTTCTCTTGTTCATGTCTCAAACTCTTTTAAAGACAATAGTATCTAGAATTGTTCTGTTTTAAAAGTCTTCATGTTTATGGTCACCTTTAATTTATGGCAAGTGATATTGGTTTTCCATTTACAGGAGTGATATAAAGTTTCCTTTAAAATTTTTTTAAGGGTAAAGAATAAGTTGGTTGAAAGAGAAACAGTTAAGTATATAACAGTACAGTGATATGCAGAGGTGGCAAATTCATAAAGATGGAATCTGACTGACTGACACTTGTGAATCAGTGAAGGAATGGAAACCTATGGTCTGTGTTGTAATCCTGAGCCAATCACTTCCTAATTGTGTGTTCTTGGACAAATTCTTTATTCTCTCTAGATTTCAGTAAAATGGGAATAATTGCTAGAGTTTCCTTTAGTCTTCTCTCATAGCATTATTTTGGAGATTTATTGAGATTATAAGTCGAAGAGTCTAATAAAAGTGTAGAGCATTATACAAATGAAGGCACTGCTGAGTTGCACCATCTCCACGCATAACCTGCATCACAACCTGACTGCAGTCTCTACTGTTTTCCCTGAGGATGAAGAACATGGTCCACTCTTGGTGCTTCGTCTTTGCTCACCTTGATATCTTTGTCAATAGTACCAACCCCACACCCTCCATTTCTACTTTGAGGGCGTGAAATTCTATTGACTTGATTAACTTTTTCCATGAAGTTTTTCCCAGATTCCATTCCCTCTTGTCATCTCACATGATCTCTTCCTCCAGTAAATCTTTATATTATTTAAAGATATTCTTTCACAACATGGGACATAATCCACTGTCTGTTAGTGGGACTGCTTGTGTATTATGGACACAGACTGTTGTACTCCTCTGACATCTTCTTCAGAACCTAGCATTGCTCCTTGTACATCATATTGGCAAATCAATGTGTGTTGACTTTAATTTCTTTTATAAACATCCATTACCTCTTTTTAAAGTATGTTTGCCCCGATTTTGTCTACATGGCTGAGAATATGAGCTCTTGATTTGATACAAGGCTTTGTATGGCGAACATTTTCCTACCTCCTCAGGCTCATCTTAAAATGGCCTGTCCTCTCTCTCTCTGCTTCAGCCACACTGATCTGCAAGTCTCTCAAATGTTCACGCTCCTTCTGCATCAGGGCCTTTGCACGTATTATTCCCAGTGTGTGGAATGATCTCCCTCTCCCTTCACTTATCAATTTTTACTCATTTCTCAAACATGATCTCAATTGTCTCTTCTCCAAGGAAGCCCTCCCTTACCTCCTTGACTGCCAAATTTCCCTCTTGTCTGCCTTGATAGTATCACAGACTTCTCACTGGCAGCTTTTATCATGTGAAAATGTTATATTTATTTGTATGATTGTTTGATTAACATTAATCTTATCCATTATGTCTCATGCTTCATGAAGACATGGGAATATCTGTTTTCCCTCGCCATTTTGTCTGTAGCATCTAACACAATGCTGGGTACATAGTAAATACCCAATGAATATTTGTTGGATGACTAACTGGATGAATAGTGTTGCTCTGTGCTCTGCAAAATCAAATCCAAGGTGCTGTCCTCCCTTGCTCCCGTCTTCCATGATCAGCAAGGAAATGCATATAAGCAAGGGCATACATTGAGCTTTATTTGCTTTAGCCAAGTCATATGGGAAAACTTCCAGAGTGTCAAGACACCAGTCAACACTTCCAGGAATCGGGGACTTCCTGCAGCAGTTCTTGGTGACCCCCTACTGCTGACCCTTCCCTTTGAAAATTATATCTTCCCCAAGCAAATGCCAGAATGCTGTCTCTGATAGCTGGATTCCAGCTGCAGGCCACTCTAGACATACCCGGGTGCCATTTACCTTAAATTCCTATCTAAAAATAATCAGGTTGTTGAAGCACAGAAGAATAATACACAATTTAAATTCAGGTGCCAAGGGGCACATTGATGTTTAAGAACAGGCAATCTTGTATTTGGTTTCTAACATAAAAGGACCTGTCTTGCTGTGAGTCATGAATTACAGACAACCTTGTAACATCACACATCAAACCTGATGCTAAGGGCAGCATCCATGTGTATAAATACATGTGTGTAATGATTATTCAAACTCTACATTTTAAAAGCTTCTTTTATGGTCAACAACACTAGACTTTATCACCATTTATTAGTCTTGATACTATGGCAATAGTTTATGGCACAGAGGATTTTAAAATATACTTATCTTTTTACCACTTCAGTAAAGTGGATTCTTCCAACTCCACTCCCTCAATTACTTTTTTTAAATTTCCAAAATGATCCATTAGGTTGTGTTTGAGTGGAGGTAAAGTATTTTGACTTCAAGGTACCATGTTTATGTATCCCTATTATAAATACCCTCCCAGTATAGCTGTGGCGAGGACATGCTCCATGAACAGATGTCCACAGCTAACAGGACATATACAGTGGCACCCCATCTATGTTGCCACTGGGCCAAGGCCCCGTCCAGCAGCATTGTCTGTTGTCTCTCCACAACCCAGTTGGCACATGTGTGCTGCTCAGGGCCACACGATTGGATTATAGGGAATTTCTTCTCCTAGATTTCAGTGTGGACTGGGCATTACTTGTCTTGATCTAAACTTACCTCTTCACCTTTTAGACCCTGAGAGGGAAAGAACAAATGCTTGCTTTTAACCAGAGGAAGTGATTGAAGCAAATGGTCTGCATGGTTTGGCTGTGAAGACTGGATTAGTCATTGACTTAATCAGGGGAGAAATTATTGCAGAAAATATGCATATGCAGTCCTGGATTTTCTAAATTAATGACGACTCTCATTTCCATTTTCAGAGAGCGTTGCTGGGTATCATCCCTGTTTAATGTCACATTGTTGCTGGGTTGGTAGTGGATTGGCACAAAAATGGGGAAGAGAGAAGGTGCCAGTCAGTACTAGAGTGGCCCAAGATGAGAGAGTGCCAGTAGAACATCTGGGTTAGAGATACAGCTGCTTTCGGGAAGGTTCTCATCCTTACAGATTGGGTGATAAAATTCAGTGAGTCAGAACCAACATGATCATGCATTTCATAATAACTTTCTAGCACAGCGGGAGAGTAGTAGCGCCAGGGCTGCTATTGACAGAGGAGCCATTTGTGTTTCATTTTATTTTGCTTGATTGCCTCCATTGTATTGTGTATTGTATTGTGATGAAAGTTGCACAGAAGTTTTGATACAGAAGACATTTTTATAGGGAAATTTAGAAATAATATTGAAAATTGAGTCTGTGGCAATGTAAAAACCTGTGTTTTGAATTAATTTTCTTTGATGAAATAAGCAAACATTGAAGTAAAATGTTTTTAACTACAAAATGATGTAATCCTATATCAACAGTGATTGTTTCTGGCTGGAGAGTTTTGGGTGATTTAAACTTCCTTTTTGTTTGCCTCTATTTTCTAAATGTTTTATTTGTAATGTAAAAGCACACATAAGTGTACAGCATACATGGATGTGTGCACTGTGTGCATGCGTACACAAACACATAGATTCAGGTGGGTCTCTTCCTCAGGCGGAGCTGTTATTTCAAAGGAACATCTGTTTTCGCCCTCCAGGATTCTATCTCAGAAGTGTGTGTTTTGGGGGTAGAAGAAAAAAAGAGGGGATGAGAAAGGTGGGTAAGAGAAAAGCAGGGAACTTTAGCTCTCTCGTTGTCTGAAGCTGTTGTCTGGAGGCGGGTCCTTGAGATCCCATTTTTCTCGGAGTCACACCCGGCTTGGTTGTAGGAATGTCACTTTCCTCCAGCTTTGCAACTATGATGTTCAGGACAGGAGACATTAATTACTTGGCGTACTAATGACTTATGCTTCACAAAGACCTTCACTTGCGTGCCCTCTGGATTTTCTAGGGGAAGTTTGTGGTCAGTCGGTGTTGTGGGCATTGTTGTTTGCTTACAGCACAGTTGTCTCCTCTACCTCGGCTGCTGCCTTGCTGACGAAGTCCAGCGTTGGCTCAGGTATTGGGAGGCCGTGTTGAATGTGCTCTTCTCCTGCTGCAAGGGGTGGGGATGGTGCATGTTTTCTAGTCTAAGTCAGTGTGATAATTCCACGCCTCTTCCAGTGACTGGTGTAAGCATGGACATGTGACATGATTCTGACCAGTTAGATACAAGTACAAGTTCATTAGGAGGCTTTTGAGAAATGTTTCCTTAATCTTAAAAAAGTGATATCACACAGTGGCTTGTGCTTTTTTTCTTGATTTGAATGTTGTGTGAGGATGAAAACCTTAGAGCTGCTGCAGCCGTGCTGCGGCGGTGGCAGAACAAAGGGCAAAGTCAACATGTAGGGAAGGCAGGTGAGAAAGATGGGAAAATCCTGGGTCCCGGCTGAACCTCCTGCCTCTGAATTTCTCCTTGTGAGCCAATAAACTCCCTAACTGTCTTATTCACTTTTTTTTGGTTGTTAGATCTGTGTTACTTACAGCTAAAATCATCCTAACTGGCTCAACCTATAATCCAAATTTCAAAATGAGTCTTTTTTTCCCTTCCTGTAGGAGACAAATAATTCAGAAAAAATGATAACTGCTACTTGGATAAACACTACAGAAAAAATGATAACTGCTACTTGGATAAACAGGGGCGTTGATACTACCCCTGCCCCATATAGTGCTTCATTTTAAGGAGAAGGAACGCACACACACACACATCCTGCTAAGTGCTTTAAAGTAACCGTTCAGTGCTTTCACATTTGAATGAAGAGTTTGGAATGAATTTAAATATCTACCAATATGGCAATAGTTGAATATGATATACAATGTACAATGGCATACTGGACAGCAGTTAAAAAGAATAAGATAGATCTATATGGATTTACCTGGAAAGATCTTCAATATATAGTTTAGGTGAAAAAAGCAAGTTGCATACTTGTATGTACGATATATTATTTCACATTTGTGCATATGCATAAATGTATTTTTGTGTATAAATTATATTTTCAATGATATGGATTTATAGATAGAAAAAGTTTCAGAAAATTTAACAACAAATGGATGGTGCTGGTTACCTTCGGGAAAAGGAGCTATATTGGGGATGTAAAAGAGATATTTAAAATTTTTACTATACATATTTAATTAATATGCAAATTTTACTGAAAGAATTTATTCATGCATGTATTACCTATGTAATTAAAACATAAAAAACCCAAAAGTCATGTTAAAATATTTACAATAGCTTTTAACTCTGTGATAATTACTTCTCATCTAATTCATTAAGCAAAAAAATATGCATATGTAATTAGCTTACTTTTGTTATTTATTTATTCATTTTTTTGCTGGGAAAGATTCACCCTGAGCTAACATCTGTTGCCAATCTTCCTCTCACTCTGTTTTTTTCCCTCCCCAAAGCCCCAGTATGAAGTTGTATATTCTAGTTGCAAGTCTTTCTGGTTCTTCTGTGTGAGCCGCCACCACAGCATGGCTACTGACAGATGAGTGGTGTCGTTCCACAGCCAGGAACCAAACCTGGGCCGCCAAAGTGGAGCCAGCCAAACCTGAACCAGTAGGCCATCAGGATTGGCCCTCTTTTGTTAATATTTCGAACAATATACAGAGATCTGTTTTTTTTCCACTGTTGAGCACATACTTCCCCCCTACAACACACACCTACTAGGCCCACGTGTCTCTTTTGTGGGACTTTTCCATTGTGTGTACTGTGTGCAGTCTAGGAAGGATGGGTGTTCCCTGACTTCAGACTCCCGCTACTGACATCTAATCTGAGGGGTGAAATCCTGATCCAGCCAAGAGTAGAAGGTGCTTGCTCTGGAGATTTTATGTGAGTAATTCAAGGTAGAAAGAATGTTTTGGAGTCAAACTGGTCACAGAGGGGCTCAGGGACCAGATTTTTCCTGCTGTAGGCCATGCACCCTCTGTGGCCCAATCTACACCACGTTCAGACCTCTTTGGGTTTCTCCCTGCTCTCCAAGCCTGGCCTTGGGACCCCCCAGTGTCATTCCCACCTTTTCCCTTAAATACCTGAGTTTACTTTTCTTGCATCCAGCCAAAAACTGACTGATACAAATAATATTAACTAAAATAGACCTGTTTCTTCTTCTACGTGAGATGATCAATAATCACCAGGCGCATCCTATGGGAAGAGACTGTTCTTGGAATGTGACTGTCCACCACAAAGTTCTAATTTGTGATTTATACAGCAGCCAGCCAGATCTGGAGCCTTCTCTATTTAATCATAGTAATGACGATGCATTGTTCTTTTATATTCCTCAGGCTGCTTTCACTTTTGATTATACGGAGAAGGAACAGAATTCCTAAAGTCATAATGAATCGAGATGTCTTTCACCTGGAGTTTGACTCTTAGAACATTCTATTTGTAAATTGCTTTGCAGTTGTAAATTGTGGACCTACAGAATGATTGTCATTGAATTTAGTCCCTGAAGGGAACTCAGTAATTATCTAGAAACATACTCTCATTTTATAGCTAAGAAACTGAAGCCCTCTGTAAAAAGATTTACCCCAAATCACTGTTTAAAGGCAGAATTGGGCTTAGAATTCAAGTCTTCTGAATCCCAGTCCAAAGTTTTGTCTCGTGATGCCGTTCTCCAAAGATTTCATGATAAAACAAAAAAAAGAAAGATGGAGTTCAAAAGACACATTGCTTTGAAAAGCATAGTAAATATATTCATAATAACGTTTTTTAGACTATGGCTTAATAATAACCCACTCAGCATTTGCACCACTTACCACTTATGTTGTTTTGATGAACAAGTTTTAGGAAACTGCCTTTAGAAATAGGAAAAAGTAACACATAATTTTTAGATGTTTCTCTTTTTCACCCTTTTCCTTAATTCTACAATTCAAATATATTCTTTTCCCTAGTATATTCAAGGTATAAATAAGCAGAAAACCCATCTCTGATATTTTCCCCTTTCTTTCTGCAAGTGTGACACTGTATCCTGGGGCCCTGCAGGCTGCAGCTACCTGGGACAGTGTTAGTGCTCTGGGGACAGTCTCCGTATCTCCAGATTTTGCTCCTTCATATTACTTTTCTTTTATGTGTGTGTCCTGCTTCTCAAATGAGACTGTCCTCTCAGAGGGCCTTCAGCAAATGAGTTTTGATGGTTTAACTGTCATTCTGCAAACACACACTGGGCACCTACAATGTGCCCCACATTATGATGGAGATTAGCGACAGAGCATGAGAAAAACCAACCCCTGCCCTTAGGAAACTCACTCCACTCAGAGCAATGTGCATTTTAAATGACAAGTAATAAGAAATGATGCACAAACAAAGTAGGGTATTGCCATTCTTAAAAATCTATTATTATATCCTTAAGAATCCAGATTAAGGAGTTCTGTTAAGAACTTCTAACTAGGTTTTACTTGGGCAGTCTGCAGAGGGCTCTACAGTGGTCTGTGAAGACGATCCTCCTGGTAATTAAGACAGAATACATTCATTTTTATGAATAATAATGAAACTATCTCTAATGTTACAAATTGGTCATCTAATTTATGGTTTTGCTAAGACAGAAGGAGTATGTTTTTAGTAAATGTGGATAAGGAAATGCTTGGAACAGATCAATGTCAGCCAAATGGTGGCAAATGGGATAAAACTTCTGAGAAGATTAAGGGAGAATGGGCAACATAAAAATTGCAGAGCAATAGGGCTGACATGCTATGGCCTTAAAATGAACTCTGTCTTGGCTATTATACTGGAAGGCTCCATGCTTGTTAGAGATGGACAGGCACATTCAGTCATTCAACACATCTCTTCTGGGCATGACCTTGTGTCAGACACTGTTCTGGGTGCCTGAGATACATCAAGGCAAGGTGCTTGATCTTGTGGGGCTACATTTTTGTCTTTCTTGCTTATAATAATTTAACTTCAAATTATTCTCCATACATTCAGGATAGAATCCAACAACATTGGTCAACATACGGGGCCCTGCTGATTTCTCCAGCTCCCGACACTCTTCTTCTCTTACCCTAAGCTCCTGACAAGCAGAGCTACTTCCAAATTCTGAAAACAAAGAAAAAAAGTTCTCTACAAACTTCATATTTTTGCACATACTCTTCCTTCTGCTGCAACGATCTTCTCAAACCCCCTAACCCCTCCTCAACCCTCAGGTCTCAGCTGGCTCAAATGTCGTTTCCTCCAGAAGCTTCTCCTGACTTCCAGAACAGGTCTAGGTGTCTATTCTGTGTTCCCGTTAACACCGTGTGCTTAACACACATCACCACACTCTATGAAAATTGCCTCTTTATCTGTTTGTCTCTCTCTCCAGACCAGGGAGTCCTTGAGATCAGGGACTGAGTCTAGTACACTGTCACATCCCAAATGCCTCCCATGGTGCCTGACACCTAAATATTTTCTTAAAATTGACAACACATGAGGAACCAATGAGAGGTTACCAGTCAAGCAATTACACCAGCCATAGGATTTTTCTTAAAAGAATTCGCAATTGGTTATCATCTACCAGCTGAATCAAATACCAAATCTCTATCACAAGGTTCTCGTCAGTGGATTAAAGACGTTGTGGGGGGCTGGCCCGGTGGTGTAGTGGTCAAGATCCGGTGTTCTGCTTCGGCGGCCTGGAGTTCACAGGTTCTGATCCTGGGAGCGACCTACTCACTGCTCTCAAGCTATTCTGAGGTGTGTCCCACATAGAACTAGAAGGACCTACAACTAGAATATACAGCTATGTACTGGGAGCTTTGGGGAGAAAAAACAAAGAGGAAGATTGGCAACAGATGTTAGCTCAGGGCCAATCTTCAAAAAAAACAAAAACAAAAAAGTGCTGTAAATTGCAATCATATACCCAGCTAGAGTTAGATGCTGTTGTGACTTGAAGGAGACCAGCCGCAAGTTAGAGAGAGAAAACTGATACAATTAGGGAGGAGGCTTGAAAACAAAACAATGAGAAAGAAAGCAATACAGGATAAGTCTAGAAGAACCTACTTGTGTGTGGCAGATTACGCTCATTGTTGGAGCTCAGAGTAAAGAGAGACCACTGAAAACTGGAACCTCATGGAAGGATTCATTGAAGAAGTCAATCTTGAGCAATCTCTAGAACGAAGGACACAATTTAGACTGTTCATGATTAGGAGGAACTCCCTGTGGGCTCCTGAAAAGGGGCCCATCTGTCATTTCATTCAGTTTACACTGTCTTTGTGGATAAACAACCTTTTTCAGAAGGATTAGAATCATAATCTTTGGGAAATGGATTAACCCAATTAATCTGAAATCCATTCTTGCTTAAATACTCATACAGATCCATTCTTCTCTCTTCTCATCCTAGCATCGACTTCCCTACTCCTCCTGCATTATGTTGTCGTTCAGCTTAGGAAAAACTATACATAAATCCCGAGGGAGTCTAAGGATAATTACTCCGAAAGTGGAGAATTTCAGCAACACTTGACAGAGCTGTACAGGAGGCCAGCATTTGCCTGTTTCAGCCCTGTTTCAATGTTAGTAACCCATCAATTTCTCAGACAAAAAGTCACAGTGACCTGCAGTTGAAGAGGAGTCACTCTGTACCACTTAGTCAAAATGACAAGCATGTCCTGGTGACACGGTGTTTGAATGGTTGGCCATGAGTTTGCTGGGGTGACAGCCTGTTGGTCTAATTGGAGCTGCAGTTTCCCTCAAAGAGCTTTTAAGGCTGCTTCCAACTCTGTCTCCCCTTCGCTCTGAAATTTTTTTTTATTTTAACAACAATACTTGAACTAAATGGTATAGAATTTCTGCTCTTATATTACTTTGTCAAGCCCATCACTCACTAGAAAGAAGTTACCATAAAGTAAGAACTGGGAGGTGGCCCTTGAGCCTGGGGCAGGAAGGAGTATGTATGTCTGATATCTCTGTATCATTTCTGCAAGCATTTATTTTTAACAGAAATTCTACTCCTATGGTCCTTAAACTGTGAACTTCATCATCACCAATAACTACAAATCCTTCAGTATTCTTAGTTTCATGCATTCTATTTTTTGATAACCCTATTTTTCTACCTCATTCCTTCTGGAACCTCAGCTTCAACATTCTCATGATACCATCTGGACAACCAATCGATTGACTATCCACCCTCACCCTGGCCCTTTGACATCTTCTTTGCCTCCCTTTCTGGACTTAAATTCCGTGACCAGTCATTATAGTCACTTCTGTGCATGCACTGCCTAAAAAATCTTTTTACCTTTCTTTTCAAACAGGTCTGTTGGTGACAAATTCCTTTCAACTTTTGTCTGTCTGAAAATATCTTTATTTCACCTTTCTTTTCCAAGGATCTGTTTGCTGGATACAGAATTCCAGACTGAATAATTTTTACCTTCAAAACTTTGAAGACGTTTATCTAGTGTCCCACAGCTTGCATTATTTCTGACGGGAAGTCTACAGTAATATAGTAATTCATTGTTTTTCTATAGGTAATTTTTTTTCCTTATGGATACTTTAAGGATTTTATCTTCATCACCGATGTTCATCAGTTTGATTTTGGTATACCTTATTGTGGTTCTCTTTGTGTTTCTCTCCCTGTAGTTCATTGAGCTTATCAAATCTGTCAGTTTAGAATTTTAATCAAGTTTGGAAAATTTCAAGCCTTTGTTTATTCAAATATTTTTATGCTCTCTTCTCTTGCCTCTCCTTCTGGGATTCCATTGACTTGTATTTTAGACTGCTTTACATTGTCCCCTAAGTCGCGAGGCTCTGTGCATTTTTTTTCAGACATTTTGCCCTCTGTTCTTCACTTTGGATAATATATAATATACATTGCTATGTCATCAAGTTCACTGATTTTTTTTTCTGCAGTGTTCACCTCTTTAATCCCACTCAGTGAATCTGTCATTTATGACACCGTATTTTTCAGCTCTACAATTTCCATTTGAGTCTTTTTTCCATTTTTCTCTCATTATGTTCATATATTCCTTTAAAGCCTATCTATCTTTTAAAGTCTTAGTCTTCTACTTTTACATCTCTGTTATTTCTGTGTCTGTTTCTAGTAGCTGACTTTTTTCTTTTGGCAATGGGTCATATTTTCTTGTTTCTTTGTATTTATTGTACTTTTTATTATGTGCTGGACATTTGGAGTTTTATGTTTTTGAGTGCTGGGTTTTGTTTTCTTTCATAAAATGTGTCGAACATTTTTCTGTCAGGTAGTTAAGTTACTTGCGAATCAGCTTGATTATTCTGAGGGTTTTTTTGAGTTCTGCTAGGGAGGGTCTCGTTTAGACCTACCACTAAGACATGAGCCTTTTTGGGTCTCCATTGAACGTCCCGAGTGTTCATTGAGGACCCTCTACTCTGGCTGGTTGGAACGCGAATGTCTTCCAGTCTGGCCTAAGTTGTGAGAATTGCTTTAGCTTAAAGCTTCCCATTTGTTCCTTTTTTAGCATCATTTATGGCTTAGTATTCAGCAACAGAATCAAAAGAATCCCTATGCAGAATTCCAGAGTTGTTTCTCTGCTATTTTCCCTGCAAATGCCGGCCACCTCAGCCTCCCTCAACTCTTCAACCTTTTTCTTTTCAACTCAGTGAGACCACTGTGTTCTGATTGGGTTCCCTCCCTGTGCTGTGGTCTAGAAATGCCTTTGGGCAGAAAGCCAAGGAAAGTGTAGCGTTCCCCTCATTTGTATCCCCTCTCTCAGGGATCTCAGTCCTGCATTGCCCGATGTCCAATGTTTGCAAACAATTGTTTCATGTATTTCTTCTGGTTTTCTTGTAGTTTATGGTGAAGTCTGGTCCCAGTTACTTTAACATGTACAGAAGCAAAAGTTCTAAGCATCTTTGTTTTTAAAGTGGAAGCTTAGAATACTGCCACAATTCAAAAGCTGGATGTCCTCATCCCCAGTGAAATGTTCAAGAGGAAACGTGAAGTTGGAGTTGAATGAGTCTGGGCTTGAATCCTGGTACCACTATTTACAAGTTGTGTGATCTTGAATAGACCCTTAACCTCTCTGTGCTTCTGTTTCCTCTTCTGTATAACAGAGGTAACAATACCTACCACAATAGGGGGAGCTGTAAGGTTTAGGTGAAATAATAGACAGGAAGAGCTTCTAGAGATTGCTCAAGATTGATTTCCTCAATGAATCCTTCCATGACTGCTCCGGTTTTCAGTGGTGTCTGTTTCCTCTGAGCGCCAACTATGAGCATAATCTGCCACACATAGCTAGGTACTTCTGGACTTATCCTGTATTGCTTTCTTTCTGATTGTTTTGTTTTCAAGCTTGCTCCCTAATTGTACCAGTTTTCTCTCTCCAACTTGGGGCTGGTCTCCCTAAAGACACAACTGCATCTAACTCTAGCTGGGCATATGATTACAATACATAGCATATTTAATCCCCTGATGAGAAACTTGTGATAGCGATTTGGTATTTGATTCAGGTAGTAGATGCTAACTAATTGTGAATTCTTTTAAGAAAAATCCTATGGCTGGTGTAATTGCTTGGCTGGTAACCTCCCATGAGTTCCTCACGTGTTGTCAATTTTAAATATTTAGGTGTCAGGCACCACGGGAGGCAATTGGGATGTGACAGTGTGTCAGACACAGTCCCTGATCTCAAGGACTCCCTGGTCTGGAGAGAGAGACAAACAGATAAAGAGGGAATTTTCATAGAGCGTGGTGATGTGTGTTAAGTACATGGTCTTATAGGAACCCAGAAGAGACACCTAGACCTGTTCTAGAAATCAGGAGAAGCTTCTGGAGGAAATGACATTTGAGCTAGCTGAGACCTGAGGGTTGAGGAGGGGTTAGGGGGTTTGAGAAGATCATTGCAGCAGAAGGAAGAGTATGTGCAAAAATATGAAGTTTGTAGAGAACTTTTTTTCTTTGTTTTCAGAATTTGGAAGTAGCTCTGCTTGCCTGGAGCTTAGGGTAAGAGAAGAAGAGTGTCAGGAGCTGGAGAAATTGGCAGGGCATCATATGTTGACCAATGTTGTTGGATTCTATCTTGAATGCATGGAGAATAACTTGATGTTTCTCAAGAAAGAAAGTCAGCACCATGATCTTATTATTGAAAGAACATTCTAGATGGAATGTGAATGGACTGGAGGAGGGTAGAAGTGGATGAAAGGAGAGCAATTAGGAGGTGGAAACATCCTGTATTTCATTAATTTTAAGTCATACTTTTTTGCACATCTTATTATCTCTGAAGTCTGCACTCATCATTAAGTGGTATGCCTTAGATTAACCGGAAGCTTTTATTTTCTTTCTCAGTGATATAAAAAATAATAATGCAGTTTACACATCATAGCAGCTTAGATTCAAGTAAACAAAGTCAGGAATGATTGTAGTCTTAACTAAAATAGTAGCATGGTGAAGAGAAGTAGATGACAAATTAAGATGTATTTTAAAAGTTAGATCATCAGGATCTGATGACTGATTGTATTTGGGAACAGGAGATTGAGGAAGAAATTGATGATTTCTCCTATTTTTATTTTATTTTATGTTTTTCATTTAGGCGGCTGGGGAAGTTGTGGTTCCATTCATTTGATAAATAACTCAATACGGTTTGTGATGGTGAGGAGGGGAAGGTATCGGAAGGGGAGATAAAAAGTACAGTTCTGCACATGGTGACAGGGTTCCAGGGACCATACAAGTTAGAATACTCCATCAGGGATTGAGTCTACACCTCTGTGAATGAAAGGATCGTGAACAACAGATGTCGGCTCCTCTGAGATGTTTCTAATCAGCAAACCCATAAAATAGCAGCAGTTTCCCTGGGCTGCTAGGGAAGCAGTTTCCATTCAAAGCTCTAAAGCAAGAACTCCGATATATTGAAGCCTCCATCTTTTGCATGTCTGGTAGATTTCCCTTAAGAAAAGTCTAATCTTCTGTTTCCTGGATCCTCCACTTCTCTAGCTTATGTTTATTTTCAGAATAACCTCGCCATCTTATAGAAAAGCCAGATGTACACTTATCCTATTTGAGTTCAATAACCCAAATTTAAGAGAAATTCGCTAAGAAGTCTTACCTTCATAACTTCAAAGACCAGGATGGAAGCATATGATTGTTTGGTCTGCAGGACTAGTGTAAGAGTAGGCTATTCTGATCATGACCCTACATTCTCTCTTTCCATAAATTCCTCCCGGACTGCCAGCTCAGCCTCCTTCTGATTAGGCATCTGCCAAGAACTTTGCCAGGCACTGGTCCTCCTTTCTATGGGGTGGGGCTCAGAACCTCTGCAAGTGCTGCTGGGGTGCATGGGCATACCTGATGGGTCACGCTGAGGAGGATCTGGGATGATCTCCTGGATTTCAAGTGCTTTACGGGTCCTGTATAGAGCTTTGGAAAATCAAATATGGCTATAAGGGGCTGCCCCTATTTCCTTTATATGCTGCTTACATTTTAGCAGAAGCTTTCTTATACATTATCTCATTCGATCCTCACAAGTACTCGACTATTTTGGTTGGGCATTTTTTTTTTTTTTTGAGGAGATCAGCCCTGAGCTAACATCTGCCAATCCTCCTCTTTTTTTTTTGCTGAGGAAGACTGGCCCTGGGCTAACATCCGCGCCCATCTTCCTCCACTTTATACGGCTTGCCATGCAGTGCGTCAGTGCATGCCTGGGATCCAAACCGGCCAACCCCAGGCAGCCACAGCGGAGCGCACGCACTTAACCACTTGCATTATCGGGCCGGCCCCTGGTTGGGCATTTTTATACCCATTATATCTCCATTGAGGATCTTGAGTTTCAGAAGAGGGGAAGTTCAAAGCCATGCAATGATCTGGCATTATTAGAACCCAGGTCTACTGAACTCCAGTTCAGTCCTCTTCTTGCTAGACCAGGGAGGCCATTGAGAAGAAGCAGAAAGTTTCTTAAGGTGTTTTAAGTTACCTTAGCTGGTCTGGAATGGAGGTCCCTGAGACAGACCTAATATCAAGGGGTCTCCCAGATGTCCAGCGTCATTTCGTCAAGCCTGACACCACTTAAATTAGTGATGATATGGAGTATGTCTTTGCCACTATTTAATTCAGACCAGTAGACAGGGAGGTCTCCGAGCGATGTCTGTGGAAGCTCCTGGAAGGTGGGAGCCATGCCAAGAGGATTTGTTTGCTTCCAAGGGCTAGCAAATACCCTGTGGTTGGGCCCTTTGATTTTGACAGTGAACCCACAATGTGATTTCCCTGATCATTTTTAGGCTCAGAAAATACCCCGCTGAAAGAAGCAGACTAATGGTTATGGCCCTGAGAGTTGTGCATAGGATGTGGGACTATCTGATTTGGTCCCAAGTACTGTTGCTCCAAGGCACCAGGAGTTCAGATCTGGAGTTTCATCCCTGTGAGTGTGTTGAGTGCTTTAATACAGGCAGCTCGGTGGAGTGAGATCACAGAGTTCGGCAGTGGAATACATTAGAAAGGGAACACTTTCTTGTGTGTAGAAACATGCCCTTCAGCAAGTCTGCAAACTTCATTTTAACCTGGACTCTTTCCTTCCTGAACGTAATAGCCTCTGAAACTCGGCAACAGGGTCTCTTCCGTCCTTCACAGCAGTGGAGAATTCACGGAGTAAGTGAATTACTTTGCTTTTCAATAAAAATGTTAATATCTACCTTAGATGTGAATAGAGGACACTGCATTTCAGTAATGAGATGATCAAATCCATGGGGGCTGAGAGAGACAGATGTGTGGAGTTGCTGCCACTCAGCTCAGACAGAGAGAGAGAGACAGAGAGACGGAGAGAGAGAGAGATTGAGAACGCACACGAGAACAGAGAGGAAGACCTGAGATATGCAGGCCTTTACAGGAACTCAAACTATGCAGAATAGGATTGAGAAGACAGCAAATCAGACTGCTTTCATTTGACAATAACGTGCAATGCTGTGCCCGTGGTTTTCTTCTCAGGACTGAGAGATGGCGGAGTGTGTCCTTCTTCTCCAACTCAGACATGTGGCCCCCTGAACATTCTCTTTTGGGGCCTTCTCTCAGTGGTTATGGAAGAAACTTTAGAAAATAACTTTCTTTCAATTGCATGAAATGCAGGTAGCCTTTAAAGAAAAGCAGCATAATTTTAACACATAATGTTCATAACTATCAGCATTATGTTATTTTGTATTTCAAGACTCAACCCCTACCCCCCACCAAAACCCACAAAGATCACACATACCTTGATAATGACATAGCGGAGAGATGTCCACACAAGTAGATAGACATCCCTACAAGATTCTGACTGAGTCGCTTTTTCCTACATAGTCGTATTGATAATAGCTGTTGTCGGGGAAGAGGGAGAATCCCCCTCCGCCTTTTCCTTTAAGGTTCTTATGGCTGGCCAAATAATTAAAAGACAGGTTAGCAGAAGAAAATAATACCAAGTTTAATAACATGTATACATTAGAGAAACCAGGGAAACTGAGTTTCTCAACACAATGGCAGAGATTCTCATCTTAAATACCATCTTCAGCTAACGACAAAGGAGGATGTTGGGGGTGGGGAGGGAGACAGAAGGGAGACAGAAATTACAGTAATCAAGGGTGTGCAGATTTAAGGCCTCATCCTCCACACTGATAAGTTTCTAGAGAGGCCATCCCCCCACCCCCCCAGCACAGAGAGGGAGATACATTTACAAACGGAGATTTCCCTTATAAATGTAAATGTTTGTCTGGCAACTCTTTGCAGGGCCACCTAGAGAATGCACTGAGGAGAGACAGAATTTTTGATAAGAGGGGCTTGTTGGTGCCTTTCCTATTGTAACATCTATTTTGCATTATATTACAGCCATCCTATGATAGTAACTCCTTCCTGGAACAAGTCTTCTATGTTAAATTCTTTAGGCAGTTTGGGGGAGGTCAAATGTCCATCAGAGAAAATAATCAAGGTAAAGAGATATATTTCAGGGTGGCCAATTTTGATCTCCTGCACTGTCATTTAATGAGCACTCACTATGTATGAGTCACTACGTAACAGTTGCATGCAAAGTCTCTTTGACTTTGGAGAACTTTATAGGTTGTATAATTACCCCTGTTTTACAGATGTGTAAACTGTGGCTCAGAGAGGTTAAGTAACCTGCCTAAGGTCAAAGGGCTAATGAGGAAGAGTTGAGTTTGAACTCAGGTCGTGTGAGGAGGAATCTTCGGAGAAAATTCACTGTAAATGGCATTTTCAGGCAGTGTGCTTCCATTAATCTACCTGTGACCCAGGAATAGGCAACCCTAGCACTTGGATTCTATTTAAGGACTACTTTAAGCTAATGTCTTAGCTTTATCTTAGAGTTTCACTCAAATGTCAACTTTGTTTGTAAGTAGCGCAATCATTATTTTATACGAGGCTTGGATCCGAATGACTGAGTAGTGATTGGCATTCACATGGATCTTCTGACCTCAACGTCCTGAGGCCTTCACTATCCCTTTCCTCTCAGACTCTGTTCAGTCTCATAAAAACGAAAAGAAAAGCCAAGTATGGAGATGTTCTCATTCTCTGAAGTCTATATGTTTTTCCTTCATATCTCTATTGGAAATGCTTGGCCTATTTCAGCCTCTATAGTTCTCAAGGGTAAGCTATGTAGATATTTAAATTACACTTATAAGTAAATATAAATTATTAATCAGCCTATAATAATTTCCTGCACACAGTGAATTTAATCTCTCTCTTTTTTTTTGTTTTTTACAATCTTCTAAGCAAAAACTGATACTTATTCTGGGAAAGTGACTCATCAGGTCCCCAAGGGCTCCACTGAACTCAATAATTCTAACCTTTCTCAAATAAATTCAGTGACTACAGCAAAGGACATGTCTCTAGAGGTGACTGCAAAGGAAATGAGGAAGGGATACAGGATGGAGTGGCCTGGAAGCACCTATACCTTTGGATATTATCTCCCTGACCTGTTTCTGAACAGGTGGCTGTCGTCTTCTTGAATGTCAGGGTTTGAAGAAATAACATTTAAAAAAAAACAACAAGAATTTCCCAGAGGGATTATACCCAAATGTCAGGTTTGAGTTGCAATAGAAAATAGATAATTTCTGGAAGCGTGGCCTTTTTTGTGTGTGTGTTTGTTTAAAAATATTCCTGCTGGTATTGGTTAGAAGGCAGAAATCAAAACAGTTTATGGAACTCATTACATGGCCATCTAAGTATTTTCATCCGCAAGAATATTTACTTACCATTCCCTAACTACCAAGTGGGCATATCAACCAATATCAGCACACTGCAGCCTCTGCCAGATGTTGGCATTGTCCTCATCTGTAAGTGTATCGCATTATTTTATTTTATCCTTTGCAGCTTCTTTAATGGGCAACTGTTCTCAGACGTTCTTGACTGACTTCTCAGGTGGCGTGCTGTGGCAGACACACCCTAAGATGACCCCAGTGAGTCATATCTGGGTATGTAATCCTTCCCCTTGAATGCAGGATGGACCTGTAGTTAGTTCTGGCCATAGAACATGGCAAAGGAGTGTCGTTCCCTTGATTAGGTTACATTATATGGCAAAGGTTCTGGGACCTCACTCCTATGATTATGTGATGTTATATAGTGAAAGATTCTCCTGCTGGCCTGGAAGAATTAAGCTGAATATCGTGGGTCAGCTGATAGAGGGGGATATATGGCAAGGACCTCGGGTGTCCCCTAAGAGCTGAGAGCAGTCTACAGCCAACTGCTACCAAGACATTAATCATGCAACCACCAGGAAATACGTATTCCCAACAACATGGATGAGTTTGGAAAAGGAGCCCAAGGTCCAGATGAAAATGCAGTGCACCTGATGCCTTGATTGCAGCCTTGTGAGATCCTGAGCAGAGGACGCAGCTAAGCCATGCCCAGAACCTTGACCTATGGAAAGTGTGAGATAATAGATGTGTATTGTTTTATGGTTGTGGTCATTTGTTACACAGCAACAGAAAATGAATATAGACACTATGGCCCAGCTATCCTATTCATTTTCATTTTCCTGTTGAAAAAAACTGAGTGATAACAATTGTAGAGTATTAATCTAATTTAAAATGATTTCATTTTTAATAAACTTTAATAGCTCGCTTAAAGGTTACTAGTAAATAGTCCCCCCTTATTTGTATGTAAAATTGAAAAGCTAAGGAAGGGTGAGTCATTTGTGCGCTCATACGGGCTAGAGTTTAGGAACCAACTAGGGGGTCTGTTTGAGGGGGCAAAGGACTTGCATGGAGAATCACATAAGTTTCTATTTTCATACTTGGAACTTGTTTGGAAATCTCAGCTGCTAAGCGTTGTAATCATAAAATACAAAGGCGTTTTCATGACACCAATTGCTCTGTTTTCTGCAGTTATGATGGGTAATGGAATCAGAAGGGGCATCCAAGAGAGGAGACAGAAGGGGGAGGTTGTGGACTGTGACCTTCTTCCTGAATAAGGCTGAGAACTGTAATTTAATGCACAGACCTCTTTAATTAGCTGCTTGTTTCAGTTTCTTTTAAGAAAGTAACTATTTAGATTTTTAAATTATAAAATTAATGTGTTCCCAAGGTAAAAAATATCAAGCCGTACAAATATATACACTAAAATATCTGCTTCCGACCTCAGATCTTTCCCCACAGGCAACAACCGTCAGCAGTTTCTGTGCTTCCTGTAGGAAATGCGCCATCCATTTAGATGTTCACGTATCATTTTGGAGCTTTATGTAAAGACATCTTTTTGGACATAACCTAGGAGCATAGGACCCACTCTGTTCTTTATTTTATTTTTTGAGTATAACAATATATCCTGGAGATTTTTTCATATCAACAATGAATTTACACTGTTTTAAAATAATTTTACAATATTACAATTTAAGATAATTTTAAAACATTACAATTTTAAAATATCACAATATCACAAATATAATTTTTTAAAGATTACAATGTAAAATGTTATATGAAAGTAATACAATTTTAAAAGTGTACCTATATACTTTTAGATACGTAAGACACGTATTGTGTCATAAGCACTGTATACGTGGTAACTCGTTGAATCTTTACAACTCCACAAAATAGATACTTCTTTAGCACCACTTTACAGATGTGGACCCTGAAGCACAGAGAGCTTAGGGAGCTCGTCCAGGGCCACAGAGCAGTAAGTGTTGGAACCACTCAGGTACTCTACCCCAGGCAGTAGAGTCCCAGGGCTCATGCCCACTTAACCCTCTAACTATGTTGATACTTAGGATGCTCCCAGTGGGGTTTTTATATATATATATACATAAATATATATATGTATATATATCCTTATATATACCTTTCAAACTATGCTTCAAAGTATTTTTTTGTACCTCCACAGTTGCACACACATGCAAGTCTATCTGTAGGATACATTCCTCAAGATCAAATTTCTAAGTTGGAGGATGTGCGCAGTTTTAGTTTTCATAGATACTGTCAAATTGCCTTCCAAGGAAGTTATGACAATGTGTCCACCCACTGCCAGCGTGCGATAATGCCTTTTTCCTCACAACCTTGCCAAGACTGTATATTATCAAACTATTGCCAATCTGGCAGCTAAAAAATGCTCTCTATTTTGCTTTAATTTGCATTTATTTATGAGAGAGATTGGGCCTCCTTCCAGCTTCTTGTAAGCCATATGTGTTTATTTTTCAGTGCAATGCCTATTAATCTACATTTTTCTAAAGGATTTTGGGTATTTTCCTTATTGAATTTTAGGAGAGTTTTATATTTTAAGGAAAATAGCCTTTCACCTCTGACTGTATAGCAAATATTCTCCCCCAGTTTGTTTTTTGGCTTTTGTCTTTGTTTATACCGTTTGATCTAAACCACACAGAAGTTTTAAATTTTCATGAGGGCTAATTTACCAACATATTCTCTTATGGTTTCTGGATTTTCTAGTCTTGATTTAAAAAGTTGCTCAACTTCAGGATTTTGAAAAGTTGGGATATATTGTTTATTATGGTTATGTTTTATCATTTTTCTTTCAAAGTTTAATCCAGTTGGAAATTATTTTTGTGTAGTGAGTGAAGGAAGAATTCAGCTTTACTCTTAGTTTAAATAGCTAACTGGGTTGTCCCATTGAAATTCATTGAATAATCTCTCCTTTCCCCACCTTTTGCATATTCTAAATTGTCATATCTACTTGCATATATTTCTGGACTCTTTGTAACCACTCTCTAGTCTGGCTACCTAGGCCTCCCTCCTCCATCCCCTGTCCCCCATTACTGTTTTTTGCCAGAATTTTCTGACTATTCTCATATATTTGTTTTTTCTAACTAAACTTTATTTTTAAAATTGATTTTATTTTTTAAATAAAAATTGTATATATTTAAGGTATACAACATGATGTCTTGACATGTATATATAAACAGTGAAATGGTTCCTACAGTCTAGCTAATTAACATATCCATCTTGTCACATGGTTACCATTTGCAGGTGTGTGTGTGTGTGTGTGTGTGTGTGGTGAAAGCTGAGGTCTTCTCTCTCAGCAAATTTCTAGTATATAATACAGTATCATCGACCATAGTCGCCATGCTGCACATTAGATCTCTTAAACTCATTAATCCTTTATAACCGCAACTTTGCACCCTTTGATCAGCATCTCTCCATTTTACCCTCCTCCCCGCTCCTGGTGACCACCATTCTACTCTCTGCTTCTATTAATTAACGTTTTTAGATTCCACATGTAAGTGAGATCATGCAATATTTTTCTTTTGTGTCTGGCTTATTTCTCTTAGCACAATGCCCTCCAGCAGTTGAACTTTAAAAATAGTTTCTCTCTTTATGAAAAAATGTTGTTATTCTTAATGATATCACACAAAATATTTAGATTAATTTATAGGAAATGGAAATATTTACTGTGGAATATTCTTAACCAAGAATAAGGTATATATTTCTGTTAGTTCATATTTTTTATGTTTCTAAGAAAATTTTGAGATTTCCTTCCCATCTCTTGTTTATTACTAGGTTGTATGTGAATGCTGTGTGTACATGAGTGTTGGTGTTGGCAAATAGGATCTTCCTTTACATTATTTTTTGATTGGTTATAGTTTTTACACAGGAAAGCGGTTCGATTTTTAGAATACAAATTTTGTGACAGCCAACTGACGGAAATATTTTGTGATTCTTTCCTTCCTTCCTTCCTTCTTTCTTCTGATTCTTTAGGGCTTTTCAGATATGCAATCATATCATCTGTAGATAATTTTGCCACTCCTTTCCTTTAAAACTCTTATTTTTTCTCTTAGATAATTGAATTGATTGGTACTTTCAGAATAATGTTGAATAAAACATTAAAAATAAAATTTTACCTTGTTCTTGACTTTAATGGGTAAGCCATTTATGTTTAATCATTAAGGGCATTTGCTGTAGACTTCTAGTAAATATCCGTTATTAAACGTATACCAATTGTTAAAGGGTGTCTTCCAGATTTAATCAGGAATTTTTGAATTTTATTAAATAGTACTTTTTGTTATTTGCGGAAATGATAACATGATTTTTTGTTTTACCTATTATGGTGAATTACATTAATTGGTTTCCTATTACAGTTTCCATTGATCATACTCATATTTCCGAATAAGCCCTACTCACTTGTGTATGGTGTATTGATCTCTAAATGTGCTACTGGAATGTATTTGTTAAGTTTTATGTATAGTATTTTCATTGTTATTCATTATAAACGAGATTGGTCTGTAGTCCTTTTTGTGGGCTATCCCTGTCAAGTTTGGATGTCAATATTCTGCCGCACTAAGAAAATTACTTGGAGACTTTCTTTCACTTGTTATATTCTGGAACAATGTAAATAACACTGAAATTATCTGTTCCATCTACAGATATATTCAACTTTTTTATTTTTTAAAACATTCTGGACTTTTTCTATTAGAAGGCAAGTTCTTATCAGACTCTTATCAGAATCTGATCAGATTCTTAAATATAATTGGTCAATTTTAGCTTTCTGGAATTAATTTCAGTTATATTTTGTCTAAAACATGCATTTCATCTAGATATTTCAAATTTATGTGAAGAGCTTTACGAAATATTTTTTCTAATCATAATTCTTCCATTTGTTATTTCTAATTTTGCAAATTTGTGCTTTCTTCCTTTTTCTTTATTAGATTTGCTGGCAGTTTATCTATTTTCTTGCTATTTTCTCTGCTCCTCCAAGAACCCCCTTGTCTTCATTATTTCTCTTATTTTACTTACTTTATAAAATTAATTTTTACTTTTATCTTCTATCTTATTCAAATATGTACTTTTCTTAGGATATTTTTTATTCTGCATTCATTTTTTCCACTTTATTCACTTATTTTCAGTATTTATTCATGAATAACATGGTACGAATTTCCACTGAGCATTGCTCTAGCTACATTCCAAAAATTCTGATTAGCAGAGTTATAATTATTATAATTTTCTACAGTAATTTGGGGATATTATCAACCCTTCCTTGTTCCTGCATATTTTCATTGTTTTGCTTTTCCTGGGGATATATTTATACATTTAAATATCCCTAAGTTCCTATTGCTTTACTTATCATCCATAGATAGAAGCTATTGACTCTACCCTATGACAGATAAGGAAATCTCAATCTTTTTCTTCCTATCCTCTGGAACTTGCTTCCTAAATTTTGTTAGTTAAATTATAACTTTTTATTTTATGCCATAATACTGGAATCATTATATTCTGTAGCTGTAATTTATTCAACATTATATCTGTTTTCAAAATGATTCAATGCTTACTGTCACTTATTTTAAAATGGCTTCTCCAATTATTTTTGGGTATTTTTGATTTTTTAATTCTATTTTCCCCCCAAAACACATAGGTGTCTGTTGCATTTAAAATCAGATTATTTCCTTCACATAATTTTCTCGTGTCTTGTTTTCTTTCTTTTAGAGTGTGCTCCACTGTTGTCTTCTTATTTTTTATGATTTTATTTTACTTTTATTTTTAATAACATTTTATTACTATAAAACAAGACATACACATTGCAGAAAATTAGAAAATAGAAATAGGCAAAAACAGAATCACAAGATCACATTCCAATCCCCAAAGATCAGCATCACAAAGCCACTAAAAGGATATGGTGGATATCCTCTAGACAACTTCCACTCAGATGTAAACAAACATACACATATATAATATTTTCCTGGCATCTAAAATGTGAGAGTTCTTCTTGGTAATCCAAGGCCAGCCTGGTTGTCTTCAGCCTTTGGCAGCTTGCTTTTTGGCCTGGATGGCAGTGCATTCTCAGACTCGAAGGCTAATATTTTACCAAATTGTGTTACGGTGTTAGTCATTTTATAGTTTTTTCCATCAGGATACGTGTATCCTTAAAACTTGCAGATTCAGGATTTTCTTTATTTCAGTTCTCTGATGTTAGAGTCAGAAAACACAGCAGCTCATAGGCTTCAGGCATCTCTGAAAATAATCCTAAAGTACCTTGGACCCTGGAGGAGAACACACTGAGACCCTGGGCCCTGTTGGCGGTGTTGTCATTTCAAACCACATGAAAAGACCACCCCCCGACCACGTTATTCACAGAGTTATAACTTGATTGATAGTATTACGACTAGTCCCAGAGTTAAGAAGCACTATCAATTCTTTTTCAGTTCAGTTCATTTATCTAAAAAGAGGTCACTTCCAGCTCTTTCGTTCCCTTTTCACCTCACAATTTCTTCCCGAAAAATTTTAACTGATACATACTAATTCTTGGAAGATTTTTGTTTTAGTTCAAATTGTTCTTCCTCTTGCTTCTTGGTTTCCTGTTTCTCTTTCTCTCTCTCTTTCTTTCTGTGTGTCCGTCTCTACATGCGTGCATACACACATGCTAACACACGCACGTGTGCACACACACATATATTATCAACATTCCACTGTTTGTGTCATGAGAGAGGTGAGTCTGAGAATTAATGCCATTGTATGGTACCGCATATGGATTCAGCCAAAATGGATCTAAAGCAAATGTTTTTCTTGAAAATTTAAACCTTTCAGATTTTTACTTTCATTTATCAGACTCATAAAATTTTAGCTATATAACAAAAGTGGGTGAGGCAGGTGGAGTTGGGGGTTTCTGTTGAAATTTCCCAGGGAAAGGAAATGAAGGGTAAAATATGACCCAATCTGTCTAACAACATTCCAAGAAATGTTTTGGGTTTCCTTTTTCTCCCTTCTCATAAAGATTCCAAGACAGTCACGGAACACCCATAACAACGTGAGGATATATGGCAGAGGGTGGAGGAAAAGGATTAACACAAGGCAAACTGGTTTTATAACCTAACTGTCCCTAGAAAACCAGGCTAATGAAATGTGTTTTCCCTCTAATGGCTTTCAGTTCAGGATACTGTGTGGTTTTCCCTGAAAATGTGATGAATTCTTGCTTTACAAATCATGTTCATTTCCTCTTGTTGTCACACTTGGTCTAATTTTGCTGAGTTACTGGCTGTACATTGACTACAGTGATGGAGAGTTATCACCACCAGTATTACTAGGGCTCAGAAAATATGACTGAAATCATATCTTTCTCTAAGAATTCTGTGACTTAATCTTTCTGCATTCTAATTGATATGGAAAACAGGAAATGACATGTTGCTTTATAATCCCATAGGCTTGACTGTGAAATGCCTAGAATAAAATCTGCTCACGGTAGGTATTCAGTAAATATTGACTTGTTATTGAATAAATGAATGACGGGCAAATAGAAGAAAGTGATTTAAAGAAATAATCATGAGGTTTGGGCTCATTAGAATGGACAATTTATGACTAGGATAATTTATAGTCATTTCTTCCTTGATTATTTGGCCCAGATCCAAAACACAGTCCATATTGTGGAGACTTGCAGCCCTCTGCTATCCAGAGAGAGCGATTCTGTGCCCTCGGATGGAGAAGGTCTTTTTGGACGCACACTCACACACATACACACACTCATTCACACATACGCAGCCCCACCCAATGCAGAAACATTATAGCTTAAGTTAGTATTTCTCTTGGTATTGTACTATTATGGGGGGAAAAACTGGGAAATGGATCAACTTTTCATTTTATTGTTCATTATTGGCTGGCTCAAGCTCAAAGCTGAAAAGATTAGCTCTCAGGCAGCCCCTTCAAAGTTTGGTGATTTATTCAGGATAAGCATCTGGAAGACTGGATGCTTATCTATACCATTCAGTCCCATCCAGCCCAAAATGTGGTTAGAAATATAACAAGATTCTTTCCTGTGAGAGAAAGTTGGACCTTTCTCTTGTCAGCAAAACTAGAACTGTTGATTATTTTAAAAATTTGAGCAATTGCCCAGCTTCTTGTAATCTAGCTGTGTCAAGGAAGTGACAGTTATAATCAAAGTATAATTCACACGATTTCCACTCTCTCCAAAACCTTCTTTGGGACATTAGGGGATGATGGAGATTTATGTGTATTTTTCATTCCTGATAAATTCAAATGTGATTTGATTGGTTTTGTGTGAAAGAGGGAGTTGAATCCCTTGAACTTATCTCTTTTGAAACAAAGACTTTTTATTACGTCAGCTAGTTTGAAGTCATAAAAACACTCAATACATTGCAAACCATTTTGGTTCTTTTGAGGAACTACAGATAAATAACTCGAAGGATATTTTCCAGAGCCGAGATAATGGCACTACCTAGTTGTAAAGGAACAGAACCTTGGGTGGCCTGACGACCTTCCTGGGCCACAGACATCAGTGAGTCCTGCTCCAGGGACCGTAGCTTTGGCATGTCATGTGCGGAATTCATCTTACAGGAGTTGCTAATGTAGGTAAATTGAAAAGTCCAAGATCTTGTGAATCACTCATTATGATTTAGGGATTTCCCTTCTCCCCATTAGAATCACAGATCTTAATATAATAAGAAATTGAGATAATCTAGTTCAGTGGTTTTCTTAAAATAAAATTTTAGTGTTCAACTTTGAAATTCTCCACACACACTGAAAAGTATGGAAAATAACAATAACATGCATTCACTACCAATATTAAGCAGATGGTAACATTTGGCTATATCTGCTTCAGATCTCTTTTTAAAAAAATAGGAAAAAGTATGCCTGATACAGCAAACAGCCGCTTCCACTCCCCAATCCTTTGCCTATTTTTTTCCCCAGAAGTAACCTCGACTTTGAGATGCATACAGGTTTTCTTATCTTTTCTGCATGTATATTCCTTCAGTAACACTATATGGTATTGTTTTACATATTTTAAAATTTACATAAATAGAATCATAATATGTCATTTGCAAATTGCTTTTTCACTCATTGTTGATTTTTGAGATTTTACCCACATGGTACATTTGTCATGTTGGTAAATGGAGCTCTGGTTCATTTATTTAACTGCTGTATTGTATTCCACTGCATGAATTAACCACCTCTGAGAAATGGTACAATTATTTCCAGGTTCTCACTATTCTAAGCAGTGCTTCAGTGGCCATCCTTGCACGTGTCTCCATGTGTACATAACCCTCCTGCTTCTCCAAGACAAAGAGCGTGGAACTAGAGGTCAAATTTCTGGGTCACAGACTATTTACAGCTGAGATTTTTATTGGCTCTTGTTCTGTTGCTCTCTGCAGGGCTTGTACCAATTTGCATCCACACCATCAATTGCTGCCTGGCTGAGAGTTTATCTCAGATTCATTATTTTTTGCCAGTGTGACAAGTGTGAAATGGTATCTCATTGTAGTTTATTTTGCATTTCCCTGGTTTATTAGTGACATCGAACATCATTCATCTCCTCTTTTGTGACTTGTATTGTCATATGCGTTGTTTATTTTTTTTTACTGGTTTATTATTCTTTTCTTTATGGTTTTCCATGACTTCTGTATCTACTCTGAATTCTTTGCTGATCACATGGGTTGCACATGTCTTCTCCTAATTTGTGTCTTACCTTTCACTTTGTTGGTTATATCTTTTGTGGCAGAGAAATTTTATCTTTATATTTTTGTCTTGTTTAAGAAATTCTCACCTTCTCCGATGACACAAAGTATAAATTTTCTTCAAAAATTTTCACATTACTGATTTTTCTTCTTTACTTCTTTAATTCTATATTTTATTTTTGCAAATGACATAAAGTAGGAATGTCTTCTTGTCTTTTCTGTATAAATGGCCAATTTTTCAGAAGCATTTATGGAACAGTCCACTCACAAGTTGTTGGCCAGATCTAGTCGCATGGCCCCACCCAACATGAGGGGGAAGGAAATGCAATGCCCACAGTGTGCCCAGAGTTGGGGAGAACTGAACATGTTGATGAACAGCAATAATTACCTACATGCAAGTAATGGTTTTAAAATATGTTCACAGATCCTCTGACACTCCCCTTTTCAAAAGGTGGAGTCTAGTTTCTCTCCTCTTGAGAGTGAGCTGGACTTAGCAATGCACTTCGAATGAATAAAATGTGGCGGAAGTGATGGTGTGTATGACTTGCAGGATGAAGTCATAAAAGGCATTGTGGATCCCTCCTTGCTTTCTTTTGGGCCACTAACCCTGGAGGATGCCAGCTGTCACGTCGTGAGGATTCTCAAGCAGCCCTAGGGCAAAACACAGTGGTGAGGAACTGAGGCCTCTTTGCAACAGACCGCACTAACTTGCCAACCATATAAACGAGCCACCATAAAAGCAGATCCAGCCCCAGTCAAGCCTGAAGATGGTTGCAGCCTTGATCAAACTTTTGACTGCAAACTGATGAGAAGTCCTGAACCAGAACAACTCAGCTAAGATTCTTCTGAATTTCTGACCAATTGAAATTGCGTGAGATGATAAATGCTTATTGTTTTTCTAAGCCAATATATTTGGGAGTAATTTGTTATACAGCAATGGAGAATTAATAAATTGAGTTTCGCAAAATTTCAAGGTTATGTTTGATTCGGTATGATTTAAAATGTAGGCTATGTGGCATAAACCATATCTAATGTAGTGGTCCTGTGAGATCACCTCAAAGATAACTGTTATCCATCAGAGCAGATTAAACTGGTGGACAACCAGAGGCCTAGAAAAACATCTATGCCTCTTAAGGTGCTGTGGACAGAAAAACACCCAGTAATCACTGATAGGAACTTCAAATGAAAGTCATGACTGTGAGCGCTCCCCATTGCAGTGACTAATTTTCTATTCATCTGCTTCTTACTCAGACAACTCTGTGGAACCATGCTTCAAGTTGAGTACAGATTTATTTATCTAATGCTAAATGATATTGGGGGACAAGACAAGAATCTAGCTGGTCTCTGGTATAGAAATATCACCCTCTGGTGTCCACACTTCATAGGGTTTGGGGATGGTCAAAGTAAGTAATGTCAGACGAGGTTTTGGGAGCATGAGAGAACGATGCACATGTATCGCTGGCGTTATACATCAGTCAGAAAGGTTAGGTTTTGCTGTGGTAATGGAAACTCTAAAATCTTAAGGGCTTACACCCTCTGAGGTTTATTTTTTGCTTATGTTAGTCAGCTTCAGGTTGGCTATGACTCTGACATGTCGTCTTCACTCTGGAACCCAGAAGGCAGAGCAGCCTCTAGCTGGAGCAGTGACACTAGTTGTGACAGAGAAGAAAAAGTCATGAAGGTCTTCCTGAAGTGACACTGTGTCAGGGGTCCCCAAGACCACCCCTAGCTTTGGTGATCCTCTAGAAAGACTCACAGGATTCACAGTATATAGTGATGGTGACAAAATGATATGAAGCAAAATCACCAAAGGAAAAGGTGCATGGGGCAAAGTGTGCTTCCAAGCTTCCAAGAGTCTTCTCCCAGTGGAGTCACACAGGATGTGCTTAATTCCTCCACCATCAAACTGTGACAACGTCTGTGCAGTGCTCTTTACCAGGAAAACTCTTTAGAGACTCAGCACTCTGATGTTTTACTGGGGGATGGTCACGTTTTCACCCTCTGCCCAGCACATACCACAGTTCTCGGCTCCCAGAGGGAAGCATGTATTCAGCATCAGCCACATTGCTTGCTCTAACAGGTTAGGGGCAGTGAGCCATTCTGTCAGAGAATGATGGGTATATTCCCATAACCAAGCTCCCCCATGCCAGCCAAAGGCCAACCTTGGAAGAAGATCTTTCTAAGCCTAACAACCTCAGGCCTGCTGTTAACTCCTTTCTGCGGATACCCTCGCCACTTCTGCTCACATTTCATTGGACAGAGCAGGGTCATGGCCAAACCTGACATCAATGCAGTGAGAAAGTATAATCCTCCTGTAGGGAGTGGCAGCCCATATTTCTGAACAATAATACAAACTACTATAGATTATTATCCTTTGAGTGAAACAATATGAAAAAAGAAGGACTTGATATCTTCTATTCATGTGTATATGTGAACCTTCTACATATTTTCATGGTCTGGGTTCATATAATTTAAATATTTTTATTGAAATGTATTATATAATGACTTAAAGGAAAAATGTAGCAACAAATATTAGAGAGATGGTGAGTACTTATTAATAAGAAAGCAATTATTACTCTTTCTACATTATCACCCTCTTTTTTTCCAGATCTGACTCTTTTTGGAGGCAAGCGCTTTCATTTTGCTTTGATTTTCTCGGAGGCAGGGCTGTGTTTGTTAAAGCTCCAATCCTCTCAGGCACTTGTGATTAGACGTCTGAAGAGCTGTTTCGTGGCCTTTGCTGTGTTTTCTTATCGCTGTACCTTTTAAGCTTTCCGCTGTGTTTCCAGTTCTGGCTTGCATACGGCCTTCAGCATAAATTCCATCTGCAAAGTGGTTTCCTCCAATGCTTTCCTCCTCTCACTCAATTGTTTTTATGCTCCTATTCATTATCTTTCCTCAGCTCTTTGGCCTTTTATCATTAGTTCAAACTGTATAGAATACACTTTTTGGCTAAGGGTTAAGTCTGAAAAATGGTTATGGTGATTGGCTTTTGGCAGATTTATTTACATTTCTGACTTTTATTTTTCTATTTACTATATAGTTTTTTCATTAAAAAAATCTTATTTCACCCCCCTAAAAAAAGAAAAACAAGGTTAATTGTTTAGAAATAGAAATAAAAATCTTCTTGGCTTTAGAAACTGCTGCTATTAACCTCTGTTTCCCCACCAAAGACAGTCCTTTAGTTGGAACTCACAGTCTGTTGGAGGGAACTCTATCTGCTGCATAGTTTTAGAAGATAACATCTCCCCTTTCAATGAAGAGAGGACTTTATGTGGGTCTCTTCTTTATGGGTAGATGGCAGAATGTTTTATTGCTATTTATAAAAGCCTGCATTAAAAGAATGCAATATTGGTTCTCCCAGAGTGGGATCTATTTGGAAAACTAATTATCTCCAAACGGCTGCAAATTTTCAAGAATCTGCCAAGAAGATGAATCAAGAGTACCGCCCAAATGACTTATTGCAGGAAGGGATACTTGGAGCTCTTGGGACCTCCCCAACAGCTATTTAAAACCCTCCTGCTCACTCTCTTCCTCTCCTCCTCCCACTCCAACCTCTGCAGATGACCTCGGCTCATATTTCACAGAGAAAGTAAGCGCTGACAAGGGAGACCATGCCCAGCTCACTCTCCTGCCCTACCTACATATTTGTCTGCTTTCACGGCTTCCAAATGCCCTTTTCCTTCACTACAGTGGAGGACCCTGCTCTGCGCCATCCGAGGCTCGTCCTGCCATGTGAGTTGAACATTTTCAAGGTTCTCCCTCCATCAGAGACATCTCCTTCGCCTGCAGTTTCTCCACTGCCTCTTTTTTGGCTCTTCCCTTTCAGCCTGTATATCTACTCAAGTTTCTTCAACTTAAACAGTAACACCACACACACATACACACACACACACACACACACACACACACACACACTCGCTCCAGCTGCTCTCTCTCTTTCTCTTAATTAGAGGCTGTCACTGCACCATCCATGCTCTCTACCATGGCAGGTGGGGCGCTGGCCGGAGTGAAGGGTCCTGTCGCAATCTGAGCGTGGCTGTGATGAAGGCTCCACTGTTAGGCGACCACTTCCACTTAATTTTCATTCCTCATCCTTTACAATATTTAGCATATTTCGGTTGAGCAGTTTGGGGGTAAATACCTCGACTAGTAAGTGCTTAAAAGTCAAAGAAAAGACCTCATTACTTTCTCCCAGTGGAGCAATCAGACAACATGTAAGGAGAACTTACCATGTGGCAGGCGCTGAACTAAACTTTTCCTGGGCATTATCTCATTTTATCCTAATGCTAATCTTGGGAGACAGATAGTATTATCGTTACCATTCTGTAAATGAGGAAATTGAGGCACTAAATGTTAAGTAACTCGCTCAAACTCACACAACAGGCAGCAGAGCCAATTGTCTCCTTTCCAAGACTCCAAGAGCATCTGTCTTTGGGGGTAAGACACCATGTACCCAGAATGCCAACCTTCAGATAACAAGAGTGTCCCATTCTCTGTGATTCTCCTGAGGCCTCTGAGTTACCTCATGCATCATGCTTCACATGTGTGCTTGCTCATTCTCTTATACCGGTTTTCAACCCAGGCTGAGTATGAGATTCCTACCTGGCCCCGATCCAAACCAACTGAATCAGAATCTCGGGGTGCAGTTTGGGGACCTGCACTTTGTAAAAGCCCCCAAGTGATTCTGATGTGCAGAGAGGGTTACCATTTCTCTCTTCCCTCCACTAACCTACTTCCTATTGCCTTTCTTCTTCTGTCATATTCTCTTCTGAGTGGAGAAAAGCATTGTGTTTTGAATAATGAAATAGTTTGATAAACAGCTTCCTGTGGATAATGTTACTGGGAATAATGTTATAACTGTGTTTGATTATTTCACTAAAAGATATGTAGAACTCGTACTTGATTAAATATTTATGGTGTTGTGAAAAATGATTTTTAAAAGTCCTATTTTTCCTCTAGAAGTTAGAAAAAACATGAGTCAGACGTCTCTGAGCTGTTTCCAGCCAAAGCTTCATCTAAGTCTTGGAAGCAGTGAATCAAGGTTACCTTTCAGTTCCTCTACTGAAACCACAGTTGTGTATCGTGTATTCCGCTGTACAGACACTTACATAGAAAAACAGTGAGTTTACACAATGTATTTAACACATTATTTACGAAGTTTAATTCCCTTGACTATTTTTAAAAATCTATTTGAAATCACCAAGCCACTGAATGTGTATATTGCAGGGAGGTAAAAAGGGGTTTTGAAGTGATTATCTTTTCTTCTTTTCCATTTTCAATCCAACTCTGATTTTCTGTGAAAATAAATGCCAAAACTGACTTTGAAAAAAATTAAAAAAATAAACAACATCTATACCACTTGGTAGAGGGAAAATAATTATTTTCATAAAGCATCTCTTACTTTGCTAATGTTGAAAATAATCTGTGGCTCCCCACTGAGACCCTTTCTTTTTTGTCCTGGTGGGGGTATCTATCAGCAAAAAAATTACTGTACTGCTTTTTGAATATCAGCCTTCATCCTCAGAAATTGTATAGTACTTCTAATATTTATGACACTAATGGAACTCTCCTGACAGCGGTGTGATCCATTTTGCAGACATATAGGAAGCAGACACAACTCTAGTCTCCTGTTGCACATTTCCAAAGGCTGAAGAAACCAATATCTTAATTATCACAGAAACAAGAGATGAGGAAGTCTTCAGTCCCTGAATGAACTCAGTTCTGTAATAGTCATATATAAAAGAATTAGGCCCTATCATGTTTAAAAAACAAGATTGAAACAAACATTGACCATTATGTGCTACATCGCTTTATCAAATAGCGTCAGAAGATAAACCAACTGGGATTTTAAAGGGCAACCTCTATTTTATAAGATAAAGTTTGTGACCTGCAAAATAACTATATTTATAGATTTAGCCTTGGGAAGGAATAATTTGTACATTTTTTAAAAATGTATCTCTGAAATATGATTGCATCAAAATTAAAGAACACTGGGGCCGACCTGGTGGCGCAAGCGGTTAAGTGTGTGTGCTCCGCTGCGGCAGCCCAGGGTTCGCCGGTTCGGATCCTGGGCGTGCACCGACACACCGCTTGGCAAGCCATGCTGTGGCGGCGTGCCATATAAAGTGGAGGAAGATGGGGATGGATGTTAGCCCAGGGCCAGTCTTCCTCAGCAAAAAAAAGAGGAGGATTGGCAGATGTTAGCACAGGGCTGATCTTCCTCACACACACACACAAAAATTAAAGAACACTAAACTGAAGTTAAATTGAGTTTCAAGCCCAGTTTTCCCATTAACTAGCTGAGTGATCTTGCACCAATTACTTGATCTTTTGGGGCCTCACTTCCTTTGCTAGTCTAGATAATCTCCAAAGCTTTTCCAGCACAAGCATTTTATGATTCCATTAGGTTTCCCTTAGTGGAAGCCAACAAGAGAGCTGGAACTGTAATAAACAGGACTGCTCTTCTGTAGTGAAAAGGAGGACCCGACTGTAAGTCAAAAGAACTGCATCCACTCCCTGCAGCACCACTTAGAACCCATGGGACCTGGGCAAGTTCTTAATGCCTTGGTCTCCTCGTCTGTAAATCAGAGATAGTGGTACCTCACTGCATTGATAGGAGTTTTAAATGAAGTGCCATGTGTATCGGTCCGCTTGGTTTGCTGTGACAAAACACCAGAGACTGCGTGGCTTAAACACCAGAAAATTATTTTCTCACAGTTCTGGAGGCTGGAAAGTCCAAGACAAAGGTCCAGCAGGGTTGGTTTCTGGTGAAGGCTCTCTTCCTGGCTTGTAGACCGCCGGCCTTTCACTGTGTCCTCATTTGGCAGAGAAAAAACTTTGTTGTCTCTTCCTCTTCTTCTAAGAGCTCCAGCCCTATCAGAGTAGGGCCCCACTCTTAAGACTGCATTTAACCTTTATCGCCTCTTCATATGCCCTATCTCCAAATACAGTCACATTGAGGGTTAGTGTTTCAATGTATGAATTGGGGAGGGGGGGAGCACAATTGAGTCCAAAACATCATATATGAAAACTCTTTGTAAACACATAATTTTCTATTAATGTCCCAATAGGATCAATAGCATAAGTATATTGGGCATTCATATCCAATGTTGGTGGGCACACATAATTTTCTATTAATGTCCCAATAGGATCAATAGCATAAGTATATTGGGCATTCATATCCAATGTTGGTGGGACTACTCAAAGCTACAATGTTTTTTGTTTTTTTTTTTTGTGAGGAGGACCAGCTCTGAGCTAACATCCAATGCCAATCCTCCTCTTTTTTTGCTGAGGAAGACTGGCCCTGGGCTAACATCCATGCCCATCTTCCTCCACTTTATATGGGACGCCGCCACAGCATGGCTTAACAAGCGGTGCGTCGGTGCACACCCGGGATCCGAACCGGCGAACCCTGGGCCGCCACAGCGGAACGTGTGCACTTAACCGCTTGCGCCACCGGGCCAGCCCCGCAAAGCTACAATGTTTTTGAAGGTCTGTTTAACAATACCTATTAAAATGCAAAGTGCTCATACCTTTCGAACCAGTATTTGCACTTTAAAAATTTATACTCTTGAAGCACTCTTAGAATAGCACAAAAATATATGTATGGAATAGTCATTGAAATTTCGTTGAAAAATTGGGAAGAATCAGCAAACAAATAATTTAATACACTACAGTAGGTCATACAATGGAATATTTTATGTTTGATAGGTACCCAAAATATGAAATATTATATATTCATTAAAAATGTGGTTAATCTATAAAGACTGACATACAAAGATGTCCAGGAGCTGTTAGAGGAAAAAGGGGTGCACGTTGCAAAATAGCTTCTATAGTATGACTTTTTTTTTGGGTAAATATTTATATTTTAGAGGAATTAAACATTAAACTGTCTATACTGGCTTTCTCTGAGTGGTGTGGGATTCCAGGAGGCTCTCTCTTCTCAAGTTATACTATTCTTTGATTTTGAATTTCATTTTAAGGACATATATTACACTTGTTCTAAGAAAACAAAAGATTAAAAGACTGGAAACTATCACTAACTCACACTCTACCAATTCTTCAATTTACATTTGAAATGCCTTTAAAATTAATTTTTGAGCCAGCCCTGGTTAAATTTCGGCATGCTCCACTTCGGCGGCCTGTGTTCAGTTTCCTGGGTGCGGAACCCCATCACTCACCTGTCGGTAGCCATGCTGTGGCAGTGGCTCACATAGAAGAACTGGAAGGACCTACAACTAGAATATACAACTATGTACTGGGGCTTTGGGGAGGAAGAAAAAAAAAGAGAGGAAGATTGGCAACGGATGTTAGCTCAGGGCGAATCTTTCCCGGCAAAAAAAATAGTAATAATAATTTTTATTTTTGTTGAGGAATAAATGTGCATAGTTTAGACAACTGCAAAGCTTATTACGAAAAACAGAAGTCCCTGGCCTTGCATCTTTCTAGTCCTGGTCACGTGGGGCAAGCTTATTCCCTTCTTTCAAGAGTTTCACCTGATATATACCCATACATTATGAAATAACAAGTATATGTTGGTATTTGTTGAGTATTTCATTTTAGACATTGTCTCCTGACTTTCCTCTGCAGGTTTAGAGTTCTCTCTTTACTTCTTGCCTCCCGCCTCCCCGAACATATACTCCCCAGCCTGTCACTTTATGTTTATCACAACTTTGTCTTAATTAATATTCAGAGTTTACATTAGTATTACTATGTAAATATTGTTCATAGCTGAGCTACCTAGTACATTATAATGAAATATCCTGCCTTATACAGCTTTTGTGTAGTTACTAATTACCTTATATTTTATCTGCTTAGTTGTTTATGTGCATATCATTATTTCATTCCCAAAATCTTTCCTTCAGAGTTGTAAAATTCCTTTCAATATGGTTAAACACAACAGGTAATCTCACAGTTCTATTTTTGCTGGTGTCATCTCTCCTGGTTCATCATACAGAAAGCCAATGGATGGTTGTGTTTGGAGAGCCAATGCTTTTGAAATATTAACAAATTCCTTCTTGCTTTTTCTTTAACTTTTGGCCCTTTCCTCTGTTTGGGCAGCTAAATCATTCTTTTCTCATTTCCTCAGGTAACAAAAATGACAGTGGAAAGGTAGAAGAGGGCGAAGAGTCTTTTCCTGACTTTGCGTTTCAAAGCTTATACCCTGAGGGAATGGAAAAAGCTTATGGCAATCAAAATATTTTGGATAAAACCCCAAGAGTAGGAGACAAATGTCCCCCCTATGCCACTTCTCCTGCCAGACTAAAAGTCGGAGAGGAAATGATAAAAGAGAAGAATCTGGGGTGACTGGGGTTGAGGACACAGCAGAGTCAGTGTTGACTGATGACTAACTGTCCACTCCTGGGAGCACTTCAGACCCCCACACCTCAGGCCTAAGCTAACAATTCCTTATCAGTCCTGGTGAGAACGCCCCTCAACGCAGCCAGCACATCATCCACACAACACTCAGGTATGAGTTGCCGGTATCCATGTGAACATTCCCTCCCACAGTGACACAGGACACTTGCAAACCCCAGAGGGGCTTGGGGATCTGGATTCCCAGCACTCGATGTTGAGCAAAACCAGCTCAACCTTCATCATGACTTGGGTCAGTGGTAAAGCACGGTCCTATTACAGGAGCAAATGCCTAGGACAAATCGAGCTGTTATGTAGGCTGTCTGCTAAATTGTTGAATCAATAAGTTAGAGAATAAAACTAATGAAGAATTCACATATGGCCCGGTACAAGGAACAAAGAGCCTGAATTCAGGCAAGTCGGTTGATTGCTGTCCCTGATTTCTCATCTGTAACATGAGGACAGCAATAGCTTTCTACCCCTTGGAATGGTTGTTTGGCGATGGTATAAGTAAAAGTATATTGAAGATTTCAATGCACAACACTAGCTATCATTTTCTAATTTTGAATTTCGTTTTCTTCATTTTCAAATATCAAATATTTGACCTATTCATTGATTGCGTAATTCAACAAACATAAATAGGACATAGACACTAAATTTGAGCAGAAGAGCAAAAGCATATTTTCACAAGTAAGCCCATTACTAGTGTCGCAGCACGCATGAGGGAAATTATGTCATTTGCCTCTCCGAGTGATTACATCTGAGAAAGGTCACTCAAATGTTACATATTAATTCTAGATACTTCTCTGCTATTTAATTTATGTTTCAAGCTCAGTGCCTACTTGTCAGATGTCATCTGTAAACGCTGATTAAGCTCCTGTGCGTACCACAGCATGCTTGGCACCCACAAAACAAGTTATGAGACCTTGTCCTGTCACCTGAGAGTATTCAGGGCTGATTTTAATAGCAGAGGATCTCTAACAGTCTAAATTTAAATAATACCATGGTGCCTCACGGAAAAGCAGAACATAAATTTTTAGTAGTAATGGTTCTCATGGATTGTAGCTTCTTTTTTTGACAGTCAGAAAGAAAGTGGGAGAGAAGAAAAGCTCTTTACAGAAGGATTCCAATTAATAAATTTAGAAGGAATGAGAAAAATAGAAAATCATCATCAGGCAAACATAATTGTTGCAGGCAAGATCCACAGATGCATGCTAAAATTAGTAGGTGGATGTTTGAGGAGAAAATAGATATTTGCATAATCTCAAAGGGCAGGCTGGGTAAAGGGTGTATGGGGACGCTTTGAACTTTTTTCGTTTTTGCAACTTTTATGTAAGTCTGAAATCATTTCAAAATAAAAAATTTAAAAACATGGATGAAATTTGTATGTTAAGTTTTCTTACCCAAAACATTTTTTTGGTTTCTTCATTCTACTCTTAAACTTATTCTTTGTCCCATGCTAACGTCCAACAGCATGACCCTTATACAAATCTTCCAGATTATACACATATTTGCTCTCAAGTCCTCCCCAACTACCTTCTAGTACCAGTGGAGGACTGTATACGTTCAATCAGGAAGCATGTCTTGAATACCTATTATCTTCATAGAAGTGTGCAGATAACTGCAAGGGACTTAAAATGAAGTCTATGATCCAATGCCTCCCTTGAGGAGATAATAGCATGTTGGGAAGATATTAGGTATACTCATGAAAGAACAAAATAGCAGTGTGGAATTACTTGAGGTCATGATTTATTTTTATGGTATTAGTTACAGGAGTTGATAGAGACAGAGAAAAGTGACAGATGTGCAAATAAGAGCAAGATGGACCTAAAAACTGTGTAGGTCCTGAATGGTGAGTGGACGTAGGGAGTCTGAACAGTCTCTATGGGGAATAGGTGGGGCGTGGGAAGCAGTCATGAGACCTGTCTGAGTGGCGTGGAAAATTTGAGACGGGAAGGAGAATGGGCCTTGATAGAGTTGAGCCAGATCACAGAGGGTTATGAAATCCGGATCAAAGAGCTTTCGGTCTAAATAGAAAAGGGAAGCTATTTTAAGGGCTTTGTTAGAGTCAAATTTCTTTTCTGGCATCAATATAAACCAGTATGGTGGATCTCAAGCCAGAACCAGCTCCATTTTTGAAAATCAAATATATAACAATGGATGTTTGAGAGACATTTTCTGAATGTAAATCAGATTGTCCTCACCTTCTCTATCCTACCCCACCCTCTTACCCCCTAAAACATTCTAGAGGTTTCCTTTTGTTCTTATGATAAAGACCAAAATCCTTAACATGGCCTCAGGGCCCTCCAAGATAGGCCCCCTCCCCTTAGACTTAGACTTCTCTGGACCCTATTTTCCTCAAGGCCCACCCTCTTTGTTTCCTTCAGGGCTTTCTTTTGTTACTAGACATTTGCATGCTCTTCCCTCTAACTAGTCCTCACCTTTTGACTAGTTTACTTCTTTTCATCCTTCAGATGTCAGTTCAATCCTCCAATTATCACCCCCAATGCAGAAGCCTTGCTCCCTGCTCTGACTGGATCTACTCATAATACGAAGTACCTCAGTTTGTAAAACTTTCCGTGTTTATATATTTCCAATATGGGGTTATTTTATTTAATTATGTGGTTATTTGATTAATGCCTTTTTCTCTTATTAGACCACAGACTTCTGTTTAAAATACAGAGACTATTTTCGTTTGTGCTTCCCATTGTATCTCCTGTCTCTAGCATATGGTAGGTACTCAATGAGAATTTGTTGAATAAAGAAATGAAATATTAAAACATATTCATTTTCTTTATTCCCAAGACACTATCCTATTCCAATAATATGATCTTCTGAATTATGAGAAAAACGTCCTATCTCACCTGTGAAATTATAGTATTTATGGCCCAGTATTTTAGAACTTTTGGATTGCGGCTCTAGAAGTGTTATTCAGGTGATTACATGGAACTGAATTACTAGAGCTTAAATAGAACTTGTTGATCAATAGATTGATATCCACCTGCAGGGCACTTTGCTCAGCACTATGAATTATTCCAAGCTAAATGATACATGGTTCCTGCCTGGCTTATAATCAGGTAGACGATCTACACAAAATTACTTCTATTGTATGGTAGTCTGTGAGGGCTCGAAGTACTACGGAAACATGGGAGGGGGAAGATTTATTCTGATGAAGGAAGCTGGCAAGTCTACAGGGAAAAGTAACATTTGAGCCAGGTCTTGAGGGATGGATGTGCTTTAGACAGCCAGACTTTGGGAAGATAAAAATTCCAGGCAGAAGGAAAATAATAACTAAAAACACAAAGCACGAAAATATGAAGCACTGTAGGAGAAAGGCAAGCAGGGCTGGAGCTGTGGGTGAGTGGGCTGCCAGTGTGTTGTGACAGAGAATAGACTAGGGAAGTTAGGTTTGAACTAATAATATGCTATACTGTTTGCACTTATGTGATGGATAATGAGCAGTGACCAAGGATGATGAAGAGGGAAGTGGCAAAATCAAATGGTGGAGTCCAGTAGCAATGTGATGGGATAGATTGGAAGAGAGCTCTACAGATGAAAGAGGGTGGGGAGACCAGAGGCCTGGAGAAGAAAACTTTGCAAGAGCCTCCGGGAAGCTAAGGAGGAACTGGCTGGGTTAGCAGCAGTGAAACATGGGGGGATGGAGGAAGGAAGCGTTCAGAAAGTGGAAAGAACCAGACTCAGCAAATGTGTAGTATGGGCATTGAAGGACAGAAAGCTGGAAAATTTTGATCTCATGACTTAACTGATGATAATTTAACTAAAAGCAAAACTAGTAGTGAGAATATGTTAGTAACAGTAACCTATTCTTGTTGTTTTAAATCTTCTGGTAATAGTAATCTTGTTAATATTATCCAAATCTCTTGATGATGAGGAATTACATAATTCACATTCTTACATGTGTTAATACTGTATTTGTAACTTCTGGTCATACTTGTCAGCTGTCAAGCCTTTTCTGGTTTAAAATACTGCAGAATTTATTGGTATCTATTCCTTTGCATGCCCCCTTTTCACCTCCTCATTTTTCTAGTTGTCTGATTTTATTTATGGAAAACATGATTATGCTTTGCATGTGGGTAAGGGATAACCCCTTCTCCCTGCTGGCTGCAACCCTCTTGCTTCCATTATCCTTTGAGCAGTTTTTGCTGTACATAATTAACTGCCTAGTGGGAGTGGGGGTGATCAAAATGAATTGCATGGGTCACCCCCCCCAACCCCCATCCAGAGATTCTGATTCAGTATATCCTAGTCAGGGCATTTTAAATAAGAACTCCAGCTAATTCTGAGGCAGATGATCCAAGGACTACATTTTGTGATGTGTTGGTTTGTGGTGGAAAGCTTTTAGATTTTATGACATGGACATATCTATTCTATTAGTATTATCAGCATTAGAAACCACCAATTGCAAGTAACTCCAGAATTTAATAGCCTATATATTTTTGCTAGACTTCTCTCCCCAGTGCAGTATAATACAATGCACAGATAATCAATTTGGTCCCTTTCTTCAGGCAAGAGACCAAGAATTTATATAAACAATTTCCTGACTGGTCAGTCCCAATGTGGGCTAACCATATCATGCAGATTAATGATAGAAGAGTTTTTCCAGCTGGGTGGAAACAGAATATTGCCTTCCCAATATTAATAGAGGGTTACATATAAGACCCAAATAATTATTGCCCAATAACTCTTTTGGAGGTGGTTTTGTAATATAGAAAACACTTATGAAGGAGTAAATAATAAACAAAAGTGAATCAAACTTCTTTACTACACATCCTGCACAAAATAATTACTAGCATATATAAGTGGTTATTTAAAGGCAATAATAATAGCCAATAAGATGAGTCACAATTATAAATCATTCCAAAAACCAGCACCCTAATTATATTTTGGAATCATATTCTGAAGAACACTCTTTAGTGCAGTAATCACCCAGCTTCCTTCTTATAGCTGTGCCTTTTGTAAGAATGGCTCACATCATTAGTGATTTTCTTGCCATATAAAATCCTTTTCTCAGTTAATATCATGCATAATCAGGCCTTAGGACATCTAATCCTTCTAAAATATATGGACTTTTTATCTTTTACACTTGTCTAAATTAGTCTGCATTTTACATTCCCCAAATGAGCCAGGTAAAAAATCAGGACACCCCTGTGTCTGCCTAGGACCATTTCTGAATTTATGTCAGCTCCATTTGGCCTCTTGAGAAAGACAGTTTTACCCCCAAAACTTAATAGTCTCAATATACAGTACACAGATATACAATATACATAAAAGCAATATAATATGATAGGTCAGTGCAATGCAGAAAAGTGAAGAAGAGTAAGGGAATGGAGTGTGACAAAAGTGGTCAAGGCTGACCTCTCTAAAGGTGACGCCATGCAGGCAGACACCTGAATGAAGCAGAGAGTGAGCTATTCAATTATCTGGGGGCAAAGAACTTCAGGCGGAGGAAATAGCAAATGAAAAGGCTCTAGATAGGAACATAACTGGCATATTTAAGAAACAGAAGGACAACAAGATGGAGATTAATAGAAGATGAGATTGAAGAAATAGCAGGAAACAGGTTGTACAAGGCCTCAAATGTCTTGGTAAGTAAGGACTCGGAGTAATATGAAAAATATGGTCTATTAAAAATGACAAAAAGTTATTTGCTACTCCTTCCACTGAAAGGTGGAGTCTAATTCCCCTCTCCTAGGATCTGGTCTGGCTGTAGTGACTTGTTTAACCAATAGAATGTGGCCAATATTCTAGAACAAGAACGAGTCAGAAGAAGCCTTGAAGCTTCTCCCCAGACACCTTGGAAACTACCAGCTGCCATGTAAGAATCTGACAACTCTGAGACCACCACGCTGTGAGGAAGTCCAAGCTAGTTATTCAAAGAGCTGGGTAGGGAGAAAAACAAGGAGATGTCCAGCCAGCCTCAGCTGTTCCATCCATTCCAGCCTAGCTGCCAGACGTGAGTGAGGAAGTCATCTGGGTCAACTCAGCCTCAGCAGACATCACATGGAGAAGAACCAAGGCCCCAGACATATGGCCCCGGTAGAGCTGTTCCAGCTACCTCCAGCCCTTCAAATGACCCCAGCTGAGGCTCACTAGGGAGCAAAGGTTCACAATCTTCAGTCTTGTACAGTTTCTTGACCTACAAACTAACTTATAATCATAATAAAATGGTTGCTATTTTATACCTCTAAGGTTTAGATGATTTATTATGTAGCAATAGACGACCTGCACAGAAAATGACTGGACAGTTGAGAACAGGAAAATATAAACCTGATCTATGTTCTAAAGGGACCCCTCTAGCTTCTGAGTGGGACTGGACTTTCAGGGGAACGAGAATGAACACAGGATGCTCAGTTAATTCAATTGACTGTCCAGGTAAGGGAAAATAGTGGTTTGGATTAAAACAACGACATAAGAGAAAGTAAGAAGTGGTTGAATTTGAGATACATTTTGAAGATAAGCTGACAATATTTATTCAAAATTGAGATAATATTTTTATTTCAATTTCAATATTGAACATATTTTAAAAATATATTAATATGTCATGTATTACACTTAGAAATACCTTGAACATACAAACAATCTAAAGTCTGTTAAATAAATGAAGATATACTGAATCTTTCTTTGATTCAGAATGTGTCTACAGGTCTGGTTATTCATTACAAGCATCAAATAAATATTATATTTTCATCGTAGAAATTTGTATTGACCCAGGGCATGCCCTAGAACTTTAGTATGCCTCTATTCCTCCACAGAACTCATTTATTATTTTTAGTTCTTTCAACAAATATTTATGAAGAACCTTCTATGTGTACATTGCTCAGGATACAATTGTGAACAAAAGCAGGCATAGTCTTTTTTGATGGAAGGTAGACTTTTTTTGAAGGTAGATTTTAAACAAATAACCACACAAATAACTATGACAAATGCTATAACCACAGCCAGAGCAATAATATGGGGATTTGATTTAGCAAGGTCAAAAAAGTTTTCCTGGGGCCCGGCCCGGTGGCGCAAGCAGTTAAGTGCTCACGCTCTGCTGCGGCAGCCCAGGTTTGCCAGTTCGGATCCCCGGCACACACCGACGCACCGCTTGGCAAGCCGTGCTGTGGCGGTGTCCCATATAAAGTGGAGGAAGATGAGCATGGATGTTAGCCCACGGCCAGTCTTCCTCAGCAAAAAGAGGAGGATTGGCAGATGTTAGCTCAGGGCCGATCTTCCTCACAAAAAAAAAAAAGGATTCCCTCAAGAAACTGAAGAATAAGCTAAGATCTAGAGGCAGAGTTAGAGTTCATTACTGTCAAGAGAAGCACAAGAGTGTGATAGGCAGACAGAAAAGCAAGTGCCAATGCTCTGTAGTGTCTAGAGCGTGATATACTGGTGAAACTCAAAGAAGACTTCTACCTTTGCAATTTGTTCTCCACACTGAAGCTAGAACGATCTTTTTGAAATCTAAATATGATATTTCTCTCCTGCTTCTTAAAATTCTAGGACGCCTTCTCTTCTTAAGTGCAACACAGATGGTGATTCCATTTACTGCTTTCAGAAGGATTGAAAGAGAACTAGGCTTGGGGAGAAGAAAATGAGTAAAGTTTTGGACATATTGGGTTTAAGGTGCCTTTAAGACATGCTAATGGAGATATCAAGAAGCAAGTTAGATATATTGGTAGAGAGGTCTGGCTGGAGATGTGTAGATTATCCATTTGTAGGAGACGCTCAAAGCCATGACATGGATGAGGGCACTCAAGGAGAGGTTATGAAAGAGGAAGGGAAGGAGACTGAGGACCACAGCTTAAGAAAGCCCAGTGGAGAAGAACATATGTCTATAAGAGACCAACAAGGAGTAGCCCGAGAGGTAAGAGGAAAACTTGGGACAACAGTGCCATAGAGGCCAAGGGAAGAAAGTGTTTCCAGCAGATGTGCGGGGTTGATCACACAGGATGCTGCTGAGAGTCAAGAAAGTCGAAGAGAGTTAATGATCCTTTGGATTTAGCACACATAGGGGGTAATAGGTGGTGTAAGGAAAGAACATTATTCTTGAGACGCAAGAACTAGATCTATTAACACCACCAGTAGGTAGACTTGTTGGCAAGTTATCTAACTTCTTTATGCTTCATTTTCTCATCTGGAGCCTCTTAAGCCCTTTCCAAGACTGCATTTATGGATCTAGCAACAACTTATTGAACTCCATGGATTATAAAAGACACACTGAGCTCCCTTAAGGTTTGCAAATGTAAGTTCCTCAAGAAACTTATAGTTAAGCAAGTAAACACATGAAAATATGTTCAACATAATTGGCCATTAGGGAAATGCAAATTATAAACACAATGAGATATCACTACACACCTATCAGAATGGCTAAAATAAAAAATAACAATAAGAGCAAATGCTGGTGAGGATGCAGAGAAACTGGATCACTCATACATGTTGCCAGGAACATAAAATGGTACTGTCATTATGGAAAACAGTTTAGCAGTTTCTTAAAAAGCTAAAAATGCAACTATCTTACAACCCAGAAACTGTACTCCTGGGCATTTATCCCAGAGAAATGATGATTAATGTTCATACGAAAACCTGTACATGAATGTTTATAGCTGCTTTATTTGTATTAGCCCCAAACTGGAAACAATCCAGGTATTCTTCAATAAATAAATGATTAAACCACTCAGGGAGCATCCATCCCATGGCAATACTATTCACCAATAAAAAGGAATCAATTGATGATACATACAACTTGGATGAATACCCGGAGAATGATACTGAATCAAAAAAGTCAGTCACAAAAGATTACATACTGTATGATTCCATTTACATTACATTTTCAAAAGGACAAAAGTGCAGAAATGGAGAACAGATTAGTGGTTTCCAGGGTTTAAGGAGGGAGCGAGGGCAGGAGGGAAGGGCAGCATGAGGGATCCTTGCAATGATGGAAATGTTCTATGTCTTGACTGTATTGGTGTCAATATCCTTTTTGTGATATTGTGCTATAGTTTTGTAAGAGGCTACCAGTGGGAAAATTGCATAAAAGGTCAACAGGATCATTTGGTATTGTTTCTTACAACTGCATGCAAATCTACAATTATCTCAAAATAAAAAGTTTAATTAAAAAAGAAACGTGTTCAAGAAAGAAATTGAGACATACAAACATGTCTATAAAAGAGAAACACAGATGAAATGTTATCATTTAGAAAGGAATAACTTATTTAGAGATGGGAAACTTGGGAACTATTTCATGTAACAGATGGGTAGGATCTAGACATCTAAATCCAGGGAAGGACGTTGCAAGCAGAGAAAATAGTATAAGATATGAGGCCAGAAAGCTTGTGATATATTTGGAAGCCCTGTTTAATTTCACTGGAGTCCCACATCGTTGTAGGACAGTAGTGAAATAAGATTGGAAAAATAGGTTGGAGAGAGATTGCAGAGAGTTCTAAATATCTCACTAAGGAATTTGTATTTTGTGTGCAGGGAGACCCTCTAAAGGGTTTAAGCTGGGAACAATATAGCCGCCACTTTATTTTGGCATCAGCATGTTGGAAATGGTTGGGGGAGGAAAAGCTATGGAAGGCAGGAAAACCAGTTAAGAAGGATAGTGGCGATCATTTAGGAGTTTAGGTAAACGAGTAAAGTGGCGCTGGGAGTACGAGGTGGCTCAGACCCAAACCTGTTTCACAGTTGTGTCTTTCCCTGTGCTGAGCACAGCACCTGACACACAGTCAGGGCTTAGTCAATATTTGTTAAACACAAACATGAGGGGATAAATAATGAAACCAACATATTTTGAGACTCTAGTCTATATATTTAATCTTGACAGCACTGTAAAGTAGAGATAATCTGCATTTAAAGATGAGAAGCCTGAGGATTTAACAAGAGGAAGTAACAAAGGCTTTTGTATTAATCAGGATTCTGCAGAGAAACAGGACAAATAGGATATTCATAGGGAGAGATTTATTATGAGAAATTGGCTCACATGATTATGGAGGCTGAGAAATCCCATGATCTGCTGTTTACAAACTGGAGACCCAGGAAAGCTGCTGGTGTAATCCCAGTCCACATCCAAAGACCTGAGAACCGGGGGAGCTGATGGTATGAATCCCGGTCTGGGGGCTCCTTTCCTCCCTTCCTCCACTTCTGCTCTTGTCAGGCCCTTAAAGGATCATATGCTGCCCACCCACGTTGGAGAGGGCAATCTACTTTATTGAACCCACCAATTCAAATTCTACTCTCATCCGGAAACAGCCTCACAGACACACCCAGAAATAATGTTTAATCTGGGCACCGTGTGGCCCAGTCAAATTGACACACACAATTAACCCTCACAGCTGTTGTTTACTTGGGCAACCGCTCCTTCCACACCGCTGTTCTCACTCCTCTCCTCCCGGTGCTGCCCCACCCCTTGTCCTTTTTCTCCTCGGTACTGACTCACAAGCTAGTTCACAAGCAGTCCGAACATCAGTTTTCCTCATCCTTGGTAAATTAACTAACATTACTTGCTTCTGGCAACTTCTTACCTTGAGCACCCTCAGCAGTCCCAGGAGCCCTTGTCCGTCCTGGGCTTCTATCCATGGCACTCCTACTTTCTGTTTGAAGCCTCCAGCCTAGGTAGTAGGTTTACCTTTTCCAAAACTCTCGCATCTGATGTTCAAAAATTTACTGTCATCTCAGGACAGGCCTATGTGCCCTGTTGAAGTACATGGTGTGTGACTTATTTTTTCCAAATAATTGATAACATATCTTGTCATTCCTGTTCACACCTTCAGGGCACGTGTTGAAGATCTAAGTTCTGTCTCACAATTCCTCACCTTCTTTGAGTTTAACTTCCAGTGCTTTCCAGCCAAAGAAGACCACAAACACACCTGTAGTACGTTAATTCATTATTAAGTTAAGTATCGTTAACTAATAATTTGGGTTAATTACTACAGCAGCAAGGGAAATGATGGAGTGTCTCAGTGAAGGTGTTATAAAAGACGGGATTTGGGCTGTGATCGAGTATCTCAATCCTTATCTGGCAGGAGGGCAAACTAGATCGAGGCCAGCGCTGCACTTAGTAAAGGACCAATAGTCCCTTTTTAAAGGGTAAAAAGACTGGGAAGCCATACAGGACCAACAACTCGGCTTCTTCAATAAATAAATTGCAAAAGAAAAGGAGAGCAGGGGGAAGCAATAGTCACTCATATTGGCCAGGACAGGGGAATGTTTGGTGATTTTTGTGGCTTGGACAATGTTCATGTTTTGCCTGTGGTCAGACACGCTTACAGAGTGGTCTCGGTTTTGTCTGTGATCCGTCACAGCCACAGAGTGGCCTCGTCTAATGTTGATGTTTTGTGAAATTCTTCTGTTTAGTAGTGGAACACCAGAGCCTTCCCGTGAGTGGGAAGACAGCTTGTAACGACACCAAAGCCTTACTGATAGGATTGAGCCAGCTCCCGAGTGCTGGGGGATACTTTTCCCTTTCTCACCCCAAATAGACACTAATTTCTTCTCTGAATTGCTGCAGATCTTACTAGTACTACCTCTTACGGTGACTTTTAATTAGGCGCAGCTTCCTTAGTCATTGGACTGCGCATATGCCATGTCTCCTCACAGAGATGATAAGCACCTGTCAGGTAGTGACCAAGGCTTAGAACTTTTGGTCCCACTCCTGGTGTTTGAAATCCTCTAGATCCAATTCTTGTAAGCAGACACTTAATATTAAGTTTTTGAATGAATGAGTGAATGAATGAATAATTTGAGCCCAAATAAAGCTCATTTCAGAGTTTTTCAATTCTAAACAATTAAAGAAAAAGAAATCAATTCTTGTTTAAATTAAATAAAAAAATGTTTTCCCTTTTTATGCCAAATCAAAGAAGAATTGAGCTGAAAGTAAAGTTGATTGAATTGATGCCAATATTTGAGAGAAGAAAAGGCTTGCTGGGGCATTTGAGACATCAGTAATATAAATCAGCTAGATATGAGGTATTATTCAATAAAAAATGGAAATGTTTTTTATTTCATAACTTTATGGAATATTTTACTCACCAAAAAGAAAGCAAGCTTATTCATCACTTGCATATTATCTTCTAATACATGACTAAATCTTCTCCTCTCCTCTAATTGATAAAGTATTCACTATTTCAAAGAGTTTCCATGAATTTCAGTTTTGATTAATTCATAGATGCATAAATATTGATGTTTCATTTTGATCTACATATTTTTATTTACTTTCTTTTGAACGTTATATTCCTAACAATTGCTAATCACTGAAATAAACATCATAAATAGAGCACTTAATAAAATCAGGGGGAAAAGATATTAACATTTTTAGATTACTATGGATTAAAAAATATCTCTCTGCAAAGAACTCAAAATATAAGGGGTAATATCTAGGATTTATATTATATACCCTATTCTATATGTAATATATATATATGTGAAAGAGAGAGAGAGAGATTTAAGGAACTGGCTTATATGATGTGGCTGCTGCCAAGTCCCCAATCCATAGCACAAGCTGGCAGGCTGGAAATTGATGTAAAAGTTCATGCTGTAGTCTTAAATCTGAAGGCTGGAAACTCAGGCAGTCTGAAAGCAGAATTCCTTCTTCTTCAGGAAACCTCAGTTTTTGCTCTTAAGGCTTTCAGTGGATTGGGTGGGGCCCATCCCCACCACGGAGGGTAATCTGCTTTACTTAGAACAACTTATTGTAAATGTTAATGTTAATCATGTCTAAAAAATACTTTGACAGCATGTAGACTAAAGTTTGACTAGGCAGCAGTTCTCCATAGTCTAGCCAAGTTGACACATAAGATTAACCATCACAATATATTTTTGACTAGTTATTGACCTGACACAAAAGTCTTACACTGAAAGTTTTCTTCCGTATTAATATCCCATAAAACAGTTGATTTAAAAATAAAATCAACTTAGTGATATATTAGTGGCAGAAATAACCATTCTTTGCACAGAAAATGACACAATACTTTGGGGTTTGAATGATTGATTGTCTGAGGTCATTATCAAGGCTGTGACACAGCTTATTAATAAAGAACCCAATCTTTTGTTCCCAATCCAGTGTATCAAGGTAACCACATTTCTGTGAGATCTTGGTATGCATGACCATTCCCTATACATCTGGAATGTACACTTTGGTTACCCACTGAGGCACTAGCACCAACCACCCATTGGTGCTTTCGTAATAGTCCCCAACTAATGGCAGCTTCTTTCCAAGCTAACGAATGTCTCCCTACTTCTAGATCATGTAAGGGTAATCCCCCATTCCCAACCCATTAGAACATTGAACTATCATCATTGCTTCTTTTCTCTACTCCTGACTCCTTTAATTTACCATCTTCACAAATTGTATGTTAAAGAAGACTCAGAGAGCTGGATAGGGGGCTGTGGCAATTGTGTGCCTTCCTTTCTCATATTCTACCTACTTGAATTTAGTTTCTTACTTTAATATTATACAGTCAAGGTTTAGATCCACACCTCTAATGCTGTCACATCTCATGTCCCTCAATTTTGGACTTGCCATTCATTCAATATTCCCATTGAGTTTGAATCCTACATTCGCTGTTTAACAGCTTAGCGACTTTCCGAGATTCAATTTTCATCTTATACTAAAATATAGACAAAAATTCTAACCTCACAAGATTTTTTAACATGATATGTGCTATATAAGTACCTGCCCACAGTGCCTGGCCACTGTTTTCTGTTTGAGAAATGCTAACTACCTTACCGCCCCCTTATGATGCTCTAAATCTGTTTACATGGTTCTAATCTGCCTCTAGTCTCACATTCTCTCTTCCCTGATCGAATCGAGACCTGTGGTTTTCTGCAATAGTTAGGATCATGCTAAGAGCGGGTGAAAGGGGGAGAGTTGAAATATTATTTCGCCCCATAGTAAAAGCTCCCAAGCTAATCATGAGTGATAATGACAGGCTCTGAAAGGATCCCCGGTTGAATTCTACCACTCGGAGGTACAGCAGCAGGTGGCTGTTGAGAGGTAGAGGGTTGACTTGAATGAAAAGTGAAATAATGAGGCATCCAAAATTGAACTCTGAGAAATTATTGAGTCAAAGCGGAATCAAACTTCCTCCAGGGCAATTACTTGTACTGTTTAAACTTCAGTGGCCAAAAATGTAATATCTGGAGATGATTGATGAATATTTCATGTACTGCTCTCATAGGTAAAATCTGAAATGAAGAATAGTCATAATTTTTCAGTTTGTCAGGATAAATATGCTGTGAAACAGCACATTGTTTAGAGTATATGACATTTGCCATCATGAGATTAGAGTATCAAATGGTGCCCCAGTCACCTGACTCACTAACAGTTGTCATAACCTTATCATCCACAAATATCATCCGTCAAGAGGTGCATGAGAGAGTATTCAATGTCATAAAATATAGTAAACACATTGGTGTATTCGAACACGCATGCAGACCTTCATATTATAAGCATTGGAAAAGCTAAAAAATTACATTCTAATTTTGTGATACTTCAGATAATTTTATTTCTAAATATAGAGCATGGATAGTGATGATGATGATGATGATGATGATGATAAAATCCATTGCTACCTTAACTGGGTACCTACAGCACTTTATACTTCCTTCCCTTAGAGCACATAACACATATCTATAGCTAATCTATTTATGTGCCTGTCTCTTTCACTAAATCATGAGTGCTTTGATGGCAGACTCTATGCCATCCATCTTATCTTGGTGCTGGGCATCTGCTTGACACATAGTAGACACTCACTATACATTTGATGGATTGAATTTTGCTAAAGGATATAAGGAAAGAACTCCATCATACGATTTTAGCATTTACTAGGATCAAGGCATTATACTAAATCTTACGCTTAGCTAAAGCAGTTTAGACACAGGCCCTATCCTCATGCTTCTTAAGTTGGCTGACTTAGAGAATTTGAATGTTTACTGCCACGTGACTCTGAGCTTCCCCTTTCAGGTGGTCTGGGGGTTAAGGGGCTGTTTCCCATTAGGTGTGTTCCTGAGGGCTCACCTTTGATTTTGAGTTTGGGAGAGCCGACTATAACCTCGTCATAAAGCCAGCTATGGTATCCAGATTTCATCAAAAACACATAGCAGCTTGTGTACCATCTCATGAGAATTTGGTTTCTAGACATACTTTTATAGACCAAATGTCCACTGTGCTAAAGAATTTAGTCATCCAATTTGATATTCCAGGGGGGAATAAAGGAATAAATTGTGCACCAGCTCCATACTTTAATTACACAAGCAAGGAAAAAGTGAAATTAAAAGCTACACAGTAATCTAAAATATATGTAAAGTCATGCCCATTAAATGTTAGAAAACAATGTGAAATACTACAGAGAACTCTCAAATCATCTTAGTCATTTTTGCTATTTGCTATAAAAAAATCACAAGCAAGTCAATTAAATGACAGATTGCTAGGATTTTAAAAGGACATATGCCTTAGTTTTATATGGCTTTTGAAATCTGAGGCATCAAAATGATTTTTAAATATCATGAACTATGAAAAAGTAATTGATTTTTACTCAATTCCAAATGTCAGATTATGGGCAGTGGTAAGCTATTCATGAAAGCGGCCATTCTGCAGCAAATATGCATAGTTGGCAACAGTTCCAACCAAGACTGCTCAACTACCAGCCTCTATGTTAATCAACAAAAAACTATTTGAAGTGTGATACGGATCTTCTAGAAGTAGTTTTGCATTTTAAAATTTTAATAATTTAGGTTGTATGTAAATTAAAGGGAAAAAAATCTATAAAAGACGCCTAAAAGCAATTGTTGTAAAGTTCAGGACCATTATATTATGTACCTTTACACAATGTATTTTCATTACTGGTCTGGAGACTAAAAACAAAAGGGCTGGCAGAAACCCAGACTACCAGAATATCAGCTCCCAGGAAAAAAAAAACACTACAAAACCAAATATAGCTTTTATTAGCTTTCTTTAAGTAAAAATTTAAAACTACTACAGACTTATTTTTTTTAAATAAGATTTACCAGAGGTAGAGTCAGAGAAGCATGAGTGGTAGGGATAAAGGTGAAAATAAAGAGAAGTGACATGGATATCACTGTGCTGTTTTGAGCTGTTATTGTTGAAACACATTATTGTTTAAATACAAGCAAACTTCTAACTGTATGCCTGCCTTATTTCCCTCCCTCTCAGCTTAGACCGTAAGCTCTCAAAAGGCAAGAATTCTTATATAGATATAATTTTTTTTTTTTTCAAATCTCCAAGCCTGTGTTAGTGTATCCTTATGGCTATTTGCTGAATTGAGTTGTGGGTAGAGTAAGCCTTCTGTAGTTTAATAAGAAAACTCTGGCCGCAAATCAACACCTTCAGGCTCATCCATACACTGAAATTGAGCTACATCAGTTATGTTAATTTGTAGGTGAAAGACGATGATAAAACAGAGGATGCTTAAAATTATTTGTGGGTTATGGGAAAGAAATGTGATTCTGTTGTTCATCAACATACTAGTCTTCACTTACTTATTCATTCATTCATTCATTCATTCATTCCTCTGTATTTACTGAACATTTGTCTAGTGTAGCAGGTCCTGTGTTTCCTGGAACAAGATTTTCAACATGAAAGAGCTGCTTGTCAGTGGCTAATAAGTCACTCATTTTATGTAAATAAGAGCAAACAAGTCACAAATAAATGGGAAGACATCCCACGTTTATGGGTTGGAAAGTTTCATGTTGTTAAGATGTCAATAATACCCAAAGTCATCTGTAGATTCAACGCAATCTCTATCAAAATCCCAATGACTTTTTTTTTCAAAAATAGAAAAAAATCCATCCTACAATTTATACAGAATTTCAAGGGACTCCAAACTGCCAAAGCAATCTTGAAAAAGAAGAATAACATTGAAAGTCTCATATTTCCTGATTTCAAAACTTCCCACAAAACTACGGAAATCAAAACCTTGTGGTACTGGCATAAAGATAGACATGTAGACCAATGGAACAGAATAGAAAGCCCAGAAATAAACCCTGACATATGTGGTCAAATGATTTTTGACAAGGGTGACAAGACCAGTCAATGGTGAAAGGACCATCTTTTCAACAAATGATGGTAAGAACCTGTATAGCCACATGCAAAAGAATTAAGTTGGGCCCTTAACCTATACCATATACAAAGATTAACTCAAAATGGCTTAAAGACCTAAAAATAAGAGCTAAAACTATAAAACTCTTAGAAGAAAATATAGGGGAAAAGCTTCATGACATTGGATTTGGCAGATTTCTTGGATGCGACACTAAAAGCACAGGCAACCAAGCAAAAAGTAGTAAGTTGGACTTCATCAAAATTGAAAAATTTTATACATCAAAGGATAATATTAACAGGGTGAAAAGGCAACCCACAGAATGGGACAAAACATTTGCACGTATCTGATATCACATATCTGATATAGGATTAATATTCAGGATATATAAAGAGCTACAACAAAATAGCAAACAACCTAATTAAAAAATGGGTAAAAGACTGAGTAGACATTTCTCCAAAGAAGATATACAGATGGCCAATAAGCACATGAAAAGACGTTCAACATCGCTAATCATCAGGGAAATGCAAATCAAAACCACAATGAGACACCATCCACACTGATTAGGATGGCTATCATCAAAACAAAACAAAACAAAATTAACAAGGGTTGGTGAGGATGTGGAAAAATTGAAACCCTTGTCCATCGCTGGTGGGAATGTAAAATGATGCCGCTGCTGTGGAAAACAGTATGACGGTTCCTAAAACAATTAAACATAGAATTACCATATGATCCAGCAATTCTACTTCTAGGTGTATATCTAAAATAATTGAAAGCAGAGATTTGAACAGATATTTGCACATCAATGTTCATAGTAGCATTATTCACAATAGACAAAATGTGGAAACAATTCAAATGTCCATTGATGGATGAATGGATAAACAAAATGTGGTATATACAGACAATGGAAGATTTTTCAACCTTAGAAAGGAATGGAATTCTCACACATGCTGCAACGTGGATGAACACTGAAGACATTAGGCTAAGTGAAAGAAGCCAGACACTCAAGTGCCAATATTGTGTGATTTCACACACATGAGGTACCTAGAACTGTCAAATTCATAGAGACAGAAAGTAGAATGGTGGTTGCCAGGGGCTGTGGGGAGGGGAGAATGGGAGTTAACTGTTTAATAGGTACAGAGTTTCAGTTTGGGGAGGTGAAAAAAGTTCTGGAGATGGACAGTGGTGATGGTTGCACAACAATGTGAATGTACTTAGTGCCATTGAGTTGTACGCTTAAAATAGTTAAAATGGTAAATTTTATGTTATATATATTTTACTAGAAGAAACAAACAAGTAAGCAAACTATCAATAGCCTAATGGATGAAATAAAGATTTAAAATCACTTGGAGTTCCTCAGAAGAAAAGGGCTCCACAACAGCAAGTGAAAAGGCAAGTTATTGTTCAGATTCTGCTGTTTATCGACAAAGAAGGAAGAGGTCTCACTGAAGACAATATTTCACAGGTTTGGCTTGAAACACCAGGATTGTCAATTTAGATACAAAAGCCTCCATTCTAATGTGTATGCAGGAATGCTGCTGAAGAAAAGAGAAATCAAGAGGAGCTTATTTTTTTCTCTCTATTTTACTTGCATGCAATTTTCAGAGCTTTTACATATTCCCATGAGAAATGGCTTTTGAATTTATGGATTTACACCTATATTCCTCTTGCATGTTATTTTAAGAAAACAATCAAAGCTGTTGCTATCTGAGAAATAAAAAATGACAGATGCCACCAGGAGAGGGTTTTTCAAGGAAAGGAAACTGGTTCTTAATGAAGGGTAAATTGTGCATGCAATTTCCAGAACATAGCTCAACTACTAATTCCTTGATAGGTTCCTGCTGTCCTAATTAGCTAACCCCTGAACTCAGAGGTGACTTAATTAACAGAATAGAAGACTTGTGTAGTATAGGGTATGAAGTTAGATCCTAATAAACATTTGCAAGGGTGCCCGCTTCTGCAAAAGTATAAAGAACAAGCGTAGAAAGGCCAGTATATTAGCTCAAATAGCTTTTCTTAGCAACCCAGCATTGAACCGTTCGGCAAAAAAGAGCTTTGCCTGAAATGAGGGCAGAGACGGACTTGTCCTAAGGAGAGGGCTTGGGACTCCGTTCTGCTGGACCAGGACGCTGTCGTTCTATAGTCCAATCCAAGTCTTTTCTTCCCACTTGCAATATGACTGTTGCTACTTTGGGGAGAGTAAACTGATGGTGCTCAGGGCAAGCTGCCCCAGGAAGCACCACTCTGGTATGCGGATTATTTCGAGCTGAAGACAATAAGGATATTTGACCTCCCCCACTAACTGCCTAGAGAATCTGGCATGGTGGCTCATTCCTGGAACAGATCTTCTATCATGATGGCTATAAAGATAATGTAAAATAGATGTTGCAATGGGAGGCGCACCAAGCCCCTTTTATCAAAAAACTCTATCTCTCCCTGACCAAATTATCAATAGATGACCCTGAAAAGAATTGTCTTTCTGCCCTCTGAAGTCCCAGGCCACTACCCACCCCCAACACGTTCCTTCGCCTTTAGCTGCAATACTTAAGCAAGCAGCTTAGACAGAGGGACGAGTTGCTCATTTCTGAGCTTCTCCCATGTATACATGTTATTAAACTTGGTATTATTTTCTCCTGCTAACCTGTCTTGTTGATTATTTGGCCAGCCAGAAGAACCTTAAGGGAAAGGGCAGAGGGAGATTCTCCCTCTTCCCCCGACAAAACCATAGAAGAAAAATTTTTTTCCCTTAATTAAATGTCTAATTTTATGTGGGTGTGTGTTTGTTTTGTTTTTATTTTCTCACTAATATTCCTAGTTATTTTAAATTAAATTATGTGATGGGTAGGAAAGAAAAAAAAGTCTTTTGCAATATATATATAGATGTCACACTGTGCATTGGGGGTGGAAGGGGAGACACAGGAGTTACATAGATCCTTTACCAAATTTTTTTTTTAGAGGGAAAAAGTTTTGTTTTTAAAGGCAATAATAAGCCCTGAAAACTCTCAACTCCTGAGGAAAAAATACTACAACTTATTTTCTGGAAAGAAATTCATAACGTAAACCATTACCTATCATTTAGAATAATGCTTCTCAATTTTTCTTAATGTATCAGAATCACCTAGGAAGCTTGAAAAATGCAAGTATCCAGACTTCACCTTAAATGTGAATCAAGTTCTATGGATTCCTGACATTCACAGTTTTAATAATTTCCCTAGTGATTCTGATGCACACCAAAGCCCAGAACTACAGACTTAGGGTGTCTTTGATACTCTGAAAGACGGGTAGTTAACATCGTTGTGCAAATTTTCCGCTGTAAAGCTAAGCTGAATGGAGTTTTTCTGGTGCCCACTTTTTATATTGACATCAGTTAGTGTTACATTACCTGCTTTGACCAAAGTTCATGAATGTGTAAAAATACCAACTAGTGAGCTGTTGAAACCTAAAGAAATTATATAGGCATTTTATACTTTGAATTAGAACTTGTGGACCACTCTGTAACTAAGCATTGAGAATAAAGAAGCACATACAACTATTTATCTGCAATGGTAGTGGAACAATCCACTACACGATTTGGTAAGTGGAGAACCTCCCATATGCAACTTCCATATGCAGATCCTACAGGCTTCGATGAGCCTAAAGCAAGAGAGAACCTCTTGGTTACGAATATTTTCTTGAAGCAGGTTGAAAATTTCTGGCAATATCTAAACTGTTGACTTTCCTGAGATTAATTAGGACTTTTGAGGTAATTGGGAAGCATAGGATCTAAACTTTATCTTATGTTATCCATCATGAAGACATAGCTTTTTCTTTAGACTAACAGCATTTCCACCTGAGCACATGTGAAATTAAATCTGCTTCTAATTTCATTCTCTCTATTCCCTTAAGTCTTGCTCTTTAAGTAGTTACCAAGACGCATGGTTATTTTTGGAAAAACAGGCATCTCCACAATTACAGATTTATAATAGAAAGAGAAGTAACACATTAGCACACAAAGCTCAACCCCTAAAAAACAGTAAGGCAAATTTATTTCTCATTTTCCAACCAAGGTCTATGGCCGAGGCTTTAGTGTAAACAAAGAAAACCTAGAAAGTTTTTTCAGAAACAGAACTATTTTATTGTTCCAAATGTTAAAAATCACAAGATCAAAGCTAGTGCATCTTTTACCTTTGCTTTTCTGGTTATAAAATGTTTGCAAAATGCCCAATTTGGGCTCTTGTTTTTCAGAGGAGATTTTTGCACAATGCATGAGCTAAATGCAGCCATCATGTAGATTCTGAGGCAGCCGTGTTAATTTTACAGGAGTGACTACAACAGCTGGAACCTCTAGAAACCGCCTTCAGCATTAATGCCTTCTTTCTTGCTTCAGCATTTTGATTCTGTCTTTGGTGAGGCCGGCACTAAAGTTCCCTTATGCGCCGGGGACATCACTCGTGTGTTTGAGAGGGCATTGTCACTCTGGATTAACATTCACTTCCTATTGGGTTTTTTTTTTTTCAGATTTTAATAGATTTTTCAGCTTTTTACTGGAGAAATTCATTTCTCTGATGAAGTCAAATGGAAGGTGTGATCCTTAGATTTCACACCTTCCGTCTAGTAAAGAGCAAGTAAACAGGAAGCAGGAAGTCCAGAGTAGTTTCCTAATATGATTGGCTTCTTGGATAAAATTAATGCTGTATTAACATGGGATCAAATTGCTTTGCTACCAAGAGATTGAGCAGTTAAGTATAGATTATCTTAAATTTCTCTTTTTAACAGTGAATTATCATACTACGTATACATGAAAAGTAATCTTTTTATTGGGCTATTTTATATTATTTTAGGCTATTTCCTTAAAAAATATTTTTTCTTATACTTTCTTTCCTTGTTTCACATCTCAATTTAAAATACTCTAGCTTTGTGAGTGTATTTGTGTGTGTGTGTTTGACTGTGATTTCCAGACCTAGTGGAGAGATGTTTCCTCTGATTTAGAGATACCATCAGGGTCAATAGTTTATCTAACATTAAAAAGCAAGTTCAAATATATAGAGTTCATAAAAATTTAGCTCAATCAAATGGTTAAGTAAAAAGTTTTCCAAATGTATTAAACAGGATATATATTTGACAATACCATGAACTCTCAATAAATGTTTTCAACATTGTTATTACTTATAATGAGTTACTTAGTTTTTTACTCCAAATGTTACTCAGCTTCAATTTTCTTCCAAACTTGGAAGAAACATTGTCATCCATAGGGTTTGGCTGAAACTTTTGTCTCCAGATAGTATCAGTGAATATGCACAAGCCTATCTTTAAGCAAAACAAAAACACATTACGTATGTGGAATCAAGAAGTATTATTATCTCAGTTTTATAGACTAGAAAAGTGTGTCTTGAGTTGAACAGGCAGAGGCATAACCCGGGTGGGGCTCAGATCTTTGGCTGCGTAGACGCCATACTCTCTACTCCAGTGGTTTCAGGGGTTCATGGAACATTAAAATCTGTAGATTTGGGGAATCAAAGTAGAATTGAAAATTTTTTCTTTTCCAAGTGAGTTCATTAGAAAATACTGTCCACTATCTGATGTCACATTATTTCACTAAAGCAGGTCAATTTAACGCCAAAAACATAGGAGGGACATAATCTCAAAATAAATGGCAGTTCTTAAGTTGAGTAAATTGAGTGCTGTGAAAAACAAACTCTATGGCTCTTCCTCTCCCAGCTCTTCTGGGGTTGGCACTGCTGCTCCATCCCCAGCTCTGAGATCTGGTATGGTTTCGGAAAGAGTATAGTATTTTTGACACCATACTGTCCTGAGGTTGAATCTTTGTTTTTCCATTTAGTAGCTAAATGGCCACGTGCCAACCAACTTAGGTATTCTGAACTTGTACTTCTTTGCTTCTAGAAAAGGAAAAATAATAAATCTAGCTCTCAGTTAAGTTGTGCTGAATAAAATAGATAGAATATTTAAAATATCTAGAACTTTGGTGTGAACAAATAAAGCCTAGAAAACTTTACAACATGACTTGTATTTCCAAAGAAAATAAAACAAAATGTGGAAACAGCACATAACTTGAATTCCATCCATAGAGGGACATTTGTGTAAATTATGGTGTAATCAAACTACAGAAAATTATGCAGTTATTAAAAAGAATGAACTAGATCTATATGTATTGACCCAGAGAGATGCCAGTGATTTACTTTTCAGTGGAAAAAGCAAGTTGCAAAGTAATGTGTATATCATCCCATTATGTAAGAGGCATTAAGACAAAGCACAGGCCTGCATTTATGTTTGGCATATTTGTATGAGCACAGAGAAAATTAGAGAAAGATACATTCATCCACTTCCCTTGCTTCACGTATTCACTGAAGTGCACCTTCTCAGTAAGCTGTTTCCCGATGGCACTGTTGAAAACTGCTCACTGCCCCAGCCCCTCTCCTAGTCCTTCTATCCTCTGTCCGGTTCTATTTTCCTCCATAGCTCCTATCATCTCTGATATCGTTATCATTTATTTTACTTATTTAGTTTTTAATTATTTGTCTTCCTCCGCTAGAACGCAAGCTCTAGGGAAGCAGGTGTTTTTGTCTGTTTTGTTCACTGGTGTGTCTCTAACAGGGCCTGACAAAGAGTGAACAGTCAATAAATATTTGTTGAATCAAGAAACAGCAAAACTGTTGTGGTCACTGCTCTTGGAAGGGGAGGGTGGTGGAGGGGTAGTAAGAATAATACAGTTGACTTTATTTTATAAACCTGGTTGTCTCTGCATTAGGTGAGATGTACAAATTGCTTTTGAAATCTAAAAGAATGATATAATAATTTATTAAAGAGCACAACACCTAGTGTACTTGCTGGCATTACATGATGCTCTGTGAGTGATTGCTCCTTTCCTCCCTCACAAATTCCTCCTCACTCCCTGCTCTGTGACACACATGCTTTTCCCACTGTGCTCAAGAAAGGATTTTCTAGGTCTTTTAAAACTTAGTGTGAATTTAAAATAACCTATTAACTTTCTCAATGTTGTTTGCATTTAATTGTTGTAGAGCAAATTTGTTTTGTTTTCCTCTGGCAAAGACGAAAGAAAGCAATGACAATGTGGATCTCTGGGGCAGCCTGGGGGTAAATTTGGTTACCAGGGTAACGAAGTGATGAGCATGGAAAACAAGGAGGCGAAGAGGAGGTTGAGGGGGAGAAGGTGACTGTGGGCTGGGGATAGCAGATTCTGGGGGCTGGACCCTAAACAAGCAGAGAAGGGACTGGACGCTGAGGCTGGCTTGTTACTGGGGGCAAGGAGATGGATGTGGAGAAATGGGATGATAATGGTTCCTGGTGCCCATTCTTTTTTTTTTTTTTCTGAGGAAGATCAGCCCTGAGCTAACATCCGTGCTAATCCTCCTCTTTTTGCTGAGGAAGACCGGCCCTGAGCTAACATCTATTGCCAATCCTCCTCCTTTTTTTCCCCCAAAGCCCCAGTAGATAGTTCTATGTCATAGTTGCACATCCTTCCAGTTGCTGTATGTGGGACGCGGCCTCAGCATGGCCGGAGAATTGGTGCATCGGTGAGCGCCCGGGATCCGAACCCGGGCTGCCAGCAGCGGAGCGCGCGCACTTAACCACTAAGCCACCGGGCCGGCCCTGATGCCCATTCTTAAGACCTCCTGGTTATCACAGAATCACGATCTAGAAAGGCTTGTGATATCACCCTCAAGTTCATATCATCCTCAATTTAAACATCAGAATTCCTCCTTGCCCCCGCACAGACCTGTCAAATACTGGCTATCTTGTGGGACGTGCGGCTCACTATCCCTTCTTCCCGGGGAACAGGTGGGCAGTTTTCAGAGCTCGGGGTTATGCACAGTTCTAGGCCCCGGGGCTGCTGAGGAAGTAGCCACTTCTACGGGGTACCTAGTATTTTAATGATTCTGAACCTACCAGTGAAATGTTAGTGGTACACGAAATACCCTTTTCTGATAAACGTGATTGCAGAGCCAAAGGCTGCTGTTAGGTCTGAACTGAGAGATCCTGGAGCACATTCCCCAGGACGTCACACCTGAGGCAAGGTTTACAGGCTTGAACCTGAGTCAAGTGGTCAGTAGGGAGTAACCTCAACGTGGCATTAAAGGACTTGCACAAGTCTCCACTTCCTTATCCACTTGAAAAGATCGTCTTGTGACTGAATCTCACCGAGAACTGGGATTTCTTACCAACATAAAATTACGGAGCTATTGTGCTTTGTTTAAGCCTATTTGTGTTTCTTTGTGGGCTGCATGAATGCCAGACTGGAAAGAACAGATAGCTTAAAAATTATGTTCTCTAAACCTTCACCATCAGGCTGAAAAGGAAACCAATGTCAGGATCTGCCGTATAGGGTAATAAATTTGATTAGCAAGAGGCGCTCCTGGGTGGAGAACATTGGGACAGGAAGCAGCAATATACTGTGGCTGGTGAGGCAAAGCTGAATGTCAGCGCTTAATTGCAAAGCGGGAGGCCATTATCCACTGGCAGCAATTCCCCCGGTGACTTTGTTTGTTTTATAACAAATTATTAAAGCAGTTGGAGAGCAGTGCTGGGTTCAAAGCGCTGCCTCTGACAAGGGCTCTCTCCTGCCCCCTGGGGTGCTGTGGCTTCATGACTACGGATGAGATGGAGAAGAGGGAAGGGGCCTGTGCCCATGTGGGGCGCCCCTAGGTTTCCAATCACACGTCTGGATGTGTGGGATAGAGCTTGGACCCACAGGGCTTATTCCTCGGCCATGAGCTAGCTGTGAGATCCAGAGCAAATTAAGCTGACTGAACCTATTGGGCAGCCGTGAGAAAGAGCCTCACAGACCTCCTACCTCGGGGGGAATAATTAACTCAGGGTCCCAGCCACTGAAATCCATCACACGGCTGCTAAGGCAGACCCAACCCTGGGAGGCAAGGGACACCCTGGTGATCTTGGCTCAAGGAACTCCCTGGTGGACCATCCTCAGCTCAGGGACTCGCTGACCATGCTGGGGAACCTTCCGTAGACCTCACAGTGCTCTGGGCTGCTTTCTCCTGTTATCCTTCACCCAGGGGCAGGCTTGACTCACGGTCTGATGGCTGTCCCAACCTTTGAGCTCCCTTCCTATGTCCTCTCACACAGGCACCTTTCCTAATAAGATCCTTGCAGTTTTAATCCCATCTAGAGGTCTGCTTCTCAGAGGCTCCAGAATAACACAGCCTCATTTTCCTCACTTAGAAATAGGAAATATTCCTTCAAGCCTTCCTTGCAGAGGTGCTATAAAGATTAAATGGGACCATGTCTGAGGAACGCTAAAAATAGTGCCTGGCATTAGCAGGTGATCATATAAATAGTAGCTGTTCTGCTGAGCCACAGTCCAGGAGCTGAGGGGAACCTGTGTTCCCAGCAGATGTGAGAGCTGGGACAGTGGCAGAGGGCACGTTCCCCCACCTACCTCATGGGCTCTGACATATCGAGAAGTTAAATACACATCTGATGCATTTCTGGTATTTTGGGAAGTATGGGGTTTTTTTCAGGATGATATAGAAATATCTAAGAAAGATCAATATTTAATTTTATCAATACCTAAAATCGCTTTTCTGTGAAGTATGGAAGAAGAGATTCATTCTCTGGCCCTTTGAACCTTTGAATTCCAGGGAACACATCACCTCTCAATGACACCTGAATTTAAGTCATCCGTCACTTGTGTTCCCTGTTACAGGAATCAGGGAGCACGTGGAGGGAACTGGAGCAGGAGGGGCTCTGCTGTGCGTGGACCGAGTGTGGCTATACAGTCCATCATCCGAGTGATTGTCCTACTAACATGAAATGCGAAACAGTCCTGCTCTGGGCCTGGCACAGGGGGTGGGAACCTTGCTTTTATCAGATTTATTCCAGACACTGGGAGCCATAGAAGTCTATATTTAATTAAGGAAAAGTAATCAAACTTAAAGGTGTGAGTTATCTCTGAAGCACAAATATACGATGAATATATACCAAGGGCTACATTTTTCCAGGCAAGCAGGTTTTTCAAAAGGCCAACTGGCAAGAATCGAATCAGATGATGGTGACCAGCAGTGTTAATACAATCGTATCAGGAACATTTTCAAAGTCATCTCTTATCAGCAATTCTGAAGGAGGATGGATTTTTGAAAGGACAGTTAAACCTTCAGCAGAGTTATGCTTTTAAGTCTGAGCTAAAGGCTTTCTTTATTGAAGTCTACTCTATGTACCTCCTCTTGCAGCCATTTAGCTTTCTTTATACCAACCTTGCTGCTTCACAGACATAATTTTCACCAGAACTAAATTTTATTCTGTTGTTCTCATAGTCCAAGTGTTTTTCAAATCACTTTGGCTTTTGACCTTGGAGCGGTCCCAGCCTCTGTTTACGCCTGCGCCTGCCCAGCAGGATATTAATCTAAATGTGCTTGGTGCCCAGGTGGGGAGCAGACCTTTGCATAACTGTCCTAGAGCCAGATGGTGGGGTGACTTAGCGCTTAGTCTCAAGGTGTCAGAAACTTGAAACCCAGTTATCCGTCCATTAGGAAAAGACTCACAGATGCTGCTTCTTAATATTCATTTTTATTCTAATTTGGCAGTTCCAAATGGAACCTAACTGCAATTTTTTCCCAAGGCAAGAGCTTTGGGCCATCGGTATGCAAATGCAAGGACTCACAGGAGCCCTGGAAGGAATTCGGCGGCCTGATCCCTTCATGAATGAGCAAACCAAGCTGCAGGGAACAGAGCCAGCTGGGGCTCAGAGCTGGCTGATTTCCTCAGGGTCATTCTGGCTGTCCTAGTGTCTGGTCGGGTGGCTTGCACAACTTCAGGGGTGACTTTCCATCTGGAGCCACTCAATGAGGCCCACCCTGACACTACGGGGAATTGGAGAATGTTAGAGCTGCCAGGGAGCTTTTAACCTCAACTGCCCAGTTCTCAGAGGCGGAGACCTGGAGCTAAAGAAGGAGAGACTATCCCGGGATCTCGCAGCTGGGTTGGGAAGTGTCTCTGAAGTGTTCCACCGACTCAGAAAGGCGAAGCCAAGAATAAACCCCACTGCTCCCAAGTACGGTGTTCATCATACACCAGGCCACCTTCCTGTTCTGTCATACTTCAGGAAAATTAATTTTGGAACCATTTTTTATCAATATTTAATTTTATCAGTACCTAATTTAGTGATAATACTTAAGTCCATCAATTAATACTTAATTTGATCAATACTTAATTGTAAATATGGTAATATTTGACCTTTTTGGGGAGGCAGAATATTGGTCTTATTTTCCTCTCCCTTTCTGGGTGTTCTTTTTCATAGCAAAGATTAGTGATTAGTTTATAAGCCAGAAAGAAGTCAGATCCTCCTTTGAGGAAGACCTTCGCGCTGTAAAAGGGCCTGTTCACCGGGAAAGACATGCCCTTTGGTAAATTTTCATAAGAATAATTCCCTTGGCTTTGAAGCTTTCAGGTGCAGCCCTGAAAGAGGCAGGATAAGCTGGATTAGTTGGACTATACAATTCCTTTTGTGTCACAGGGCTCTTATCCCACTGTATCCTTGGAACCAGAGGACTCAGCAAGGCGTTTTTGGTTGTTTCTCAAAGCTTTGAAAATATTTTGTGATGTATGCATGTGTGGATGTGTAAATGTATTTAGCTAACATTCACTGAGTACTTTACTCCATACCAGGCAGTGAGCTAAGCACTCCACATTGTTTACTTCACCCTGGAAAGAATGTATTATTAGCCCCACTTTACGGATGAAGAAACTGAGGCCTTTGAAAGGTCAAGTGACTTACCTAAAGTTGCATAGCTAGCTAGTGGCAGAACTGGTCTTCTGTGTCCTAAACCCCTGTTTTCAAGCTGAATGTTCTACTGTTCTCTTTGTGAAGGAGGGACAGCCTGTCTCACATCCATATCTGGAGTTCTCAGGGGAAGCTTTCCAACACCTAAATCCTTAAAAATCACTTAATTTTCCACCAAGAAAGCAAGCATCCACCTACTGCTGCCTACTTATGCAGGCTCTGGCAACTATAAAAGGAAGAGACAAGATAATCATTCAGTTCTTGAGCCAGCCCTGATGCCCTAGTGGTTAAAGTTGGCCCTTCGGTGGCCTGGGTTCTGTTCCCGGGAGCAGAACCACACCACTTGTCTGTCAGTAACCATGTTGTGATGGCGTCTCCCATGGAAGAACTAGAAGGACTTACAACTAGAATATACAACTATGTACTGGGGCTTTGAGAAAAAAAAAAAAAAGAGAGCGGAAGATTGGCAACAGATGTTAGCTCAGGACGAATCTTTCCCAGTAAAAAATAATTAAAGTTAAAATTTGAAAAAAAAGAGAGAATTTAGTTCTTGCCCAGAACCGATTGCTTTAGGATTTCTGTCAGCTATTTTCCAGGAGCAAAGATCTTTAAGAAGAAATTAATCTCACAGAAAGGGAAACAGTTTTTCCCTTGACTTCAGTCTAACTTCTCTTGAAAAATGATGGGTGAGCTTTTACAGTTACGAGCTGTCTCTTCTCATGTCTTGAATCATCCCATGCAGAGACACAACCTTCTAAGATGATGTTCCCTTAGGTAAGATCTCCAAAGAGCAAAATTCTCAAAGTTAGTCTGCTTCATTTTATTTTGTTTTGTGGATCTAGATATTGTTAGCGACTAGGGAAATAATTTACTAAGAAATGAACCTTTGACAGACAAAAGAAGAAAGGGGTAAGTACTGGTATCCCTTTTACAGATGACTCTGAAGTTGCCTCAGTGGCTTCTGCTATATTATAGGTTAGCACAATTTTGTTTGGTAAGATTAAGTTAAATATATATATATATATTTTTTGAGGAATATTGGCCCTGAGCTAACATCTGTTGCCAATCATTCTCTTTTTCTTTTCTCTCCCCAAAGCCCCGGTACATAGTTGCATATCCTAGTTGTAGGTCCTTCTAGTTCTTCCATGTGGGATGCCACCTCAGCATGGCTTGATGAGCTGCGAGTAGGTCCGCACCCAGGATCCAAACTGGCGGACCCCTGGCCACCGAAGTGAAACGTGTGAACTTGACCAGTATGCCACTGGGCTGGCCCACAATTTTTTTTGTATGTACAAAATTGTAATAATACTTCTTAGCATATATTTAAAAATAGCCCAGTATGGTCTGCTGTGAAATGTAAGTATGGTTCAATAATAGATATGTTCATTAAATATTAATATTAAAGTAATAAAGAAAGAAAGATGTGACAAATTTGATTACTATCAAAAAAGCATTTAGTAAAATTCAACAATCATTCCTAATAAAACTTGTTGGAAAGAGGAAGGGAAAGAAATACCCTTAGTGTTAAACACACACATACACACTTACACACAATTCAGAAGCTAACATCAAATACATTTAACAATAAAATATGAAAAGAATTCCATCAAAGTAAGACAGCACTAGGCTGATCACTAGCAGTGCTGTTAGTTAACTTAGCCTGAACTTATAAAAACAATTAAAGCCTAATTATAGACATACTATGTGTTTGGTTTATGAGTTAGCTAGAGTGACAGCATTTTTGGTCATCTTGGTATGTTTTACAAAGGCAGCAGCTTCTTAAGGACCTGTGGAGGACCTGTTTATGAAGTTGAGTTTATTAAGGACCTGTTATGAAGTTGAGGGCATCATCAGAATTGGATGTTGGGATCAACTCCTCACCATCCACAGCCTTGACTGGGCCCCTGACAGCTGTTGGACAGCATTGCGGCTGCGCCTGTTGTAACTGTAACAGAGTTTGCAGAATTCTGCTTCTCCAGGCCAGATTACTGGCCTGGTTTATTGTCTCACTGAAGTTATTGACCCCACATTGGTGTCTCAGCCAGTCCCAACCTCAGCACATCCACATTGTAGCTTTAGCAATGAGATCTGAACATGTCCTTCCCCCAATCCGGTAGAGAGGTGACACAGCATGGTGGTTAATCACGCAAGTTCTCTGGAAGCCGACAGTCTGGATCCAAATCTTGGTTCTGCCAGGTACTAGTTGGGTGACTCAGTGCTTAGTACTTAGCCTCTCTGTGCTTCAAAGTCCTTGTCTGTAAACTGGAAATGACAATATTAATAGTATGTACTTTATAGTTTTGTTGTGAGGATTAAAAGAGTTAATGTAAGTAAAGTGTTTGCCACTCGTACTAAAGCTTTTGTCAAATGTGCCCTCACCGGGTAACGGAGTGAATTTGTGTACGAAGCATAAACACCTCCTCACACACCTTCCATGAACAACCCTCACTGCCGACCACCCTGACTCTACCAAGTTACTTCACACCAGGTCACGGCCACAGGGACACTAGGATTGTCTAATGTGACTCTCTCATTTTACAGATGAGGAAGCGGCTGTCTGGAGAAGTGAAGTCACTTGCCCAAGCTCACAGTTAATTGGCAGCGAGTTCAGAGCTGATATGTCTTTGGTTACATAAAGAACAGACAATCTGAATGTTCTTTTATTCTCACTCTTTTAAGGAACTTTATGCTCATAAAACAACAATAATAATGAACATTAAAACCAAACTTACGAGGCTATTTCTCTTGTGGGAGAGTTGAATGTGACATATTTTCTAATTCTAAATTACTTGGAATATATAAGCAAAGGAAATAATGACGTGCCATTTTCTGATTTTCTTTACCACTTATCTCTTTAAAGTTCTGGAAATGATGAGTGCAAAGTGGAATAGTCCTCTTACTGGCTTCTCCCTGGGTCTCACACAAGGTCAAAATCATTTAATATTTGATGAATGTTGAAGGGAGAGCAACTCTGTCACCTACAGTTCGTGACATAAGGTTAAATCCAGGGTCCCTAATCTCAGAACAGGAAAAAAAGCCAGAATTCTCTAGTAATAATCCCTCCCAACCGTTATTTCCCGGAAGACTCCACATAGTTCCCATGTCACACTCAATTTGCTTCCATAATCGTTTTCATTTCCATCCTTATTCTCCATTTTGAAAATTAAGATACTGACTTCCAGCGCAGATTCCTTTTTAAATGTCTTATTAAACACTGGGGGCTAGCTTCTAAGTGATATGGAAAATGATCTTCAATAGAAGTTGTTTCAATGTTCGTAGCTACGTTGAATTTTAAGGGGCAGGAAATACTAGCTCTCTGTGAGAGGCCCATCATTTATTATTTGTTAATTATAAAGCTAGCTAAAGTAGGAAATTGAAAACCAGATCTTAAAGATGATCAAATGCAATTATTTTGCGTTGAAATTGCAAAACACAGTAGTCTAGGTCCCTGATTCCCTGGAGTAAAGAATTTTAAAACCATCACCACAACCCTGTGACAGGCTTCTCAGAAAGAACCTTTGACTTACTCATTGATGCCTGAAATCTTCAATGAAAGAGTCATTCTTCAGGTCAGTGTTTTCCAAGTTTGGTTAATTTTCAGAGTCACCTGGGTGCCTCAACCTCACCTGAGACCTGCTGATTCAGAATTTGCAGGAGAGGGATTTAGGAATATGCATTTTTCCCAAGGATTCCAGGTGTTTCTGGGAGCTTAATGTGTTTGAGAAGCTCTGCTTTGATTTAAGATTTATGTTTTCTTATTTAGGGACACATCTCTGCCAAGATATTTAAGCTCTTTGGTGAGCTGTTTACGTCTGAGCCTGTGTGATCCTATCTTAGAACAATTCTGAAGCAAGAGCTGAGAGTAACACCACTGAGGAAGAGAGAGGAGAGTGCAGAGAGGGAAGACAAGCCTCCACACGAGTGCCCCACCAGTGCCTTGCACCACTCTTGACATCAGCCGGGTGGACGAAATACACTCTACTCTGGGGAATATGCTCTTGGCTCCTTCCCAGGTCCTCAGCCTTGTGATACTTTCTGGAGTAAGAATGACTGGGTTGCTTAAAGTCTGCATATTTTTGTCAGAGTTTAGAGTAAAATAGATGCTTCTCTTTGGAAAAGGATAAACAGAATAAACTAATTTTTTTCTATGTTTTAAATGCACTGAGGATATGAGAACCTGCCTGCTTAGGTAAATTATACTCTAAAGGCTATTTAAAAAAAAAAAGTCATAGTGCAAAGTAGTTTCTAGTGTATTCAAGTGTAGTGTTTTCTAAATTTGCATTGTGTTATATATTGAAATCCACGGCATAGGCTTCCCTTTAGTGATGGTGGCAAGCCAGGGTCTTGGATCCCTTAGAGTAGGTCTAGGTTATGTGAGTGAACCTCTTGATGCTGGAATGAGAGAATAAAGATCATACTAGAGAACCCAGCACAGCCTTCTCCAGTAACAAATAAACACACAGACCATTACACAAACAGAGAGCATCTGTGTCCATGTCTGCACTACTACACGAGCATCTCATCATATTTGGACTTTTTATAATACGATAAAACCAGAATTACTTACACATGATGTATAAGAGATTCATTTGGAAATGACTTATTGTGCTGTATTTTTTTTAAAATTATGATGCAGGCATGGTTTATTTAATTTTAGATAATTATATCTAAATCTAAAAATTGAACAGATCACAAAATGATTAATGCAGGTGCAAGCTTTATCATCCAATATAACTTTTCTTTAAATTATAAAGAATGGAAAATGTCTTTTGAATTTTTAATTCTCTCTTTGCTTTGTGATGTGTACTGCCCTTTGAATCATACAAGATGTTAAATAATATCAAACTAAAGAGCTGAATTATAAATCAAAACCATTGAAATGACCTGAGACAATATGATAAAGAATAAATAGATAAGTGGATGGATTTTAAGCAGGAGAAAGATATAATCTCTTTCATATTTCATAAATATCACTATATTGTTGGTTTGGAAAATGGACTCAAAAAGAGGTTAGCAGACCAATAAAAAAAATGACTTGGTAAAGAGTGAACAGTGTCCCCCTAAATTTCATGGCACAAAAAGCATTTCGAGCAAGAGGACTGGTGGTGACCTCATTGATAAGTAGCCTCACTCTATGCTCTAGAGACATAAGGACCAATGTCTGTGTTTTACAGTGACTACTGGGTTCCATGAGCTCACACAGTGAACTAGTCGTGTCTAAAGGATTTTAATACAGGTTTCTCTGGCTCTAAAATCACAGCACTATGTGTGCGTGCTTTTGTGTGTTTTCATATCCTATGTACATCGTATGGTGTTCTAATTTAACCCTGGGAATTGGTAAAGCTGTTAATATTAGTAACTTATACATTATTACATGAACCCATTGCAAATAAGAATAATGTGACTACATGTCGTAAAATTTTACCAAAAATTAGTATGACTCTTTAACATAAACAATGAAAATCATCATATCAAATACCAATATTAATCTGAACTTGGAAATTATTTGTATTAACCACAGTTAATGTTAAATAAAAATATGTCTGAATGTCTAATATAAAATAAATAATATATGTGGAGAGATTTTTCTCTGGGAGCAAAATTAAAAGAGAGAGGCTATCATTAACTATGAATTTTTTAATGTTCAAGTTATTCAAGAAGAATAACATCCCTGTTCTGAAGGAGCAATTGAGAAACATCTATTGCACCATTGATTTCTTTGCTCTATAAAATTATGTGAGTACATGCCCTTTACTGAGCAGATTTATGTTACGGTAATAGCATTATTTTTGTCATGAATATAATTATTCAAGCTAGTCTTTCAGTCATGACTAATTTTGTGCTATGTTGACTCATATGTCTCACCAGTAAATAAGGAAACATGTACTTTTAGATTTTTTAAAGGTAACTAAAGCTAAAGATTTGCATAGTTAAGCTTTAGTTATATTTCTGTTTATTTAGATATGTTGAGCTAAATATTATAAGTACAATATATGAACTGTTTTGGCATTATTTAAGAAGGAAAAGGGTGACAATTGACAGCACCCAAGATCTCTGTGCTGATCTTACTCTCAGGTTTACTTTCACCAATTTGAAGTTGCCAACATGACGACTCAGTCACATGGACTGACCTCAAAACCAGGTCATAGGTTTTAGAACTCTAACAAGTTGAGCCCTTCGGGCTGATCTTTCTTGCCCTAAGAATCAAGGGTGTGCCAGAATTCTTCAAACAGAAAGAGACACAAATTTCCACTCTGATGGAAACTGCCTCAAATCTCAGGGATTTCCCAGGAATCTGTGAGGATGAAAGGGTCTCAATTTCTCACAGCCTCTCTGCAGAGGTAGAACAAATCGTACTGGCTTCTACACCTCAAAAGGTAAGAGAGAATGGAGACATATTATCAAGGAGCCCACACTGGTTCATGACTCCCAGCCATTTAGCGGCATCTCAAATCTACAGGTAGGGGACGTTCTGGGGTTCCCCGTGTCAGGCTGTATGGTTCTGAGGCTGTAGACGTCTGGTTGCTATGGAGCATCAGTGGGCAAACCAAGAACTGAATTGAAAAATCTTAAACCACAGAAATTGGCCTACATTTCTTACCTCTATTGGATAATTCTGTTTAATCCCATGGACCTGGGTAAAATCCCAGCTCTGCCACTTACTGGATATTTGTCCTGTAACAAGTGACTCAAATACTCAGATATAAAATAGCAGTAATAATAGTAATACCTGCCTGCTTCACTAGGTCCACTAGGTTCTGGTTGGCATGGAACCTACACAAAAGAAATGTTCAATAAATGTTAGCTTCCATTTTAGCACAGAGATAATATTTTGCCAGAAAAGAGAGCCATTCTCATGCCTCATTTTGGTTGAAATTTCAGAAATTTAAATTTAAAATTAAATTTTGTGATTCATGGAAGGAGATGAAATTATAATAAAGATTTTGGAACACACCTTCTAATAGATAAAAGTCACTTTGATAATATTGGAGTTGTGCAATGGTGTTTTCACAGGGGGAATATTTTTTTTAAGAAAACTTGCCAAACTCCTTCTGCTCTAGTGAATAACTCTATCAGTAAAATTAGGAGTATTATGACTGTTTGCTTAAATTTATTTTGAATAACTTTTCCTCATTACACTCGTGCTAGACATTTAGAATAGGAGTAAGACTTTACACATGGAAATTATTAAATAGGAAAATAGCAATTTGACATCTGTAGGTGGCTCTGTGGTTATAGGTTAGGATTTCAAAGACTCATTAATGAGATCCACTCTTCAACGGCTCAGTCTGTTCCACTCCATTTTGGAATCATTGCCTATGGACTGCTTAATAATCCAACAAAACTCTGTTTGCTCAACCAAGAAATAGGAAACCCGCCTGTGGAAGAGTGGTAAGGGATTTTAGTGATGATGTGGTTTTGTCCAACCCTCCAATACACTGATAATGAAGTCCAGAGCCTTACTCCAAACCACAGGAGGAGTTAGTGGGCAAGGCTGAGGCTAACTCTCGGGTTTCTTGACCATTAGTCCGGTGAAATGTGTGCCACAGACATCCTACATCTTTTTGTTTAACGTGTCCAGGGTCAAGGACCTCAGTGTGACAACCCTCATCCTGATATGCAATCCTACACGCTCATCACTGAATTTGCGTGCTGAGAATACGGCCCTCAAATCTCTAATCCTTACAGAGTGGAGGGAGAGTCCCCCTAACAGTATTTGTGGAGGTAATCTCTAACTCACACACCCCTTTCACTTACTCCAGCCTCACCTACACAGCATCCAGGAACTTCCTTTCCTGCTGTCATGGATCTTTCCCCTTCCCTCCTGCTGTAGATTCTGCTTTCAGTCTGACTTTCTCTCCTAATTTCTGCTTCTTCCCTCCGTCTACTGCCCCTTCTTTTCCAGGTTTGGTTCAATGTTTCTCCACCATGCCTCATTGGTGGCCAAGGAAACTAACTACATGCTTTGAGACAACATTGAGACGGGCAGTGGAGGGACATTGGGATAGATAAAGAGAAAACTTCTCTAATGTGCCGTCTCTGGAAAATACACAGCAAGGAACATTAGAGGGTATGGCTGTTCTGTGTGGAATAAATGACCTCACCCCATCCGTCTCCTCTTTGTCATTTTCTCTGGCCCAACGTCTACCCCTACCACAGTGCTTCTTCTCTTCTCCCCTCAGGTCCCCTCCCTGTAGATGCTGCTGTCCCAGGTCAGCAGAACACAGCTATAACTTGAACCTTCAGGGATGTGCAAGGCCAGCATCTGGAAGAGATCTTGCCTCACATTGTGAAGTAGATATGCACCCGGCATACCAGTGTGGTGCTGAGGATCCATTTTTATCTAAAGCATTGTTATGGAAGAGTGCTCTGCACTTGATCGTGCAGCAGGCTCATTAAGCCCCCGCTGAGGGCACCAGCACAGCTGTGGCACAAGAAATGAAAAGAATCCATCTTCACTTTGGGTACCATTATCTAAAATGGTTGCAGTCAGAAAATAGAAAGGGTTATTTTATTTTTTGGATGTAGATAAATTTTGTGTCATTTTACAAAGGCAATATATTATCTTGAATCATATGTAAGAGGATTATAATCTTTTATAAGACTTAGGTCTTATACAACCTACTGGTATTTCATATACACTGCACTTTAAGAACGTTTCTGTGGACCAACCCCATGTAAAACATCATCTACTTGGGAAAAACTCATTCTGAGCTCTGATCAATAAATTTACTAATCTGCCAAACTATTAAAAAGTTAAAGACTACCTCTAACCTATAAGATATTTTATCTTTTCAATTCAAATGACTTGAAATTACTCAAGGAAGCAATATATAACCAAGATTTTTATTCCTAAGTGACAAAAGTTAGTCATAATAAGAACATCTGTTAAAGGCCAGGTGATAAGAAATTCTTTTTCTCATATAAAATTTATTGTTGCTGTACAAGTATGTTGTATATCTTTAGAGTTGTATTGTTCTCATTCAAAAACCACAATTTCCTTTTCCAAATCGTGTTCTAAAAGTTCGATTTAAAAAAAAAAGATTGAATTTAAGTGAATGTTGTTTTACAAACTATTCTCTGACATAATGGAAATGTCTTGTGTGGCTGTAAATCTTCGGTTAGGAATGAGTAGCTTATGTAAATAAGGAAGAAGTAGAAACTTCTGTTTTTCTGTCAAATTCTTCCATTGGCCTAAGTGACATGGAGTCACCTTTCAGTCACTGGTGTCCTCAAATGCTAAGACAAGTTCCACGGGGCAGAACTCTCTTGGTCCAGGAAAACTGCAGAGGTGATGCGGGGTGAGCGGGGTGGGCGTGATGGTGGTGAAAAACCATCTCCACCGGCTCCTCCTGCCTCCTGAGGGAGGATTGCCAGCAATATTTTAGGTGCTCAGAATGATCTCATAAATTCCCTGCAGTGAACAGTAAGGCAGGAAAGCGATAGACTCTGATAGTCACATTTATTACATGAAAGCGGACGTAATTAATTATCAGAACTAAATTTTTTTTAAGGTTTGGGCTTCGAGCTCACACACTATAATTTTCTTATCATAGTAAAGGTGTACAGACAGTTAAACTAATAACTGTTTTTCAATCATTGAGACAAACTCTTCTTTGAGCATAATATTTGAAATGATTTGATGACAGGAATGATGGGAAGAGACAGCGTTTGCATCGCTGATTGATGGGCATGTGGTGGCCCACATCTAATATATTTATACATTAATGGTTCCAATAACTTATTACATCTTGTATAAATCTCCCCTTCTTTCAAATTCGGAGCACAAATCTCTCTATAGACTCTACCTTATACAATTCTAGGATCATTTTAAATATAATAATAAAATTGGCTTTTTTACAACATATTTATCTCACAAAAATAGGATTCTTAAACTGATAACAAATGGTTTTCTCAAAATATAAGAGATTTAAAATTTAATAGGAGTGCTTGAGGGTGTATGTGTGTCTGTGTGTACCTCCAGCAAGCCTCATTGTAGTACAGTATGACCCACTAATTCAGACATCAGATTTTTAGATCTGGAACAGTTGGGAATTAGAAAGTGGACAAAAATCCCTCCTGTGGATAGGTTACTGTCCTCAAGCTCAGAGTCAACTAGAGAAATAAATGGGAACAAATAGGTATGATAAAATATTAAAGTTCTATAATAAAAATATGTCTAGAATTCTAAGAGAGCAGAAGAGAAGTAGTTATTATGCCCAAGGAAGGCTTCCCACAGGAGATGATATTTAAATTGGAGCTTAACTGATGAGTAACCATTTGGAAGACAGGGAAAAAACAGGAGAAATTTCAAGCTGCAGGAAGAATCCAGCACAAGGTGTTTTGCTCAGAGAAGGGCAAGGAGTCTATGTGGCTTGGGTTTGGGGTGAACGCACAGGGCAGGATCCTTTCTAAGCAGCGGTAAATAAAGAGTAGCATTCTTTGCTAAGAAATCACTCATGGTTCGTTCACCAAATATTCATTGAGTGTCCCCAAATACTCACTGAGTGGAATCCTTAGGCCAAAGCCCTGTCCTATGTACTAAAAGTAGACTCACTTCTTGCCCACCAAGGATTTCAGTTCAGATGAGGAGACAATACACAGGGTGTTAGCTGATCAGCCTGGACAAGGGGATGGACAGGGCTGGGGGTGGAAGGATACAAAATAACAACAGAAGCTCTACTGCCTGGAGCAAGGCATTATGGGAAAATGCAGGTGCACTTCCCTCACAGACCCTGGAGACCTCACTGCCTCCTTGTGTGGTACCATCATTCATAGCCATCACGTTCCTCTGAGTCATCAAGAAAAAGTTACATCATAGAATTTTATAACCAGAACAGAACTCAGAGGTCCTCATGTCCCCTCCATCCCAATCACTGCTGACAACTAAGATCCAGTTTCTCCTCTGTGTCTGAAAGTGAAGTGAATTTCAGTATTTGTGAGATAGTTAGTTTACTCTCATTTTAGACAGCTCTGAGGGTGGTTAAAATGTCCATTTATTTCACTGAAATCTGCCTCCCTGTTAATTCCTTGCCACAGGGAGTTCCTGAGAGGATGGGATAAAACTACTATCTTCTCCACTTCAAAACTTGGAGTTCTAATTGATATTGGAGAGGGGGGTAGGAAAGTGTGTCTGTAGGAGCTTTTAGCCCTCTAAGATCTCTGAGGTGCAAGGAATTTTTTAAAATACTGAACAACTACAGTGATACCCTATCACTTGTTTTATATCTGACGGCCCATATGCCAAGCTAGCCCAGGCCAGCCAGGTTCCACAGTAATGTGTCTCCTGCATGTTCATGAAGACAATTCACAGTGATATTTTCTTTTTGTGAGGATGCAAAAGTAGTGTGCCAAAGGGACACACAGCCACTCTGAGACCCATCCTAAGGTTCATCTTGCCTAGTTGATAAACACAAGAAAAAAATTGCAAAGCTCTTCCTAGAATAGGAATGGAGCTCACCTAGAGTCAGAATCTCTTTACTTGATGGGGGAAGGGCTAAAACTACCCTTAAGTTCTACTCTCTGGAAAAGAACTGGGATCAATTCTGTAAATCAATTGTGATTGCTTACTAAGTTCAACTATTTCCTAATTTTTCTGTTTCTAGTCAGCTTGAAGATTCTCTTCCTTATTTTTACTTATCCACATTCATGGAGCTTCTGATCAAGTTTGTGAAATGGATGTGTTCCACTCTTTGAAACTCCCATAACTGTTCCTTTCAGCATCCTATTCTCTCTGCCATATATCTCAGGGCCTTCTGCTGCCCCTGGCTGCTCAGACATGTGCCTCCCTTTCCCCGTAAACTACCTCAGTGGACCAGGCTGGTATCTGGCGCACTGCTCATTTACTCAATCAGTTAACAAATACTTAAATCTATATAATGTGTCAAGCACTGAGCTGGATATAAGAGTAAACAAGAAAGCTTAAATCCCTGTTCTCACAGGGCTTAACAGTCTAACGACAGAGGCAGATAAATAAGCAAGCAGTTTTAAGGGTGCATGATGGATATTATGATTGAGAAAGTATATGATGTGCTATAAGGAACCTATAGAAGGAGAAGTTACCAGCAAGAATTTCTAGAGGAAAAGACTGAGACCTGAGGATTAATGACCTCAAGAAGTAAGTACAATTATTGTTGATGTTTATGTATTACGCCTATTTCTTATCAAAGGAGGAGGCATCACAATCAACGAGGAAGGAAGAAGGAGATTGAGCACCCCAACCTATTATAGGTGGAACGGCCTATGAGTGCCTGAGTCTATGAAGCATCTAGTTCAACTGTGCCTGTTCAGATATCACACTCTGGCGGAGACTGCTAGTTGTCTTTCAAGTGACAGAACCTCTCACCTCTGCTGTTCATCTGAGTTTTAGCAGGACACGTGGCCACCTCCTTAGAGACTACACTTCCAGCTTCTCTTGCAGCTAGAGGTTGACGTGTTACAATGTTCGGGACAATGGGATGTGAGCAAGGTGTTGTGTGAAATTCCTAGTCATAGCTTTAAAATAAAGATGCATCCCTCTCCCGCATCCTTCTTCTTCCCCCTTACCTCAGACTGAAGGATGTCGATGGTTGTGAGCCAGATCCAGCCAGGCGGACAAGGCAGCTCCAGAGACAGCGGAAGGCCACCACAGCAGAATCTAGGTCTCCAGCTGGCCTCCTGGACCAGTATAGCCTGTCTGTCCTGAACTGTTAATGAAAGCCACGGTATTCTAGGGTCTGTTAAAATAAAATAAAATGGAGATGAAGCTTGAGAATCCCCCAAGCAGACAAAACCATTTAAGCCATGTAAGCAAAATTAAATCTAGCTTATTTCATGAACATAAGTGAAACTAATCTTAGTTTATTTCTTATAAATGCCTCTGATAATCATAAAAAAAAACCTTGTCATCTTCCTAAAATAGTGTAAGACAATCACTTTTAACCAATCCTCTGCCATCTGGAAACCCATGATGTAATAATCAATCATTGTACAGGTTAAACGGCTTCCTCCTTTTCACTTCGTAAGCCATCCTGTAATGTCATGCCTCTGAGCCTCATCTCAGCTTTGGAAGATCCCCAATTTGAGAACTATTTGTGCACAACAAACTCTCAATAAATACTATTTTACTGATCTGGTTTTAATTTTTACTGTTTCTGGATTTTTGACAGGTTTCTGTGATACACTATATTAGCCTTTGCCCTAACTAATACAAATAATTAATAGTCAACCTTCTAATAATTCATTGGTTTCCAATGTCGTTGCTCCAAGAGAGAGAGAATTAACATTGTTAAGGATTTTTGTCCCTGTAAAAGCTATTAATCATTATTAACTAATAAACTCACATTATGATTATAATTTTATTTCACATGTAATTCTCCTTCTGGAGAAAGATAAGCTTGCAAATGTAAGTATTCTGGGTTCAGACCATCATCTTGTAAGCTTAGTTATTTTCAATCCACCTCTGAGTACTCATGTGGACAAAATTTAGTCTCTCACCCTGCAAGACTGAGGGCCAGACTGGATTATAGTAAAAAAAAAAAAAAAAAAAAATCACTAAAGTTCTCTTTTAAGAGACAGCTAACTCACCTCTCCTTGATGGACCAGTTCAACTTCCTCAAAGGTTATGCACATCACTGAGTAGCCATCATGAGGACTATGATTTTAACTTATTTGATTTTCTATGTGAATAAAGCAGAAATAAATAAAAGAGACAATATTACATTAGTAAAATACCCATTATAAATCATTTTTTCACAACAAAATCAAAGGTTGAGTTTGGCCTGACTCTCTTAACTGCATATTATTATTTTTGGCATCCCAAATTTTGCACAGTGTCATGATCTTTAGCTTCTTTTGTCCTTTGACTTCTTGTTTTAGCTTCTTCCTTTTTTAGTGCTTCCCTATTGGGTAGGCTACAGGAGAAAAAGAGAAGATATTTATGTCAGTTTTTAGTTAAATAAGATAACGTGTTTTATTTGGCAATAAAAGCTGGACAGCTGCTGGCAGTATAAATTCATTTTCAAATAGTCTTGGCAAACAATTGAATCCAACCTCCACAGTAAAACTCGAGCAGACCTCAAATGGCTGCTTTGGGGCCCACTGAAAATTATCATGTTCTAAATTACTCTTCTTAGGATTCACATGCTGTGAGACATTCATTTTATTTTGCAGTAAAACAGCATAGAGAAGATCTATTGGAGTGCGGTGTTATTGACTATATAGGATCCAAACCTATGGCAAACTAGGGTCTGTCTCTGCCCCTATTGCGTGTCAGAACCAGACTGCTGATGACATGATTGCCTTACTAAGAAGCTCCCCCCATCACTGCTCAGATGGTTAAATATTACAAATGGAGGCACTGCAGCTCACATTGCATAGTTTCACCATCTGTCTCAACAAAGAACATTGGGGAATTTTTTATACATGGTGTAATCTTCTCTTATGGGGAGTTTCCCACAAAGGACTCTTATTTGCCTCTCAACTGAACTAAATTTGATAATTATAATGTTCCAGGAAAAGGATCTAGCAAAAGAAATTTCATCGCTAATTTTCTCAAATCAAAGGAGTAATTTTCGATATATAGCAATGCTCTTACCATTTGGGTAAGCAAAGCAGAGACATATTCAATTCAGAAAAGCAAAAGTTCATTCAGACATACCAAATCATGATCGTTTTGTAGAGAGTTACGTCGGTTGTTTCCTTGAAGAGTTAAGGAAGCAGAATACAGATGTTTGGAGAGTGTGCCGCTCAAAATCCAGTAGGGTGAATAGCAATGCCCAAGACTTGATAGTTGTTATTTATATTATAATAAATGGTAATAGATCCCTGCAAGAGACTTCGGTTTTTTTTTTTTTTAATTTTTTGTTTATTGCAGTAACATTGGTTTATAACATTGTATAAATTTCAGGTGTACATCATTAGACTTCTATTTCTGCGTAGATTACATCATGTTCACCACCCAAATACTAATTACAACCCGTCACCACACACATGTGCTGAATTATCCCTTTCGCCCTCCTCCCTCCCCCCTTCCCCTCTGGTAACCACCAATCCAATCTCCATCTCTACGTGTTTGTTTGTTGTTGTTATTATCTACTACTTAATGAGTGATACCATGCAGTATTTGACCTTCTCTCTCCGACTTATTTCACTTTGCATAATACCCTCAATGTCCATCCATGTTGTCACAAATGGCTGGATTTCATCATATCTTATGGTTGAGTAGTATTCCATTGTGTATATATACCACATCTTCCTTATCCATTCATCCCTTGATGGGCACTTAGGTTGCTTCCAAGTCTTGGCTATTGTGAGTAACGCTGCAATGAACACAAGGGTGCATGTATCTTTATGCATTGGTGTTTTCAAGTTCTTTGGATAAATACCCAGCAGTGGAATAGCTGGATCATATGGTAGTTCTATCCTTAATTTTTTGAGGAATCTCCATACTGTTTTCCATAGTGGCTGCACCAGTTTGCACTCCCACCAGAAGTGTATGAGAGTTCTCTTCTCTCCACATCCTCTCCAACACTTGTTGTTTCCTGTCTTCTTAATTATAGCCATTCTGATGGGCGTGAGGTGATATCTCATTGTAGTTTTGATTTGCATTTCCCTGATAGCTAATGATGTTGAACATCTTTTCAAGTGCCTGTTGGCCGTCTGGATATCTTCTTTGGAGAAATGTCTGTTCAAGTCTTTTGCCCATTTTGTAATTGGGTTGTTAGTTTTTTTGTTGTTGAGATGCATGAGTTCTTTATATATTTTGGAGATTAACCCCTTATCAGAGGTATGGTTTGCAAATATCTTCTCCCAATTGTTAGATTGTCTTTTCTTTTGTTGGTGGTTTCCTTTGCAGTGCAGAAGCTTCTTAGTTTGATGTAGTCCCATTTGTTGATTTTTTCTATTGTTTCTCTTGCCCGGTTAGACATGGTGCTTGAAAATATGTTGCTAAGACCGATGTCAAAGAAAGTACTGCCTATGTTTTCTTCTAGAAGTTTCATAGTTTCAGGTATTACATTCAAGTCTTTAATCCATTTGGAGTTAATTTTTGTGTATGGTGTAAGGTAAGGGTCTACTTTCACTTTTTTGCATGTGGCTGTCCAGTTTTGCCAACACCATTTGTTGAAGAGACTTTCTTTTCTCCATTGTATATTCTTGGCTCCTTTGTCGAAGATTAGTTGTCCATAGATGTGTGGGTTTATTTCTGGGCTTTTGATTCTATTCCATTGATCTGTTTGTCTGTATTTGTGCCAGTATCATGCTGTTTTGGTTACTATAGCTTTGTAGTATATTTTGAAATCAGAGAGTGTGATGCCTCCAGCTTTGTTCTTTTTTCTCAGGATTCCTTTAGCTATTCAGGGTCTTTTGTTGTTCCATATAAGTTTTAGGATTCTTTGTTCTATTTCTGTGAAAAATGTTGTTGGAACTTTGATAGGGATTGCATTGAATCTATAGATTGCTTTAGGAAGTATGGACATCTTAACTATGTTAATTCTTCCAATCCAAGAGCATGGAATATCTTTCCATTTCTTTATGTCTTCTTCAATTTCTTTCAGCAATGTTTTATAGTTTTCAGTGTACAGCTCTTTCACCTCTTTGGTTAAGTTTATTCCTAGGTATTTTATTCTTTTTGTTGCAATTGTAAATGGGATGGTATTCTTAATTTCTCTTTCTGCTACTTCGTTGTTAGTGTATAGAAATCCAACTGATTTTTGTACATTGATTTTGTATCCTGCAACTTTACCATATTCATTTATTACTTCTAAAAGTTTTTTGGTGGATTCTTCAGGGTTTTCTCTATATAAAATCATGTCATCTGCAAATAGTGACAGTTTCACTTCTTCCTTTCCAATTTGGATTCCTTTTATTTCTTTTTCTTGCCTAATTGCTCTGGCTAGGACTTCCAGTACTATGTTAAATAGGAGTGGTGAGAGTGGGCATCCTTGTCTGGTTCCTGTTCTTAAAGGGATAGCTTTCAGTTTTTCACCATTGAGGATGATATTAGCTGTGGGTTTGTCGTATATGGCCTTTATTATGTTGAGGTACTTTCCTTCTGTACCCATTTTATTCAGAGTTTTTATCATAAATGGATGCTGTATCTTGTCAAATGCTTTCTCTGCATCTATTGAGATGATCATGTGATTTTTATTCTTCATTTTATTAATGTGGTGTATCACGTTGATTGATTTGCGAATGTTGCACCATCCCTGCATACCTAGAATAAATCCCACTTGATCATGGTGTATAATCTTTTTAATGTATTGTATGCGATTTGTTAGTATTTTGTTGAGGATTTTTGCATCAATGTTCATCAGTGATATTGGCCTGTAATTTTCTTTTTTTGTGTTGTCCTTGTCTGGTTTTGGTATCAGGGTAATGTTGGCTTTGTAGAATGAGTTAGGGAGCCTCCCCCCTCCTCAATTTTTTGGAAGAGTTTAGAAGGATAGGCATTAAGTCTTCTTTGAGTGTTTGGTAGAATTCACCAGGGAAGCTGTCTGGTCCAGGACTTTTATTTATTTATTTATTTATTTATTTATTTTTCAATTATTTATTTATTTATTTTTATTTATTTTTTTATTGATGTTTTAATGGTTTCTAACATTGTGAAATTTTGGGTTGTACATTTTTGTTTGTCCATCACCCCATATATGACTCCCTTCACCCCTTGTGCCCACCCACCACCCCCCACCCCCACTGCCCCGGTAACCACAGTCCAGTTTTCTCTGTCCATGTGTTGGTTTATATTCCACATATGAGTGAGATCATACAGTGTTTGTCTTTCTCTTTCTGGCTTATTTCACTTAACATAATATGCTCCAGGCCCATCCATGTTGTTGCAAATGGGACGATTTTGTCTTTTTTATGGCTGAGTAGTATTCCATTGTATATATATACCACATTTTCTTAATCCAATCGTCAGTCGAGGGACACTTAGGTTGCTTCCACTTCTTGGCTATGGTGAATAATGCTGCAATGAACATAGGGGTGCATAAGCCTCTTTGGATTGTTGATTTCAGGTGCGTTGGATAGATTCCCAGTAGTGGGATGGCTGGATCATAGGGCATCTCTATTTTTAATTCTTTGAGGAATCTCCATACCGTTTTCCATAGAGGCTGCACCAATTTGCATTCCCACCAGCTGTGTATGAGGGTTCCTGTTTCTCCACATCCTCTCCAACATTTGTTGTTTTTTGTCTTGGTGATTATAGCCATTCTAACGGGCGTGAGGTGGTATCTTAGTGTTGTTTTGATTTGCATTTCCCTGATGATTAGTGACGTTGAGCATCTTTTCATGTGCCTATTGGCCATCTGTATATCTTCCTTGGAGAAGCGTCTGTTCATTTCCTCTGCCCATTTTTTGATCGGGTTGTTTGTTTTTTTGTTGTTCAATTGTGTGTGTTCTTTATATATTATGGAGATCAACCCCTTGTCAGATGTATGTTTTGCAAATATTCTCTCCCAGCTGGTTGGTTGTTTGTTCATCTTGATTCTGGTTTCATTTGTCTTATAAAAGCTCTTTAGTCTGATAAAGTCCCACTTGTTTATTTTTTCTTTAGTTTCCCTAGTCTGGGTAGGCATGTCATCCGAAAAGATTCCTTTAAAACCAATGTCAAATAGTGTGTTGCCTATATTTTCTTCTATGAGTTTTATAGTTTCAGGTCTCACCTTCAGGTCTTTGATCCATTTTGAGTTAATTTTTGTGAATGGCGATAGCACATGGTCCACTTTCATTCTTTTGCATGTGGCTGTCCAGTTTTCCCAACACCATTTATTGAAGAGACTTTCCTTTCTCCATTGCATGTTCTTAGCACCTTTGTCGAAAATTAGCTGTCCGTATATGTGTGGTTTTATTTCTGGGCTTTCAATTCTGTTCCATTGATCTGTGTGTCTGTTTTTGTACCAGTACCATGCTGTTTTGATTACTATTGCTTTGTAGTATGTTTTGAAGTCAGGAATTGTGATGCCTCCTGCTTTGTTCTTTTTCTTTAGGATTTCTTTAGCTATTCGGGGTCTTTTGTTGCCCCATATAAATTTTAGTATTCTTTTTTCTATTTCTGTGAAGAATGTCATTGGGATTCTGATTGGGATTGCATTGAATCTGTAGATTGTTTTAGGTAATATAGACATTTTAACTATGTTTATTCTTCCAATCCACGTGCATGGGATATCTTTCCATTTCTTTATGTCATTGTGGATTTCCCTCAATAATGTCTTGTAGTTCTCATTGTATAAGTCCTTCACCTCCTTGGTAAGATTTATTCCTAGGTATTTTATTCTTTTTGATGCAATTGTAAATGGTATTATCTTTTTGAGCTCTCTTTCTGTTAGTTCATTATTAGCATATAGAAATGCAACTGATTTTTGTAGATTGATTTTGTACCCTGCAACTTTGCTGTAGTTGTTGATTGTTTCTAACAGTTTTCCAACAGATTCTTTAGGGTTTTCTATATATACAATCATGTCATCTGCAAATAGTGAGAGTTTCACTTCTTCGTTACCTATTTGGATTCCTTTTATTCCTTTTTCTTGCCTAATTGCTCTGGCCAAAACCTCCAGTACTATGTTGAACAGGAGTGGTGAGAGTGGGCAGCCCTGCCTCGTTCCTGTTCTCAGAGGAACGGCTTTCAGTCTTTCCCTGTTGAGTATGATGTTAGCTGTGGGTTTGTCATATATGGCCTTTATTATGTTGAGGTACTTTCCTTCTATTCCCATTTTATTGAGAGTTTTTATCATAAATGGATGTTGTATCTTGTCAAATGCCTTCTCTGCGTCTATTGAGATGATCATGTGGTTTTTATTCTTTGTTTTGTTGATGTGATGTATCACGTTGATTGATTTGCGGATGTTGAACCATCCCTGCGTCTCTGGTATAAATCCCACTTGATCATGGTGTATGATCTTTTTAATATATTGTTGTATTCGGTTTGCCAATATTTTGTTGAGGATTTTTGCATCAACGTTCATCAGCGATATTGGCTTGTAATTTTCTTTCTTTGTATTGTCTTTGTCTGGTTTTGGTATCAGGGTGATGTTGGCCTCATAGAATGATTCAGGAAGTGTTCCATCTTCCTCTATTTTTTGGAATAGTTTGAGGAGGATGGGTATTAAATCTTCTTTGAATGTTTGGTAAAATTCACTGGAGAAGCCATCTGGTCCTGGACTTTTATTTTTTGGGAGGTTTTTGATTACTATTTCAATCTCTTTACTTGTGATTGGTCTATTCAGATTCTCCATTTCTTCTTGGTTCAATTTTTGGAGGTTGTATAAGTCTAAGAATTTATCCATTTCTTCTAGATTGTCCAATTCGTTGGCATATAATTTCTCATAGTATTCTCTTATAATCCTCTGTATTTCCATGGTATCCGTTGTAATTTCTCCTCTTTCATTTCTAATTTTATTTACTTGAGCCTTTTCTCTTTTTTTCTTAGTAAGCCCGGCTAAGGGTTTGTCTATTTTGTTTATCTTCTCGAAGAACCAACTCTTTGTTTCATTAATCCTTCCTACTGTTTTTTTGGTCTCAATATCATTTATTTCTGCTCTGATTTTTATTATTTCTCTCCTTCTGCTGGCTTTGGGCTTTGTTTGTTCTTCTTTTTCTAGTTCTGTTAGGTATAATTTAAGGTTGCCTATTAGGGCTTTTTCTTGTTTGTTAAGGTGGGCTTGTATCGCTATGAGTTTCCCTCTCAGGACCGCTTTTGCTGCATCCCATATGGTTTGATATGGCATGTTATCATTTTCGTTTGTTTCCAGATAGTTTTTGATTTCTCCTTTAATTTCATCAATGATCCATTGGTTGTTCAGTAGCATGTTGTTTAATCTCCACATTTTTGTCACTTTCCCAGTTTTTTTTTCCTGGTTCATTTCCAGTTTCATAGACTTATGGTCTGAAAAGATGCTTGTTATGATTTCAATCTTCTTAAATTTATTGAGGCTTGCTTTGTTTCCCAACATATGGTCTATCCTAGAGAATGTTCCATGCGCGCTTGAGAAGAATGTGTAGTCAGCTGTTTTTGGGTGGAGTGCTCTGTATATGTCTACTAGGTCCATCTCGTCCAGTTTTTCATTTAAGTCTAATATTTCTTTATTAACTTTTTGTCTGGATGATCTATCCATTGCTGTAAGTGGGGTGTTAAGATCCCCTACTATTATTGTGTTGTTGTTGATTTCTCCTTTTAGGTTTGTTAATAGTTGTTTTATGTACATTGGTGCTCCTATGTTGGGTGCATATATATTTATAAGTGATATGTCTTCTTGATGGAGTGTCCCTTTTATCATTATATATTTCCCTTCTTTGTCTTTCTTAACCTGTTTTATCTTGAAGTCTACTTTGTCTGATATGAGTATGGCAACACCTGCTTTCTTTTGTTTGCCATTAGCTTGGAGTATTGTCTTCTATCCTTTCACTCTGAGCCTGTGCTTGTCTTTAGTGCTAAGATGTGTTTCCTGAAGGCAGCATATTGTTGGGTCTTGCTTTTTAATCCATCCTGCCACTCTGTATCTTTTGATTGGAGAGTTCAATCTATTTACATTTATGGTAATTATTGAAATATGAGGGCTGAATGTTGCTGTTTTGTCACTTATTTTCTGGTTCTTTTGCATTTCCTTTGTTTCTTGTCCCATTTGTTTTGGACTGCCAATTCAGTTTGGTTGTTCTGTCTTATGATTCTTCTAGTTTTCTCTTTGTTTATCATATGTGGTTTTAATTTGATTATTTGTTTAGTGGTTACCTTGAAGTTTGGGCAAAAAATCTTGTGTATGAGATAGTCCATTATCTGATAGCCTCCTATTTCCTTATACTGTCACTTCAGTCACTTTCCTCTTCCCCTTCTAAGTTGCTCTTGTTATACCTTATTCTATCTTGTGTTGTGGCTGTGTGTTTACAGTGATGAGGTTAAATTTATTTTTGGTGAATTTCTTCCTTTGATCTTTGAGTTTAGTATTTAAGTGGTTGCTAACCTATTCCGGTAAAGATCTACTATTTCTCTGATTTTGTCTACCTACTTTTCTCCTTACTCCAAGCTTTGTGTTCCCTTTCTCCTCTTGTTTTCAGGCCTGAGGGCCTTCTTGAGTATTTCTTGTAGTGGGGGTCTTGTGGCCATGAACTCCCTTAGCTTTTGTTTATCTGGGAGAGTTACTATTTCTCCATCATATTTGAAGGATATTTTTGCTGGATAGAGTATTCTTGGCTGAAAGTTCTTGTCTTTTAGTATTTTGAATATATCATTCCAGTCTCTTCTAGCCTGAAAAGTTTCTGTTGAGAAATCCGCTGAGAGCCTGATGGGAGTTCCTTTTTACATTATTTTTTGTTTTTGTCTAGCTGCCCTTAATATTGTTTCTTTGTCGTTGACCCTGGCTAGCCTTACCACTAGGTGTCGTGGTGAAGGCCTTTGTCTGTTAATATATATAGGCGTCCTGTTGGCTTCGCTTACTGGTATTTCCTGCTCCTTCCCCAGATTTGGTACATTTTCAGCTATTATTTCCTTGAATAGGCTCTCTGTTCCTCTTTCCCTCTCCTCTCCCTCAAGAATACCTATAATTCTTATGTTACATTTTCTAATAGAGTCAGATATTTCTCGGAGTCTTTCTTCATTTCTTTTTAGTCTTAGTTCTCTCTCTTCTTCCATCTGGAGTATATCTGTATTCCTATCCTCTAAAGTACTAATTCTTTCCTCCATATTGTCAGCTCTGTTCTTTAAAGATTCCAGATTCTCCTTTATCTCCTCCATTGTGTTCTTCATCTCCATCAGCACTGATTGGTTTTTCTTTATGATTTCAATCTCTTTTGTGAAGAAACTCCTAATCTCATTTAATTGTTTGTCTGTGTTGTCTCGTATTTCGTTGAGTGTTTTTATGATAGCTATTTTGAAATCTCTGTCATTTAGTTTATGGATTTCTGTGTCTTCGGGGTTGATTTCTGGGTGCTTGTCATTTTGTTTCTGGTCTGGTGATTTCATATATTTTTGCATTGTGGTTCCTGTGTTGGTTTTGATTTTCCTCATCCTGGAAGTCTCTGGTTGCAATTTCCACCTGCCGCCACTGTCTGGTGGTAAAGGGCTGTGTAGTCTAAGCCCCCTGCGCTCTGCCCCAGTTTTTCTGCTGCGATCCGCAGTTTTTTTTTTTTTTTTTTTTTTCCCCACTGTGATCCACGGGTCTAGTCCAGTTTGTTCAGGTCTGCCTCGGATCACTAGGTCTGGTCGAGCTGCAGAGTCCGGGTTGCGGGGAGGGGGGAGCTCTCTCTTTTGCCCTCTGGGTCCCTGACCCAGGCTTCTCGTTTGCCCCTCTTTATCCGCTCTCTGGGGTGCTCAGATGTTGATGGTAGCCCTGTGGCTCCTCTGAGCCCTCTGTGCGGGAGTTTCCCACTGGCTGAGAGAGCCCGAAGAGCTACAGTTTCCCGCCGAGGGCCGCCCCTCCCCCCTCTCTGGGAGCCGCGCGGACCAGGATTGCTGATCTGATGGGGAGGGAGCGGAGTTCTCCTTACCTCTCCCCACTTTCTCCGGGGGCCCAGCACATTCCGCTCTCAGATGTGCGGCAGTGTGGATCCCTCCGCTCTAGGTTTTCACTGTCTGGGATTCTGTTGTTGGTCTGTGGCTGTTGCTTTTGTTGTATCTTGTGGGGGAAGAATTCACGGGAAAGCTCACTCTGCCATGATGCTGACGTCACTCCCCCAAGACTTTTATTTTTGGGGAGGTTTTTTTTTTTTTTTTTTTTTGTGAGGAGATCAGCCCTGAGCTAACATCCGCCAATCCTCCTCCTTTTTTGCTGAGGAAGACGGCCCTGGGCTAACATCGGTGCCTATCCTCCTCCACTTTATATGGGACGCCGCCACAGCATGGCTTACCAAGCAGTGCGTCGGTGCACGCCCGGGATCCGAACCAGCGAACCCCGGGCCGCCGCAGCGGAGCGCGCGCACTTAACCGCTTGCGCCACCGGGCCGGCCCTGGGGAGGTTTTTGATTATTGTTTCGATCTCCTTACTGGTGATTGGTCTATTCAAATTCTCTACTTCTTCTTGATCCAGTTTTGGAAGGTTGTATGATTCTAAAAATTTATCTATTTCTTCCAGATTGTCAAATTGGCTGGCATATAGCTTTTCCTAGTATTCTCTTATAATCTTTTGTATTTCTGAGGTGTCTGTTGTAATTTCTCCTCTTTCATTTCTGATTTTACTTATTTGAGCATTCTCTCTTTTTTTCTTGGTGGGTCTTGCTAAAGGTCTGTCAATTTTGTTTATCTTTTCAAAGAACCAGCTCTTGGTTTTATTAATTTTTTCTATTTTTTTTTTAGTCTCTATTTCATTTATTTCTGCTCTGATTTTTATTATTTCCCTTCTTCTACTGATTTTGGGCTTTGTGTGTTCTTTTTTCCATTTCCTTTAGGTGCATTGTTAGATTGTTTATTTGAGATTTTTCTTGTTTGTTGAGATAGGCCTGTATTGCTATAAACTTCCCTCTTAGAACCACTTTTGCTGTATCCCATAAATTCTGGCATGTCGTATTTTCATTTTCCATTGTCTCCAGGTACTTTTTGATTTCTCCTTTGATTTCTTCATTGACCCAATCGTTGTTCAGTAGCATTTTGTTTAATCTCCACATATTTGTGGCTTTTCTGATTTTCTTCCTGTAGTTGATTTCTAGTTTCATACCACTGTGGTCAGAAAAGATACTTGGTATTATTTCAATCTTCTTAAATTTACGGAGACTTGTTTTGTGGCCTAATATGTGATCAATCCTGGAGAATGTTTCATGTGCATTTGAAAAGAACGTGTATTCTTTGGTTTTTGTATGGAATGCTCTGTATATATCTACTAGGTCCATCTGTTCTAGTGTGTCATTTAATGTCAATGTTTCCTTATTAATCTTCTGTTTGGATGATATATCCATTGGGGTATGTGGAGTGTTATAGTCCCCTACTATTATTGTGTTACTGTCTATTTCTCTTTTTATGTCTGTTAATTGCTTTATATATTTAGGTGCTCCTACGTTGGGTGCGTAGATATTTACAAGTGTTATATCCTCTTGTTGGATTGTTCCCTTGATCATTATGTAATGCCCTTCTTTGTCTCTTTTTACAGTTTTTGTTTTAAAGTCTATTTTGTCTGATATGAGTATTGCTACCCCAGCTTTCTTTTCATTGCCATTTGCATGGGGTATCTTTTTCCATCCCTTCACTTTCAGTTTGTGAGTGTCTTTAGGTCTGAAGTGTGTCTCTTGTATGCAGCATATATATGGGTCTTGTTTTTTAATCCAATCAGCCACCCTATGCCTTTTAATTGGAGCATTTAGTCCATTGACGTTTAAAGTAGCTATTGATAAGTACATACTTACTGCCATTTTTTAACTTTTATTTTTCTCAGTGTTTTAGTAGTCCTCTATACAGAATTGATGGTCTCTTTAGTTTGATCTCTGCCTGAAAGCTCTACTCTTTAACTCCCTTCCTCCCTCCTTTTATGTTTTTGATATCATATCTAACCTCTTTTTTGTTCAATTGTATCTATTACCCTCTTATCATGGAAATAGATAATTTTTCCTATTTGTGGACTTCTTATTTCCCCTTAAATCAGTCCCTTTAACATTTCTTGTAGCACTGGTTTCTTGGTGACAAACTCCTTTAATTTTTGCTTGTCTGGGAAATTTTTGATCTCTCCTTCCATTTTGAATGATAACCTTGCTGGGTAGAGTATTCTTGGCTGTAAGTTTTTTCCTTTTAGCACTTTAAATATATCGTGCCACTCTCTTCTAGCCTGTAAGGTTTCTGCTGAGAAGTCAGCTGATAGCCTTATGGGGTTTCCTTTGTATGTAACTTGTCTTTCTCTTGCAGCTTTTAGGATTCTCTCTTTATCTTTAATTCTGGACATTTTATTATGATGTGTCTTGGTGTTGGCCTCTTTGGGTTCATCTTGTTTGGGGCTCTCTGTGCTTCCTGTACCTGGATGTTTGTTTCCTTCCTTAGGTTAGGGAAGTTTTCATCTATTATTTCTTGAAATAGATTTTCCGCCCCTTTGTCTTGCTCTTCTCCTTCCGGGACACCTATAACATGGATGTTAGTGCACTTGATGTTGTCCCAGAGGTCCCTTAGACTGTCCTCACTCTTTTTAATTCTTTTTTCTTTTACCTGTTCAGCTTGGGTAATTTCTTCTAGTCTTTCATCCAGCTCTCAGATCCGTTCTTCTGTATCCTCTACTCTGCTTTTGAGTCCCCCTAATGAGTTTTTCGTTTCCAGTATTGTATTCTTCATTTCTGATTGGTTCTTTTTTATATCTTCCATTTCTTTGTTGACATTCCCACTGAGTTCATCTATTCTTTTCCCCAGATCAATGAGCATCCTTAACACTCTTTATTTGAACTCTCTGTTGGGTAGGTTGCTTATTTCTGTTTCACTTAGTTCCTTTTCTGGGGTTTTGTCCTGTTCCCTTACTTGAAATGTATTCCTTTGCCTTCTCATTTTGCCTCTTTCTCTGTGTTTGTGTCTGTGTATTAGATAGGTCAGCTACGTCACCTGCTCTTGGATAGGTGACCTTATGTAAGTGATGCCTTAGGAGGCCTGCCGTGTGCTTCCCTCAGTTCTCAATGTTCCAGGAGTGACCCCTATGTGGGGTATGTGTGTCCTTCTGTTGTGGCGTGTTTGCTCTCCGTGTATGCGCCCAGGGAGGCTGAGTTATGCTCCTGGCCAGCTGTTGTAACGCTCAGCTGCTTGTAGTTGTTGTGGGCCCTTCAGTCTCCTTATCGGGTGTGGGGAGCCCCAGCACAGTTGGCTGTAAGTTCTAATACCACATTGGTGTTGCAGTATTTCTTTTAAGTGAGTAGCCCCCAGCATGGCAGGTTGTTAGGCTCAGGGGCTTACAATTGCTATAAGCCTCTAGCCTTTAGGTCTCTTGTCAGCTCTCTGAGGATTGCAGCTGGGTGGGGCTGGCCTCAGGCACGGGAGCACCCAATTGTTTTAGGCTTTGGAAGGTGGGGCAAACCCCCATGTGGGTCTTTGAGCAGCACAAGTCTTCTGCAGCTGACAAGCCCTGTTGCTCACAGGTCCACACACACAGTCAACACAGCCTGCCCTGTGTGCGCACCCTGACCTCCTGAAATGGACCCAGTCTCTCCACAGCGGGAACCCCACACACTCCACCACCACCCTACACTCTCCACCCGCTCATTGTGCACGCCCTGCCCTACTGAAGTGGGCCCAGTCGCCAGGCTGCAGAGAATCTAGTTACCAATCTATGCAGGCCCACAAGTTGCCTGATGGCTTATTGTTGGGTGGGGCCAGTCCCTAAGGTGGGCTGCCTGGCCTGGCTGAGCTGGATTAAATGGGTGCTCTAGTGGGTGGGGCAGACCCTGGCTAGCAGGACCCAGGGAGAACTCCAATGGTGTCTGTGTCAGCACGCCCACACCAGGCCACAACAATGGCCGCCGCCAATGTCCCAGTCCCTGGAGAGGTCTCACCTCTCACTGCAATGCACTCAGAGCCTATCAGGTGAGTCTCTTTTCACCAAAGCTCTGTGAACCTTTCTTTCTGGTGATTTTAGGTTGCTTGCTGAAACGGGTGAGTTTGCGTGTGGGCCCTTTAAGAGCCGGTTTTAATTTCTTTGTGAACCAGCTTTTCTGGGGGTACTCCCCAATGTTTTAGTAGCAGGCAAAGTCAGATATTATGCCATTCATCTCGATTGTCCTGGATCTACAAAATGCCCCCAGCGGGGGCGCTCCCCGGCTCAGGGCCCCGCTTCTCCAGGGAGGGCTGCGTACCTGTGAGTTGATCCCGGGCTGCCGTGAGGTGCCGCGGCTTGTGAAGGCGGTGTTTTTCCTCTCCAGAAGGGAGTTTCTGCCTCTTCCACCTCAATTAGAATTGTCCTTTGTTGCAGGAGTTCCTCTTATCCAGTTGTCAGTTTTGTCTCAGGGGTAAATTTTCCACGAGTAGTTGCAAATTGGCTGTGCCGGCGGGAGGAGGTGAGTTCAGAGTCTGCTTACACCGCAGTCTTGACTTCTCTTCGAGGCTTCAGTTTTCTGCAGCAATATTCATTGATGGCTGTGAACTCTGAACTGAAAGTGGACTTAAGTCAGGTATTGACTACTATTGACTGAGTTAAGTTTTATAATTTTATTTTCAAAACATCAGTTGTCAAGTTGCTAAAGCCAATATTTAAGATTAAAATCTTTAAGCAAGTTTTTCTTTAAGATTAAAATCTAAAGAAGGTTGCTGAGAGCTGCAATGTGAACATACAATATGTTTTCTTTACAAGGAAGCTTCAATTTGTTACAGCAAGGACATAACACAAAAGGCTTGAGGAAACAGCAGGTTCCCCAGACCACCGGCCACGGGTGAAGCATTTACGCCAGTCAAACAACTGGACCCGGAGTTGTCGATATATTTCCCGAGAGATTCTTTGAAGAACTGAAAATCTTATATAAAAGTGAACTGGATTGTGGTCATCAAAGTCCAGTCATTCTACCAATCTGAATGCTAGATATTGATTTTAGTTAAAAGAAAAAAAAAAAAAGAAGCATAAGTATTGTATTCAAACTAACTGTACTCAAACTTTCATTTATCTGGTGAGTCGCACCAATAGTTTTGGAGTTAAAACTTCTCTGGGGGCCGGCCCCGTGGCTTAGCGGTTAAGTGCGTGCACTCCGCTGCTGGTAGCCCGGGTTCGGATCCTGGGCGCGCACCGACGCACCTCTTGTCCAGCCATGCTGAGCCAGCGTCCCACATATACCAACTAGAAGGATGTGCAACTGTGAAGTACAACTATCTACTGGGGCTTTGGGGAGAAAAGGGAAAAAAAGGAGAAGGATGGGCAATAGATGTTAGTTCCGGCCAGTCTTCCTCAGGAAAAAAAAAAAAAAAAGAGGAGGATTGGCGTGGATATTAGCTCAGGGCTGATCTTCCTCAAAACAAAAGAAAACACTTCTCTGAATGCAGAGGTGAAAGAAAGTTTAAATAAGTAGAATTTACAAATTTTCCCACTATCAAGAAAAGGGTCTTTACAAGAAAAAAAGAAAAAGAGCTTCGCGACCAACAATCAGTATTCAACCTGTCTCTAAAGTGTGATTTCCTGCCAAAAAAAGAACCAGAAGGCTCACGTGCTTCAAAGAAAGAAAGGCTGAAATTATCTGCCTGCTGTATGCCAGGCAGCGTGCTAAGTAAACACTTTACATAATTATTGCATTTAATCCTCAGAACAATTCCATGAGGCAGAAATTATCGCCGCTTTGCAAATGAGGAAATGGAGACTGAGAGTATATGTGTAATGCTCAAGATGACAGAGATGGCAGTCATAAACATAAGAACTGAGTCTCAAAACCAAGTCTAAGTGATTCCAAAGTCCATTTTTTCTACTATATCATAAACTGAATGTCAGTATATATTGGCTAGACAGTAAAAACGACTTCATATAATTTTATTTAAAAAGTTAATAGAGCAGAACCCTAAAAAATCACCCATTTTAGCAAGCTAGAGGCTCAAAGCAATGTAACACTGAATTCGCAACTACACGCACTGAATTTTATTTGATCTCCACCTCTACTTCTTCCCCACCCCCACCCCACAGGTGGACTGACCCTCTGTGCCCCCTCAGGCCCACACTCATTCTTAGGACTAGTCCTGCGCTGGGCTGGCACAGGTTTCAGGAAGTTAGCTACAAATCTGCGTGAGGTAGGTAGAATAAAGCACACCTCAAAGATGCAAATCCTAATCGCCAGAACCTGTGAATATGTCGCTTTACATGCCAAAAGGGACATTTCAGATGAGATTAAGGATTGTGAGATGAGAGGATTATCCTGGATTATCGCGCGGGCCCCATGCAATCACAGGTGTTCTTACAGAAGCTGGAAAAGACAAGGAATTGGATTCTCCCCTACCGCCTACAGGAGCAGTGGAACTTCTGACCTCCAGAACTGCAACATAATACATTTCTGTTGTTTTAAGCTACCAAATTTGTGGTAATTTGTTACAGAAGCAATAGGAGATGAACACACTGGGTCCTTGCCTCAACTCCCCTTTGCTCATCTTGGCTCTGATCTTGTGCTCCAGGTTTGGTAAATAGGTCTTTGTGATCGTCCCAGTGTCTGAGTCTGCCTTGCTGATTATCCCAAATCTTAGTCTTTCCAGAGATCTCTTTTTGCCCAAATAACTTAAAAAACAAGTGCAGCTGGAAAAAGGGAGGTACATGTAGTTGCTCTTACACATTTCCCAATGAACAAGTGGGTAAGAGCAAACATAAAGCATTGTTCTATATATTTTGTTGAAGACAACCTTAAGTAAAATGAGCTTTGTTTCCTAAGGTGTATTGAACTGTTATTATATTCAGGTGAAGTATAGTGTGCATAAACGTGGGTGTGAAGTAAGAGCTGAAACACAGAGGCTCACCTGACACCCCTAACACTTTAGAGCTGAGCTTCTGCAGAGTGTTTCGAGCACTTCCTTCTCTTAGAGGACAGGGGACTGGGGTCCGAGCTAAAGCTTTTTCCTGTTAAAAGATTTCCCAGCCAACTGCCTGATTCTTAATTTCTTGTGTTTTAACTATAGTGTTTTTATTTTGAGGTTTGTATTTTCATTGATTGATTTTTTATCAATGCGAAGTATTGCACCAGATAGCTTGAGTTTTGCCAAGCTACTGTTTTCCCAAGTGTAAACAATTTCCACTCCACAATGCTTGCCTCCCCCAGACTCTCTTTTCTTTTATGGAAACAGTGAAAACATTTTCTCCTTTACTGCTCTGTAAATCATAGAACTGCTCTATATAGGTCAAGAGAGGAAATATAAGTCATCCGTAATTTTGCTAGATCCTTGACTGGTGTCTCTTTTGGACAATTTTGATGATAAAATGAATATTTACCTTAATATGTTATTTATTAATAACCAAACTACATTGCAATTTAGTCTTCTGACTTGGCTGCTTGAGCAGAGTGGCAGATGCTCTCCTGAGGTTTATTTCTGTCATAGGAACAAGAGGATTTCAAGCTCTAACGGAAAACGCAATTTGTTAACTCACTTACCTAGAAAGTCCAGGGGTTTTAATCTTGGCCGAATCCCAGGGCTTAAACCACGTTGCTGAGCTTCTTGCTCCCTCTCTCCAGCTCCGAGGTTTGCTCCCATTGTGTGCCAATCTCATCCTTCTTTCCTACAGATGAGCATCACCTAGGGAAGATGGCTGCTGACAGTCTCTATCATACACACGCTCCCCCCGCCCCCATCCATCCTCTGTATTTAGCAGTCCAAAGAAAAGGAAACTTCTTTCAACTTCTTTCTACCAGCATCACATTTCAACTCCAGAGAAGAACTCTGATTGGTCCCATTAGTCTATATGCTCACTCAGAGGCCAATTACTGGCTCTAGTAGAATGGGATATTGTGGTTAGATAGAATAGGCTTTTATCAAATGGCTATCTCTTGGCTAGAATGGAGTGATGCAGTACTGAAATCAACAAGTTAATGGGGTTGGGGGGGGCAAGTTCCCAAAAGAAGGCATGGTGGTCAGTCTTAGGACAAGACTCATCTCTGTTTATTCTTGTGTCCCTAGAGCTAAACACAGTACTTGACCAATCGTGGTGTGCAATGAATATTGAGCGAATTGAATTAAATGGAATTGCATTAATTTTAGCCTTCATTACCGTGTTAGAGTCATTATAGTATAGCATAGTGGTCAAGAGCGTTGCTGTGGAGTGAACCGACTGGGTTGACATTTTGGCTCTGTCTCAGTTTCCTCGTTGTAGAGAGGGGATAATAATAGCACCTGTCCTTTAGAATCCTTTGTCCAGAGCAGTTAATACAATTAAAACACTTAACACAGTCTGTGGCACATAGTAAGCACTCAAAAGAATGTTACACACTATATTAGAATACTTTGTGTGTGTGTATAGATATAAATATATACACACAGAGATTTTCTTATATAAGTGAATGCATATACATATATGTGTGTGTATATATTTATATATATTTGAACACATACACATATACTTATATACACCTATATACGAGTGAGTGAAAAACATATGTACATATGTTACTCGTAATCATTCAAAAGTCATATTTATTTCCTAGTAAAGTATCAGCCTCTTTGCTAGATTCTATGGACACAAAGATGAAAAAGATGTGTCCCTTGCCCTCAAGGAGCTCATGAATAGATGCATCGTGAATGTCACACACACACACGCACACACACACACACATGCACTCTAATCAAACTGGAAATCCTTCCCAGGAAATGTTTGTTTGTCATAAGTTAAAATACCATGGTAGGGGCCTGTCCGGTGGCACAGCGGTTAAGTGCACGTGCTCCACTTCGGTGGCCTGGTGTTTGCGGGTTCTGATCCCGAGCACGCACTGACACACCACGTGTCACACCATGCTGTGGAGGTGTCCTATATAAAGTAGAGGAAGATGGGCAAGGATGTTAGCCCAGGGCCAGTCTTCCTCAGCAAAAAAACAGGAGGATCGGCATCGGATGTTAGCTCAGGGCTGATCTTCCTCACACACAAAAAAAAACCATGGTGGAGGGGCCAGCCGGGTGGTGCAGCAGTTGAGTGTGCGCACCCCAATTTGGTGGCCTGGGGTTCACGGGTTCAGATCCCGGGTGCAGACAGATGCACTGCTTGTCAGGCCATGCTGTGGCAGCATCCCATATAAAGTAGAGGAAAATGGGCACAGATGTTAGCCCAGGGCTAATCTTCCTCGGCAAAAAGAGGAGGATTGGCAACGGATGTTAGCTCAGGGCTAATCTTCCTCACAAAAAAAACAAAAAAAACAGAAAAAAACGTGGTCGAAATGTCAATAAAATTGGGTTCTAGTCTTCGATAATCCTTGAAGTTTTCTTTAATAATCCTTCAAGTTTTATATTCTATAACGTCTCTAGCTATTCAGTAACACTAACTGAACTTAGTTAAGCAACTAAGAAAATATACCCATATGGATCAAACCCAAGTATTAACACAATTAAGTTATTTGTAAAGAATTCCCAGGACTGGTTAGAAAGACCATTTAAAGTCATGTATTTACATATGTTTAGGTCTTGCCTCACCTGCTCCAACCTTAGAGATTACCTTTTCTTAATTAAATGGCTTACTTATTTTCCAAAACCTGCAGAAAATGAGAAATTCTAAGTTAGGATAAAAGCAAATTATCTCTTCCATTTACAAAAGTATATTAACTATGTGTGTGTCTATGGTTTAATAAAGAGATCACCCATATATTCTCTATCCAGGATGAGAAATACAGCATTTGTCAGAGCCTCAGGTGTTTCCTGTATGCCCCTCCCCAATCACCTTTCCTCCTTCTCCCCCATTATCCTGCCATTTGTAATAAACATTCTCCTAGGTTCTTTATAGTTTTATAATACATTAGCTTTTTTTGTTTGTGAACATTGTGTAAACTGAAACTTACTGAATAGATTGTTCTGTGACCTACTTCTTTGTGTTAGAGATTTGTTTGTGTTGTTCATATAACCACAGTTCATTCATTTCCACTGCTGTTTCCTTGTGTGAATATACCTTAATTTATCTGTTGAACTGCTGTCTTTTGTCAGTTATATTACTTGTAAATATCTTCCTCCTACTCTGTGTCTTGTATTTTCACTCTCTTTACAATGTCTTTTGATGAACAGAAGTTCTTAATGTGGTTGGTTGATTAATTTTTTTGTCTAAAAATTTGGTTTTTAAAGTTTGGGCATTTTGTGGATTGTTAAAATTTCTTACCCCAAAATCTTCAGAATTTTTCTCTTATATTTTCTTCTAAAACTTTTATTCTTTTGCCTTTCATTTTAATATTTATTTTATTATTTGATTGAGGTCTTGTTGATTTATAACATTATGTAAATTTCAGGTGTACATCATTATATTTCAGTTTCTGTGTAGACTTCACCAAACGCAGTCATTTTAGGTTTTAAATGTACCTAGAGCCGATTTTTCTCTACGTGTGCATAGAGCAGTGAGAGGGAGGTAAGACTCCACTTTCCTCCCCTATCCCTACCTCAAATGGATAACCAATTGTTCCAGAATCATTTATAGGAAAATCTATCCTTTACCCATTTCTCTATAATGTCATCTCATTTATTCATCAACGGCTCATATATTTTGGAGTCTATTTCCAGGCTCTGTTTTAAAACCCTTTTGTGTATTTATCTACCCCTGTGCCCAAACCATATTACCTTAAATACTATAGTTTTATGCTAAAACTTGATACATAGGAAAACAAGTCTCCTTTGTTTTTCTTCAAGAGCATCTTGGCTATTTTTTTAGGTCTCTTTTAACCTTTCTCAATAAGTTTTTGCAAAATCATTTTCTATGTAGGGGTCTTGCACCTCCTTAAATTTATTCCTATTGATATTTTTATGCTATATTCAAATTTTATTTTCTATTTTACTCTGAAATATAGAAAAACAATTGATTTTTGTATATTGACCTCATATCCAGTAACCTTGATAAACTCATCTATTAATTTTAATAATTTATTATAAGTTATTTTTGATAATCTATGTACATAGTCATATCATCTGTGAATAATTATAGTTTTTTTCTATCTATTGAGTGGATGAGATTATTTTTTTAATAAATAACAATTTTAATCTGTAAGCATAGTAGGTTATATTAATTGATTTTATGATGTTGAAATATTCACTCGTGTTATTCATTACTTGCTAATATTTTTATGTATAGTTGGTTGAATGTGCTAATATTTTGTTAGGATGTAGCATGTATTTGTATGAGTGATATTGACCTGCAATTTTCATTTTCATTTGCTTTCCTCAACAGGTTTTGATATCAATGTTATACTTGCCTCGTAAAATGAATTAGGGAGTATTCCTTCTTTTCTCTGGAGAAGTTTATGTAAGATTGGAATTATTTGTACTTTGATTTTTGTCACAACTCACTAGAAAAACTGTATAAGCTTATAGTTCTTTGTGAGCAGATTTAATTACTATTTCAATTTCTCTAATCACTAAAGGAACAATCAGGTTTTCTAATTTTCAAAAATTTTAGTTTGGGGCCGGCCCTGTGGCTTAGCGGTTAAGTGCACACGCTCTGCTATTGGCGGCCCGGGTTCGGATCCCGGGCGCACACCGACGCACTGCTTCTCCGGCCATGCTGAGGCCGCGTCCCACATACAGCAACTAGAAGGATGTGCAACTATGATGTACAACTATCTACTGGGGCTTTGGGGGAAAAAAGGAGGAGGATTGGCAATAGACGTTAGCTCAGAGCCCATCCTCCCCAGCAAAAAGAGGAGGATTAGCATGGATGTTAGCTCAGGGCTGATCTTCCTCACAAAAAAAAAAAAAATAATAAGTTTTAGTTTGGTTTTCTTGGAATTTGCTCTTATCTGAATTTTCAAAATTATTCGTAAAACTTTCTATTTCCTCTCAAAGTCTACAATATCTGTAGTTATAACATTTTATATTCCGTATATTGTTTTTCCTAAACTGCTCTTTTAAAAGAAATTAGTCTCCCTAGATATTTTCAATTTAATTAACATCTTCAGAAAAGCAGCTTTCATCTTTTTCTTCTTTCATGTTTGTAGCTGTTTTTCTATTAATTTCTGCTGTTTTCTTTGTTATGTATTTTCTGCTACATTTTGATTTATTTTGCTGTTCCCTTTCTGACTTCTTGAAAATTATGTAAATAATTAGCTCATTATTCTTCAGCCCTTTTTCCTTTTATAATATGTATACTTAAGGCTATACATTTCCTTCTAAGTACTGCTTTAGATTCATTCCAAAGAATGTATCTAAAAAGTAGTATTTTCATTTCAAAATGTTTTCTAAGTTCTGTATAATTACTTCTTTGAACCATGAGTTATTAGAAGTGTGTTTCTCAATTTCCAAAGCCATAGACCTTTTCTGATTATCTTATTATTATTCATTTCTAACTTAATTGCGTTATTGTCCAAAAATGATGGTCGCATAGACCAATTCTTTAAAATTTTTAAACACTTGTTTTCTTGCCCAGTAAGTGATCACTTGTTTCTAAATGTTCCTCATGTATTTAGGAAGAATGTTTAATTCATTTTTGTTTTGTTTTGTTTTGTTTTTGGTGAGGAAGATTGACCCTGAGCTAACATCTATGCCAATCTTCCTCCACTTTATATATGGGACACCACCACAGCATGGCTTGACAAGCAGTGTGTGAGTCCACACCCGGGATACAAACCTGCAAACCCTGGGTTGCCAAAGCAGAGTGCAGAAACCCATCTACTACGTCACCGTGCCAGGCCCTGTTTAATTGTTTTATAATTCTGAAGTGCATTTTCCCAAGCACATCTGTTAAGTCATGCTTGTTAATTATATTGTCGAAATCATTTATATCCATGCTGAATTTTTTGTCTGCTGACTCTCTCAAGCCTGAAAGAGATATATTTAAATTTTCTTTTGTTCTGTATTATTTATTGTATGCAAATTTAAAATTGTATATTTCTGGTAGTTTTATCCTTTTATGATTAGGAAGTGACCCTCTTTATTTCTAGTAATGGTGTTTTGTTTTTTTTTGCCAGATAGTCTATTCTGTCTCATATTAATATAACTTTACAAACTTTCTTTTGATTACTATTGGCCTTATCTGTCCTTTTCATTCTTTTACTTTCAACCTTTCTGTTTTCCTATGATTTTAGATGCTCTTGTAAACAACATTTAGTTAGGTTACGTTTCATCATTTAGTTTAACAATATTTGTCTTTTAGCTGGAGTATTTAGTTCATTTATATTTAGTATAATATTACTAACATACTCGACTTAAAAAATATCTGTTTTTCTGCTTTACTTTCCTGACAATTTTAGGTTTCTTTTTGCCCCTTTTTTCTCTTCCACTTTTAAGATCTTTTCTTTGTCGTTAAAGAATTGCAGTCTTGCTGATGTATGTGGATTCATTTTTATTCATCCTTCATGAGGTTTATTTGGAATCTTGAGTCTGCATATAGTAGGAAGAATTCTAAGATGGTCCCCCAGATTCCTGTCCTCTGGTAAACATGCCTTGTATAATCCTCTCCTCTTGAGTATGGGAGTGACTTGTGAATCTACTGGGCTTTCACTCCCATGATGAGACTATGCTATATGGCAAAGATGAAGGGATTTTTAAAATGTAATTAAAGTCTCTAATCAGTTGACTCAGAGTTAATCAAAAGGAAGATTATCTTAAGTAGCCCTGACTTAATCAGGTGAGCCCTTTAAAGGTCCAGGCCTTCCTGGAAAGAGATATTTAAAGTGAGAGAGATTTTCCTGCTGGCCTTGAAGAAGCAAACAACCATGTGTGAGCTGCTAAGGGGGGTATTGTGGCAAGGACCTGAGGGTGGCCTCTAGGAGCTACAAGTAAAGGGGACTTTACTTTTACAGCTGCAAGGAAAGGAATTCTGCCAACACTGCTGGGCCTAGAAAAGGATCCTGAGCTTAGATGAGATCCCAGCCCTGGCCAGAATGTCGACCAGAGCCTTGTGAGACTCTGAGCAAAGGACCTACCTAAGTTGTGCCCAGATTCCTAACCTACAGCAACTATGTGATAAATTTGTTTTGCTTTAAGCCTCTAAATTTGTGGAAATTGTTTACACAGCAATAGAAAACTAATACTGTAGATTGGTATTTTTCTTCACTTCTGGAAAACTCTTAGCTGTTTTCTTTTCAAATATTGTCCCTGCTCTCACTCTCTTCTCTTTCAGAAACTTTGATTAAACATGTATTAGAGCCTTTCACTGTATTCTCTATAGCCATGAACATCTCTTATTTTCTCTCTGTCTTTCTGAAATGGCTTCTCGATAATTTCTTCTAGTTCACTAATTCTCCATGTGTATCTATTCTTCTGTTAATCTGTCATTTAGTCTTGAATTTTAATGTTCATGCCTAGAAGATCTAGTCATTTCTTTTTCAAAACTGCTTCATTATTTTTAGGTAGAAGTATTTCTAAAGTGTTTTTCATATTTCCCTGCTCTCATTAGAGGTGCAGGTTCTAGGTATGAGGCACAACAGGACCATTTTCTGGTCTATCTGGTATATAATATTATTTCTTCCTGTTTTCCAATAGAAATGGCATTGACCAGACTACCCCCCCAACACACACACACACACACACACACACACGCACACATAGCACACACACACGCACATGCACATACACACAAAATTTGGTAATTATTTTCCACCATGAAAGTCTCCATGATCAGAAATTTAATTATATCCATATTAGGCTGCTGGACAGAGATCCCTCACTCTGGTGAAAGTAAAGGGAGTGTCAAGCATACATAAAGAAGAATCACACAGAGCCATATGTTGGCATAAAGTTACAGGTCATGCCAGGTGCGTGTGCCAGCATCCACTAAGGCTGCTGTCTCTAACACAACTAGGGTGGAAATTTAGGTTTGGACAACACAGAGCTACATTGTTGGGCTAGGACTTCTTTCTCCTCTGCATGTCCTTGTTCTCTCCATCTCCTTCTAGCTTTACAGTACATTTCTCTTCTCTTTATGAGCTCATTCATGAATAAACTTTATAGCATTTCATATAGAGAGAAATTGAAAGAAATTACTTCTAACAATGATAGTCAATGTTTTCACAGTGAGAAAATCAACTGGAAAATCTTATTTATAGAAACTTATATTGGCTTGATAGCTAAAAACATAATGCCTGGATCTGTGGATCATTCCATCCATTAATTTTTTGCATAGCTCCCACACCAGTCTGGGGTTCCTAATGGTACATGGTGCCTATTCCTTAAGAGCATTCTCTGAGACAGAGCTCAGGCAGGCTGATGGGAACAACAAGAGGGAGGAGTGGAGTGTGGGAAGACTGTCAGCCAGGAAATCTAGTCACTGACCCTCCACTGACTTGGAGATGTTTGTTGGTCTTTACTCTACTTTTAGTTTATTTATCTGAAAAAGTCAATGATTTGAGCAGTTTAAATTCTATGACACTAGATATGATATGGCTCCAAAATTTCAAGAGCTGTAGGAAAGGAATATTTCTTTTTCAATTCCTTCTTCTCTGTTGCCTTCTCTTTGCTTTACAAACCTTTTTAAAATTTTTAAATTATGGGGCCAGAACTCTTCTATACATCTTGATGGGTTTTTCCTTTTTTGCCTGCCTTTCTATACTTGTCAACCAGTGTGACTTTTTATACTTATTGGGTAATGACAGGCATAGCCTGTAAACTTATTATTCCTGCTGTTATTTGGTGTTGCCAAGAGACATTTTGAAACACATATGCAAGACCTGAGCATTGCAGTCTAGGATTTCACAAACGCAGACTCATAGTTTCTTCCCCAAGTTTTCTAATTTATTTTTAATAAAATATCTTCATGTTAATTGTAATGTTTCCTTGTTAACGGTAGCAAATTGTCAACTATTCTTTGTTTCAGAATGAATCAAACCACAACAATCTTAGGCCAGGTTCAAAGGGAAGAACAAAATAATCACATATATTAATTATTTTAGGCAGACAGGGTACCATTAAATAAATTCTCACTATGGCTTGGGAAATGTCACCTTGTTGACCTGAAAGAGGTTCCGTTACTCTGGAAGAACAACACTTTATTCCACACACATGGGAACAAGAAAGCCAGTATAACTTAATATAAGGGTAACTGTAGGATGACTGAATGCCCTCAGGGATTTGAGTTCTAATTCTTATTCTTCAATTTCTCACTGGTGTATAAGCATGGAAAACAAATGAGTGAGTTCTTCCAAAACTTAAAAGAAAGTGGCTGAGAGCGTTAGCTTACCTAGAGGCAGGGATACTGACCTATCCACCTGCCATCCAACTTTTTACATAAAGCCCTGTCGTAATTTCCTAATGACCCCTTAGTGACCTTAAAATGTTAATATAGCTTCCAAAAGTACCTGACTCTCTCCCAGGCGTTGAGAATCTGATTCAGTAAGTCTAACATTTCTGTATGAGTATACGAAGCCTATCTTTTTATGAACTATTATTACACACAAACCAAAGTAGCAAAATTATCCTAAATAATTATTGATCAATAAAAAGTGTACTGCACCAACTCTTCATCTCAAAGCTAAATGTCAATAAAGACTTTAATTAGTAAATACTTTTATTATAAAATTGAATTTTTATTGATCTCTTTTTGCATGATTCATTTAATATTAAAATTCATAAATTGAGTCTACATATTGCTGTACCAATAACAAAAGCACAAAACTAATTCTCTAATTGCTATCATCATGTATACAAAGACACCAAGAAGTATGGGCCAAGATTTGCTTTAACTGTATGAATCCTGTTTATTTTCTGTTGGGTATTTGCACATATACAGCTAAATTATTTGGCAACCTCTCCTAGGGTTTTCTCTTTGTTTGCTACCAACTATTACAGCAGATTATCCTTCAGCTTTGCTAACTTTTCATTTACAGCTTGATTTAATGAAATCTTTAAAGGGTAGTTAGTTTTCTAATGCATTCCAGATGAACATGGTAGTGTAATTATTACCACTTTCAAATTTGTCTGGCTTCAACTTTCCTCATCTTTATAATTTTGTACTTTCAAATGAAATTTTAATTATGCATAAAATTAATAAAGGGCAATTTATATTACCACTGGGTGTCAACTGGTTGTCTGGTGATAAATAGAAGGCTGGATCCTTGATGGATTTTTTAATAACAGGAAAAATAATTAAATGACTATAGCATTATTATCAAGGAGGAATTATTGAAGTATTGCTTCTTACACAAAAGCATTTTGTTCAGCTATTTGAAAATGAAAAGTGGAAAGAGTTATGCATAGGCAATTGGGGTGGGCGACTGGTCCCTCGGCTTTATGCACCAAATATCCAATCAGTTAAACAGACTTTGTATGTGTGTAGGACTGAAAATATGATGGGCAAAGTATTGTACAAGAAAGAATTAGAAGTACACTGCCTCTGCCCACCAGGAGGCTGTGTGAATGCTGAAACAACATCAATACACACATGTAAGGGAGAAACCTTGGGCTGGATTACTTAAAAAAAAAAAAAAGAAAAAGAAAAATATGTGTGTTCCTCTAGGATTTCCAGACTGTGATGAAAAAATGGACTATGTCCACTGGGATATGACTCAGTGGCTGCAATATTACATCTGTAGTAGAATCAATATTTGAATTGTATTCAAAAACAAAGGGTAATACTTTTGCTTTGCTTTTATTTTGTTGTTATGGTTTTTCTTTGCATAGAAAATAGAACTTAAAAACCACAAATTTGAAGGCTACAATTTCAGTTTTTATACATTTTCCATATGTACAAGCATATGTATTACCATTCTGTTTGAACTTATTTAAAGAAAAAGATAATCTGAGAAACACAATATTAAGTCAGATTTCTATCAGTTGTTTTAAATTTTGGTATCTAGTCCAGGGTGCCATACATTTATTCATTCAAGCATTAAATATACGTTGAGCACTTACTAAATATTAGGCACACATAGTAGTTTTAGATTTACTTATTTCATTTGATTTAAATAACAATAAGCCAGCTAGCTAGGAACTTGTATTCGAGCGTTAACAGAGCATAGACAATTTTAGTCCATCTGTGACAGCACAAAAACCTGAAAGCACAGTTGGCATTTATATTTTACTTGGAGGTGAGCATTAGAGAGTTCAGAATATTTTTCCCCCTAATTTTTGAAATATGTCACAGAAAGTACCCCTCAGTGAAAAAGCACCTGCAATATTTATGGAGGGAAAAAAAATAAAAGAATTTGGTAAAAAAGATAAGAAAGAGTCTGCTTAACCTTTGCTTTCTCCAAGTTGTTAATCCTGAGGTTGCTGCCTCTGCTGGGTTATTTTAAATCCATGTCCACTCCCACTCACCTGATTGATCATTTAAGGCCTTTTTGGCGGGGCTTTGGGAACGGCGCCTACGCCGTGAGGGGGCTGGAGGGTGAGAAAGGGCTGGTTCCTCCAACTGCTGCTAGAGCAGACCTGAAACTCTCACCTAGACAATCCTCTCAATCTCCCGTACATTGACCAGGCCTCAATCCAAAGTAGGTGGCCTCAGCCCAGTCTGCTTCTATATACAGCATCTGACACTAGATGTTAGAGACATTTCTACCCATTCCAGGCCATTCTGGAAATTGTTATTGACTTAATTTTACTTGGAAAATGCTGATGGGGTAGAGAGAGTTGTTGCCTTTCCAACACATTTCCCCGGAAAGTTCTAAGTCCTTCTCCCATCTTCGGGGGTTTGAGGGGATGGGGGCTGTTCACACATCATAGTAATTGGGTGACAGTTTTACCTCATTTGTTTTATTCTGTTTTATTTAACTTTTTCTGGCCAAGGCAGAAAGTTTTCAGTTTTGTTTCCACTAAGCCAGTGTAATACGTAGGAGAAGCTTTGGCTTCCATGTTTATTTAGAGCTCTTCATTTTGGATACGAGGCCTGGACTTCCTCTGTTAGTGCTGTGGATCTTTTACCAATAATTGATTAGGGAATCTTAAAAAAAAAAAAAAAAAGTCAGAGAATGAGTAGAAAGGTACACACACCCACACACCCACAGACACCATCAGGCAGGCTAGGTATAAAAAATAACAAAATTAAGAAATTCAAAGAACGCAAGAAATCCCAAGAAAGAGAGAAAGTATTCCTTTTGCATATAGGAGCCAAGCTTCTCTCTGTTCCTGGAGCGTGACTGGAGAGGGAACAAAGGTTTGGGGAGAAGGTGGGCCTGAGAAGAACACACATACCACTGGTGAGTTCTTTATCAGCAGTCTGTTATGAATTAGCCGAATACCCCTGGAGTAGTCACTGCCCGGGTCTCAGTTTTCATTTGTAAGATTATGTGACCTTTAAGATTTCTCCTAGCCTTAGCAATAATGAAAATGATAATAACTTATAATAGTAGCTATTATTTACTGAGAACCTGCTGTATTATCTGAAATAATTCTCTCAAGCAGCAATCAATATCTCAATTAACAGATGAAGAGGTTATAGCTCAATGATGGCCAGTGCTTATCCATAGTCCTAAGTTTTACATACAAAAGTTTTTAACAAGATGCAAAATGTTAAGAGAAATGTGTAACAACTAATAATTAGCAATGTATGAATTATTTCTGTATTTAAAATTTGTTGCCTAATCTTGTTTTAATAAATGTTTATTTACGAGCCTATTATTCAGCAAGCATTGAAGTGGTACAGTGTAAGCACTAGATTGGGACCAGGGAGAACTTTCCAGGAATGCTGGGCAGGTCACTCCTCCTTGGTGGGCCATTTTCATCATCTCTGAACTAGACCAGAGTTTCTGAATACAGACTACAAAGATGGAGTCTGTGAAACTCCAGATATTGTGTAAGAAATTATAACAGTCTGTTAGGTTTTGTGTAGCTATAGCTGATATTCTGAGGACAGGGCCCAAAACTTACACAAATGTCTAGCACAGTGGTTTTTAAGCAATAATGGTTGGGCACCGTGATTCCAGATGATCTTGAGGGAACACTCCTTCTCTGCCACAGGTGTGTAGGTAAGCGGATTTTCTTGGTTCTCTACGTTGTGCTCTCTATTTTTGAGCCCTATTCTTCAGAAAGGCATGTTTTCTCAACTCTCCTATTACACTGGCCCACTTGGGGGTCACTATTACCTGGTATTTCAGAAACATTCTTCTAAGTCCTTCCGTTGGCACTCTTTAAAACTCCAGCTGAAGTCTATCACAAAGACCTCAGATTAAAGATGTAAAGAACAAATCAAATATCAAGTGTCCTACAAGAGAACATCCAACTCAAACAACCTAGTCCTTGCTTCTCAATGCAAGGATGAAGCATGAAGCACAGTCTGAAGAAACGGGTTATATGAATTGTGTATGAAGCATTGTATCTATTCCAATTTTCCAAAAAGACATATTGGTGAATGGAACCCCCCAAATGGGAAAGTAGCATACCTAGCATATTTAACAACCAGAGCAGATCATTTTTTAACAAGCACTCCTCTATATGGTGAAATGGTTCTCAGTAATAATTATGAAACGAAACAAATAATAATAGTAATGGCCAGAAAAGAAATATTCATTACAGCAAAAAAAACAAATTAATTAAATATTAAGTCCAAAAAAGAAAAAGAAAAAAAACGATGGTTTAATACTATTTAATTATACAAATGCCTTTTTTGAAATAAAAATGGGGAGGCACAAGAAACAAACATTATCAAAGTGTGAAATCCATAAGATTAAGAGAATGAGCTGCACATGGAATGACAGGATTGAAGAAACACATGTTCTATTTCTTTGGCTTTACAACCACTGTGATATCATTGCTTATTTCCAATTCACTGTTTAAGTGCAGAAATATGTGGTATCACAGGGGTTGGACACATAAACTGAGCCTGAAGCAAGTCTGAATAATTCTGATCCCTGACAAACTTATTCTTGTGTTGAAAACGTGTGGCTGACTCTTGGAGGAAAAGTGTATAACTGGGAGTCCTCTGAATTAACTTCCATGTATAACACAGTTTTTATTAAATGATAAGTAATAAAAATGTGCTAATTTAAACTTTACAGATATACTAGTAAACTCAATTGTAACTATAGCAATTGTTTGAACATAAACCAACACAATATTTTTTCACTGCAGAGTGTTTTATCACAGACAATGCTTAGCATTGATGGTGCATAGTGATAATAAAAAGCGAACCAACCTTTTGTTGGCTTTATTATTTTTAAATTCACTACGGTCAATGCACCCCTTTAGTGCCTATAACCAGTGTGGACCGATGCCTGCCCTTGATATGCCACTAGGGTAGGAGGAAGGAATTACTTTCAGTTCTTTAAAATAAATTACCTGTACCTTAAAAAGGAACATATTATCAATTATGTTACCAGACTGCCTTTATGCTGCCCGGGATGCTGGCTTTATGAAGCCTTTTCCAGAAGGATGATCTATGAAAAGCATTTGACTTGCTTCCAATGAATATAAGGTGAAATGTCCTCCAAAATGTGAGACAGGCTGATTTTGTAGCAATCAATTCTTTCTGTTCAGGAAGGTATGAGACAGAAGTCACAACCATGCCAAACACTGTCCTTGCAGCTTCTCTAAGCCACGACATTTCTGGAAGTAGACAGAAAAGTATGCTTGTCATTCCCTTTTAGATTCAGAGTTAAAATGAAAATGTGTGCTGTGTTGACCCCTCTCTTCTGTTCCACTGAGTTAACCAAACACAGGAAATAGGTGAGAAAATGAGGGAGGCTGAACAATCCAGGCAGTGGAGTTTAAAAGACAGCAGGGAACAGCTGCATAAATGGAAACTGTACCATCTGACGTTAGTTATGTTTTCATTAAGTTTGTGGTAAGTAATTGAGAGTTGCTCCAGCACTGAAGCCAAGAGATATCACATGAGTTGTGCTGAAATAGTTTTGCTTCTGCCCACGCCAATATCTCCTGGAAAAACAGAATTTCTACCACTGCATTAGAGACCAGAACATAGCTCTTATTCTGACACTTTGAAAAAAGACCTTTTCAAGCTTCTGCTTGAAGTAGGTTAATAACTGGTCTTTGTGGGTTTGGTGAGTCTGCACTGTACAGCTGCTTGCTCATTTTTTGTAATGGACATCCAGCAAAAACATCCTAAAATATCTGGAATCCTTTAAGAGTTTCAATTAATTAGACTTGTATCATCAAGAGGTGAATAATACAAACAATTTTTCTGTGTGAATTTGAAACATAGAATGCATCAAATCTTTCCTTTTGTGAGAGGTTTATTGTAAGATGGTCTATTTTGTCTGCAGAAAATGAGTTACTTGCAAAAGAGCTTCCAAGAGCAAAGAGTTTATGGAATATTGAATTTTTTTAAGGCTGACGGTTTCTTTTTTCCCTCTAGTGTCACCCAAAGCCTTCAATAGGTTAATTTGCATTCAATATGCTAATTGCATCTAAGAGGGGCACATGGTCTGATGTGTTTCCAAATGGGCTATAGAATTCTTTTTTTCATGAAGTATCTTTTGGAACTTAGCATTCCATAGAACCTACTTGGAGAAACTCCTGTCTCTCTTCACTAGGTCTCAGATGGAAACCAGGGTAGAATGGCATGTTTCTGCCCCAGAGACCTCTCTGTTCCCCTCTATCAGATTCCAAATCTGCTTAGAAACTGGTCCCACATTTTCCTGAGACCACCAAAGGAAACCACTAGACGTAATCTGCCTATTTGGATCAAACCATCTCTAAGACATTCCCTGAGGAAATGTGATGCCCTGGGGAGAACATGAGCTGAAATAATATTTGAATGCCTTCATTGGTGCTCGTCACATCATAGATGCATAGTACATGTCAGTTGGATCCTCTCCTCAATTATCTGTTTGAAAAATAAAGATTTCTTTATTGTTGAATTTGCTTCAAGCAGAGTGGATATTGAGTACAATCCTAGAATCTCACTAAACGCTATCTGTTATTCAGTGGATGTAATGACAGTGAGCATCTGACATGGAGTCCACTTTAGATGAAGAGATATTGAAATGATTTGGCAATAAGACACTCTCATCTACAAGGCAAAAGCAATCAGTGGACATATACACCAGCCAATAATATTCATGAAATCTGCCAGCCCTAGCTAAAGAGGATGACTTCCAAGAGACATTTTGAAATAACGGAAGACAGTTTGACTTAGTCCTAATTGCCTTGCATCATATAATTACACAAAGTCAATTTGAAGCTGACATTTATAAAAAAAATCATGTTATTTCAAAATTATTAGTGAGTGACTTGATTTGATGTAAGTGCGTTATGTATCTAGCTTTTCCTCAAAGTCTACGCTGAGGACTTTGGATATGCATCACATTTGAATTTGTTCCAGACTTTTAGATGTGTGCCCCATGATTACTAGCGCAGGATAGAGGGTGGGAACCATGCGGAGGGAAGGCAGTCATGTCCATCATATATCTCCTACACATGAGGAATGTATGTTCTCTCATTTAACCCTAACAGCAAGCCTATGGAGGGTTTATTATGATCCCAGTTTTACAAACTTGGGCCCACAGATGCTAAGTGAAATGCCCAGTGTTACACAGTTCTTAATTCTGGGCAGAGTCAGGATTGTGAACCAGATCTATGAGCCTCCAAAGTCAGTATCCTTTCCATCAGTAAGCGGCCTTGAAGTAACAATCGGGTTTTATTTAACAAGACATTTTTCATAGTATTTAAAAAAACATAATAGTAGTTTCCAAGTAGATATGAAATAAGTCAATTGGCAAAAATGCAATTTTTCTTGTGATCCTTAGGTAACACTTTGTCACACTAAGACTGTCATATGTTAGATGGCAGAATCGGGCTGCCCTTGTTCTTTTTGATCCCCCCACATTATGAACACTTGACGCATGTTTAAAAAAGATTCACAGACAATGCCCATAATGACTGGGCCCGAGTGCTTTGTCCGAGCATCCTTTCCATCTAGCTGATTTGTGATGTCATCAGCCCACATATTTTATGTTTGCTGATTGAAGGTGAGCAAAGTGCTACGTATTTTCGTTTGTTATATAAAACAGCCATTAAGGAAGAGTCACAGCAGGTTTACATTTGCTTAATGCTCATTCTCACTTTTTTTCCTGGCCTTCACCCAGCATTTCCCTTTCTTCCATCGTATTTTTAAATCTCAGAAAGATATATTTCTCTAAATCTAAGAATCTATTTCTAGTGACCTGAAAGTTTTATTGTATGAAATAAAAGGAGAGACAAGAACTATGTACAAGAACAAAAAGGAATGTTTGTTTAGTGAATCAGAAACAAATTGAGGAAAATTGAGAGCATAGAAAATAAATCAGCATTTTTATCGCATGTACAACGTTGCATATATTGCTGTCACTTTGAAAAATGGTTGTTAAAATTTGCTAATAGTGTTTCCAAATGCTAAATTGCTTGTGATTTAGTAGGCAAGTAATAATAATAATAAAAAAAGTGCTCATTTTGCAATGCTTACTTGAAGCAAAAAAGAAAAGAAAAACCTGTGCAGAGTGAAAGCCTCTCCTGGCATAAGAGGAATGACCAAGAAGAAAATACATAGTGTCCATTCTCTACCAGCCTGACCTGAAAGGAATTGGTTTAGAATTGTTTTGAATAGAAATTGAAAGCATGTTGCTAAATTAAATATTTATTTGTGAAATTAAGAAGCGTACATAATTCGTAGAAAAGAAAATATACTATGTGATTGAATTAAAATGAGAATATATTATCATATTTTGTTAATTCTGAAAAATTTTCCATATTTTGATATCTCTGATGTCAAAGTTTAATACCAAAAGCTGTATGAAGAGATCAGATATAGAGTTAACTCTTATCTGCATTACTAAAGGACTAAGATTGGACAAGCAAGTGCAGTAAGCAAATAATGCAGACCCTTGGTTTCAGCCCAGATTTTCAACCCTCTCCTGCAAAACATTTCACAGCTAGTCAGTGGCAGCAGGTGTAAGAGATGTCAGTTTTGTTCTCTGTACTTGTACTTCTTCTCTAGTGAAGGTGCAGATGTTCTTGAAACTCCACATTCCTGCAAGTGTTTGTTCTCACTCTCTTGATCTGCCCAAGGATCAGCTTAGACAAGACTTCATCTTCAATATTCAACTCCAGGGTTTACATAACCTCTCATCTGTGCTCGTTAAAGACTTTGGTACTTGACTAAGTCTTCATCTTTTCCCCACTCACCCACGCTCTCTGACAGTGTGGATGAACCACTCTACATCCTTGCCAATGATTTTTGCTTTTAGTCCACTCCAGTCACCCCCAACTACACTATAGACATTGCCGTTTCCAAGTCTCTTCCACTTTTGAAGACTTACACCTACATCATTCTTTCTGTCAATAACCTTCATTCTTCCATTTCTTTCACGTTCTTACGTACACACCTGTTCTTAGACCTCGTTGAGACTTCTTGTCTTTTCACCCCTTCTTTTCCTTCTAATTAGTCAATTCCCTACCAGCTTCACTTCTTTACGTGAAATAAAGCCAAGACTTTGTCACCTATAACTTCAATATTTTAGTTGCTAGCACTAGCAAATCCCTTATTCCCTGTTCTTTCCTCTGGTGATACTGTAACTCTGGTTCAATTCAAATTTCCACTCTTTCTCATGTCTAGACAGATAGCCTCTGGAAAACAAGTCATACAAGAAGATAGGTTGATCATATCACAAATCTATGGTCTCCAATATTTGACTGGTATGTACACTCTCTTCATAATTATGTTCCCTGCCCAATCAAAATTTGAGAGACTTTTGACAAACTTTTGCTGAATCCTTGACTTCCTCCTCTTCTGCCCCACTATTTCCCTTTTAGTTTCAACCTATTGATTCCAATTTCACATAGAAATTAGTAGTCATTAACAAGAAACTAAGAATTTGGCATTCCACTAAAAAAATTTTTTAATCCACAGCCACACTCTAAACCTATTCCCATTATCTGTGTTCTGGCTCCAATGGTCATTAGGAAACTTTCTCTATCCCTACTGGTTCCTTATTCTCAGCATTAATTATGGTCCGGTCCCTCCACGTTATCTCTCCTGCCATTTACAGCAAAGTTCTTTAACACATTGGTCCATATTTACTGTCACTACTGTCTTACTCTTCCTTCACTCTTCAACTCAACTAAAATGTTGCCTCTGCCTACATCATTTCAGAAGAATTGTTTTTTGTCATTTTCTTTTTTTTTTTTTGCTGAAGAAGGTTTGCCCTGAGCTAACATCTGTTGCTAATATTCCTCTATTTTGTATGTAGGTTGCCACCACAGCATGGCTACTGTTTTTGTCATTTTCTTGATAACACCATTGAATATTTAAATCTTTGTTTCAGTTGACTTACCACTGACAAAATGGTAGTGTTCTTCAGAATGCTCCTCTTGGCTGACTTCTCATTTGGTCCACTTTCCCTAGGTGAGCTCATTGACTTTCATAGCTTCAACGGTTAGCTGTATGCTATAAGTTTCCAAATATATATCTCCTTTCTTCTGAGCTACAGATCTGTATATCAATCTATCTATTAGACAGCTTTTCTTGGATGTCCCAAAAGAGGCATTTCCAAATGAAACATACAATTTTCTCTCTAAATCTATTGTTTTTAGTATTTCCTATAACTATGTGACTAGTTAACTGATTGACTGGATTAGTGGAATCCTATTTTCTACGTGTTGTCTTGAAGACTAGAGCCCACACTTCTCTTCATTCTCTGAACCCTTTTTGTATTTAATGTCAATGTTCTTCAATTTACAGTGACTACTATTCAATCCAAGGTTTGATCACTTACTATTTCTAAATAATATTATTACATATACACGTAATGTTATTTTCTAAATGCTTCACATGTTAAAATCCTGAATCTCTACTAAAATACCATACTCCTCAAATTTAGGAACAATGCCTAAAACTAATCTTTATTTTCTATAGAATTAGGTATTTAGTAAGTGCTTTATAAGTATTTTCTTGTAAGAAATGAAATGATGTAGTAGAGACTCAAAGAAAACAAGCAAAGAACTTGGATAACTCAAAGAAATCTGTTCCTGGACAACTGAGAATCTGCCACTGAGAGACTGATTTGTAATACATGGTCCAAAAATTCATTTATCCATTCATACATTCTTTGTTTATTAAAAAAAAAATTCAGAGCTTAAGCCAGTATGTTTTTTACAGATGTAAAAATTGAGGCCCTAAAAAGTTTTGGCTTACCTAAGTCCTTCAATGAGTTGCCATGACAATCCAGGCCTCTTCCCTCTGCTCCCATATTCTTTCCACAATATGTGAGACCAAGACACAAGGATATTGGTCTCTATTGGAATCTATATGGTAGCATACCTTGCAATTTTTAGGAGATGACAAGAGAAAGAAGGACTCAATCAGTCTCTTATTCTCTCATATTCAGAGTTTTTGAAAAATTTTGTGTGCACCAGCTACTTTTCTCACTGTATTCAGAAGAGAAGTGCTACTCTCCTTCACCTCCTTCCTGACCGTTGGGCCCCCTTGCCAGGCTTGAATTCCATAGTCAATCGTTATCATCACACTTTTCAAACTCCCTTAACTCCATTGCCTCCTCTTTGTTTTACTTGCCTGACTAAACCACAAGCCTGGTTAAATCCATCTCCCTGCCCACTCCGTGACTCCACCCACACAGTTAAATGCTGTTGGAGCAAAACACACAATCAGACGAATTAATCTATTTTTAAGGTCATAATCATTAAACTCAAGAGGGTCCTTCACACTGTTGGGCACTCGTACTCTACTTCCTGATGGCATTCACTTTACTTTCCACTTTCCTGGATAACTATTTCACCTTTTCTCCTCTCTCCTAAACCTCCCAATATCTCTGCTGCATCCTCACACACAGCTGAAGACCATATTATCAACTTCCTGAGAAAATTGAAGCATTCAGAAGAGAACTTCCACAAGCTGCCACACACCTATCCTCATCCACCATTGGAGAGGTTTCCTCTTCCTCCTCTTACTATGGAGCAACTGCTCATGCTCCTTGCTAAGCCCAGACTTTGTGCATTCCCTTATCACTTATTCAAGGAAATTGCTTCCTCAATCCTCCATTCTCTTTTCTTCTCTAAGATCATCCTCATTAGCCTGCAAACAAGCTGTCATTTTCCCCATCTTAAAAATAACCCTCGCTCGATTCTACTTTTCCCTCCAACTACCTCCCCATTTCTCCGCTCATTTGACAAAAAAAAAAAAAAAGAAAAAAGACAAAACCCTCTTTGAAATATTAGTGCAAACTTGATGTCTCCAATATCATTCCTCCTCTACTCTCTTAAACCACACCATTCAGGTTTTTACCCCTACTACTCCGCTGAAATAATCTTCTCAAGGTCACAGGTACCCTCCATGATGCTAACTCCAAAGTGAGCTCTGAGTCCTCATTTTCTTTGATTCAACAGCATTTGCCTTGAAGCATGTTATTCACTGGGTTTCCAAAACCTCGTACTTTCCCGGCATTCCTTCTGTAACATTGGCTGTTCCTCTTGTATCTCCTTTCCCAGTTTTGCTTCATCTCTGACTCTTAATGTTACTCATTTCCTTGGTGATCTCACCCAGTCTCATGGCTTTAACACCATTTATATGCTGCTGACATCCAAATTTATGTCTCCAGCGCCTGCCTCTCTCCTCTGAACACCCAACATCTATATCCAATTCCTACTGACATCTCAATTTGAATGTCTAATAAACATCACAAAAATAACATATCCCAAACAGGATTTCTGATCTTCCTCCCAACCAAACCTGTTCAACCTGTAGTCTTTTCCATCTCAGTTAATAGAGACTCTTTTCTACTTTCTCATGCGCAAGATGTTGAAACCATCCTAACTCTTTTCTTTCTCTCATACTCTGCTTCCAGTTTGTCAGTAAATCCTGTCACCTATACTTCAAAGCATATCCAGAATGCGACCACTTTTTGCCACCTCCCCTCCTACCACTCTGGTCCAAATTAACATAATAAGATTATCTGAATTACTGAAGTAGCCTCTTAACTCATCTCTCTGCTCCCATTCTTGTCCTTCCTCAGGCAGTTTTCAACACAGTAGTCAAAGTAATCCTTTTAAAATGTCATATCAATTCTCTGTTCAAAAACCTTCCAATGGCTCCCTATCTCTCACAGAGTGGAAGCCAAGGCCCTTATCATGGCTTACAGGCCCTACACCATCTGTCTCATTTCGTATCCCCTGATGGACCTCAGATACTATCTTCTTCCATGCTCACTTCACTCTAGCCACAGTGGCTTTCTTGCTCCTCCTGGAACACAACAGACTTCTGTCTCAGGACCGTCACACTTAGAGTTCCTACTTCTAAGAACACTCTTCTCCATGTGCCTCTGCATGGCTCACTCCTTGTTTCTTCCACGTCACCTTGTCAGTGAGGTCTTACCTCCTTACGTGAACTGCTCTATTCCTATTCTTCTTTCCTCTACATTATGGATCACCTTCTAATATACCATATACTTTTCTTACTCATTTTGGTTTTGCCTCTTTTCTCCTAAAATACAAGCTCCATGTAGATAATAGATTGATGTCTGTTTGGTTACTAGGCACTTTGACAGTGCTTGGCTTATTTGTTGTTGTTAGTGCTGTGGAGTGGATTCCAACTCCGAGTGACAGTGCACATCAGAGTGGAACCCTGCCTGGCCTTTGTGCAACAGCCTCTCACCTTCCAGTGCCCTATCAGACAATGCTCTGCTGCTATTCATAGGGTTTTCACGGCCAATTTTTTCAGAAGTAAGTGGCCAGGTCCTTCTTCCTAGTCTGTGTTAGTCTGGAAGCTCCGCTGAAAACTGCCCACCATGGATGATGCTGCTAGTATTTGAAATCCCAAGTGCATAGCTTTCAGCATCATAGCAACACCCAGCTGCTGCAGTATAACAACAGACAGATGGGTGGTGGTGTTCCCTGACTGGGAAATGAACCCAGGCCTCAGTGCTGAGAGTGCTGAACCTTAACCTCTAGACCACCAGGACTGGCTGATTGGCCTCCAATTGGTGCTTAATGAATATTTGTTGAGTGAAAAATTAAAGAGAAAGATGGCAGACAACAGCAACAATGAAAAGGGGAAAACAGGCTAATTCCTTCAACACTTAAAAACATAAAAAAAGGGTGAATAGGGAAAAACTTGTGCTAGAGAATTGATCTTAACCAGAGGGAAGTTCATTTTAGTTAGATTAAAAAAAGCACTCAATTTGTAATTTTGCCCCTAAGTGGAAAAGTTTCGGCAAACAAGGTTAATTATAAGGCCAGAACTACCCCCAAACAGCAGATCCTTACCCCTTTCACCACTCTTAACAACTGACATAATGAAAGCAAAGTGAACCATATCTAATTCATACAGCTAGGTGCGCAATATATGTTTGCAGACTGAGCAAAAATTAATGAATAATCAGTGAAAGAGTCTATTTGATATCACTTCCTGGCTTCAGGGAGAAATATAATGAGTAACTAAGATACATAAGATGCATGTACTGGCAAACCTCTGGACACAATTCCACTTGCATTTTATTTATTTATTTATTTATTTATTTATTTATTTATTTATTTATTTATTTTCTTATGAAGAAGATTAGCCCTGAGCTAACATCCAATGCCAATCCCTCACTCTTTTTGCTGAGGAAGACTGGCCCTGGGCTAACATCTGTGCCCATCTTCCTCTGCTTTATATGGGACGCCGCCACAGCATGGCTTGGCAAGCAGTGCGTCGGTCTGCGCTGGGGATCCAAACCTGCGAAACCCAGGCCTCCGAAGCAGAGTGCGCAAACTTAACCACTATGCCACCGGGCCAGCCCCTGCATTCTTTGAGTTTTAAAAGCAATCAAAACAATTACAAACAGCAGATTTGGGGGCAACTTCTCCTCCTCATAGTCTTAACCTAGAACTTTATAAGAGAAGTCTTTCTTCTATTCAGACTTCAACTCTTAGTCTGGTATAAAGCTATGATAAAAACAAAAACAACTATTCCAAAAGCATCCATTATAAGACTTATAAAAGTGAAATTTCAACAAAACTCAAATATTCATTGGAATACTTCAGACTAGATCGATGGAAATGTTACAAAGTCCTCAATATCTTCTGATTAAATAAAAGCATGATGATTTCACTGCTTATCTCAGTTCAACAACTAATATGTCTGTGTTAGCAGAACATTTTCCCCTGGGTCTCCTCTTTTATGAACAAAAATGTGCCCTTTAAGCATGATCTGTTCATGGAAGTATTCTAGCTTCAGCAGCTTTCATGAGGCCTGTGTACAAATTTTGTGAATAAAAAATGATGTATTAGATATATTGGATATTTGGGGCATTGGGCAGACTGAACTTTACTATGATTAAATTTTTATGTTTCATTCATAAATGTTGATGATATAAAGACTTTAGCCTAAAAACTGTCATGATGGTAATGAGGTTTCACTTTTAATTGAATCCTACATAAAGTTTACTCTTGTGAGATCAATGCATTTTAGCCCCAATGCCAATCTCTGTATATCTAGCAAGGAAAGATAGAGGTTTTTAAGGGTCTTAGTAACAGAAAATTTAATCCTATTAAAGAACTCCAGTTCAATTTAACGTAAAACATTTTATTTACATTCACTGAGAAATGATTATATACTGAATATGTTGCCAGTGATCTAAGGCATAGTGACAATATTTTGGAACTTACAATCTTGCCTGACCCGTGTCTGCATGCATAAAAGAAAATCAGAATTCTGCCTCACACCATGATATAATAAATTGTACCAGACTTTCCCATCTGCCACAAAAAACTATAAAACTGGACAAAATATATGAGACAACTGTTTTCAGGCATTGAATGCAGGCAGCTCAGGACTGCTATCATTGAGAAAAGCAAACAATGCAAGATGACCATCATATCTGTCTGGCCACCTGCCTGGGGTGTTTTCTAAACCACAGCTCAGGGAGGTAGAGCCCAAGCAAAGGCTGGTGGTCCCACTGAGTGCAGGCGGCAGTTTTATGATTTGAAACCACAAAAGCCACTGGAAACTAAGGGATAGAGTATTAGAAGGAGAGATCTATGTGGAAATGGTGCCCTGTAAGTCTGCATGGGAGGTCCTTGGGTGAGGTTTGATTATACATATGTAGGGAGAGATATTATGAGGCCTAACCGAGGGTCGCTGCTGTGGGACAGAGAGCTGTCCCACAACAGAGATGTAAAGGGTCTTAAAATGCTGGGAGATGTTTGAATTCTATTCCAGCCTCACTGTGTACCTCAGTCATTTAATTGGAATCCTCAAAAGGCCACATTTAATAAATAAAGACTACTCTAGAGTAAGGGAAATGCTTTAGGACTAAGGAGAAAAAAAAAAAAAAACTAAATAGACTGGCCCTAAAAGAATAAAACCAAGCCTGAAAAAAACAAGGATTTGTCAACAATTTAACTCTCTGACAGAACAAAATTCAACACTCTTTCAAAAAAGACAACATAATGAAGATAAGATAATCATCATAATATCCAGCATAAAATAAAAATAATTACTGAATTTGTGAAGCTGCAAGAAAATGTGAACCAAAATTAAGAAAAATGAAGTCAATAGACACAGATCCCCAAATGACCCAGATATTGGGATTAGTAGACAAGAAGTTTAAAAGAACTATCACAGTGTTCAAGGACACAAAAGAAAAGATGAACATAAGGAATAAACAGATGAGAAATATCAGCAGAAAAATGGAAACTCTAAAAAATTCTATTACTGGAACTTACAAGCATATATCTCAAATGAACAAATTCACTGTTTGGCTTAATAGCAAATTGAAGACTAGATCAGTGAACTTGAAGACAGATCAATAGAAATTATCCAATCTGAATAACATAGGGAAAAAAAAGACTTGCAATAAAATTAAGAAAATCTTAGAAACTGTGGGACAATAGCAAGCAATCTAACAAATTTGTAACTGGAGTCCCAGAAGGAAAGGATAAAGTTAACAGAGTAGAAAAAATAAATGAATAATGAGCATAAATTTCCAAAATTTGGTAAAAACGTCAACTCACAGATCCAAAAAATTTAGGAAACCCCAATCAGGAGAAACATAAAGCTAACACACCCAGGCACATCATAATCAAATTGCTGATAAACAGAAAATATTAAAAATAGCCATAGAAAAAAATACACATTGCATACAGGCAAACAAAGATACAAATGATGCCTGAGTTCTCATCAGAAAAATGCAGACCAGAAGAAAGTGAGATGACATCTTTGAAAAGCTAAAAGGAAAAAAGAAAAGAAAAAAATAACAAAACATTAACCAGAATTCTATACACAGTGTGTGTCTTTCACAAAGAGGGTAAAATAAAGACATTTTTAGACAAGTGAAACATCAAAAATTCATCTCAGCACTCCTGAACTACAAGAAATGCTAAGACTACTGGGAAATGATATCATATGGAACCAAGAATCAATAAGAAGGAATGAGGAGCACTAAAAATGGTAAATATGTGGATGAATATAAATTTTTTTCTCTCTCTTTCCTCTTAATCCCTTTAAAAAATTACTAACTGCTTAAAAACATTTATTTGGTCCGATTTATAAAGTATGGAGAAGTAAAATATATGGTAACAATTACACAAAGAACTGGGAAGTAAATGGAATTGCACTCTGGTGGGAATCTCACATGTTACATGAAGTGGGTCAATATTAGCTCTAAGAACATGATATTAAGTGATGAATGCATAATCTCTAGTGGAATGACTAAAAATCAGAGTGACCGAGTTGAACCAGGTACCATCATCGTAGTGTTTTATCATGAAATAATTGATCTGGGTTCTTCGCATCAAATTGTGTATGGCCTTTTCCCACACAAAAGCTGTTGTAGCTTTTCTAGCCATTTCTGCTAACTGCCCTTCTTCTTGCTTGCTGAAAGTAAAAGCCATGTCCAAAACAACTTAAAGTAAGCGCTGAAGGGACCTTTTCTTTGGAGGACAAAAAAGAATTATTGACAAACTATTTCTTTAATCCTTACATTGTGTTCTGAGGGAAGACCAAAAAAATGATTCTAGATAGAGACTGAATGATAGACTGAATGGTATGTTCTAGGTAACTACATGGATTTAACACCATGGTTAGACTTAGAAGAATTGGGGGTAATTAGGGGCAATCCTTTCTCTTTCTATAGTGATTTTTCTAACACTTCGAAATATTTTATACTTTGGTTGCATAATGGTGTTCTATATTCTTTAGCTATTTTTAATAATTGCAAGGTTACCTTCTGAAGTGCTGTGCTTGTCAATAGAATTCAAACCTGGGGCATTGTAACATCAAAAGAAGTTCTTATATCCGTTTAACACTGACCTTTTATTTACGTTCTTTTATGTTTTCATTTCCAGCTATTCTTTCATTTTTCCAGTGGTAATGAGAGAGATGAGTGGCTGGAATACGTCTGTTAGTCAAACAAATAAGCTGACATCTGCCTTTGAGAGCGGTTTTAATCTTCCTTTATGCTGAGGTAGATCAGAAGCTTGTCAAGCCATGAAATGTTTTACAAATTCATTCATTTTCTCCCCTAGTAGAATATGCATTGGTTTAGGCGACAAGCCCACATTTTAGAGAACTGTGTCCATCCGAAGTCCAATAAATCCTTGAATGTATTTGTCACCCAAGGCATAGATGTTTAGAGCAGTAGTCTACCAGAAACTTTCCTGCTGATAAAATGAAAACTTTTCCTCATTGTAGGAATAAGAGAAGTTGAAAGACTCATGTTCCTCAAAAAGAATAAGAAAAATCACATTTCCCAGACCAAGGCATTTGAGGCTACTATATTATGCAGGAACCCACCAAATATTGAGGGATTTATTTGCTCTTTTGTTCATCCAATATGAAGACACTGCCTGTTGCTTGGACTCTGACCTCAAGGATCTCACCTTCATTGTGGGAGACACACACATGAACAAATACTTATAATACAAAGTGAAAAGTCAATCATCAATATAATCCCCTGTGTAGTACAGAATTTAACCTGGCCCAAAGAGAGCTCTGGTTTTTGCCCTTGGCTTCTGGAGGTAATCTCTAAACCCTTGGAGAGTCATGCCTGATAGGAGTGTCTTTGTTTGCCTACTGGCCTTGGGTAAGTCGGATAAATAACAATGTGATTTAGGGTGGGGACTTTGGGTCACACAGCATTAGCTTGATTTCCTGAGGGCTGGAGATGGAGATCAGCCATGTGATCAGTCAGCTAGGCTTACATGATGGAGCCCTAATAAAAGCTCTGGACACTAAGACTTGGGTGAGCTTCTCTAGCTGGCAATAATCCATGTGTATCATTAGACAACAATGCAGGGAAAGCAAAGCTATCCAAGACACAGTGGGGAGAGGACAAGTCATAGCTCTGAGTTTGGTACTTTCCTGGACTTTGCCCTGATAATTCTTCCCCAGGTTGATTTTAATCTGTATTCTTTCCCTGTAATAAACCATAACTGTGACTATAACAGTTTTCAGTAAGTTCTGTAAGTCCTTCTAGTGAATTATCAATGCTAAAAATGGTTTTGGGAACTCCCTGAATTTGCCATTGTTCTCAGAAGTGAGGGTGGTCTTGTGGACCATGCTCCCTCTAACACCACATCCCCCATATCTTTAAGGTCTTCTAAGATCTTCACCTGGCTCTGACTTAAACATGGCTTTCTCGTAAGAATACTTCTTCCTTGGGAACTCTCTCGAATAGTGTCTGTTTCTCTCTCACTTTCCTCTAACCTGTGGACCTATAGATGGGATAGGTGCTCCCCATTCTTCTCGGTGCCATTCTGGACCTTTCTTCTAGCTGCTTCAAGAAACCTCCACTTTCAGATCTCACGCTGTCACTTTCTACCACCCACTATCCTTCAATCACACAACCATCAACCTCCCTATGCCCTAGATCGCCCTCTCCTCGCAGTTACCACCTGGCCTGGTAACTAATTACTTTACCTGTCTTGTGAATGTGTAACATTTGTTAGAGAAGTACCATCCTGAACAAAATCGAGACTCTAATCTGTACCAATTCAGACCCCTGTCCAATCGAGGATCTCCCTACCCTGAGCAGATCCTTCCATTGACCTAGGGCCTAGTTTCTCTAATATGATTTTTATTGAATTCTTTGAGGTAATTTGACCACACAACATGCGAAAGTTTTGGTTTTATATAACTCTGCGTTATTTTTGACTCTTTAGTCATTTCACGAGATATATCAGTGGTCAAAGCCCAATCCTGGGAAAATCTTTGTGATTCATTCATTTTGTTGGTTATACTTCAAATAGTTATTAAACCCTGCTATGTGCCCAGGAATGTGTTTTTTGTTTGGAATTCACAGATAAAAGACATCATCCCTGTCCTGAGTCAGAGCACTATCCAGTTGGGGTGCAGGGCAGAAACTTAAACATACATTGTAGCGCAATGCGATACATACTAGCCTAAAGCTATATCAGAGCACAAAGGAGGGAGTTCTGATGGAACCTACTGGTGATGGGGAAGCCAAAATGCTGCATGGAGTCACTATGAGAAATCAGGGAAGGATAAGGGCGTGAACTTCAGCGGAAAACACTTAATTCTACCAATTGGAGCACAGTCAGAGGAGAAGAACCTGAAAAGGGGAGAAAGAATGAAATCATGTCAGTCAAAGAAAATGGAGCTTTAAACCTGGGAAGGAGAAGGAGTGGAAGTGATAGCTGAGTTCAAATGTGAGAAGTACCGTCATTCAGGAAGACGAAAGTGGTTCTTTATAGCCCCAGACTGTGAAATTTGGATATTATCAAAAGTACCAGATTTCAAATCATCTGGAGAAATTTTGTCCCAGTTAGAGGGTCCTAAAATGCACTGGCTGCTTCAGGAGGTAATAAGTCCTCTGACACCAGAGAGGCTCAGGGATGGTTTGGATATGTCTTTCCAGGGATGTTGTAAAAGGGATCAAAGAATCATTTGGTGATTGGACTAGATGGTTTGTAGAGCCTCTTCTCTTTCTGAGGTTCTGTACCTCTGGGCCTCCCCTGGCTGCCTGTCATCTGGCCCAACCCAGGAAATAAATGAAGCTGGGAACATGCTCTTCCTGAGGTGACACACTTCGTTTGCACGGCCTTTCCTCCCTGTCTTTCCTCTGTGGCATTTCTTCCCTAATCTACACAGAGCACACACAATCAGCAAATCTAAAATGGAGAGTTATTTTAGTACAGTGGAAGAAAATGTTAGCATAGGGAAGATAGAGTCGGTAGGTTTTAAGTTCATAGTCTAACATTATTTAATTAGCATGACAGGGATTTAAAGAATTAAATAGCCTCTTGCAGACAGTATCTTTTCACCGGCCCCTCTTCACCTGGCTCCTTCTTCTGTATTGCCAGGGCTCTGAGAGGTCTGGACTCAGCGAGTCCTCTCTGGCTGGTCTAAATGGAGAAAATGGATTCGTTGCAATAGTATAAGCAGATATTTTATATAAAATATAAAAAAGTTTAAAAAAGGTTAAAAAAACTCACCCTCTTCACACAGGTGCAATACATTCGCAGAATACTCTTTATTAGTTTCTCGGGGCTGCTGTAACAGGTTGCTATAACTTGGTGCCTTAAATCCATAGGAATTTATTCTCTCACAGTTCTGGAGGCCAGAAGTCTGAAATTGAGGTGTTCCAGGCCCAGAGGCCTGTCGGGGAGAATCTTCCCCGGGCTCTTTCAGGTTCCGGTCATTCCCTGTGTTCCCTGGTTTGTGGCAGCGTCACTCCAGTCTCTGCCTCTATCTTCACACGGCCTTCTTGCCTGTGTGTCTCTCTGTGTCCTTGCCTTTTCCTGTAAGGACACCAGCCACTGGATTTAGCATCAGCCCTAAATCCAGGATGATTTCATCTTGAGATCCTTAACTAATTACATCTGCAAAGACCCCCTTTTCAAATAAGGTCACCTTCTGAGGTTCTGGGTGGACATCTGTTTTGGGGGGACGCTATTCAGCCCACTACTCTTGCCATGACTGAAACTGAGCTGGGGACCCCAAATTCCTCTCTCCAGGGCATCTCATTCTTTCAGGCCTCCCATTGTCACTCTTATATTCTGTTATTCCTCCACGTTCATGTGAAAAACACACCCTCCTTTGAGATGTGTATCCTGGATATCTCCTCTTCTCCCCTTTCTTATTAAAAGACACACAGAGATTTCTGGAGTAGATTTAAAATACCAATGACAAAATTAGCTATATGTCATTTATAAGAGTGTAGTGGTTTTGAACGGTGTCAAGTTAGCTGAGCTGGGACTGTTGCCGTGCGTTCTCAGGGTAAAGTGGACAGCAGTGAAGCAGCAGCCACTACTCTCTGAATGTTCTGGAGGTTAGATGCAGGGAGAGAAGAGGCAACAGCTGCCCTTACACTGATCCACTAGTTAAGTTCCCGCTCTGGCAACAGGATGGGCCTGGTTTAGTAACTTTTCCAACTTCCTCCAACTCCTTCAGACTCTTCCCAGCTTCTCCCACAATTTTATAAGGAATTATTGCTATATAAACCCCTCAGTTTATAATACTAATAGAGGTTCTATTTCTCTGATTAAATCCTGGCTACAGATAGAAACACAACAACAATTCCCACTAGGATGTGGGTTACATAAAGCAGATTTTTGTGTGTGTGTTTGTTCACCGCTAGAACAGCACCTGGCATATACTAACTGATCGATACATTTTAGTTGAATAAATGTGTAAGTAATAGGAAGCAGACTTGAGGAGAAGGTGGTGATGCAGTTTTGAAAATGTCAAGCTGGATATGCATTTAGACCACCTAAGCCAAGTGTCTGGTAGGTACCTACTACTCAGGAAAGGCTCGGGTAGGGCTACAGATATGTGAGTCATCAGCCTGAAGGTAAAGTTGCAGCTGTGACGATGCATGGGCTTGCTCTTAGAGAGTGGACAGAGTGAGAAGGTAGATGACGGTAGAACCCTGGAGAACATCAACTTAAGTGATGTGCAGAGAGGTAAGAGGAAAATTGTCAAGGAAACAAAGGTGGGAGAAATCATTAAGCAGGAGAGAATACCAACATTGTCATATGAAACTGGAAAGTCTGTAATATAGTATCCAAAATGTTTTCATTATACTGAGCAAAGAGAGAACAGTGGTGACCCTAACAAGAGCAGTTTGATGATGGAAAGTGGGATAACAGTTGTTGATTATATCGTTCTTTCTAGAGGATTGGCCCTGAGTGGAAGGAAGAAGATATGACGATAAACAAAGGGGCATAGAGGGTCACTGGAGGTTTTTTTTTTTTTAAAAGTGAGGATAACCTTTAGCATATGTGTTTGTGTGTGTGTGTATAGTTGACATCGCACCTAATGGAACATAGATAACTGAATTGAAATCTGTTATTTACTATCTGTGAGATGCTGGGCAAGTTATAAAATTCTTTCTATGCCTCAGTTTCCTCATTGTTAAATGGAGGTATAGTGTCCCTGACTCATATACTTATGAAAATTAAACAAGATTTAATTTAATTTAAACAAAAATTAATAAAATCAAGTAAGATAAAATCCTTGGCACAGTGCCAAATATCTAAGCCAATTAATGTTAGCAGATGAAATAGTTGCTGATGCTAAGAGGAAAGCAAAGTCACCTGTAGAGGAGGGAACAGGGATAGCTCATGAAGGACATTCCTCAGGAAAGCTGGAGGGCAAGGGGTTCAGAGCAAAGCATGGGGGAATTTGCCTTAGAAAGGAATACATTTTCCACCAAGATGAGAGGGAAGAAGGGAAAGATGAGTTTGGCTGTTAATAAATTTTGGGAGCAGAGTGAATCAAAGTGAGGGAGTTTCTGCCTCATGGATGAACTCTATTTTTTTTGTGAAATAAGGTCGGAGGTCCCACCACTGAGAGTTAACGGGAGACGGCATGAAGTGGGGACTTGAAGCGTGGCTCTGATTTGAAGTAGCAGTCATGGGAAGTAGGAAAAAGGACTGTAGAGACAGATCAAAGGCTGGTCAGGCAAGGTCACGGGCCCAATTTGAGACGAAAAGCGATTTTTAGCAGTGACAATTCCAAGCTATTTGTGGAATTTCTATAGCTGCCATTCAGCAGTTCGGGTTTAGAGATGGAGAACATGGATAGTGAATTGGTCAGAGGTTGAGATTTTGCTGAGCAATCGCAGAAAATGAACAGGGAAGCAAGAAAGTTGAGAGGACTAGCAAGAAAGTATCTGAAGTGATGAATCCTCGGTCTAGCAGGAATAGGGAAAACTGAGGTCACGAGGGGCTGATGTTTGGGAGTTCTGAAGACTGAAGAGCATGTGTGGTGGGACAAGGAAATGAGCTATTTGGAAAAGCTGATGCTTGTGTTTAGGCATGGATGTTTCTAAAGTTGGTGAGAAATTTTGCCTGCCATTCCTGGTGCTTCCTTCCTTCCAGAATTGTGCCAATCTCCAAGGGTATTTCTCACACAGTGAGAAGTATCTGGAGACCCTTCTGGACCTTGGTTATTTGTCTACATTGGCTACAGCTCAATCATCCATGGACCAGCTCTCAAGGTCCACTACTCTGCTTCTTCCATGCTGGGTTCAGGTGCAGAACTCTTGGGTGAGACTGGGTGTCCCGGGTCTAGACTCAAGCCTCCTTGCTGCAGTACGTGGCCATTAACTTCAAGCCATATTCATAGAGCTCTCCCAGGGAGCAAAGCCCAGACCCCCTCTATCCTGAAACCCATAAACCTCTCGCTTGCCCCAACCTCATCATATCTCCAGGGAGCTCTTTTTGTTTTGGAGGAATATTTCTTCTCAAACTGTATTCTCTCACTGGGCTTAGGCTTTACAGAAGAAAAACCAAGGAGGCAGTCACATACCTTACTGAGGCAAGAACCAGATATTTTGTTGCCTACTGAGCTGGGGAAATAAAGGGATAAAACATTAGTTCAAATCTAAAAAAAAAAAAAATACACAATATCTTAAAGAATATGCTTAGTTTTCTTAGTTTGTGTATTGTACTGTACCGGGAAAAGGATATATATATCAGAAAGATATATTGCTTATATTGCATGAGACTATGAAAAAGTCCATTTATTGGCAGAAATAACTGAGTTATTTTGTATAGAAAATCACCCCTGAAAATGGCAGAAAGGGAAGTTGTTGTGCTAGCACTAGTTGTTTTTTTATCCTATTTCTCAGTTCTAGAAAAAGAAATCCACAAAACCGTAGGTGTTCTGTTGAGCATTAGGAACACCTCCATATGTTAGCAGAGGTTAATCAAACTTTGGAGAAGACATTGCACTCAAATCCTATTACAGGACCCTTTCTAGAGATTATCTCCTTTTAAAATTTTAAAATTAGAGTTTTGATGGTGTCTTACTGCTTGATACAAACAGGTGATTTGATGGCCACAGTGGTGTTAGTTATCTAAAGATTTCTGCAATAATGTCATAGCTTCCCAAATAAAACAAGATGTCTCAAAAATATCCCTTATATACATTTTTTATTTCTTCTTTCATCATTCTCACAGAGAATTGCAGTGTTATTCTAAGTCTCAAAGCCTGTCCCAAGGCACCAAATCAAGGTATTATGCATCAGCGGAAACCAGGTATTACCACAGTGCACAGAGTGGCAACGGCCAGAGATTACTCTGTCATCTGATTCTCCCTCTAGAGACACAAGGTCTCATCCCATCCACACCCAGACACACTCAGTCACATGTGCGTTCTCCGACAAGACCAAGCAATATTTCATCTGTTCTCCCTAGCCACTCAGTCCCAGTTTTAATATAGCTGGAATATCTCGGGTAGCTTTATCAAGATGTAAACCTTATCATCAAGGCTTAGTTCAAAATTTAAGTTGTTTCAGATGTCAACTGAAATACAACTATATCAAATTGAAAACTTTCTCCGTTGAAGTTCTTAATGTTAAAATCTCCCCCTGGTGGATTTTAAGAGCATGTGTTCTCACAAACAGAATTGGATAGATTTTCCCAAGAAAATAAATAGATGCTAATATTTTGCAGGTATGAAAATCAGATCTATTAATCTCTAAGTTTAGAGGGGAAAACATTGTAATTACTTAAACACTTACCACCAAAAAAAAAATGCTAATACTAAGGTAAAATCATTTTGGTTTACTTTAGTCTCATGCACAGTGTGAGTATTGTTTTACAATTTTTTCTCTTATGTGACTACCCTCTAGTGAGTTAAGGCATCTTTATGGACTAAAAACGCTAATTCCCCACTTAATTGCTTAGTGAAGAGAGGCATCGTGTTTCAATTAGGAAAGAATGTGCCCCCTTCTAATGAATGGGGCATCTGTGTATTCTCATCTTTATTACAGCTGTCAGTCAAATCAGTGAAGGCCCGAGTACAAAGCCGCTGGATCACTTGAATTGTGCGTGCTCTTGCTCTAGGGAAGAAGAATTTATTTTTTTAAATTGATTTTGTTTCAGCAGCAATCCTCTCTCTTTCCTGGGAATGCATTTTGGCTGTAATTTCATGGAGTCGGTACAAATTTCAAAGCAGCTCGTAGTCCCTCCCCCTCTCCCTAGTGACGCTGCGGACCCACCCCTCGGTGTACAGTTGCTTGAGGTGGGCAAAAGTGAGGCCCTGAGGAATACATGAGGAATAAAGCAGAAAAAACTACACAGAAATACTCACGCAAAACAAAGTTTTAGGCTGCTTGCGGTGCTGATCATTACATGTTTAGAATTGAGAAACAGTGGTCAGTGGTTCATGAAAAACACATTTCGTTGGCACAGATATACCAATGGCCCATAAGTCTTAAAGTCTTTGCAATAATATTTTATTAAGGATAAATTTTTTCAAAACATATAATTCTAAATTTCTAATTGAGGGCAAACGTTACTTTTAAATGATTAGGCAACGTAAGTAGAGGAGAATATTGAAGTAATTGCTGGATTCGTTGAGGAAAACATCAATCACAAAATTGACAGATTTGCTGTTTATGTAATTTCTTAACATCAAAACCTCCTTAATTAAGTGAATTCAGTGAGAGATAAGACCACAGCAGCGTGGCATGGTGGTTAAGAATACAGGCCCCAGGCTAGATTGCTAGTTAAATCTGAGCTCTGACTTTTTTTTCAGCTATGTGACTTTAGCAAGTTATTTAACTTCTCTGTGTCTTGGTTTCTTCACCTGCAAAATGAGATTAGTAAGTAGACGCTTCCTCATAGTGTGGTTGGCAGGGTTAAATATGCCAGAGCTGTAAGAGGAAGATCTTAGCACACACAGATTCCATAGCTTCTTTGTTCATTTTCAGACATTAACAGCTTCATTTTCAGACATTATAAAATGCCATCTTTTCTCAATTGAAACTCATTTCCTATTCAATATAAAGCTTCTTGTCCCTGTTAGCTTCATCCTAACCCATCTTGTATCCTACAGGAGGGAAGGGGGAAGTGGTTGGATTCATGACTATTTCTTTACATTATTTTCCCCTTCTCCCTCACTCCTTTCTCTGCCTTTGGCTCCTGCAGGGGAAGGGAAGAGCCTTGATGGACAGGACACTTCCTCCCTGACTGGTGCAGTTGTAACGGTGCGTTGGTGTCCTCTGCGAGGGGCTCTTTCTCTTGTGGAGTTCTTTAGTGGGGTCTTCAGCATTGCCCCCACCGCTTGCTAGGGAGCTCCCACTGTGCCCTTTGCTGGGCTGCCAAACACCCTCTGCCAGCTGGCTGTATTCCCCACCCAGCTCCTCCTCCTGGCACGCAAACTTCCTGCTAAGGTCATCTGGCTCTGTCAGGCAGAGTGGGTGCATCAAGGTGCCCCACCTGTCTGCCTACTGTGCTGTCTATTCCAGCTCATGACAAACACCGTCCCTGCCCCACTTTCAGTGGGAATCAGCTGTCTCCACCCTATAGGCTTTTCACTCCGTCATCCGGGTCCAGTGGGTCTCCTGCTCAGCTTAAAATTTTCCAAGTAATAATCAGGCACCAGTCTCTGTGACTTACCAACCCCAGGGGACACCTGACTCTCTCTCCAAGTGGTTTTATAGAAGCCCCCACATTTTACTGATGGGGTAAGAACCCACCTTCCATGGGAAAAAAAATGTGCAGCGCTCTGAAAACTTTCCGTAGGGAAATAATCTCCATCTCTCTTCCTTTCTACTCTTACATCTAGACTGGAGGTGGGTGATGGGCTGAGAGGGGTAGTCTAGCACCTCTCTTTAAAATTTGGATACATTTTCCAACTATAGTTATTAGCTCAAGAGCTTGGGGGTCTCATTGGAAACTAAGACAAAAAGAAAAGTTGTAGCAAACTCAGACGGTGCCTATGTACCATTCAAACAATTGGGTTGAGTCAATGAGTACAGTGGTTACATCAAACCCTCAAGATGTGGACAGACTGGATGGACTTTGGTATGATGATGATAGAAGCGATTAACATTTTAGAGTTATTTTAGCTGAATATACGACATGTACTAAAACCAGTATTATGTTCTTGAGCAAGAGGCAAAAATTAATTTCTGAAGTTCTTTTGACTGATTAAAAAATAATTGTAATCCATACTTTAGAAATTAGTTTATAGAGCTAATTACCTATATAGAGCTTACCACATGCCAGACACTGTTCTAACCACTTTCAACATATCTAATAATTTAACAACTCTATCAGGTAGATGCTCTATTATCTTCACTTTGCAAAAGAGGAAACTGAGGAACAGGCAGGTCAAATAACCTGCACAAAGTTAGATACATGGAAAATATGTGATTTCAACCCAAAAGTTTATCATTAGACAACCACGCCATGCTTTCACAAACAACATCCTGCGATTTACATTACCATGGCAATTCCAAGAGCTGAGCACAGCAGACTCAAGCACATTGGGGAGACCACTTGGCCACGGGGCTGCAGGGATCCTCCGGAAGACTAGAGACTGCTCCAGCTCCTGTCTCAGTTCCTTCGACCACCTTCTGCTGGGCACATTTTGTTTGCTATTTAGTTTGCATCATAATATGTTAATTTCTAGAATAAATTTATTAATATTTTTCTGAAAGTAAAAATAATTAAGGAGGAAATAAATCAGTGAATGCTCCATTGAACAGAGCAGGCACTTTATGGCCTGGAGTTTTTTCCTTTTTAAATTTTTTTTAAAAAAAAGCTCTTATTATTTTAATTTATTTAAAAAGCAGTACATACTCACAGCTGAAAAGTTAGAAAATCTCTACATACAAAAGAAACATGAAAGCATCCATAACCCAACTCACTCACGATAACCACTGTTCATATCTTAGTAACTATCCTTTCAGGCTCATGCATAGATATATGCTCGTGTGTGTGTGTGTGTGTGTGTGTGTGTATGTGTGTGCACGCATTTAATGGGCTCATATGATTTTGAAATAGATTTTTCACACTTAGCAATGTTTTCAATATCTTTCTGTGTCAAGAAAAATTCATCTGTGACATCCTTTTTAGTGTTTAATTACTATTATATTGTATTAAATACAAGACAATGTATTTAATGCCTCCTTTGCCCCATCCAGTTTTTCACCGTTAAAGGTTTACTGGCAATTTTGGGACCCAGATGTCACACAGGCCAACCACACTTCCATAACTCCCTTTCCCCACCTATCCGCCAAGGGTCTGAACCCCATTTTGTGCTGTTATTTGTTTGCATCAATTGTTACTTATATAATATTTTGCTTTTTGCTTAGAGGAGGAGCAAAATTTTATTATGGAATGGGGAAGGGCCCAGGGGATGGGCAGAAAAGGATACAGTGGCTGCTGCGCCATCTTCTCTCCACCTTCTCCGTGGCCTGGGTCAAACATTTGTGCTGAAAGTTCTCCCAAAGACCCAGCTGTTTCGTTTGGTTGGCTTACCTTGAGAGTTATAAATCTAGCTTAGAATCTGTTAAATAAAATCTGCCCCACCATCCTGCCTTCATTATGAGCTGGCAGGATTTGAATTTAGACTCTAGCATTCCTCATGGGCTCTGCACTGGAAACTGCCCCACCAGCAGCTCATCCCATTTCAACTGCCACCCCCGGCTCTGTCCTGCATGGCGAGCAGCCTCAAGTACATGAGCATAGATACCCTTTGCCCCATCCAGTTTTTCACCGTTAAAGGTTTACTGGCAATTTTGGGACCCAGATGTCACACAGGCCAACCACACTTCCATAACTCCCTTTCCCCACCTATCCGCCAAGGGTCTGAACCCCATTTTGTGCTGTTATTTGTTTGCATCAATTGTTACTTATATAATATTTTGCTTTTTGCTTAGAGGAGGAGCAAAATTTTATTATGGAATGGGGAAGGGCCCAGGGGATGGGCAGAAAAGGATACAGTGGCTGCTGCGCCATCTTCTCTCCACCTTCTCCGTGGCCTGGGTCAAACATTTGTGCTGAAAGTTCTCCCAAAGACCCAGCTGTTTCGTTTGGTTGGCTTACCTTGAGAGTTATAAATCTAGCTTAGAATCTGTTAAATAAAATCTGCCCCACCATCCTGCCTTCATTATGAGCTGGCAGGATTTGAATTTAGACTCTAGCATTCCTCATGGGCTCTGCACTGGAAACTGCCCCACCAGCAGCTCATCCCATTTCAACTGCCACCCCCGGCTCTGTCCTGCATGGCGAGCAGCCTCAAGTACATGAGCATAGATACCCCAGCCCCCACGGCCAAACTCACTCCTCATCTGCCTCATCCTCCCCCAAACAGTCACCTCTCAGCCTTCCCACCAGCCTAGAGGTGTTCCCACCCGCCATGTAGTAGGCTCACACTGGCCCTGGAAGTGGACTTGGGGCCTCTGGGCAGGGAGTCACAGGGTCTGCGCTCTCTAGGTGGTGCTGATTAAAAAATGAATCATTAATTATTTACACCTGAGTCTTTGTTAATTCATGTGTGAATTTTGCACTACCATCAATGAGAGAAATGTGATAATTGAAAACCAGATTTGTTTTTTTAACCCAGCATTGTTAGAGTAGATGACTACATATAAAGTAGGATTACAGAAGTGACACTAAGCCCATTTGTCCTACAATGTGCCTGAAGCGATCCCTCCCCACCCACACCTCTTCCTCAACCAGCCTGCCTTCCTCCTCCCGTTCCTACTGTCAAATTGACTTATTTGCACACATTTCTGGTCTGAAACAGATCCTTGGTTTTGTTTTTTGAATCTCGGCAGTGGGAAAACCAGCAGCCTGTTAGCACCCATTCTCACAGGCAAGCTCGGGGGCTCCCACGCTCTTCTCTGAGGGATAATCCAGAGCAGGAGGGTTCGTGCCTCACCACTCAAGAAGAACGGGAGTTTTTCCCAGTTCACTGAGGAAAAGAACAAGTACATTGTTAGTTTTCTCGGTTTTAGGTTTGGCCCTTTCACATGTTGAACTCCTGGCTTTTTTTCTTCCTTGTCTGCTGACAGATGCCAGCGTACCGTGGAGCACAGCCCAGGGGAGAGCCGCTCAGGCAGCGCTCCACGAAGGTTACTGCTTCCCAAATCCGCTTTCCTAGGGCTGGGAAACCTCGAGGGAAACAGTCAGTGGGTCCACCAGGTTCAAAGAGCCATCTGGATGAGATCTAAAGGTGTTCTCTGGGGCTGGCCCTGTGGCTTAGCGGTTAAGTGCGCGCGCTCCGCTGCTGGTGGCCCGGGTTCGGATCCTGGGCGCGCAGCGATGCATCGCTTCTCCTGCCATGCTGAGGCCGCGGCCCACATACAGCAACTAGAAGGATGTGCAGCTATGACATACAACTATCTACTGGGGTTTTGGAGGGAAAAAATAAATAAAATCTTTAAAAAAATAAAAATAAAAAAATAAAGGTGTTCTCTAAATTATTATGACTTTAGGAAGTAAAAAAAGAAAAAAGAGGGGGATTTGGGGCTGTAACTTAATTGTGCCTGGCACCACGTCAGCAGAAGACCCACGGCTTCATAGATGCTGCTGGAACAAGCCTTCCCAGACGTGTGATCCTTTGTCTTCACATTGGTCAGGGCAGCTCAGGCATCAGCTCCTTCCCTTCCCTTTCCAATACACCCACCTCCCCAGCACCCTCTGGCCCCTCATCCCTACTTTCCTTCTTAGAACTTATCACTGAGTGCAGTTGCATTACCTACGTGTCCATTTGTTCACTCTCTTTCTGCCTCATTAGAATTCTCAGGAAACTAGTGAATCTTTGCCACTGTGTCTCTAGTGCCTAGAACAGTGCCCACCACCCAGTGGGGACTCAATAAATATTTGATAAATTAACGAATAGATTATTCGGTTTGGATTAAAAACCAGTATTATTCGTATATAATGGAATTCTGATATTAATTTCCAGTTCCTTCTCACTAAGCAATGGGGGCAAAAATGTGACCATATACAAGACAGCTATAGAATTAAGTCTATTCTGCTATAGTCTGAATTTTACTTCCATGAAAAATTCTTTAGAACATAACAGGATATAGTACCCAGAAAGCAGTGCTTTGATTAATTGTAGAAAGAGTGAAATTTTGGCTCAGCCAGGCAGTCAACAAAGAATGGTGACATCCCAATGAGGCCAGGTGGCCCTACCTGGACTATGTTATCTTCTTACCTCCCTCGTCTGACAGGAAAGAAAGGGTCAGGCTGTCAAACAACCTGCTTCCTCAAGGACAAGGTAAAGGACCATTTTGTGCTGCATGGAGAAAACAGAGCAGAGGCAGAGGCTGGGGTTGGTCAGCGGAAGGCTGCCTGCCCTCAGGAGGACAGAGTGACAGGCGATCCAGGCATACCCTTCCTGGACCACGCTCAGTGGCCCCAAGCCCATAGCTCACAGACATCGCCCCCTTCTTCCTACCTCCAGCAGAAGACACAGACGCGTCCAACAGAACCACGCTGACCAATTCCGCCTTAAATGTGAAAAGAAGGAAAGATGGATCATGTAAGCTGCTTCATGTCATCTAAAGAAAGCAGTGTTGTGGCTGATGGAGCAGGTGCTAGGCTCCTGCCTCGACATCCTTAAAATGGGCACCAAGTGGCCAGATCATGATGACAGGTGTTATGATGGCTACGGAGATTCAAATCGCTTCTAATTACATGACTGTTTGTTTTTAATTAACAATGAAACTTTTGATATCTTTAAAAAAAAGATGGCCACATAGATTTCATCTATAAAACTGGCTTTCCTTGGACCACACTCAGCCCTTTGTGGTCTCTGGACTGTTCCTTAGCTGATAAAGCTGGCTGACAGCTACAGCCCGCTCCAAAGGAACAGCCTTTTCTCAAGGAATGGGTGATTTGCTGTAAGTGTTTAAATTCTGCTCAAAATCAAACATCAATAGAGGTATCAAAAAAAAAAAAAAAAACTAAGGGGCTGGCCCAATGGTGCAAGAGGTTAAGTGCGCGCGCTCCTCTGCTGCGGCCCCGGGGTTCGCTGGTTCGGATCCCAGGCGCCCCACCGACGCACCACTTGTTAAGCCATGCTGTGGCGGCGTCCCATATAAAGTAGAGGAAGATGGGCACGGATGTTAGCCCAGGGCCAATCTTCCTCAGCAAAAAGAGGAGGATTGGCATGGATGTTAGCTCAGGGCTGGTCCTCCTTCCAAAAAAAAAAAAAAAACCAAAAATGTGGTTTCGTGACTTTGAAACTATTTTTTGTAGTTTCTGCTAAAAAGAAAAAAAGTGCCAAAAAAGATTTCTACAAAATTGTTTTAAACTAATGCAATCGATCTTGAAATCTGTGACTAACAGAGACTACATTATAGAAAAATGTATTGCTGGTAAGGACTATTCAGAATAATACAGGTGACATGTGGCTGTTTTTGTTCTATTTTTGTTTATCCATTCATAGCAAGGAATACTTTCCTGCATATGTTGAGTTCTTGTCCTTAGAAATATTATTTAGCAGTAGAGAATCCATAGGGGAAAATGTGAGTTGTTGCACTGTGCGTGTCTTTCTTGAAAGCACAAAAAATACTCGGTCATGCTGTTGCATAGAGAGGCGATAGCAGCGGGGCGGGCGAGTGCTGAGATCTGTGATATGGTGAGCCCCGCGGGCTGCTGGGGCTGGGGGAGGTGACGGGGCATCCCTGGGAAATAAGGTCCAGGATTGTTCCTTAGGCCCATAGCCACTTTTTTACTCTGGTGACTTTTTTATTAGACTGTCACTATTTTAACTGCTTAGTGGCAGATGGTCCTTAAGTGACACACACCTCTGCTGAGTGGTGCTCACCCCTTACAGCCAGCTTGGTCCCATCTGCCCAGACAGGTGTTTGTAAACACAACTCTGGTGTTGAGAGTGCAGAGTATGTTCCAGGAAGTGTTCCCTTTACCCCTGGCCTGGGGCAGAGGAGCTCATGGGAGGATCACCACAGGCTCTGACTAAAAAACTGCACGAGGAACAATCGTGACAGAAGCAGACTTTGAGCTCCTAATAATTACTATTCCACCAAACCAACTGAGACTCAGGACTGCAATTAAAAAGAAATGATCTTCCACGTATAATGGCTTTCACACTGCATGATACTATTTAAATAACCATCATTAGCTTCTAAAGTATGTACTACCCATTTTCCAGAGCCCTTTCTCTGCCAAGAAATCTAAGACCGAGAATGATCAATGAATGAGTCATCAGCATGATAATTGTTGATAGAGGACATGCAAATTGAAATTATTTGAAATGATTTAAATGTGTAAGAAATTATTACAGATGATGATATGACACAGATGTTAAAGCTTTTCTTGCAAGAGGCTCAAAGTTCATTTCTTTGCATCCACATCTTATGGGTTAGAGAAAAAGAAGGTACTATCCGTGGGATGCCTTGGAAAAATAAAACAAGGAGGTGTTGGGCAATTTTCCAGGTACTGTGCTGGGTGCTGGGGATATGGGGATAAAATATAGCCCCTGTTCTCAACAAACTTACAGATTTAGGAGGGGGGGACCGACAAGTATATAAAAAGTCACAGCCCAGTGTGATAAATATGGTATCAAAGTGTGCAGCTGGTACATGACAGCACAGGGGAGTAGAGCTTGTAGGAGGGAATTGAGTTGGGGGAAGAAAATCAGTCTGCTTAAGAATCTGTAACTTCCTGGGGCCAGTCTGGTGGCATAGTGGTTAAGATCTCAGGGTTTGCAGGCCTGGATTCCTGGCCTGGACCTACATGCACTGCTCATCAAGCCATGCTGTGGCAGGCGTCCTACATACAAAAATAGAGGAAGATGGGCACAGACGTTAGCTTAGGACTAATCTTCCTCACCAAAAAAAAAAAAAAGATGCAGAAAAGAATCTGTAACTTCCTAAATTAGGACTTTTCATTCTGCCCTTCTTGGAAGCCATCTTTTTTCTTCTCTCATATCTAGATGTGTTCATATCACAGGGGCATAAGAAAGATGGTAACCAAAGAAGGGAGGACCTGAGGGCCAGTAACTGTCATGGAACTAGTAAACTTATCCTAAGCTTTTCCAAGCCTTTGGATACATGAATTTAAAAAGACAATAAAAGAGTATTTAAACAAGACATGGAGATTGTGGAGTCCTGCCTCCTCACAGGCCTTGTCCTTTACACGTTATAACAACCCCATACCTACACTAGTGTTCCTGTTTCATTAGGAAATGTTTACATTAAACTGAGGTCTGAGGGGAAGGTAGATTCCTCACTGGGCTCCTGCTCTCCGTGTAATTTAAAAGCAGCAGCAATCCCAGTGTTTAGCCCAGAAATGCTGCCTTTTGCTTGAGTGTTTTTGTTCGTACGTGGATTAGATCATGGATACCACGTTAAGATATACACAACTGAATGGCTCCTATCCATCTTAATCTCTCTTTTTATTGAAGTAAAATTTACATGACATAAAATTAAAATTTTAACCATTTTTAACATGTTCAATTCAGTGGCTTTTAGTACATTCACAATGCTGTGCGGCCACCTCTATTGTCTAATTCCAGAAATTTTTCATAACCCAAAAAAGAAACCCCATACACATTAGGCAGTCATCTCCCATTCCCTCTCTCCTCAACCCCTGCCAACCTGTAATCTGCTTTGTCTCTATGGATTTGCTTCTTCTGGACATTTCATACAAATGGAATCGTGCACTATGTGCCCTTCGCGTCTGGCTTCTTTCACTTTGCATAACGTTTTCCAGGTTCATCTATGGTGTGGCAGGTATTGACACTTCATTCTTTTTCATGGGTGAATAATGTACTGTGAGGATATATCACATTTTGTTTATCCATTCTTCATTTGGTGGATATTTGGCTTGTTCGACTTTTTGGCTGTTCGGAATAGTGCTGCTATAAACATTTATGTACAAGTTTTTGTCTGAACACCAGTTTTCACTTTTGGGGGGTAAACACCTCGGAGTGGAATTGCTGGGTCATATGGCAATTTTATGTTTAACTTTTTGAGGAATCATCAAACATTCTAAAGCTGCTGCATCATTTTTTATTCCCACCAGCAACATATAAGTGTTCCAATTTCTCCACATGCTCGCCGACATTTGTTATTTTCCTTTGAAAAAAAATTATTATAGCCACCCTAGTGGGTGTAAAGTGGTATCTCATTGTCAATCTCTTTTTACGGATAAATAATCCATCACAGAAACCACTTCAGAAAAAAAATAAAAGCATGCGCATGTCAGACCTTAAGTTTTCTTCTTTTGTATATGAAGCTACCAATAAATTGGGAGATTTCCCTAAGATGGGCTGCAAGGTGAACTTATGAGATTCTGGACAACAGAGCTGGGCTTTACAGGCTCCTGCCACCCCCTCCCTTGGAGCGACCATGATCCAGCCAGGCCCTCTAGAGGATGCCTGTTGAAATGTCAGCCCCCTGCGGAATAGCCACGTGTTTGACTGGCAAAGAGGCATCTGAACCACTATGAGGCTTGGCTAGTAAACAGCTTCTCTGAGGAAAAAAGTCTTTTTGTTGTTGTTGTTGAACATCCATTTTTTTTTGTCTCCACACGTGCTGTGTTTAAGGAAAATGAAATAAACTAACCACCAATTCCACATCCCACTATAGATGAAGTAACTTGTTCAGATAAAGCAATGGGTTAAACAGCTTGGGCCTTATGAAATTTCAATTTCCTTCTTAGCACATTTCTCATTAATAATTCAGTGTCCATTGCACACATTGCTATAAGAGTCTGTCATCATTTATTTAGTCTCTGATTCCTATGATCAACACACTACAGAAGTTATTCTTTTCCTTTCAGGAGCACTTAGTTTTGAGAACTAAAACACATATATGCAAATAAGTGCCCCGATAAAGCAAGGGGGCAATAGAAATTTGTTTTCTGTTTTGTTTTTTTCTTTTCAGTTTCTGCATCCATTTCTGCATTCTGGACTGTCTGGTACAAATGGCCGGAAGAGGAGTTGAGCTTCTGTTGATGTTTGCCCCTCCTTAGGGTAAACTGCAGCCATGGGAAGAGAAGCTGAGATGCACAACACAGTGGGCGCCGCCCGGTTGGGAGGAAGCGGGAACCAACGAGAAACTGGAGACAAAGCTACAGCTTGAAAGAGGCCCAGCTCTGGTCGCTACGGGGCAGTCTTCTTGGGAACCCGCGCGTTCCAGATAAAGACTTGAAGGATCTCGGAAAGAAATAGGGGAGCTGGATGGAGTGATTCTTCCTTGGACTGGAACAATTGGAAAGCCCAAGGAAGCCTAGGCTAGGGATGGTGGGGAGCCCCGGAGGTCGTTAAAAATCATGGTAATTGAACATCTGTTCTTTTTTACACAGAAACCGTTCAATTCCTAAATGAAGTGAGCAAACTTTAGGTGTGCCTACATTGATTTCTGTGTCATAAAGGTTTAGGAACGTCATCTAGCGCCGGGTCGCTCGTCCAGTGACCTCAGAAAGGGCTGAAATACCAGTATTTCACGGAAAGACTCAAAGGCTGTCCTGCCGGTCCTGGAGTTGGTGACAGGTCTAGTCAGCAGCACTGCCGGCCCCGCGTGGATTTGGGGGAGTGGGCCTCCCCGCTCGCCGGGCCTTTACACTCGCTCCCCCGGGCCCGCCAACTCTCCCGGGTACAAAGTACGGCAGGGACGCGGGCGGAGCCTGTCCCAGCGGCGCAGCCGCATCTGCCCCAGCGAACACCTCGATGGATTTCCAACACCGCGCCCGGCGCGTTCGGGAGGGAGCCTCGGGCTCCTTCCGCACTCCCAGTCGCGCGTCCTCCTTTCTGCAGTCGATCTTCCTCCGGGAGACGCAGGGGGCTCTGGGCACGACAAGCTTCATTAATAGAGATTCGCGATGGTTTACTCAGGCCCCTGAACGCTCCCGCCCGAGAAGGGCTGCCTGCGGCGTTGTAACGCAGAAGCCCCTGATGCGCGGTTGTTGTCCTTCCCCCTCCTAACGCTCGCGGCTTGGGGCCAGTTTCTGCGACTCTAAGAGAATCGGTGTGGGCGCCTGTGCCCGGGTCAGGCCCAAAGAAAGGAGTGTGACCCCGCGAAGAACGTCACCGCGCTACCAGACCGCACCGGCACTTTGCACGCGCCATCTACGCGGCGGTCTGGAGGCAGCGCGCCCTGGGTAAGGAGGGCCGGGAGCTTCCGCGGCGGGTCTGAGGGGCAGGGCCAACGGGGCCGGGGGCTGGGGTTTAGGGCCTGGGACGATGGAACCGAAGGGGACTTGGGGTCCCTCAGGGCTGGGCAGCAACTGAGGGAACCTGAGATGAACTCCAGACATCAGTGCCTGAGGTCTACTTCAGTCTTCGCTTTGGACTGGAGCCGGGTGGGATGGGACGGAATCCAGATCTTTGGTCTCCTCCCACTCTCCAGGACGGTGGAGAAACTCCCCAGGTCCCCCTGAGGGGTGGGTAAAGGGTGCTGCAGGGGAACCCCGGAAGCAGCTGCTCTAGTTGATCCTAGCGCAGGACTAGGAAAGAAAAACACTGGGCGGGGGGTAATAAGCCACCTATATCGCCTTCCTCCCTCTTTTTCTCCCCCCTCCTCCCTTTTCGTAGCTGCTGACGCGCTGGTGGTGCCTAGTAATCATTCACCAGCCCAGGGCCGCGCTAGTTAATGGCTGTGCCGCGCGGGGCTCCAGCCTCTCGGCCTCCCCTCTCCACGCTCGCGTGTGCCCAGGCGCCCCGGAGCGGCAAGCGGCTGGGCGCAGGCAGCCGCTGGGCGATGCGCCCCGCCGGCGCGGGTCGGAGCCGCGCTCCCTGCAGCCGCGGCGCGCTCCCCCGAAGCGCGCGGCGGCTGTGAGCTGCGAGAGGGCGGCCGGGGTGCCAAGTGAGGGCGCAAGCAGCAGGGGCGCGAAGAGAGCGCTCCAGCCTCGGCAGCCCCATCGGGCCCCACCAGCTGAGATGTTCCCCAATGGCACCGCCTCCTCTCCCTCCTCTCCTAGCCCCAGCCCGGGCAGCTGTGGTGAAGGAGGCGGCAGCAGGGGCCCCGGGGCCGGAGCTGCGGACAGCATGGAGGAACCGGGGCGAAATGCGTCCCAGAACGGGACCTTGAGCGAGGGCCAGGGCAGCGCCATCCTCATCTCTTTCATCTATTCCGTGGTGTGCCTCGTGGGGCTGTGTGGGAACTCCATGGTCATCTACGTGATCCTCCGCTATGCCAAGATGAAGACGGCCACCAACATCTACATCCTCAACCTGGCCATCGCCGATGAGCTGCTCATGCTCAGCGTGCCCTTCCTTGTCACCTCCACGTTGCTTCGACACTGGCCTTTCGGCGCGCTTCTCTGCCGCCTCGTGCTCAGCGTGGACGCAGTCAACATGTTCACCAGCATCTACTGTCTGACTGTGCTCAGCGTGGACCGCTACGTGGCCGTAGTGCACCCCATCAAGGCTGCGCGCTACCGCCGGCCCACCGTGGCCAAGGTGGTGAATCTCGGCGTGTGGGTGCTCTCGCTACTCGTCATCCTTCCCATCGTGGTCTTCTCGCGCACGGCGGCCAACAGTGATGGCACGGTGGCCTGCAACATGCTCATGCCGGAGCCTGCCCAGCGCTGGCTGGTGGGCTTCGTGTTGTACACGTTTCTTATGGGCTTCCTGCTGCCCGTTGGGGCCATCTGCCTGTGCTATGTGCTCATCATCGCCAAAATGCGCATGGTGGCCCTCAAGGCCGGCTGGCAGCAGCGCAAGCGCTCGGAGCGCAAGATCACCCTGATGGTGATGATGGTGGTGATGGTGTTTGTCATCTGCTGGATGCCTTTCTATGTCGTGCAGCTGGTCAACGTGTTCGCAGAGCAGGACGACGCCACGGTGAGCCAGCTGTCGGTGATCCTTGGCTACGCCAACAGCTGCGCCAACCCCATCCTCTATGGTTTCCTTTCGGACAACTTCAAGCGCTCTTTCCAGCGCATCCTGTGCCTCAGCTGGATGGACAACGCCGTGGAGGAACCGGTCGACTACTACGCCACCGCCCTCAAGAGTCGCGCCTACAGCGTGGAGGACTTCCAGCCTGAGAACCTGGAGTCTGGAGGCGTCTTCCGTAATGGCACCTGCACATCCCGGATCACGACTCTCTGAGCGCTGGCTTCGCAGGGGCCCTGTGCCAAGGGAGGGGGAAGATGAGGAGAAAGGGACGCCGGGTGAGAGAGATGAAAGTAACCGGGGCGTCAGGGTGTTATGAGGCAAAGTGGGGCTAGGACGCTGTGCGCCCTGGGTGGAGAGACCCGGGAAAGTCGGGCGACAAAGGTGGAATTGGGCGCTATGCTTATACACTGGGAAGGCTTGCGGGCCCCTTTTTCCTCCGTCTCCTGCTTTCGCTCCTTCCTCTACTGCTCTTGCTCTTCTGCACCCCTCTATGCTCCCCATTCTGCAACTTCGAGCTTTCCTTCCGCCGGGTCCTGCCGGTGCGGATCATGAACTCATTAACGTCGCCCACTCAGCCTGACCCTCAGCTCCCCCAGCCGTAATTTCTGTTTGTTTAAGCTGAGCCACGGTTACCGCCACGGGTTTCCCTCGGGGTGAGTCCCCAGCTCCCCCTTAGCCTCGCTCTCTCCTGCCCCTCCCCTCGCCTGGTTGTGCCTAGTGCCCCTAGCGGAGTCCGGAGAACCAGGCTCTCCTTTTGCGCAGCCCTGCTTTAAGGGAAGTCGGACTTGAGAATGAACTAGGCAGCTGGTCTTTTCTCCTGCTCCGTGAAGCGCCCTTGCCCGAGCCCCTCCACCAGTCCCACTGCACCCAGAGCGGAGCCAGGTGCTTAGAAAAATCGGTCCCGCGCTTCGAACCCCAGGCTTTCTGCAGTCCCCATCCAAATCTCCCTTTGGAGCATAAAGGAGCTGAGAACAAGCCACCGAGGGGTTTTTAGAAGACTCCGGGGTTTGGGTGTGGAGCGGTTGTAACGGAAGCCACCCTCCCGCTGGGCTCGCAACCGGCACTTTTGGTTTCAAAGACCAAGTGCGGGGCGCTCCCGGGACGCTGGTCCGCGTGAGGCCAGGCAGGGCAGGCACTTGCTCGAGGGCGCCTGGGAGCGTGGCTGCAGCTACACTAGGCTTTCTCCCTCACCCAAGCTTCTGGGATGCAGATCTAAGAGTAACCACAGAGTCGGTTTCCTGCTCCGGTTTGTCTCGAAGACCCGGCACCGGGGCTGGGAACTCGGGTGGCACCTTCGGATCCTTGGCTGATCCCGACCGCGTCGCCGCCGCCTGCAGGCTAGAGAGTGCGGCCCGCCCGGCCCCTGAGGGTCGCTGCCTTTCCAGCGGTGCCTAATAAGTTATTTTCTTGTTTACCATATTTATTTATTTATTTGCGGTGTTTGGACACGCGTCTCTGCTTTCCTTTTCTCTACCCGGCTAGCCCAGGGCCTTTTCTTCAGGACACTGGGGGTGAGGATGAAGGTGGCGGTGGGGGGAAGCTCTCTCCCCAACGCCCGCTCAAAACCTCTCCTCTTTGCTGGGCCATCTTTTCTTATCCTTTCCTCTAGCCTATGTATTTTCGCTTGTGTCCGGTGAAGTTTGGAGAGTTCTTCATACTTTTCTTGTGTAGTTTCTTGTCTTGCAATAAATAAATGATAAGGTGAGTTAGCCTCCTCCTATGCAGAGCGGACAGTCTTGAACTCCTAGCTTTCAGCATCGCCGTACATATGATTTAAGTATATTCAAATCGTATCACGTATCATACATCTTTGTTTATCTTGCCCTTTCGTCATGAGTCCATGAAACGATTGCCAAATACAGCCGCTGACGGTGACAGGTGCGAGACTGGCTGGAACACTGTCAGATTTTTCAGATAAAGGGGTTCAAGCAGCCCTCAAACCTGGAAGTGAGAAATCTGATTCAGACAGTGTTTAATCAGCGCTGAGGATGCCCCTGCTCATGTCCGTGCTTCCTCTAGGTTCCAGCATAGATGGTTCTAACATACAGTCTAGTTACCATCGTCACTTCTTTTGAGGACGTTAAAGTAGAGTCATTTGTGTCTCTGTTTAATCTTACCAACTACATTGGAAGCCTGAGCAGGGCATGGACCAATAATTTGACTTCTTTGTATTTCCTGAACTGCTTTCGTATGCTGGCTTGTACATAGTAGGCACTAAATACATGCTCGTTGGCTGATTATTTAAGTAAGCCAGAGTGTATCACAACCATTGGGAGATACTAACTCTGGGACTCTCAGGTTCTTTCACTGACATGATACACAATGGTTGAAATCACTATGGAAAAAGATGTTTTGTGTATATTTGCTTCAAGAAGCTTGTACTTTCCTGAAAGCAGTAACCAAGAGTTAAAATGTCCCTAATGTTTTGTTTAAAGTAATGAACAAATATGCTTTTGGTCATAAATCAGAAAGTTTAGATCTGTCCCTTAATAATGATATATATTATTACTCCTTTGGAAAATAGATTTTTAATGGTTAAGAACAGTGAAATTTACAAATCAAAATCTTGATCGTTACTCTTGTAAGAGGGTACAAATCTAGTGCTCTTAACCTGTTACCATGGTAATATTAACTAAATAAACAGATGTGTTATGTTGTTGCATGTTGTCTGACTTTGCCATTTGACTGTTTCAATGGATTGCTTGGAAACACACACACACACACACACACACACACACTGGCTTGGTTGCTTTATATTTCTCTTGGATTTTAAGAAGAAAGGTTTCAGATTACCTTTGGAAATTTTACTAAGATTGAGGTTATACTTGAATTATTTTTTTAAAAAGAAAAGCCTGTTAGCTTAGAGAGAGAGAAAAAAAACTTTTGAATCAGTATGAATAGGAAACAGTGCCCTCGGTTGCACCGCCTGTGGTTTGCTGTTGTCACCAAACGAACTATATAACATCTCAATCTCTCACAGATTAAATTACTGTCTGCCCTCATTTATGATCTCAGACTTTGTTGTGGGAGCTAAGTAATTGCTGATTTACATCCCGGGGAAAGATAATGGAAGGAAAAAAAAAGGGAGGGGGGGAGATTGCCTAAAGGTGTTCCGGAGGGCAATGGATAAAGAAACAGAAAAATCAGATTTCAACATAAAAGAAGAAAGACATATTTTATGCTTTGATCAGTGATGGCCATTTCCATCCCTAGAAAAATTTAAGAAGGGACTAGAGGAGTTTTTTTTTTTTTTTTAACAGACTTTATTTTTTAGAGCAGTTTTATTTTTACAGCAAAATGAATGGAAAAGAATATTTTCCAAGCAGACGATAGCAGTGACTCCTGAACCAAAGTGGGGGATGGGGGTTTCAAATGCCTTCAAATGCCCTGTAGCTCTAGGCTTTATAGTTCTATACATTTTCTCAATATGACTAAGGATAGCTGGACTTTTGTCTTTTATTTCCCTTTGATTATTTTTAAAAGCTATAACAAGATGGCAAATTGAACTCATGACTTAGATGTGCAGAGAAACACATTTTGTTATTTTGGTTTTAACTAATCTGAATATTATTCCAAGCCCCTTCAGACTGGTTAGCTGGAAGTAAAAATTAAATAAGTGTTTAAACATCCAATTGGGCTGATAATGTAAATATGTAGCCATTTTCAGAAGATTTCAAAATTTCATTTAAATAAATTTAGACAGTCTCTTGGCTGGCCTCCTCTTCCTCTTTCGTCATCCCTAAAATCATTTGGAGTAAATATTGGGAAGAAGCTTTATGCATCCTAGTGGAGGAGGGGTTGAGGTGGCGTTCTTGGGAAAGGGGCCCTCTCTGCCCTTTGCTCTCTGGAGCCAGGCCGTTTGTCCACCTGATGCTTCGTGGTTGCAGTTTGTTGAAATCTGCAGCTTCCGGAGCCTCTCAGCTTGGCGAAGGCTGCTTCTCAGCTCCTGTGGGCTGCAGCCTCTCAGTGCCTTCCCAGCCCTCATGCAGCCACTAACCTGGTGGCCGGCCCCAGCCTCTGCCTAGGCGTGATCTCACCCTGCCCCAGGCCGCCCCATGGTGAGCCTCTGGGCTCAGTGGCTAGAAGGACTCTAGGGTGGCTCTAGACTGGTGACTCTCAGGATCTCCGCTGTCTGATGTCTTTTTCTATGGCTCTGTCTCAGGTCTTTTACATCTCTCCTTACCCTCCTCCACCTCTACTTTTTTTTTTCCTCTAGTGCAAAGAGGATGTGGAATGTTACTAAAAACATTCCACATCCTCTTTGCACTAGAGGAAAAACATCAGAGTTGAGTCTTTCAGTCCTAGCCTTTGATGTGCTGAAGCAGAAAAAAAAGATTTATCAAATCTCTGTGACGCCCCCAATCCCACCACCTCACCTGATTGCCAAGCCTTTTTGCACTGCCTAGAAGTTGAAGACAAGCCCTCCCCTGTCCTAAGGTGCTGAGCCTTGCCTCAGGATGAGAGGCCACAACGAAACATGATTTATGGGGGAAGTTACAATGTATCAGTTTAGTGTCTATGAACTATAATCTCTCTTACTGGTGACCTCTGTGTTCCCAGGGTAGAGTTTCTCAGGCCATCTTCTCACACAATACCCCCCAAAAGGATCATGTTTGAAAACCTTTGATGTCTCATCCAATTTAACCTTGACCACTGTACAAAATGCTGAATGTATGGTTTTGGGCTGAGAAAAAAGGCAAGGAATTCTCCTGGAGAATAGTGTAGAAAATGCATTTTTTTAAAAATTGTGATATATTTCCAACTTATTTTAAACAAATACTAGAGATGTCACATTTACATCAGTCTTCTAAAAAAACACTTTGGTAGTGGCATTATGTTTTACAGATCTTGCTCATTACCTTCTTTACTCCAATGTACCACATCAGAGAGGTTAGGTACTCAACTGAAATGATTGACAGATGTTCACATAGTTGTTACAGTGTGTGGGCTTAAAAAAATAAAGTCTTGCAAAGTCTATGCTGCTTTCTTGTTGCACTGTACACCTTTGAGCTAATGAGAACCTCTTCCACATATTCAGATGGATATCTGGCTTTTCATTTAACACATTCAGTTTGTTGGCTTTACAAGAAGGCAGACAGGTTCAAGACTGTGACGTGGTTTCCCTAGAGAAAAGCAGGTACAGAGATAATGTTGTAAGTGAGCATTTATTATTTTGTTAAACATCTGGACACAGAGTATTATAGTGAATACACTCATGAAAGGACTGTGTTAAGGATGATCAGATACAGTCCAGCTTCTGATTTCAACTATAAAGAAAAAGAACGTGTTTCTTTATCTCATTCATTGTTTCTCATGCAACGATGACATAGTTGAGGAGGACTGTGAGGAGAAGTAACCAGTTCAAACTAAAATATCAAAATAACTGCTTGTCAAAATGTTGGGCAGAGAGGGGCATCATCTAGAAAGGAGATATAATCTTTAAAAAGTCCTTTGGTAAAATGTTCACTTTGATGATGAACTTAGTTATTGTCAAAACACATATTAAACTCAATCTTACTAGCCAAAAGCTGGAAATATTACATGCATTTAAGACGGAGACTACAGGCATGCTACCAAAATTCTTTGGAGTAATAATGAACTTAAAACTCTAAAAATAAATATGTCTTAAGCCAGATTGATTCAAGTCTTCAATTTTGAGAAGTATAAAAGGAAATGAGAGTAGGGAATGCTATGAGCTAACATATTATCTCTGCAGTGGGGCTCAACTCGTACCCCTCCTCAGCACCTACGTGTCCAGACTGGTTTTAGGGGAAGACCTCAGTTACTCCCAGCTTTAAAATTTAAGAAAGACTTACTATATGTCAGAGTCCACTTGGAGGAGGACACATCATGGAGACACTGTAGAATTTCATGCACAGAAATAGCTCTGACTTTCACAATACTAATACTTGTATCAAAAGACAGCCAATACTCCACTTAAATTTAAAGAGAGAGAGAGAGAAATCTAAGACATGATAGGCAAGCAGGAAAATATTTCACGATAGCACATGGACTTACATAACTATTCTGGGAAAGGCTGTCCAAATATTGATGAACAGTAGCTCTCACTGTGTTCTTTCTGTCGCTATAACCCTTGAACAATGCGTTAATCTAGCTAATATCATTAGCAGTGGCAAAATGTCTATTCAGAGTCAATAATTAAATTAAACATTCTCCTTCATGTCCAATGAGGCACTGTAACTAGCAAATCAAGTAGATGTCTGTATGTCTTTTTCAAAAGACTCTCAAGCCTCCCCATATATAAACTCTGTGTGGGATCCAAACTGAAACACACACACCTCTCCCTAATTAATTAAACAAAAAGGAACTTCTCAGGTAATAATTGATGAAATAGAACTTTAAGACTCTGTTTTCCTTTTAAGTTCCCATTTCCTACCCCTTCTCCCCCAGCTCAGGACCCTCTGTTTCCTGACTGTTCCCACTTCTCCCAACAGAGCTCTTCTCAGAAAAGGATTTCCTTTGATTTGTGGTTTAGATCACTGACAAGGCTTCAAGTGTTATCTTCCAGAAGCAAGGCTTTTTAATAAGGACATAGTATCAGAACATCAGGCAGCAGTATCTTTGAAATCATATCTTTTTCTAAGGCAAATATTTCTTAACAAGTGGTCCATGAGCCCTGCATCAGAATCACCCAAGAACTTATAAAAATGCATATATCTATGCTCCACCACAGAGATTTTGATTCATTAGGTCTGAGGTGTTTCTTGGTGTTTCTAAGTTACAGTAAGGTCTGAGAACTAATGGTTTGAGTGTTAAGAGCATGGAGTTTGCCATCAGCAGCCATGGCTCTGCTTTATTCACTGTGTGATACTGGGCAAGTTAATCACCATGATGCACATTTTGCTCCATTAGATCAAGATAATGATACCTCCTTTATAGGGCTATCGTGGCGAGACAGTGTATGTCAAATGCCAAATCAATCAGAACTCTTTTAGTTGTGAGTGAATGAAAACGTAATTAGCTCACATAACTGAAAGTCTTGAGGAAGATCTGTCTTTTGGGTGTACTCAATCCGTGACTCGGGACGATCTTTTTTTCAGTCTCCTTTTCTCAGCTCTGACTTTTGCTCTGTTGGCTCCATTTTCAGATTGGCTATTTGTTTGTAATTACAAGACAGCTGCAGTAACTGAAACATAACATTTTTCCAGGTTCAAATTTCAGGGGAAAGAGTAAAAATGATTCTCTCTAATTGGACTGTCTGAGATCTGTTATTTGCCGGGAGGCACCCCTCCATGGGTCTCTCACCCTTCATACATCTTGCTGGGTATGCCAATAACCTGAGGCCCTGACCACTCTTTACCCGGATTATTTCTCAAAGCTGTGTTTGCAGCAAGCAATCTTGAGCAGTCAGGTACTGTCTCTTTTAGGGACAGAGAAGGCTTGATTACTGCTTGCTATAAAGTGGTGGTTTCCCAAGATCAGTGTCCTTCAGCTGTGACACAGACCACTGCTGCATAGCATCCACTTGCTCTCACACTGCATCACCCCCATGGGAATCAGGGGAAAAAGGAACCAATGCAAATCATGTTGCTTACTGGCTGCACCATAAGTAATGAAGTCCTTTGTCTCTGATCCAGAAATCTTGCGTCTTCTGCCAGCATCTATGAAGTGGTAACAGACTAACTTATCAGCTTGTAAGTAAAGTAAAGTAAAATCAAATTCCAGACCTTGACAGTATCTACCCCTGAACCCGTTAGCCATGCCTGGGAAATGTGGTTGGCTGGGGCTGGGTGCTACATTTTATCCCCGGAGCTGGGAGTGTCATCTCTGCCCAGAAGTGGGAGGTGCAGTGGGGGTGGATCCCAAGAAGAAAAGTGAGACAATTACCCAAAGTATATAATGACTGGTATGATATGTGGCAAAAATGAAAATAAATAAGAATCATCTAGAATCATCTACAATTGCCTAGTACAGATCCGGGAGCCATATATATAGAGAGAGAGAGAGAGAAAGAGAACAAGAGTGAGAGAGAGACATAGTATACATATATGTATTTTAATAGATGATATATTCTATTATTATTATTAATCATTATTAGTATATCTACAAGAGGAAGTAGAGAACTAAAGTGATTCATGTTTTAAAATGCTTCTACTTGATTTAGTCATATACTTAAGTGGATGGTGTTAGATTAAATATACAAAACTTTGCTTCATTTCTTTGCATGTAAGCACATCTGAAAGTTGAGCAAAAAATATTTTTACTTATAGAATATATTTTTTCTATGATAAAGAATACTAGTGATATTTATTTGGGAAATTCAAACTATCTCATGAATATTACCCACAGGTTCCATATGACCTCAGGAAAATTAATCACTCTGTGCATCCGATTCTACAGCTTTAAAATGAGAATAGTTAGACATCAACCCAAATTAGTAGCAATTTATTACATTCCCATTAGATTAATGACATTGTTTAAATATATTTAAAAGTAAGATGATAACGGCATTTTAATGCCATACGCAGCACACAGTTAAGCATATTGAGATGGCCTCGAGTAGGAACATACATGATCAATGCAGGAAGTGATATACAAAGGTTTGGTTGGGCCAGCTCTGAAGCTACATTTTATCATAAGTAATTGGCAGAAAATTTGCTTTAAATACAGTTTTAAATAACAGAAATAAGGTAGCCCACTACAGCCAGAGATAGGTCTCAATGATTAGTAAAATAATATCCGAGTAAGATTCCTTCTGTTTTACTGTGGCTTACAATTATCTCTGTGCCTCATATTTGGGGACTGAAACACCATTGCGAAGATAACCAACTCCCATGAATTAGACTGACAGTTTCAGTTCCCCTCAGATTTCATAGCAGTTACATCAAACTATCAGTAACCAGAGTTTAAAATACAGCAGCAGGGCAGGCAGGGAAGGAAAGAGAAGTAACATTTATTCAGTACCTACTTTGTAAGGGACACATTTTGCTGAATACTTTACACGCGACCTCATTTAGTCTTCCCCAAGATTCCTATGAACTAGAACTCTTTATTTCTCTTACAGACAAGGAGAAAGAGAGAGAGAACTTGTCCAACACGGCACTTGGCAGAACCAGGACTAAAAATCAGACGTATTGACTCCAAGAACCATGATCATTCTCTCATATCCAAGTCCTTTTAAATGGCACAGATTCCATTCCACAAACTACATAGAAATGGGAAAAGTTTGACTATTGCCTCAAGGCTTATAAATCATGGTGACCAAAACCAAAATGTCAAATGTGCCACTCTAATCGTGGTCTGTATCTAAAGGAGAAAAATGAAATAGATTACTGGTAAGTACTAAAGCAGCTTTAATGTTTCCCACAGAGACAATCAGATTGCCTGTGAGAAGCACCAGTTTCACGTCTAAGTCAATTGTGCTCACGTCAAGAACTCCCTTTAGTATGTCTAAGGCTGCACCATCCATGCTCCTTCCTCTAATGAGGGCGACACCACAGTACAGTGATTAAATAGGTGGGATCGGGAATCAGAATGCACAGTTTAGGATCCTGGCTTTGAAAATCATTGGCTGTGTCACCGTGGGCAGGTTATTATGCGTGGATACTCGTCCTCATACCTCTTAACTGAAAAGTGAGGATAAAAATAATTTCTGTTCCATAATGTTTCCAAAGTGAAGAACAAGTCCTTTCAGCCTTTTTTTACACACTTTAATAATCCTTTTCATTTACTTAACTGTCATAGAGATAGCAATAGTTCAAGAACACTGAAGACCAGAAATGGTCTCCTTTTCACTTGTAAGGAGACAGTAAACATGTTCTAATTATCAGGAATGAAATAATTAAGAAACATTAAAATAATTATCTGATGCTACAACTTCACTGGCCATTAGAATAGGGCAAAACCCTGAAGTTTCAAAAGGCAAAATTCTAGATAAGTGACATTAATTCAGTCCTACAAACTACTATAAACATATTTTAGGACATTAGTAACAAATCGGGATTTTTTTTCCTCTCTATTTAAACTAGTAAGTTGTTCTGCTGTAACAATAGTGTAAAGTAATTGAAAAGCATTGGGAAGTGGCACTCTTCCCAATTAAGAGGTCATGCCATTTATCAGGATACCAATTAAATAGAATCCATTGAATTATTCAAGTGAATAGAATCTGGTAAGCAAAGACGAGACACTCAGAAAAAAAAATCATCTTTCCTAAATACTGAAAACTGATACTATAAAACTACAAAAAAACTTATTTTCTTATAAAATTCTTCTTGTAAATTATCTCATTGAATCCATGAGCACAAGGAGTCGCACGAAAAACAAAGAGGTAAATATGCAAAGCACAATTTCAAACAGCTGTGGACACTTTAAAGCTGGGGTCTGCCTAGTATTTCTTTCCAATGAGGGCTGTCTCACCTGCATCTGCAACTCTCATCTCATTTGTGAACCAAGAATGGATCCATGAGAATAAAATTGATGACAACATCAATTCCTCTGAGTTAATCCTTTCCCTATGGCAACGTCTTCCCCAAAGTGAGAATTTCTAGAATCATCACAACCAACATCTGGTTACATCTCATTTCGAAATGAAATAAAATGGACTCCATTCTAAATTGAATACAGATTCAAATTTTCCTATTGTTTTTCTGACCAAAGCGCAAGTGAGATCAAAGGGAAGCGTTTGGCAAGACGAGTGATGCGTCCTTGCAAAGATGGTGGCAGCACCGAGGAGGATGGTAGGTCAACCAGGATTTGCTTGAGCAAGACTCAGTTCTTGCTCTCTCTTCCTAAAGCACAGATGGCAGGAACCTGATTTCCATGGTGCTTTCCATTAGTCTATCAATTCCCTAAGGGCCATTTTTCTCTGATTCCTGGTGCCTAGCCCTCCATCAGAGAGGTAGCAGTAAGTAGTGATCAGGAGTAGGAACCATGGAGCTCAGCCACTTAATGGCATGACCTCGGGGAAATGAGTTCATGTCTTCACCTTTAGCTTTAGTTCGTCTGTAAAATGGGGGAAATAGTAGTACCTACATCATGGGGTTGTTAAGAAGATTAAATACGTTAATACTTGTAAAGTACCGAGAACAATACTTGGCACATGATGAGTTTTCTAAGCATTTAGCAAGATATCATTACATTAAATTGAGGAATGTATTAGGACAAGGCAAAGCTTTGAAGTCATTAGTGTTAGTATTGGGGCCATTGTTTACTTCTTGAACATCTCTTTCCCTGCTTTTGGTCTTTTGGAGTCTTCCCCACATGAGCACCTCACTCTCAGATATCAGATAATTTTTATAAAGTACAAATTATTAATGACAAATTATTAATTCCTTAGCCTAAGTGTGTTGGATTTTTAATGAGAGATAACAATGGTTCCCTAACCTGGCTGCACATCAAACACCCCTGAGAAGTCTTTTAAAAATACAGATTTCTAATGTCCAGCTTAAGAAACTCTTGAAAATGAGGCATCAATGGGAAACAAGGTTTCCACGGGATTCTGACATAGGTGGTTTTACTAACTGTTATTTGGGGAATCTCAGCTATGGGTTTAAAAGACTTCATAAAGGAAAATACTGCATTTCTAGTGAAGGAATTTTGGGTGCAGTGATTAGTCTATGAGTGGTGGAGGTATATTTTGCAGAATGAGCCCTTTTCAGCCCTTCGAATTGCACCATGCCATCCTCAGAGTGCCCTGGCACCCCTCACGGCTCTTCAGAGCCTTCTGTAAATCTCCCGAGTATAAGAGTATTGCTGCCAATCCCTCTTTTACCGGTATCATTTTCAAGCGTGATGGAAAATGTTCATTCTGAAGTTCTTCCTCTTTTATATTCTTCCTGCAGACACTTCTCTTCAAGGCAACCAGACTGAGAATGCAGAAGATTCTGTAGCTTTCCTTTCCATATCCTTCAAAACTCCCTTGGGTCTTAGTTCATGCTCCATCAGTTATTTAAAATTGAATAGTGTATAACATGCTTAACCTTAACCTCTTCCTCTGAATCTTTTTCTAGTTATCTCATGTGATTATCACATGCAATATAAAAGTCAAGTTTACAAAGTGCTTTGAGATCCCTGAGCAAAAAGAGACTTCGTTTCTCGGATTATTTCAGCTCACTAACCTTATAAGGAACAGGGACTACGCTAAGGCCTGAGGAAGTTGTGGTTATGACCAGCGGGACTAGTGTGGTGATGATGACAATAACTTTTATTATCTCCATCATTCTGGCTGTGCAGCCGGTGTTGAAGCAGCTTCAAAGGAGTGGTTTATTAGTGTTCAGATGAGAAATCAAAGGGTCTCATTGGATATTTAAGGCCACGATAAAAAGAATGAAATGGAGGACTAATGACTTGGAAAAAAATCAAATGACAGATAAGACTATAAAGGGAGAGTGTAAGGTCTACATTTAATATATTAGAGCAATATTTAGCCTAGGTATAAAAGTGTAGAGGCTCACCATCCAAGAAGAATTCAAATAAATGTAGTGTTTCATTTGTTTCCCATAAACTGCATGAAACAAGAAAAATAAACATTGACCAATAATGTGAAATACAAGACATTTTGCAAAGAATTCTTTAGAAATAGGAAAATCTTTTTTCTTTTTTGGTCAAAAGTGTTAGAGAAGGAAAACCAATGTTTAAGAGCCAAATTTCACTTACTTTATTTCTCATAGTCTTTAGTAATACATAGAATTTTTTAGTACTAGGAACAATTTTTTAAATAAATTCACACCTATTTATTCTCATTTACTATCATATTTTATCACCACTTGCAGGTTATTTTTGAGTTAGAAAACATATATATATATATTTTTTAATTTTATTTATTTATTTTTTCCCCCAAAGCCCCAGTAGATAGTTGTATGTCATAGCTGCACATCCTTCTAGTTGCTGTATGTGAGACACGGCCTCAGCATGGCCGGAGAAGCGGTGCGTCAGTGTGTGCCCGGGATCGAACCCGGGCTGCCGGCAGCGGAGCGCGCGCACTTAACCGCTAAACCACAGGGCCGGCCCAGAAAACATATATTTTAATATTATGTTCAGTAAGTTAAAAACTCAAATAATATTCCTAAAAATCAAAGATGTGATAACACGACTTTGTAAATAGCCTGGTTCTGCATCTTTGTTTCAATTGCTTGTCCCCAACAATGTTTTATTTCTTTTATAAAAATTACACATTTTAGATAGTAAATTCGCAATTGCGGATTCTTAAATTAACATCTTGCCCAAAAGGATTGTATTCATTTTGTTTCATCACCGGACAAATGTCCTTCATAAGGGTTAACGTCCCTCAATGAGTAATATCGGTTAATAATGCTTCGCACAACTGAAGTGTTATGAGAAAATTTCCACAAAAATGTGTTTTCTTTTACCCTGGGATTTGCCTTTTTATGAAACCAGTATGAATCATCATCCATATTGGCCAGAAAAGCCCTGTCTTTGTTCCTTAGGGTAGAATATCGTTCGTCCTGTTTATAGTAGAAATAAATAATCTCACAGTCAGCAATATTTTGGCATGAAAATGAGACGATGTTGAGAAATACACATTTATTTCACAGATGGAGGGAAAAGGCGTTTCCAGCTGAGGCCCTAATATGGGAATGATGTATTCCAGGAACGAACTGAGCAGAAGATGAGCAGGAAAGGAGAAGAGGCCAGTGAGGAAGGAGGAAAACCAAGAGAGGAAAGAGTTTCTATAAAGAGTGCTCACCTGTGTCAAATGCTTATGAGAAGCCCAGTAAGATAAGGACATTGCAGTGACCATCAAATCTGATAGAACGTGGGTTGTTGCTGACCCCACGCAACAGTTTCAGAGGAGCAGGGGCCAAAGGCGAGCTGGGGTGGGCTGAGGAACGAATGTAGAGGAAACAGAGACAGCAGCTTCAACCAACACTTCTGAAAAGTTTTTCTCCACAAGGGAGCTGAGAAATATGGCAGGACCCGGAGGAAGAAATCAAGAGAACATGTTTATGCCAGTGGGAATAATTCAGTTCAGCAAGATAAGTTGATGAAAAGAAGAAACATTTCAGAAAGAGAGTCCTGGAGTGGGAAAATTAATAGGCTCGCAGGCGTGCGCCCAAGTCCTGGCTTTGGTGGGAGCAGACACGCGTCATCTCCTATGGAAGGTTGAGGAAATGGGGCACGGAGGGTGATTTGCGTCTTGGGATGGAGGGTGGCAGTTTGAGGAGATATGAAAATTGTGACATATTCTCATTTTGGAGAGTGGAAAATGAGCATATATTAAAGTATAAAGATAACCAAGCAGTGCAGAATACGCAGTCAGGATTTGTGGTCATGAATTTAAATCGGAATCAGTCAGCAAAAGTGTATGCTTTTCCCCAGGCTTGTTCAGCTGCCAATGTGAAATAAGATAGTGGGATACCTAGAGTTAGAGTGTTCGGGGGGAAGTAAAATGGAGGAAAAAAGGGCAAGAGAGTTAAGTTTAAGAACATAGATATAATGATGTAATGTGAAATATCAGCTGAATAAGGAACAAAGGAAAAATGAGAGAGGTCATGTAGAATGAACTAAGGTAAAGACTGAGGATTTAGAGAACTTGGTATGACCAAAGCACAGCTGGAGTGGGAATTAGAGAACGATGGGCAGTAAGGTTAAAGAACTGGATAGTACAGAAAATGGGGGGAGCAGTAGGGTTGTTGGTGATGACAAGGTCCAGGTTATACCTGTGGGAGCAGGCAGCTGTTGTAAGATAGGGGGAAAGGACACTGAAGATGAGAGAGGCCAAGAAACTCTGAAGCCTGTGAGGGATGAGCTTTTCACAAGGATATTGAAGTCACCAATAAATATGCTAGATACAGGAGTAAAGAAGATGATAGAGATTCACATACTGAAATCCCCTATGAATAAAGGAAAGGGACCAGGAGTTTAGTAGATGCCAGCTACCAGAAAGGTAGTATAGTCTGATATGGGCTGCAAAGATGTCTGAAAGTTTCCCGAAGTCGGGAGAAGTTAAACAGAAGTACGAAGAGAACGGACAGACACCAACCTCACCATCAAACGCCAAGGGTTATCTGTATTAACTACCAAGTTACTCTCTTTACATCTAGTTAAGAGGGATCGTGGGAACAACACGATATCTGTCCATCAATGGCCACAGCTAGAAAAGGGACAGGCTTCATTGGAGTTGAATCCTCCTGTTTCATTTTGCTTCTATTACATAAAGATGTTTTACCTCACCACTCACAGGGGTACTCTGGAGAATAATTAGCTATTATACATCAAGCATTTGAAATTATAATACACTCAACTCCATTATTCATTTTCAGATTTGCCTTGTGTGAAATAAACTTTGACATCTTAGGGTATTGCACTGGAGGACGATGGAGAATTGTGATATTAATAACTAGAAAACCTAAGACTAGGAAGAAGCCATATTCTCGGAGGTAAGAAGAAGATTGCTTGCTTACACTTTCTTTTCCCCCTCAATCTGTGAACATAACAGTTTAACACTGAAGAACGAACCTTCCCTTTGGCTGCGTGAAGCTAATAATGCAAAATAATCAACATATATGGGGTAAAATTTACAGGGACAACTTATAATACACACTTCTTCAGTTCCATTGACAAATGTATTGGCTCTATTGACACCCTGTGATAGATCCACTCTATCTGTCTTTTTTTATAATGCATCTCACAAGGAGGATAAACAGACAGCATATTATAGAACACAACTGTTTGTTTTTTCATTTCGCGTTCATGATTACTTGAGTCACAAATGACATATGATTCAAGCCAGTAACATCTGTCTGTGCCTGACAGAGGACATTTTTCATCTTCCAAGTCTGGGTTACATCTTCAGCAGCAGGTGCTGTGAATCTAAGTGAGGTGAAATGAGCTTCCAAATTCACTTCTCAGGTTCGACATACTTCAGAGTGTTCCATGGGACCGGAAATAAAAGGAGCAGTTTTGTCTTTCTATTTTCTAAAATTTCTCTAAACCATGGAAGTCTTTACCTTTCTTCTAGACTCTGTAGGCAGGGCTAAAGCATTTCAATGTAGTGTTTCTTCTTTTGACCAGAGGCTGGTCACCTTGCCCACCTTCTTGATGTTTGCCCACGCCTTTCTTCTGCACACCTGTGATCCTGTTGGCTCACAGAAGTGTGGGGGAAATCCCTGTGCATCAAATGACTGTTCATTCTTTTCCTGATGCTTGGACACTCTTGGCTTCTTCAGCCGCTTCAACACATCCTTCAATACTCAGGGAAAACCTCAGCTTCTTCCTGAAGCCTTTCCAGTCTACCCTATGCACCTCTCAGTTAGTCATTCCCTCTCCTTTCCACCTATGTGCATTTGAACACGCGTCAGTTATTGTTAGGGTGGCCAAATAATGTATTGTCCAAAGCAGGGCACTTTTGAGAGTAAAGGGGTGCATTGTTAATAGTTACACTGGGGCATCAGGCACAGATTATGGCTGTCCTGGCTAACCAGGATGTGTGGTCACTCTAATTACAGCACTTATGACACTGTATGGTGGAGCCATCCTCCTCCTGCATACAGACTGTGAGGGCAAGGCTGTGCTGTACCTGGTGCAGTGGCCAGTGGTATTCAAATACTCAGTGGGTATCTACTGCTTTACCATCCCCTTTCTTCTAGTGGTGGTGTCTTTAGGGAATCACCCTATCCCACCCTTTGTATGTTTCCAGTCCCCGCCCATGTCATTTGGATGGAGCTGAACCCACCCCCTTTTGCCCCACACGGGTTGGAACATCACTCAGATTCCACTGGTCAAAGTAGCACAAGTGACTGGCCAGCCCCCATCAGTCAGTGATTGGCCCAGATCTGCACATGGTGGCCTAATTAGAGCCAACCTTGTGGGATTTTGTTCAAACTGTGGGGAAGGGGCAGCTTCCACCTTGGTTGCTACACTGTGAGCCTGTACCCGCCAGGGCACCCCTCCCTCCACGGAGAGCTCCTCAGGAGAATGAAGCGAGCCTTGAAGGGAACAGAGCCAAGACACCCTCCACGGAGAGCTCCTCAGGAGAATGAAGCGAGCCTTGAAGGGAACAGAGCCAAGACACGGATCCCGCAGAAACCGTCGGAGCTTTCTTCTCTACTGTTGCCTGAAGCTAGATTTTTCTACCCTGTACTTTTGAGTTACATGAACTCATAAATTCCCTTTTTGCTGAAGTCAGTTTGGGTTGGGTTTCTGTCTTTTGCAGAAAACTTTTTCCTCCCTGACTGATGAGGCCTGGGCCGTAGGATGCACTCAGTAAGTCTGGTTGAACGAGTTGAGTAAATGGAGTAGGTGGTTACTTGTGGGCGGTCTCAACACTGTGGATGACTACGGGTGACTCTCCCGCCGGCTGCTCCCTGGAGCCTACTGCCAAGGCACCTGTCTCTCAGGAGTGCGCCGCCCTAGTGGAGCTTCCTTCAGAGAGAGCTCCCGGGGCAGTCAACACGGGCTCTCATTTTTGTTTGTTTCTTTACTTTTCTATTTTATAGGCACTTTTGCCATTGGTGACTTGAGAGCGATTTGGAGACAGCTGGTGAGGTAAAGGAAGGTTGTTACTTCTAGCTACGGCTTATAAAAGTAATGGGAGGTTTGAAACACACCATCAAGACAAAACCATCTTCTCCCTAACCGTTCTGCCCCTTCTTCCCCAAGACAAAGGGACTTTGTCTGAGCACATGCACACTCCAGACTGCCAATTTGGTCTTACTTGCCCAATACACACTGCTCTCACATTTCCTCTAATCTAAGAGCCTTGTATAAAAATACCTAGAAAGAAAATATTTTAGGGGCTCCAAATACCAAGGCCTATGAAATATTTTAGGGTAGGGACGGCATGGATATGGTCATAATTGTTATGTAAGCAGCCCTTGTCCAGGGTGAATACTCAGCAAGGAGACCCCACTGTGCCCAGCACCACAGTGAACACAAATGAGAACACAAATCCAGCTGGGTTCTGGGGGAAATGAACTGGAGTGTTGCTGCCTGACAAAATTTGACCCAAGAATCCAGATTTCAAATGTATCTTTCTGAGAGCTGGAAGTGGGTGGAGTATAAAGAATGCCTTTTTGATGAAACGGGTATAAACATATATTTGGAATAAGTTGGATTTGGGGGATTGTTGGATAAAAATTCACTTCTATTCCTCTGAACTAAGCACTAGTGTTAACGTTAATATATAAAGTGACGGGTTAATGTCATCCCACCCAACCATCAGTTCTTGACCGACTTAGTTCTAATGACCCACTTAGGCCTCAGGAGCTCTTACAGCGATGACTGTGACACAGGAGCTCCACGGCTACATGCCAGAGGCCCAAAGGACATGTTCTCCCTTTTCCTCTGTGGCTTTGCCTACATGGTTTATATTACCTTATGGGGGTACTTATCCTCCCTGCCCCCAAATCTATTCTCTACACTACTGAAAAATTTTCTAGCATCATAAATTAGATCATGGCTTTCCCCAGCCTAAAACTTTTCACTAGATTTTCATTCACTCACAATTAAATCCAAACTTCTTGGCATAGTCTACAATGCCCTGCTTGCCTGGTCCCTCTATATTCAACTCCTATCACTCATGCCCATTACTCACTAAACTCCAGCCAGAGTCTTCTTTAACATCTCAAATATGCTGTGTTCATTTCAGCCTCTGGGCCTTTGCACATGCTGTTCCCGCTGCCTGGAAGGTTGTTCCCTCCCTCTCCCTACAACTACCCTCTCCTTCACTTTTTCTTGCCTTTGGTAATTGCATGTTCATGTGCTTGTTTTTTAACGTCTCTACTCACTAGAGTGTAAGCTCTAGGCAGGCAGGTGGGGACCTGATCGGTTCTGTTTATCACTCTGTTCAATGTCATGTAGAAGGTACTCAATAAACATATGTTGAAATATGATAGAATAAAATCATGCAGATGGCATAGAGTTCATTACCACTTAGCTCAGGAACACCTTCCCCACTCTAAGCGACCCCCAGGAACGCTGTCCTCTCTTCACCAGTCCTGCCCCAAAGAGGCTTTGTAAAATCATAACTATTAGAGCTAAAAGGTACCCTGGAGATATTAGGTTACAGTTAGGAAGCTCTGATGTTGACAAAGCTGAAGTGACTTCCCTTCGGAGGGGTCACTTCTCCACTCCTCTAGGTTCCCTGACGGGGAATTTTCCCTCAACACTCCTGCATCTTACTTCCCCCTTGGAGGTGGAGCGCGCTAGATGATGGGGACTTTGGGAGAGGAACAGGGTCTGCGGGCTCACTCTTCAGCGCCTCTTTTCCTTGGGGATCTGTCACAGGACATGCGCGTTCCACACTGCTCCTCCTCACCCCAGGTTTTCAGGGCTAGACTCTGCCCCATGGGCACCTCTGACTGGGAGGAGTGGGAAAGGTTTGTGTAATCCTGGGTTCAATATTTGCAGGCCATGGTGCTTGCACACTTGCGCTCTCTTCTCAAATCTAGCTTTTATCAGTTTAAAAGGAAGTAATTTTCCGATTCCTCTGCCTATTTTAGTTGGTTCACAACTGCGTGAGTTCAGCCCCCTTGTGTCTCAACACCAAAGCCTCACAGTTGGTGGCTGTCAGTTACGGACTAGAATTCAGGTCTTCCCACACTCCAGCTCCGCCTTCCAGTGTGTCGCGCACACACCTCACCCTGTTCCCCCACTCCCTGCTCGGCTACCCCTGAACCGTCCCTGCTACAATCAGCACCTCCCTGACCCAGTGCCACAGGGACAGGACTGTCCTCTGAGCCGTGCTCTCCCCACGCTGCCTTTGGTTAAAGACATATCTGTAATGATTTCATCATGAACATGTTTTGAGGCTAATGAGATAAATGTTTATAGAGCCAACATAATAGGAAAATTGGGTAATGATCAGATTAATGAGATAAATGTAAATACCTCGTCATGAGTGAAGTTATAAACACATTTTTTATCACCAACATGTTTATTTTTACTTTTCCTCAAATTATTTTGTCAAGTCTCTAATTTTTTGCTTTATTTTACATTGTTTCATGCAGCCTCCTAAAAGCTATCATTTCACTCTGACATTTTTCTGGATATGAGATCAGAATATTAACCCTCTTCTGGTTGATGTGTATTTCAGTTAATCACAACTAAGAAGAGAATCGTATTCTGCTTTATTATTGCTATACAGTAATACTTGTAATATTTAATGGACCAACAGATGGACCTTTTCCGTGGTCAAATGGAGTATAAAAAATTACTGAGGGGCCTGCCCGATGGCATAGTGGATAAGTTCGCACGCTCCACTTCAGTGGCCTAGGGTTTGTTGGTTCAGATCTCAGTTGCTGACCTATACACCACTCATCAAGCCATGCTGTGGCAGCATCCCACATACAAAATAGAGGAAGATTGTTAGCTCAGGGACAAATCTTCCTCACCAAAAAAAAAAAAAATTATTGAGTATGATTATGACTTTACGTGTTGAAACAAACACCTTCCCTGGTCATTCAGAAGATAAAAAGGAAGAGAAAAATCACTCAAAATGAAAAAGCAAGAGAAACACACCTCTTAATTGAGAATCCTGAACCCCTCTCTATTGTTCCAACTTAAGCAAAAAGCAAAAGAAATAAATAAAATAAAACTTAAAGAGTAAAATAAACAAGTGTCTCCCATGTAATCCTGCTCTTTTTCTCTAGTGGTGTCAAAGGATAAAGCCGTTTCGCGTTGTGCGTTTGGAGAAGCAATGGATCAACGGATGGTTTCACCTAAGTATCACCTCGTTTTCCGTTAGGAAACTGACATAAGCTGTTTTCTGTGCCAAGGTGGTATATGTCCTTCTCAGTTTGGGAACTGTGTGCTACGTTTCAGAAAGTCTGTGTCTTTGGTATAGCTAAATGTAGAGTTTTGATTTCTCATATTTTTGTTTCTTCTTATCAATCAGCCAACAACTATCTACAAAATAACACCCTCTGGATGTAGAAATATGCTAGATCTTGAAGAGATCAGACAAAAAAATGCTTTCTGTGTTTAAGTTCCTACTAGCTCAAAGCTTATTATCAGGTAGGAAACAACCAGATGTGTCTTGATATTCCTTTTGTCCATTTTAATGCTACAGCACTACTCCCTTACACAAGCCCTAACTCCAGTCGAGACCATTACCTCCCTTGATTCTTTCTTCCTTTATTGGAGTATAGGCTAAGCTACTGAAAGAGAGAGACTTCAAGACACAGGGGCTTTACCCTCATAAAAGTTTCTTTCTTTCTCCCACAATAGTCCAGAGGTGGGAGTTCTGGGTTGGCGTAGTGGCTCTGCTCCACAAAATCATTCAGGGACTCAGGTTCCTTTCATCTTGTGCTTCTACCGTCCCCTAGAGGGTTGTCCTCATTTTTATGGTCAAAGACTGGTTGATGCCACATATGTGTTTCAGCTTTCAAAAAGTAGATATTAAGTCCTTGATATGCAATTTCATTTTGTCAGTTTGCAATTATGCAATTTATTAAAGCCAACAATATTTATTAATATCCAGTTCTTTTCTATTTGTGGGCACACAGAGGGTTGCACTTCTCCACTCTTCGTAGCCAGGCCAGCCGTGTGACTAGTTTCGACCAAAGCAATAGAAGCCAATGTGGCCAGAGTCACCTGTGTGCGGGAGTTTTCATTGCTGGCGCTTGACTCTCCAGCACTTGCTTCCCTTGTCATGATGACTACAAAACACGGCAATGTGGGGGGGCTCCAAGGTGGAAACGTGGGAGTCCTGAGTGAATGCAAAGAAGTCCTCTGGGCTTGCAGCAGATTCTTGTGAGCAAGAAATAACCTTGTGCTGTTGATTCCACGACATAACCTCTTCTATTCTGACTATTACAGCAGATGAGGGGACGTTATACACTATTTCTGCCCCCATTTTATTAGTGAGAACATAGTCACCGTGACAACCCTGGTTCAAGGGCTAGCTGGGCTGTTTATACTCCATTCCTATGGAAACAGAGGGGATCAGATAATGGCGGGGGGGCAGTCGGCCTCACCTCCTTGCCTCACATTCCAGAGCTGCACTTGCTCGGATGCCCTCCACCCACTTCCCAGTCTGCGCACAGCCCACACATCCTCCTAAGCACAGCCTTCTGCAAACTCCACAACATTCTGATTCCTCTCTCCTATAAACTCTGATTGCTCAATGTTTATAGCCTTTTATTATGTGATTCATTCATTTAAAAATGGTTATGGACTACTTACCTATGCACTGTGCTAGATACTGGGTATAGAATGGCAGCATAATCTCCAACTTCCAGAGCTTGACGCTTCCACCTGCCTAGCACAGTGCCCCACCCAAATTACATGGTTAATAAATGACCCTTGGTTGAATATATGAATAAGTCAGCAATATGATGGCATGTGGTGATTAAATGTTAAGTGGCAGAGCACTATTGGCAAATAAGAGAAGGAAGAAAATCCCAAGGTAAGTTGTAGGATGCGTGAGGACAGGGATCATGTCTGTCTTGGATTCCACCTTATCTCTAGTGCCAGCCACTGGGCCTGGCAGAAAGTAGGTGCTTAATATGTTTTTTTTTGTTTTTGTGGAGAACCATGAGGCAAATGGTCTGACAGGAGTGTCTGGAGCAATCTTGGGACATAAGTTTGGACCAGTACATAGGGTGGGACCAGATTTTGAGAAGTCAGTCATAGATTTTTGGGTCTTCTTGTGCTAGCAAATGAGAAGTAAAAGCTGTTTTTTTTTTTTTTTATGAAGCTGTAGAAAGATTAAAATGATTTGCTGAATGGATTTGGATATAAATATTAAAATTAAAAAGATGACTTAGTAAAGACTGTGGTAATGAAAACCTAGATTGGGATGCCAATGGTGGACCTCAATACAAAAAGGCAAATCTAATGGACATTTCAAAGGGAGGATTAATAGGAATTGGTGACATAGAATATAAGGGTTAAGAAAAAAAAATGGATTGAAAAAGAGCAATTGAGGATTCCAGACTGGAATTCTGGAATAAGAGTTGTACAGTTAAAGAGATAAATGATACAAAAGGAACCTGTGATGAGTTTAATGTGAGGCATTTTGTATTTGCTGGGGCAGGAGGAAATCTTTGTGGGCATGTTGAGCAGGTATTGTCAGTAATGAAGATGTAGCCACGTTCCGTGGACCTGCAAGACCTGAACAGACCTCTGCTCAGCTTTATCTTTTCTAGCGTACGTTAAGGTAAATAGGACCGGTCCTCAATACAATTGTCAAGTGGGCCTTGCCCTTTCGTCGACTCTTCCCCTGTCACTGGGGACCCTGGATCATCTGTACATGCCAACATATGACAAAGGAGAGAAAGTGCCAGACCATCTAAAGGAAGGGTAGGGTAGAGGCTGGCTGAAGGGATAGAGAGTGCTAAAAGGAATGCATCCCAGGAAGGATGGTCTGGCTGGGAAGCACAGAGGTGCAAAGGAGAGGCACATAGACAACTTCTATAGAGCTCAGAGGTGAAAGATGTGTGTGTCTGTGTGTGTGTACATGTGTATACACAGTCAAATGCACATGTTTTCAGAAAAGATCAGCAAATGTGTCTCCACCCACCAGTCCTGCCCCTTAGCCATGTTTCAAACCACCTACCTATTCCTCCATTTATTCAATAAGGACTTAGTACCATTTATGTGCCAGACGCTGTGCAGGTAGATGTGGAAAAGAACATCAGGCAGACGTGGTCTCTGCCCTCATGGGACCTATATATTAAAGGTGATACAGATGGTGAATACACACAAATTAATGAACTCACTAAAATTGTGGTAAGTGAGAAGGAGCGAACTATGTGCTATTAATTCTATCATTCTTACCTCCTGCAGAAGCAAAAGGTACTTGGGGTCAGCTAATTCTTTGAAAATAGCTCATTTGGGAAGATACTAGACTGGTGGTCTAGAGAAGAGGCCCTGACTGTGGACATTTAGAGCCACTCCCATCTCACTTGCCACCCACAATCCTGGCACCTAGTCCAAAGGCAACCTCAATGAGAGTTGAGGCCTACCTTCAGCTTTGGAGGCCTGGAAATAGCTGTCCAGCATTCTCCTCACTTGCTTCCAATTTCAGTCTGTAGGTCTGCCTTTGGGTTCTAGAAACAAGGGACATAAGGATGATGGAAAGATGATATAAGTGGGCTATCAAGAAGAGAATGGTAATAGTGAAGGTTCTGGGTGAGAGCAAAAGGACCATAGATATGTAAATTATTTTTAATTCAATGTGTATTTTTTCCCTTTTTTCTACCCATTGGATCACAGATTTGTTGGGTGGTAGAGTCTGGATTGGTGTTGCTGGCTGGAACCACTAGAGAGCCTAGTTCCGCAGACTGTTGAGTAGGGAAGCCAGTGTGCCCAGAGACTCCTGTTCTCCTCGAGTTACAGTTGTGGGACTGGGGACTGTCCTGTTGGATAGGTCCTTCTACTAGGCAGTTTCATCCCCAGGAACAGAGTCCATTGCCTTGTGTCCTTCAGGTTAGGGCTCACTGCCTACTTTGGACTTGCTCCCACCTTTACTCCCCCAAACAATGGCACCCCAGAAAATCCAACTACTACTTTGAGCTGTCACGGCATTGGACACTGCTCTTCAGAGAGAAGGGCCTTGAGTAGGGCAGGAGTGGGGGGTGAGTGTAGAAGGGATTTAGAGAGAAACAGATTGCATCTGGATGTCTTATTTAGGACTGTCTTTGTAAGAAAAGAGATGGTCTGGGGAAGAAGAGTGTGTCACTTCTCAACCATGTAGGAGGGTATGTGTGGGCACAAAGAAAGTTAGACTTCCAGGGATACAGATCCAAGAACTTCATTTCATACTTGTCCTACTATGTATATATCATGAAGTAAAAGCTTGTATAAGGTATACAAGAGAGCTTTTAGTAATCATGCATAATATAGTTATTAAATATTTTTAAGGATTTAAAACTGTAAAAACTTGATCATATAGTAAAAAATTAATATTCCTTTAAACAAATTTATTATTATTTCTACCTAATTATAATTTATTTAGAAAACATCTATTGATAGCTTGCAGTGTAAAGGCAATTTGTTTTTTACAACACGTGTAAGGTAAAATTCCTCACTTCAACAGCACGCAATGGTGTAGAGATGAAAAAAACATGCATCAGTACCTATAATAAGAGAGATTCAAATAAAGTGATGAGGGATTTCAGAGAATTGGTTTGAGTTTGTGGTAACTGGCGACAATATATTGGAGGAGGTAGCATTTAAACTAGGATTTGTAGTATAGACACATATTGGCATGCCACCTGGTAATGATTGGCATTCCAGGTAGGATTGCGTGTTAAAATGATGGAGCTACAATAAAGCAACACCGAGTAATTCAGTTTGGCAAAAACACAGGATACAACATGAGTGGAGTATGTCCTAACCTGATAAGGTCTCACAGGGCCCTGAGCCAGGCTCAGGAGTGTGGACTTCATGTAAAGGGGAAGCCCTTGTGGGCAGCGGAGTTGAATGCTGGAGTGGTACATGAGAAAGGTAAATCTGACAGCAGGCTGGAGTAGATCACCGGGAGGAGAGACATGAAGAGTAAAGGGGAAAGCAGAGTGATGGGATTTCTGTTTGTGGTGGCAGTTTAGGGTAGGACAGACTTAAGGGATATATAGTCCAAAGGGAAGACCAGTGCAGAGAGGACAATTGAAGGTAGAAACGGGACAAAGTCTCAAATTATGGAGAGGAATGTTAAGACCACAAACAGAAGGGTTAGCCATCCCACCCCTGCCTACCTTGAGACCTGAAATAGAGAAAAACAAGAAGAAACGTGAAGGTAGTGTGAGGGGGTACAGAGGAAGGCACTGTCATCTGAGAGTGAGGATTTCCTGGCATCAGTCCATATCTCTTAAGTCACCTGCCAAATACAGACGCATGAATAAGACATTTTAATTTTGACTTGGCTTTCACATCAACCTGAAACGTTCAGTCCAGTGTGGCTCAGCCTTAGGAATACAGAAATTTTAATCCGAATAAAACTCCTTAGTGTCTTACCTTTTCAAGGAGGAGGACCTCTTGTTAAAATGAAAAACCTGGCTGATCTGCTATGATAACTGTCTCAATAACTCTGCAGGTCAGCCTTGGGAAGAACTGTCATAGAGACTGCGGATTTCTACCATCTATCCTTCCCCCAGTTTCACGGGGATTTTGTGAGGATAATAAACAAGATAGTACATGTAAAAATATTTTCTCTATGAAAAGTTGATATGTGGATATTATAGTTCTATAGAAAAGTACTATGTGGATATTACAGTATATAATAATCTGGAATTATTTTGTTTTATTCTTTTTAATTTGTATTCAGCGTTCTTACAAAAAAGAATTTAAAGTAGTTTTTTTTTTTTTTTACATTTTATGATTTTTAAGAGCATTCTATATGCGTTGAGAAGGGAGTAGTGAAAAAGAAAATACTTTAAACCAAGCTCAGTTCATCGGTAATAATGGTGTCTGCCAAACACTGTTGACGGACTCACCATCATAACACTGGACAGTCAGGCCATATGGGGCAATAAACTACAATTACTGCCTTCTGTGAAGTTGTAGTTCTAGGAGAACTTACCTATTGAGGTGGGTCATTTAAAGGACATGTTCCTACCCAAGGCTTTGAGAAAAAGGTTTTCTGGTCACTTTAAGTATCCATCCATCCAGTACCCATTGTCGGAAACTATATGCTCCCAGTTCCGCCCCTTGAAAGAGGGAGAAGTGTCGGAATTGGAAAGGGATCATTTTTTCAAGTAATGAGTATTACTACCAACTCCCATCCATCTTCATATCACATGTCAAGCTAGCATGCTTCGCAAGAAGAACGAAAGCATGGTTAGCTTAGGGGCATCGTTTGCTATCCTTGGATACATTGAAATGCTTTGGTTTTCAGAGTTATGGACCATTAGACTTGTTTTCTGGTTCTCAGGACTGTTGAATTTTGTTTAGTGGTTTAAAATGACATTAATAAGACTTCCTAAAACCCTGAATGGGTGTGGTCTGAGTGGTTTAGGAATATGATGTAAGGGCATTTCATAGCTTCCCTCCTCAGTCTGCCATAGCGCATCTGATGAGTGCTCACTCCGCTCCAGGTCACTGTAATAAGTCTCTACACTCATTTTCTCAAACCAACTTCATAAGGCAGTTAACAGTACCTCTATTTTACAGACAAAGCTAAAAGCATGTACATTTTTTCTAAGAAAACAGCTAATAAAAAGCTGTACAAATACAAATTCCTTTGTCTCTCAGTGACAGAACTCAGTTCTTGAGCCCCATTCCTGCTGATGACAGAAGACTCAATCTTGCCACATCAAGGTAAATTCAGTTCTTTCTGATTTTTTTTAGTGCTTTCTGGTTAACTGGCTACTCTAGGATTCTCTTCCTCTCACTTCTTCACTTCTCCACAGGGATGACCTGAGTTCTAGGCAGTTTACTTATTGCCCTGGCATTGAGGGATAGAAGCCTAGTTCCATGGTTCATGGCCACTAGATCTGTCCAACTGGTTTACAGTGGGACATACACTCTCCAGTGCTTTTGGCTGTCTACATCTGTGGCTGTGAGGGACAAGTTCCCTTTCAACTTTTGTGTGTTGGGTCCATTTGTGTTATTCACTGTCGTGATAACTCCAACCCTAATGTTTCACAAGAGCCACAGGCCCACTCTCAGGCAAAAGAAATCTTAGCTTCTCTCTGACACCATCGTGTAATGCTTCCCTCAGGTCCATCCACATACACACCCCCGTTAGATGTGGCTGCTCTACAATATCAGTGCCATGTTTGACTGTGGTTTCTCTGAGAAGTTTTCAGTTTCCTGGGCCATGCCCTGAGAAGTAAGGCATCAATTCCCTTTATACTCATTATCCCCCAATCTGTCCAGTTTCTGTCACAATTTCCCCCACCTCACCCAGGACTCATGCTCAGTGAGAAAGGGAGCAAGTCTAAGTGCCCACTAGGGACACTCGCTTATATTTACCTCTATTACACTTCTGCATATTTTTTCTCTCTCTTGCTGGTAGAATTCTATCTTATTTTAGGAATTATTACACCTTTAGATCTATCCTCTGAAAAGACCTCGAAACAATGACCAATTCTATAGCAGTGGAATCCTTAGAGCCCAGATTGTAGTGTTGAAATATCATCTTCTATAAAAAGAAACCAGGACTTCTTGGAGATACGGCTAATTCCAGATCTGAGGCAGGAAAGATACATAACGAACCTGGAAAATCTTGTAATACCAGATGGCAAGGAAGTTATCAAAGGATAGTAGAATCATGTCAGAAGGACTCAGGAGCCAATTTAGAAAGCTCCCACTGGCCAAAGAGAGGATAATTTGAGCTTTAAAGATATGAACAGCAATTGATTGAAACCCATCTAATATGTTTAGTTCTATGAATTTATATTAATAGTAAAAACTAGGATTGATTATCTTTTGAGGATTATAAGGAAAAAATATTATTTAGAAAACTAGGTAAATATAAGGAAGTATTTATCGTGCCTTTCCTATAGGAAATGTATAATTCAATAACCAACTGGTGAATGAGGAGAAATGTCTTCTTATAAAATTTTCTAGATAATTAATGAAAAAATATTTGAATAGCATCACTTTGTAACCCCAATGAATTAATGTATCTAAGCTTTGAGCATCAATAACTGCTAACATTTAAAAAAAGGAGAAAAAACAGACATTATATGCTCTTCTTGAAAAACATACCACTACCTATAGTCTTGTCAAAGAGATGGTAAACAAGTCTATTCAAGCCTCTGAATCTATGTACCAATTTGCAGGAAATACAGGGGACAGAGGAAAATGCTAAACTGTACCATGAGTTTGAAATCATAAAAATTCAGGCTGTGGGAATCTTGACAGGTCAAACACCTCAAATTCTTCAATATGAAAATTATAAGAAAAAGACTGGGATGGAAGGGGAGCATATCTATAGATTACAAGATATTGGAAATATTAAGTTAAAAAATACATAGGAAGTATGTACAGTGTAATACATCCCTAGTGGAATACCAGGTTGCTGCAAAAGGAATGAGGAAGATCTATATGAACTAATGATATGAAGTGATTTTTAAGATATAAGTGAAATAAGCAAAGTACAAAAGGGTATCCATAGGATGCTACCTTTCATGAGGAAAGAAAGTGAAATAGGAAAATACTCATGTAGCTCTCATAATTTTAGAATAATACCATACAAACATAAATAAAAGCAGTAAGAATGAGGGGGACCAAAAAATGGACTATAAACAAGTTAATTGTATTCCAAATGAATAACATGAAAACAATGAAAAAGTGGTGGGGAAGAATTACCCAAGTAACTTTGGATACAGTATATTGATTATACCTAAGGCTAAAGTCTAAAATGAACTGTACACAAGTATTGTACTTTAAACAGTAGATTTTCTTTCACAGGGATATAGATTAGGAACTCTGAAACTACTTTCCATGTACTCTAGGATTAAACCAACAAGTACACACACACACACACACACACACACACACATACACACACACGGTCACACACATATACGTACATGCCATGTTTTTTCATTGTTGGAAAAGGAGGTTACAAATAAGGAAAGAAGAGAAGAATGGAATTAACCCTGGGTATAAATCAAAGTTGTAAATATCAACATGAACTCAGGGACTATATAGAAATGAATACAGACGTGTGTATGTATTTATACATATAAAATTTTCCAGCTCTGCCTTCTGAAAAGGCCTAAAAGCAATGAGATCTCAGTGTCATTGAGCACATCTAGCACCCAGATATTGATTTTTAAACACTATTCTCTGATTAAAGTAATCTGGGCTCCTTAGAAAAATGGCTGATGCTAAAACCGGCTGGGGCAGGGAAAGTACAAGATGAGCTCATACCACAATGGAAGAGAGTGCTCAAAAAGTGATGTGGCTATTTCAGAGAGAGATAGGAGATAACTAGAAAGGACTCCCATTGGTCAAGTCTGGGACAATTTGGATAGTAAAATCAAAAAGATTGTACTGGGTTAAAACCACAAAGTAAAATAGGAATCTATGAGTTCATATTGATATAAATAAGCAAATGAATGAATAAATGAATGATTAAATAAATAAATGAGGTAGAAGGAAAGTTCTTCTTTACATAGAAATCCAAATAATAAATGTAGAAGTAATGACGAAAATAGAAAACTACCTTTAGCGGGAAAATGGAGGAACTTAGGATAAGATATGTACATTTGATAATAGTATTGTATCAATGGTAATTTCCTGATTTTGCTAATGGTACTGTAGTTCTGTAAGATGTTTTTACATTTGTAGAATCTTTTACCAAGATTGTTTTATTTTTGTAACATTTTCGTAAGTTCGAAATGATTTCAAAATGGAAAAATCATAATTAAAAACATTAAAATAAATAGAAAGTATAAATTATGTAAGATTAAAATACAACGTCAAGGGATGCACACTTGGGTAATATAACCATAAAAAAAGCAAGAAAATTATTTCTAAAAATATGAAGATGAGGTTACTTTAGCATTGAGAAAGTGGTTGTAATTGGGATGGAATCCAGGGGAAGGCTCCTGGGGGGCTTGCAAAGTTTTATTTCTTGTCCCTGGGGGTGATGGTTACAAGGACGTTCTGCTTATAATAATTCACTCTATGTTTGTTTTATATGACTTTCTGTATCTGCATTTTATTTTACGAAAGCAAACAGATGAAAAAACAAGACCAGAAAAAATATGCCTTGGCTTTCAAGATTTTCTCTCTGATATAAATATCAAAAACCTATTTTGGAATTCAAAACCAACAATTTGACTCTTTGCTCTTAGACTAAACAGTCTCTTTTGGGGATACAAATATCATTGATTCAGTGGAGGGGGGAGGGGTCCTCTAGGGAAATAGGTAGAAAAGAGAAAATTTCTGTTAATAGCTCAGTATTTCTCCCACCACAGAGTGCTTAACCACTACAATATGCTTTTAAATGAGGCACACACCCTATCACCTCTACCACCACCATTTTACATAGCTTTATAGTTGTTCTTCCTCATCCTATTTTTAATGGGCATAAGCAAAAGTGTTTTAGAAGTGGAAGGACAAGACTATAGAGAAATTGTCAAGAGGACATGGCTACGACAAGGACAATTCAGCATGCCTTCTAGACTTGCTGAAATAAAAATGCACTTCCACACATTGATGAAGTATCCACTGTGCTCCAGATGCTGCCAGATACGGGGAACAGAGTGGAGAGAATATTAAACTTCTGTCTTGAGTACATACAATCACACAGAGTGGCTCGTAAACTTTGTTTATAATCAGAATCACCCAGAGGAGGTTAAAACATATCTATACAGAGATTCCAAAGCCCAACCTCTAAGACTGATTTAGTAGGTCTAGAGTTAGGTTTTTAAACATATATAAATATATATATATATAAATTATATTGTTATATTTTATAATATATATAATCACCACAGATGATTTCAATGATGGGGCAGGTTCAGGACCCACAGGTGGAGTAAAGTGCCACTAAAGCAAGCCTATGGCAGCAAATGAATTGATGGGATTTGAGGAGACTACCAGACAGTCAGCACTGCTCCCACTCCTCCCTATTGCCCTATTCCTGTTCTCCACTCCTCAGCCCTGAAGAAGCCTTGAAAGGCAGCAGAATTGCAAGCAGAGTAGCTATGAAAACTATCAGCCTAGCAGTCACTGGAAGGGGCAGAACAGGTGTGGAACTTTCAAAGAGCCCCATCCACAGAGAATGACCACTATTTACCTGTCTGTAATTGTGCCCCCCCAAAACATGTATTTAAGTCCTAACTTCCAGTACCTGTGAATATGACATTATTTGGAAATAGGATCATTGCAGATGTAATTAAGTTAAAATGAGGTCATACTCAATTAAGGTGGGACTTAAATCCAGTGACTGATGTCCTTATAAGAAGAGGAAAATTTGAACACAGAGACGAATAAGAGACACACACAGAGGTAAGAAGGCCACGTGACAACAGAGGCAGAGATTGGAGTGATACAGCTGCAAGCCAAGAAACGCCAAGGATTGCGTCAACCACCAGATGCTAGGAAGAGGCAATGAATGATTCTTTCCTAGAGACTTCAGAGGGATCAAGGCCCTGCCAACACTTTGATTTCAGACTTCTTTAGTGGTAATTTGTTACAGCAGCCATAGGAAACTAATACAGGCGGCAATGACACTGTGGCAAACCAGAGACTGAACAAAATTCAAAAGGAAGATTTGGGGAAAGAGATGTCCATAGGGGGCTATACAAAGCTCCATCATATTCCTGGGAATCTAGGAAGGCAGATGTATGTGTAAGGCTGTGCATTTACCCAGGAAAGATCTAAAAAGGTCCTAATTTCTCCAACTCTGGGTGATGCTGAGTTCCTGTGAAAGCAAGAAGAGAAGCCTTAGGCAGAATTGTTAACTGCCTGAGCATTGAAGGCCTGCTCCAACATACACACAGAGTCCCTCCACAAAGGGTGGGAGATTTATTAGTCCAATCATTTATATAAATCTCTGTGTAATCATTAGCTGACCACTAAGCTAACTGAGCAGAGTTTGTTCAGTGGTAACACATGACAGGGAAGACAGACTTTTCAGATATATCAAGCAAAAAGCAACCATAAGACAGCTGAAGTTGCAATACTAATATCATGAAAAATAGACTTTAAAACAAAAAAGGTTATTAGAGATAAAGAAGGACATTTTATAATGATAAAAGAGCCCATACATCAGGAAATATAATAATTGTGAACATATATGCACCTAACAACAGAGCTCCAAAATATATTTTTAAAAACTTGGCAGAACTAAAGGTAGAAAGAGATCATTCAACAATAAAAGTTAGAGACTTCAGTAGCCTTCTTCAATAATGTCTAGAACAACTAAGAAAAAGATTAAACTGAAATAAAAGACTTGAAAATCACTATAAACAAACTAGCCCTAACAGACTTCTATAGTACACTCTACCTAATAACAGCAGAATACACAATCTTTTCAAGCACCTGTGAAACAAGTCCAGGAGAGACTACATGCTATGCTCCAGGATAGACCATGAAACAGGACTCAATAAGTTTAAAAGAGTTGAGACCATACAAAGTATGTTTTCAAATCACAATGGAATCAAACTAAAAATTAGAAACAGAAGGAATTTAGGGAAGTTTGAAAATATGTGGAAATTAAGCAACATCCTCCTAAATAACCAATGTATTAAAAAAATCACAAGGGAAATTAGAAAATACTTCTAGATGAATGAAAATGAAAACACAAAATGCCGAAACTTATTGGACACCACTAAAGCAGTCTTAGAGTGGAATTTATAGCTGTAAATGCCTATATTAAAAAAGGAAGATGACAAATCGATAACCTAACTTTCCATCCTAAAAAAATAGAAAAAGAAGAACACAGTACATCCAAAACAAGGAGAAGTATGGAAATAATAAAGATTATATGAGAAATAAATGAAACAGAGAATAGAAATGCAATAGGGAAAAATCAATGAATCCAAAAGTTAGTTCTTTGAAAAGATCAACAAAATTGGCAGACCTTTAGTTAGACTGGCTCCATCCCCAAAAGACGAAATACTCAAATTATTAGAATTAGAAATGGAAGAGAGGACATCACTATCAAGCTTATGGAAATGAAGAAGAACTATATGGGGATACTATGAGTAATTGAATGTTAACAAATTAGATAACCTAGAAGTAATCACTAAAGTATTCAGGAGTGGTGGGGCATTAGGCTGGCTGTTTACTCTTAAACAATTCAGGAAAACAAAGTTATTTTTACTGTACTTGCAACTTCTGCATGCATGAAATTCTTTCAAAAAAAAACAAAGAAAAGAAAAAGAAGGATACCGTCTACTATTCACGGTAAGGCTAATTATTGTAAGAAAAAGGAATCTCAAATTGCAAACAATAATGGTTTAGTTCTAATAGGTGGCAAAATTCACTAAAGTACAGATCTCAACATGTGTGCTGGCACACACACACACAAATGTCTGAATTTGTGATTTCAGATGTACAGCAGTTTCAGAATCATCTGAAAGCTGAAGGTGTGGCTGTTGGAGTGAGTGGCTGAAATGAAGTGGAGGTCACTGGAAGTGAGGAAGTCAAAGAACTGGAATGCACAGGCATTGGCAGAACCGTACATGAGGACTTTGAGATTGTATAAGATGATGGCAGGACTTAGGCTGGAGAAAAAGACTGTAAATTTGGTTCCAAGTCTTCCTTGTAAGGAAATGACTCAACAGCCAGCTATGAGATGAGTGTGGGGGCAGAAGCTTTTAAGTAAGAAGGGAATGAACCTCAAAGAGGTTGGAGAAATAGTGAAGAAGTGATAGTAGAGAAATAGTACAGAGGATGAACACTGACCCTAGCCTTAGATAGGTCTTGAGAGACCATGCTTAGCTGGCCTGATTCTGCCATGGAGTCAAAATTTTATGGAAGGATTCATAGCCAGAAATCAAAAGAAATTATGTGAAGCTTGTTCTGAAATTGCTATCTGTCAGGAAATCAAATATGAAAACAAACTGTTTTGTGTAATTCTTTCCTGATCTACTTACAAGGGGAAATAATAGGGGATGATAGTAGAGTAATTGAGCTGACAGCTACTTATTCCTCTCACAGGGCATTTGGACCCCAAGATTTGTAATGCCACCAGTGGCATGTTGCGTAATAAGTTAATGATGCATACTCTGTTGTGTTGTAACAATGATACAATGGTGTCCTACTTTAAGACAAAGCATGTGTACACACACACACACAGATATAGATAATTCTCTCTATATATACATAATTCTAGATATAGATAATTTACAGTTCAGTTCAGTTATAAATGATGCTATTTTTCAAGTTACAAAAGAAAATACCATATATGCTATTCAAATGGTTACCTTCTTTACTGAGCGGTCATATAGTAAAGAGGAAAGATAAATCACCACAATTGAGATGAACTGAGACACACTCTGACAATTGGGACACTGGGTAAGCCATTTACTTACCTGATTTTAGTTTCACTTGTGAAATTATTTTATTTAAATTCCTTTGAATGTTGTTAATTCTAATAATTCATTTGTGATTTTATTTAAATGTAACTATTTAGACATATGTTTATATATGAAGTAAATTACCTATTACTTTATTCCTTTAATGTTACAATACAATATATACTATATATATGTATTTTATACATTGTACACTCAAGAACGTCAAATGGTTCTATGAAAATATAGTGTAAACTTCTTTCTATTTTCGTTTTTCCTGGTTACTAAGCTTGTTTCTCTATCTTTCTCCACGCACCAAACCCCACACACTTAGTTTTAAAGTCTTATCAGACTAACAGAAGTGGGATGTTTTCTAGGGGTCTCAATTCCACTAGATAGTGATTATGATTATGTCTTAATTGTCTTTTTTAGAAGAATGCTTCATTTGGATTACTTTCTAATATCCCAAGTCATAATAAGATATTTGTATTTACCACTTATTTCTTCTACTATTAATTCTTATGGAAAGCTGTTTACCATGCCTTTGACCAGGAAGACTCTAGTTAAATTGTAATCATTCTGAGATGGGCATGTATGGTCACTGCACGCACTTTTATCAAGGGGGGAAGGAAGTGGTTTGGAATTCAAGTTTTTCCATGGATTAAACAGTGCACAAGAACTTAGAAACTTTGGAGGAAATCCAGTTACTTTTGCTTTAATGCACCCAGAAGATTTCAAATCAATATGTAGCATTAACGTTTTAATTGAAAATTAACATTGCCATAATTGGAAGTGAGGATCAGCATCCTGATGTTCAGGAGAGGGCTCTTCCATTGGAGAGGTCATCACACTGGAGAGCACAAACATTGGAAGAGGAATACACAAATCATTTGTCTCCTTGAGCAAGGATGCACAGTAAACTTGAATTGATGGTCAACTAGAATCTGCTTCTAGAGCCAGCAACTCTGGCAACGTGACAGTTTGGATTTATAGCAGTAGCAGTGACTTTGAATGCAAAGTATAAAGAACCAAGGAAAAAGTTACTAGTCTTAAAGATTTACTCCTCATTCTCAGGATTTAAAGATTTCCCTCTCAATCTAAAAGCAGGATGCTCTCTTGTTGCTGTTCCCAGCGTGCCCCTCAGCTGTTCTTCCTAAATTACTCCTCCAGGAAACCAGTGATAACTGAGTCTGGGGTATCAACAACCTTTATTTTTTTGCCTGGAAATTTCAAACCAATATATTCCCAGTCTGAACAATGTATACAGAAGATTTCCTTTCCCTTATGGTAAAAAGGAAAATTAAAAAAAAATTGTTTTCTGCTTTCTATTTTCTTGCAATATCTTAAAAAGTTCAACCACTTCTCCAAATCCCCCAGAACAAACACAAGACACTACCTCTCCCCAGTAGGATCCCGGCCCTCAGCACCACCCTAAGGCACTTCCACCTCTTCCGTCTTCAGGGAAGGACTGTCCAGTTCAGATTTCGCTCCTCAGTGGAGTAGACGGAATTTAGGGGAAGGGGAATTTCTGTAGGAAACGTCAGTCCCACGAATAAGTTCCTCTTTTCCTTTTCCTTTTTCATTGCAAGTGAAAAACTCTGCTCACAAGAAGTGCTCACTGTCTCCCGTTTCCCTATGTATCATTGGAGCCAAGAGAGGACCCTGTCAGCGACGCGCCCTCTGCTCTGTGCTGCAGAGCGCAGTCCCCCACCTTCACCCCATTGTCTGTGCAGTGTGCAGAACTGCAGCGCAGAGCAGCGGCCTCAGCGTCACTCTCCACGCCCGGTGGGGCCAAAGGCCCCTTTCTTGGCCGGGAGGAAGGGCTCTTGTGGAAGCAGAGTTTGAAAAGCCCCAGCACTGTCATGGTCAAGATCACCAACACCACCACCGCTATGCTCACAAGGATGAAGACCATGGTGGAGGAGTCAAAAGTCGGGGGAATGCCAGAGGAAGAGGTGGAATTAAACTTGGGCATCAAGGTTCCTGAAGAGGTGATGGGGGCCTTTGACTTGACTTGAGGGGACATTTGAAGGATAGATATCGTGCTCTGTGCTCCCCACCGAGGAATCTCGGGAGTAGATGTTGCTGAACTGTCTTGTCCAGGGACTTGGGGTATCTCTCCTGGCTTCTCATGGACCGTGGGTGACCATGTTCTCTTCGGCAGAGGGCTGGCTGCAGTAGCCGGCGGGTACCTGGTGGGCACCTTGGTCCCCCCAGGGGCCGGCTGTCCTTCCCCACTGGTTACGCAAGAGCGTCCGTCTTTCCCCAGCACGAAGCCCGCAGCACACTCACAGGCAAAGCCTCCTAAGTCGTCTAGGCAGTTAGGGAGCTCCGCGCATTTGCCGGCACGGAGGTACCTCCCGGGACAGGGACAGAGCACCGCCCCGGAGGGTATCCCGTCCCAGCGCGCGCCGACCTCGTCCGCGATGCAGGTGGCCGTGACGGAGAGCTGCCCGGGGCAGAGCGCACTCACCTTGGTCCCGGGGGGACTGAAGTCCAGCGCGGCGCTGTACAGCTGGAAGGGCGCGCGGTAGCTCAAGTTAGAGGCGGCCCCGGGGCGCGGCGCGGGGCACAAGCCCTCAAACTGGTACTTGCACAGGTAGCCGTTGGCGCGCATGTGGCATCGCATCTCCTTCCAGCCTGCGGGCTCGACCCCCCCGGTGGCCTGGAGTCCCGCGCAACTCCGAGCGGTGCAGGAGCGTTGGGGCTCCTCCACCCACTGCAGCGTGTCGCTGTCGGAGCCGCCGACGTCGGGGGACGACCAGGAGAAACCCCGCAAAGGCTCGCTCTCCAGGGTGCAGTGCGACCGCCCGCGCTCCAGCGCCACCCAGAAGAGAAGGTCTTTGGAGCCCCCTCCGGGCCCCGGGCCTGCCCGCAGGAGCGCGAGCACTGCGCTGAGCTCGGCGCCCCCGCGCACCGTGCTGAGCGCCCCGCCGCGCAGGTTGCAGGCCTCCTCGGCCGCCATCCGCTTGATGGTAGCGTGGTGCAGGCTGTAGCAGGCCCCCGAGGCCAAGCAGCCCGCGCGGTCGGCGGTGGGGTGCTCGCCACGGCCCGGCGGGGGCCAGAACGCCTGCCAGAGGAGGCACAGGGCGAGCGCCGGCTTCATCTTGGAGGCCCCGCGCCCACAGCCGCTCCCAACTTGGATCTGTCCCGCCGAGGGCGCGGAGCTGTCCCTAGAGCGCGGTCACCGCCCTGCAGCTGGCTCTCCCCAACTCTCCCCGCCCCACTCCCGCCCGGCCCAGCAACCGCCCAGAATCCCCACCAAGGTCCTGGCGGCAAACAGCTTCCTTAGGCCGCCACAGGAAACGTGTCCGGAGCTCTGCCAGGCCCCGTGCAGCCCTGAGTTATCCTGGGGTCAGGCACACAGCTGGCGCCCGGGCCCACGGAACGCAGGCGACCAGCAGGTCGGACGCCCTTCTTAGAGCAGGAGAAAAACCAAGGAAGTCGCCCCTGGGAAGAAGTGGATCGTTTTCCCCGCTTAGGCAGTTTCAGGACCTCAGATCCCAAAACACTTGGGCTAACGCGGGCAGGAAGGAGCAGGGAAGAGGAACTGCGGACAGCCCATGCCCGCCCATTGTGCTCCGTCCGGAGCCGTGGAGTTGGCCTCCCAACAATGTGTAGACGGCTCCAGTCTTGGACCCGCCTGTGACTGTGGGGGAGAAACAGCTCGTGAGGAGTATAAGCATCGCCCTTCTCCCCCAGAGAGAGGCCCTGTGTAACCGCCAGTCTCCTCCTCGGCTCGCTTCTCTCTTCTGTTCAACGGAGATGTGGGCGTGCTAACTGCTAGTCAAAGAATTTGGAGTTCTTTGTGGGTATCTTTAGTGGGAAATCCTGCTTCTTCCGTCAGCGCTTGCTTAAAAGTTTATTTTTCGCTTCCATTTGTTTCTTTTTGAAATGGCCTGATTGGCTCACTCAGGAAAGGAAATGTACTTCTAGGCCTAAATGAAAAATAATGACCACAGACCTTAACTGTTTTGTTATTAGGTTTCCTTATCACTGTATTGGTTCATAACTTCTTCAGGCTTATAGGTTGTAGATAAATGAGCTTGTGGCCTTATTAATGTTTGAGAACTACCCCACCAGTGATTTTTATCCCTGAACTATTTTAATATCATTTTCTCCTTTGATTAAGTGCCAATATTTGTAGCAGTAGGTTGTAAAAGTCCCCTTTAAGGGATACTAAAGTTCAATATCCTTAAGAAATTAAAATATTTATTACATTATAATGCATATTATATACTGTAAAAAAAAATACTTCACAACTTAAAAGATGGGTGAGTCAATTTCTTCCGAGTTCCAGTGGGTGTTTTATTTTAATAGAAGCACTTTAACTCGATTGGAAGTGGGGAGAAATTCAAGATGACTAAAGGAAGGAAAGGTTCAGCACTGCCCTGTCTATGCAAGGATTTTCTTTTTAGCAACTTAGACAATTCTACATCGTTTTAGGAAATATATTATCTATCTATCTCGGCTCACAGCCACCAAATATTGCAATCAGAAATACATGAAGAGTTTCACCTAAGCCCTCTTAAGGGTGCATGATGCTTTTAAATATCTATCATCAGAATGAAAGTTGCCATTCCATGAATAATGCATACCACACTTTTAGACTCACTGTGTTGTACTGGATTGGCCTGTTCAGGTTAAGGAGGAGGCTGGGAAGGAAGGTTTCAGGACCACATCTGTACACTCCCACCTCATTTTTACCACTGATCTCACTCTTTTTTCCTCTTGGAGAATCCGTGTATCTTAAACAATAGTAAACACCACGAATCACCGTCACACGTACCTTGCTTTTGCTGACTGTGCAGTTTTGCAGCAGGATTTCTCTCCTATCCTTGCTGTTTCCCAGTTTAACAGGACATTCATTAGTCCTTCGTTGCAGATGTCCAAGAATCACCTTAAATATGACTTTGCATTTAAATTAAGTAACTTAATGTCTTATGAGAAAGGAACATGGAAATCTAGAAATCTAATTGAATGGATTTTAAAAATACTTAATCACTCACGCCAGCTCTATATACCTTTGCAATCTAATGACTGTGTGTTTGTAAACGTGTCCAAGCAACGCTGTATATTTTAATAAAAGAAAACCTTTTACAAACCTGTCGTCAATGGAAATCTCTTAGCTATTTTTAAAATCATTAGAGATGAAGGGAGGCTTCTAGAGTAAGAAAGAATGAATGACCGGAAAGCTTGTAGTAAATACATGATCTCACTCCCTGGCATTCTGCCTGGGGAGGCGGGATATTAGAAGAGAACATAGTGGCCACGGTGACTGCATATCACAGTCCTGGCCGTGCCTGCAATGACGGGAAGGAAGAGTCAGAAGAAAATTAGCTCCATGTAAGACACATATCTCATTATGTAATTAATTGCTTTGTGTTCATCTACATATGCTAACATATTTTGAAGTATATAGTACACCTGAAAAAACTAGAAATGAAGGAATTTTTTATTTTTAAATCATGTTTATTAAGATCATAATAAGATACCATTTACCTCCACTGGATTCCAAATATTTAAAATTCTGATAACACCAACTGTGGATCCACAGGGTCTTTTATATGTTACAGATGAGAGCAACAACTTTGGAAAAGTTTGCCATTTTTTCCTAAAATCTAACATTTACACACTCTATACCCCGGTCCTTCCGTGCCCAGGTATATACTCAAGAGAAACTCTTACACATGTACAAGTGAAGATATGTAAAAGGATGTTTATAGCAGCACTGCTCATATGAACAAAAAACAGAATAAATCCAATGGCCAGCAACAGACGGTAGATAAATAAACTGTGGAACGTTCACCCAATGAATATTACATAGCAATCAAAATGAATGAAATATAGCCACAAGTAACAATATGAATTAATCAATACAATGTTAAGTGACAAAAATTCCAAAACATTATACATCGTCTGACATTCTTTTTGTAAAAATTTTTAAAAACTACTAAATATATATTTGTGTACTTTTTAGGAAAAAAATAGTTATAATATGAGATAAAAGGAACAATAAGATTCTGGGTGATGGATCATATTAAGATCATGATTCTGGGTGATAAATCCTTTGGGTGGGAGGAAGAGGGGATAGCCTGGTGAGCAAACAGGGGATTTGATGTAGCCTGTTGTTAGAGCTCCAGCTTTCTTTTTGGGTAGTGGCTTCGTGAGTGATTATTCCAGTATTAAAAAGAAATAATTAAGTCATTAACAAAATGAATAAGAGTAGCTATACCTGGACAAACGGTGAGAGAATGACATGAATCAAAACTTATAATCAATCTGACTCTGAGCAGCTGAGTTCCAAAATGTGAAATAAGAATAAAATCAAGATGTTAGTTACATTTTCGAAAACTGTTGTCGATATATTTTCCTTTGATCCCTACATTCTTTTGCAGGCAACGCGTTTCTAAATCTAAGCCAATTGTTAATCTTAAAGCATAATAAACAAAATATCTTCTCTATGTTTCTAGACTTTTCAGATAATCTGTGTATTATTGGTAAGAATCATGTACAACATTTATTTGTTCATTCGTTTTATACAAAGCCATCCAAAGAACTAGAGAGAACATATAAGGAAGATAAGTTTAGTCCAACATTTTCAATTGGATTATTAATTTAAAATATCAGACACAAAGATGGAGAAAGATAAAATTTCACTAATTGCATTCCAAGTAATCTCATAAATTTATAAAGTCATTGATCTTCACTGAAATAAATTCTATTATTGTTGAAAGAAAACAACATCTAGGTCTTAGCATATTTCTGAGTTCACTTAAGATATATAAAAATACTTTAGAGGAAATTGAAAAGGAGACAACATTCCATCGGGAGAACATGGCATTCAGAAGCTAATCTAAGCTAGAGACTAAGAATTGTGAAGATTCATAGCCTTTTTAGAATTGTGTGGGACCTTAACAAAACGATCAATAATGAATATTTTTATACTTTTAAGTGAGAAAATTTTAAATTCTATGTCTCAAGTGTCCATGAGGTGTTTAACAAATGATAAAATCTGGTAACTTTATTTGCTGAAAACATAACTTCTAATCTTACGTACATGTCTGAATCAGGATATATGGTTTAACTCTTAATCCAACAGACCACATAAGCTCATAACCAAACAAATTCATACACACTTGAATAGATAAAGACTTCTTTTAGGTGGCATTGTATTTAAGACATCTGCATACATTTATGTACAGTCATTTCAGAAACGATGTCACAATGAGAGATACTCTTCTGGTTTAGTGAACAACATGACTCAGTACAGAAATAAGAAACTTTGAAAAACATTAAACTTTCATGGGGCCGGCCCCGTGGCATAGCAGTTGAGTTCACATGTTCTACTTTGGCGCCCAGGGTTTGCCAGTTTGGATCCTGGGGGCAGACCTACTTACCACTTGTCAAGCCATGCTGAGGCGGCGTCCCACATAGAAGAACTAGAAGGACCTACAACTAGGATATACAACTATGTACTGGGGCTTTGGGGAGAAAAAAAAAAGAGGAAGATTGGTAGCAGATGTTAGCTTAGGGTCAATCTTCCTAAAAAAAAAAAAAAATTAAACTTTCAGCTCCTTCATTCAAACTGCTCTCTAAACCGAGGCAGTGATGACCATATTCCAAGTACCCTGGAGGTAATATAAAAAATTATTCTCTGGTGGCCATTACAGAATTAGTACACTTCCCCATGGCCAAGTTTATAATCAAGAAATAATGAAGGATGACTCATGCACATAAAAGGCTTGTTATAATCCAAATGCCTAACAAGTTCTCAAGTATAAATGTTTATCCTACTACCCAGATATTTTTTCAAAATTGCCTACAGAGCCAGTTTATGAGCCACACTTGAAAATCAGTCTCGTTACTTTCAACTGACACAGTTACACACACACACACACACTCACACTCACCCACCCCTCAAGTCCATAGATCTTAGAGTTCTTCAGGGCCCAGCCCTGGGTCCTCTTCTCTTTTCACTGAATAGTCTCTCCCTCGTGTAATCGCATCTCATCTCATCTCATCTCATGGTCTTGGATAGCATATCTATGCCAGTGATGCCCAAACTTATAGACACACTCCATTCCCCTTGACTGAGCTCTAAATTCACACATCCACCTCTGCTTAATATTTCCACTTGGATATCTCATATGTATTTCAAATTCTCATTTCCTAAACAGAACTTTGGTTCTTCCCTCCTGTGCCAGCTTCTCGTCTTGCCGTCATCATTTTAATAAATGGCACTTCTATCTCCCAGGATAATCACCTCCAGCTCCCTCACCTCTTACACTGGTCAGGTTTTCCAGTTGTAATTGACAGAAATCCAACTCAAACTAGCTAAATGCAAGAGGGAATTCTATGATTCGTGTAACTGGGAAAAATCCTGGGGTAGTTCCAATCGTCAAATGGAGTACTGCCAAACCACAGCAGCCAGGAGATTCTTTCACACCAGAATACGTCTCAATCTCTCTCCCTTTCTCTCCTCTCTGCATCCTCTCCTCTTCCTTCTGCCTTTCTCCAAACGACCTTGAACAAGATGACTTGCCATTCTCAGGCCACACCTTTATAACATTCTACTAAAGAAGGAGAGTCTTCTTCTCTAGTTCCATTAGGAAAATCCCAAGAAAGTTTTCTGATTGATCCAGCTTCGGTAATTTGTCAGTCATTGGCTCAATCGCTATAGCCTAAAAAGATAGGACCCAATGATTAGTGATTTCCTTTAGGGGGCAGAGTCTGTACCAGAAGTATATGTGAAGAATACAGTATAATTTGAATAGATCCAGTTTTATGTCGCCACTTTGATCATCCTCATCAGCCCCTAACATATGTCTTCTCACTGGTCCGCCTGTGTCATTCTGGGCCCCATGGAATCCATTCTTCACAGAGTTATCAGGATGATCTTTAAGAACCTTAGTCTCATTATGTCTCTCTTCTGTGTAAATCCCTTTAATGACTTTCCATTGCTCCTAAAATAAAGCTCAAAATCCTTACTGAGATCTACAAGGCACAGGCTCCTATGATCCTTTCTAGCTTTATCTTCTCATCCTTCTGGTTTCAGTTCAATTGCTGACATCTCAGTGAGATCTTTTGAGGCAACCCAATCTTCATTACCCCACCAAGCAACCCTCTACCCCTAGACTCTTTCTATGATATCAACCTATTGTGTTTTCTTCATAGCCATTGCTATGTTCTCTGAAATTATCTTGTTCATTTATTTGTTCATTTATTTCATTCATTTATCTTGTTCATTTATGTTTTTTCCCGTCTCTCACTCAATGTAAGTTCCATAAAAAAGGTAGTACTTGTAACAAACGAATAAATGAATGTATGAATGAATCTTCTACCATTCTTCCTCTTGTTCATTGTGCTCTAGCCACACTATGTTCTCTGTTCCTCCAAAACACCCACATAATTCCTTTACCTAAATCATTCCTCTCTTGTTTTAAATTACATTTTTAAAAATTGTGAAGCATAATGTACATATAGAAAGTTCCTAAAACACTTATGTATAGTTTTCCAAACAACCCTGAAGCCACCATCCAAGTCAGGAAATAGAATAGGGCCAGCTTACAGCCACAGCCTCTTCGGGATGTTTCCTTCCTGCTCTGCTCAACCTCAAGACAACTTCTCTTGATTAGAAGAGGTGGGTTTACTTCTGGTTTACCTGACATTGAGGATGTAGCTCAGCTGCTTGGTAAGAGGGTCTCCTTGGGTGGGGCTGGGTTTAGACACTTGTTCTTCTTTCCCCATGAGGTCATGAAAAAAGAAGTTCAGGATCACCAGGATTGGTGGCAAATGTCCAAGGGCAGAAGTAGCCTCAGTGCTCACTTTAGGTTTCTCTGTTCTTTCTTCCCCTTAGATTTCAACCTGCTTGTGTGTGTGTGTGTGTGTGTGTGTGTGTGTGTGCGCGCGCGCGCGCGCAGACACATGTATACATACCTGTGTGCATGTATCTGCATATTTCATCATTGTTTATTCTCCTCTCTGAGATGGTTGGTTTCTTAATTTGGGTTCCCTCAAAAGCAAACCCTGAGACAAGGATTTGGGAGCAAGTAATTTATTTGGAGGTGAGGCCAGAGTCATTGGCACGGGATAGGGATATGATACGGGGAAGAGAGGAAAGTCAAAGCTAATATAAGAATTAGAGCTGTGGGCCTCCAGGGACCAGTCCTGCTGGGAACCCTCTGAGTGACTATGAAACCCAACTAAGTGTGTCCCACTAACCAGTGGTAAAGCTGGGGTATTTGTTTTTAAACTCCTGTCCCTCAAGCAACAAGGTCCGGGATATTTGGCCTTAGGCTCTTCCGGCAATCCCTTGGCACATGTCAAGCACAGTCTGGTGTCCGGAGAACACCTTCAGGCAGAAGGACACCAAAGGTGTGTGTAGCATTCACTAGACTTGGTCTCAATAACACAGCTGGCCATATTCCCACCATCCTTCAGCCTTTGGCTTAAATGACTCCTCCTCTAGCCCTGAGGTATAGATCCGGTGCCCTACTTTATTTGACCTCATGGATTTTTGTACTTTTTTCTTCATAGCACTTACCACAAATGTGAACGTATAGTTAGTTACTTGTGTGATTTAATGTCTGTGTCCTCCAATAACTCACATGACAGCAACATTGGCATTAAAAGGGAATATGTTAGAAATACAGAATCTCAGCATTACCCCAGAGACGCTGAATCAGAATTTGCATACTAATGAGATCCCCAGGTGATTTGTATGCACATTAAAAGTTTGAGAAGCACTGCTCCGCTAGACTGTATTTTCTTGGGGCAGCGGTTGTGTCTCTCTTCTTCAGCATTTATCACTCGTCCCTAGTGATGTGGCTGGTATATAGTGAGCACTCAAGATATAACAGTTGACTTACATACACACAGACACACCAGTGCACACTTGTGTGGGCATGCACATACATAGTACACACAAATATGATAAAGTGCCAGTGATTTAGCAAAAGTGCTGTATATTAGTAATTGAACACATGGAATTTTCCAGCTTTGTGTCAAGAATCAGATTATCTTCCCACAGGCCCAGCAGTTCTAGGCCCATTGGCTAGTGTGTCTCCTAATAAATTGATCTGAAGTATGTGCTAGTTTAGAAACTGTTGTTAAGACATTCTAATTACAGCAAAGTGGGCAGCATTTTTAATTAGGTTTCTGGACAGCTTACCATGGTGCCTGACCCAGGCTGAGTTTCATGCTGCGATTTGGTCTTGGAGGATTTTTATGATAAGTGTGCTTGATCATCAGGGCAGGCCTTAAGTCTGAAAGTGTGCCTTTTCTACTGTTGCCTGAATTTCCACTTCACAAAGCCGGAAGAGGGAGGAAAAAAAATCACAACTAGTTAGATTCAAATCCTATTAGGCTTATCTGCTATCAATTTGTAAGAACTAGGAATAATTAGCAGTTACCTTAGCATTTACCTTGTAGAGGCGGTGGGAACTCTGAAATTATTGTTGGCCAGAATCAATATCTGGCCCATTTTAAGGCCTATGTATCTGATAAATCCACACATCCCTGCACAACAGACTCTATATTGGCTGGTCTATTCCAAAGATGTGATTTATTCTTACTATTATACGGCATTTCAGATACATTCAGAAGATTTTTGTTTGACCTTCAGAATCAGGAATTTTGGTTTTAAAATAGCAGTGATTTAGGCAAATCGATTCAGTACGATGGGATGCCATATATCTTTTTGGTACACTACCTCTTCGTTTTGTACTGAATTAGATAATACGACATGATTTATTATAGTGGGAGAGGGAAAGTGCTGCCTGCTGCACTATAGTTCTAGAACACACACATCTGTCTAGGAAAAGCTGAAGACCATTAGTATTATACTTTTGCTAAATTACCTTTTGTGAATGATCTTACTGTGGGTTTGGCTTTACAGTTATTGATAGATCAGAATACTTTGTACCAACTTTCTTTCAATACCTCATATTTAGCTCAGGAATTCACAATTTTCAATGTATTTGTGAATATGTCACTGTTTCATAATAACCGTTCTACTCACACTCTCCGTGATGGGGTTGGTGCTGATTGGAGGTCTGGCTGGGGGATCATCCGGAGAATTGCAGTTTTCCTGGTCTTCTGCGTAACAGGGTCACCCTGAGTCCGACGAGATGGAGGTGGGGAGCAAGGAAGGAGTTTAGAAAGACATTGTCCATTACCATCTGGGGGGTCTGGAGTGATGCAGCATTCTTGGAAGGGTATCTAAGTGTGCATTCATTCAGGATGGAGCAGGGGAGACATAAGGGCAGGTGGGGTGTGCCTCTTATGGGTATTGGGTCTTCTGCTCAATGGCATGGAAACCCAGCAGAAACTCTCAGAGAAAAGGCTGTGTAAATCCCTCTTCACTCACTCCTGGAGCCTCCCTGAGGACTAGCAGGACTGTGGAGGAAGCTGATTTCAGCACAGAGAAGGCTTCACAGCAGAGCAGGAAATCCTCTTTCCCTCTCTGTACTGAAGGAATTCAGAAAAGGCTCTGCTGGGTCCCCTTTGTTAAGTGACAGACACACATACTGTGACTCTGCTACACCTAGAAATCTCAGCCCAGCAGTGAGGAGCAACTCCTCCCATCCTTCTCTGAATCTCTCTTCATGTTGCAGGATAAGCTGTGTCTTACCCCTCTTTAAAGACGAAGGATAAGCATTCAGTTTGCTGGCCTCTCAGAATAAACGACACCAACCTTTGCTATTTCTTAGCCTCAAATGGACTCTTCTCTGATTTTCCCTCCCCAAATCTTCTCCACCTGGGAAGTCATATATATACATATAGACATATATATATATGTACCTATAGACATATATACACACACATATACATATAGACATATATATACACATATACATATAGATATATATACATAAGATATATATATACATATATACATATATACATATATACACATATACATATAGGCAAATATATACATATATACATATATATACACACTTATATACATATAGACATATATATACACATACATATAGATATATACATATAGATATGTAGACATATATACATACACACACATATATACACACATACACACATATATACATGCATATATAGACATATATATACATATGCATATATACATATACATATAGACATATATACACATATACATATAGGCAAATATATACACATATACATATAGACATATATATATATACACACTTACATATAGACATATATATACACATATACATATAGATATACACACACATATACATATAGACATATATACATACACACACATATATATACACACATACACATATATACATGTATATATAGACATATATACACATATACATATAGGCAAATATATACACATATACATATAGACATATATATACACTTACATATAGACATATATACACATATACATATAGACATATATACACATATATAGACATATATACACATATACATATAGACATATATACACACATACATATAGAGATATATACATACAGACGTATATTACACATATACATATAGACATATATATTACACATATACATATAGGCATATAGACATAGACATATATACACATATACATGTAGACATATATATACACATATACACATAGACATATCTATGCATATACATATAGACACATATATTTTAGTCAACAGGGAACAGATGTAATATTTTTCTTGTTTAGAGTGTTTATGTTCAGGAAATTTGTTCTCTTCGGTTTTTGAAGTTGTTAAAGAAAATACTCTGGATTCTTTTAAAAACACACAGAAATATGAGAGAAGCATCACATGCCAATATCCTTTGGATATTTTGAGTTACCAGCATCCCCATCAATATTAATAACTAGAGTACAGGAAGCTTTAAGGGAAGATCAAATGATGAAAGAAGATGAAATTATCTCAAGTTCAGCTTGGTGTGACTTAATGAAAACAAAATAGTTAATGCTAGAAGGAGGGCCAAATGAAACTTATGAAAATTCCAAATTTTTCTTTTCATACTACTTCACAGTCAATTTAAAATCAGATATTCAGGCTTTTAGGAGCAATGGGAATACTTGAATCCATCTAGATGAAAATTCAAGGCAGCAATAAAGCTAGAGTGGGTTTACTATGCAAACTCCATCTTCTCCTCTCCAGCTCCTCACTGAAACACTTGGCTTAGAGATGCCAATATCATTCAAGGAACCTGTCAGCTGAGATGCCATCAATGTGCTTAGCAGCACAGTAGGCACCTAATGAGCATTTCACATTTTAAAAATAATTTTTGGTAAAAATACATACAACATAAAAAGTACCATCTTAGCCATTTTTACGTGTACGGTTCAATAATCTTACGTATATTCATGTTGTTGTGCACTGTTGGTGGTAATATAAAATGGAGCACCTGTGATGGAAAACAGTTATGGCGGTTCCTCAAAAAGTTAAAAATAGAATTATCATATGAGGGGCCAGCCCCCGTGGCTTAGGGGTTAAGCGCCCGCGCTCCGCTGCTGGCAGCCCGCGTTGGGATCCCGGGCACACACCAACGCACCACTTGTCAGGCCATGTTTTGGCAGCATCTCACATAAAGTAGAGGAAGTTGGGCACGGATGTTAGCTCAGGGCCAGTCTTCCTCAGCAAAAAGAGGAGGATTGGCATGGATGTTAGCTCAGGGCTGATCTTCCTCACACACACATACACACACACACACACACACACACACACACACAAAATAAATAATTAGTTAAAAAAAAGAATTATCATATGAGTGAGTGCTTTGTAATTTGAATGAGTATAACTCTAAATTAACTCCCAAAATAGAGCATAACCCCATGGCCTATGGCGTAGCATTCCCCAAGGGTATGAGATTAGAGAGAAAAAGCTTCCAGTCACCCAGGTTTGAGTCCCTGACATCTCCCTTCTCCATCTCCTGTATCCAGTTAGACATTAAATCCACTTATATTTTCCCATCATTCTTGTATCTTTCACTTCCTTTCCTATCACGTAAGAGTGACTATCAAGTTCCCGTCCTGAAGAGAGTGTCCGTGAGGTACCCAAAGCGTCAAAGGCGATGGAACTGAAATGGAAAATTCACTCATTCATTCAGCATATATTATTGGGCATCTCCCACGTTCTTGGCACTGAGACCCATACTGGGAGTACAGTGATAAATAAAATAGACACATCTCCTCGCTTTAAAGTCATTTATGATCTAGTGAAAGACAGTAAGTAAATTAACAGATGGATAGTTACAAAGTGTGAGAAGTGCTAAGACGGAAAATAACAGGGAGCTGTAAACGCGGCTTACAGAGAGCATACACTTAGCCCCGCTGGTCCTGGAAGGGCGAGGACGCGTCATTCCAGCTGAGGTCCCAGGGTGAGAGTAGAAACAGGATCAAATCCTGCTGCAGGAGTGAGAGCGGTGGCTTAGCGTCGAGTCTGTGAGCCCCCGTGAGCGTTAGAGCTCCCTTTTCAGGGGTGTCGGCGGTGAGAACACTGCAGGCAGCACCAACTCTTCACTTTTATACAAGTCTCACCTGCAGTCGACTGAGTCCTGAGTTCTATCAGAAGTCTGATCTACAGTCACAATACTTACATGGGTCTTATACACAGGACCCTGCCTTCTGACTGAAGTTCCATCGTTTCATGCCGAAATGACATAAACTGTCTATTTCAGGTTAAGATCTCTCTCCAAAGGAGAAACCACAGGTATCATGGAATCTTTCTCTTCCATGAACAATTGGCCACTCTTTCCTGTGGTTCCACCCTAGACGTGTCTCTTGAATGTCTCCTTTATACTCTTTGTTCCCACCACCTCTGCCCTAAGTCACGTGGACTCTTATACTGGCCTCCAAAGCCGGTTCCTTGTCTCCACTCCTGCAACTCTCCCCAGCCCGCCCTAGCACACTCTGCCCTCCACCCTGCCTCCAAGGTTATTAGAGAGCACACAACCACTTAGGTCAGCTTCCTCTCCCCACCCTCCCACTCTTCTCAATTTAAACAACTGCATGACTTCTTATTTCCCTCCTACAAGAACTAGTAGCCTTTGTTCTATGAACATGCTGCTTTGTATTATTTGCCTCGTTTTGTGTGTGATGGTCCTGGCTCCCAACTACCTTTCTTGAAGTCAGTAATACTTTGTAATGGGACTGGATCTATACCCTCGAGAGCAACTAGAATAGCAATAAACAGGTTGTTTGATTAATTTCAACAGCTAATAAGTCCATAGGTGTCCTGTGTTATTGCTAGTGGCTGGTTGGACCCATGATTTGCCTTTTCCTAATTAAAATAATGAACACTGCTTATTTGACCAATCAGAACGTGTGGTGCCTGTGGCGGCTAGCTATCTTTGTTTTGAGCCCTTGGTCCTTACACACTGGAGGTCATTTTTGTGAAGGCCGCGTTAATCCCACATTAAATCATCCACTCATTACTCCAGACACTGCTCCCAGGGTTCAGCACACCCACATGCTCTCCTTTCTCAGCAGCTGGTCACAAAAGAGCCTCAAGGTGTAAATCTTTTAGTTCTTTAAGTACAAAGCGGGCAAGTTAAACATGGTCATAGCTTTAAACTGTGTGTGCTCTCAAAGGAATTTAAGTGGAGTTCTCTCTTATTAGTATAGGACACAAGAAGAAAAGTCTGGAAACATCCTCCATTGGCATGATGAGAGGGAGAAGTGCTTGCTTTCTTCTTTCCGCTGACATACTCTGAGGGCTTACTTCTAAGCCTGCAAAGCCGTTGGTGAATTTCCATGCTGTATCCTACATAGTCATCGGGGTATTTGTATTAATACCATCTAATAATTTCAAATATTCTGAAGTCTTAAACAAAGAAAGCCAAATACTAGAAAGGACTGAATTTGGCAACAGCTCTCTCCACTTGAGCCTCATGAGGATCACAATCAAGATGCTCCCGAGCTAACATTTGGTTTGGTCTGGATTCCACCATCAGGGAATTCCCTCTCATTTGTAGATGTCCAACCTCTTCTCAGGAAATTGCTTCAGTTTCTTCCCATCCCGAACATGAGGAAGTAATATTTTTTTCTTTGCATTTAAATCTTATCTCTTTAAACTGCTACTTAACTTGCTTAAAATCATAATTACCAGGGAATAGAATGCCTTAGATATGAGAAAAAGAAATAGTTATTATAGGTGGAAAATTATATTCATCTAGTACTTAAAAAATCCACTTGGAACAACTCTTAATAAGATAGATCTTTCTATGCCCTCCCAGTTATAGTGAGACCACCCACTAACCTCCATTCCTGGAAGGCTAGACTTTTCACCATGGGAATTATCTCATTTCATGTAGTTGCTCCCTGTAGGACCCCGTGCTGCCTACTGTGACGTCTCTTGCTGATACATGTCCATCACCTCTCCCACCTACTTACATTGTGTCTCCAAAAGGAATTACTTCATTGATTTTTGGCTATAATATTTACTCACTTTTAACAGAAAATGTCAGTATGGCAGGAAGGACTTGTCTGATATTTAGAATTTTTGGAAGAATCCCTAAGTCATTTTCTCTGCATTAAAAAAATGTATCTTCCTTTGAAATTCAGAGTGCATCGCTTACTCAACACCAAGTGAGGCCAAATCAGCACATTTACTCTTACATACCATATTTATAATCTTATAGGGCCAGATTTTTAAAATGTCTTCTAATTTATATGCTTCTGCAAGTCGTACTGGTCTCCTTTGTCCACATTTATAAATAAGTCTTTACTGTTTTAAATGAAGCAACTGAAATTTCCTAATAAAGTTAAAATGCAAAAGGGGGCTATTGGTTTGGAAAAATGAAAACCACCTATTATATAGACTACTTTTTAATGGCACTTGATCAAAACTCCTAAATGTAGATATTTTTATTCTGAAAAGTTCCTATAAGATCATGGTCCTAAATCTTTCTTAGCTTTACTTTTTTCTTAAATTTACAGTGTTATTATATCCATATATATTCTTGTCAAATGCTGTTTTGATTATGATTAATAGTCACCAGTATAGTAAAGGGTATTATCAGAGATGGGGGAGGAGGGTGGGAGGAGGTCAGAGGTAGGGAAATGTGGGAGAATGGAGGGAAGGGAGAGGATGGGGTTCTGCTCGTTCATCTCTATCTCTCAACAAGGTGGAGAGATGGACTTGATGGAGTGGGGCTTCCTTCTTTCCTCCATTCCCAGGTCTCCACAACTGGGGAGACTCAACTGTAACCATGGCTTATTGAGGAATCACCAGAAGGCCAGGGAGTCAGGTATGGAAAGGAATGAATGTGGTTGCTATTGACACGTGATATCCCAGTGTTGGGGCTGGACTAGGTTTCCCCTGACCATCCACCTGGAAACGTATCCTAGAAGCGTGTGGTGTTGGCCACGGCCAGTATGCATATCATGTGTTATTACTCTGTCTTAGATTGAAGGAATAAGGATGGATTTGGTGGGGAGGCTCTTGAAGAAAGGTAGAAATTCTCCATCCCCCTTCTTGTTTCTGAAACAGTTGAATAAGTCATTTTTGCCTGGGGCATAAAAATAAAAGAGGAAATTTTTTTTTAGCAAATAATATGTTACAATTCATTTCATATTCCTATTAGAAAATAAGAAACAGTTTGACTAAACAAAATCTGAGACTGAAGTAGCTTATGACTGTGCTTCCTTTTTTTAATCTTATGTTGACAGAAAGCTATTTTTAAAACATTGAGAACCCGAATAGTGTTTTTGTCTGAATTAACAAATTATTGTTCAAATGTTTAAGAAGACATTTTTATTACATTTATGGAAGTCTCAAACAGCCAGGAGACTTCACAAATTAACAGGAAAACTAACACAAAGAATGTTACATGGACCATTTATTTTCTAATAGTTGTATCTGAGAAATGAAATTTGACTGTTGACTGTGGGTGGTGAGTGTTGCTATAGCAACCTGTTCCTTAGAGGAAACTGGAAGGTGATCATGGTGAGGAGGGTAAAAGTCAGGAAACAGACTTGTCGAGATATATTTTGAGGCGACCATGGATATTTTCATTCAAGGTACGTGAAGGAGAGCAGCTCCTGGAGAGTCAAAGATCTTAGGTGAGAGGGGCAACAAGGGGCTTTGGTTCAAGCATTTGCTCATTAAGGGAGCCAGTAGCTTTGTTTCACACAGTGACAGTTTTGCGTTACGCAGTTGCAGCAGTACCAGCCGTAGTGAGACAGAATTAAGACTACTTTCTCATACATAATAAAAACAACAGGAGCTCACACCTATTTCCCCAGGTACTCTCTTGAGTACTTCACACATATTATTTCTTACAATCTTCACAAGAACCTTGTGCGGTAGGGAATATTGTTCTCCCCATTTTACAGATGGGGCAACCGAGGCACTGGGAAGTTAAGTAACCTCCTTTAGGTCATGCAGCTGGTAAGTGGCAAATAGAAAGGAAACTCAGACAAGGCATCTCTGAGTTGGTGCTGCTCTAATTCGTGTTAACGCGGTCACTCAGCTTGACAAAAGCTGCGTGGAATGTGTGAGGGAAACACAATGGTTTTGTGAGGAGGTTCTACTTTCCATTGCTTCAGAACTTGAAGCTCACCTTGAACGGAGGGAAGATCAATCCTAGCAGCAAAATCCTTGAGTGGAACAAATAATATGGTACATCTCCCTACTGGGAATTTTAAAAAGAAAAAGAGTATGGGGGTGGGGGTTGGATAAGTCAGGAACTGTTGTCTTGAAGCCTTTCCAGCTCTTAAGATCTGTCAGTAGAACCCGCACTACCAGTGTTGGGCCGAAATGTCTATGGTCAGGAGTTACAAGGCCCTGAGTTCATGGTCACCCTCCAGGCGACCGAGACAAGCCATTTTAACCCCTTTGTGCTTTAGTTTTCTTACCTTTCAAAAATGAGAATAATAGCTGGCCACTTTGGTTGCAGAGGTGTTATAAAAGTCCAATGATGCAATAATGTGAAAATGGTTCATAAGCTCAATAGGACAAAACAAACATACAGGGAGTATTATTAGAGTTAATGACCATCAGCATTATTTTCAGCTTTTCCTGGCCTCGATAATGAGTGTGTGTTATTTACTTATCTAGGGAGGATATGAGACTGGAATCTGGTTTTGAAAGGCAAACAGATTTGGCTGGAAGGTTATTGAGACAGAGTGCAGACAAAGAAATCTGTTTCAAACGGCTTTAGGATTTGTAGCTCTTATAATAAGAGCTAACATGTATTGACAGCTTACCATTTGCCAGGCACTGTTCTAAGCACATTTTGCCTGTTTTAACTCATTTATTCCACACAATAGCCCTATACACTAGGTACCATGTCTATTTTCCCAACATTTATAGATGAGGACACTGGGGAAGGCAGGTAAAAAATAAGCTTACTCAAGGTTGCAGAGATAGTAAGTTACAATCCAGGTCTCTGGACCCCAGAGTCAATGCTTGTCCCTGTGGCACCGTCCTGCCCTACAGTACATGTTATCATTACGTTAAAGATAAGGTGGAAGGGTAATGCATCAGCATATGCATGTGTGAATTATTTTTATTTATTTGTTTGTTTTCAGTAAAAGGGAAAGAGACTCTTTCTTCTAAGCTACCTGGGTGATATACATATATAGCTATAGAGAGAACTAGAGAACATTAACTCTTAATAAAATGCTGATTCTATTTTAGTATCGGTTATTTCACAGAAGGATAGTTTTATGAAAATGACAATAAAAGGGAAGTAGCTAACTTCTAGCCAAGATGTCAGCTTATGCCATCATCCACCCAGCGGCATTAGGCAGCAGCTCTGGAGGCCAAATGCTCCCAGGTACGAAGGAGGCCTATGTCCGTGTGTCTACTTTCTGGGAGCTTTCAGTCTGGATGTGGAGATAGGACATAGGACGTGTACATGGTGGGAAAGGTACAAACAAGAAGTTCAAATAAAATGCTAAAAGCCTTCAGAGGAATATCGGTACTTCTGCTGGGGGGGGGGGGCATGATTATGACTTGGCTTTCCCACCCCTTTTTGTCTGTAAGTAACCTTCTTATCCGTTTCATGATATATCCCTTTAACTCTATTGTTAGTATGTGTTACAGGTTACTAACTTCTATCTCATGTGTTCTGCCTATGTCTCAAGCTAGTTGTTTACTCGTTATCCATACTTAGCATATGACATGGATTTTGCCTGGATGTCATAAGCTACCAACTTACTATCTACACTTAACACTTACGCATTTCATCTATCTTATTTGTTTTGTAGTTTTTAGAGAACCGAATATTCTCAAATAACATAGCGAACCCATATTAGAAGATCTGATGTGACACCACCCGTCTTCAGTGCTTATGTAAAGTTCTTCTGGAAACAAGAAAATGCAGAGACAAGAGAGAAGGGAGCTCAGGACAAAACCTAGGGGAATGCCCACCGAGAGCAAAAAGGAGAAGGAAGATAATCCAGGCAAAAAAAGTCAGAGAGGTAAGAGTGTCAGAATTTCTTTAAAAAGTATTGTGAGTGTCAAAGGAAAAGTTTCAAATTGAGGAGATGCAGAAACCGTGAGATTAGGGAATCAGACCGAAAGTGTGCCCCTGAAAATACTGATAGGAGAGAAGTCCTTCTCAGAAGATAAAATCTCTGCTGAAGCTTTGGCCTTATCCTGGCTCTCAGAGAACAATGGCAACGAACAAGGAGTGTGTAAGCGAGGAGAATGGACTTGGGAAGACCAGACGCCTCTAACACGGGAGTTAGATGCACAGGTGTTGACATCCATTGGATCAGACCCCCGCTGGTGGTCCAACTTTGGATAATTTATTTAACTGCTCAAAACCCAATTTCCTCTACTGTAAACTAGAATAATAATAGTATTTGTAGGGTTATAATAAAATGAGATAATGCATATAAGTAAGGACATAATAAATGGAAGCTATTATTTTTGATTACCATTTTTAATGAATATTAGTGAAAACCATTAAGCATATGGGAGAATTTGTTCAGAACAAAATGAGGGCTACTCCACAGGACACAGCAGCGAGGTTAATAGAGTGTAAAACAAGAGGATGGAGGGAAAGACCGTGTAGACAGGCAGTGATGGGGGCCTGAGTGGCCATATCCAAAGCTGGATCTTCAGATAGGCTTCCCCTAGCTCCTTCCACCTCTCACGTGATTTCGCTCATCTACAGGCCTAGAACTAGATGACTAAACTAAATACATTTATTCCTCTCACCAATAGCTGTACTTTGGGGACAGTATCAGAGATTCCTTTATATGTGATCCAGATTCATGAGAAATCTCTCTTTTAATAATAAAGGGAATAGAAAGGGGGAGCCACAATCACTGGGCCTTATCTTATTACTAGGAGGTCTAGAAAAAAATCTAGATGCAGTCCTCTTCTGGTATTGTGAAATTTCTTATTAAGGAAAAAAATTTGAAGAAATAAATTAATTCACAAAATCCTCTTGTTAATTATCATTTGCATAAAAATCTATTTCTAAAAATTATTCACAAGCTTATGCACAAATTTAAAATCATAAGTAGTTCATTTGTGGATGCTTAAAAAACTTGAGGTCATAGACCCATTGATTCCTTTGGAAGCCTAGAATGAAATTTAATCCTAGCTTAAAATTCATTTCCATTGTCTCCCACCAGGTTTCTATCTACCCATTACAATTCAGTCTTGCTGGTTTAGTCATGTGGTGGGGGGGTGGCAACAGGATATCAAGGCAGATGCAGTGTGGTGTGAACAGAAAGGGACAGGCACATTTGAGATAATGCAAAAACACGAAGAGGATATAGTCATTGAAACACATTTGAATCAATGTAAGAAATTTGCATATTGTTACCAGACCCATTGTACAGGTCAAGGAACCTATTGACACAGAGGAATGGCACTTGAACTAGGACATCTTGTTTTCTGGGATAAAAGTGACAAAGACACGATAAGTTGTACCAACCGGAGAAAAAACACTAAATGCAATTTATATAGATGAGAACTGGATTCTTTCAAGGAGCATCATAGATAAGATTATTTAAAGATGAGTAAGACCTTTCTAACTATATGTCCTGCTGTTTAGGAAGGGGAAATAGTATAAATAGATCCCCATTTTCACCAGTATGCAAATAATTTAATAATAGTCAAAGGATGATTCAACAGTCACAGAATGAATACTCGTATAGTAAACATTTCTTTTATCTATTTTCAAGTATTTTCAGGATATTTATATTTGAAAGTATTTGGAAAAAAAATAAATACAAGTTAGATCATGTATCCTAGAATATCTGATTAAATAAAGCAGATACATTAAAACTTCTTTAATTTGTACATTACCTTGCTTTTACAAAATGGGAAGGGGTAGAACGTACTCTTGTGGAAAATAGAAGTAAGTATTGGGTGTAAACAATAAACAATTTTCTTTAACCTAAGGATGAATAATAATATTTTTGGACATAATTTCAGTAGTGTCAATTTTTTTCCAAATGATAAATATGCAAATTACATAGATCTGTTACTGTCGTGTCCCGGCTTAGAGTGACTGAGTTTTCCAAATCAAATTTTTTCTTGAAGCAGCATACAGTTTAACAAAGTAATATGAGGGGCAAGGGGAAAGATTATTGGACATTAAAATTTCCCTGGAAAATCTGCATAGTATATGGAAACCACGTCTTTTCCTTTTAAACTTATTTTCTATTTTTACCAAGTTATATGTATATGATTCAGCGTCAAATGGTGTAACAAGGCTTGTTGCTAAAACAGCACTTCCCTGGTCCCTGCATCTGATTTCCCACTCCCCACATCTTTGTGTTGTGACACTGACCTCCACATCTTTAAATAATATGTTTATATTTTAACTTCTTGATGTTCCAATTTTACACTGAAGAAAAATGAGGGCTTAACTCTTTTTCATCCACCACTCACTACGTACATGCACACCTCCTGACTCTCGTCTGCCAATATAGTTCTATTTTTTTTTATTTATTTGAGAATAGTTTTAGATTTACAGAAAAGTTTCAAGGATAGTACAGAAAGTTCAAGTGTACCCTGCCCCCAGTTTCCCACATTGTTACATCTCCTCTTTGTTCATTGAGTGCACTGGGGTCCTCTCCTTTCCTTCTTGAAGAGGTCTCTCGGGGCCTCCCCACGCCCCAATACAAACTGATTCATCTCTGAGTCGGCTGGAGCTCTGCAGTCTTGGGAACCGCCTTCATCTTTGTCTCTCTCTTGTGTTGTGTCCTTGCTTCCTGGACCCCATGTCTTTCTCTCTCTCTCATTTTTTTTTTTATTTATTTTTTGTTTATTCCCTCATTTTCATGAAGCACATCCTCCAGGGAGACCTTGCATGTCTGACAATGATTTTATTTCACTTTCACATTTAGTGGATATTTGTTGGGTCTGGAAATTTAGGAAGAAAATAACTTTCCCATAGCATTGTGAGACATTACTCTACTTTTTCTACCTTCCAGGGTTGTTCTCGTGATGTCCAAGCCATTCTGCTTCAAGTCTAAGCCGTTCTCCTTCTTAATCCTTCTTATGAAACCTGTGTTTTCTTCCTTGACACTTCTTTTAGAATCGTCTTTGTCCCCAACTTTGTCTTCTAAAACCTCTGCTCTTTCCTCTGACTCTTACAGGTACCTTGTCTGCTCTTTTGGATTTAAGAGCAATGAACTAAGCAGTGTATTGTGAGCTCTGTGCGCAAGTATGTGGTTTGTTGTCTAGGGTCTTTCTATAACAGAACCTCCAGTGTCAGTCAGTATTTGATGCTCTTTCCTCTTGACTAGTTAGACTAGAGTCCTCAGAGAAGATGCTTCTAATCTCCTAGCTGGAGGACGGAAGCCTGGCTGCTCATCCCCTATTTTAATGTCCAGACCTTCAGTCTGGAGACAGTATATTTTATGTTTCGTAGAAATTAAAACTCCTGGGATGAGGGAGGAGCTGTCATCCAACTGCACAGAGAAGGGGAGAGGACCTGGGAATCTAACTCCTTTTTAAAAGACTTTCACTTATAGTTAAATTTTTAGTCCCAATCTTCCTTCAGAGGTTAGTGGTATCATTAATTTGAATCTTTTGAGAATTCCTCAATATAAAATTAAGTTGCTTCTCAGATGCCCACCACCAATGTGGGATTTAGCTTCCTTATCCCTCCGCTTTCCAGTTTCCAAAAATTTGTCAGCATTGTATTATCTCCAATTATCTTTGTCCTTGTTACACTATTTTAAAAATCCCCTTATTGTCATGTAACTGGGATTAGAGCAAGGGACAGAAGCTAATACATACAGTCAACTCACCATTTTAACAAGTGTCACCCTGTCATTAAACCAATTAGAGAAAATGTATTAGGAAGGGAAAAAAAAAATCACATATCCAAAGCTATTTCCTCTCATTTGATGGGAAACCAGGGCAGAAATTAGAATAAATGCAGAATATTTAATGATTTTAGAATTGTCTAAAACCTCTAACTGGACTTTCTAAATTCATAAAACTTTCCTAATTGTTTAGACTTCAGTTTATTTGAGTGTTATGAGTCATTAAAACACAGAATTCATAAGAGAGGAAAGCCATTGCATCACCTTCCAAAACAATTCTCAATGTTTACTGGAAAATATTTTTCCCTCAAGGAGAGAAGGTTAAGACTCCAGGAAGCTTATCTGGGTACTCTCAGATCAAAACTATTCACACAATGACTGGATAAACATATTGGTGAATGATGACGACAAAGATTCTGATATGATACTAGGGAAAACACAAATCTTAGAACAAAGTGACTTTGGAAAGAATGAAGGATATCCTTAGGAAATAAACTTTTCACTACATAGTCAGGAATATGCTAACTAGTCAGTCTAAGCATGTGCTGGCGTGAATTGCGTAACGGCAACTCTTACCAGACAGCTGTTTCTTGAATAATTATTCTGGGATATTGTCTTGTACTACCATATCACTTTTAAAATAACTTGTATTCAAAATCATTAGAGTATATATTTATTTATGATACAAGGCCCAAATTTACACTAGTATTAAGTTAAGCAGTATCTGGATTGTTCCTTTAGATTCTTTATATCAGAACAATGTATGGTTCATCTTAAAATAATTATGCTCTGCTCTAAATACCTGTCCCTGGGAATATTAGACCTACAGATAGGAATTGTAGCTTTTTAGAAGAACAATTATACAAGAGTTTTCATTTCAAGGAAACTTTCCTTGCCTCAGATGAGAACTCGTCTAAGTGTATCCTACATGAGAGATTACACTCTTTGTTGTAAGAACTTAAGACCATAAAACTCCCAAATGAGGCTGTGGTTCCCTTCACAATTTCCGAAGTGCATACCTGCTCTTTGACATTCTTCTAGTTCATTGGGTTCTACTCTGTGACTTCTGCTGCAAATGGCCACTGAAATATATTGATAAATCAGGTTTTTATTGTCTATTTTTCAATGGCAGTGGAGAAAAATCTTAAACTGACATAGAGATTGGATATGAAGATAGGGACCCCAACTACAAAGCAGACAGCTGCCAAATTTGGGGGTATCTTCTACTAAAGAAAATCTTTTGAGGAAACATTCAGAAGATTCAACTCCAACTATTAAGTCACCCTAGTCATTGAATCTTCCCAGTTGAGGCTCTAGACATTCAAGGAGAGAGATGAGAATTCCTGTAAACATGATAAAACCATTGTTTTAAGCCACTAAGTTTGGGATTTGTTACACAGCAGTAGTAACTGGAACAACTCCATTATTATTTTTCCCTCTGATAGCTCTATCACCGTGTCCCAACAAAGAGGGCTGAAGCTGCATAGCATTTTTACCTAGCTTAGGAAGTCTTAAAGCATCACTGCTGCTGCATTCTGTTGGACACTTATGAGTCAAAATGCTACCTGTTTTCAAAGGGACAAAATATAAACCTCATCTCTTAAAGAAAGGAGCATCAAGAGCATGTGTGATGGGAGTTAGATTGTGGCTATCTTTGGACAATACAACTGGCCACCAGACTGGTTAAATAAATCATGGCACATCCAAACGTTGGAATATGAGAAACTGAAAACAATGCTTGAAAAACACTTAATAATAAAGGTTGCTTATGCTGCAATTGTAAGAAAAGTAACATGGATACACATATAATAGAATTTATAAAGTAGAATCAAATAGAAAAAGAGAAGAATATGATGCAGTGCTATTTCCTCAGTAAATATGAATAAAGTGAATACATTTCTGCAAAAGTATAAAATGCCAAAATGAGCTTGAGAATAAATATAAAAGTTTAATAGATTAGTACTTATTAAAGGTATTTAAATAATATTCAAAGAGTTTGCCAACTCCTTGATCAAGAAAATTTTACTGGTGATTTCCACCAAATATTCAAGGAACAGACAATCCCCATATTTTACAAGTTGCTTCAGATAACTTTTTTTTAATAAAAAGGAAAGCTGCTCAAACATTTTATGAGGCTAGTATAACCCTGATTTCCAAACTAGATAAGGATAGTACAAAAATTTTAAAATCCATAAGTCTATTTCATTTATTAACACATATGGAGAATTCTAAATAAATTATTTGCTAACTGATTTTGACAAGATATTAAAAACATAATACAATTACTAAGAGTTATCTCAGAAATGCAAGGTATGGTTCAACCTCAGGGAAATTTATTGATGTCATTTACCGAATGTATCTCAATCAATGTAGAAAACAATGCAGAAAAGACATTTGATAAAGTTTAATACTTGAGACTAAAAGAAAAAAATCTCAAAAACAAAAAATTAAAAGAAACTTCCTTAATTCAACAAAACCTCTAAACCAAAGCCTACAGCAAATTTTATAACCACCAAAAAAAATTAGACACATTTCCTTTAAGTTTGGGAACAAGACAAGGGTGCCCGCTGTCTCCACAAAGCTTCAACATAGTATAGCCTGGACACCGGGTCAAATCAGTATAAAAAAGGAAAGAACAATTGAAGGAAAATGACAAAACCATCATTATTAGCAAATATATGATTATCCGCATAGAAAACCAGCAGAATCAATAGACAAATTATTAGTTAATAAGAGTGTAGCAAGCTTATTGAATAAAATATTAACTTATAAAAATCTACAAAGTTCCTCTTCACCAACAATAACCAACTACAAATTAAAATAGAAAATGAAATATTATGCACAATAGCAACAAAAACTATAAAGATTTTAGAAAGTAACAAAAAAAAAGAACTTTATGGAGAACATTTTAAAACTTTATTAAAGAATATAAAAAACAAGATGTGAATAAGTGGAGGTAAATTATGCTTATGAATGAGACAACTTAACATTTTAAAGATAAGTGTACAATTTCTATGTTATTTTAATTAGAATTTTATAAGGATTGGTGGGGAACCTGAAAACAATTATAAAATATATTTATAAGAATGAATTGATTAGTAACTAAGGAAAAATTTTTAAGGGAAGAGCAAAGAGGAAACTAGAATTTGCTACATAGTTATGAAAATAAAAACAATGTGGTACTGGCTCAGAATAAACCAATAAAATAGAAGAAATAAATAAAAGAAGGGCCTTGCATAGGAAAGTCACTCTTACTCTGCTGTGATTTAGAGAGTAACATTAACTCTATGTACCTAAAATACAAGAAAATAACAAAGAAAAATAAAACGCACAGTATACAAAACATCTTACATATATTGATACCACAGGAAAAAAGGAGAAAAAAACTGAGGGGAAAGTACTTGTTTTCCATTAAAAAAAAAAATCTTTTCATCTTTTTAACTGGAAAGAATGACAAAAATGTTAATAGAGATTATCATTAGTTGTTGGCATTACGGGTGTTTTTAATTTTATTCTTTTCTGTTTTCTAAATGTTTGTAGACTAAACATGTATAATTGTTATATTAAACAGTGCTCATTAAAAAAAAGGAAGTGATATCTGAACAGAGTCTCTGAAGAAGGCCAGGAGCTTGCTAAACAGAAAGCAGGAGGCCGAGTAGTCCAGATGGGGTGAACACAGGGGCAAAGGCATGACTGGTGAAAGACTGTGGCATTTCAGGGAACTGCCAGTAATTGAGTTTGGCTGGAACGTGGGATGCACATCTGGACAAGTGGTGGAGATGAGGCTGAAGAAGCTATAAAGCTCAGATCAAGAATACCTTGTGTTTCATACTAAGAAGTTTAAAAATATAGGAGGGTATTGAAAGCTTGGAATAAGGAGATGGCAGGCTATGTTTGACATTGTCAGCAGTATTGAGAATGGATTGGAAAGTCTGGATCAAGGAAGATAGTTAAGATAGTTAGGAGGCTCCTGCACGTGGTGGATTTGATGTGGTAGCCCAGGGAGCAGGAGAGGTCAAAGGGATGACTCTGAGATTCTGAGTGACAGTACATGTTGATTCCATAACCAAGATAGAGAATACAAGTGCATAGACAAGGCTCCCCCAAACCTGAGAGTCTACGTGTAAAAACACACTTTATGAATGAGACTAGTTAGACACATGATAAATGTGACATTTCTGAATCAGAGTTGGGAAGGGCAGACAAAGTCAAGCTATGTTCGCAAATATATATAACTGCTATGGGATAGTCTAACAACTCCCTGTGTCGATCTGAAACGTGATAACTTTAGAAGATAATTTGTCAAAGAGTAGAGGTGGTGGTGTGTGTTCAGCGCTTTTGACAATAAGAAAGACAGAATATGGAGAAAACAACTAGCATATCATTAGAGAAGTGGCCCCTCACATGGAGCAGAGACATTGTACGTGGTTTCTCTTTGGCCTGGATACGATATTGCCAGTGAGGTCAGAGCCCTGTTTGATTATGTATCTCTCTGCTCTAGTTCTGCTTATCATGTGGCTTCTCTTATTGATACTTTGAAAAAGAGAGAGAGAGGTGTTTTTGCAGATTTACTAATCCATATGACAATTTTTATATTTTTATTGTAAATTAGAAAATTGGGAATTTAGTTGATGTCTCTTGTAAGCGTATTAGGATCATTCGGTTCCCTTATCTATAGTTGACTTTAGAGCACTGGACAAGATCAGGTTCATGAACCTGAAAGACTGAGGCCAGGGCCTGAACCATGATAAATTCACCAAATTCTATCCTGGAAGACTGCTAGGCAGCCCACCAGCTGGTTTCCTCCGTCCAGTTGAGATGTATGGGAGACATCTAAATGGAATTGTTTAAAAGTCACGTGGAATTAGAATGAATCTTGGCTAAAGAAGGAGGACTTGGATTGCTGGACTATCTAGGTCTTAGATGCTGCTTTAGGGGTGAGGGAGATCCTTGAGGAAGAACATGTAAAGTGAGAAGAAAAGCAGGCTAGGAGTCGAACTCGTCCAACACTAACATAGAGGGAGGAGGAGAGGCACGGCAATCAGCAGATTATCCTTTATAGGAATATTTACTTATCAGGAAGTCAACAATCCAGGCAAAGATTTTAAGTGTTTAAGATATAAGTGAGGATGGTGGTAGCAGCAAGAAAGGGAAAGACAAAATGACTGTGACAGAGATTGTGAGAAGACAACAAACATTAACTGACGGATATGGGGTTCCCAGGAGAAGGATAGCAACAAAATTGTAGTTGCAATTTTGAACTGAGAGAAAGTGACAGTAATTTTAACGACAGAGAAGAAGAATGTTATGGAAGACTTAATTTTGGTGGAAGAAAAAGAATTTATTTGGGACCATATCAAATAGATATTGATAGGACATAAGATGAGGTTTCAAGCAGCCATCTTATTTTTGTATCCATGTATTTATTCATTAGTTATACCCTTACAGGTAATTAGAATGCAACACTGGAGGAGTTTGGTTTGAGATTTAGGCTGGAGAGAAAGATTTGGGTAGCATTCACATGGTAGCATCATCTGCTACAAAGTGAGTAAAAGAAGTTTCTGCTGGGATGGAGGAAAGCGGAGTGTATGAGAGAAGGGTAAGAATGTTTGGAGGCTGAGGTCAGAGAAATCTGAGAATAGGTGTAGTACAGGCTCCTGGAAACCAAGAGAGGAGAGTTTCAAAAAGAAAAGGTGCGGAGACTTCCAGTGTCCGGTCCCATGGATAATGTGCTTAAAAGTCACCACTCCATCTCAACAAGTAAAAATATGAACACACTGAAAAATCTATGATTCTTCTTCTATCTGTCAGAGAAGTGAGGTCACAGGATAAACCACTGCCTCCACAATTGCAGAGCTAGACAAACAGATACAGAGACTTACACTTGCCTGAGCAGAAATCTCCATGGGAACCAGTGCTGGGGTAGGAAAATCTCTACTGCAAATAACAAATTGCTGGAGGTTCAGTGTGGACAAGCCTGAGAGATAAACACTCCAGGGGGACCCAGTCATTGGGAGACTTGCACAGTTTTTGTGAGTTTTACCTCCAGGAACTCTACCACATTCTCATAATGAAGAGCAGAGAAAAATCCTCTTGTGCCTCCGCAGGAGGACTGGAAAAGTAATCATTTTGAAATACGCCAGAACACTGGTCTTTTTAACACGGTATGCCCTTAAGAGAAACTATTTAATCCGAGCTTAATCTGCTGGGGTTTTATCAGAGCCTAACTGACCCGAGGAAAAGGAAATACCCAACTCCAGCCTGCTCTGGTAGGGGAAGGTCGATACCCAACTCCAGCTTCCTCTAACGTTCAACCTGGGAGAAGGGGAATACCGAACAGCAGCCCCTTTAGTCATCTTGTCCCGCCTAAAGAAGTGAAAAATAAAACTGAGAACCACTTGTGAAGCTCACAGTCCAGTGGCACAGTCTCACTAAAAGACTGAGACCTAATCATAGGACCATAGAATGTATCTTTTCCCCCATCACCTTGCCACATTACTACAGGCCTATTTCTTGCAGTGGCTTCTACACAGTACGTCATGTCCCCTTTTCAACAAAAAATTACAAGGCACATTAAAAGGCAAAAAACACAGTCTAAAGAGACAGAAAGAATCAGAACCAGACCAGTTATGGCGTGGATGTTGGAATTATCAGATCAGGAATTTAAGTCAACTATGGCTGATATTTAAGGACTTTAATGGAAAAGTACACAACAAGCAAGAACAGATGGGTAATGTAAGCAGAGAGATGGAATTTCTAAAACTGAATAAAAAAATAATAGGGATCAAAAACATTGTAACAGAAATAAAGAATGCCTTTGGTAAGTTCATTAGTAGAATGGACATGGCTGAGGAAAGAATCTCTGAGCTTAAGTATATGTCAGTAGAAACTTCAAAAACTGAAAAGCAAAGAGAAAAAAGACTGAAAAAAAATGAGAACGCAACTTACAAGAACTGTGGGACTACTACAAAAGGAGTAACATACACATAAAGGGAATACCAGAGAAGTTATACAGAAGTGGAAGATAGGGAGGAAGGGGTGAAAACCAGCAGGGACCAGCAGGCTTAGTAGCATGACCTCATGAAGATGTGTGCAGCCTGATTAAAATGCAGGAGAGAGAAGTTCTGAAACCCATGGCGAAACAAATAGTGCTGTTCCTGTAATCCAAAGTGTTAGTGTTGTGGAAAAATTACAATGCTCAAAACCTTTATCAACCTACAGTTGATAAAATGCAAAAGTCACTCAGTGATCTGAAGAGCACAGAGCATGAGTGACTAGCCACAGACCAGATCTGGAAGAATAATTAGGCATTGTAAAATAGCTTGATAAAAAAACGCAAACTGCTCCGTTATTCAAGATCCTTAATTGAATACTGAAATTCGGTTTTATTTTCCTTGGATTTGAGGCTGAATTTTATCATCAGGAAATAACCTGGAAGGCTATTCTTATTCATTTCCTGCTTTGAATATATCAAGTTTCAATCAGGAAAATGAAAAAGGAGGAAAAGAATGAAGTATGATGTCAAATAAAAGACTGGACTAAAATAACTCTCTTAAAATGAAAACAAAATGTGCTGAAATCAGTTAGAATGTGCTGAAAAATTAGGCAAGGAGAAAAATCAAAGCAAGGGTTTCATTACTATGTTCTTTACATATGCAAAATGTTTCCTTGGCTTTGGGTATGAAAACAGGCAGGCATTAATGCTTTCTAGTTAAAACTCTAAGAATAATGTCTATTTATAATAACGCCTTGTCATAATATTGCTCTACCATAGTACGGTTTTCTTTTTCCCACTTGACATTAAATATGCAGCTTATTTTTATATAAAATAAGGAATGTTCTTAAGAAAAGAATGTTACAAGCAGTGCTGGACATTTGAACTTGGAAACTACTATTGCGTGTGAAACACTGATTTGGGTGACCCCTTTTATAAACAAGGTTGTTTTGTTGACACTGAATAAGACAGCAAAGCAAATAGGATACAGAGAAGAAATGAGCACTTCTTGCACATGACGAAAAGGCACACTGCTGAATCAATTAAATACAACTAAGAAAAAATGAAGATCCCAGTGCTTTAAAAGCCTAAAGCTAAAAGGCATAAGAAAACAGAACTAACCAAACAGAGTCATGTGGATCGGATTGGAATTCACATTCTCCACAACTTGCCATTTTCATCAAACTTCGAAAGGGGTCACAGTGTCCAAGTCCTGCAGTTTGTGCCATGAAGGGTACTTGACTGCTTAGGAGAACACATTCCTTTTCTCAGGGAAGTGCCATCATCTATCCTTCATAAAGAGTCCATCGTAGTTGTTTTTTTCTTAATGATATATTACATGTGATTTGTCTTTACAAATTAAAATTAAGAGGATAGGATTACTACTAAGCTTTCTACTACAACTGGTGCATGACTAACAGGAAGCAAAAACAGAAACAATACCATTACCTCCACAGAAAGAAAGGATGATGCTTCCGTTTCATAATTCAAATTAGCTGCTACGGAAAGAATTACTGCTTCAATGCAAGGATATCTCCAGTTTTGCCTCAATTGCTGTAAGATAATCTTTCAGTGTTTGGTGAAATGTCCACTTTCAGTAAATGTCTTTTCTTCCTCCCGCACAGGATGTGAGAATCAAAGCTGTCCTCAGTGGGTTCTCCCAGCAGTCCTGGACCCCATGGGATGAATCTCTGAAGCCTGCTAGTCCCCCACGCACTGTGTAAACTCACTGACAACACTGAGTAATGGAGTAAACAGCTTCCTGTGGCTTACTGACTCAAACCCTTTCCTTTGCCAAAGTAAACAACCTCAACACAATCATAAATGCTGAAAATTTCATGAACATATTAAAAGTATCTCATGTATTATAAATATTTTCTTTCTACATTCAGCTTAACTTCTCTGGAGCTAATTATCCCCAAAATATTTCTGAATTTGTTTTTTAATTCACTCTTGAGAGCAGTGGACTATAACTGCATTTCAATTGCTTAGAATATTCTACTTCTATAGCTCTGATTGTGTGTATCCAATTCTTCCAACATTGCTGATCGTGCTCTTCTTATGATCCGTTCAATAGAAGGAGACTCCAAAAAAATCTGGACTCTATTTATGTACAGAATTTGAAGGATAATTGTTTTTCATAAGGAAGCTTTATAGGTTTTTTGGACTTTTTATGTCTCCTACTATCATATTGAGAAAACTGGGTTCAGGAAAATTTGTATTATTTTTCACACGCTTTTAGCAATGTCTGAGTAAATGGTGTTCAGTATCCCAAATGCCTACAAGACAGAAGGATTTCACTGAAGGATTTCACTTTTCATCCATTGGCAGATACTCTGTCTCCCCTGGCTTTCATTCATTCACCAAATACTTGTTAAAAGTCACCAATTTTTTACGCATCGTTTCAGCTTGCAGGACTATGAACAAATTAAACAACATCTCAGTCCTTACATTCTAGAAGGGAAGAGAGACAATAAGCAAACAAATCAACATGCTACACAGTATCAAGTAATGATGAATGCTATGGAAAAAAAATATGGTAAGCAACTAGAGTGACCATGAAAGGGCTGTGTTGGATGGATGGTTAGGAAAGGTTCTAGAAGAAGGTGACATTTGAACAGAGACACCAGTTTGTGCTTCAGTTGACTTGTGGTTCCTTGTGGAATGACTCATTAAATTCTACAGCTCTTCTTTGTCTAGGTTATATTCTTGAGCCTTGCTAATGGCACTGTAGTGAACACGAGCCCTGTATCTAAACAGGGGTCTATCAGACTACTTGTAAGATTTTCTTTCTGTTATTGAGACCCTATCAGATTGTGAGATCAACATTAGGTTCCATAACAGTAATTTAATATAATAGTATATGATGATAATTATATATAATAAAAGGCACCCTTAAGATAAATTTTAAAACCTGTTATAAGTACACAATCCGTTCTTGTTTTAGATACTTCACTAGGCCCTAAAATTCCACATATTTTTCTACTATTGTTTTTATAAAAGTAAAATATTGATAATTTCTTCAGAGTTTGTCACATGTTGATTATAACGGAAGATGGACCACTGCTCAGTAACAGCCCATGACACATATGATGGATAATTTTAAGATTGAGTCATTTAAGTACAACCTTATTGCTTTTTAAAGAATATATCTTCCCTACTGGTTCCTTTGAAAGTAGCATTTAGATTGCAAGTGTTCTTGGATAGTGTAATGACAGTTTCAGGTGCAAAGAATAAACTGCCGGGTGTCATCTAGAGGCCAACTATGCTAACATTTCCAAGTTTCCTGTGAAGTCTTTGGTGAAGTAATAGGGCAAATCCTAATTTATAAAGATGTTGGGGGACAAAATATAAATATACCATAAATGCTGTAATAACACTTTTATCTTTTACCCCTCATCCCTCTTTATGATGGTTGTATTTGGTTCGATTTACCATTCGATTTGGTTATTTTCTGAACTTGATTATTGATTCCTCATCTTGACTTTTTGTTTTACCTTCTCCCATGACTGTTCATGATATTTAAATAACTTCAACTAATCAATAGGAATTTTTCCCCTTTTAGTTATGGTGATTATAATGAAGAATTAATTAGTCTCTTTCATAGAAACAGTAAAATTAAATCTAAATTTGGTCATCAATTCTTTGTTATTTTATAAAAGAATGCTTGGTAATACTAACTGCTCATTAAAGTTCATCCTACTTTCTCTTTTGTTATTAAATGTCCTTTTTATTCATTGATCTTTAAGAGAATAAACTAAATGCTACTAGTCCAAACAATACAAGACCCCAAATATTTTTACTTCGAAAATTTGGTTTATGCATCAAATAGAACAGTAGTCCTTAAAAGAATATTTTCTAGCAAACTTTGGGCAAAAGATAGTTGATCTTATGATTTATTAATGCTAATTGAATAATTACTTGGTTAAGAACTTTGGCAAGTATGACTACAGAGTCTTTTTCAAGAAAACTTGAGCTGAGAAATCTAGAATGATGAGGTTACAGTTTAAAAGCTGAATGGGCCTTTCGCCATGGTTGTCTATACATTGTCTTTATTTTGTGAAGATAACTTATTTAACCCTTTTAATTACGCCAGAAACTACACTTTATTAAGCTTTACCATAGATAAGTAAATTGAATTCTGCTTGAACAAAAGAATAAACAGCAGTTGAGTTTTCAGTAAGAATTTATCTTTTGGATCCTTGACATGAAACTGAAAACACAGAAAGGAATATGCTATGGATTGCTATCAGTTCAATTAGTTAAAAGAACAACTCAGAGGGGCCGGCCTGGTGGTGCAGCTGTTAAGTGCGCGTGCTCCGCTGCGGTGGCCCGGGGTTGGCAGGTTTGGATTCCAGGTGCGCACCAATGCACCGCTCATCAAGCCATGCTGTGGCGGCGTCCCATATAAAGAAGAGGAAGATGGGCATGGATGTTAGCCCAGGGCCAGTCTTCCTCAGCGAAAAGAGGGCTGATCTTCCTCACAAAAATAAATAAACAAAAACTCAGAAACAGTTGGAATAATGACTGGAATTTAAATAAAAATTATCGAGGAGTCATAGAGCAATAGAACCCTGAAAACTCTGAGTTTAAAAATTAACTTAAATTTTGTGAAATAACCAAGTACCTAATGCTTATCTCTCCTAAAAATGCCTACTAAGTGGTTATCTTCTAGCCCATGATTGAACACATACAACAGGCAACTCACTACCATGATTTTATCTTTTATATCTCTATTAAAAAATTGTAATAAAAATCAAACCTACTGATATATGTCCTCATTTTATCATTAGGGGGTTCAGTAGAACCAGTTTTATCAGATAGAACATATCAACAGCCCACTCTTTGAAGACAGCAGTGAACATGTGGAGCCATATGAGGCTACCATATCCTCCTTCATTCTAGAGCCTAGAAACCATTTCTATTAATGTGGTCTAGGCTGACATTAGCCTTTGTGGGTAGACATCAGGCACTCGACACAAAGCAATTAAAATGATGTAGAATCTAATTCTGCCTCCTTCTCAGTTTTTAGTTTAATCTTCTGGTCTTCTCAAAATTACATCCCAAATGTCAATGTGTTGAGTATATGCTTATAATTTGGTCCAAATTATTGACAAACATATTGAAAAGAAGAGGCATAAAGACTTAGGCATTTGATGCTCCCCTAGAAACTTTTAGATTTATGTTAAACCTTCAATCAGTGTCGAGTGGTACAGTCACTTAACCCATTTGTAAACTACCTAATTATAGTAGAGTTTAGCTCTGTCTTCACTTTAGCAAGAAACGTATCATTGAGATGACTTTTATATATTAGTTGATATCCAGACACTCTGTTATAGATGATTTTTCTTTGAACTTAGTAATACCATCAAAGAAAGATATAGGATTGTTCACTTTTTATTTCCTTTTTCTTCTAACATTGATTTAGTCTTTTCCCTTTTCATGCTCCCACTAGCACCTTTCTCCATGCCTATTTCACCTGAATTTATTGCCTCCTAACCAGGGTTGGGGTCGTGTTTGAGGAGATCTGAAGCTTATAAAATTTGTGGGGCCCTCTTTAAGAAAAATAATACAAAATTACAAAAATAAAATTATGTATATTGAAAGTGCCCCGTGTGAGGCAGGAAGCCTGGGGCTGAGCTTCACGGTGAAGCTGCCTCAGGACTCACTGATCGGTCAGGGTTGGGAGTAGAGTTGTCACAAGACTGACAGAGCTCCTGCTCCCGTGGCTCTTACATTCTAATCACAGAAGAGAGTTCTGCTGCCTTATGACCAGCAGGAGGTCAAGTCTTCAGGTGCTGATTAACAGGAGCATAATGTCGGCACAATAAACGGGAAGTTAGCCCTTAAAACAGATTGTGGTTAACAACTCATATCCTTCCTTCCTTCCTCCCTTCTCTTCCCTCCCTTCCCTCCCTTCTTTCCTTCTTCTGTTCTTCTTCTTTCCTTCTTCCTTCCTCCCTTCCTTCCTTCCAACTATCTTCCTTCTTTTCTTTCCTTTTTCTTTCTTGCTGGTTTTTTTCTTTTTGGACTCCATTTCAGAGCCCTCTGCATCCTGACCCGCAGCCCAAGCAGAGCAACCCTTCCCAACTTCACCTTGATTTCCACCTTCATGTTTTAATGTAAGGCATCTGCCCCTGGGAAGCTATTTTCCAGACTTCTGGTTCCTGGTCTCCTGTCGTCCTAGTCCCCCTTCCTCAGGGCTGTGAGCCGCATAGGATGAGCAGGCAGGTAGAATGGAAGGCTGAGCAAAGCAGGGCCTGGAGCCTCATGCCGTGTGTTCTGTCCAGTGGCCTAGCTCCTTGTTGTGGATGTCAGGAGACACTGTGGGACCGTATTTGTGGTTTTGAAGCCAATATTCATTATGATAATAAGCATTTGAACATCAATTTATTACCTTAAATTGTTGACATTTGCTGTATACCAAGCTCTTCTGCATGTCCATTTTTATACTGTAAGAGTTATATTCTGAATAATACTATTATATTATGTCTTAAAATGTAAGCCAGTGAAAATGAGCCACCTGTATCAGGAATAACAAGGAAGATTTTAAAATGCCGATTTCTAGGTCCTGTCCCACGACGTGGTAGAGAGAGGAGCCAAGGCTTTCATGAAAAATGACAAGGCCAGTGGTTCTCAAATTTTAGCAAGCACGAAAACCACCTGGAGGGCTGGTTAAAACAGATTGCTGGGCCTCAACCCAGAGGTTTCTGATTCAGTCGGTTTGAGGTGAAGCCTGAGAATTTGCATTTCTAACAAGGTCCCAAATGATTCTGATGCTGCGGGTCCAGAGACTATGCTTTGAGGAGCACTGGACTAGGTCTTCCCGCAAGCTCGGTGACATGCACGGTGGCAGACTTACCACAGGATCACCTAGAACACCATTCAAACCGATGCCTCAGCAAAATTACAAATCACCACGAGCCACAGACATAACAATCACTTATATGTGGCCAATTTTAAATCTATAAATGTGAAGAGTCTACTGAACTTCATCTGCCTCTTTACAGTTGGGTGCTACGCTGAAGCTTAACCTTAGTCTCTTTCATAAGGGACACATATTTCTTTTATTCAAGTGCCTGGACAATACTGTAATTAAGATGATGAAAATCCAATGACAATGAACCAAATGCAAATGTCAAGCTTTTCTGTAAATTTCCGACTGAATATCTGCTTCTATACATTGGAACTAAAGCAGTCATTTGTTTTAAATCCATCACAGTGTGGCAAGGACGGTATATTACCAAATTTTTCTAGGTTATTTGCATTAACAAACAACTGAAAAATCTCAATGACTTACAACAATAAAGATTTATTTCTTATTCTTGTTATGAGTCATCTGTGCATCAGCTGCAACTCCTTTCTATCTATCTTCTCATTCTAGGACCCAGGCTAAAAGGAGCAGTCCCTATCTGGGTGAAACTTAGGCATTACAGAAGGAGGGAGAAATGGCTGAAGCACACTATGGTTCTCAAAGCTTCTGCTTGGATACAGTATAGGCTACTTCTGCATACATTCCACTGGGAAAAGAGTCGCAGGGCCCAGCCTGGTGTCAATGAGTCATATGACCACATATGGAGATGTATAATCATACAGGTTGGGCATCAAATAATTGGAAAGAAAAGTACAATGTTACGTACTAAGCTTTTCATTTAGCTCTAAATAGTCCAGAGAGCAGACCCAGGGATTTCAATGATTGAAATAAGACTCCAAAACAAAGAACAAATATTTATTATCTGCCCACTCTGCATTAGAAAAAAAAAGACAAGGCCAAATGATGGACGAATTGAAAAGGGAAGAACACTACAAGAGTCCTTGTCAGGCCATCCCTGAAAATAAAAACTATTGCCAAATTCTTTGGTTTCCCTTTTGCAATGCCGAATTAGAAAACATCCCGTAACCCTTTAGGGATATTATAAGAATTCGTTAATTTCCAGAGAGGTTAGCAATTTCCCCCAAGGTATTTTCAAGGTTCTGTGTTGCCTCAGAAAAAAACATTACTCAAAAATCTAAATTTATTTTTAGTTGCTATTAAAGTCATGACATTGTACTTACTCTGGAAAGAATATCTGAAAACTTAATTTCTGACCCTGTTAAAGCAATTTTAAAGTGCTTTAAACTTTTTTTTTTTTACTTTGATAGATTATGTATCCTCTACTATTAAATGAATAGAGCCAAGGGCACTTGGTAATAAAATTAACCTTGATCTCTTTTCTAAACTTAATAGAATTATCTTATATACTAGTTAATATATATAATTAATACTTGGAATAACAGATTTTACTCCTCTGGCATAGTTTTCTATTAACCTATTTTGTCCACATACTTAAAAGAAGTGTATACTTACTGAAATTTTTGTTCTTAAAGGAAGAAATTCTAATTGCTCTTTTACTACAGGCAGCAGCTGAGATATCAAGACTATAGCTACTTGTATACCAAATCGCTCAGAGGTATCTGATGTGACGTAAGTGGCTTCCTGGACCTTTCGCTGGTGGCTTGCTGTCAAGACAACGCAAGGAATGATGCTACTGAATTTTTAAATTTGGTAATTCCCAAGTACCAAGAGCTATAACATAAAATTGAGGGTGATATTTGCTTACCAGCTGCTGCACTAAACAGGACAACTTGTAATTTCCATGACTACTGGAATCCAACACTAATGGAAGGGTGACCAGATGAATCCAAGTGACAATTCAGAACAGCTCTCTGGGGTCTGAGACAAGAACCACGACAACAATTGCCAATGTGAAAGGAGTCAGCCAGAAATGGAGCATTCCTTACAGGGGTACAATGCCTGATAAGCGACAGAAAACAGTAATGAAACGTGACTGTGATTCATTGGACCTATATGCTCCTTTTCCTTTTCTCTTAAATTATGTTTTTACCACCTTATTATTATGGCACATATACCTTCAATGATCTTTCCATGTACTGTCTCATTCTCTCCTCACACCCTTTCTGGTCATATCCACTTTGAAGATAAGGAAATCACAATTCAGAGAATTTAAGCAACTTCTCCAAAGTCACACATCTAGTTAATGGAAGAATTGGAACTCGCACCCAGGTGCTCCATTTCATACCCTCATGCCCTTTACACTAAACCACGGCTGCCCCCACCACTTATTGTTTGAAAAAATAATCAAATTGCCTTACAGTCAATTTCATTCCCTCATTAAAATTTCTGAGAGCACTAAATTGATTATTCATAATCTCATGTTTTTTATTACGTAGAAATGATCTGTGTGTGTATTATATGCCCATTTATTAGAAGTGTTTAAAAATAGGCCAGTCTTGCTCCTAGGTATAGGATCTACTTATCAGAGCAGGCTTGGTAAATTTCCAGAGTTACAGAAAGTGTTCTTACATGCATCTTTAGGCTTGAGTTTGCCAAAAGGTTCTACCAGATATCTGAATCACATCCCTGAATCAGATGAGACACCAAATTTGAGCACAGATGATGTATCTATTATCGCCTCCCCATATCTCTCAAAGTTACCTGAACCAGTGATAAGCCAATTAGTATAGGCAAAGACGTGTTTTAGGAAAGAGAGGCATTGCTAACTTTTTAGTCTATCACTTTTTCTAGGTCACCTTGCTAGATGTTATGAATGATATTGTGGGAAGTATAAGACCTGGTCTTTGCTGTAGAGAACATACAATCCAGATGGGGAGATAGGATAAATACATCAAAGATAACTAACAATGCATATTAATTGATTCTTTCATCATATATTCAACAAATATGTATCAAACACCAAACTTGTGTCAGGTACTGTGATAGAGGTAACAAATACTTAAAGGAACAAAATAGACGAGATAGCGGTGTAGATATTAAAGCAACATGGATGCCATGCATTCTCAAAGAACAAAATATGAGACGTTAATGCCATATAAATGCCACACTTCCTAAGAAAACAAAATACAAGGAGACTGCAGCATAGACAGTAAAGCAACACAGATGCCACACATCTCAGACAAATGGAGGATTATCCTGGTATTTTCATGGAACGCCAACTGCAGCCCTAAAGAATGGGTAGAACCAAGAAGAGAAGGAGACTGATAAATGTAAAGTTATAGAAGATGGAAATGAGCAAGACTAATCTGGAAAAGAGTGATAAGTAATGTATTCTATCTGTGGTAAGGGAAGAAGTGGGAGAAAGGGATTGAGATGAGTCAATGGAGGAGTTTGAATTATAAGTTAATAAGTTTAGATATCCTGTTACAGTGGGGCACCATTAAAGTTACCAAACAGAAGAATGGAATCAACAAAGCAACATTAAGAAGATTAATCAGGCTATGGTATGCAAAATGGACTGTGGTAAAGGGATTAGGAAAGACTATCAAGAGTGTATAAGAGTTGAGGGTTGGGACCGGCCCGGTGGCGCAAGCGGTTAAGTGCGCGCGCTCCTCTGCGGCGGCCCGGGGTTGGCCGGTTCGGATCCCGGGCACGCACCGACGCACTGCTTGGTAAGCCATGCTGTGGCGGCGTCCCATATAAAGTGGAGGAAGATAGGCACCGATGTTAGCCCAGGGCCGTCTTCCTCAGCAAAAAAAAGAGGAGGATTGGCGGATGTTAGCTCAGGGCTGATCTCCTCACAAAAAAAAAAAAAAAAAGAGTTGAGGGTAAGGACTGGGAGGGGGCTCAAGGGAGCCTTTTGGGGTATGGAAAAGCATCCATGTCCGGATTTGGTGGTTGATTAAACAAGTATATAGCTATACAAAATGTCAACAAACTGGGCATTTAATATTTGCTTACTCACTGAATGTAAGCTTTACTTCAATACAAAAAAACAAATACAAGAAAAACAGAGGCTTGTGGAGAACAGGGGGAGTGGAGATGGAGTGTTCTCTTTCCCTTCTCTCTCATCTCTAATCCACCTGTAAGTCTCCGTGATTCTACCTCCAAAACATGTCCTGAATGCAACCACTTCTCTCCATCTCCACTGCTTCCTTCCTAGTTCAACCCAATGATACTTCTCATCTGGAATAGTCCAGTACCTTCCTAATTGCCTTTCTGCTTCCACTCCTGCCCCACCTCCCTCAGTTTGTTCTTGGCACAGGGGCCAAAGTCAGATCTTTTAGGACAGATCATGTCACTCCAGCCAAAACCCCCGCAGGGCTGCCATCTCTTTAAGAGTATAATACAACTCCCTAATTCTGATTTACCAATCTCCATGTGACCTGGCCTTGTTTGTCTCCCCAAAATCTTTCCACCCTGTTGTGTTCTACATACCCTGTCCTTTCTTTTCCTCTAACATGCCAAACTCATTCTCAATCGAAGGCTCTGGAATGAGCTGCTCTTAATCTGGCTGTAATGCTTTACCCTAACATTTCTTGGACTCTTTCTTATCACATAAATCTTTGTCTAAATGTCATCTCCTCAGCCACCTTTCACATTCCAGTAAAAGGAGACAGAGAATGAGTAAATAAATTAATTAATTAAATAATAAAAATATCAGCGTTACTAAGTGCTATGCAGAGAATTGAAGTAGCATGGCTTGACAGTGTGACCTGGAAGGCCTTTCCAAAGACCTGCTCCATTATCCCTCCTGCACTCATGGTGGTCATAGACCCCACTGTGGCTCATGGAGAAAACATCTCAGAGTCTTAGATATAACACCATCTCTTTCCAAAATGATGCTGTTTTTTAGCTTCTCTGAAGAAGTTTGTTGGATCACCCAAATTTCCTTGAAGGAAGTTTCATTAACCACAGCTTGTACTTGTTCAGAGGAGTCTGAGAGATTACATTCCATTTTAAATTGCTAAAGGATTCTGTTAGACAAATCGCAAACCATTATATCAATCCAAAGACAATAAAAAACAAAAAGATAATTCCTTCCTCCTTTTCTCCATCTGTGGAATAAGGTTAATGAGATGTTGCAACTTAACCACAAAACAGTCTTCGTAAAATTGGTTTGGATATAAAAAGAAAGAATGTAACTGTTTTGTCTTAAATATGTGTCACATTTATGCATTTTGAATCATCATAGGGTTCATGGATTGCCTGGGAAAGTTCTGTAGGTTTGCAAAGGTTCTGACAAATAAACAAAAGTGTCTACCATTAGCTAGGTCTAGAAACCTGGGCACCAAAATTCAGGACGCTGCCCTTAACTCAAATCTCAGCATCATCCTGGACTGTTTATAATGAGTTGAGATATTTTAAAACAAATCTAAACTCATGGAGAGAAAAATGAAGACATCTTTGAGAAAAGTGTTATTTGGAACTCAAGAGGAACAGCACACAGGCATAGAAGGTTTCAATTCTTACGACTGGTTTTCTGTATCAGGTTGCATCTTAATGGGTAGGGATAGCCATTCAAAAGAACATTTTAAGGAAATTTCCCACCACTGCTGAAAGTACCAGTGCTAATTTCATAGGGTCACAATATATTTGATGAAGAACTCCTTTCCTTGATTCTTAATATTATAATAGATTTAAAAATTTAATGTGGATTGTCTCTTGCTATGTCTGTGTTTCATGTTTTCTGACTGCAATACAGTTGTAACAATCTAATAATGAGAAAAAAAATTCAATTCTATTATGCTTCTTTTTTTTCTTCTTGTTTGGTAATGCTACTAATCTCAAGACTCTTCCAACTACGATTCACTTTCTAGTCTCTGTAGTTTCATTAAGGGCTTACTTACATAATAAAGAATAATATTTTTATTACACTGTTTAGGATTTTAATACAAAATAAAGTGATTATTAAAAGTGTCAAACTTTTAAAAAGGGAACGCTTCACAATCTTGCAAGTTGTCAGATATTTTCAAATTCTAAAGATCAAAAGACAATTGAATGCCTAATTTTCAAATGAGTCCCATTCACAGCAAAAAATGGAAGCATTACTTGAAAGATTAAGGCATTTTTTAATAATGGAAAATTGCATTGCTAAATTTCTCTTTTTTAAAGCATCTTAAAATATTTCACAAAATCCTTTTCATCAAATGTATGTCTTTCCGCATCCCCCCCCCCCAAAGCCCCAATAGATAGTTGTATGTCATAGCTGCACATCCTTCTAGTTGCTGTATGTGGGACGCCGCCTCAGCATGGCTGGAGAAGCGGTGCGTTGGTGCGCGCCCAGGATCCGAACCCGGGCCACCGGCAGCGGAGTGCACACACTTAACCACTAAGCCACGGTGCCGGCCCCAAATGTATGTCTTCTCTCAGGAAAGAAAACATACATTTGGGATGAGATTTCAGCATTATTCAAAAATGGAAAAAGAACTAATATTTAAATTTTGTAAATTATGCTAGGATTAATTTAATACTCACACTAGAATATTGCTGTGAAAATCAGAATATAAACTGTTACATTAATGTCATTTTACAACTGACTTTAAGGATATATTTTGTCATGTTTTGACTTAGAAAGTATCTATCTAAATCCTTCAGTTTTATAATACTCATCATAGCAATGACAAATGATGATTAAATGAAGCTCTACCTGGCACACTGCCGTTTGTCATATTTTCTATTAAATATAATCTACATCTTATGTAGTTTTTATATGTCAGGCACTATACCAAAATATCACATCTCTCAATTACTGCAACAACCCTGGGAAGGAACTAGAAGCTAGATGAGGTTAAGTAGTTTGTCTGTTTTGCTCAATGATAACATCCAGTACTTAGAACTGAGTCTGCCACATAGTAAGAGTTCAATAAGTAGTTGTTGAATTGAATGAATTTTACACATGAGGCAAGTGAAAGTGCTATGTACATAAATAAAAAGTCATATTCTTGTTTCGCTAGCTTCTTTCTTACCTTCCACCCCTGTGGCACCATATAGCTGACTTTCCAGGAAAAACTATGTCTTCTAGGTGGAGAAAAAACAATCAATAATTCTCAAAACTTTTGAGTTTTCCTCTTTGAGTTTACAATAGCCAGGCCTCCAAGCTGCAGATCAAATAACAGCACAGATAGCAGAGGATAAATGGCTCTAATGCCTAGAGGTGGAAGTGATACTCAAAGTGCAGTTTTAGAAGGCTTTGAACACGGGAAATTGATATCTTCTTGGAGCCGCTCATTTGCAGGGGACCTGGGCTGGAGTGTGAGGATCTGACACTCCCCTTGACTCTGGGTGGCAGTGGTAACATCAGCAGTCAGAGCCTGAGGTTCTCAGGAGCTTCTGTTTTCAAACTTCTCATTGAATTACAGACCTATGGAGCTTGGGCCCAAATGATCAGGAAAGATGACTAAGAGGTACTCTTGAGTAGACTCTAAGTAGCCATGTTAACTCACAGGTCACCAAGCCACCTTTATACCTCTCACTAGAGTCAAGTTATTGCTCCATCACAAATCAAGGATGGAAGAGAGACTAGGAAAGTCTGTAGAACGAAAGTTTGGAATGGGTGTGGTCATGAGGCCAGGGAGGCCCGTCCATAAACCTAACTTGAGATTTGCAGGTCATTGGACAACATCGTTCAAGACATCTCTTTTAAAATGCAGGTGCATATTGGATTAGGGAGGCCAAAAAGAGGCAACATTGGTGATTTCAGAAATTGAGCCCCCAAATATCATGGCCACCCAAGCTTCTCTTTACAGCCCTTTTCCAAGCCCCTCGAAAGCATCCAACGCCCTTTCTTTAGAGCAGGCACCACGTATTTCTGAACCATATTCTGAAAATTGGGTAGCTGAATTCTGAAGATCAGCAAACTTAGGGAAAACAACTGAGTTAGTGAAGTGCCTTAATATGAAAAGCTGCCTCCCTGAAAGTGCAATTCCGTACACCAGTGTTAGTTTTTTACTTAAAGTTTCTGTTATAATCCCCAGTTCTGAATCTGCTCCTTCCTTTCTTCTTGGCAGATCTCCAGCCAGGAATTTGAACACACTGAGAAAAATGAAAATTTCTAGGAGAGTGTAGATACGAAGGCTATTGATTGAAAAAGTTGTCCCTAAAGGTCGTATTTAATATGAATGTTAAAATCTTGTATTACTTTTCCTTTAGTGACTGAGAGAGAAAGGCAGAAAGCCTCAAGTATTAAAATGACTTTAAAAGTATAATTCAAAAAAAGTCTTGGATAAAAAAACCAAGCAGCTCTCTAAATTTATTCTTATAGCTGTTTAATACAATTTATTGTAAGTTCTTTAGCTTCTTGTTAGAATGTTGATTATTTAATGCATACACGCTTACACACACACACACACACACACACACACACACTGTTATATCATTAGTATTCCTGCAGGTCACTTAAAATATACACGTGCCACCTCTCCAACCTCTTGATCCCTTCTCAAGGCTAGTGACAAACAGCAATTGCTACTGACACAAAGCTAAAGAGAAATTGTAAAAATTATTACATGACCTTGGGATCCATCAATAATCTGAAAAACATGCTGGCAAAGAAATCATTACATTTTTAGAGCTTTAACAAGACTCTGACTCAGACGATTCTGTCCTGACTTTCTGATTTGAAACTGAGTCTAGGGTAAGTAACCAACACATTCTCATTTGTAAATGGCTATCTTGGTACCACCTTTTACTTCCCCTACGGGAATTTCCTGAGTCGCTAGACTGCTATTAAAGCAAAAACAAAGTTGAAGTTTCAGGAAGAGTTCCCTGTAATTATTACAAGCATTCTGAATCATACTGTGCTTGTCGCATGAAATATGAGAAGCAAAAGAGTCATTTTCTTTAAAATAGAGTTTTTCTTACTTTTGAAAGTGGAAAACCATTTCTACATCCAATAGATGGTGTAATATTTTATACGTGGTGAACAACTACAGGCGATTTTAAAAAAACCTGTTTTGAGACTAATAGCTGAAGAAGAGTTACCATTAAAAAGGGCTTTCTAATGAAAACAGGTCTTTATAAATAAGATATTCAAAGTGCATTGCAGTTCTAGAGAATTGAACTGCTTCTGGTACATCCTAAGGGCTCAGTAAATATTTGTACAATTGCATGAATTTTACTGATGGGGAAAGTGCTGTGTATAGTAAGTGAAAAATAGTATTCTTGTTAGACTAAATGCTTACCTTTCATCCCTACCACACTGAACAGTGGGACGTTCCAGAAAAATTATCCTATCTATTAAAATACTGCAATTCCTTTATTCCTTATTCCTAAACATTGCAATAATATTACTGTACATAAGCAAGCCACTGATTACAGTCTCAAAGATGGTGTATTATTCCTTAAAAACTAAAAGCATTATTTGAAATTTTTAAAAGTAGAAGTGAGTAGAAAGTCCAAATATGGGTAAAACTGAAATATAAGTTTCAAAATCCAGGACGTCTGCTAAGGAAATCTGTTAAATGTCTGACAGTGAGTGAGGTGTCTCCTACTTTTATGGCTTTTTCAGCAGTAAAGTAAAGCTCAAGCCAAGTATTGGATCTAAGATCATATTGATGCCAATGCCAGAGCAACCTTCAAGCTAAAATTTTAAATGACATCCTGCTACCTAATTTATTTCAACAGATTTTTATGATTACTAACATATAAGAATGGGATTTAAGTGCATTCAATATTTTTCTGTCTATTTAGCAACATTCTTTACATGTTAGTACCGGATGGGTGATGTCTTTTTGCCACAGAGACCAATAGGATTACGGTATAACAAGGATAATTCAGATATAATTAATCATTTCCAAATTAGGAAAACATTGTTTATCCTCCTCTCATTATTATTTATCTTTGGCCACTTCATTACTTACCTGTACTCCTATCTCAGGAAAGGAAAATAATAGAGGAAGAAGGTAAAATTAAGAGAAATAGTGATGACTAATTGCTCAAAAGTGATGAAAGATTAGAAGGGAAGATTGGAACCCGTCCTGGAGCAAGAACTCTCGAGGAATCTGAATTTTAGCCAAAGATCATAAATTGTATGAATTCTCTGACATATCAGCCCCTTGAATAATATTGGTCTTAGCAAGGAATCTCTCCGTGTGGTCATCTAAAGAGATGACTTGGTCTAGCTTTGAAGATAGTGGAGGTGAGGAAGGATGGCTGATATTGGAGCTTCTCACAATGACATTTACATTTAAAAATAAGTTGTGCAGTTACAATATCCCAACATTTGAATTTTATTGTTCAGTTTCAGTTTTATATTACTTGTTTTAAACAAGAGACAATATACTTTTTTGTATTGAAAATGTGTGTAAATGTGAACTTAAAATAATACCCAGAGAATTGTTGTCCATTTGGCTTCAAACCTGCTTGTGTGTAAACATTTTCTCTTTTTAGTTTTATTATTCCCTGGTTGCAATCAAGAAGCAACTGCACTGCGGTTCAACTTTCTGGTTAGAGTGTGGAATATGTGAGACTTACTAAAAGGGCATTATCCTGAAAGATGATTGCAAGTACTGAACCTACACTTCTAGGGAATATAAGCCCATAAAATTTAATAAAGTGCTGGGGTGCAAGGCAAGTGAAGTGGAAAACTCTCCGAATTGGACTGACTTAAGTCGGTTTCTGATTTGTACACAAAGCTGATCATTTGCCATTGATTTTCAAACCATTGGTTACACAGCTAAATAGGCATAAATAATGGATACGTCTTGGTTTGTTTCAGATATTAAAACTCTATCTCAAAAGTTGCCTTCATAGAGTATAAAACACACTGAGATGTTGATATCCTAGTGTGCATACATATTTTATGATATGCGTGTGAATCTGTGTATTTAAGTCTGAAAATCTTAGTGATATATGGGCCAATTAATGTCATGGGTTAAAATTAAATGATGTTGCTAATGAGTTTTATATCATGGGTAGAAATCTTACAAGATAGAATTCCTATTGAGCTATATATAATTTTTTCTGTGTTTTACAATTGCATGCTTTAACTTGGCTGACTATTTCCAAGATGTCTCACTGATCACAAAGAATGACATAAGAAAGTGTCAATAATTTTCAGTCATGTAGGTACAAGTAATCAGCATGTTACCCAGCACACAGTAAGTGTTACATAAATATTAGTTATTATTATTACTACTACCACACAATAGACTATATTAAAGATAACCAGAAGACAAGTTTCTACTAATAGTGATCAATATCAACTTTATAAATGAAGCGTCACTCGCAATGATAATAAATGGCTACAATTTTATAGGTGTGACAGATGTTGGTAGGTAAATACACATGTTCATTTCCACTAAAAAATTGACCTCTTTTTTGACATCTATGGGAGATGATCCTATTGGATAACGCTATCTAGAAGTGACATATTCCATGGGTAGTTTTCTTAAGGAGGTATTTACAATAACAGAGAGGAAAGAATAGACTTTGCTATTTTCAGAATCCTAGTAGATGTGCCCAGTATTTATGAAAGGATGATAGTACTGTTGATGAAAATCACACAACTGTCATTATGCATTTCTGGTGCAGTAGTTACTATAACTGCTATTATATCTATAATTTTAAATGTTAAAATCTTACAAGAGAACTAAGTTTCAATTAGTTTAAATTCTATTAGACAATTAATCAAAGCCTGTGTCTATTCAGAAAAAGAAGCAAACACAGTACCAGTGCATGAATATCCTCTGTCAGGGCAGGTAACACAGCTCACATCATCCTTTCACTAGAGTGAATGTAGAACAACGCGAGAGGTAGCATTCAGGTCAATAGATTTGTGCAAATCAAAAGTTGAAAATGCCTTCCGGCTAAGAACTGTGAAATATTAGCTTGTAACAGTGACTCAAAAAGAGACATCGTCCAAATTTTAATGTGGCGATTTTCATAAGAATCATGGCCTCCATAGCTGACCTCAAGTAACAACAAATTTTATTGCAATTCTCTATAAAATTTGCATAAAACATGACTTATTGCTGTTTTGATTACCTCCTTTCCATCATTTCTCAGTCTGTTCATCCAGTGGTACTAACCTCCAAAGAACTACTTCACTAATTTCACCAAAATTAAGAAATGGTAAGCAATTTTTGGCATTTCTTATATGAATGCATATTCTATTCCTTATCTCTTTAGGAGACTTGTATTAGATGAATCTCAGAAAGGTAAATCGATCATTAAAATAGTATTTAAGCAGGAGAAACTGTGCTTTACAGATTAGCTTTCAAAATAGAAGAAACTTCTGAGATTTCCATAGTAAAAACATAAAAATATGTCATTATGCTAAGGTGTAAGTGGATACCCTAATAAAAAGGAAAATACTTTATTTTCAGGAGAATTCTTTTTAAATAGTGTTAAAACTATATCATCTAAAATTGGTAGCAAAAGTGTACAAATGCTAACAGTGTGAAAAGCAAATAATATAAACTAAAACACATTCCATAGAATACTGTGTGTGTCATTTTAGTAGGTAGCACTTTATTCACATCGCCCTTAAATGTCTCCCTGACAGTTGACGGAATTCATTAAAAGACTAATAAATCTCAGCACAAAATGCTAAGGAAAAATAGGAGCTATTATTTGGATAACTATGTGGTTTCTAAGCAAATTTACCAGGAAAATGGAACAACCCATTAACAGTAACGGAAACAATAGCAAGGTGTCTGTGGAATGGTAAGATTTAATTTGTCAGTACTCAGTTTTAAAGGTAATTACTTAAAACATATGGTTGGATCGCACGGTGTTTTAAATTGCATGATTCAGACGTTATGTTAAACAGGGTACCCTGACCTGTCTCTTCACACATAAGTCTGAGAAACTAAATCTATTCCAGCTAATACCTGATGTAGCGTATTTTGTATTTTATTGATTATGGGACTACTTGTGAAAGCAGCTTGTCAGTATACAACACTGTAAAGTGCTACTTAATTGGACCCCAAATAAGCTGACCCAATTGTACTATATAACATGAACATACAAGCAAAATCCAAAGATCAACTTTCCTCTACTATGGGCAGGTTTGAGTAATTGATCTAATTGAGCTCTTGAACAACGAGCCTATTTCTGAGCTCTAGTTTCTTCTGTTGAACATATAAGGACTTCTTCAAGTATATGTCCCCAAATGCATGGCCGATTTACCTTAATACCTGCTGGGAATCAATGGGTTGCATCTACTTTTAATGTCAGGTTGAATGAAAAGCATCTACCACTGGATAAGGCACTGGAACAGCATCTATCACTAGATAAGAAATTTGATTATGGGTATTCATTTGGCTTTGGTCTAAGTGAAGTAGGAATACTGTACATAGCAAATGAGTTCTGAGTACAGATAGGGCAGCCAGAATAATATTGCAAAATGAAGGTCACGTCGCATCAGCCCTTTACTTAAAACCCTCCATTTCTAAAGGCAATGTGGTATCCTCAATTAGATCAGAATCTAGGGAACAAGAAAAGGACATTAGTGTAAAAACTGATAAAGCCTGTAGTTTATTTTTTATTTTATTTGTGTGTGTGTGTGAGGAAGACTGGTTCTGAGCCAGCATCCATTGCCAAACCTCCTCTTTTTGCTGAGGAAGAGGAGCCCTGAGCTAATATTTCTTTAGTTAGTAGTACTGTATCAGTGGCAATTTCTTAGTTTTGAAAAATGCACTATGGTCATATAAGATATTAACATTAGGAGAAGCTAGGTGAAGGATATACAGGATCTCTATAGCATCTTGGCAATTTTCTTATATATTTAGAATTATTTGAAAATGAAAATTTTATTTAAACAAAACTTCTGTTTGCTTCCTGTGTCTCTCCCAATAAAAGCCAAAGGCTTTACAATGGCCCGTGAGGCCCTACGTGTTCTGTCTGGCACCCCAGTACTTCTCTGATCGCAACTCATATTCCCCTCTCCCATGCTCACTCTTCTGCAGCCACCAGGCATGTTCTCATCCCAGGGCATTTACAGTTACTTCTTTCCTTGAAACATTCTCCCTCCACACATCCATGACGCTTGCTCTCTCACACCCTTCCAGTCTTTACCTCAAGACCCTCTCCACGAGGCCATCCCCGGCCTTGTCTGTTTTCCTTGCTAGAAAGTAAACTCCAAGAGGCAGGGATTTTTGTAGGTTTTTGATTTATTACTTTATCCCCTGTGTCTAGAACAGTGCTTGATATATAGTGGATATCTCAAAAATGTTTGTTGATGCATAAATGTACCAATGAAAGAAGAAAGAAAGAGATAATGGAAGATAGAGAGATGTACCAAATAGTGGCTGGAGAGCACTAGGTCCTTAAAATACATTTATAATCTTTTAATGTCATGGGATCATATAATTTTTAAATAAGCACTCTTCTTTTCATTGTTCCATCATCCAACATGTTATTTCTGCAATGATTTATATTTTATTGCCAATAAAAACGGAAGCAGAGGTTATAGCTTGATTTCTAGATCTTGGACAGAGTTGCCCGTGAAATTTTATTCTTGGACTCTCATACTAATTAATTGATATGACAGTTATTTTGCAAAGATGTTCTATTTCATTTCCACCAGTATATTAGGAAAACACATTTTCAACCTTTTTTCTAAACTTTCACTTATTCTTTTCATACTTATAAGTGCTTCCTCCCTTCATCTCCTTCTAACTATGTCCACCATTACTCATTGCTTCTATTTATAGTCATGTGACTTGAGAAGCAAAGTTTTATTTAAATTTCCAGTTCAGGAAAACATTTCAATGTAGACTGAACAGAGAAATCCCAGAAAGGTAAAAGAGCACTAAGCATATATTTACACCTTACACACACATACATTATGTAAACCTAAGCACACTGACATCCTTAACTTCTGTATTTCCAAGGCTATTGTTTTGAATACAAAAACTCTAGTTATGTATTTTTACATCAGAAGGACAGTTTAAATAAAGATAAATGTTCATAAATAAACATACATGTTCATAAATTTTATCCAGATTCAATATAAGCAAACACACTATGAGTGTATAATAATGGTGATGTGGGCTATGCTTTGTCAAACTAGAGGAGGGAGTATTGTCATCCTCCAGTCCCTCCCTCTCCAGCCACAAAAGGACCAACAAGTAAATGTCCAAATGCAAATGTTCTAATATTCCATATTAGTATATTCTATAAGAAAAATGTATATATTTCCTTTACTTTCCTTCATCATTGTCCCTGGGCAGTGTAACTTATCATGCTGTCTACTTATTTGTGAAAGATCACAAGTTGTGATGCCGACACTCTCATGTGCACTGTCTCTGCAAACAGGTATTTTAGAAATCCTGGCCCCAAGGCTGACAGTGGAACATGGTGGCTTAAGTCCCTGCAATATCACAGTGTCAACTGAGACATTCTGTCACCTATGAAACCCCTGCTTCCACCTCTAATTTTCCACTCTTTTACTTTATTTCATGATTTTCTTTTTACACTTCCTCAGCAATCCCTCATGGAGGTATTATGTGTATATGTTCTCCACTCTCTAGGATGTGACTCATCCTGGCCAGGAAGCTTGGAACACATTTAGAACTGCCAGGTGTTTTCTGCAATTGTTCTACCCCATCTTGGACTTCCTTTCCTTCCCAACAAGGTTTTTCTACACTTTTTAGTGCCAATATTATTCATAATAGAGAAGAAAAATCAGGGTGCTAACTAAAAAGACATTTCAGAAATAAAAAGCCTCAAGTTTTAGAGACAAATTATGTGTGAAGGTTTAGGGAAGTATGGAGCTGGGGGAAATTTCCAGGACTTTGGATGGTATATTAGTCAGAATTCTCCAGAGAAACAGAACCAATAGGAGATAGGTAGACGGATAGATAGATAGATAGATAGATAGATAGATGATAGATAGATAGATGATAGATAGATAGATAGATAGATAGATAGATAGATAGATAGATAGATGATAGATAGATAGATAGATAGATAGATAGATAGATAGATAGATAGATTTATTATAAGGAATTGGCTCACATGATTATGGAGGCTAAGTCCCAAGATCTGCAGTCGGCAAGTAGGAGACCCAAAAGAGCTGGTGGTATCAGCTGATGGTTCCAGTCAGATTCTGAAGGCCTGAGAACCAGGAGAGCAGACAATATAAGTCCCAGTCCCAGTCCAAATCCAAAGGCAGAAGACCAATGACCCAGCTCAAAGACAGGCAGGGAGAACAAATTCTCCCTTGCTTGGCTGTTTTGTTCTATTCAGGCTTTCAACAGAATGGCCTTCAACTGGATGAGGGCTTCAGCTGGATGAGGCCCACTCACTCAGAGAGGGCAATCTGATTTACTCAATCTACCAATTCAAACATTAATCTCATCCAGAAACACCATCACAGACACACCAAAATAATGTTTAACCAAATACCTGGGCATCCCAAAGTCCAGTCAAGTTGACACATAAAGCTAATCATCCCAGGTGGTCAGGTGAGTTATGATGTTTTCATTAGCAGGAGGAGAAGAAAGATTTGACTTCTAGACATGCATGGCATGAAGTTGCTATGGAATATCCAATTGGAAATGGTTTTTGGAGCTCAGGAAAGATTTTGAGACTCTAGATTTAGACTGGTAAAAATTTAAGTCATATAAATGGATGAAATTTCCTAGGAAGAACACATAGATTCATTAACTCCACATTTATTGAACATCTATTATATGATGGGTAAATAGGAGGCACTAGGAATATAACAGTTAACAAAATAAAGACAATTCTTACCATACGGAACTTAAATTCTAGGAGGAAGAAAGATATCAAATAAACAAATTATTCCATCAAAAGCATGGTAAATGCAACAAAGAAAAATTATCACAATCTGTAAGGAGATATAACAAAGGACTCTGACTCAATGGAGTGATTAGGAAGACTTCCTTGAAGAGTGACATTTCTACTAACACTTGAAGATTGTATAGACTAAACAAAAGAGCTTGGTGTTAGAGGAAGTGAAATGCAGCTTTGTGTCTGGAATTTTGCAATGAAGAAAAGTGTCAAGAAACAGGATGATAGAGGTAGCTGAGGTCAGATCATGCAGAGCCTTCTAGGCAATAAGAAGTACCTAATAGATTAAATTACTAGTAACAATTTTTTACTCACTTATACTAGTATCATGTAGCCGCCCCTTGTCATGGCTACACGACAAGCACAGGATATTTCTTTATATCTTGATTTGGGGTTTGACCATCTGACTTGCTTTTGGAGGTAGGATGTCAGGAGATTTAATGTAAGCACAAGTTTGAAATGTGCATGCATGGCTGGGCTTGCCTTCTTGTACTTTTGGCACCACCACAAAAAGAACATGCCCCAGCCAGGCTATTAGTCAAAGAGCATGAGAAACTTATGGAGCAGACCTGGAGTCAACCTGTCTTTGGAACTATGCCCAGTTTAACTTTGTGTAGATAATCTGACCTTCAGCCAACTTGCAGACATGATAGTAGAATAAAGCATTGTTCTATTATCACTGAGTTTGGGGGTGGTTTGTTACACAGCAAAAACTGACTAATACAGAGGGCTTCAGGAAAAACAATATTTAAGGGATCAGTTAAGGAAAAGGAAACAGAGTGGGAAAAAAGACTAAGAAGACTATATCAGAGGTAGAAGGGAAATAATGAGGGAATAGTGTTGAAGAAACCAGGTTGAGGGACATTTCAAGGAAGAAATGGTCACATGCTACAAGGAGCTTACCCAGAATGCAAAGTAAAAATAAACCACTGGCTTTGTAAATTAAGAGTACATTCTTTGTTGACTTTTGCCAAAGCAGCTCAGTTAGTTTGGTAGAAGCAGAAATCATATTTCAGTGGGTTGAAAAATATGTGGAAAGAGAGAAAGTAGAGGCAGGGCCTGTAGACCACTCTTGAATGTTGCAACGAAATGGAGGAAGGCGGAGTCAAAGAATAACACAAAGACCACCAGAGCAAAATCAGAGTTGAATTTGTTTCCTTGCCAAGCAGAGGGGAACCAAGTCACTCAGGAAGAGTTCAGCTGGTTTCCACAAGCTGACAGAGGAAGGACTTGACACAAAGCCATAGAGGGAGTTTATTCCACATGAGAAAGGATTCGATGCATTAAATTCTAATTTGTTAAGGAGAGGATTATAAGTTATCTCTTGGAATTGCTCATTAGTCTGCTTTATGTCACAAAAGTATGACAAGGTCTTCAAGAGTCCCAGAAATACTCTGTTAGGCTTGGGACTGTGTACTGGGTATTTTCCTGTGCACTTTCATATGCTCGGGCCTTGGCATAGTTTTCTTTTGCCTTCGGTGAAGACTTGAAGAGAAGGCACAGTCAAGGGTACTGCTTTTAGATTGAGGATATTTTGAACAGGTTTGTAGGTTTAAAGTATTTGATATAGAGAGAATGAGAGAGTGACAAATCTTTGAAAGAGTGAAACCAAGAGCTTCAGAAAGAAGTAGAAATACCTCTTCTCAAACACAGCAGGTGACGCTGAAGGGAAATGAGGTTGAGGGGTAGAAACTGAAGGCTGGAAGACTTCACTCTTGTTGATTTCTGCTTTCTCTGAGAAATTGAGGGCGGATCATCTGCTAAGACTGAGGAGACAGTGGATGTGTCCCTTCTGTGATTCTTCTTCCAATACAATTTTAAGAACATAGTTCTACCCATAGCAACTTTTACACGTCTCAGTTCATTTTGTAGTTTAACCTTCCTGACAGTCCCTCCTAACTTAATCTAAAATTCATGAATATACATGGGAGTGTAAACTGATACAAATTTGGAAGGCAATAGGGCAATTGGTATCAAAAATGTTAAATATTCATACACTTTGATTTAGTAATCCCACTTCCATGAATTTATGAAAATTAGAAAACAACACACAAAATTGGTAGTTGAAGAATTGTTTATATTAGTGAAAAATGGATGAAGCCCAAATATACACCAACAGAGATTTTTAAAGGTAAATTGTATTATGAACATACACACTATAAAATTCTATGCAAAAAGTTATGATATAGATCTATACTTACGTCTACAACAACGTTGGTGAATGAAGAAAAGTTACAGATTAGTAGTTTGCTACTATAATGTGATTCTATTTATGTAAAATTGTTTATATTGTAGTGTGCGTATATGTGCGTATGTGTGTGTGTGTGAAAACGTGAATAAAAACCAAAACGTTAATAGTATTTATTTATTGGTTGAAGGATATGGAGTAGTTTTCCCTTTCTTCCTTTTATTTGTTGTATTGTTTGAATTTTTCATATGAAGCATTTACCACAGGTGTTACATAAATGAGCCAAAGATGGCCTCTGTGTGCAGGCCAAGTTGTTTGTTTCTTCACTGCAGCCTGAGACTCGTTAGCTCAACAGCCCACCAGCATCAAACTCGAATTTTGACACATCCAACTATTTATAAGATTGCCCAAGCAAGCAGATTTTTAGCCATTTAAAGCCTGCCTGCTTTGCATACCCTGCACGACCTCACTGGACAGCATTACCCATTGATAAGCCGGAGCCTTGTGGTTATCAGACCCTAAGCTGCTCTGGCCCTTTGGAGCTCTCTGCTGCTGCTAAGCAACATCATCTAGAGGTGGAAGCCCCCTCTCTGATTCCCTCTCCTCCCAGGAAGCCCTTTGCCTCCTCCCATTCCCGATGGTGGCCTATGCCTCTGGACACTCTCATGCTGTGAAGGACCCCCCTCTCACAACCCTGTCTACGGGATGCCCAATAGAGCTTGTTGTGTTGCTGCCTCCCTCGGTCATATCTTTTTTATTGATCAGCCCCCAAATCCCTTGAACCGCCTACAATAGGCATTTGTAACAGTGTGTAAAAATAACAAAGCAATTTTTTAAACCAGTTTTTTAAAAAAAGAATTCAAATGGTCCCCCAGCTTGTGCCAAGGTAGGATCCAGCTTCCAAGAAAAGGCACCTTGCAAAGCCAGGCCCCAGGGGCTTAAGCCTCCAGTCAGAGAGTCTCAGTTGACAGTCAAGGTCAGTCAGAAACTATCCTGCCAAGTCTCAGCCCTGACCACAAAATCACCTTGTCTTGCCTTTTGATCTCAAATACTCTTTGTGTTTAATATTACCCAGGCTCTGTGACTGGTATGCAGGCAGTGGATTTTGTAGGTGTTATTTCAGGCCACTCATCCAGTTCTTAACCGGGTGAGTCATCAGGGACCTCCCACAACTTCCTCCTTCCTCTCGTGCTGCGATACTCGCTCCTTCTATAGACACTCATAGATTCTTCTGAGTGCCATTTTCCTCCCCCGTCCCCAGTCAGATTGCCGGCCAGCGAGCTGCCATGTTTCTCCCCTTGTGGAATGCGCCCCTCCCTTTGGAAAGAGGCTTCATCTCGGGATCTTCAACTGTGCTTCAGAATCCAAATGCAGTTTATTGATACCATCTGCATCTCTCAGGTCTTTCTCTCTCCACTTGCAAGGTAGAGAGTTGCTATTTAACTATCCACCCCTGCTCCCTATTATTGATGAGGTAAAAGCTTGGTTACTAACTAGGAATGATCATCCATTAATACTAACTTTGATAATAAACAGATTATGAAGAATACTATATCTATATATCTATATTTCTATCTTTCAGACTGTGCAGCAAACTTGCAAATTCAGCAGATTCTGTTGTTAATTTGACATACAAAAGAAATGTACAGCTACTACACATTGAACCTTTATTTGACTCAAATAGATGAGATAGGTGGTAAGAATGATTCTCATTTTTCATTGGGGAATCTGACTTGCCTTTGAGAAGCAGGAGAGCGATTTGGCCACGGAGTTGGAGGGAAGGCGGTTAGTTACGGAGAAGGCAAGTTAATTTCCTGAATTCCAATTCCATGTTCTTTGGAGATTTTCCTCGGTAATCTTTGCCTACTTTCTCCTCAACCAAAAAGTGCTTAGTGTTAGTATTCCCCACATGAGAGGCTCTGTGATTTAACCAACAATGGGGAATGGAAAATCATACTCAAGGATCTATTTTTCACATTTTCAGGTGAACGACAGATAAAGAAGAGCCAAAGAGGTATCTCAAGTGAATTTCAGTCCATGTAAGTTTTGCAATTCCTCTCTCCCAGATCTGTTGCAAAGAGTGATTGCCTGGTGAATGGGCCTTTGTAGCACGTCAGTACAAACCATTTTGACAGAATTACACGTTTCTTTTTCACCTAGGATCCTCTTGTTCCTTGTACCTTTTGTTCCTGCTCTTGTCTCTAATTCTCACTATTCATTGGAAGTGATTTACTCAGGCTACAGAGTATCACTCTCCTTCTTTCCAAATGTCAATCCTCAGAATTTTCTCACACACTCTTAGAGCCTCGTCAGGGTTAAAAAAGACTCCCAGATCCGAGGCTTTAATTACAATCACTATCGAGGCCACGTTGGCCTCTCAATAACGACTAAGTTAACAGTGTTCAAAGCACAGTTCTAACAATGACCCAGATTTTTCAGGCACTAAGTGGTTTCATCATTTCCTTACTTTCATTTTTTTTTTTAAATAAACTAGGAATATGCTTCAAAGAATAAACTTAAAGACTTCAGCTCTTAGACTTGGTTCATTATTGCATGTAATTAATACATTCTTGTTCATGTCTCTATTTAATTTAGAACAACATTAAATTTCCACACAATTCACGAAATCTACGTGGATTATTGGAATACAGTTAAGAAACCCAGTTGTCAGTTGGCAAAAGCTTCATCCAGAGACATCTGGAGCCCAATTTACGAGGAATGGGTTTGTGCAAACTTGTGACAAAGGCAGGTTTAACACGTCTCCCTCTCAGTTTGGTGTATTCGGTCTCCTCTAAGCACACTCCCGGCCACCTCATCACCACCTTGGCTCGGAGGACCCCCCTCGGGGATGTGAAACTTCCCTTACAGGAAGTGTGTCTCCCAACATTCACACTGTAAGGGGCTGCTTCATCAACTGAGAGGCTTCATGAACTAGATATTGGAGTAGCCATCGGAGCAGTGGCTTCCTGAACATAATGCCTCTTCCTTGTCATCCAGACCCATTAGTGATTCTCCTGGGAGCAATTTCAGTTCTGGGAACAAAAACATCCTCTTCCTAGCTACCCATTAAATATTCCTTAGGATGAAAAGCCATGTGACAATAATAATAACAATAATAATGAATAATAACAATAACAAACACTCACAGGACACTTATTCTGCTTCAAAACAGTGTCATAAGTGCTTTGCACATGTATTAACTGGTTTAATCATCATAAAAGTCCTAGGAAGTTGGTACTATTATTATCTGCCATTTTACAGATGATCTTTTGATGAAGTATAGAGACTGCTCTCCCACTGACTTAGGAGTCTCTTCCTCCTACTTAGGAGTCTACAATGACATGCAAAAGCTTTTTAACTGTAGGTAGAACATATCTGGGGTATGCATTTTAGCATTGCTGGTGTCATGATATGCTGAGCAAAATCCCTGGCAGGAGAGAATAAAAAGAGTCGGCTCATAGAGGGTGGAGACCAGAACCAGGTGGAGGTTCAGACAACATCAGGGGGCTCTCATAGCAAAAGGAGACAACTCGGGAAGAATTTCTTTGGTTCTTGCAGTTTTAGGATAGCACCTAATTATGGGAATATTCTGAGATACTCACTAAAGACATCCTTTGAGGAAGAATTGGTGACAAAAATTCTAGGAAGCTACGGCATAGATTTCTAGTTGCTGTCCCAACATCCACTTACTCTTTCTTTCTTCCTTTGTAAGAGACTCCAATTTTATTCGGGTGGCAATGTGCTAGTTAAAATAATGTGTTTCTTCCCTTAGTACTAAAGTGGTCATTTAACTGAGCTATGTCCAGTAATATGTAAGCAAAAGCTATTAGGTGGAGAAGACAGACAGCGAGGGTGTGCCACTTTGCCCCTTCCTCTTCCCCTACGCTTGCTTCCCGGAATGCAGATTTGATGGATGGAGCTCCAGACACGCTATTGGACTGCTGAGGTGACCTCAAGGATGGAAGCCAGTTACTAAGAATGGAAGATCAGAAATAGAAATGGAAGGTGTGTCCCTGACAACCGTGGAGCCACCACATTTGCCCTGGACTGCACACTTCCAAACTGATTTTATGTGAGAGAGAATGCAATGCATGTTCATATGTTTAAGCCGTTGTCACTTCTGGCTTGTTATATGCAGCTGAACATGATTCTAATTAGCTAGAAGTTTTATGGGCAGCAGAAACTTGTAATTTTTTACAAGGACAGAAAACTTAAAAGATCCCTCTCTCAATAGACTGGTCGAAGGGAGAGAGGCCAAGGGAAGAAATTTGGGTCAGGAATTCCCCAAGCCCTGAATAAGGGAATTAATCTCTCTGCTTCTCAGTTTTCTCATTTACCAAACAAGGATGCTGGATTTGATTATTAAGGCTCCCTTCCAGGTTGAAAATTCTGCAATTTTTTGAGTAGGAGAGAATAAGACACACCCCAGTGTTGTTCATCAAGCCCTGCTGAAGGGCAGCAGTCTGAGTGGACAGTGGGATTTTCTCCTGGTAGGGAGGGGTAACTGAATTAAACTCAGTTGAAACCCCGTCTAAGGCAGCATGGCCATTCGGAGAGTCCCCTTGGCACAGAGTTTCTACCACTTTTGGATCAGGTCATGGTTACATAATCAGGGACCATTTTATTGGAACCAATAGAGGCTCATGGAAGTAGGCTTAAGCCCTCCCTATCCAAGTTACACAGAGATATCTTACTGAATCAAAGGGAACACCAAGGCAGGAAGTCCCAACAGGAAACTGAAAGCTAGAAAGTGGAGCATTCCCTCTCCTCTTGTCTCTGGTTAAAGTGACATGTGAGCTTTGCTTTCCTCTCCTGCTTCTCACTGCTGTCCAGCTTGCTCTGCTGCAGTGCTTCCTTTCATTTTTCTTCCTTGGTAGAGAAATGAAAATGCCTTTCCCAGGTCTGCATAATCTCATTTTCAAGCTAGTACACCACACTGAGTTAGACTCCGTGCCATTCAAATTCTTAATAGGATCTGATTGGCTCAGGTTAACTTAGCAGCGGCCGTGGGTGGGCATAAGTGCCCGGAGTCCACACAGCAGGCAGGGCATAGGGGCTGCTTCTCTAGGAAGGAGTATGACTGGAAAGGGATGAATTGCATCTTCAGAGAAACAGTGAGGAGGTCTTCCAGCAGTCCTCTTGAGGAGGGGATCCGGTGCCTTACAACCTAAGAGCTCTGTCCGTGGGACTCTGCTGAAGCGGGGCAGGGTGAGTGTCCATACAGCATATCAAGATATTAAGTTGTGCTTCCCAACCTACCTGGAGTGGTAAAAATATATCACTGTTTTGAGTGTGTAACACTTGCTACAGATGTGCTACATGACATGTGTGTTCAGATGTACTTGGAATGATTACAATAAATTGAAATAAAATTGGTTGTGAAACTTTTGCTGTGAATCTAGCAGCAACCCATTAGATAAAGTGTCAGAAGCAGGATTGAAAACTGCTAATTTAACCTCTTTTATCTGTTTCTCTAGCTCCTGTTACAACCCTTTCTACTTCATGTAGACCTTGTCTGGGTTATTCAGACCTTTCTAATTACCACCTTAACCAGTTCCAAATTCCATTAATTAACTGTTTCTATATTTTAATTGGATAGAATTCATCCAGTTACAACATATTTACAATTATTTTAGTGTGAAAGCCATTTCAGTAATGGATATTCTTGTTTGGTTTTTTATTTTTTACTATAATAACCAAATAAACTTATAGTGTTTTTACTTATTTTAGGGTTTGGTTCAAAATAATAGTTTCCAAGACATCTTTATTATCTTACATTAATAATTATTTTACCCTTGAGAACAGAAGAAATTTGGTTACTTGGTAAAATTTTCTGGTTTTTCAAAATTTAATTTTTACTTTTTCTTTAGTCCCTGAAGCACAAAAAGATAAACTATAATACAGAGAGAATGTACTACTGTAGAAGTAATATGATCTGGATTTAAAACTTACTAGTTATGATAGGTTAGACACATCATTTAATGCCTCTAAACTTCAATTTTCATTATTTAAAGTGACTAAAACAGTATCTGAATCTACTGGTCCAAGTGATTATTAAATTTAACAAATCAAATAATGTTTATGAAAATAATTTATAAAATGTTAAGATGTGCAGCATCATAAGATAGTATCAATAGGGTGTTTCCCCATCCTTCCATATTTTGCAAGATGATGTACTGCTGTTTCCAGAAGCAAAAGTAGATGAAGCATAAATACATCGCATCACCTGGGCTCAAACAGGAAAACAGCACAAAGAGTAAACAGACCACTTTACATTAAGTGTGAGAGAAACATCACGATTAGGGGCAAATTTATGTACTATTTCATCAAGGCGCGTGTCCATACAATATAATAGAAGGGCTTTTAGGAGAGGCTCTCTATATTTAAATGTGATGCTTGCTAATCAGTCATCATTTATTTTTTTATCACAGAAACTGCCAGACTACTGATTTCACAAGAATCTCACGAATTAGTTTAAATGTATTCCTGATGCGTAATCAATATCTCCAACCAACTTCAAGAATGGATTTTAGTATGTTACATCCTTATTAGAAATATCAAAATGAGACTTACCTGAAGCTAATATCATCAAATCACTCAAGAGCTTAATTCTGGCTCAGCAATCATCTTCTGTAAAATTGTCACTGGCAAGGCTGAAGGGACAGCCTAATAGAATATAAAATTGCAGGCTTGTCTTCCTCACACTTTCTCAAAATGTATTAGAGCAGATCTAGTTAGACATATGAAAAATACCTTAAACTCATATGAGTGTTACATGCCTTCTCTAAGTGAATTTCATATTCTGAGATCAGAAAGTGTTCAGTTATCTAGATCAGGAATTGCATTACATCTGACTCACTTCTCTTGAAATCTTCTATTGGTAGCTTGCTGGTGTTTGGCCTGGCTTCTGAGGACAGATTACTCATCTCAACTGTCTAGTGCTAGTCTTTTTTCCAGCTATTCAGAGGTGTGCACACGGGCTATGTCTCCAGACCCCTCATCATGAAGAAGTAAACTAAAAACAAGTACAAGTTAAAGAAACAAACTGTCAGAACTCCAGCTCTAAGGAAAAACTAGATACCATTTTCCTCTTAAACATGACACTGATTTTTTCGGGAGTCTATCTGAAAATGGTGGTCCAGACTGCTTCCTCTTTGTCAGTGCCCCAACACCACACCGGGCAGGTGGGCAGTCAAGTCAGATCAGAGAACTACAGGGAGTTCCCCTACAGTGGAGCTCGGAAGAAAGGGAAGTGTCCCTGCACGGGGGAGAGAAGACAGCATGATATCCTCGAAGAATTATCTAAAACAAAGGGAAATGTTACAGAAGTCCAGTGTCACACAGACAGACTTTAGTGACTTCTGGTTAAAGGGGGAAAAAAACCCAGCATGTGAAGGCTTAGGAAAATGATCACAGAGACACGCACTGAAAACTTAACAGTGACGATCCCTGCATGCTAGAAAGAGGGATTTACTTTATCCATCTACCTATTTATCTATCTATTTAAACTTTTTTTTTTTTTTGCTTACCTATAGGTTTAAAATTCTCTATGGTGAACATGTATTACTTCTGTAAGAAGAAAAAAATTATAAAAAGAAAAAGCCTACACTATGATTATGACATAGCGAAAAAGATCTCTGGTATATTCACTCAGTCAAGTGATGTGATTGTTTTTATGTCAAAGGCATGGACCAGATATGAAGGAGGAAGATGCTGGATTTTAGGACTCTAGGTCAGTACTTTTTATCCTTTCAGAACACGATAAGCTCTTAAAATCACTATATATTTATCAATATTTACCGTGAACATTATTAAAATAAGTTTTTGTTACATTTGAATAAGTCTAGTGGGAGAATGAGTTGCTAGTTAGCCTCACCCAGAGCAATGCTTTCCCCATCCTTACACGGTGAAGCTTTTATGGGTTCATGGACAAATGAAAAAAGTAAGGAAAATGTGATGAGCATAAATTCATTTAACTTTTCAAATTTTCCTTTACTTTTAAGAATGACGACGATAGTAGCCCCCCATCCCACACACACATAGACAGTCTATCCTCATTATTCACGGATTCCATATTTATGAATTCACCTACTTGCTAAAATGCGCAGACATGCACAGAGCAAAGAAACATTTAAATCGCCCAGTGGGCACATTCCCAGCTGAGGTCAAACAAGGTGATACCACTGTCTTCTTGTTGCAGCTCCCAGACTGTAAACGTGTCCTTTTCACAGTGCGTTTAGTACCCTATTCTTTGCATTTTTGTGTTTTTTGTTAAGGAATTCGCTGTTTAAAATTGCCCCCAAGCATAATGTCAAAGCTCTGTTTAGTGATCCTAAGAACAAGAAGGCTGTGATGTGCCTTATGGAGAACATACGTGCGTTAGATGAGCTTTGTTCAGGCATGAGTTATGGCGCTGTTAGCTGTGAGTTCAATGTTAATATATCAACGATATGTATTAAATAAGACGTCCTTAGACAGAAACACACATAAAACAAGGTTATGCATGATTGATTGATGAAAATGTTGTGACCAGAGGGCTCTCAAGAACCTAACCTTGTTTTGTTTTTTTTGTGAGGAAGATCAGCCCTGAGCTAACACCCATGCTAATCCTCCTCTTTTTGCTAAGGAAGACCGGCTCTGAGCTACATCTGTGGCCAATCCTCCTCCTTTTTTTTCCCCAAAGCCCCAGTAGATAGTTGTATGTCATAGTTGCACATCCTTCTAGCTGCTGTATGGGGGACACGGCCTCACCATGGCTGGAGAAGCGGTGCATCAGTGCTCTCCCGGGATCTGAACCTGGGCCACCAGTAGCGGAGCGCACGCACTTAACCACTAAGCCACGGGGCCAGCCCATCAAGAACCTAACCTTATAATTCTCCTAGAAGCAATGGTTTAGTATTTGCTAATTCAGTGTTCCCAGCAACCTTATAGAACATAACTATCATGAACAACAAGAATATACTTATATGTATATATATAGTTTTTAATATTATATTACTATTTGGTAAAAAGTAAATTCAATAGCACGATGTTCATCTTTACAAATTCCTGTTTTAAATATCATATCTACAAAAATTTCAAAGTCTGGGAACAACTCACCATCATTCATTCAAACATTATTTATTGAATCTGTTTTATTCTCTACTAGGTTTTACTGAGGAAGCAATGGTGAAGAATGACAGTACCTACTCCTTGGAATACATATTTTAGGGGAAGACAGTCCACTCCCCGAAAAAGACAAGTAAGTATGTGAGTAAAATGACTCAACATGGTAGTTTATGTTACTAAAGAAACAAAGAAAGGACTAAGATCAAGAAGGAGAACAGGGAAACTTACTCTGGGTAGTTCGGTCAAGCACGTCTCTGTGAGGAGGTAATATTTAAGGCTGAGACCTGAAAGGACAGAGGGAATTAGCCACTTGACAAAAGAGAAGAACATTCCATTCAGAGGAGAGATCTTATGCTGAGACCACGAGATGAGAATGTGCTGGGCACATTCAAAGCACTGGAAGATGACCAGTGCGACTAGAAGATGGTGAGATGTGATCAACGTGGAAGTGGAGACATAACGAGGGGACAAACGATGCAGGAATTGTAGGCTCTGGCACAGAGTGTGGATTTTATTTCATTGTTCTGAGAAGCCATGGGAGAATTTTAAGCAAAGTATTGACATGATTCCGCTAGCATTGTAAGACCATTTTTGTTACTAGTGGAGAACGGATTGGAGAGGAGCAAGCTTTGACGTGAGGAGACCCAGTGAGAAGTCCGTTCCAATAATGTGAGTATAAGCTCATGATGGTCTAACAAAGGTCAAGCAAAGAGCATGAAGCCAAGAAACCTATTGGAGGTAAAATCACAGAATGTGGTGATGAATTGGATGCCGGGGAGGGAGAGTGAGTATTCAAAGGTAGCCCTGGGTTTCTGGCTTAAGTCTAAAACAGGACTAGTAATGTTTACTTTATAGGGTTATTCTGAAAATTAAATAAAGCATTCCATGTAAAACTCTTATCACAGTGCTTAACGCATAGGAAGTACTATATGAATGTTAGCTATTATTATTAGACATGGTATAGAAATAGGTGCTATTTTGTGTTTAAAATAGTATTTCTCAAGTAGTTAAAGATCTCTTGGATTTGTTATTACAGGGAATGATGTTGAGTTTAAGGTGAAACTAGAATTCTCTTTGACCAAGGGGCCCAAGAATATTGAAATCCCGACTTGGTCCAATAATCCTGCCTTCCTGTGAAGTCTCCAAATTAAAATAACATCTAGTTTACATCTAGAATGTGGGCCCCCAAACCCGATATAGTTTAGACTGAACCATGAAGACAGTCTTTTTACTATATCAAGTGAGCCTGTTCTGGCTTCCAACAAAGCAGGCTCGTTCACTTATCCTGTGACACCTCCCCCGTCAAGTGGAGCTTGCATCTAAGATTGGGTCATGTGAGTAGGAGCCATCCTCAGCCTCTTGGAAAACTCCATCCTCTGTAGTGGAACACAATCAGATTCTACCTCCTCTTAGGGCTAGCAAAAGAGCCGGAGTGAGGTGATACAAGAAGGCACAGTTCCTGAGCCCCCACAGAGGACATAAGGTACCCTTTAAATTGACTCAGAAAATTCTGTTTCTCATGGCTCAAGCTAAAATGGACGTAAAATCACTTCCTGACCAAATTAGTATAGATTCTAAAATTATAAGGGAGTAATATGTTATACTAATTAAATTAGCCACAGTGAAGACTATCTCCCTTAGAGAAGAACATAATAAAGTGTAGGGCATGTGAATTTGTCACCTTTCAGACAATGCTCTTAATGGCTGAACAAGCCTGGTGGCTGTGGGCATGCTCATTCATTCAACAAGCATTCACCCAGCGCCTGTTCATCAGGCCCATCATATAATAATCCTATTACTTTTAATCTTTATAGTTTTCATCATAAAGAAAACTGGATGATATTACTCGTTTCTGGTAAAGGTGAGTGTGTTATCTTTTAAAAAAATCAATGAAGTTCAATTTCATTAAATACAGCTAAATCTCTAAAATTTTGAGAAAAGTGTAACACAATTGGTAATCTTTCTTTTGTATTTATCTTACCACGTCATCACAAAATGCTTGTTTGCCACTCAGGGTAAAGCTGTTGAATGAATAATTAATTTTTTGCTGCCTAGGTCTGCTTAACATATTAGTTCCCCATAAGGAAGCCACTTTTTACTGCAGTGGCACACTATTTATCATTTATTCATTAGATTTCTGAAAATGTGCTTGTGTTTTAAGATTAGTTACATAATAGAAAGAATATTTTTAAGATAGCTATTTATCATATTGAGATCTCCCCCAAAATACAGAAAGGTACACATACATATGCATATACACCACACACAAACACATACACATACACACACATAAATATATATAAACTTGGAACCCCAATTGTCACTCCAGGATGGTAGCTAGTCAAAAGAATAAATTTCAAACATACTGAAAACATCAGTCAGAGCAGTCTGAAGATGCTGGTTTCTCCTACAAAGCCAGCTGATTTCAGCTGTTTATGAATGAATGCACAGTATGAGTTAATTAAATCAATGCTCACATACTACTTAGCCATCAAAAAGGACCAGAGATTGATCCTGTGTGGATAAGAGCAGAGAAAACAACATATGTGGACATATATTGTAGCTACAGGAAATTTCTAAGAACCAATTAATGCAAAGTCAATGAGTCCTCTATCATTCTAACGAGTTTAGTTCATATTCATCAGAACTTAAAATACATAGTACTAGTAATGATTCATTGTTCCAGTTACCATAGGGTGAGTGTATAATAAACTGGAACTCACTCTGGATGCCATCTGCCATAGTGCAAAATTCAGTGGAACGTAGATTGACTTCAGGCTCCTTTAGATCACAAATGTGTTCATTACGGCAAATTAATTTGTGCCAAGTGACTAATACAGTCATCTCATTATTTAAGAATTAGTATATAAAATATATTGTATGCGTATATGTAAACACATTGTATTAGTTAAATAATTTGAACATAATAAAACATAATCCTTAAAAATTTCATAAATAACAATTGAGTCTTTCTTGGCTATTTCCTGAAATATTCGAATTGCTTTAAAGTTATTCTTTCAAACACCAATTATCTATATACAATACAGCATCAAAAGTTCTGCACTAGTTTTGTGAATATCAGATAAGTGGGTCTTTTCTGTATTCTGGGCAACTCAGTCCCATAATCTGGACCTTGAGGACGTTTCTGTAACTCAGCCCTATTTTTGATTTCCCTGAAATTTCACAAGTTCATTTACCAGCTGTCTCAGAGTTCTAGAACAGCTTTTTCCTCATGATAGAACAGCTTATATCTAGTCATTTCATCCCCTAAAAAAGGGATAAAACAGAAAAACAATGTTACAAGTTACATTAAATGTAATCTTTAGACTGTAAAATAACCAGGAACACAATTTCCACCCAATTAAGTAGCAGAGAATACATTCTAATGACTGCATTTACGGAAGATACCAGCAATCCTTAGTAAACAAACTGTATGCTAATTTACCAGGTAACTGAGAACACCAGGACAATAAAGTTCCCTTTAAGTGCACTGAATATAAAAACAAATAAACAAAAACAACAAAAAATGTGCAGCAATCAAAGAAAGCCTATCTCCTTTGTAATGAACCATATAATTACCAAAAAGGCTAACGTTAGTGAAGATAAAACAGAAACCTTCTAACTAAAATCTTCATCGAATTGAAATCTAGTTAAGTTTTGTTAAAACAATAATGCAATGGAGAAAAAGCAGAAATACAAAAGAATAGAATTTCCTACCTCCTGGGAGGAAAATACAGAATGTGCTGACAGCGAGTGAGGAGGTGGTTTACTTGGGTGGAACAAAAAAGCAATAAACAACAATAATTGAGTCAACCAGCTAGCATTCCAATTGTTGAATACCAATTCCATCTAGTCTAATTAAAGGATATGACAACAGGAGAGTATTTTGAAACGGGCCATCCATCTCCCCTGCTGTAACAAAATGCCGTGGTATTTATAAAAAAGGCAAACCTGAGGCGTTTACTTTCATACTGAGGGACATTTTCCTGTCAAAATATTGTCCTTTAAAAGCTTCATCCCGTAAAATAATTAAACAAAAATGAGCAGTAAGCAAGCTAGTCAGGTGGCCATCTAAGTGCTTAGTTCAACATTTATGCAGAAATAATGTCAGTAGCATGCCTAACAAAGTGGCCTTCCTTGAGCTGGACCAGTGATGGAGACAATGTATGAGTTGACTGTGTCATAAAAACCTTCTTAAATATATAGTTTTTTTTAAAGTGCATTTATCATTAGATCAGCAATCTGTTGGCTCAACTAAGTATTACTCTTGCATATAATGCAATTTAGAATATTAGATATTTTCACATAGACTTTGCAATAAGAATGGGTACATTATAACAGATGGAATGCACTTACTCTGTCCTCCACCAAAGACAAGATGTGAAGGAAAAAAAATCACTGTGATTGATTCAGGCTACTCTTGCTACAACAATCTGAAAAAGAGCACCCTGCAAACTCAAATCTAATATCCCAATCCTTCCAGATGAAGAGAACTGTTTGTTCAGGTTTATTTTTAGTATTGTTAAGGAATGGCCATGAGTGGTTTCTTCATGTTAATGTGTTTAAATTTTAAATTTATTTAGAAACTAAATTCAAAGATATTTTAGAAACACACAGAGATCTCATGCATTTTGTGCTTTCTTGATGGAACCATGGCAATCTATTTTTTCACCTTCCTATGAGAATGATCATGAGTTACAATTTCCTCTTATCAGACTTTTTATTTTATATTTATTTGAAGATTCAAAGCAAAGTCCTTAGATATTTGAGATATGGCTGATCTCTCATTTTGTATCTTCTCAAGGCGACTGTGACAATCCAGTTATCTCCCAAAATGAATCATGTGAATGAATCTCTCACCGTGAAAATACCATCTCCTTTTAACAAAGAAGAAGTGCCTTCTTATGTTAAAAAGCATCAACCTTTAGACAGGAGTTACTTCTACTAAAAGAGGTTTAACTGCACTGACTTCTGACACCAACTACCCAGAGTTGGGCCAAACTCCACAGGTTAAGGGCACAGTCCTCCACAAGACTGCTCTCACTTCCAGATATCAGCCACAAATTCAGGAGTCCCCAGGCTACACTCACTTCTGACCAGCTGGCTACAGATATGGAGGTTTCCACTACCCCTTAGGTTCAATAATTCACTAAAATGACTTATGGACTCAGGAAAGTGCTATACATATGATTACAGTTTATTTATAGCAAAGGGATATAAATCAGAGAGCTGCATCAGGTAAGATCTGGGAGGGTCTCAAACATGAAGCTTACATTGTCCTCTCCCCATGGAGTCAGGATACAGGGATGTGTGACAATACACAGAGTTGAGATTCCATGTCCAGAATTTTTATTGGGGCTCCATATGTAGGCATGATTGATTGAATCATTGGCCTCAGGGTTGAACTCAATCTCTAAACCCCCTCCCCTCCCTGGAGATTGGGCTGGTATCAGGTGGCTCAAAGCCCCAACCCTCCAATCACATGATTGGTCTTTCTGGCATTGTCAGACCCGGTCCTGAGTCATCTTGTTAACATAAACTATCTACGAACCTACTGTAATTAACAAAGAAACTCCTATTACTTGGGAAATCCCAAGCGTTTAGAGATCACTCCCAGAAACCAGGGACAAATGCCAGCCAAATTCTTTATTACACAAAGCCTATGAAGTCTTGTGTCTTACTAAATTATTTTATAATCAATTTTGAACATTTTGGGGAAAGTATGAACATTTACGGAAAGTAGTCTTAAGCCAAACCCACAATTGGCCCTTGTCTATTGGCTTATACTCAAATTAGGCAAGAAACACTTAACAGTTTCCAAAAATAAAGGAAAGTTTTCTATTCAACAAACTCTTACTATGAAATTATTACTTCCTAGGAATTTTATTTCAAATAATGATGAATATTTTGTATATTTCCCAAGGGAATAACTATACTACTAAGTAGGTGGTATATGAGAATAATGGTAAGAACCAGGTTTTGGAGTTAGTCCTAGATATGGATTCCAAACTATATATGGATCTCAGATCTGCCATTCATTTCTGAAATGGGAAATACATTGAGCATTTTTGTGATGATCAAATAAGATAATGCATTCCTTGAATATATTAAGCATCTAGTAAATGGATTCTATTGTTATTTTTGCTGTTTATATATATGAGGTGAAATATATGGAGATTTTCTCTTATATTTATATATATTATAAATAACAACAAAAGAAAGCTCCTCAGAGAAAGAGAAGTAAATATCTTGTTGAAATACAAAACTTTTGTGTATTGACAGTCAAGTATAATTCATAAAACCCATTGGAACTACTGACGTGTCAGAATGTGTGCAAATAATAAAACCCACATGCTGAATTTTTTAAGCTCCTTAAATTTCCTAAAATTCTCCTTTTGTCCACCCTTTAATCTTTTCTAGTATGTCTAAACACCAGTTTACTTATCTTATTGGTACCTAACTTAAGATAATCTTTTCATTCAGCCAGTAAACATGTTTATTAAGCACATATGTGCCAGTTGGGGATGCTTCAAACACTGGCAATACAGCAATTAACATAAGAGATCACCGTCCTTTCTCAAAAGGAGTTTTTCTTCTGGGAGGAATGATAGATAATTAACAAGATAAAAAATAAAATACTTAGTGTTTTAGATGGTAAAGCTGTGAAAAAATAATCTAGGAGGATGAGGACAAAGAGAGTTGGATGAGGGTTGCCAATTTAAGTAGAGTTCCCAGGGCAACTGCAACCTGAGGGTGTTGAAACAGGGAAGTATGGAATTATCTGGGAGAAGAACATTCCAGGCAGAAGGAACTACAAGTGCAATGGCTCTCAGGCAGGAGTCTGCCTGCTATATTCAAAAAGCAGCTAAAATAATTAGGTCAGTGTTGCCCAAGTGGAGTGAGCAAGGAGGAAGAAGTAGGAAATGAGGTCTGATAGGTAATGAGGGGGTATGGGGGTGTGCAAATTAAATAGGGCCTCGTAGTTCATTGTGAGTTTGGTTCTTAACTTGAGGAGCCGTTGAACGGTTTTGAGCAGAGGAGTGACATATTTTAAAAGGATTCTGGCTGCTGTATTCAGAGCAAACTGAAGGGGAGAAAATAAAGAAATAGGAAAATTATTTAGGATGCTTTTGAAATAAGCCAGGTGAGAGATGAGAGTGGTTTGGAATATGGTAATAGCAGCAGGGAAGGGGATGTGAACAGTGTTTAGTTTCTGGATATATTTTGAAGGTAGAATCAACAGGATTTGACGGCAGATTGTTTGTTAGACTTGTAAGAAAAAGAATCATCAAGGATGACATCAAGACATTTAGCCTGAGGAACAGGAAGAATGGAGTTGCCACTAACTGAGATGGAGAGACTGTGAGAGACGCAGACTTTTGGGGGAGGGAAGGACAGAGGGAAGGAGGAGAGGAAAAGAGCCAGAATTCTAATCTAGATTTGTCTGATTCCAAAGCTTGTATTCTTAACTACAAGTCAGTATACCAGCTTTCATTTATTGAACACCTGTAATGTTGCAAGGACTACAGTTTACAAACTTTGCCTTATTAAATTCTTTCAAGAAGCCTACGATGATGAAAACAACAATAAGGCAAACACTTACATAATGCTTACTATGTGTCCTGAACTGTTATATGCCACACACACAACACTTATATAATCATATAATAATCACACTCACGACAATCATAGGGGTAGATAGCACCCAAGTCTGTTGTATTGTCATCCCAGGAGGGATGTAGGGGAGAAGATGGAGGGTCAAAAGGCTTGTCACTTCCTCAAGATCACATGGGAAGAGCTGGCATTTTCTTCTTCGTCCCATCAAAGCGCTTTGGCCAATGGATTATAGAGAACAGCGCCTTTCAACTTTTGGTGGAAGAGGGGCCAGGAATAATAATAGAGTCAGTGGCAGTGGCCTGCTATTTCTGGGAACTCTACTTACAGAGTCTAAAGTAATCTAAATGAGCATATGTGTGTGTGTGGGTGTGTTTGTGTTTACTTTTACTGTATTAGTTTGCTAGAGCTGCCATAACAAAGTACGACAGACTGGGTGGCATAAACAACAGAAATTTATTTTCTCACAATTTTGGAAACTAGAAGTCCAAGATCAGTGTCAGCAGGGTTGGTTTCTTCTGAGGCCTCACTGCTTGGCTTACAGACGGCCACATTTTCCCTGTCTGTATACGGTCATCCATCAGTGTGTGTCCTAAACTTCTCTTCTTATAAGGACACTGGTCATATTGGATTAGGGTCCACCCTAATGACCTCATTTCAATTTAATTTCCTCTTTAAAGACACTCTCTCCAAATGCAGTAACATTCTAAGATAGTGGAGGGTTAGGACTTCAACGTATGAAGTAAGGGGGCAGGAGGGACACAATTCAGCCCATTAAGTGTTACTTAGCATTGTTACTTAAAATCCCCTTAATGAAGAAGTTGGCAAATCTTTTTCCCACTGAACCATAAAGGTAAATTCTAAACTTATGTCAGCTGAGTGAGGAATACACGGAGGCATCCGTGTGATGACACCTGGCTCTCTTTTACTCTAATGACCTCCCTCTTCCACTTGCCCTCTGTGTCTCAGACATGGGAAGAGAGAGAGCAGGAAGCAACAACAGCACTTGGTTCACTCTCGGGTATCGCAATAGAGTGCATAGTAGGAAACTTTAGTTAGAAGATAACCAGTTAGTCAGTTCTGTCAGTAATTCAGAAAAACTTCTACCATCCACTCTACTACATGATCGAAAAGAAAGAAAATGCTTTTGAAACTCTTCAATTTTTAAAGCTAAGACTAATTTCACTTGACAGACATATCAGTGTTGAGCTTTTATGTCTTTAAGTTGGTTTCATAAGTTTTTTTCAAGTTGAATTGGATACTTCAATTTTGTCAATAGGAAAGACAGCGAGAATTATTCAGAATGTCTTTGGTGGAAAGGTATTGGAGATTTTTATTAAAAATCTATATGTAAATATATTTCCCCAAGATTGTAAAGTATTCTATCCTCTGAAATACAGAGCTGATAAAACCCACCCAGAAATATTCTAGATTCTTTTCATAAATGAAATGAGTACACTTTTAGCTAAAGGGGAAACAAGCATTGTCTATTTTCCAGGAATTCTATAGAAACAGTAGACTTACAAAAGTTCACTAAAATAATGACGTGAAACAGACTTGCAAGTTGCTTTCAGAAATGCTTGAGTATATTGTCTACTCCAAGATAATAATAATTGCGATAACTACTTATATTTTCACAATGCTTTCTAACTTATGAAGCTTTTACATTCACTATTTTATAATCACTTTTTTTACAATGTAGAAAAAAAGGCCCAGAATTCAGATTCCAAAGGTCTTTGTTCTTGTGTCTGAGCCTTGGTTTCCTCACCTGTGCTGGAGACAATCATATGAACTCTACTTACCTCAAGGGACAGTTATAAATATCAAAGGATATAGTGTCATGTGAAAACAATTTCAATTCCATTGTTAGGTGTTATTTTTATAGCAGATTCTATTAAACTACAACCTATGAATTAATCATCTATCATTTTTTGATGGCGATTGATGGTGTGACTGGCCCCATGGTCCTCACAATGGAACTGTCAAAGACTTTAAAAACAAGACTTAATCATTACATTAAGTTGAGGGAATAAAGTTTCTATACTTGTTTCACTTATGAAGACTGAGAATTCAATTTATTTAATGATTGTCCTGGGATATATCTATCCACTAGTGATGGAAAAAGATTTTAAAAATTGTCAATAGAGAAAGGCAGTTATTTCTTCTTTCTAGAAATGTGAAAATAACAACTGCCACTTATTGAGCACTTACTTACTGCCAAACACTGTTCTAGGTACTTTGTAAACTTTGTATCTTTAGATCCTTACATGATGAAGTGTGTGTTATTATTCCTTTTTTTTTTTTTTCCAGTAGAGCTGGGATTTGAGCCCAGATCTGTTCAACTCTAAAGCCTCTTGCTCTTTCTAAGAAAGATTTTACCACATAAATATTAAGACACTCAATTACCATGTGTTCTTGTATCTGAGTACATGGAGGTCTGGTAGGGGTAAATGGAAGATGTACATGCTTCTTGGCATGTTAGAATGGTCATGGACACTTCTGCCAACGGCTGCAATTACATTTGACCTTATCTCAGCTTCATTCAGCCCTTCTCCTCTCCTGTGCTTCCCAAGAGCTCCCTCACACTAATGCAATAAGAAAGGGATAAAGAGATTATTCACCAAAACACTTCCTAGGGAGCCATTGCTTTTCTTAGGAAGAAATACTTAGAGGAGTCATTAGAGGAGAAGCTCTAAGTGCAGGGAACTGTAGCAAACAAAGATTGCTAATTCTTATGCATAAGTCAAAGAGAGGAAATGTTGTTGTTGCTGAGAGGGAAAAAGGAAAGCTGAAATAAAGGAGAAGGAAAGAGAGAGAGCTAACAAGCTTGGGTTTTGAGCAAGGAAAAGGCCAGAGAATGAAGCTCTTCAGATGGACTCCAAAAAGAGTCATGGGAGAAAATAAATGCATGTTAGTGGTTGCCCAATTGGTTGGTTGCAGGTTATAATGTAAACACCTTCTTCTGCTTCCTTCAAGAAAAGTTACTATAAAACTCAATGAGGTTTTTGAGTTGCTATGGTCTGAATTTTTGTGTTCCCCTCACCCAATTCATATGTTGAAATCCTAAGGCAGAATGAATGGTATTAAGAGGCAGGGCTTTTGGGAGGTGCTTGGGTCATGAGAGTGGAGCCCCCATGTATGGGATTAACGCTCTTGTAGAAGAGACTCCACAGAGCTCCTTAGCCTCTTCCAACCACATGAGGACCAGCAAGAAGGTGGTGGCTATGAACCAGGAAGAAGGCCCTCATGGGAACATGACCATGCTGCCACCTTGATCTTGGACTTCTCAGCCTCCAGAACTGTGAGAAATAAATTTCTGTTGTTTATATGTATTTTGTTACAGTATCCAAAATGGACTATGACAGGATTGTAGATTAATTTGGAGAAGACTAGAAGTGTTGAATTCTCAGTTAGGGTCAACATAGGATAAAACAGACAGCACATGCGAATGGAGAAGCTGGAGGATGAGGGAAAGCCAACATGTGTATTACATAATCCTCTGGCTGTAGCATTCCTTCCCCACTATCACCATTTCTACGCTCCCTCAAAGTGAACCACCTTGCAAAATATTATTGGCCCTTTCCTATCAAACTTATTCTATGAGTGCGCTTAAACTAGGCAAACATTTTGATGTAATTAATAAAAATAATTCAGAAAATTTTAGTGTTGGTGGAACCTCAGAGCTGATATAATCCTGCTCCTTGGAGTTTGATTTCCCCCTTAGAACATTAAAATTCTTTGTGAAATATCCTTGAAAATATTCTGTACATAGCAAGGATTCAACAAGTGTTTGTTAAAATGCCAGACTGTATTACTCCAAGGTCATTAATTCTAACTCACACAATATGAAGGAGGTCAAACAGGATCGTGAGAAGATGCTGAGAGAGGATGACCACATTGTAGGTCTCAGAAAAATATGACAAAGCATAATTCCCCACAGTAATCCCAGACAATAGCACAACAAGAATGTGTGCATTGGCAGCAGGAGTCACTGGACCTAGTTTATCAAGAAAGACCTAGGGGTAATGTGAGATGAGGAAGTGAAGAATCACACAGACAAACCATATTTGTAAGAAACTCTCACGGAGGCCAGGTGAAGGGGAAGTATTCTGCCTCATAAGATCATATCTTGGTTGCCGTGGGGAAAGAAAAGCCTTAAAGAACCCAATCACACACGAAACACCTATGTCACCGGTCCCTTCCCCACACACCCCTCAGTAATACTCCTGAAAGTAACTGCTCCAGAAAGAAACCATCTTATTCAAGGTTAGACTAGAATCTATATAAATACCCTGTGAGGAAAGAATATGAGTAAAGAAACAAAAAATTACAAAGAATTAGAATAATGTTGTCATAGATTGGACAGGTAACCAAGCATATGGTCAAGAAAAAGAAAACCTAAATAAAGCAATTGCTTCTATAAATCAGGACACAATGCAGAACTTATCTGCATTGTGGAAAGATAAGACAACAAAAGTAGATGGAAACAAACTTAGCTAAAATATTCAAGCGTTATATGAAGTAAAATTTAAAACACCTCTGAGAGGGCCGGCCCTGTGACTTAGCAGTTAAGTGCTCGCGCTCCACTGCTGGCGGCCCGGGTTTGGATCCCAGGCGCGCACCGACGCACCGCTTCTCCAGCCATGCTGAGGCCGCATCCCACATACAGCAACTAGAAGGACGTGCAGCTATGACATACAACTATCTGCTGGGGCTTTGGGGGAAAAAAATAAATAAAATAAAATTATGAAACACCTCTGAGAGATGTGATTTGCACAAATGGAAAACATACCATGATTCAAGTAGGAAGATTCAACATCTTGGTGGGTGAATCTATAAATTTAATACAATTTAAATCATAACGCCAAAAGATGTGTTTTGGAGCTATGAAAGAAAAAGTTAAAAATAAAAAAAAAAAGCTTAAAAAGTAAGAATAACCAGGAAATTGCTGAAAGATAAAAGTAGTAAGCTGAGGAGAGGGAAACCTAGCCCTACAAAATATTCAAACTTATTATAAAGTGAAATATTAAAAGAGTTTGGCATGAATAGTCAAACAGATCAATGGAACAAAAAGAAATTATAAAAATAGGCCAAACTACATTTAAAAAATTAATATATGACAGAGGAGACATTTCAAATTAGTGGAGAAAAGATGAATTAGTCAATAAGGGAAGTTGGAATAATGGCTAGTTATATTGAAAAGAATTAACTTAGATCCCTGTCTCATACCTTAAAACAAAATAGATTTTTGATGGATCAAAAGTTTAAATTTTTTTACAAGTCCAAAGGAAATATACAAGAAGTTTCAATAAAATCAGACAGGGAAAGACCTTTCTAATTATGATACAAAACACAGAAGCCGTAAAAATGACAAATTAGATTCAACAAAAGTAAAAAGTTTTTGCCTTGAATAAAACACCATAGACAAAATCAAAAGAAAAAATAAATTAGGAAAAATACTTATAATTCATATCATAGACAGGAGCTAATTTTCTTAATTTACTATAAATATCTTATAAAATAATGATAAGATGAACAATAAAATAGAAAAATGGGAAAAGCTTCGTGTGTCAGGGGTCCCCAAGCCCACCCTCAGGCTTGAGGATTCACTAGGACTCAAGACTGAGAAAAGCTGTTATACTCACGATTACTGTTTATTACAGTGAAAGAATACAGATTAAAACCAGCAAGAGGAAAAGGCACATGGATGAAGTCCAGGAGAAGCTTTCAGGCATCCTCTCTTAGCGGAGCCACATGGACACAAAACACATGCCAAGTGTTACCAGCCAGGGAAGCTCACCTGGGCCTTGGTGTCAGGGCTTTTATGGGGGGTCAGCTATGTAGGCATGCCGCATCTGTGCCACTGACCTCAGCTACTCAGACTCCAGCCCCCCAGAGCAAAAAGAGAACACTGTTAGCATAAACTATCCATCAAATTGTGGCCCAAGACATCAGGCACACAAAAACACCCTTGTCAGGCAGGATATTCTACGAATTCAGAGCTCAACATCCAAGAGCCAGCCAAGGGTCAGTCCTAAGACAAATTTTGCTTGGAAATGTGCACGTTCTGGGCAACCCAGGCCAATTGAGTTAACCCTTTCCTTGTTATTAGGAATGAAAAATGATACAGTCATTTTGGAAACAGCTTGGCAGCTACATAAAATGTTAAACATAAATATGCCATACAGCCCAGGAATTCCACTCTTTCATGTACCCAAGAAAAATGAAAACATACATCCACACAAAGACTTGTGTATGAACATTCATAGCAACATTATCGATAATAGCTAAAAAGTGTAAACAAACCAAATGGCCACCAAGTGTTAATGGATAAACCACATGTAGTACATCCAGACAATGGAATACTACTTAGCAATAAAAAGAAATAAAGTGCTGTTATATGCTACAATACGTATGAATCTCAAAAACATTCGGCTAAGCGAAAGAAGCCAGCCACAAAAGACCACACATTATAGGACTTCATTATATAAAATGTCCAGAAAAGGCCAATCTACAGAGACAGAAAGTAGATTAGTGGTTTCCTGGGGCTAGGGTGGGAACAGGAAATGACTGCAAACAGTCACCAGGGATTTTTTTGAAGTGATGTAAATGTTCTAAAAATTGGACTGTGGCAATGGTTGCACGACTCTGTAAACTTTCAAACAATCATCAAATGTTAATTAAAAATGGATGAATTTAATAGTGAGTAAATTAAGCCTCAATAAAGCTGTTAATTTTTTTTGAAGATGCTGCCTGGCACTATGTTTGAATGCTACCACTTGTGGAAAAGAGCAGACTACCTCCGGAAGCACACATGAGAAACTGCCAACAGCGATTGCCTCTGGAGGGAAATGAACACAAAGGGCCGAGGTGGGAAGAAGACGTCCTCTGTAATGTATGTCGTTTTGTCCTCCTTGGATTTTATACCACGTGTGTGTAAGCACTCCTCAAAATATAACAACCTAAAAATCTTCTGCATCTCTTGGTTACTAGGAAATACTTAGCTGCCGTTGATACTGATGAGGTCATTAATAGCAATGGGGTCACTGGAAAGGATAGTCTGAGAGGTAAACGCTACATTGACTATTATCAGAAATGGTCATTTTTACATGGTGGAACAATATTTGAGTAGCAATATCCTGGAATCAAGGGACTTGAAGAGAAGAGAGTGCAGAGCCTGAGATAAAGGCGCCTGCATATTTCGCTGTAGTGGGAGAGCTAAGCTGAGAGTGGGAAGTCTGAGGCCTTCACTTTTTCGATGCAGGAGTGATCATTCAGGTTTTCGAAAAGTGACACTGCCCACACGTTATATTTCAGTCATTTTGCCGTTATCCTTTTTTTCTATTAGATACCATAAACGTAGCAATTCAAGAGCAAACTGTTGGAAAACGTGTTCAACTAACTGTCTGCAGCTTTTTATTTCTTCAAATTCTCTAATTTATTGTGCTGTTTTGGAATCTGAGTGGATTTATTTCTTATATAGATGGCTTTCCATACAAGTAGAATTGCTAAATAACTGTCAAGCTTTTGCTCCACTTAGAAAACCTGCCCTCATTAGTTCTAACAGGTTAAATCCCATTACAATCAATGGGATTTAAATCCCTCTACAGTTTATTGTTAGTTCTCTAACAATAAACATCTCTGTAATCTCAAAGATTTTCAAGTTCTAATCCCTGGCTCACATATTATACCTGCTGGTGAATACAGTGATAGTCCAAGCAGTTTGGAGTATTTGAGCATCCTCTTAAAACCTGTGTAAGGAAATCTCAATATGCTTGTCAAAGGAGAGCATCCTGTAAATTTCTAATACTTGGAAATTTGTAAGAATATGTCATTTAGAAATAAATCTGTAGTGTTTAATGTGACTATCTTCTTTCTATTACCCAGAATCTGTGACGCTAAGCATATCACGGGATGCCAAGATCTCTTTTCTTTTGTGACTAATACCTCTTTAAACTCTTAATGTTCCATTAGGACTAACTGTCCTCAATGGTCTGGAGATAAATATGATATTATACTCTGATAATATGTTAAATGATGCTTTCTAAATGAAATGCTTCATTTAACCTTGGAGACCCACTCAAGATTTTATTTCCCACATGATAATTCTTAGTTAAGACTAAAGGTGAATGGGTAAGGAGATGGATCACGTATGCACAGGTAACTAAGGGGAAGCAGCAGGAGCATAGCTAGGGTTGCCCCTGGAAACACCACAATAGACAGCAAGTTAAGTGTATGGGCTCCAGGTTGACAACCTGAGTTCAAATTCCAGTTTGGCCACTAACTTGTTTGTGTATTTAGATTGAGCAAATTACTAAAATTACATTTCTTATATGTATAATGGGGATAATACTATATCTACTGTAAAGAGTTGTGAAGAGGATCACATAAGACAATCCATCATTCATTATTGTTCATGGTTGTTGTTTTGATGGAAGCTTCAAATTTTATAACAAGAAGAGAATAAGTTTACCCACCAACTGGGGTGCTTTCATTTAAACATGATCAAGAATTCAAATGCTATCCAGAGAGCTAGAGACATGCTATAGAGATAGCTCAAGATTAATCTCGATAATGATTGAAGGACTCAGAATTACATGGTAAGGAAAAATGGCTTTGAAATGTTAAAATTAACTGTGTGAACCTGGAAAGATAGCTAACCTTCTGAGTCTTACTTTCCCATCTATAAAATGGATATGATTACAAGATCTTGTGAGAATTCAGTAAGTTTATGATTATAAGGTAGAGAGCACAGTGTTTGGCACAGGCTGGGTGCTCAATAAACGATGGTAACTTTTACTAGGAGGATTATTATAATTATTGTTTATGTGCTCTGCAGTATGGAGGACAAGAACAAAACTGTCACACAAAGTAAATTGTACATAAGCTGTGAGGAGAAAAAGGAGCCATATCTGAAACCTGAAACATAGTAAACCAAGCGGAAAATAGGCAGAGCTGCATCAGGGCCAGGTCACCATGATGAAACGGGATGCCCAACAATTGAGCAGGTAACAGCTACCCACGTGAACTCACGGAGACCCCTTGGGGCATCAAGAAAGGAGGAAGGAGGAGAAAATAAATACAGTGATTTCCAGATGGCAGAGTGGATGGAAAAGGGAAGGAAAACAGAAGAATTAGAGATAAACAACAGCTGATGCAAAACAAAAAAAAAACATGGAGACATGGCCTAAGGGACTCTCAGAGAAGAGAAATTGGATGTATTCTTAGTGCAAAAACAAAGGCCAGTGGAGGAGACGAGACAAATACTACTCATAGAAGAATTCTAAATAATACGTGTAGATACTTCTCCCTCCAAGAGGATGATTTGAATTCCTAGCCCTTCTTCCCTGGGAGTCAGCTGTACTTAGTGACTTGTTTCCATAGAACAGAGTAGGAGAAACCTGGCAGACACACCTTAGCCAAGTGATGAAGGTTAACATCATTACAGTGACTTCATGTGGATGTCATGTACCCTCTGATGTGATGTGATGAGAAGGGTGATTCACTTGGTGGTATTCTTTCCAAAAACCCATAAATCCATTCTAATCAGGAGAAAAACATCAGACAAACCCAGAATGGGGGACATTCTGCAGGATACCTGACCAGTACTCCTCAAGACTGTCAAGGTCATGAGAAACAAGGAAAAACCAAGAAACTGTCACAGACCAGAAAAGACTTCGAGACATGTCAACTAATGCCATGTGGTGCACTAGACTAGATCCTGAAACAGAAGGAGAACATTAACAGAAAAACTAGTGAAATCCAAATAGAGTCTGGAGTTAGTAAGTAGTAACCCACCAATATTTTTTTTTAGTTTTGACAAATATACCACGGTAACGTAAGAGGCTAACAATGGGGAAATAGGGTGAAAGATTACATATGGAACTCACTGTAGTATCTCTTCAACTTATCTGTAAATCTAAAATTATGCTAAATTAAAATAGTTTATTTAAAGAAAGATGATGGTATGTCTAAAGGACACAAGAGTCAACTGAAACAGCTCCCAATGGCCAATTGATGATAGAATTGGCTTATAATTCAAGAAATAAAATAAATATCCATGATTACATACTGATTATAAATAAAAGATTGAGTAAATCAATTAATGGAGGAGAAGGGACAACTGTTCCTTACAGAAGAATTGCAACTGATAAATGCAGAAGAAATGAGGAAAATAGAAAACACCGTTAGAACACCACAGTAATCATTGCCACAGGCATGATCAACCAATGAATGCCAAAGTTAGTGAGAGAAAGTTATGGAGAAGCAGGATATTTGCATAGCCCTGGAATATCTTCTAAATATTTCTTTCAAATATTTATTAATTACAAAGGGAAAAAAAGCAACTTTACAGTGAAGACACCTGGCAGACATCCTCTTGGTAACCAAGTGATCAAGGTTAACATCACCAGTAATAAGACATGAGCCAACATCAGACAAACCCAAAAGGAAGGACATTCTACAAAACTCCTGAAGAGTACTCTTCAGAAGTGTCAAGGTCATGAAAGACAAGGAAAAACAGGAAAACCATCAAAGGTCAGGGGCAACTAAGAAGGCGTGATAGCTAATGCGATGTGGGATTCTGGATTGGATATTGGAGCAGAATAAGGACACTAGTGGAACGGTCTGCAGTTTAGTTAACAGTGGTGTACCAATGTTAGTTTCCTAGTTTCGATAAATGTATCAGTTATGGTAAGAGGTCAATATTGAGGGATGCTGGGTGAAGGATACATGGGAACTCTTTGTACTATCTCTGCAACTCCTCTATAAGTCTAAAATCATTTTAAAATTTAAAAATATATGCAAATCACACACACACACACACAAGGCCAAACATAAAACGGGCTCACTTGGGGTTTGGTGCCCAAATATCACCATGTGCCCCTCTTCCAGTCCAGAATTCTGGAATTCTAATAGCGCATGCTAACAAACAACTGAGATAACTGGCTAATTCATCAGCTTTAATGAGCACACCCTTATCACTGTGGCTGCAGAGCACAGTGGAGTCTCCAAGGCCCTCACGGAGCCCAGGCCTCGGCTCCTACATCTCCCACACTTAAATCCTCAGGCCCCTCAGAGAAACCAGAGAGCAACACACTTCCCTCCACACTGGGCAGAGTCTGCCCTTTTGTGTTCTTCACGTGGAGAAAGGTAAAGAAGCAGTAGCAGCACCTGATTTGAAAGCCAACAAGATGGAAGGGGAGAGAGGGTCGTGCTTAGGCCCCTGATTTCAGTGCAGCCATGGCCTCTGGCTACCAGTGCTCAGTGGATGCCAAGCTCTCCCCAGTTCCCAGTCCCACCAATCAGATGGATTAATCCTTTTCCCACTCAGAGACTGAGTGAATTCATAGCAATATTCTCCAATTTAATGAGAAGTTCACTATGGAAAGTTTACTTCAATGTGTCCTTCTCTTGGTGAATGGATTGAAAATCCTTTCATTAAAACACAAGAACGAGGAGAATGAGAGTTTCTTTCTTATAAAAAAAAAAGTTTTTCTCAAAGGATGAGCCACGAAAAGGTTTATTTTTGTCTTCACCCTCCACGATGAATATGGTTAAAAGATATGTGATCTTGTTCAGGAAATATAGGGTTGAAGATACCAAGTAAGTTGGGGAAGATCAAATTTGTGAAAGTTTATGCTTCCCAAAAGAAATATAAAGAGGAAAATGTGTTCAATAAAATGGCACCATCCCTGCATTTATTAAGATGGGTAATGCCAAATGGAGAATTTAAGTGTATGTATAGAAATGTGGAATGGGTTGGGAAGTTATAAAAAATTGACTCAAACCCAAATATTTAGAGTTATCCATAATAATACAATACTTAATGCAAATACTGAGTGTGGAATATCCACTTAGAAATGAGTAACATTTAAAACATGAGAGATAATTAAGGCTGGGTGAGCCTTATTCCACTTTCAAGATGCCAGAATCCTGTGGGGCAATTTAAAAGGTATAAAGTTATAAAGAGTGACAGAGATGCCCCCACTTGCAGATATAATTAATGGAGACGTTTAGGGAAAAAGTAAAGAAGTTAAAGCAGAAAGAGTAAAGCTGATTCAGTAAATGGGTGGCACCAATATAGACATGATCAGAATCATAAAAATACCACAAAAAGGCAAACGGGACAGATGTGTCAGAGGTGCACAAGGAGACGAAATGAAGGTGGATGTCGGCGGGGCAGCCAAATTGACATTAATGAGCAACTGTGGGAAAGTGGAAGTGTTTTTACAGAGCTATTCTAAGAAAAAGAAATGCTTAGAGAAGAGTGTCATCGATACAGTTCTGAAAAAGAAAAGTCATGTGATTTGACTCAGAGACCACAGTTCATAAAGTGAACACAGTTAGTTTGCTGATCTGAAGACGAAGCACGCGAGTGAGTTGAATGACTGCAGAACTGCTTTCAGCAAAGCTCCTGAGCACAGCCTGGGCCAACACTTGGTCTTGAGCCACCCTGGAAGAAAGGTAGAAGCTACCAGTACCATGAAACAAGGCTTGTCAGCCCTGATGTGCTGAGAAGGGGAAAGGGAGGCTAGTAGGAAGTAGAGGACGATGTCAAAGCCAACATCGACCCAACTTGTAGAAATCCTACTGCAGGGGCTGAGTGATAAGGACCTGATCATGTGGCCCTGCAATGAACCACAGAGAGGCAGGAATTAGCTAAGAGACAGAGGAGGTTGAGGGAAGGTTTCTTATAATTAGATCAAGAATAAAAGCTTTCAATGGACTACAATTGTTTCCACAAAAATATTACAGATGAGCTTTGAGGACATCATCTAACAGTGGGACCGGCAGAAAGAGAAAGAAATTCAAGTGAATGGGTGATTTAATATATCCATCAGAGAAAGTCCATCTCCAATTTAGTAAATTCAGCATAGAGATGAAAGCAGGCATAGTGAGCTAGAAGCAGAGGCAGCTCGATATGAAGGAGATCCTGGTGAAAACTGTGCGTGGGGCAAGGTGAGTTTTTCTAAAGTTGGCTGTTTTTATCATTTTGCATACCGAGCCTTCTGATTCACATTCTTTGCAAAAGCTGATTCACATTCTTTGCCTTTTTACCTTCTTTCACACCCTTCTTTATATGGTTGTAACCTTACTAATTTATTACTAATTAATAATAATTACTTCCTAGCCATGGGTAAATTGTCTCTTTAATTGATCAATGTGCCTGTGAAGTGCTCATCAATTACGACTACAGCTTGTGCAGAGTTTCTGTAGTTAGCAAGGACAACCAAGCTGTGCGTGTATATTCTTGGAGTGACCAGGACTTTGCAGAATTCTTATTGGTTGAATTTTTCTTGACCTAATTGTCCCAAATGTGTCTCAGTCACAAGAATATAGGTCTCAGTAGATGATTCTGCAGTGAAGTAATAATAACAGCTAATGGTGTCTCAGCACTTACGAAGGGCCAGGCTCTGTGTTAAGAGCCAGATACATTATCTGATTATCTCCTCATTGCAGATCTATGACATATAGTATAGTGTTATCATACGCATTTTGAAATTAAAAGAAAAAAAAACCTAAAGATCAAAAAATTTAAATAATTTGCTGAAGATCACTGCACCAGTCTGCATGAGGTGCCATAAGAAGATATCAAAGATTGGGTGGTTTAAACAACAGAAATTTATTTTCTCACAGTTCTGGAGGCTAGAAGGCCAAGATTAAGGGGCAAGCCATGTTGTTTTTGGGTGAGATCTCTCTTTTTGTCTTGTGGACAGCTGCCTTCTTGCCGTGTCCTCACATGGCCTTTCTTCTGTGTGCAGAGATAAGGAGAACTCTCTGGTATCTCTTCCTCTTATAAGGACACCAGTCCTATTGGATTAGGGCCCACCATTATGACCTCATTTAACCTTAATTACCTCCTTAAAGGCCCTATGTCCACCTACAGTCACATTGAGGGTTAGGGCTTAAACATATAAATTTTGGGGGAGCACACAATTCAGCCCATAAGAGTCATATAACTAATAAAGGAAGGAGTAAGGATCTGAACCCACAAGTCGAATTCCAGATCTTGTCCTATTACACTCTCCTGTCTTCATATGCTATACACAGAACATACTTGTACAGTGCCCGGGGGAGGAAAGTCCTAGGTACCTGCCTGAATTTAGTGGAGATAAATATGAGCCTATATGAAGCCCAGCCCTGTTGAGGATGAGAACATTTATTTAGTAAGTACGCATTATCCTTTTATTGTGTGCTAGCCACTGTACCATGAGGTAGGTCATAGGATAGAAAAGCAAGTGAGAACAATGCTTCCTCTTTGTGAAGGAAAGAATCCTAGATGCAGGATGCCCATGCAGTATGCAATGGGGACACAAAAAAGGATGTAGCAATTCAGATATAACATGGATGGATATCTACAGAGGAGTAAATACATGCCAGGGAACTTAGATAAAAGGCAAGAAAATAAAAAGTTAACCCCGAAGAAGGAGAAACCAAGGGAAATTCAATTGTACTGATAACTTAAAAATAGAAGATGGTCAGATGTTTTCAGTATCCTTTGATGGGGAAGAAGAGGAAATTAGGATAATGGGAAGTTAAGACCTCTAAAATTGTATAAATGCATAAAGCTAGTGGTGTTTGCTACCACTACATACCTCAATATTTTCTTATATATCTCAATTATACGGATTAGTGTGAAGTCTTCCATGCACACAAAAAAAAGTCAAAACAACAAAAGAAGACTTACCAGTAGAATGTGCTTAAGCAGATGGCATTGTGGAGGACAACAGCTCAGAAACACTGCTGGGTATTTATCCAAAGAACTTGAAAACACCAATGCGTAAAGATACATGCACCCCTGTGTTCATTGCAGCGTTATTCACAATAGCCAAGACTTGGAAGCAACCTAAGTGCCCATCAAGGGACGAATGGATAAAGAAGCTGTGGTATATATACACAATGGAATACTACTCAGCCATAAGAAACGATGAAATCCAGCCATTTGTGACAACATGGACATTGAGGGTATTATGCAAAGTGAAATAAGTCAGAGGGAGAAGGTCAAATACCGTATGATTTCCTTCATTAAGTAGTAGATAATAACAACAATAAACAAACACATAGAGATAGACATTGGATTGGTGGTTACCAGAGGGGAAGGGGGGAGGGAGGAGGGTGAAAGTGATAATTCGGCACGTGTGCTTGGTGATGGGTTGTAATTAGTATTTGGGTGGTGAACATGATGTAATCTATGCAGAAATAGAGGTGTAATGATGTACACCTGAAATTTATACAATGTTATAAACCAATGTTACTGCAATAAACAAAAAATTAAAAAAGGAGAAAAGAAATGCATGAAAGCGGGATAGAGGAGAAAGATTTTTTTTTTTTTTTAATTTTTTAAGAGGCCATTGGAAATAGAAGAATCAGGGCAAAGCAGAGTCACTATGTGGTGTGCTGCTTTACATAACAAAGGGCCGGCCAACAACAATCTAAACTTTTGGGTGGGAAGGAGGGCACCTGCAGCAGAGAACAGCAAAGAGAAGAGGAGAGAGGGTAACAGTATGTCTGTGAACGGCCAGAGAGAAGGCAAAGGTACCTACAACATGCTCCCCGGCGTTTCAGGGAAAAGCTCCGTGGAAAAGGATATGGCTGATCACATTGGCTCTATCCTTTTCTGAGCTAATTATAGAAAGAGAACTTCAACTTCACTGCATATGTATTTTGTACATATTCTTCTAGCTGCTGTTCAGTCAGAGCAAAGATGCCTAACACTGTCCAGGGTGGTTCCCCAATTTCCCATAACTTGCAATCTAGAGAGGGAGATAAAACATCCATGCCCATTTATAAGATTAGAAAAAAAACTATATATATATAGGGCTTTATGATATAAGTACCAAGTACACAACAGTTACTAAGTGGAGGGTGAAATTGCAGGGAACTCCTGAAGGAGGTAAGTACCCTTACAAAGAATCAAATATGTAAGAAGATAAGGAATTCCTAAAGCCTTCTTCGAATTTCCATGTTTTATTTGAATAAAATTTTTGGGCAGTCCCATAGGTTATGTGGGAGCCAGGTTCACTATGAGTCTACTGCAGTGGTTAAACTACTATGTAATTAATTTTTGTTCCATTTAATTGCCACAGTGCCTAGAAAACTTAAATAAACCAAGATGTCTTGGTGATAATTTATTGTTAGACATACATAGCATTTAATGAATTTAGGATAAATGATCATGTTAAAAGTTGTCCCTAGTTTTCTTCATCATGTTTTCTAAAGATTTTCCCATCATTCCTTATCAAAAACCTACCTGGGTTGAACACAGGACTGGCTATCCTCTAATCTTGTCAATTGAGCAGGATTAGCGACAAGAGAGGATGTCTTTAGAATTTATTTTTATCTTGGGGTGGCTTAGTTGCCAGGGTGGATCTATTTTTGGTTTCTTACCTAATTTTAAATAAACATACACAATGTGCAAGGCTTTTTAGAAGCAAAATTTGGCTGTTGTTTCAAGATCGACAGTTTGGCATCTTTCCAGATAATTCTCCTGTTTTTGACATTTAAAGTGCACTCTCCGTTGCCTGAAGTGCTTCCCTTGCAGTTTTGTAGTTTCCCTTGTCTTTTCCTTGTTCTTCCTCTCCCCTTCATTATCCTTTCCTTCCTTTTCTTCTTGACCCATACAATAGCTCCTAGGACCAGTAAATAGTATAGTCCTTTGGCTAAAAGACCAGGCCTAACTCACAAAGGGGCTCACTGAGATGAGTCTGGCGTGAGCTCTCAATTGCAGTTTGCTGAGTGCTCTCCGTTCATCGGCTCTAAAACAAAACCCATCCAGCATCATTGTCGCTATGTCTCCCTTACACCCCATACTAGAGCCCTACTGAACAAATTCACACTTCATCCTCCCCACACTCCTCAGGGCAGAGGCGCTCATCTGCTTCACCCCTCCCCCCACTTCTACATGTGTCTCAAGGCCAAGCCAAAGCAGTCTTCCCTCTTCGCCCCATCTCCACCCCCAGCCTTGACTGGGCACCGCCTCTCCTAGATCCCTGGGCATCTTTCGATCACGGCATTGACCGTGACACGGTGCCTTGCTGTTAACTAATCTGAGCGTCCCTCTCCTACCTGCATGGGCATGGCACCTGGCCCAGAGTGGATGCCTAATAAATTTTGTGGGGTGAATGAGGACAGAGAAGGCATGCAGATAACATTTACAGAAGAGACAAGGTTGGACTCGAGAGCACTCACGCTGGATGATAAAAGCGCTTTCTAAAGCACATCGAACTACATCTGACAGGAAAGAATTTCATAAGGGAAAAATGTCCAGTTTTGCACTTAGCTTCTAAACAATCAACTGCAGATGTGTGGGGCTGGAGAATATTAGTTTAGGTAAATACGACTTCAGGATTTATTTGACTCTAGCACAAACTCATAGAATCGGAAACTTTGAAAGCACATTACAGCTCCCCTGGTTTAACCCTCTCTGTGCGTCACCAGGCCCTCAACAGTGTGCCTGGTAAGGGACATTCTGTCTTCCGTGTCCATGACTTTGTCAGCCAGGTGCTAGCTGACACAAAAAATTTTTAAATAAAATAAAATAATTTTCACCTGTTTCAGCGAAAATAGACAAGGGGATCATAGTGTGACTGTGCTCACTCCTAGCATGACATTTACCACATTGCATTTTGACCATCGTTTGTTTCCTTATCTTACTTCTCTATTACACTGTGAGTTTTCTGAGGCAGAATCTCTGCCCTGTTAACCTTTGTTTCCCCGGGATCGGGTGCAATGCACTCAATGAATACACGCTGAATGAGAGGATCAATGACAACACACCTCTGTGGCACTCGAGGATATCACGTTGGTTCGAGAGTGCAGGCTCTGATGTCAGCTTGAGTTAGAACTTCAGCCCCACCACACGCTAGCTGTGTGACCTCTGGCATCTCTTCTAACCTCTCTAAGCCTGGATTTCTTTGTCTGAGATAATAATAGATGTTTTGAGGATTAAATGATAAATGTAAACACTCAGCACTGTTACCCTTCTGGAAATCACATGAACAAAAATACTGACAAACCAAGGAGAGTCGAGAATAGTGAAGAAACATGTCTATGAGAAGTGAATAGTTAAGGAGACTTGCCATGTTTGCCCTAAAGAAGGGAAGACTTAGAGGGAAACGTGATAGGTGGAGAACTATTAATGCAAATAATAACCTATTTGCTTGACATTCTATAGTTCAGAAAGGGCTTTCATATGCTATTTTATTTGATTTTCACAATAGCTGTATAACTTAGGGAGGAGAGTAGGCATGCAACATTATTCTTAGTCGATAGATGAAGAAACTGAGGCACAGAGCTGCCACTTGCCTAATGTCCCATGGCTGAACGTGATGAAATTGGGGCTGACTCCAGGTGTGCTGGTTTGTGGTCCATTTCTCCTTCCACCAGAGCACATAGCGTCTAGAGAGGCATGGAGGGTGAATCTTATTTGTGTGACGCTGGAAGTCAAAGTTAAGATTAATGTGTGAAAAATCATAAAGTGGTAGAGAATGTCTCAATAGAGAGAGTATTTTGGAAAAATTACAATTACCACAAATCATAACTGAACGAATAGCCTTCTGAAGAAGTAAGTTCCCTGTCACTCTTAACATTTAAGCATAGAATGAATGCCCACCCATTGGAGAGACTGAGGGGAAATACTAGGCATGCTAATGTCTAAGCTTCCTTCAAACACTAGCTGTGATTTTAAGTCACTTATCCATAAAATTTTGAATTCTGCACATTTAAAATTTCCCTACTTCTCACAAGACTATTATTGAAACAACAATGGCAAGTCTTTTGAGTTCTTGAAAAGGAAAATGTCACGTTAACTGAAAGTGGTTTTACATTTATCAGTGAAAAAAGAAAAAAATCTTCCACATCAATATATCTAAGAGGTGAATCTTTGCTGGCAATCTAGGAAAATTTCTTAACCCTCACATTGTTTACTGGTATTCTGATATATTTCCTCTCCAAGTAAGACTAGTTAGTAAACACTACGTAACAAAAACCATTATAGCCTAAAATTTTTGAGATTATGGATATTACTTTAAATATATGTTACTCTATCCCAGTTGAGATCATCTCAACAGTATTTATAGGCAACATACAAATTAGGCATAATTAAAGATGAAGCATTCACATATTTTAATTACTGCTCTCTTATGCAGTAGTTTGACTAAATGCGAAAATTATTTCAGGGCACAGTTTTCCAAGAGATGCACAGCAATAAAACAAGTTCTACAATTTTAATTTGCTCCACTACTCAGCTATGTGAATGTCATTTTATCTTTATGGATTATTTTAAATGTGATTAATTATATTTTTTCTAAAATCCTTTTCACACTAAGTTATCAGAAGGAAAATTCATAACGTAGATAGATAAATAGATTTAGATTCCTAGTAGTGTGAAATGTTAACTTCTGATGAAAGTTTATTATTAAATCTTTCTAAGAAATTTTAAAAATCATCCATTAATCTTCCTCCAGTTAAGTTTTTAAACAAAGAAAAAAGACACTAAGAAAATATTATATTAACTAAAATATAATAGTACGAGTATATAAGAGACTAATAGATTTTCTAATTTTTATATATGTATTTGAACACAAAGATTGCAGAACTAATAAGAGATTATCTAAATTACTTTCTAAAATTATTCCAAAAATATTAAAAAATCAATGTAAGTTCCACATCACTTAAATTTTTGTTTTTTTGTGTTTTTTTTTTGGTGAGGAAGATCAGCCCTGTGCTAACATCTGCCAATCCTCCTCTTTTTTTGCTAAGGAAGACTGGGCCTGGGCTAACATACGTGCCCACCTTCCTCCAGTTTATATGGGATGCTGTCTTGACATGAGTACAGCCATGTTTGGCCGCTCCATTGACCTACAGCCACCAGCACAAAAAGAAATATAAAAGCTGCTTTCTGCGTGGTGGGAACTGGCCCTTCTCTCATGGAGGGAGTTGCAAGTTGTAACATTTCAAGGCTCTTGGAGCGTCGTAGCACGGGATGGACTGGCCATCTGTGCCGGGCTAGGACGATAACCAAAGAGAACAATGCACGTGCACAACTACTGTGCTGGGACGTTAGCCAGGGGGCTCAGTGCACGTACGCCACTGATAACCATTTTGTGCATGGAAACACTAAATGCTTGCTCTCCAAACTCTGTAATTGCTTACTCTGAAAATTACTGATGGTATAAAAACTGCTGGAAACTGAGACCTGGTGAGAGTTCCACCTGTGGAAGGGACACCTTGCCCGGGACGTGTGATCCTTGCCCAGCCACGTTGATTGACAGGGCTCTCCCGGCAGTGGGGCGTGGATGTTGTGAGTAACTGATTTGATGTGAAGTAATTGATTTGATGTGTAGTATGTGATTTGATGTGTTCTCTTTTCAGTCAACCTGGTGTTTCTCTTTCCGGTTGATTTGTGTCATTTCTCTTCAGCCGATGTGGGTGTTTTCCCTTTCCAGTCGGGCTGATGTTTTTTCCTTCTTAATATTTGACCTATTTGGATCTGTTTGCAGACTGTCACCTTTACTATCCTCTATATAATAAAATATACCTTCAGTCCATTTGTTTGGAGCGGAAAGTGTCTTTTACGTCTCGGATCGAATCCCCGAACCTCTCATAACAGATGCCGCCACAGCATGGCCTGACAAGCAGTGCGTCGGTGCGCGTGGGATCCGAACCGGCGAACCCCGGGGCCGCCGCAGCAGAGCACGCTCACTTAACCTTTTGCGCCGGCCCCCACATCACTTAATTTTTAAAAGGTATATGCCTATATGTTTAGGAATATGGAAAATCTAGGTTACTGGTGGAAATTGATCATTAAATATTTAAATGTTTAAATAGTCAAAGCTAAGTCATTTGCATTGGAGATAAGTTAATGTTCTTCAACTTTTATTTAACCTTTAATAAGTGAATGTTCTCATAAAGGGAATAGATTTCATTTTAAACTACATTTCATTCAATTATGTGCTAAATATAGAATGAAAAGCTGAAGTGATAAAACATTCTGAGAAATGAAACAAAAAAGGTAGCAATATTCTATGTCAGTTTTCACCGATTATCTGGCAAAACTCAATCACGGATTTTGTGCTTCCAAGATAGAACAGCTATTTAAAAGGTAATTATTGTATTTATGGATTTCCATAATGCTTTGAAAGCACAAAAGCAAATAATAAAGACCTTTCTCTTGAATTACATTAGCTCAGATACGAGATCAGGAGCTGATTTTTCTGGTATTTTATTGATTGTACAACATAATGTATTCTATAATTGCCTTTTGTAAAGTTTAAGATTTTTAAGCTCACTGTTAGATGATCTGGAGCATAATTTAGAGAACAAGTAATTTAACAAGTTTTAAAAATAATAATGACTTAGAAATTCTGCAGTCCAATGAAATAAGTGATTTGTAGTGGCGATGGGAAATTTCAAGGGGGCAGGGAGGGAGCATATTTAGCTATGAAGACCATTCTGCAGGCCCATAGGAGACATCATTGCCCGGGATGAAATGGACACATTTGGGGAAACAGTTTTGATTTTTAAAAAGCAGCTGAAATATCGCCCTGAAAATCAGGATCTGTGCTACATTCAATCAGGCAGTATTGTGAGGCATTATCTCAAGATTCTAGAAGTTGCTTAAAATTGTGTTCAGTTTGTGTCATTGTGACAGCTGTGGGATATCCAGCCCTATGCCAAGCCGACATTCAGGGGGCCAGGGCGGCGAGGAGAGCTCCCCAGACCCCAGGGGATTGGCTGGTGAAGAAATGTGAAAATAATGAATTGACTTGGATTTTTTAATTCTTTCCTGATGTTTAAAAACAAAAGCAAGTTTTGGAATACATTCAAGTCAACCTGGTAGGAAAGTCCTAGAACTCTGTAAAATCTCATTAGGAACACATTGCGCAGAAAAGGCATATGAAACTCCAAGATAAAGGTTACCTGGGAGAGGGGCCAGAGGGAAGGGAAAAGGAAGCAGCGCGTTGGTAAATGCGTAATTATCGTAACGTCCTGGTACCTTTGTCTGGGTGACGCGTCTGTCGGTAGTCGTTTTTTTATTGCACTTTATAATTCACATGTTTGTGTGGAGACACAAAAATTCCTCTCAATGTAACAATTATAACATTTCAAAAACATAGTAATGTGAAAAATGAGTTAAAAAAAAGAAACAAATATAATTATCCCTTGGAGAGGGTATAATACATGTTCCGTAAAGATCCAAGAACTTTACTTCTTTCTGGGGAAATAAAAGATCAGACTTTCTACAGTTGTTAATATTTTGGGGGGCCAGCCCAGTGGTGTAGCGCTAAATGTGTGTGCTCTGCTGTGGAAGCCCGGGGTTCGGATCCAGGCGCGCACTGATGCACTGTTTGTCAAGCCATGCTGTGGCGGTGTCGCATATAAAGTAGAGGAAGATGGTCACAGATGTTAACCCAGGGCCAGTCTTCCTCAGCAAAAAGAGGAGGATTGGTGACAGATGTTAGATCAGGGCTAATCTTCCTCACAAAAATTATATATATATATTTTTTTTTATTGCTTCTATTAATAACAAAATTTTGCATTTTGATTTCTTTTTGCTTTTCTCCTTTTTTATTCAATATTTATTTGTCCTCACTCTTCCTAGGCTTTGAACAGCTATTTGCCTGTTGCCTGCTCTCTCTAACCGCTCCTCACCTCTGCTCACTAAGACATTTGCTCTCTTGTCGTTGTCTGCAGGACTCTTTACCTTCCTTGCTGTATAAACACTGCTGAATGACTGTCCTTGGTGAATGGGAACATGACTTACATCCTGTACCCTTCCCTCCCCATCAGTGTACCTCTCTTGTGGTACTCTAAGTCCCTGCCTCTAACATGCTTCACCTTATCCTTTCCTTCAGCTCTCCTTCAAGTGGCTGTCAGAGCACATTGTGACCCTTTAGATGTTTTCCTTCTGCACAGATAAGTTGATTTGCTGCCCGCCTTGGGCCTTAAGAGAATGAAAGCTTATGGCTTGTCTCCAAGTGAGCTACTTGCAACCTGTATCATCTTTTCTTTCTTTCCTGTCTACACATTGTTGATTGTCAATGGTTTCTTTTCAATTTGTTCTATATTCCTCTTTGCCTCTGCAACCTGTGTTCCCCCAGAACTGTTTCTTAAATTGTGCTGAACATTGTGTATATCTTTCTGTTAAAAATCAGTCTGTTCCCTTTCTCTCTCTCACATACACACATATTCTTCTACAGTGGCCAAAAGATAAGGAAGCCTTTTGAGGTCTTATTCATTACACTTGCATGTCTCTCCTTTAAAGACTGTGTCTGTCTTGCAGTTGAAATGGTCAGATCACCCATGGAGATTTCTGGGACATGGTTTTATAGTCTACAAAGGTGGACTATAGAGTTTTGTATCTTCATAGGAAAATACAATAGAATGTGTATGTCCTAAACACACACACACAGATCCTTGTCTACTGCTTTTGAGTGAGCTAAACAATTAGGAGGTCTCAGAAGGTGTCTTGCAACCACTTACTCTTAAACAAAAATTAATACTTAGCACCACGGCTTGGTGAAAAATGCCTTTATCACAGGCTGAAAAGATCTTGATCTGAATGACCTGTGTATCATATCTGAGAGGGATATCTGTTAAAATGAACCTCAGGAGATGTTATTGTCTTCTGTGTTTCTTGCCTGAATCAGTCAGCTATTGTCACGATAATGCTGTTATAAATCACTCTCAAATCACAGTGGCAGACAATAAGCAAATATAATCACATTTTCTGGTCTGCAGGTCACTGGGGCACTTCTGTGTCACATTCTTTCATTGCTCTGGGACCCATGGACTGTCTGGGGCCTGTTCCTCTCATGGCAATGGCAGAAGTGCCAGAGGGATGAACAGAAACATCGTGCAGCTTCTTAAGACCTTGTCCAGAACAGGCACACTGGCATTCCCACCCATGGTGTATAGATCAAAGCAATCACAACTTCAGTGGGATGAGAAATGTTCTCCACTCCTAGTAGGAGAACCTCAAAGTCATAGGGCGAAGGTGAGATGATGGGAAAGGGTGAAGGACTGGGAACAAATACGCCATGTATTTCACTGTCGTTATCTCCAATCCAAGGAGGACTTGACACTACTTATTTGAGACATGAAGCTCTACATCCTTTCTTAAATATTTCCCAGGATGGTACTTATAGATCTTTTCCTTATTTTGAGAAATACTTAAGAAAGATGCTATTTAAAGTTTGTTGTTTTCTTTTTGTATTTAGAGGAAACATAATGTTTAGCAGGAAATGTCAGTTAATCAAATGTTTAATAGCTGCCTGTGGTGTATAAGCCACCAGTGAGGACCGTGAGAAAAGCAGAGTGGAAGATGAGGTCTCCACCCTTATGAAACAGCAAACCCGTCACAAGATACACAGACAGGAGGAGATGATGTTTCACACGAATGGAATAAGGGACTCCCTAGTCATAGCCAAACCTTCAGAGTGGGCCCCCAAATGCAACAGAATGTATTTCTATCAGAGAAAGAGGCTCCCACCAAAAGTCTTTTCACTCTTCTATAAGGGATTTGGAGGTCAGCTCTGAAAACTTAGTCCTCTCCAGGAATACAGAACTCTGATCTTTTCATTCATCTCACAACTGCCTTCCCTAGGAATAAGAGGGTGTCCCATAACACTCAGACAGTTATAAAGGAGGGCCTAATGATTAGAATAAAGACTCCTGATCTGCAGAGAAACCTCTCTGTTAGACCAGCCTGGAATTTAGGATGGAAATTTCTATTTGTTGCCTGTGTGAGAATCATCTTCTAGACTCTGACAAACACGGAACATTGTGCCTGGTGCTCTCTAGTCAAACCAGCGCTGGGAAAACCCAAGTGTGACTAAATCTCTAAGTTTTGCAGAGCACAACAATTGCAGCACTAAAATCCAGGATTTTTCAGACCCACTGGGCCACAGTGGAATACTGTTGGAATCAAGCAAATTTCCTTTAGAAAGTAAATAAAATTCTTCTAAGTAGTCATAACGTGTGTCTGAATTATGGCTTTAAATAAGACTAAGTGTGTGGCCTGTAAATCATCAAAATCCTTAGGGATATTTGCTATTATGTTCTTTTCTCTTTTCTTTTGTCCAAGAGCTGCATCCTCCATGAGTCCTGATCTCCTTTAGGAACAGAGACCTCACTGGAGGAAAGAAAAACTCAGCATGTAGAGAAGTTGTTTCCATCATCAGGTTCTTTAAGTTCATTCATAAAGAGTAGACACTTTTCACATGTCTTGTCTCACTAAGAAGAAACCAGATATAATGAAGTCAATTTCCTAACCAATAATAAAGCAGATTTATGAGGCTATACAGTTCCAAGGTAGACATTCAATAAGTACTTGTTGAATTAATAACTAAATATAAGAAAATCTTGGCTATTATTAGAATGGAAAAGGAAATGATAATAAGAAATGTGTAATGAAATAGTTTGGTGAATCTGATGTAACTTGATCTTATTCACTAATAGCCCTGCACTCTTCATTTTTAGAGAACGTAGCAATTGGAAGGTCTTAGAGATTATAATTCACACATAAGGAATGGAAGACTTGGTCAAAGTTTTTCATGCAGACTGCAAATGACTATATCCTCCAGATTTCAGAACCACAAAAAAGTGAAAATAGTATCATCTAACCTTCCCCTTTTATAGATGATGAAAGTAAAACCCCCAAAATTTCTAGGGCAACATTCTCGCCATGAGAACATAGCAAAACCTGTGTTTGATCTCTCTTATGTTTGCCTTCTTTTGTTCCATATGACATCTGTGAAATTCACCCATGTTGATGCGTGAATCAGTGGTTTATTCCTTTTAATTCCTGAGTAATATTACATTGTATGAATACAGCATGACTTGTTCATCCATTCTCCCACTGATATGCATCTGGGTTGTCAACAGTCTTCGGGTTTGTGAATAAAGCTTCTATGAATACTCATATCCAAGTCTTTTTGTGGGCATATGTTTTCCTTTCTCTTGGGTAAATACCTAGAAGTGGAATTTCCGGGTCAATTGACTGATAAGTGTGTCCTGAAATTTATAAGAATCTGCTAACAGTTCCCTAGAGACAGCAGAGCAGTGCCTGTAAAAGTCCTCAAAGAAAAGGAATAAACTGAGATTTATGTATCCAGACAAAATGAGAACAGGTATAGAGGCAGAAGACAAACTTTTTTAAACATGCAATGAATATATAGTCCCTAAGCTTCTTCCTAAAAAAATGAAAGAGAACAAGCTTCAGCTTTCCATGGTAAAAGGCATGGCGTGATCATTACATCCATTTAATCCCAGGACTTAAAAAGTAAATAGTAAAATTTTTTATTGCAGACTAGAGTGTAACTGTCTTAATCTCTGACAATATAGAAATAATAAAAATCACAATTCTTGGTAAGAGAAAGGAGGGGTAAGGGCAGTCAGTGTAAGTAAGCTGATCTTTCATAGCCAAGGAGTCAAGATATTTAAAGTGGATAAAGTAAGAAATAAAAGTATAAATATAGTTAAAATATAAGGATAAACACTAATAAAACATACAATCAATTTAAATTCAGGTAGTAGAGGGGAGGGAGAAAGGAGAGCTAACGTGGACATATCTTAAATTCATACTTTAGCATAAAAAGGAATCACTACATGAGCCTAAAAAAGTAGAGGATTCAGTACATTGAACAATGTTAATCACTAGAAAAAAATAAAGTAAAAGATTTTATACATCATAAAAACAGAAAGCATAGCATAAAATATGGTAACAGAACTAAACAAACATTTCTGTCATGTCAATGAAGGTCTGAAATTTTCCAATGAAAAGGAAAAGACTCGTATGAACCACAAAGTCAACGGTAACTACACAGCGTCTACAAAAGACACACTTAGAAGAAAACACCAATGTGCCAAAAGAAGCACACTAAATAATGTGATGCAGAATGAAAGTCCGGTCTTACTTCCATACCCTAAAAACCTGATTGCAAGAGAGATTTCTGACCGGTTGCACAGCATACCCACGTGCGGGGCCAGACGAGCCTTTAATTAACAAGCCGTCCTCTGTAAATACATCTATTGAAGCTCGTGTTCTATTTGTTTTCTCCACCTTCTCCCCTAAAGGTCTTTTTGGAAATTTAGACTTCCTTTTCCCCAAAAATGGGCGGCAGTGAGGACCAGCAAGGAGACCCTGTCTGTGTGTCTTCCAGCTCACCAGGGCTCCAAGATGCTTCTAGATCCAAGAGACACATTATGCTCGTGGTTGACTTCGAAAAATAAGAAGACTAATGCTGATCTGACCCGAGGACAGTCGATCTCCCCTCTTCAGGGTAGCAGCAATGCTCCCTGCAACTTAGGCCTTGCGTGGGTGGGCTGCCTGTGCCCTTGTTCATAAGAACAGGGATGGGCAGATGGGCCAGGGGGCAGCAGGGGTGCAACTCGGCCTCTCATGGAAGGGTATGATTAAAGAAGAATTGCACTGATATGAATAAAAATATGGAGCTTAATTGGTCTGACTGTATCATTAAATACACCATAAGCTCCAGCAGAGAGTTCTGCCTCCAGGGCAGTGTTACTAATACGACTCGGCATTTGTCTTACTATTGCTGTGGGGAGTACTTATGTTTTACAGCCCCACAGTTGTTAGATTCTTCCCAGCTACAGGTATTAGAGAGCTGATGACACATTCAGTGGTATTCAAGGACACTGCAAGAAGCAAGGGTGCCTTACTGCAAACACATGTGACATACTTGGATTATCCTTGAAATGCAGAGCATGGGGACACTCATCCCTCCTCAGAGCCCATTTGAACATCCCATGGCCAGGAAAAGAGTCACAGAAGATTCAGTGTGGAATCTCTTCCTCCCCAAGGTGTACATTTTTTCTAAGGAGACTTACGGGCTCTGAAAAGAATGAACCATCTGAAATAAGAATACCCTGAGGAAATGATGAAGAATGAATGTTAAAATAAAAATATCTCAGTTCTTTCCTTCCTCGGTATAGAGACAGAATTCTATAAGTCTTGGTGTCTGCACACTATAAATTATTACACAAAGACAGCACAGTCACACACAAATTAGAATTATTATTTTCAGATGCCTGGTCTGTCTCATCTCCTATCACAGACGTATCCCTGAAATCAAGTCACCATTTAATTTTAAAAATTTAAGAATTCGCATTTACTTTTGTGAATGGCAATAATTAGATAAATCTTTGTAGAGTCCTAACAATCAACTTGTGTGAGTGTCACTTTTATCACTCCCCTATTCCATCAGCACAGTATGATTTTCATAGTGAACATGTACGGAATAACAAGGTGGAAAAATAAAACGAAAATTCATCAGTCCCTTCCAACGGTTTTGAGGGAGCCAGCCGTGACTCCTTTCCGAGAAAAGAACTCAGGCACATGCTACACTTCGCTCTGCTGACAATGCAAAATTTTGGTGTGGGTGACTCAAGGCCCAGGACATTGTATTTCAGAAGATATCACAGGGAAGAGTCTCAGTCCCACAGCAGCCCACCTGCTGGCTCCCAATCCCTATATGAGGCTAATCCTGTGCCCCGGAGGCCCACCCCCGAAAGAGATTCACTTCAGGTCTTGAATGAAGGATGATTCAATGCCCTTCTCTGACAGTGTCCACAGCGGGCCCCTACACTGTGGGACACTTGCCTTGACTGCATTCTACTGTCTGCTGGGACTCTAGGAAGCCCATGGATCCTGAGTTGTCTCAACTCCTGTACTTCTCTGGCCTTATTGTTGTCTCTTCTTCTGAGCTCACTCTTAATTTCAGTATGTTGTCAACCCCTGCCTCTCAGTCTGAGCCATGGGAACCTCAGCTCCTGACCTCAGTGTTACTCCAGGCTATTACCTCACCAAACTCTGCAGGTCCCCAGCCTCAGCACCATCTCTGCTCCCAGTAGCAGAGATTGATCCAGACACCCATCTCATGCAACACACAAGCTGCCAGGACTGCTCTGTTCCAGAAGCAATACCTTGAATGTTCAAGAAGAAAGAACACAGCCATGAAGATTTGCACCTGATGCACAATGCTCAGTGCACACATCACAAACAGAAGATAAGCTCCTCTTCTCCACATCCACAAAATGGCAGCCTTTTGTAATAGAGCGATAGAGAATCATGAACTAAGGGACAATGGAGACAAAAAGGAAGAAAGAAGTCAATTAGAGAAAGAAGGAAGAAAGCAACAATTTGAGATGAGAGAGCCAGACAGGTGATAAAAGGAGCTGTGGGGGTCATGATTAAAACTGAGATGGGAAAAAAAGTTTTCCTCTTGGCAAAAACCAACTGACAAAAACAGGGAAAGGCAATGAGCAGCTAAAGAGAAAATGGACATCCCTTTACCACCAGATAGGGCTGATCATAGGAAAGTATTAGTAGATAATCACAATATTCTTCCACATAGTGTATAAAATATCAGGGAGCAGGACAGCTGATATTTAAAGGCTTAATAGATTTTCGTTCTTTCAAAGTATGGAGGGAACAACGCCCCATGATGCACACACATAAATAAATTCGGGAAACTATATGGTGTTCTGAGTGAGTGGTTCTCAGTGAAATGATAGAAAGATGTCCTTGTCTCCAACCCACTGATCTTTGAAAAGCCAAAAGAGTTTTAGGAGCAAATGCAAATGACTGATTCATGTGTATTTTTGGAAGAGTATCTTTGGCATTTTAAAAAGATCCTTGGGATTAAGAAGGCTAGCTATAATGAAAAATAGTCAGCAAATGACCGTGCTGCAGTAGAATGTTGTGACATTTCAGAGAGCTCATTTCTTAGAACAATCTCTCCTCTGTGCACTTCTATGGAGCTGCTGGTCCTACTGAAATCAAGGCCCTGTGGGATTCAGCAGAAAAAGGACTATTTTTACACGTGCAAATCGCACAGGCTCTCTGAAATAAAACTGCTGGGCTAGAAACTCCATTATCCTACAACTTCCAAAACCATAAAACATGTTCACTCACTGCTCACAGATTGCCAGCTATTGTGGGGATGAACAAATGCATTTGTTTTGTTTTCATATTCAGAGCAGTTCAGACTTACATTTATAGCTCTAGGAAGAAAAACATCTCTGAGTCGCTGGTTATCCAGAATTATGAAGTTACTCTACCCACTCTGAGGCAGCAGGATCAGCTCGGGAAGTATTTTTCCTTTATTCCTATTCGAAATGTACTCATTGATTTGACTCATTGTTTTGGGAGTCATTCAGAATATCAAATAATTCTAATAACACCTAACATTTACTTAGTGTCTGGCAGTTTTAACATGCGTTTACTCATTTAATCCTCAATAGGGCAATTCCACCTAGCACCATCAATGTGAGTTCTTTAACTCTGAAAACTAATTGGAATTTTGACAGTCATAGCTTCCTGCTGTGATGATCAGAAATGAGGCAACAGTGGGAAACGAAGCTCATCAAGTCAGGAGGTCAGAACATACCCAGCCTTAAGGCTTGAAGAACCCATGAGGCTGAGTAATTAAGATGCTTGAAGCTGACAACAACTCCTATTGAGCTTGGTCTTCTTGGGAAGAGTGGTATTTACTCTAAAGGCTATAATATCTACCTCAATGCAGGGATTTTATACAATATGGTCTATGCATAAAAAATGGAAACTGTAGGTATTTTAGGAACTAAATATGTATCCATGTTTTATTCCCATATATTATTTCTTAAGAATCTCTTACAAAATGTGCTCTTGACTTTTATAAATAGTTCTGCCCAGAGTCAGCTGTTTATGAAGGCAGTCATTGGTCTCACCCTAGCAAGTATTCTTTGCATGGATACAGTGAGTATTGCAATAAAAGAATTAATTCGTATTACACTGGGGATCTAATAAATCAATGAATTTGTAACTAGTTTGCCTTTTGGAGGAAGTGGGTGACATCCAAAACATTTTTTAAGATTCCCTATGCTTTAGGTTTGTTCTAGGAAACCAGAGGCGTAATCACCAAGAGAGTCTTCTTTCCTTTAATAACTAAAATCTAAAAGCTACAGTTAATTCAGTACAGTTATCCAAGGAAATAGGAAACTTGCTCATTGGTGCCTCAGTATCAGGGGAACCATGAGCCCCACTCCTTTCTTCCTCATGGTATTTATTTTATGCCTTATAACTTCTTAGCCCTGTACAGGTTACATGCATCACAGCTTAAAGAATGTCTTCCCATATGGCAGAAGTGATTGCCTTTAATTGAAAGTTTGTCTTAAAAGCATTATCCTTCTAGATTGGATTGAGGTCATCAATGACTTTTCTTCTGTTTACATAACAAAGGACACACTGCCAAATGTCTCCTGTTCCCATTCTTCTTAGAAATACCTTCTGAAGTGCAGAGGAAAGGATAAAGTGTATCTAGCAGATCCACAGGATGAGGAGAGGCAATTAGAATTAACTTCAAGTTGAATGGTGAGTCAATTATTTCCTTCAAAAATCTCCCACATCATCCACTCAGAGGCCAGACTCATGGGGAGAAGTAGTCATTTATAACTCGCTCTCCAGCCTGCTGGCAGTGGCCCTTCATTTACAACTTTAACAATGGCCATTGAGAGGGTCGTGGTAAAACAGCACTAGCCCGCTGCCATCCTAGGACCACGCTCTTACGAGGGCTACAGAGCTGGGCTACAAGGGGCAGGTAGTGCCCGTCCTCCTGGGGTTTCCAGCAGACCTTCTCACACCAGCACAGCCAGCCTGTGTGACGGTCAGATGGAAGGCATTTTTTAAATGCTCTAATATATGAGAATGTAGTTAGATTGAAGAAGTTTTAAATTCATCCAATGAAAAATGAAGTTTTGTTCCTGTTGAGATCAACCATAATTAAATGTTATAAAATCACCTCAAGCTAATTTATTTTTCTAAGCCCTTTAAATGACCTTTATGAGCAAATAGCCTTCTCTCTTTCAAGTAAATCATGTAACGGCTTTGCTTTATCACGGAGTGTAAGAGATGGAAACAAATTTTGCTGGTGCAACATATTAGAAAATCACAGCTAAAATAGGAGAGAAAAAAATGTTTTCTTTTCTCTTTCCAGCACTATAAGTCATAAAGTAAGCCAAGTAGAATACAAATATGTAAAAATACAAGTTACCTAAAGCAGTGAATTTAACTTAGTAGATGTCTTCCTACAGTGCTATAGAGCATTAACTTTTAGAAAAGTCATTTTTCATGGTTATCATTCTGAGTGCTTAGAGAAACAGTATAGTACTTAATTGAAGAATGTATGGTCTTCATCTTAAGCAGACACAGCTTAATATGGACATAATAACCAAGGCATACATGGCATGAAACTGAAGCAGGAGATTCAAACAGAAACAGGTGTGCAGAGAATGGTGTTTTGATTTTTCTGCAGATAGCAGATTGTCTCTTGAAGTGAAATTCTCTATCCCTGATGTTCTGAATGTCTCTAAACCAGATTTGAGAAAAGTTGTTCACTGTAGTACTCAAAAATATGAAACAGAAACAACCCATCTGTAAGGGATACATTAGAGCTTATGCACGCCTTGGAATACTATACGCTAGCTAAAATATGTCAGTATGGATAAGCTTCAAAAACATAATGTCAAATGAAAAAATCAAGAAAATTGCAGAAGAGCTACATATAGAATGCTACATATATTATATAACACAGTAGTAGTATATATTGTTTATGGATACAGACACAGATAGAAAAAAACATTAAAATACATATAGGAATGACACACTCCAGCTCCTGGATAGTGATTATATTTGGGGGGAAAGAAAATGGATGAAAGAATTAGGATTTAGGTGTATCTATAAAATTTCATCTTGAGAGAGAAAGATCAGATGCAAATGTGACAAAATGCTAAAATTTGTTAAACCCAGGAAACAAATACATGGGTGGATAGTATCTTATTTTTTGCTAGTTTGAAATATTTTATTAAAAATTAAATAGAAAAAGAAATCAATTGCCTCCACATATATTTTCTTATGATCATCTGAGTATCTGGGCCTATTATGACTAGAATGGAGCTATATCTTGCTGTTAGCACATTAACCACTTAGTTATAACATTATAGAGCACACGTCCTCTCTTGTTTCTCCATTTCTAACCAAGGGAACACAGTTCTCAGCTTTCATTTATCATTATCTCTGAAAAAGACCACTGCCAAATATTGCCGCCTTAGCTAAGGCCATTTGTGACATTCTCAACCCCGTCTAAAAAAGTAAGGAGCAAATTCCTGGTGAATATCAAATTTTCCCAGTGTCTAAATTTTATGAGTTCACCTTAGTAATTGTCAGTACAATTAACTGTACCCACATGGTCTAAAATAAATTTGAAAAAATGCTTAACATTCAACCAAGAAGGAACTTAAATACCACAAAAATATGAGAGAGAGAGAGAGAGAGATATATATACACACACACAATTATAGCAACTTAATATAGGAAAATTCATAATTAAATTTGTCTTAACAAAAGAGTTTCAAATGAATTTGCTGCATACCACTGTAAGCATTTATACTGGTGAGGTTGTAGCTTACCCAACAGAATGATCAACTATAACAATAACTGAAAACTAGATTAGTATGTAAAAGTGGCAAAATGGCCATTATTATACTAAGGAAAAAGTATATTTTGTGACAAGATCAAACATATCATATCACATCCATGTGACACTAAAGGATACAATGTTAAAATCCATACATTTAAAATAGGAACAAATATTGTCATTGTTTCACAGGATTTGGCGAACCCTGCAGAGGAAATTATTCTGGGAATGATATTAAATCGTGATTTGCTTATCACGGTAATTCTAAAAGACGAATCTATGTTTCCAAACAAATGGAGTAGAAGTTAGAGTTGCGACTTCTGAAGAAAGATTCTGTGATGTTTAGGATTCAAACTTTCCTGGACAATGTACAGGGAACAAAAAAATTAGAGAGAAAAAAATACAGTGGATTATCATTTCAGTTCTTAGTTCTGAATAAGAAAGATGCCCCCAAATTTGACATGAACCCATAAGCACCTGATTGATTATATTACTTGAGCCCACAGAATATACTGAATACTTGAAAGTTACAGACATATTATCTACTTTCCATTTATTTGTACCATTTTCCAAAACATTAACGGAACAAAGAAAGCTTAGAAACAAATGGAACAAACTGTATTTAAAAAGGTTCAGCCTTGTGGAGGTGTTAAACAGTGAAATTCCTTAGGAAACTCACCCATGTGTTTTGTGCCTTATCAGCTCTGCATAAATAACGCAGCCTGTCTGCCAAATTCAGAATCCCATAATAGGTTGTTCAGATGGTGTTATTAGTGACAGACAGGGATTGGCTGTGCCCTCCTGAAGGAAATGGGTAGATGACATTGGTGGATAAGGAAACTGCATACAAAATTAAAAATGACAGAATAAGTGTGAGATAGGAAAGCAGGCGATGAAAGGACTTTAGAGAGACAAAAAGGATTCTCTTAATTAAATGTGATTAGGCATCTGTTATTTTAAAAAAGGGAAATCAGAGTAGTATCAAGACACATTTTTCTGACTTTTATGATTAAGCAGCAGACTTCTACCATCCTCCTTCATTTTTTGTAAATTTTCATTTTTGGTGGATGAATACTAAAGTAGGTCTCAGACATGAGTAATTTTAGCCTAGAAGCTAGAAGAAATAGAGAATTTTGGAATGAAGGTTGTGAAGTCAGTCAGTGGAACTCCTCCAAGTAGTAACAGCATGTAGTTTTGTTAAACGTTGATAGATTCTCCTCTCAGATTTTTTAAAAACACCAGACACAACCCTTATACAGACATGCCTCTTGCTGAATAAAATATTCTAAATGGCCATTTAATTAATGCCAAAAGCATTGAATACTATTTCAATCCCCAGGGGACCCTCAGAGATTTTTTTTTTTTTTGAATTAAAGCACCTCTAAAAAAATGCATTGTTATTTCTACAGTAGCAACTGCATTTAGACACTATTAATGTTATAATTCATTTGATTCCTTTTCAAAGGGTTACTTTAAATTGATCTCTCTGGTTTCCTATATCATTGTCACTATCAAATAATCAATTCAAAGAATGATTATTGAACAATTAATGTATATAAGATAATGTGATAGATGTGTAGGTGGGAATGAAAAGAAGTTTATAGCTCAGCCCTTGTTTTTAAGAAGCTTAATATCTAATAAGACATATTCAGGAATCGTGTGATCAGGGAAGACTTTATGGAGAAGGTGGAGTTTGAACTGGGGCTTTGTAGTATTCTTCACATTTTAAAAGACATGGCTGGAAAAAAAATTGTCAAAGTAAGAAGAACCAGCTGTTCCAGGCCCAGCAAAACAATGGTTCCTGCCCACCTACATAAGAAAACAAAACTTAATGCTAGAAATAAATTTATAGCTAGGAGATATGTATGAATTAATTAAGCCAAGATACTTGACATAAGAACATGCAGAAAGTTCTAAACTAAATTAGCAGTTCACAGCCGGAGAACTTCAGACCCCCAGAGGGATCACTGAATTATTGAAGCCAGCCTGTGAATGGAATCCGAGCCCAGGCAACAGAATTAATGAATCACATCACCTGCAAATACGAACCACCATATTTCTAAAGCCACTGTGAGTGATAAAGAATATATTCACTTAAAAGCACTATTGTATTTTTTCACTTGGTTATATTGAATGAATAAGTACTGAAATTTCTTATCATTTCATTGTCTTATTCAGATTAAATAAAACATATATATATGCATTATACTATATTGTTATTTTTGTTTGCATTTTTAGTTAATACATTATGAGTATATTTTTATGTGAACAAATATCCAGCTTATAAATCATTGCAAAATACTGACTACTATTTTGTCCTATTCTGTACTTTATTTAAACATTCCCCTCTTATTGAAGATTAAAGTTGTTCTAATATTTCACTATTATAAATGATGCTGTTGCAAACATTCTTGCCATAGCTAAATATTATGTACATCCTTAAAATTTTTTCAGGATAAATTCCTACATGTGAAGTTGCTAAGTCAAAAAGCACATACTTTTAAGGATTTCAATATATATTGCTAAATTGACTTCTCAAACATTCTACCATTCTATGCTCCTTTCAGCAGGCTGTAAGTCACTAGTTTCCCTGCTAATATGAAACAATATTATATATTGAAAAGGGAACATTTCTAGTCAAAAAGATGAGCAATGTCCTATCTACAGCTCAATGGCATGTGAAGTACACAGAGAATCAAGACATATTCCCGTGTCTTGTGCCTGTGTCTCAGGCCAGCAGACAGATTCAGGACAGCTGTGGAGAACGGCGTATGACGTTTCCTACCATCAACCACTCGCACACTTTCCGAAGAGAGATTCACTCTGTTGAAAGCCTTTTTCTTCTTTGTAGCCTCAAAGAATTACAACCCAAGGTGCACTGAAAAAGAAATCAATAGAGGATCGAGTCTCCCCATAGACACAAACACATAGGAAAGACTACTCTCTCCTGAAGAGGATCTCGTTACTTCAACAGGAACTGTACCTACAGAGAAGGGAACAAGCAGACTGAAAATGTGGTCTCTGAGAAGGGGGTAACATTCTTCCAACTCATCCACAAAGAAGAGAGCAACAGAACTGGCATTTTTGTCAGTTTCAGGAACTTAGAGAAAATACCTTCTAAACACACATTTGCTGTTTTCTGTGGGTGACAGGAAAAAAATGGATTTGTTGGATCTGATTATAGTGATTAAAAAATCAAAAAGCTTTACCTCTATTTGATTTTTTTAAGTGATGTCTATTCCATTTATAGAGAATTGGAAACTATCTTCTGAAAGAAAATGTAGGGCTCAGGAGCCTAGAGGAGTAATTTCTGTTAATTACACTTGAGATCTCTGACTACCCACACATTTCAGTGACATCCACTTCTGCCTATAAAATGGAAATGAGAAATGTTCCTCTAAGAGACAGAAAACGATGATGTAAACAGGCAAAGGAGAAATTGAGGTTTTAAAAACTTGAAGTCTTTCAGAATACTTAGATTCTGTATTTGCTTCTATACCTAGGTCCTCTTCCTTGATTTGGTGCTTGACTCTTTTTTCCCTCAAGTATCAGGTCATCCTATCTTGATGTTGCCTTGTTTATTAGAGCTCCAAATTCACCATGTCTAATTCCTTCAGTACCTATTGTTTCCTTGGACACTAGAGAGAGGAACCTAAGAATCCCAGGCAAGAATCCAAAGTCACTTTGTTCCAACAAACTTCCAAATACACTGACCGTGGAAAAGGGTTTGTGTCTCTGGACCATCACTGAAATCCATCAGGGGTATAAGCAAATCAGGAGAGCAAGGGGAACGAGGCTGAGGCCCAAGGAAGAAGAGGCGAACTAATTACAACTCAGCACGTGTTACCTGGGTTTGAAAGTAAGAGAGCAGCTAAAGGGATCTGTGGGAATTCAAAACAGAGAGAGACATAAGAAAGAAAAATATCAATAAAACTTCTTAGAATGAAATAATCTAGACAGATAATAGAAGTTGCTGCCCTAAAATACTAGTTACCAATAAATATGACCTAAAACATAAACACTGATTGGTCTAAAGTTTTCCTGCAGAAGGAAGCTGGTGCCAAACTCTTGCATTACAGAGATGTTGACAACTGAGCTTGATTGGGAAATTGGGGGAAAACCAGACTGTTTTTTTTTAATGGTCTTTTTTTTTTTTTTGAGGGAGATTGGCCATGTGCTAACATCTGCAGCCAATCTTTATCTTTTTCTTTTTTCTCCCCAAAGCCCCAGTACATAGTTGTGTATCATAGTTGTAGAGTTGTAGCTCTTCTATATGGGACGCTGTCTCAGCATGGCTTGATGAGCAGTGAGTAGGTCCGCGCCTAGGATCTGAACCGGTGAACCCCGGGCTGCCAAAGCAGAACACTCGAACTTAACCACTACACCACTGGGCTGGCCCCTAGACTGTTTTTTTTCCCTACAGAATTTACAGAAAAATTTCAACGATGTACAGAGAATTCCCATATGCCCCTTAACTGGTTTCCCCTATGGTTAATATCTTACATTCCCACAGTACATTTTTCAAATCTAAAAAATGTGATACATTGCAATTAACTAAATTTGATAATTTCTTCAGATTTTACCAATTTTCCCCCAATAACCTTTTTCTTTTCCAGGATCCCATCCAGGGTACCACATTGCATTTAGTCATCATGTAACCTTAGGCTCCTCTTGGCTGTGACAGTTTCTCAGAATTTCCTTGTCCTTGCCAATCTTGACAGTTTTGAGGAGCACTGGCCAGGTTTTTCTTTTTTTCTGAACGTCCTTAATTTGGGTTTGTCTGATGTTTTTCTAATGGTTAGACCAGGGTCAGGGTTTTTGGTGAACAAAACCCACAAAGGTGAAGTAACATTCTCAGAACATCCACTTACTTTTTTGAAGATAAAATTAATAGATTGCCCCCAAGGTTTTTGAAACATTTTCCCTGTAACTCTACCTCCTAATTAATTCAAAGTCTATTATAATAAAATGATATCAGCAGGGCTGCCATGACCTTTTCCACCAACAACTTCTAGAATCTTGCAGTTGTGACTTTTCCTCAGCAGTGATATTATCTCTCTCTTTCTGAAGGGCAAATATATTGATAGCATTCAGTGTATGAGTCCTAATTCAGCTACAGAAGTACAACTGAAAGAAATGCAAACTTATAATGACTGGACGATACAACAGACACACCCTGGTTGGCCTCCCAGCATCCATCGTCAAGCCTCTTTCATCTTGCCCACCTCCTGTTTTAAGGGCAAAAAGACCAACTACTCACTTTCCCAGCCTCTCCTGCATTCGATCCAGTGCTGCTCTACGAGATGAGAACTAGTCTGGTGAGGTGTTCTGGGGGAAAAACACTGCCTCCTTGATAAAGGCAGAGAGGCATGGCGGGAAAGCTCTGTTCTCACCTGTCCTGATGTAGATGTGTGAAGATGAGATGCCAGGGGATGTTTTAGCCATGAGGAAACAAGCCTAAGGATAAAAAACCAAATGCTGAGAATGGGAGAACAGAGGATGGAAAGAGCCTGACTCCTAGAAGACATCACTGAGCCAGTAATCAACCCTGGGACTGCCAAGTGAACTACTGACATCCTTGCATTCATCGGGTTTGCAGCTCAAAGCATCCTTACTGATACATAATAGCAATATTTGACATTTCTCATGATCACTCAGAAAGGATAAGTTGGTGACCCGTAGACATTTTTGTTTCGTCTACACAGTGTTAAAATGTAGTTACCTCTCTTTAAAATCAGTTTATTTCACAGGAAAAAAAAATCTTATTTCCTTTGGAAAATCAGCAGATCTGGCAACACTTGGCCCACAGGTCTACCTGCCAACAGTCACCTGGAATGGGGTAACAGCTGCCACTTTTAGATGGGACCTACGCTCTGCTCTTCAGTTCAGTACAGTCTCTACTGGTCAGCTTCATGCATTTATATGACCTTGTAGACATCTGTGAAAAACCTTTTATAGCTGGGTTTCATTTAAGGCAAGTATCCCCCTAGATGCCCCTTTTTTTGTTGTTGTTGTTTTTTCAGTTTTGTGTAAGAGGAGTGGCCTTTAATTATGGAAGAATATGTCCAATGAAAATCATAGAAATATGGCTCTGACAAACTTTGTAGCCCCTTCGTGATAACACACCTCCTTCTCATCTCTCCCTCTCCTCCCCACCCTCTGGCCTCCCACAGAGCTGCTGAGGAAAAAGGAATTAAGATTAGCTTTCCAACTAACATATCCCAGATGTTTTATTTAGCCTGGAAGCTCCTGTAGTCAGTTAGGAAAAGATTTCAACCTTTCATATATCTGAAACTCACCTAACTGATCTAGACTTACCTGTTTGGATGGAGTCTAGCAAGTTTTCTCAGTGCCATGTTTTGACTTTGCCATTCAAGGAAGTGCAATGTATGCCCAGTAAAACATGCTGAATGCATATCCATGACCCACGGATTACAGCTTTTCACTGGGGCATTTCCCATAGCTACAATAAGAATGAGAGAGGAAATCTCTTTCCAGCAAAAGGTACCAGGCCATCAATGACATTCATATGATTGGAAGGGTAAATATGATAAGTCACTGTAGATAAGGCAACTTGATAGAAGGAAAGCAAAGTTTATTATTGCTTCTCTAGAGCGTAAACATAAGACTTTTCTGCTGAGAAACTTTTGAGACTTGTCTCAAGATTGCAGAGCACCGTCTTCAGGGTCATCCTGTGCCCTTAGCAGCAGCCTCATTGCAACATATCCAGAAGTAATATGCCCCTCCGCGCAATGCCCACAGAGGTCACAGACACAATGCCATGGAAATGTGGCCCGGTGGGGCAGGCCAGAAGTCAGTGCCTCAGCAAACCTTCTGATGGTGGTGGAACCTGAGGTCCGTGACCCCAAGCCCTGTTCAAAGGCACGTTGCCAGGCAGCTGTGGCCTCTCATTCCCAGGCAGGACTGTGAGCTCAGCTATGGTTTAGGATACCTGTAACAGGTCTCTAGGCTTGCTTGATTTTTCTGATGAGAAATTTTTAACCATCTAACCTGATGTTCGGTGCCTTATAAGAAAGAGGGATGGATAGAGGCAGGCCTTCCACACAAAGAGAGTCTCTTCACTGTAACTTTTCTCCGTTTCTGCAACAATGACTCCTATGGACCAGGTGGGTTAATTATTTTGTCTTAAATGTCAGCATTCAATGTTTTCCAAAACTATTTCTTATTTAATTTTAATCTCTTTTTAATTACTAATGTTTAAAAATAAATCATTTCATACTTTTATTACACATACTTTTCGGGAGGGCCCCATATTTTCATTACATTATTTGCCTGGAAATCACAGCATGAAGCAGGTTGCCCTGAAGGAGGTCATATGTTTCCATAAGAATAACGTTGTAATGGGAGGAGGAGATGTCATTTAATAAATCATAGTACTAATAAAAAATTCATAGTGATAAAAATGACAAAAATCCGGGGGCTGGCCTGGTGGCGCAGTGGTTAAGTGCACGTGCTCCGCTTCGTCACCTCGGAGTTCACAGGTTCAGATCCCCGGCACGCACCAACGCACCGCTTGTCAAGCCATGCTGTGGTGGCGTCCCATATAGAGTAGAGGAAGATGGGCACAGATGTTAGCCCAGGGCCAATCTTTCTCAGCAAAAAGAGGAGGATTGGCATCGGATGTTAGCTCAGGGCTAGTTTTCCTCACAAAAAAAACAAAATGACAAAAATTCTAATGCTCACTTTCATGACAAAATTGTACTTCCAGTCATATAGAATGGGCATAAAAGTAATATACAGTGGATATATAGATATATGACAGTTGTACAAAGTGCCTCAATATATCTATATCTCTCAATATATATTTAAACAAATAAACGATATCATAAACTTGACCTAAAATAAATGTAATACTTACAGTAAATATTAATTAATAATTTAATAATTTTGTTTGACATAGCATTTAGAAGAGATTTGGGAGAAACATAATTTGGACAACTTATAAATTGTCTCAAGCAATATCTGTCACAAAGGTATGAATTGATATATTGTTTTTCCTTTGAAAATTTTCCATTTAGTAAGCAGAAATATTCCCCATTCTTTTCGACCTCATCGCTTTCCTAAAGGATTGTAGAGGTGTCCACTTCCTGAGTATTTTCCTTATTGTTGTATTCTTTGCTATTGATGATGATGATGACAACGACGATGATGATGAAAATAATTTGTTTTTGTTCTATCTCCTTGGTTCAGGTTTTCAAAAGACTTTCAGAAAAAAATATTTTAAAATCTACAGGTAATCCAAACATTTAAAAATATATGCAAAAATTAATTAGTAGAACTGTATTTTTATAAGCTCAAGTTAAAACATGTTGCTTATTACAGATTCAACAAGTGAGAATGCTAGGTGTAGTCAGTGGAACACAAAAATGTGAAAACAGGAGCAGTTAACAGCTGCACTTTTATATCAACTTCAGCATCTAATTTGTTTATGTGATATTTTTCTGACTGCATAGCATTAGGAAAGTACTTATACACAGGCATGCAAATGCCAATAGTTAAAGTAATAGATGGTAATTTCAAGATTTTTTAAATTGAACTTATCCAAAAGTTTGTAGGAAGAATAGTAAAAACCTTTCTGTTCCAAAAAAAGAATGAATCAAATTTAAGCTATAATAGTCACTTATACCATACTAATCTACACATTGTATATAATACTACACACATGTACCCCTATACACAATAAGGTATTATTACTACACCACATGTGAGCTTGCACACTGTGAACATCAGCCAAGCAGAGGGTGGTGTTTTGTCCATCACTGAATAGCACGTGATGCTGTGGTGATGTATTTTCTTTTGTAATTTTACAGGAATTGCAGAGCTAGAAAATGCCTTTATTTATTAGTTATAACTAACATCTAGCACAGAGCTAGATCATAATAGGCATGTTTGCTGAATGAAATAAATAAAATTATTTAAGGTTTTGGTGAGAGCTCTCGGAGCATCGCATAAATTTTTGATAATCCACAATACCAATTACCAAGTCATTATAAAGAACCAATATAAAGACTAATAAAATATCATGTATAGAGAAATTGCACAATGTAGATATGTTTGCATATATTTTGTTGTCTGTGTTACACCCAGGCAAAAACCACAACGTTAATACTCTCGCAGAAGTGGATACAAGTGAAACTGGCCGTTAACTCAGCTTCCTCAAGTGATTTACGTTGCAGTGTGAGAAGGAGCAAATGGAAGGAATTTCGTACCTTTCACTTACATTGTGGGTTAAATAGGATTTTGTGCTCTAAGCTGAAACACCTACACAAAAATATATATTCAACACGTTTGATAATGATTCTGTGGATTAGCAACACTCTTTATGTGTGAAAATGTGATTATGAGATCCAAATAACGACTTTATGCATACATTTTTAGAATAAAGCCTATTTGTAACTTGAGAAATTCCCTTACTATCCTGGGTTTGTATCTACTTTAAAATATTGCTCCACAGAATTAAATTATTGGAAATTTGCTCAAAGTTTTTGAATTTTACTATTAATAATTTTGGGTATGGTAATGATTTAAAAAGGTAATGAATGTTAATGAATATTCATGGATTTAAAACATTTGTTAAACGGCAGGAAGGAACTGCATCAGCACGTTAAATGTTGCCTCATTTAAATCTACAAATTATCTCATTATTATTGTCATTATACAAATTAGGAAACTGAGGTCCAGGAAATCATTGTCCTTTTCCGACATCACATTGCCACTGAGTGAGTAAGCCATGATTTGGACCTAGGAATGATTACTCCAAGGTCCTGTTCTTACCTTACACTTTGTATCTTATCCATGAGTAAAATACTTCTGCAAAAACAGATCATGAAATGAGAACACTGTGACGTTTGGGACTTATGATCCCTTCTAGGTAATGTCTCTGGAGGGTCTTGAAAAATGACTTGGAACTGGTAGGTAGTGCAATAAGTTAGACTCTGCAGCAAGGGGCTCCCACGTTCTTTAACCCACCAGACTGGACATGATCCCCTCTTGGTGTTCCCCAAATTCTCTGAATTTTACTTTTAATATGTTACACAATAATTGTCCATATACTTTTCTTTGTTCTCCATTAGACTGTGAATAATTTGAGAACAGAAATGTTTTGTTTTTTATCTTTATATCACCAACGCTTTGCCCAATGCCTGTCAACACGTGCTGCAATACCTGGTTGTCACTTAATAACCGTTAGCAATGAATGAATGAATAAAAAGTCAAGAAGCATTACCTTAATTCTAGACCAGTCACTGCCTACATAAACAGAATAAAGTGCAGAAAACCTACTTCACTTACTATTTAGCCTTTAAAAAGACATCAAATTTTGCCTGCTATTTCTACTTTTTCTCTGTAGATTACTGATTCCCTTTGCCTGAGGATGTCATAAAGACTACTGCAGTAAGTTCCATGGGAAAAATATCTGTAAAACAAAGGTAAGTTATAATGGTTCTTATTTTATGCGAAGAAGTATAGGGTACATTTCTCAAGTTTTTGTTTTTTAAAAAATTATGGATGGTTTATTAATTCTGGATTAAAAAAAGCAACAATAACTAAAACAATTCAATTATTCTCAGGACCACACAAACATATTTTCCTTTCTTTTCTTGCAATTTAAAACCATTGCTATGTAATGCAATTAAGCAGAAAGAAATGTTTGTAGTAGTGTAAGGAGACATTACTTCTTTTCAATTGTTACAAAATTGAAACTTATTTTGCCATATGTTACTGATTAGTTCCTCTCTATATGTGCCAGTGAAATAAAAAACACAAAAATAAAAACACTTTTGAACAATAAAGCTATGAAAATACATTGCTATTTTAGATGGCTAGTTTTCTGGACCCTTCTTCCCCTACATGGTTCATCCATCTCCCACCTACAAAATTTTACTAACGGCTTTTTTTAGATTTTGTTAATTGCAAGCTAAACAAATCCTCAATAGAAGGTGGCCCCTTTCATTTTAGATTTTGTCCTAAGAAGGTGCTACTTAACTGAAAGAAAGGTAGATGCTCAACCTAAACTTTGCACGTAGAGCCGCCAGGAATGTTAAGATACATGGAATTCAGCATCTACCTACACAGCTTTTTACTTCTATGTCTATGAAAAAAAAATTTTTAAGCACAAACTCAAGTATAAATAGTAAAGGAGGAATATTTAACTAAAATCAAATTTCTTAGGTCTTCATTTTGATTTTCATCACTTATGGAATCCAGTATTGATCATTTTTATGATAGTCTTTGTACCCCTTGGTAATTCATTTCCAGTACAGAAGTGAGCATTCCCTAAAGAAATCATAAACCAACAGGTATCCTCCAAGTTTGTATTAGTAAGTCTCATTTTCTGAAGAGCAATATGACGTGAGTGGGAGAAAGTACTGATCTCCAAAGAAGTCAGCACATTTGGGTTCAACACTTTGGTCTCTCTCTAACTAGCTATATGTCCTTGAACAAGTCACTTAAGCACTCTTGACCTCAGTTTCCTAATCTGTGAAATAATGGCATCAGGCCTGATAAGTTCTAAGGTCTCTTCCCAATGTAAACTTCAATTAAAATTTGAAAAAAAAAATATTTTAAGTTTCAGAAAATATTTGTATCTATATGAGATGATGGATGGTAACTAAACTTATTGTGGTAGTCACTTCACAATATATGGAAATGAAAAAATTGAAAAACTTATGCTGTACACCTTAACCTTATACAGTGCCATGTGTCAGTTATACGTCAATACAAATGGAAAAAAAATTTTCAGAAAATAATGGGCACATATACAATAAAGGGATTATCCTAATGAATATCAGTTCTCATTCTGTACAAGTAAGAAATTGATTCAAAAGAAGAAGTTCTATTTAATAAGAGTCAAATTGTTTTTGTTTTTTTTGCTGAGGAAGAGTCGCCCTGAGCTAACATCTGTTGCTAATCATCCTCTTTTTGCTTGAGGAAGATTCGCCCTGAGCTAACAGCTGTGCCCATCTTCCTCTATTTTGTATGCGGGTTGCCGCCGACGAGTGGTGTAGGTCTGTGCCCAGGAACCAAACCTGGACCGCCAAAGTGGAGCATGCAGAACTTAACCACTAGGCCGTGAGGCCAGCCCCAAGATTCAAGTTTGAAACTCATAAAAGCTAATATTTCTAAAGGCCATTAAATTATAGTCTTTTTTATTATTTATTTTAAATATAAAACCATTCATCTACCTAATAAACAGCATCCTAGTGAATGAGCTTGTGAAAATTGAGATTACTCCACCCTATGCTAGGACCTGGCTCAGGTCTGTGATTTTGGTATAACCTCTCTTGACGTTAGAAAATGTTTTTAGAATTTTCTTGGAATCACAGTAGCAATTGGGCTGACATGGAAAACTATGTCTTCCATCTCAAGTACATACAAATGCTAGATCAATATAAGCATACCCCCGTATTTGTATATATTTAAACAAGATGTAAACTAATAAAGATATCCACGTGCAAAAGAATGAAGTTAGACTCCTACCTCATATCATATACAAAAATTAACTAAAAATGGATCATATACCTAAGTATAAGAGATAAAACTATTAAATTTTAGAAGAAAACACAGGACTAAGATCTTTACGACTTTGGGTTAGGCAATAATTTCTTAGATATGGCATCAAAACGCAAGTGACAAATGAAAAATTAGATAAGTTGTACTTCATCGATATTAAAAACTTTTGTGCTACAAAGTATACCATCAAAAAAGTGAAAAGATAACCCACGTAATTGGAGAAATATTTTCAAATCATATATCTAACAAAGATTTTGTATCCAGAATATATAAAGAACTCACAACTCAACAACAAAATGATAAATTATACAATTAAAAATGGGCAAATGATTTGATTAGACATTGCTCCAAGGAACATATACAGATGGACAATTAGTACATGAAATGATGCTCAATATCTTTAATCACTGGGGAAATGCAAATCAAAACCACAGTGAGATACCACTTCACACACAGTAGGTTGGCTATAAGCAAAAGACACCAGTAATAAGCATTGTGTTGAGAAATTGGAAACCTCATACATTACTGGTATGAATTTAAAATGGTGCAGGCACTGTGGAAAACAGTTTGGCAGTTCCTCAAAATACTGAACACAGATTTGTACCATAACCAAGCAGTTCCACTCCTACGTATATACCCAGGAGAAATGAAAACATACATCCCCACAAAAACTTGTACACTAATGTTTACAGCAGCAGTGTTCAAGATAGCCAAAAAGTGCAAACAGGGCCGGCCCAGTGGCATAGTGGTTAAGTGCGTGCACTCTGCTGGGGCAGCCCAGGGTTTGGATCCCTGACGCGCACTGACGCACCACTTGTCAAGCCATGCTGTGGTGGAATCCCATATAAAGTGGTGGAAGATGGGCACGGATGTTAGCCCAGGGCCAGTCTTCCTCAGCAAAAAGAGAAGGATTGGCGACAGATGTTAGCTCAGGGCTAACTGTCCTCACAAAAAAAAAAAAAGTACAAACAACCCAAATATCCATCAAGTGATGAATGGATAAACAAAATACGGTATATCCACACAGTGGACTATTATTTGGCAATAAAAAGGGATGAAGTACTGATACAGGCTACAACATGGATGAACCTTGAAAACATTATGCTAAATTAAAGAAACCAATCACAGAGGACCATATATTACATGATTCCATTTATATGAAATGCCCAGAATAGGCAAATCCATGGAGACAAAAAGTGAATTAGTGGTTGCCTCGGGGAGGGGAGGAGGATATAGAGAGTGACTGCAATGAGCACCAGGTTTCTTTTCAATGTAACAAATTGTTCTAAAATTAGATAGTAATGAGGGTTGTATAATTCTATAAGTATACTTAAAATCACTAAATCAAGCACTTTAGAAGGGTAAATTTTACAGTATGTGAATTACATCTCAATGAAACTGTTTTTAAAAAAGAATTTACCTAAACTAAAAAAAAAAGGATAGATAGTTTTGACAGTAAATTAGATATAAGCGAAGAGAAAATGGTCAAATGGAATCTAGATATGAATAAATCATTGAGGATGAGCTAAAGAAATAGAAAATATAAATAAGCAATTATGAGATATAGATGCTAAATGGGAAGTTTGAACACATGCCTAAGAGGAATTCAAGGATGAAAATAGAAAGAATGGGAGAAAGGCAATGTTCAAAGAGATGATGACTGACAATTTTTCAGACTTGAAAAAGGGTAAATTGAAGAGATACAACAAGTTCTGAGCAAGAAAACCAAATATTAATTTAAATAAATTTGAAAAACAAATTATAGGGACAGCAGAAATCATGAAAATTGAGGATAAAGATTTTATAAACATCCAGAAAGAAAATTATGAACAAAAGAATGAAAATCAACCTAGAATTCTGAATCTATAAACTACAATGCAAAAGTTAGGGTGAAAATAAGCCTTCCTTGGCCAAATGCTGAATTTGTTCTTCATAATGCCATCAGAGAGAACTGTTGAAGTAGGTGCCACGAAAAGAAAATTGAACCGAGAAGGGAAACATAAGATGCAAGGAGGAATGGTGTACAAAGAAAGTGATAAATATATTTTGAATCTAAATTACATTTGGCAGCTAAAAGCAATAGTAACTGTAATTTTATGCATAATTTCTAATAAGGAAATTAAAAACAAGGTAGAACTAAATACTAGACAACAAGAACCCAGAATATGGAAGATTAGTGTTAAAACAATCCGAGGCCATCATACTGTTCAAGAAACAGAGAAAGATACAAATTAATTTTATATTTTGTTAATTTAAATATATATATTAAAATTTTAAGAGAATCTGTCAACAAAATAGGAATAGAATGTATAATTTTCAAACTCAGAGGATGAAGAACACAACAGAGAAATCTCTATTTATCTAAAAACAGGAAATGAAAAGGGTAAGAATAAGGCGAATAAGAAATATGATGGATAGAAAACACAAAATAAGTTAGAATAAATAAGTCCAAATATTTTAGTAATTGCAATAAAGTAAATGCTTTAAATATATCTATTAAAAGACAGAGAATATTAGCATGGATTTTACAATTTAGCTATATACTCCTTAAAAGAGATGTAACCAATTCAAACAAACAAAAGACACAAAAATATTGAAAATAAAAGGATTAATAAATACAATGGAGAGTACTAACCAAGCAAAAGTTGTAACAATATTAATACTACATAAAACTGAATTTTAAAAATCCATTACAAGGATAAAAAGTGATGCCATGAAATTTCACAACAATAAAAGAAACATCAAACAAGGTGATATAAATACAACAAGCATGAACCTGTTTGCACAGAATAACTTGGCCTCAATATATAGAAAGTCAAACGAACAGAATTGGAAGAAACTGATAAATCCACACTTAGAATGGGGTACTTGAATACATCTCTCTCCAAAACTGAGAGATGCAGCATGTCAAAAAAAAGCAGGGATGTAGATTTGGATAATTTTAATGTATAGCCCTCATTTAACAAACTCCTCAACTCTGCCCGTGCAGGCTAACGCAGCCGCAGACATCACACAATGAATGAGCGTGGCTGAGTTCCAGTCAAGCTTTCTTTATGGACACTGACATTTTAATTTCACGTCATTATCATGTGCCATAAAATATTATTCTTCTTTTGATTTTTTTCAACCATTTAAAAGTGTAAATACTATTCTTAGCTTATAAGATGTATAAAAATAACCAGTGAACAGGATTTTGCCCACAGGCTGCAGTTTGTCAAGCCTTATACCAGACCACAAAGGAAATTCTTTCAAATTGCAAATACAATATAGTCACCTTTCATAAATATATTATTTCTGTTAGCATATAATTAGTTTATTATTGTTATTTTTAAGCAAATTAAATGCTAAATATATTTTTTTCATTTATCAGTTTAATACAGTAAATATTGGCAGATATAACAGAAATAAACAAAAGCTCTTTGAGGTTCTGAACATTATTTGAGTGGAAATGGATCCTGAGACCATTAGGTTTGAGAACAGCTATATATACTGCATCTTTCTGTAATAATGGAAAAACGTGAAAAAACCCTAAATGTTCATCACAGTAATAAATAAATCTTAGGGTAGATTTACTTAATAAATAATAGACAGTTGTTGAAATAAATAACAAGACATTAGAAATATGGGTACATGTCTATACATATTCTGCATCTAATAAAACATGTTGCAGTTGCTTTGGCACTGATTTAATTTTTTTTTTTTTTTGAGCAAGGTCAGCCCTGAACTAACATCTGATGCCAATCCTTCTCTCTCTCTCTCTTTTTTTTTTTTGCCGAGGAAGATTGGCCCTGGGCTAACATCTGTGCCCATCTTTCTCTACTTTATATGGGACGCTGCCACAGCATGGCTTGACAAGTGACACATTCGTGCCTGTCTGGGATTTGAACCTGTGAACCCTGGGTCGCCGAAGCGGCACATGGTCACGTAACTGCTACGTCACCGGGCCAGCCCCCAATTTTTTTTTTTTTGAGGAAGATTGGCCCTGCACTAGCATCTGTTGCCAATCTTCCTTCTTTTTTTTTTCTTTTTTTCTCCCCGAAGCCCCAGTAGATAGTTGTATGTCACAGTTGTACATCCTTTTAGTTGCTCTATGTGGGACGCTGCCTCAGCATGGCTTGATGAGTGGTGCATAGGTCCGTGCCCAGGATCCGAACCAACAAATCCCAGGCCACTGAAGCGGAGCACGGGAACTTAACCACTACACCACCAGGCCAGCCCCTGATTTAATTTTTAAAAACATACATAAAATGCTATATGTTTCAGAGATATAGATGTGTATATGCTATTTGTTTAAAATATACTTATTTTCATAATAGAAATATGAAAAGTGAGCCAGAAATATACACACAAAATTCTTAATATTGGCTACTGGTAGAGATAGAAGAATAAGCCTGGAAAGCAAGAACAAAGTGGATGTCAACTCCTTACTGAAAACATATACACATGTGGCAGATAAGATCAAATGCTAACGTTCATTAATCTGCTGATTCTGTGTGGTGAGTACACAGGCAAACTCATCCCCTTCTCTGATGGAGATAAATCATCAATGCAAATCATGCAGTCAAGTCACAAAATGAACTACAAATATCATTTCAAAATTTCAAATCTTGAACAAATGAGAGTAAGGAGGGCCTGGGGATCCATTGGTATAGGACTAACCCTGAGGTGTGTAAATATGCATAGCCTTCTTCACAGGTGTAATGAGTAAAAAATAAGAAAATATAGCCAAGTGATAGCAATTTCTCTTTAAGACAGGGATATATCAAACTGGATGGAGATACAGGTCTGCAAGGCACATTAAATTCAACAAGGTGATGCCCTTCAATCTATGGAGGAAAATGCCATTATTCTTATTATCACGTGTCCAGATGCTTCTGAATGTGGTTGTTTCATGGTGCCTAGCCATTCTGAGATTCTGGGACAATGGTAAGCCATCAGCTTCTCAATTTGTAGGGCCAGGATTAGTTCTAGACAGTATGATGCCAGGGTCTGTGGCATCAGACAAAACACTTAATCACTATACCTTACTTTCCTCATCTCTAAAATGGGGATAATAACATTTAGGCATTATTAGCTGGAGATAAGTCAGGAGACAATTTCACAATGCATATAAAAACCTTAAAATTAAATTTGATTCAGTAATTCCACTTTCAGAGATCTGTCCTAAGGAGATATTCAGAACTATGGATCAAAATATATATACAACACAGTGTTTCCAATTTTTCACTATTATAAATACTCCCATTGTTTAACAATAGAATATGATTAAATGAAGTGTGGTTTATACAAATAATGAAGCTTCATGCAGACATTTAAAATGATGCTTTCAAATAATTTAAATGACATAGCAAAGTCTAACATATAATTAAAATATTAAGAGGAACAAAGCACACAATACTTACCTAATTTGTTTGGTAGATAAAGATACAGAGTAGAAAAACAATGCATCAAAATGTGACAGTTCATCTATTTTTTAAAATATTTTATTATACATCTAGTTCATATTTGTTTAATAATGATCAGAAAACACAGATAAGCAAAAAGGAAAAGAAAATCATCTATAATTCTATCAAACAGAGAAGAATAATATTAACAGTTGATGTATACATACCTCTGGATATTTTCCTATGTATGTATGTGTTTCTTAAATAAAAATTGTGTCATATTGCATATACTTTTGAACAAAATCTTTGTCTCTACCATTAATAATTTCCTTAGAATAAATTTTACAAATAGATTTTGTGCTTCAAACTGCACGCATTTATATATATCTATATATAGTGATGGTTAATTTTATGTATCAACTTGAGTGGGCCACAGGGTGCCCAGATACTTGGTCAAACATAATTCTGGATGTTTCTGTGAGGGTACTTTTGGATGAGCTTAACATTTAAATTGATAGACTGAATAAAGCAGATTGCTCTCCCTCATGTGAGTGGGCCTCATCCAATCAGTTGAAGGTCTGACTAGAACAAAAAAGTTGATCTTGCCCTGAATAAGAGAAAATTCCTGCTGTCTAACTGCCTTAGAGTTGGAACTGAAACATCGAGCTGGAACTGGCTTTTTCTTGCCTTCTGACTTGAAATGAAACATCAGCTCTTCTTGGGTCTCAAGTCTGCCAGCCTTTGGCCTAGAACTAACTATACCATCAGTTCTCCTGGGTCTCCGGCTTGCTGACTGTAGATCTTGGGACTTATCAGCCTCCATAATCTTGTGAGCCAATTCTTTATAACAAGCCTCTTTCAATCTATAGATAGGTATCCATCCTATTAGTTCTGTTTCTCTGGAGAACCTGGACTAATACGTAGGCTTTAAGGAGGGGATGTAAGTTTATACTGTCACCAGCAGCAGGCGAGAGTTCCCGTCTGCCTGCACCAAAGCCAAAGCCATGTACACAGTTCTCAGTATTTACCAATTTGATACAATAACAACACGATCACATTGTTGTTTTAATTTACATTTTTATTAGTAAAAATACATATTATATCCTTAATGTTATTTCCATTTTTTTCTTTAATGAGTTCTCTTCATTTCTTTGTCTACTTTTTTATTTATGTATAACTACTTTGTGAAGAAGCTTTATAACTCACAGGTATTAATTTTTCTGTCCTTTACACTATATACACCACAAATGTTCTCAGTTTATTTTCTTTAATTCTGTTTATATTTTATTATTTTATAGGGAAATTTTATTTAGCTCTGCAAATCTGGCATTTCTCTCCTTTATGGTTTCTGGTTTAGTGTCATTCTAAAAAAGTCTTTCCTCAAAGCAAGACTATCCAAATATTTACTTATATGACCTTCTAGAACTTTTATTATTTCATTTTTACAATAAACTCTTTACCTCATTTGGAATTTATTTTGGTGCAGAATGTGAGATAGAGATCTTTTCTCCCATTACATAATCTATTCTTATTCCACTAAAATGAGAAGCTTGCAGTGACTCACAGCTAGGTGCCATTCATTTTTACCAGGATTAGCATTAGCAAAATCAGGCTACAGGAACAATGACTTCTTCCTTTAGCAGGTCTTGTATGATGGGTCTGAATTTCTATAGGCATTGTTTAAATCTAAGTTGGACTACATTAACTATTTAACCTTAGGGGGAGGAGGAGTCCAGGGAGTTCCATTTTATCAAGCCAATTGTAAGTGCCAAAGGCTTAATTTTATTTTATCTTGTGACTTTTTGGGTCAGAACATCCTTGCCCACTATGGGATATTTTAGGGCACTGGGCACTACAGCCCTGAGGAATTCAGGCAAGGGGACATTCCTGACAGTTGAGGTGAGGCATACCCGTCTGTCCTCTATTTTATGTACAGTAACTCTCCTAAAAGTTAGGGGATACCTTGTTTAAATTTAGTAGGATCCCCAGGTGTAACTGTAATTCAAACCCCAGTACCAATTTAGACCATGAAGGTTTGCCAATTGGTGCATCTCAGCAGATGTTAAAGTTAATTTAGAACCTATATTGCAGAGACACGATAGCCACTGGGCACCCTTCTTATCTTTCTTTTGCATAAATTCTTTTAGTAAATTTTGAATTTCCCAACAGGTCAATTCACACACTCCTGCTACAGCTCCTGTTTCCTCCCGCTGCATGAAGAGATCGTTTTGTTTTGCTTTGGTTTGGTTTTTAGTTACTGGGTATACTGTGGAGGAGAGGGGAGTCCTCTCTGTCCTGATAGTATTTGTAAATCTCATCTCCAGAGAGTACCATATCAGCTTCATCGGGGTTAGGGGCCTCTCCCGTGGTGAATGTTGTTTTTGGGGGTCTAGGCACCTTGGGTTTAAGGCAACTTGATATGTTGATAAGGTTCAGTACTCAGTCAACTCACAGTCTTTTTCAATTTGTTTTACAGTTACCCAGTAGAGTGATGGTGTCCTCTGGTGCACACCATGGGGTGCCATGAGAATTTTTCCCCTATGATCTTGAGAATCAGGATTTTCGTTGCAACAGTGGTGTGAGCAGCAGCAGCAGAGGCATTTTAAGGCATTTAAGAGTCCTAGTGAGCTCTCTGAATTTAGGAATGTGGACCTCGGCATGCAACATAGTGACTCCTCTTCCTCACACAAGCAACCTACCAGTGGGCCCCTATATTGCACAGGGGGCCAATACTCGGTTGAGACACACAACCAGTGGTCACAGGGTAAGCGTTGTTCACCTGAGCCCAGAGTCAGCCATGGTTTAAGCTGGAAATGAGACACCTGGATAGGTCCTCATTTCTCACCTAGGGTCCCCACACCCCAGGGCCACTTTAAGGACGGCATCAAACCCCATACTCCTGTCCCTAAACACTTATCGTAGAAACTTCCAACTTGATTAGTTAAATCTATAACAGATGTTTGGTAGGACTCAGCAAATGCATCACAGCAGAGCACAATTCAAAATGCAACAAAATGCAAGCTTACCAGCACACGGCAACACAACTCACAACACACGCCAGCCAGCAGGCAGCATCTCACCTTGCGCGCTCACTAGCAGGCAAGAGAGGCCATCTGCAAGCCAAAAGCAAGAGAAGAAATGCCCCCAGGTCTCACAATGCCAATTGTTTTGTAGTTGCCCTGCAAAGCATGGGATCAACCCCCCACCTACAATTGCTTCAGATACCGATGATGCCACACGTGCAATAAGGGTACGAAACGATTTGTTACTCACGTAAAGGGGCCTTCTGGGGAAAGCAAGGCAGCACAGAGCTGGTCCACAACAAGTTGCGTGAAGGAAGGCACTGGTGGCTTTGGTTCTTGTTGTGGCTGAGGGATGGGGCCTGGGTGAGGGTTCTTGCACACAGGCCAGGGTTTGCCTGGCTTGACTTCTCCGGCTCCACGGGCGGGAGCATCCAGGGCGTCTTATCAGCTTGCCCAGGTGTGAGGCAAGAGGGGCGAGGAAGGGGCAGGACCTGAGAGCTGTCAGCAGTCAAATGTCCAACATGCAGCCGAGTCCTCAGCACAGTGTTTATTTTTCTTTATGTCCATCATTGTTAGATATTGGGATCAGTGTTATAGAAAGTGAGTCAGGATGATTTGGGAAGCTTTCTACATTTTTTTTTTTAATTTTTTTGTTTATTGCAGTAACACTGGTTTATAACATTGTAAAAATTTCAGGTGTACATCATTATACTTCTATTTCTGCATAGATTACATCATGTTCACCACCAAAATACTAATTACAGCCCATCACCACACACATGTGCCTAATTATCCCTTTCGCCCTCCTCCCTCCCCCCTTCCCCTCTGGTAACCACCAATCCAATCTCTGTCTCTATGTGTTTGTTTATTGTTGTTATTATCTACTACTTAATGAGGGAAATCATACGGTATTTGACCTTCTCCCTCTGACTTATTTCACTTTGCATAATACCCTCAATGTCCATCCATGTTGTCACAAATGGCTGGATTTCATCGTTTCTTATGGCTGAGTAGTATTCCATTGTGTATATATACCACAGCTTCTTTATCCATTCATCCCTTGATGGGCACTTAGGTTGCTTCCAAGTCTTGGCTATTGTGAATAACGCTGGAATGAACACAGGGGTGCATGTACCTTTACAAATTGGTGTTTTCAAGTTCTTTGGATAAAAACCCAACAGTGGAATAGCTGGATCATATGGTAGTTCTGTCCTTGATTTTTTGAGGAATCTCCATACTGTTTTCCACAGTGGCTGCACCAGTTTGCACTCCCACCAGCAGTGTATGAGAGTTCCCTTCTCTCCACATCCTCTCCAACACATGTTGTTTCCTGTCTTGTTAATTATAGCCCTTCTGATGGGCGTGAGATGATATCTCATTGTAGTTTTGATTTGCATTTCCCTGATAGCTAGTGATTTTGAACATCTTTTCATGTGTCTGTTGGCCATCTGTATATCTTCTTTGGAGAAATGTCTGTTCAGGTCTTTTGCCCATTTTTTAATTGGGTTGGTAGTTTTTTTGTTGTTGAGATGCATGAGTTCTTTATATATTTTGGAGATTAAGCCCTTATCAGAAGTATGGTTTGCAAATATCTTCTCCCAATTGTTAGGTTGTCTTTTCGTTTTGTTGATGGTTTCGTTTGCTGTGCAGAAGATTTTTAGTTTGATGTAGTCCCATTTGTTTATTTTTTCTATTGTTTCTCTTGCCCGGTCAGACGTGGTATTTGAAAAGATGTTGCTAAGACTGATGTCGAAGAGCGTACTGCCTATGTTTTCTTCTAGAACTTTCACAGTTTCAGGTCTTACATTCAAGTCTTTAATCCATTTGAGTTAATTTTTGTGTATGGTGTAAGGTAAAGGTCTACTTTCATTTTTTTGCATGTGGCTATACAGTTTTCCCAACACCATTTGTTGAAGAGACTGTCTTTTCCCCATTGTATGTTCTTGGCTCCTTTGTCAAAGATTAGCTGTCCATAGATGTGTGGGTTTATTTCTGGGCTTTCGATTCTATTCCATTGATCTGTGTGTCTGTTTTTGTACCACTACCATGCTGTTTTGATTACTATAGCTTTGTAGTATATTTTGAAATCAGGGAGTGTGATACCTCCAGCTTTGTTCTTTTTTCTCAGGATTCCTTTAGCTATTCGGGGTCTTTTGTTGTTCCATACAAATTTTAGGATTCTTTGTTCTATTTCTGTGCAAAATGTTGTTGGAACTTTGATAGGGATTGCATTGAATCTATAGATTGCTTTAGGAAGTACGGACATCTTAACTATGTTAATTCTTCCAATCCAAGAGCACGGAATATCTTTCCATTTCTTTGTGTCTTCTTCAATTTGTTTCAGAAATGTTTTATAGTTTTCGGTGTACAGATCTTTCACTTCTTTGGTTAAGTTTATTCCTAGGTATTTTATTCTTTTTGTTGCAATTGTAAATGGGATGGTATTCTTAATTTCTCTTTCTACTACTTCATTGCTAGTGTACAGAAATGCAACTGATTTTTGTGTGTTGATTTTGTATCCTGGAACTTTACCATATTCGTTTATTACTTCTAAAAGTTTTCTGGTGGATTCTTTAGGGTTTTCTGTATATAAAATCATGTCATCTGCAAATAGTGACAGTTTCACTTCTTCCTTTCCAATTTGGATTCCTTTTATTTCTTTCTCTTGCCTGATTGCTCTGGCTAGGACTTCCAGTACTATGTTAAATAGGAGTGGTGACAGTGGGCATCCTTGTCTGGTTCCTGTTTTTAGAGGGATAGCTTTCAGTTTTTCACCATTGAGGATGATATTAGCTGTGGGTTTCTCATATATGGTCTTTATTATGTTGAGGTACTTTCCTTCTATACCCATTTTATTCAGAGTTTTTATCATAAATGGATGCTGTATATTGTCAAATGCTTTCTCTGCATCTACTGAGATGATCATGTGATTTTTATTCTTCATTTTATTAATGTGGTGTATCATGTTGATTGATTTGCGAATGTTAAACCATCCCTGCATCCCTGGAATAAATCCCACTTTATCATGGTGTATAATCTTTTTAACGTATTGTTGTATGCGATTTGCTAGTATTTTGTTGAGGATTTTTGCATCGATGTTCATCAGTGATATTGGCCTGTAATTTTCTTTTTTTGTGTGTTGTCCTTGTCTGGTTTTGGTATCAGGGTAATGTCAGCTTCGTAGAATGAGTTAGGGAGCTTCCCCCCTCCTCAATTTTTTGGAAGAGTTTGAGAAGGTTAGGTATTAAGTCTTCTTTGAATGTTTGGTAGAATTCACCAGGGAAGCCGTCTGGTCCTGGACTTTTATTTTTGGGGAGGTTTGTGATTACTGTTTCGATCTCCTTACTGGTGATTGGTCTATTCAAATTCTCTACTTCTTCTTGATCCAGTTTTGGAAGGTTGTATGATTCCAAGAATTTATCCATTTCTTCCAGATTGTCGAATTGGTTGGCATATAGCTTTTCCTAGTATTCTCTTATAATCTTTTGTATTTCTGAGGTGTCTGTTGTAACCTCTCCTCTTTCATTTCTGATTTTACTTATTTGTGTCTTCTCTCTTTTTTTCTTGGTGAGTCTAGCTAAAGGTTTGTCAATTTTGTCGATCTTTTCAAAGAACGAGCTCTTGGTTTTATTAATTTTTTCTATTGTTTTTTTGGTCTCTATTTCATTTATTTCTGCTCTGATTTTTATTATTTCCCTTCTTCTACAGATTTTGGGCTTCGTTTGTTCTTCGTTTTCCAGTTCCTTTAGGTGCATTGTTAGATTGTTTATTTGAGATTTTTCTTGTTTGTTGAGATAGGCCTGTATCGCTATAAACTTCCCTCTTAGTACCGCTTTTGCTGTATCCCATAAATTCTGGCATGTCGTATTTTCATTTTCATTTGTCTCCAGGTATTTTTTGATTTCTTCTTTGATTTCTTCGTTAACCTAGTCGTTGTTCAGTAGCATTTTGTTTAATCTCCACGTATTTGTGGCTTTTCTGATTTTCTTCCTATAGTTGATTTCTAGTTTCATACCGTTGTGGTCAGATAAGATGCTTGCTATTATTTCAATCTTCTTAAATTTATGGAGACTTGTTTTGTGGCCTAATATGTGATCAATTCTGGAGAATGTTCCATGTGCATTTGAAAAGAACGTGTATTCTTCGGTTTTTGGATAGAATGCTCTGTATATATCTACTAGGTCCATCTGTTCTAGTGTGTCGTTTAAGTCCAGTGTTTCCTTATTGATCTTCTGTTTGGATGATCTATCCGTTGGTGTAAGTGGAGTGTTAAAGTCCCCTACTATTATTGTGTTACTCTCTATTTCTGTTTTTATGTCTGTTAATAATTGCTTTATATATTTAGGTGCACCTACATTGGGTGCGTAGATATTTACAAGTGTTATATCCTCTTGTTGGATTGTTCCCTCGATCATTATGTAATGCCCTTCTTTGTCTCTTTTTACAGTTTTTGTTTTAAAGTCTATTTTGTCTGATATAAGTACTGCTACCCCAGCTTTCTTTTCATTGCCATTTGCGTGGAGTATCTTTTTCCAACCCTTCACTTTCAGTTTGTGAGTGTCTTTAGGTCTGAAGTGTGTCTCTTGTATGCAGCATATATATGGGTCTTGTTTTTTTATCCAGTCAGCCACACTATGCCTTTTAATTGGAGCATTTAGTCCATTGACATTTAAAGTAGCTATTGATAAGTATGTACTTACTGCCATTTTTTAACTTTTTTTTTTTTCCAGTGTTTTAATAGTCCTTCTCTGTTCCTTTCTTCTTCTATACAGAATTGATGGTCACTTTAGTTTGACCTCTGTCTGAAAGCTGTACTCTTTAACTCCCCTCCTCCCTCCTTTTGTGTTTTTGATATCATATCTAACCTCTTTTTTGTGCATTTGTATCCATTACGTTCTTATCATGGAAATAGATAATTTTTCCTATTTGTGGTCTTCTCTTTTCCCCTTAAATCAGTCCCTTTAACATTTCTTGTAGCACTGGTTTCTTGGTGACAAACTCCTTTAATTTCTGCTTGTCTGGGAAATTTTTGATCTCTCCTTCCATTTTGAATGATAACCTTGCTGGGTAGAGTATTCTTGGCTGTAAGTTTTTTCCTTTTAGCATTTTAAATATATCGTGCCATTCTCTTCTAGCCTGTAAGGTTTCTGCTGAGAAGTCAGCTGATAGCCTTATGGGGTTTCCTTTGTATGTAACTTGACATTCTCTTGCGCCTTTTAGGATTCTCTCTTTATCTTTAATTCTGGACATTTTGATTATGATGTGTCTTGGTGTGGGCCTCTTTGGGTTTATCTTGTTTGGGGCTCTCTGTGCTTCCTGTACCTGGATGTCTGTTTCCTTCCTTAGGTTAGGGAAGTTTTCATCTATTATTTCTTGAAATAGATTCTCTGCCCCCTTGTCTCGCTCTACTCCTTCCAGGACACCTATAACACGGATGTTAGTGCGCCTGATGTTGTCCCAGAGGTCCCTTAGATGGTCCTCACCCTTTTTAATTCTTTTCTCTTTTACCTGTTCATCTTCAGTAATTTCTTCTAGTCTTTCGTCCAGCTCACAGATCTGTTCTTCTGTATCCTCTACTCTGCTTTTGAGTCCCTCTAATGAATTTTTCATTTCCAGTATTGTATTCTTCAATTCTGATTGGTTCTTTTTTATATCTTCCATTTCTTTGTTGACATTCTCACTGAGTTCATCTATTCTTCTCCCCAGATCAGTGAGCATCCTTAACACTCTTAGTTTGAACTCTCTGTCGGGTAGGTTGCTCATTTCTCTTTCACTTAGTTCCTTTTCTGGGGTTTTGTCCTGTTCCCTTACTTGGAATGTATTCTTTTGCCTCCGCATTTTGCCTCTTTCCCTGTGCTTGTGTCTACGTATTAGGTAGGTCAGCTACGTCTCCTGCTCTTGGATAGGTGACCTTATGTAAGTGATGCCTTAGGAGGTTTCCAGTGTGCTTCCATCAGTTCTCAATATTCCAGGGGTGACCCCTATGTGGGCTACGTGTGTCCTTCTGTTGTGGCCAGTTTGCTCTCCCTGTAGGCACCCAGGGAGGCCGAGTTATGCTCCTGGCCAGCTGTTGTAATGCTCAGCTGCTTGTAGTTGTTGTGGGCCCTTCAGTCTCTTTATCAGGTATGGGGAGCCCCAGCACTGTTGGCTGCAAGTTCTAATACCACATTTGTGTTGCAGTATTTCTTTTAAGTGAGTAGGCCCCCAGCGTGGCAGGTTGTTAGGCTCAGGGCCTTACAATTGCTGTAAACCTCTTGCCTATTAGGTCTCTTGTCAGCTCTCTGAGGATTGCAGCTGGGTGGGGCTGGCCTCAGGCACGGGAGCACCCAATTGTTTCACGCTTTGGAAGGTGGGGCAAACCTCCTATGTGGGTCTTTGAGAAGCATAAGTCTTCTGCAGCTGACAAGCCCTGCCGCCCACAGGTCCACGCACACAGTCAACACAGTCCTGCCCCGTGTGAGCGCCCCGACCTCCCCAAGCGGACCCAGTCTCTCCACGGTGGGAGCCCCACACACTCCGCCACTGCCCCACACTCTCCACCCGCTCCTTGTGCATGCCCTGCCCCGCTCAAGTTGGCTCAGTTGCCAGGCTGCAGAGAATCCAGTCACCAATCTACGCAGGCCCACAAGTTGCCTGAGGGCTTGTTGTTGGGTGGGGCCAGTCTCTAGGGTGGGCTGCCTGCCCTGGCTGAGCTGGATTAAATCGGTGCTCCAGCGGGTGGGGCAGACCCTGGGCTAGCAGGCCTCAGGGAGAACTCCAATGGCGTCTGTGTCAGCACGCCCACACCAGGCCACAACACTGGCCGCCGCCAATGTCCCAGTCCCTGGAGAGGTCTCACCCCTCACCGAGATGCACTCAGGGCCTATTAGGTGAGCCTCTTGTCACCAAAACACTGTGCACCTTTCTTTCTGGTGATTTTAGGATGCTTTCTGAAACGGGTGAGTTTGCGCGCGGGCCCAAGATCCGGTTTCAGTTTCTTTGTGAACCAGTTTTTCTGGGGGTCCTCCCCCGTGCTTTAGTAACGGGCAAAGTCAGATATTATGCCGCTGGTCTCGATTGTGCTGGGTCCACAAAATGCCCACAGCGGGGGCGCTCCCGGCTCAGGGCCCCGCGCCTCCAGGGAGGCTGCGTACCTGTGGGCTGCTCCCGGCGGCCGTGAAGCTGGCGGCTTGTGAAGGCGGCGTTTTTCCTCTCCGGAAGGGGGTCTCTGCCTCTTCTACCCCAGTTAGGATTGTCCGTTGTTGCAGGAGTTCCTCTTATCCAGTTTTCAGTTCTGTCTCAGGGGTAATTTTTCCACGAGTAGTTGTAAATTGGCTGTGTCCGCGGGAGGAGGTGAGTTCAGAGTCTGCCTACGCCACCATCTTGACTCCGCCTCTACATTTTTCCATTCTATAGCATAATTTAATGAGTATGTGAGTTATCTATTCCCTAAAGATTTGCTAGATCTTACACAAAAGAGCTTATGAGTCATTTTTAGAGCTAGGTCTCTGACAATTTAATTTTTTCTATGGTTACTGATATTCTTGACTTCCATTTGCACTTAGGTCAATTTTTATTGTGTTATATGTTCCAGATTATTGTATTTAGCTCATTTATATATTTGAAAAACATCTAAGTTTTCCTTTAAACGATTTTCCTATTTTCTAAGTTTCTTTTTGTGTCTGTGGGTGGAGGTGGTTTAGAATATTGAGTTAGGTTTAGAATATTGAGTTAATCATAATCCTCATTTCATGATGTATTAGAATTATTGGCCCATTCCTCTAATTTGATGTATTGATTTATTTAATCCATTGCGTTCACTCACCTCCTTCCCATTCTTCTCCCTCTCATAGGAAAATAATGTTTGGTGTTTATCCTTTCTCTGTATGTATTATTGTGAGTCTTGTATTGTTTTGTGCATGTATTTTTTTCTTTTTTGGTAAGGAAGATTAGCCCTGAGCTAACATCTGTGCCCATCTTCCGCCACTTTGTATAGGGGACGCCACCTCACATGGCCTGACGAGCAGTGCATCTGTCTGCGCCTGGGATCCGAACCCGCGAACCCCAGGCCGCCAAAGCAGAGCATGCGAAACCAACCACTACGCCACCGGGCCGGCCCCTGTGCCTGTATTTTAATTTAAATAAATAGCATCATTCTGTAGATACCATTCTGAGTATTGCTTTTAAACTCAGCACATATTTTTTTTTTTTAAAGGTTTATTTATTTATTTTCCCCCCAAAGCCCCAGTAGATAGTTGTATGTCATAGTTGCACAGCCTTCTAGTTGCCGTATGTGGGACGCGGCCTCAGCGTGGCTGGAGAAGCGGTGCGTCGGTGTGCGCCTGGGATCCGAACCCGGGCTGCCAGCATCAGAGAGCACGCACTTAACCGCTAAGCCACAGGGCCAGCCCTCAGCACATATTTTTAAAGATATGTTCATATTTCTGGACATACATCCTTTGCTTCTGAATGCTGCAGAAGTAATATGCACCAAAAGTATGCTACTTATCCACTGCCCTAGTGATGAGCAACTATATGGTCTCCACCTCCTCATTAACACAAATAAGACTGTAATGAAGATTGTACTACATGTCCCCTCACGGGCCTGTGCGAGAATGTCCCTGTGATGTGTCACCAGGAAAGAGGCTGCTGGAGTCCAAAGTACACATCTGTTCATTTGAGTCCAAAGTACACATCTGTTCATTTGACTAAGTATTCCCAGATCTACTCTTAGATCACTAAAATGAGAATATATTACTTTTTAGTTGAAAAAAATCTTTTTGATTTTTTAAAAATAACAAACATAGATAACTTCTTCAAACTAATGGAAGTAAAATACTAATGAGAAGGTCACACCTTCCTTATTCAATCATTCATTTATCACATATTTAATGAGCACTTATCATGTGTAAGATGGTATGTGCTGATGTTACAGAGATATCCAGAAACAGTTTCTGTTCTAAAGGGACTTAGAGTCAAGTGGAGGATACAGACATGGAACCTATTGTGACGGCTATTAGCATACATGTTTGTAGAAGCTATGGGAGTTGGAACATCAAAAAAAATGTTATCATTTCTAAAAGTCATCATGGGGGAAGCCATGCTTGAGCTAGGTAGTGAAAGACATGGAGGTAACTTCCACGCACAAGGGTTGGCACAAGACGCTGGTGAAATTGCCCGGTGCATTCAGGATCTTCAAGAAGTTAAATGCAGCTGGAGTACATCATACAGAAATGAGAGATGAGATTAGAGCATTAGGAAACAACAGATAATGGACGGATAGCCTTGGAAGTGCTCAAGAATTTGAACATGAGCAGATTTATGCTGTAGGAAGATCTCTCTGGACCAGGAAGTATAGATTAAGAGACCAAAGGATGTGAGTTCTGTAAAGAATTATATCTGTAAGACTAGGGCTCAGGAAAGAGATCTGGGATAGAAAAAGGAATTTGGGAGTCGTGTCCGTATACACAGCAGCTGTAGCCAAGTGTTTGAATGAAACTGCACATTATACAGAATGAAAGCAAATTATAAATAGTCATATACAGAAGATAAAATGTAGTAGGAATAATTCTGTGGAGGTAAGAAAACTCAGAAAAGAAGGTAAAGTTGTCATCTTTTAACTTTTATTTCTACCTTATACTCTGTCCAATCAATTCTTGTGTACTCAATTTGTGCTATACTCTTGTATTTGTCATACATAGCTTTGAAAATGTCTTTGTCTTATTCAAATGCTTTACTACACTAATTAGACTGTCACTTCTTGAAGAAGTTTACAATAATCATAAATTAAATCTTAAAATTAAAAGTGTAAATATGTGTATGAAGAAACTTTGATAGCCTTATTTCTTTGTTTCTTGTCCATAAATATCTGATTGGTGTAATGGAATAGGGTGCTATTAAATAGTGACATTAATAAGGCATTGAGATTTTTAAGAACTTCACCTGATTAAGTCAGATCCATCCAGGATAATCTTCCTTTTGATTAACTCAAAGTCAACTGATTTGGGACCTTAACTAAATCTGAAAAATCCTTTCCTCTTTGCCATATTCTACGGGCGAGAAGCAAGTCATAAGTTCTGTCTACACTCAAGGAGAGGGAATCATAGAAGGGTATGACTCATTGGGGTCACCTTAGGGAATATCTGCCACACGAGTCCTTGTTCAATGAATATTTATTGAGTGCCCATTCTGTTCCAGGTGATCAAGACAGAACAAAGTCCTTGATCTCACAGGGTATATGTTCAATTATGGGAGACAGATAAAGGAGCTACATAAATATACGTCTGTATATAATTCTAATATATATATAATAGAATTTCAAGGAGTAATAAGTGCTGTGAAGGAAGTACAGCAAGACAATGATATAGAGAGAAAGGGAGGTTGGCTATTTTAAGTAGAGTAGTGAAGAAATGCTCCATCATATTCCTGAGAGAATGTATGCATAAGACATTATCCAACGGGGCAAGATGAATAAACATTAGATGATCACCTGGAAGTTGGGCCTCATATTCCAGTGAAAGATGCTCTGACTGAGTTCAGACCTAGAGAAGGACTCACTTTTTCCAATCGTAATTACACTGAAAGAATGATGAAGTTGTATGTCTGCTCCTTTGATCACTACCCCTAGTTGGTAGCTAATGACTCCAAACCAAGAAAGGACCCATTGAAAGCATGCCTTCCACTCCAACAACAAAGGACTGAGAAATGAACACTTGTCCCAGTTTCCAGAACTCTGCTTGACTAAGTTGACCACCCAAGTCTATTTTGGGATAAGGATTACCAAAAATAGGGCTTACCCACTTCTCTTTGGGAGTAGAGGAAGAAAAGGGACTTAATCACAAATGTGCTGACCTTTAATCAGGAGAAGGAATTCCATCCCTAGGAAATAAGGTCTAATCAGAGTAACTTGGCACTTTTCTTCTTTTGAGAGCATCATGGGAATAAAGAGGAGCTTTGAGCTCTCCCTGGAGTCAAAAACTAAAATAACAACGGAAAAAAATTCAACAGAAAAAAATTAAAATTACTATAATAGTGGTCATTGTGAATCTTTCAATATTCAGCAGTACTGGTATGGAACTATAAGACCCAAAAGTTGTAAATAATGTCAGTCTTTATTATGAGTTAATACCAATCAAAATAAGTTAAAGTCCACTATCCTTAGAATTTACTTAAATATGTGCATGTTTTAAAATGCTGACTTGATCCGTCTGACTGATAAATATTTCATGGACCTTAGAGAGTAATTGGTAAAGTTATGGAACTTTAAATTTGTAATCCTACCCAGGTTCAATCTACTTTATTGAAATGAAGGAAAATTAGTAAAAGGATATTACCGAGGAATAAAAGACTTCAGGATAGATTTTTTACACAATCTTTTCACTTTCATCTGCAATGAATTGAGCATTAAAAATATTTCATAAAGTTTATAAGGAGAATTATACAACCTAGTAATGAAATGCAAATATCTCTGTTCATTAAACCTCAACTGTTTCATCAATTTTGCATACATAGCTCAGTGGGGACTGATGATTATATTGCAATGTGAAAAAATATTTATTAAGTATCAGTATGAGGCAGCTAGGTGTGTCCAATTATATTCATATAATGCGATTTCACAAAGTGATTTGATTTTTATTTATTACTTCATAGTCTTAATTTTACTGGATTTGATGGAGTTTGGCATATTTTCAAAGTGAATTATAAGCGATAAAAACACTTAAACATCCAGAGTTATTAAAATTAGAAGTCTGATTTTGATGGCATTGTGTGTATATATGTAATATAACCCTCTTTAAGATTTTATAAAGAAATGTCACTGAATTTTTAAGGGGGTGTGTGTGTAGAGTATATTTGTTCATTTGATTAAATACTTTTGTAAATTTAAAATTACTTAGAGTTTTGATCTGAATATCACAATTTTTTGTTTGATAAATTAGTTGTGCCACATTCCTTTTTCAATCTCATTATACCAATTCCATAAAATAAAATATACGGAAAGGAAAAACTGCAATATCAAGATGGATCTTCCAAGAAGTGGGATTTCTCCTATAACACAAAAATACAATGATACTATTTATAGGAATTTATAATTTGATGTGCTGATCAACCACATTCATAGTCGTAGTTGTTGTATGGACACCAGCCAATTATTCAAGGAGATTCTTTTGGCTATATCCTGGAATTGCATCTTACTCTTTAACAATCATCTCTAATCAATATTTACTAATTTACTTCTTAAGTTATAGAGATTTTCCTCCTCCCTTCGACCCCCAAATCAGCTCTCCTGACACACGCAAACAAAAGTGGGCTTCCCCACCATGGATAGATCCGACCTTCTTCTGAGTAACAAGCTGATCTGAATTTATCTTGCCTTTCTTTCTGATTATGTTGTCCATTTGTTTTTTAGAGGTAGACGTCCTTCTTGCCTACCGTATTGTGTCCCATATGTTCTCTATCTCTTATTAACATCTTCAATCTTTTATATTGGTTTATTTCCCCCTTTTTCTCAAACATATACAATGTTTCCCATTAAAAATAACCAAAAATAAAACCATCACTTTATTCTATTATTTCCTTCGGTACATCTTACTTTTGTCTTTTCCTTTACAGCCACTGTCCTTGAGTGTTTTAATAAACTACTCCATTTCCTGAGCCTCTCCTTTCTGCTTAGAAACCTGGAATCTATTTTTCAGCCATACCGCTCCACTAAGGCTACCATTTCGAGGTCATCTCCCACCTCCTACTTAAATTTAAGCCCGTTTCTTCATCCTCATCTCAGCCTTGCTTCTTCCTTTGGCCCTGCTGATCAGTTGCTCCTCTTCAACCCTCTCTTGGTTTCTGTGGTATTTCATTCTTCTGGTTGTTAACCTATTTCTCCGATCATGATTTCTTTGTCCTCTCATTGGTTTTACTTCCTCTTTCAACCCCCTTAATGTTTATTGAAATATAACATAAATAAACAAAAGTCAAAAAGCATAATTGTGCAGCTCCATACATTTTCACAAAGTATACACTCCAGTATAATTAGCAGCCAGATTAAGAAATAGAATATTGACACCATCCCAGAGGCCAGTCACTACCCCATCCAAAGCTATTCCAATAATTAGTCCTTAATCTCCCCTCCTCCTTCAACAAGTAACTTTTGCAAATTCATTTATCATCTTCATATTGATGACTCTAACATTGATATTTCAAAGATTGATGTATTGTTTGAAATCTTTGGCTCCTTCCTCTCCTCATCTCTCTTATTTAAGCAGATATTAGAATATAATATATTTTTTCAACATCTCAAATTGTTTCCTTCTTTTCATTTCCATGTCACCGCTGTGGTTTAGAGAAGAAGTCAGTAAACTATGGCCTGCAGGCCAAATACAGCCCTCTGCCTGTTTTTGTAAATAAAGTTTTATTGGAACACAGCCATGCTCGTTCATTTACATACTGTGTTAAGTAGTTGCCACAGAGACCATATGATCTAAAAAGTTTAAATATTTACTCTCTTACCCTTTACAGAAAAAGCTTACCAATCCTTGGTTTAGGCCTTCACTATTTTACACTAAATTGCTGTGGCAACTTCCTACTTGGTCATAGTAACTCTAATTCCTCTCTCCTGCAACCTTGGGACAGCTGCCTTGCTAAGCCTACTCAAACACATTTCATTTTCATCATGAATTCCCTTGCTCAGTGTAAGCTCAAACTCCTTTCCCTGGCAATCAAAGCCTTTATTACAACAAAAAATAAGAAGTTCAGGCATTCAAGAAAGGAGTAGTGGTATACAACTTTCAAGCCACACCCACTTCTTCCTTCCTCAATGCCTATACTTGTTACTTTTTCCTGTACGTTCATCCCCTCCACATAGGCCTTACTCATAGCCATATCTTGCTGTTGCTAAGGAGCTCCTCTCTTCATTCTCTGCATGCATTTCCCTCTTCCCTCATATCCGCCCTTCAAAGCTTACACACCCTTCACAGTTGGCTCAGGTTCTACCTCCTCCCCAGACAACTCCAAAGCCTGCCATCTTCCCCTTTTCTGGCATCTCATAACACTTGTAGGTGCTAACACAGAACCCACCTCTTGATTATCTATTGTCTTAAATTGTTTCCTCATTGACTTGAAGCTCCCCTAAAGCAGAGTACCTTACTTCTGCTTTCCAGAACCCACGGGGCACATAGTGAAAACTTAATAAATTCTTGTAGCTTTGATTTCTAGTCTTCACTAGTAAATTATTATCAACAGTCAGAATCCTCATTCAGAAAATGATGCTGTATAGTCGCTGTTACCTCAGCAGACTCAGAAAACTACATTTTTGGTTATGCCACCAAAGTCTTAACATGGATTAGAATCTGGAAAGTTGGGTGATGGAGCACAACTGGGGTAGAAGAATATTCTACAGAAGGTTGTAGCTCAAAAAGCCTTCCCTTTCATACCTTAAATCACATCCAATTTGTCATTCTAGGTACAGTAACTTAGAAATGGCATATTTCACAATAAGCAAGTTTTCTCCGTTGACAGAATATTCATTTTTCTTAATATTTATTCAATGTGTCTCAAAAATTATATTTAGAGTTTTTTTTTAATATTATTTTTTCTGGCCTCCAAATCTAAAGAAAAAAACTTTATTGCAAACAACCAAAAAGTAATTTAGAAGAACTTCAAATGAAATATAAAATCTCAAGGCAATACATATAAACACACTTGGAAATATTTATCAAAAAAAAAAAAGAACAGGTAAGAGTTAGCAGTCTGGAAGCTGCTAAACATACCCAAGGATGAAAATTGCCATATGCATTGTCTTTACTGAAAAGGCCACTGTGAACAACTTTACAAGTTTCTTCTTCTCAACTGCAACAAAAGATCTCACTAGCAATGAGTCTAAATGCTTTGTTTGAAATTCTGAGGACTCTGAATTTCATGGTCCCCTACAGAGAGAAAGCAAACCCTCCAAGCCAACCTAAGAATAATGCAGTCAAGGCAAAAGAACAGCAGGCCACAGGGATGCATCAGGCTAGACTATTTGCCTACAATTGTGCTACCCAAGAAAATATTTTGAAAGGTTCATGGTGACCTAAAGATATTGGCTGCAGTCCAGTAACATTACCAATTGTAAGCCTAAATAATAATAATAGTAGTCCTAATAGTAACTGAGGATCCAAGAGACTGGTCACAGAGCTTCCAGCATCCATAGGATGAGGCACCTTTCTGGTGCATACTTCTTGCAGCCATGGTAACACACACATACAAAAAAAACTCCATTTAAAAATCCTAAATTACAAATAACATTAATTTTCTAAAGCCCTGTTTCTTCTTTCCTGCCTGCTCATGTTTTCTTCTGGAGTTTTCTGGAAGAGAAACTATAAACCACAAAGAACAAACCCACAAGTCTTTCGGGTGCAGTGATTGGAGGAGGCAGAAGTGTATGGAGATGTAATGGCCTCTGGGACTGCCCCGCTGGCTGCGCTTTTCTTTTTGTTGATGGCAAAGTATTGCAATTTGGTTTTCGCTCCATGATGACTGCAGGAAGCTCTGTCTAATCACTTTCTTGCACTTTCAAGGCTCAAGAGTGACCCTTTTTCAAGGGCTTTTGGGGCCCCTGTTCACTGTCTGGGGCAGGAAACATGACACCAAGGTGAAGGCCCCAGAGCAATTGTAAATTTAACCTGGGTTCTGCTCCAACAGACTTCTTGTCACTTGGCAGTGCTATGAATTTTAATATGATTCCCATTGCAACTCAGTGGCTTACTTCAAATCTTCAATCTTTGGAAGGTATTGATCATATTTATCAGGTCATAGAGGTGCCCTTGCTGCAGACATCAAGACTTTTGTAGAGTAGCACATTCAATTTCTACTTAAATTCTTCATTATCTCAATCTTCTCCCTGAAAATTATTTCCAATTTGAATTTTCAACTTTTTTTTGTTTCATCCCGAATGTTACCAGCCTGAAGTTAACTTTAAAAATATTGTCACCTATTATAACTGATCAACTTAAACATTTATATATCTAATATGTATCCAAATATTCTCTTCAGAAGCATTCATTCAAATCACATATATTAAGTAACTACTGCATACATAGGCACTGAGCTCAGAAGTTGGAACATCATGATAAATAAAACCAAATACAGTGTTTGTCTTCATTGAGTTCAAGGCTTAGTGGGGAGATACAGGCACTAATCAAATATTCATCAAATAAATATGAAATTTCTATTACATCAAGTGTTATGCAAAAGAACATACTATGCTATGAGAACCCATAATATCATTTTTTGGGAGATCAGATAACCCTTCCCTTAGGAAGTGATGTTGGAACTTAGATCTGAAGGATGTTAAGAGTAAAACTGGACAAAGAGTGGAGGAGTGAGTGTACTAGGTATAACAAATGGGATGTAAGGAAGACCCTAGGGTAGAGGGTACCTGGTGAACACAGGGCAGCTGAAGCAGAGAGAGCACAAGGGATTATGCTATCAGAAGAAGCTGAGTCCTGTTGACTCTACCCTCAAACCGTCCCTTGACTGTGTTCATTTCTCTCTGTCCTCACTCCTCCCACCCTACTTGAGAATAGCATCAAATACAGGTCTCTCCTAGAACAAGGGACCTGCCTTCTACTGCTCTTATTAGTTCACTCTTGCTCTTACAAATGACTCTCTGCATTGTAGCCAGAGATCTTTTCCAAATGCAAATTACATTACGTCGCTTCTCTACTTAACACCAATCAGTGGCTTTCCACTTTTCATGGGATAATAGAACTACCAGAACATACTTGAATGGTCTGGCCCTACCCACTTCTACAGTCTCAACTCCCACTACTCTTCCCCATGCTTTCAATGCTTCTCACACACTGGCCTTCTCTCTGTTCCTCCAGAGAACATTTATATAGGCTGTTACCTCTGCATGAAAGCTCCTCACCTCTTCACCTGGTAACCAAATATGGCTTCCTTAAAGAGAGACTTGGTGATGAAAATCCCACCCCCAACTAGATTAGGCCTCCCCATTTATATGTTTTTATAGAATCCTATACTTCTCCTTCCTGATATATATGGTAGATTGCATTATTGGCCCTAATTTTTCACTCTTCCCTTTGTCCAAACACTTTGCCATGTAACTTTTTAGCTCCTGCTACAGAAGTTGTGTGTACTACTTTACGCCTTGCCTTTGGGTTTGGCCCTGTAACTTGCTTTGGCCAATGAGATATTAACAGATATCAAGTAAGCCGGGACTTGAAAACATCTTTTGTGGTTAGATTGCCCCCACGGTAAGAAGAATGTATCATGGATAGCTCACTGGTCCAAGAAGCATGAGACATGTGGAGCAGAACCAACCTGCAGCTTAACACTCTTCAGCTGAGCCCAGCAGAGGTCAGCAGAGCTACCTAACCATGCCCAAGTCATGTGAAAAATAAATGTTTTTTATTGTATGGATGTCACAGAGATTTTTGTAATTATCTGTTACACAGCAATAACTGACTGATACAACTTGTACCAGGTGTGAATTGTTTTAAAATGGGAAATATAAGGTATGCCACATTATTTGTCTAAACCAATAAAGCATAATCAATAGTACAGGTAACCACTGAGTAATTTTTACAGATGATAATTTTAGCTACCTGGAAGAAGTTAATGATAACCAGAAAAACAGCTTACTGTCATTAACTACCTGAATGATCATGAACAAGTCACTTAACCCACCCTGGTACTGTGTTTTCCTATCTTTAAAATGAGGGGAATGAACTCAGAGTGGGTAGTGAATCAGTTTGTCTTGACAACTGACTCCAATTGATTGTTATGACTTTCTAGAAGACTATGCTGACAATGATCCTAAGGCCAAATTTAGGTTCAGTCAACTGAGTGTCATGATCGATTAGCAGTGTCTTCCCAGGAAAGAGAGGAGGGTTTTGTAGCACCGGAGCCACATATTTGACAGCCTTGGATTAGAGGATCTCTAACATCTGTTCCATATTTGACACTCCATAACTCAAGGAGTCAATAAATTGACAGAAACAATAGTAGTGAGATCTAACTACAGTCTTGGACAGGCAAGGATTATCTATTTTCTTTGGTTTTCTCCATGTTTCTCAGCAAAGTGCTAGGTATACAGAAGAGTTTAATAAAGAATTATGATTGTTTTATTGCTTGTGCTGGCTCCATAGCTAAGGGGTTCACTCAATGGGCTTATAAACCAGAAGCCTCTTGAATGCAAGTGACAAACACTCACTTTAAACTAACTTAGGGAGGAGAAAAAAGGTGAAACTTATTGACTTACATGACCGAGAAGTCCAGGAGTTGTTGGCTTCTTGCATGGCTAGATTGTGGAGCTCAAAATCATGTCGCGGGACTCAGCCTTTTCTCTCCGTCAGTCAGCTCAGCTCCCTTTTGGGGGACTGTACACGATAACCCTGGCAGTTCTAGGCTCCCCAAATAGTTTCAGAAAAAAAATGAAGACTGAGTCTTGTTGGACCTAATTCACCCATCTTAAGTCATGGGCTTACTCCTGAACCAATCAGTATTTCCAGGGGAAATGTGGTATTGCATTGACCATGCCAAGGACACAGCTGTGCTGCTTGGGGGATTGTAGCTGATTTTTACTTTCTTCTCTATATTTTTCCTATCTATGCCAAATTTTCTACAATGACTATGTGATACTTTTATCAGCAGAAAAATGTAGACATTATTCATAAAAAGAGAACAAAAAGGAGGAGCAAAAGGTCTGATTCACTCTTCTTTTGGACAATATGTGACATTGCCATCTTTGAACCTATCTGTTACACTCAGTTCTGACAAAATGAGATCTTAGATCTACTTTAGTTTTCCAAGCATTATGCTATAAATTAAGAATTCTTTTGATCTAGGCCATTCTTCATTCTTCTAACAATAACTTTTGCATGAACGCTACTAGACAGTCTGACATGAGACAATTTGCTTTAAAATGTCCTTGATGTGGTAACAAAAGATTCTGGACACAGTGGTGTATTTCTTTGTTCTACAGAGAAGACTCAGTTATTTTTTATATTATACGTGCCACTATTGTTTGCAGGATTAAAAGATGCTTCTAAGTATAAACCTTCCACGTTAACTTTGAAAGAAACAAAAGGATAAAGTTAATTATAAATTCAGGAAAAATCTGGTGTACTCCAAGCAAATCTATGGTGTAATGAGTAGCCTTAACAATACTAACTTTCAATATGTATTGTTGATGCAATGCCAAGTACTGTATGAGATTTCCTCCAAGACTGCAAGTGCATTGTTCAGCTCCTAAAAGGAATTCTTAAAGAAGATCTGTCACTACATAAGAACCGTGGAATAAGATGCCAGTTAATGTGCAATAGATCTGCAACTAACAGTATAATTAATAATGTTAATTACCTTTATTTTTAGGCCACAATGCACTAAATAAGCAGATCTACATCTTGCTTGTCCTAGGATACTAGGACACCTTCCTTGACTGCTTTCCTTCTGTCAAATTCTAACACTGCACCCCCCACCCTCACCCCACCCAGCCTTCAGCCAGTACAATTTCTTCAGATTCTGCTTCTGGAAAGGATAAACTAAAATCAACTATGCTAATATTAAAATGAATAGTTTGAAAGTGTTGTTCATCTTGTCTCTTAATATACTTTTATTTTTTGCAACAGTTGTTTTTTCTCTTTTGGGGAAGAGGATGCCTTCATTTCTCTAAGTCAATACTCTAATCAAAAAAAATGGATGAATATTTTGTCAGCACGCTAGCAAGCAAAATCATATGTATATTTTATGTATATTCCATGTTATGTATGGATTTCAGGATGTTCAAATCACATACAAAGACAATAGCTTAAGATATATACATATTATTAAAACTGCTTCCTCTGTTCAAATTTGACTCAAATATCTACACAGATATGTACATCTAGATTTTATTCTAGAGAAACACAATGAAAATTGAACCAACAGAATAACTGAATTTGAGACAAAGAGACTTTGTGTTTCAGAGATAGCCAAAAACTCAAAATTGAACCTTAAAACTCACTTCCAATATCATTTCTCTTTTTAACAATAAAATATTTTCCATGGAACACAGAAGTAAAAGTAAATGGGGACCTGTCACATAGAGATTAATTCTGTCTAGCCATTTGTAATGTTCTCTCTTATCTATCTACATCTACTACTGAAAAGTGTTACCTTTTGGTTGGACTGTAGGAGTCACTCTGTTCTGCCACACTGAAATAATGATACTGTGGATTTTTCACTATTGTGCAAAACCTAGGACTGCTGCGTTTCTGTAGTTTAGATACAGTGTTAAAATACTTAATTTAAAATAACGTATAATTTGGAAATAAACTTCTCACAAAGCAAGATTGCTTTAGTAAATTATAGCAAGCATCCTAATAATATAATATGCAACCCTTTAAAAGCACATTTAAAATGCTATGTAGAAATAAGAAAAATGTTTATGACACGATTTTATGTGTAAAAAGGCTGAATTAGACATGTGTGTCACAACTATAAACGTAAATGATTAAAGACAAGGCTTGGAAAGCAACATAAAAGATGAAAAGTTGTAATTGAGTACTGGGATTAGGGGTGACATTTCAATGTCTTCTTCAATGGTGGTAATAATGATTTCAATTAAAAGGAACAAAGTTAAGGTCTTCATATTTAGCTGTGACTGTTTCCATTGTTAACAGATATTCATGCATGTGCTTTTAATCAAGCTGCGGAAGGTCATAATATCAGCTTTCGTTTCTTAAACACCCGATTGTGAAACATAAATCCCCTGTTAAAGCAGCCTGTGGCTAAGATTTCTTATCTGATTTCCCCGTTTCTTCTTAGTTGGTGAGCACTAATAGCTGATGAGTTTGATTCATTGTCCTTCAGGTAAGAGCAAATATTTTCATTATTCAAATGATGTTCTGAACATCATGCTACTAATTACACACAAAGCAGGTTCCTTCACAATCTTTCATGACCTTATCAGTAGAAAGCAAACATATGCACATCTCTACCAAGAATGTCAAGTTCATGCAGCTTAAAAATCATCAGTCTAACTGGAACTATGTATATGTTGACTTAACTTTGATTTTGTAACTACAAAGGAAAGTGAAAAGACAACTGGAGAGTGTTAATGACCTGCTTACATAAAAATGTATAATTGGCTATCAGACTTATGAAATATTTTTAAATATACATATATAGGGATGATTTAGATTTGAATATTCATCTAGTGCTTGGTGCATTGAGTAGGGGAAAAAAAAATCTTCCTACAATCATTAAAGAGAATTTCTGATGTCTGCCAGGGGCTAACACTCAAAGGCAGCTACAGAAACTGGTGTGTCAGGGAACCAACACAACCCTCCTGCCAGATAACTCCCGGAGGTCATTATCACAGCCTCAGGAATGTTCCCCAGAGGTCCTTCTCTTCCTTCTCATGTTGCCCCCATCACCATCACCACAGCCCACCTTTCCCTCCTTTACCAAGCCACTACCACCTACCCTATATTGAACGACACCTCGTCTCGCCTGAGGTCTTAAAATTGAAGGCCACAATGCAGAAATGGGTGAGTTCGATTTTTTCACTACCTTAGTCCCACAGCGAAACCTCTGCATGCCAGAAATCAAAATTAAATAGTAAATTTTAAAGCCCATAGCACCACATTCTCCTCCCACCACACTACCTAAATTTCTGATACAACTCAAAACGGCATTATGACCTCCATAACACACAGAACCATGACTTTGTGCTAACCACCTTCTCTCTTGAGGGAGACCCCTGTGATTTTGTCTCAGCCTCACTCATCTTCTTGTCCAGACCCCATTGCATGACTATTTATACTTCACTTTGATAGGGTTCTAAAGGACTTCTGTCTTATCTTAGCTCAGCACCAGAAGTAAAATTAGAAATTTAATTTTAGAACCTATCCTAAGCAAGAAGAGAGAAATGGGTTTGGTTTCCTGGGTCGTTATAATAAGAGGCATGATTTCTTGAGCACTTGGAGGCCGGGCATTATGCACAACACTTTTAATCTCATTTAATCCACACAAAATCCCATTTGACAGATAAAAACATTGAGGAATATTTAAATTCAGGTCTGGCTGACTCCAATGCACTAGCACTGTACTCCACTATCATCCAAAATCTATACTGAATATATCCACCTAAACTCAGTCCCCATCCCTAAACTGCCCTATCCATCATCTCCATGCTCATGTCATAGGTCCTGAACTCATATTTATTAGACATCTTCAAACAAACCTCAGTGTTGGCTATAAAATGGGACAGTCTCTCTGTATTAATTATCAATTGCTGCATAACAAATTACTTTGAAATTTAGCAGCTTAAAACAAGAAACATTTATTATCTCACAGTTTCTGTAGGTCATGAATCTGGGCGTGGCTTACTTGGGTGCCTCTGGCCCAAACCCTCTCATGAGATTGTGGTCAAGTGGTTGGTCAGAGCTACAGTTCATGTGGAGGCATGACCCGGGGGGAGGAAGTTGGAGGCTCTGCTTCCAAGCTCACTCAGGCAGTGGTTGGCAAGTCTCCGTCTCCTGCCACAAAGACGTCACCACAGGATGTTCTCACTTCCTCCAGAAAGGGGATCTGAGAGAGAGCAAGAGAGAGAGCCCCCAGAAGCCAGAGAGCAAGACAGAAGCCACAACCTTTTTGTAATGTAATCTTGGAAGTGGCATCCCTCACGTCTGCTGTATTCTTTTCACTAGAAGCAAGTCACAAATCCAGCAGAGGGCGTTACATAAGCGTGTGAATACCAGGAAGCAAGACCACTGAGGGCCATCCTGGAGGCTGCCTCCTGCACCCACCAACAGCACTCTCTCTACCACCTGGGCCTCCCATCCCTGTGTCTCTCCATCCTCAAGTCATAACTATGCATCTCTGTGGCAGGGCTGTAAAGACATGTTTCTTGTCCTCTTAGCCATTTTCCTGGGCTCAAGTTCCTGACTCCCTTCTGAAAATGGTACCTGAAGTCTCTGTTACATAATTCTGGAAGTCTTTTTTAACTTTCATGCTGGCAGTTTAAGCTGCTCAGATTGTCGCTGAAACTAGATTTGAATTGGGAGGAATCTTGACCTTACCTTCACCTGTTTCCCAGTTTGTCCCCTGGCCACCCCCTCATGTTAGCCCTCAGGCTTACTCTGCCCTTCTACTTTCTGCTTCCCACCTACTCTGAATATACTCATCTGAGCTTCAGATAATCTTTTACTAGCCTTAAATGCCCACCCCCACCCCATTCCCCGACTATGCCCCAGGCCCTTATTCTTGCCTTTCCCCCAGTGGACCTTTCCCAGGGTAGACTTTTCCCAGCATAGACCTTTCCCAGGATAAATCTTTCCCAGGATAGACCTTTCCCACTCTGGCCTCCAGAGATTTTCCCCTGGAGTCAGACCCTCCTACGCTGGCACATCGTCATCCCTTTCATCACTGCTCCTAGGAACTTCCTTACCTTGGGACCCCGGAAATCCCTCAGTCCTGTTCAAGTTGCTGCCCCATAGCTCTTACCAAGTTGCTAAGGCTGGTTCTGCTCTTTGGTGCCGCTTAGTTCTTTCTTAAGTCCCAACCTAATATTAGCACTTGACATCTCCACAGCAATGTTCACTTATTTTGTTTTACCACAAACATTTTGTGAGTTGGCAAGATCCCATGATGTACTTCCTCTATCAGTTCCCACTTTCTGGTAGGAGAAAAACACAATGAAATATCAACAAAGTGTAATGAGATTTTTGAGGGTTTCTATTCACACATCTGCTTTAGTAACAGGAATATGGGTGATTCACATTTGAATTCTTATCTGTTCACATTTTAAGTCAGATATTGAGAGATTATGGCCCTAAAATACACTTCACTCTTCACTATAAGGCTAACCAAACAATCTATAACAAAATGCGTTGATAATAATGAAGATAAACCAATAGTAATGTATTGTTAGAAACAACAGCAGCAATCAGCGACCACAACCAAGTCAAGATAACACCGATGATTTACTGCTGCACGAAGCATTCTTTCCTGAAGTGTCAGGAACTCCATCTGTCTGCCTGTATGCGTGTACAATGAGACTTGCCAAATAGTAACAAGCATTAGTGGAACACTTAAATAGATTTCTTTAATACTATGATAACATTAGTTTAAACATTCATTATTAGCTAATCCTTTATAATTCATTTACCTTACTAGTTAACGATGTTTAGTTGTACCTAAAAAGTCTATGGATTTGTATATCATTCATCTGTAAGAAACAGAAATTGAGTTATCGACTAAATTCACAGCACAGCAGAAGAAAACTCTTGACTGATGATTACAGGTCTGCATCCTTTGTCTGACACCCATAGGGCTAGAGATACTTCAGAATTTTTCAGATTTAAGAAAGAATCCAGTGCATATACTGTATATGATATACCACCTCAGCAGTGCCAACAGCAGTACCTTGTAGCCAAATACATTAATGTGCCTGCTGTGAAACATACATTAAGTGAGATAAAGACTATAAATAGCTTTAAATCATTTCAGGGCAGGATTTGCTGCCAAATGAGTTTATACCGAACTTAACAAACTCTTTTGGTTCTATTGATCTGGGGATTTTGTAATTTGTGACTGAGAGACTACATTTATACAGTGTTCCAGACTGCAGTTCAGAGCTGAAATGTTTGAACCACACTGACGTTAATAATTAACAGTGCCCACCTCCATAAGCTTTCTTTAAAAACTTACTCAAGCTCTTCCAACCCCCTTATTTTCCCATTTCTATTCAAGAAGTGATCTATTAAGAAATCGTGCATGTCCTTGCTTCCTTATCAATTTTACTGAAAAGCATTTTTCAAGAAATAATTTACATACAATAAACTAAATCCAGTTAAAGTACACAGTTCTATGAATTTTGGTAGTTGTACACCCCTGTGAAACCAAGGCCACAATCAAGATACAAAATATTTCCAACATCCTGCAAAGATTCTTCACATTCCTTTGTACTCTGTCTTTGTCTCCACCCTTTCCCCTGAGTCAGCCACTAATTTGCCTTTTTTCCACTTAGATGAATTTGCATTTTATATTAACAAATCTTACAGTAGGCACTCTTTTGTGTCTGTCTTCTTTCACTCGGCATGTTTTTGAGATTCATGTGTGTCACTGCATGCAACAGTAGTCCCTTCTTTTTACTGCTGAGTAATATTCTGATGTAGGAACATACGACATTTTATTTATCATTCACGTTTTGATAGACATTTTGGTTGTTTCCAGTTTAGGACTATTGTCAATCAAGCAGCTGTCTTTGAGTGAACATACATTTTCACTACTCTTTGATTTAAATACCTAAAGTCAGAACAGCAGGGTCAAATAGTATGTGTATATTTAACTTTTTGAGAGATCTACAGGTTTTCCAAAGTGATTTGCAATTTTATGTTTCCATCAACAGGATATAAGAGATATACAAATTGGCAATTTGTGTATCTTATTTTGTGAAGTCAATATTCAAGTCGTTTGTAAAATTTTCTGTGGGGTTGCTTGTCTTATTGTAATTGAGTTGTAATTGTTCTTTTTTCTAGATACAAGCCCTTTGTCAAATATACATATTGAAATATTTTCTCCCATTCTATTTCTTGCTTTTCATTTTCTTAATGGATCTTTTGAAAAGCAAAAGTTTTGAATTTTGATCAAGTCCAATTTATCAAATTTTTTCATTTTTATCAAGATTTTCTCCTACTATTTAAAGAGTTTTGTACTGTTTTAGAGTTAATTATTTTGTACAGCATGAAGTAAGGGCTAAGGCTCCTTTCTTAAAATGCCTCTCTCTAATTGTTCCAGCATCATTTGCTTGAAAAGACTTTATTTCCCCGTTGAATTGTCTTGACATTTTTGTTGAAAATCAATTGACCATGTATGTGTGGACTATTCTCTGTTCTCTGTTCTGTTCCATTGATGCACGTGTCTATCTTCTTGACAATATGACAATGTCTTCATTGCTGTAGTTTACAGTAGGTCTTTAAATCAGGAAATATAAGACCTCCAAATTTGCCCTTTTAAAAAATTATTTTGATTATTCTAGTTTATTTGAATTTTCATATAAATTGTAGAATCAGTTTATCAATTTCAAAAAATCTTGCTATATTCTATTGGAATTGCATGGAATTTACAGATCAATTTCGGGAGAACTGATATCTTAACAGCATGGAATTTTCCAGTCCATGAGCTTGGTATATTGTTCCATTTAGTTAGAGTTTCTATAATTTCTCTAGGCAAATTTTATGGATTTTAGTGTAAAGGTCATACATGGATTTTGTTAAATTTCTTTATCTATTGGTATTACTATAAATTGAATAATTACATTCAATTTCAATAATCTCATTTTCTAATTGTTTGTTGTCAGTATATAAAAATGCAGTTAACTTTCATTTATTAACCTTCTAGCCTACAAACTTGATAACTTCATTTATTAGTTTTAGTGACTGTTATATGCATTTCTGAGGATTTTCTACATTAACAGTCATGTCATCCACAAATAGAAACAGTTTTACTGCTTCCATTCCTAAGTTTATGCCTTTTATTTTTAGCCTTATTGCAATGCCTAGAACCTCCAATACAATGTTGAAATAAGTAATAAGAGTAGACATACTCCTTTTGTTCCTGATTTTAAGAGGAAAATATGTAACCATTAAGTATAATGTTAGCTGCAGATTTATCCATAGATGCCTTTTTTAAGATTGAAGTAGTTCCCTGCTGTTCCAGTTTTGTTTAGCATTATCTTATTTTAAAATCATGAATAGGGGTTGAATTTTGTATAGTGCTTGTCCTTCATCTACTAAAATAATCCTATGAATTTTCCCCTCCAATGGATCTAACAGAACTAGCTTTCAGCATTGTTAATTTTCTCTTTTGCCTGTTATCTATTTTATTGATTTTTGTTCTTATCTTTATTATTTTCTTCCTTTTGCTTATTTTTGGGCCTACTCTTATTCTGATGTTTTCAGATGAAACATTAGATCGTTAATTTTAGAACTCTATTCTTTTCTAATATAAGCATTTAAAATAAATTAGTAAATTTTTCTCTAACCATTGCTTTATCAACATTCCTCAAATTTTAATAGGTTATAGTTTTACTATCATTTAATTTGAAATATTTTCTAATTTTCTTCATGTTTCCTCCTTTGACCCATGTATTTAGAAATGTATTGTTTAATTTTCAAACACGTGGGGTTTTCATGGATATCTCATTGCTTTTGACTTTCTAATTTAATTATTTAATGATCTGAGAATATAACCTGTATTAGTTTGATCTTTTAAAACATATTCAGATTTATTTTGCACCCTAGCACATGGTTTATTTTAGTGACTATATCATGTGAACTTGAAAATAATATATATTCTGCAACTGTTGGGTTTAGAGTTCTATAAATACCATTCTCTATAAATATCAATTATTCAAGATGATTGATTTAAGAAAAGGAACTGTCAACCTAAAATTCTATATTCAATAAAAATATCATGTGAAACTGAAAATAAAATAAATACATTTTTAGGTGAATGAAAACAGGAATTCATTGCCACCAGAACTACACTATAGGAAATGCTAACAGGAATTCATCAAGCTGAAGCAAAATGATAGCAAAAGAAAACTTGGATCTTTAAGAATGAATGAAGAACATTGTACATTATAAATAAATGGGTAAATATAATACAGTATTTTTCTTTTAATTCATTTAAAATGCACATGATTTTTTAAAACAAAGTCATAATACTGTCTTGTGTGCTTTACAGTGTATGACGATAACACATGTGACAGCATTGTTCCTTTACTGAGCCTCAACTGCAACAGAAAAAAAAACAACACTAAACTTGGTTGTTTGGATGAGCAACGCAAAATCTTCCAGGGTTCTTTAAATAATGCTCACTCATGAATTTTCACCAACTTTAGAAAAAATATTGATGTCAATAAAATAATTTCTATGTTGAATATTAACACAAACTCATTATTTTACATAACTGTGGGGTTAGATGAGAGCTTCAAGATTGTCTAGTACTTTAAATGATAATTTTAAGGCCCAGCTAGTGTAAGCAGCATACCCCAGGTCACAGCTGAGATCAGATCTGGGTTCCCAGACTATTCGTCAAGCACTCTGTTTGTACTCCTTTGGTTTCTTCCTGGAGTTTCCTAATGACAGGACCTGTTTCTTCTACTCTTCATATATCCCCTTCCAATGGCTACATGTAATAAGGCTCTACAAATAACAGGGGCCTCAACAATTCTCACTAAGGGAACCCTTGTAAATTAAATTAAGCCTTGTGAACGTTCAGAGGGACTCAAGGCAGTGTACGTAATAGGAAGAGGCACCCATACTGCTTAAAGAATAAGCAGAAAAAGTGAACTCTGAGATGACTCGGCCTCTGCGCCTTCCTAAGCCATCCTTGACCAGATCTGCTGGTACATGGATAGCCTTTCATCCTCTCTAGGGTCAGCGTGCGTTCTAGTTGAGCTTATTATTTTCCTTTCAGCTTCCCTGTAATTTGGTCTCTGTTTACATTTAATAAATTAAACATGCTTCTCTAGGCTGGTATTTAAAACAGAATTTGAACCATGGCATTTTGCACAAGAAACAACGCTGGTGATACAGCTATCTGTGGCAGTTCAAGTCATATCAGCACAATTCTCAACAAATCATCATGTAAGCCAGTAAATGCAGTTGTTTCATTTTTAAGTGTTCACTTAGAACTTGGTTCTTTTTTTCATCATAACAAACCTCTACGTTGTGGAAGACATGAGTCCTCAGACAAATTTATCTCTCTCAAATGTTTATTGATTGACAGTAGAGAACACAAAACACAGAACAAAAAGCTTGGCCAATTTGCAATCCATCCAAGTAGCAATCATGTGGAATTGTATGATTTGTAGAGTGCCTAGAAACTTTCAGCACACTGCAGCTTACTAAAACTAAATAATGATTTTTATTAAAGAAAGTAACAATTTGAAATTTACTTAGCAATTCAAAGGTGCTATTTCAAACCATAAATTATTTAGATCCCTCATATTTTTAATTTAAGGTAGTAATTATATAATATTGGTAGAACTCCCAAGCTAAGTAAGTGATTCATAACATCTCTTCTACCTATCCCTTCCTTTTCATTTCCTCTGCCAGCATCTTATTCCTTTCTTTCCTCTTTTTGCTCATGGATGGTTATAATAGATACCTGGTTTGTTTCTTTGACTTAAGTCCCTTGGGCCACTTCAACCTGCGCTGCTAGTTACTCTTCCAAACACATTTCCTTCATCAGTTACTTTCTTGTTTAAATTATGATAGTAACTCTGGTTATCTACTCTATATATCCCAAATTCCCTAGCCTCACATTCAGGAGTCCCATGACCTAATTTAGTGCCCACCCCCCCCCCCCCACACACACACCTGTCCCTTCCGTCCCGTGGACACATTTATTCCCTCATGTGTTCCTGCTCTTGTCTCTCATCCCAGCGCACCCCTGTGGGAAGCATACACCATGTGCCCTCTTCTCCACCTGCTCAAACTCTACGGTCCTCCATGGCCCACATCATGTCTCAGGCTTCATATTACTTGACATTCGATTTGTAACTCTTGCTGAGTATTACTTTTCAGTGTTTAATTTGTAGTGTTCAGTGACCTCAAAAGAAAGCTGCTCTCTTACCTGTATCCCTAACCTTCCTTAGAGATGACTGGGGATCAAGGGCCACACACTCCACCCTTTCTTCTTCCCCTCCCACCCACCAAGTTGTGAGCCAGAGGCCCAGATCTGGCTCCAAGCAAGGCCTAATCATTTCTCTGAGCTGTTGTTTTCTCATATGTGAAATAGAGATAGCACCCGCTTCATATAATTATATGCTAATAATAGCACCCACCTCAAATAATTATTGTGAGGGTCAAATGAGAATCTATGAAAGGCAGTTCAAGTATCTACTGCTGCAGGATAAGCACTCAGTAACAGCTAGTATTATTTTTTATATTTTTATTGTTACCACTCCTCCTCCTCCCTTTTTTTTATTCTATGCAACTTTTAAAGGCCTGGAGACAAATTCCAAGAAGATGTGAGGGTGAGTGCAGCATGCTTGGCTGTGGACAATGGGCCTAACTCACTTTATCTTGCTCTCCGTGTTTCTTTGTCAATATCTTTGAGCCCTGTGAAGTGAGGTCATTCATACCATGAGAGTGAAAAGATATGACACTTGGAGTTGGACTTCTGTCAGAAATAGAAAAAGCAGGCCTTCACCCCGTTTTAATCTGGGCTATAGAACCAACTAAGTACCGCCACCAAAGTCACTGGATGGGGTATTTGAAGTAACTAGGTCCTAGTACTTGCACAGTGCACAGTGAGTACTGTTAGGATCTTGTTAACAGAGACGTTAGCATGCTGAAAGCCACCTGCAGAAAAGGTCAAAAGAACTGAGAGGAGGCTGTGCAGGCATTGAGGACGCAGCATCGCTACCTGCTCGGAAAGATCAGAGAGCGACCTTCTATTCTGTCTGCTGCACTAAAAGCTAAGGCACTGCTGTATGAAATCAATCTGCTAAGTCATTTCTGTTTTGCTGAAATTTGTCGATTTTAGACTGCTTTAACTTCAGAAAAAATAGTTCTTTCCCAGACACTCTCTATGGACATTTTTTTTATTTTACTTTTCTTTGCTTGTGGTCTGGATTTGTTGCTTGAGGTAAAGTCAATGCCATAAAAGTCAATGCCTTCCTCCACTCCAATTTTCTGCCTTATAAATAGACAGCTATCACTATCTCGTGGGTATATGGGGGACTGTGCACAATTCAAAATTGTTTACCAAAAGCCATCCTACTCCCAATTGTTTGAATGTGGGTAGGACCTTCTGCTCTGAATACTTTCAAAGGTCCTTCACGGCCTAGAAAAAGGCCAAACTCTCCTGGCTTGTATTCAGAACACTCTAAATTTTATTTCAGCCTCCCTCTCGAGTCTTATCTCCCAGAACTTCCTGTGGCATATCCCGTGTTCCAGGCTAATTCATTCACTCATCCAAGACATAGTTATTGAATACTTACTGGGAGCCAGGTCCTATACCAGATCCTGAGGATTCAGTGATGACCAGGACACAGTGCCTGCACCAGTAGAACTTAGAATCTAGCAAAAGAGACAGATAATAAAATAAATTACTTGAAATTTTCAATACAATTGTGATAAGCACAACACAAATATGCAGTGTACAATGAAAATGCACAACAACAGAGCACCGAACCAAGTCTCTGGACATTAAACTTTGTGAAAGTTATGTATAAGCTGGACTGTAAGATTCAGTGTGTGTTAGTCAGGTGAAAGGAGAATGGACAAAAGGAATGTTCCAAGCTGAGGCAATGGCACACCCAAAGGCCCTGTGGTAGGAACGTGCTTGGTGTAGTTGAGCAGAATATCAGCAGTTAAATCTGGAGAATTAGTCAAGGACCAAATCATGCAGGACTTGTGAAATAATTTAAGGATTTGATCTTTTTCTTTTACATCATGTGATTTCCTGCTTTGGGCTTTTGTGAATCTTATTTTCTCCTTCCTCTCTATTTATCTAAATATGATTTATCCTGAAAAGCCAAGTCTTGCTTGATACATGCTATGTCCTCCATCCAGGCATGCCTGTTCCTTGAAGGAGGGCACACCAAGGGAGGAAGAGGCTTCTTTGGTCCTCAGTCCTGAGTGTGTCTGTTTAAATGCCTTAACCACATGGTTCCTGTTAGGACAGCTCATTTCTATGCCTCAGAAATCCAGAAACTCGTGGAAGCCCAGCCTCCTTAGCATATCAGGCAGGCATTTTCTATAAGGTTTCTCAATATCCTTAGGTACTTCCACCAGATAGTTTGGAGGTCCCTTCTCCCTGAACCCTTTTTCCCCTCCATATTTTTTATTGGTCTTGGCTAAATAACTCCCCATTTGTTTGCATTGTCCTCAAAGATCTTGGCATGGTCTCAATACAGCCAGGCTTTAGGAAAGCAAAGCTGGGAAGATATATGTTTCATAAGCATCTTTTGCTTTTGGCCCCCTAACTTGGACACTGAAAGGTCTGAGAAATAAGAAAAAGTAAATGTAAATCATCCTGCTGTATTTTCACTCACCACTTGGATGGGAAGCTCTATGTCGTGAGTAGGACTTTCACATCAGTAGCTCCAACACATAGAATTATGATGGCTGTGTGGCTGTGTGGATGATATTTTCCCCAGCTTTACCAAGTCTGTGACATAGACAATTTTCTTATCTCTCCTTGGAGACTCTCCTTCTTTCCCAACACCGGCCTCAGAATGTCCCCAAGTCCGGAGAAGGCCCAGTGGGTCTTACACCACCATGAGATTAGCCAAATGCAGCTGCATTAAGATTCAGTTCTAGCAAATCATGAGAGCTGCCCTTCTACCCAGACTCCAGGCACAGCTTTAACTTTCTCTGAGTTACCACTTGGTAGAATGTCCATATTAATTTATCATTCAAACTCACACAATTTGGAGAGCGAAAGTGAGGGCTATAAATAATTATGCTGGGCAACAGGCATCAACTGAGACTGTCCTGAATAAACTGGACTTAGGTCAGCACTCATTCATTCCCCAGGTTGTAGGTTCCAGGTTTCAGGCCTCTACATTAGAGGACAGAGCAGGAGGGTACCTGCTCTGTAAGCACTCTGGCCTCATCCTACCTCGGGCGTCCACAGGCAGCCTGATGAGTGTTCCATCCTCTTTCTTCCCCCTCTCTCCTCTTCTGGTACTTGGTGTTTGGTTCCAGTCTCGGTCCTTTTCTGGTCTCCTAGACACCCCAAGCATACCTTAACACCCATGTTGCTAGCAACAGATTCTCAAACATGGTCTACCATGAAATATCCATCTTCCCTACAAGCAAAAAAAAAAAGAGGGGCTTTTTCACTTTCCTAAACTCTTGGAGGTTATCTTAGAAATATTCTCCCTTCAAGACTGAGGATCTATCTTCTAAGTTTCCTTTTGGAGTCTTATCTCCAATTTTAAGTCCCATCTCTCAGCATTCTCTCAGCCTTGAGGCACCAAATTAGTAGCTGATTAAAGGCATATGAGTTTGGGGCTGGCCCGGTGGTGTAGTGGTTATATTTGCATGCTCCGCTTCGGCGGCCCGGGATTTCCAGGTTTGGATCCCAAGTGTGGACCTGCACACTGCTCATCAAGCCATGCTGTGGCAGCAGCCCACGTACAAAATAGAGGAAGATTGGCACAGTTGTTAGCTCAGGGACAATCTTCCTCACCTCCCCCTGCCAAAAAAAGGGCATATAAATTGAATGATGTTCCCTGGTCCTTTCTCCTGGCCATCTGGTTCTCTGAAGACTATGAATAGGATTCTGCCCCACTTTCTCAAAACCGCTACAAAGTGGCTGTTGAGGCATTAATATGTCAGTCAGTTTTCATCGGCCTCAGCTGGCTGGGCATGGGTGCGCTCGCTGGAATCAACAGCTTTGTGTCTGGCTCCTCCAAGTCATCAAGATGAGCTAATTCCTCCAGGCTCTCCTTTACCAGCTTTTATAGAAGAAATTAAGAAAGAAGTTAATATCCAGTAATGTTAAGTCTGAAGTGGAACATGCCCTTCAGTTTTTACCTGCCCAGTCCTACTTTACACAGACTAGATACACACATCCAAGCCTTGAAGTTTCCGGAGCTGGAACTTCTCTCTAACCAAGTCTCTAATCTTAACCAGAAAGGTATTTAGAACATTTACCTGGCACATTCTCAAACAAACTCAAACCCTGTTTTAAAGGACACAAATATCCAAACACATTCTCTGAAGTATTATGTCCTCTGAGGGTATGACGGTCTCTAGATCTGGGTCATGGACCCAGATATCCCTCTGGTGTTGCCCAACTGGACCTTAGCACCATCTGCCATTGTCGCTGTACCTCCAAGGTGTGCTCCAGGGTCCAAAGCATCTTCTAAGCGACATCTTCATGTTTAGAAATTTTACTTCTGGAAGGTCATAATTGCCTTCTTCAGTAAAACAGTCTTCCCCACCACCTGTCCCATTGCATTAGTCTATGGCTCAGGTACCATGCGTAAGCATGATGCTGTTTAAGTGTTCTTCTACATGGGAGTCTGCAACTGTGGCTGCCAGGCACCCTTCCCCTCCTTAAAAAATCAAAGTTAACATAGGGACTTTGAAGTTCATCTTTTATGATCCTCCCTTTCAAATTATCATTTTGTGAATAAAAGAAACACAAATCCTATCAGCAAGGTGTTCAAAGATGTATTTCTCCCCTTTTCCTTCCTCTTGCCAAGAGCTTATAACTCTCCCAAGGTTGTCAAAGTCATTCTCATCACAAAACACTGGTTCATCCCAAATCAGTGACTCCTGAGAGCCCACACTCTTCCCTGAATAACAATCACGTTTTTAGCAATTGTCTCAAAATATGTTGGCCCTCATTCTAGGGAACTACAATCAGTCTGTGGAACAGATCTGGTCTGTGCAGGCACTGACACTAAAGCCTAGTAAATCTCTATGTAGCAGATACAAAATTCAGTCCTCAAGCTCACATGAACAAGAAATAACACATTATTGATTTCCTTTAAATCAAATCAAATCAGACCCTGAGCCCCCATCCCTCTCAAATATTACTGAAGCTCCCCTGTCCAGGTTACTTCAAGGATATAAGACCAAGGAGACAGCTCCATTCGTATCATGGGTTCACACTGGTTTACACTGCAATGCCCACTGCCCACCCTACACAGTTCCCTTGGATCAGATGATTCTGCTTCTGTGCCTACGGAGAATCCGGGAATCTTTACCAAAGTCAGAACATCAGGCCCTGTGTTCCTGTCTTCTTAAGTAAACCACACACACACATATCCCTTCTGAGGGTCTACCATCCCCTGGAGGGGCTCCCCAGATTCTCTTCTACTCTAACCTCCAACTGCTTATTTTTGTTACAAAGAAACTACTCATTCTTTTCTCATTGACACAGACACTTAGCATCATCTCTTCAATGAGCTCATGCTTTAGGACAAAACAACTCAGGAAGAGAAACGCCCAATAGCCAGCCCCACATATAAGCCTTCACCAAGGCAAAGAGTCGCTAAAAGATCTGGTTATCCTAAGGAACTAAAGGACAAATATTAACACATGGTAATATTTTAATGCCAGCCCCTGTGGTCTAGTAGTTAAGATTTGGCGCTCTCACCGCCAAGGCACGGGTTCATTTCCCGGTCAAAGAACCATACCATCCGTCTGTCAGCTGTCATACTCTTGCGCCTGCATGATGCTGAAAGCTCTGCCGACAGGATTGTAAATACCAGCAGGGTCACCCATGGTCGACAGGTTTCAGCAGGGCTTTCAGAGTAGGACACACTAGGAAGAAGGACCTGGCCTCCCACTTCCAAAAACTTTGGCCATGAAAACCCTATGAATAGCAGTGGAGCATTGTCTGATAGAGCACAGGAAGGTGAGAGGATGACACGAAAACACCCAGCAGGGCTCTGCTCTGCCGTCCACAGGGTCGCTAGGAGTCAGAATCCACTCAACGGCGCTAACAACAAAATGTTTTGTCTGTCATAGCTATAAATGATCTGTCACAGCTGTAAATGACTAATTCTTCCTTTTTATAACCATAGCACATTGTATCATTACTTTTGGCCTTGTGAGTATTAATGTATGTGTGTGTACACACACATATATCTTGATTTCTCTATCAGTTAAGAGTTGTAAAGGACATAATGTAACTTATTCTTCTTTAATGCCTCATAATAACTAGAATGAAGTAGGCTCGGAATAACTTTGAAAAATGAGTGAATGAATAAATGTTTATGAAACAATAATAATGCTATTTCAACTTTTAAATATAAGCTATGCTTTCCAAGTAGAAAAAAATAAGACTAAAAAAGCTGGCACAAGCAATTTATTTTATTCTCAAAGTCATTCAACCACCATAAAATGTCATTCTAACTGTACATGCTCAAAAGGCTAAATGTGGTTTAGGGTATTAGATTTCTCACTAAACTAAGGACTAGGCCAGGAATCATCATCATTTGGGATTAGTAACTCACTCCTTGGGAAGATGTTCTTGTCTCAAGACTACCAAAGAAACCAATTTACATTCTTATCCCCCAAACCAAAAGATCTTGAATTGTTGTCTCAGCTAAGCATGCAAACTTAAGGTCTAGACCTACAGACCTAGAAAAAGATTATAGTACAAGTTTGTTCTCAAGGACAAACATCAGGTCTTTCCACCAAAAAATAATTAGATGATAATAACATGTGGGTATATTATTGATGCATTGCACAGATCTTTACAAAATTGCAAATTGCATTGCTTGTGGCTTTTCTTAATAATTTTTACATGCTCAATCTACCCTAGTGAGGCTAGCAAATACCTTGGTTTAGAGAACTGAAATTAGTTTCACATTCAAATCAAGAGATCAGTAATGTAAAAAAATATTTCACAGAAACATTAAATTCCTTGAGGGTTTAGAACTCAAATATTCTTTCTCAGTTTATGCTCTTAAACAATAATTACTATAGGGCACTCATACAGAAATACACAGGAGAACAAGATGAACTGTTTTTAGTCATCTTAGAAATACATTTGCTTCCATTAAAGGACCATACTCTTTTTCTATCCTAAACTCAATTTATCTTGTCACGTTGTTAGATTAAGGTATTTCCTAAATATTTTAGTGTCAAATAAAACCATCACCCTCATTAGCTTGAGGAAACTGGAAAGATCAAATTGATGAGCAGTGTCAAGAGTTCTAAGTTTTTAATTTTGATTGTGGCAAATAGACCAACCCCCTGCTAGTCATTAATTAAAAAAAGCTAACCTGGAACGCACATGTCATTATACATCCCCCCCACACACACACTGTGAGTGTGAGTGTGTGTGTGTATGTGAGATTGTGGTGGTGTTTTGGACTTTTCCCTCAGGTACTTTGGTATTCAAGCCTTTTGAATTCTTCTCATCATTTTTTACTTTGGAAAAGATCATTTTGGGAAAGCATTAAAAACACAGCAATGTCAGTGTAACATAAAGAATATTCTTAACCCTTAGCAATGTGCTTTGGCCTCGGACACCTGCTCTCCAAGAAATAGACTGAGATTGCATTCTCCTTGAATCCAGTAAAACACAATTTTATGTCATTTACTTGGTCAAAGACTAAATATGCAAATCCCTGAGGTATCCAGCTTCTCACTCCAATACCAATAACAACGACAACAACAAAAATCCCTTGATTCAGGCAGGACCCTTCAATACACTACTCATAAATAGTAATTATTACTGACTACAAAATATCACTCCTAATAACATCCCAGTAACCAGAAAGTGCTACTGGGGCTCTAAAAGAGCCTGAATTCTAGTGAGTAATTCATGCAAGAAGGAGATAAGATTGAATACAGACAAAAAGGGAGTTTGAAAAAGAATGCCTGGGGCTTATATTTTAAGGAAAGACCAGGACAAAAGCATGAGGACATAAATAATGAATCATTTTGAATTTTAAAACTCAAAATTTGGCTTACAAACTGTATGCTGGAATTGCATTTCCCCACTTCTTTGATGAGGACAAATCTCTTTTTAACTGCAGTCAACATTCAGCAGCTCAATGTATGGCATGATCATTAAATCAATGAGCCAGCTTTTAGAAGCCGCCTGTGATGATGAGCCACTCACAGCTATCTCCCTCAGTACTCAGCCGTCATTTTATTTAACTTTGCTCTTCTGACCTCAGCATCAGTGCTTTATTTTACTACTACAAAGACGATATTTTGAGAGCAGATTCAACCTTTAGCTGCACATTCTCCAACTCTGATTTTGCCCTGTAATGTCAAAGAATGTTCTCAGAGAAGAAAGCCAAAGGAATAAAAATTCTTATTCAGTGTTCAACATTTTTCACTGACACTAGCTCCTTCATTTCCATAAGTGGTTAGATAACTAAAACAATCAATCAACAAACGTTTATTATGCATCTGCTGTATTCAGGGCACTGTGCTAACTACAGAGAGCACAAAGATGAATAAATCACATTCTCACACTCTAAAAGCTTATACTTCAAATAAAAAATGGCAAATTTGGGGCATACACGTTATTATTCCCTTCTCATGGGCCAGCGTCAACATCTCCAATCAATTTGAGTCTAAAATCCTCCTGACCTCCAAGGAGACCTCAGACTCCTTCTCAGTGATAGAAACTAGCATGGAAGAAGAAACTTATTTGCCATTGATGATCCAAATGGAGAAATGGAATAGATATTAAAGAGAACAATCAATAGAGAGTGCAACATGTGCTCTAAATTAAGTGCCATAGAATTTCAAAAGAAGAAAAGCCCACTGTAGCTGGAAAAAGAAGTCTTTCCAAAGGATTCAGGACCTCAACTAGGTGGCCTCAAAAGATAACTTGAATTTGGCTGGAGCGAATGAGGGAGAATGTTTCAGATGGTAAAAATGGCAACAAAGACACTGAGGCAGGAATGAACAAAACAAGTTTAGGGGATGGTTGGAACTGGACCCGCTTGATCAGAGTAAAGATTCAGGCGGAGAACAGCAGCAAAGAGGATTAGAAAGGAATGTAGGGAGTCAATTACAAAGATGCCCCAAATGCCACACTTGAGTGCTAAGTTTTACTCGACTTCTCATTCAATCCTAATTTGAATTCGCTAGAATCTAAAGGTAGCTATAACTGGGTTGATAGTCCAAGTAAGTTTGTGCTACTTACTCTTTATTTGCCCTATCCAGCTCCAATTTCTGCCCATCCTTACTGTGCTCTGTGCCCCGGGATGCTAAACTCTGTGGAATGCATACCCAGGCTCTTTCGCCCTCTGACTTCTGTGTGGCTCTAGTCAAGACAGCAGGTGGAGATCAGAGGCAGGAGGAAAGAGAATGGAGGTGTTTATAACCTCCATACTCTCTCTGCCAACCTATGATTTGGCAGTGGCGTGGTTCTTTTGCCTACAGCTTATTTCAGGTGATCCCTTTCCCACAACCCTGCACCAAATAATTAACTCCATTGTGAAGATCTCCACCCCTTCCCCCACGCATGTGTAGCCTATGAACACCTTAAGACAGGATGGAAAATCAGTTCACCATATGTGCCAACTCTAGTAGGTTGGTAGCAGAAGCTTATGAAGCCACACCAGGTTCACTAGGAAAAATTTTCATGATTGATGAAGGATGTCTGCCCTGGATATAGTGCCTACTTTTTGTTTATCTATATTGCCTCATGCTGCCAAGTGTCCTTTACACTTATCTGTACTCAACAGTCAAAGCTCTGGTCAAGTATTAGACGTGTCAGTTCAAGATCTAGCTGTTTAATGACCTCTGTGTGATTCTCGGCACACTGGAGACCAGCTAATTGGCCAGCACTTTTGGATCACCTGGAAAACCCTGGAGACTTTATTGCTGAGTATATGCTAGCCCCTGACCTTGGCTGACGCATGCTCCCCACCCCCAACATCTTGTCCAGCCTCCTTCCTCATTAGGGCTTTTCTATTTACTTCACTTAAAGCAGATGCTTCTCTCTAGGGTCATGGTCAATATCAGGGTCAAGATATACCAGGAAAGAATTACGTGAATAGCTGACACTGGTTTTAGCACTCCCAAAGTTTCTCCCACATGTCTGTTACTTAATATTTTACTTTCTATGTAAAAAAAAAAAGAAAAGCTTTATATAACTTGCCCCATCACCGCATCACTGTTCAATGTAGATGCCTATAATGCTGCATCGTCTGGGGCAATTTAGAGCCCCCACTGGGAAGATAGTCCAGCTGAATCTTTAAAAGGTATTTATCTGTAAGCACCTAATATAGTACAGACCTGACTCGTTTATTGTGACTCATAATCCGTCATTTCTAGATTTTAAGTTTCACTGAGTCCTAACTAGAACTATTTTGAAGAGTTTATATCTTTGGAAATTAAATTAGGCTTTTTTTATAAGTAGACCCAATTATCACTTGACTTTTTTTAAAAAAGAACTCAGAATTTTTCATTCAGATTCAAGACTGACATCTTCTACCTTTTCTTAGAAAACAGATTTAATACTATCTGGTTTGTTATACCAAAATGTTGCAACGGTATTCAACTCCAAGGAAATACAATAGACTCAGAAATCAGAAATGTGAAAAATGCTTTCATAGTTCCTGTTTCCTTCAGTGTAATAAAGTCCCGGTGCATATCTTTGTAATTTTAGATCTGAGAAAGACACGTGTGTCTAGTGAATTGTGCTAGATAGACTTGACTCATCAAAATGCTGTCAGAAAGGAATAGACTTACTATATTATTGAATTGTCCAAATATATAGAGAGTTGAGTAGATATCAAATAGGATTTCAACAAAATGATTTACAAAGACAGGTCTTACATCATTTGGATTGCTGATGCCTGGGAAATAATCTTTTTATTCCTTCTGCTCTCAATCCTTCCAATAAGCCATAATAATTGACCCATGTTGTTATAAATTAAAAACTAAGAGTACTTTATGGCACTCACAGAAAGACCTAACCAAAAAGCATAACATTTAATTCATTCCTAAATTTTCTGATTGATTCCTTATAGAGTCACTTATGGAGACTGATTCCTGTCACTTTTGGATTTTAGGGGAAATGTCTCCAACATAGCATTTTCCACATTCTAACCATTTTGTCAGCCCTAACATAGGGCATTCTCACAGCCAACAAATTTAGGATAAGAATTAAGTTACGGGAGGAAATTGTGGCTAGCACTTTTGACACCACTAATGCCATGTGCTAACAAACCTTACGTGGCGTCTGTCTTTACTGCCTGGTCACCAACTGCGGCAGCTTTCTCATAGTCATCATTATTCATCCAGCCAGCAGAGTCATCATCTAGAGGTGGAACATTACTCTTTCTAGCACAGGTACAATTCACCTATAAAAAAAATCTTTTTAAAGAATTTTAGGTATTCTCAGATCGTATCAATCCCCTGAGAAGTCTTTTATATCTTCTGACTCTGGTCTCAAGTTAGTGATAACTTGCTGTGTTGGACTTACCACTTTTCGTATAAACAAGCCTTCCAAGCCTGGCATCAGGCATATCATTTATCTTAGGGTTCTGTAGCAACTTGACACTTTTAGCACACCTTTGGAGCCAAGAACCCATAAATGCTGGAAAATATTCATCTAGAGGTATCATTCTTTTTCAAAGACGACACTACTGGGAACATCTTCAGAACTGAGGAAAAAGATCAAGCAAAGTAGCCTGCACTATGCTGTCTCTTCTTAATTATTAATCTTCCAAACTCCAAATGTTGTCTTAAGAGGGCAATTGAGCAAGCTGGGAAATGGAGGAGCAGAGTGACCTGTGTAGAGTAGACGTTCAATAAATACCTGCCGATTAAGTGAAGAGATGACATAAGTAAGAGAGAGAAACGAGAGGTATTAGTTTCCTAGGGCTGCTGTAACGAAGTATCACAAACTGGGTAGCCTAAAACAGCAGAAACTTATTCTCTTACAGTTTCGGAGGCTAAATGTTCAAAACCAAAGTGTCAGCAGGGCCATGCCTTCTCTGAGACTTGGGGTAGAATGTTTCCTTGCCTCTTTATAGATTCTGCTGGTGTTCACCAAATCTTGGTGTCCCTTGGCTCACAGTTACATCTCTCCAATCTCTTTCTCTAACGTCATATGGTGTTCTCCCTGTGTGTCTCTATCTTCACGGGGTATTTTCCTCTTCTTACAAGGACACCAGTCATGTTGGATCAGGGTCTATCCTAATGACCTCATCTTAACTTGATTACATCAGCAAAGACTCTATTTCCAGGGTCACATTTATAAAGACCTAGAGTTAGGACTTCAATATATCATTTTGGGGGACACAATTCTCTATGCATAACACAAGAGTAGAGAAAATGAACATCAAATAGAAATATTGCCTAGAAGACTTTGAAAAATAATTCTGAATATTGATACATCAACTATAGTAATGCTTTCTAAGCCCACACTTGAGCTGGGTCTCTTAAGGGTTTCCTTTCTTGTCTTCAGTTTCTTACTTTCCAGTTTTTATTTAATTTTTTCAACTTTCTATGGCAATGTTTTCTAATCATCACAACCAAAGATCATTAGGTTCTACCTCTTCATATGTTCTTCACCTTATGTATCTTCTGAGTACCCATAAGATGATGCTTAGTTTTTTTGGTTTCCATAGCAGAGCGGTATCAAATTTAAGGTACAAAATGAAAGATCACACCTCCATTAAAAATTTTAATGCCTCCATTAAAAATTATTTTCTGATCCATCATGATACACTTTCTACTAATCTCAACCCGAGTGCTAATGTTAAGTGCAGATTCTATATAAAAATTGATCACCTGGGAGGTTGCCTTTACCTTGTCCTTTCTCCTGAATTTGGTGCACACTTTTGCAACTACCTGGACATTCCAAAATTACTCGTTGAGCAAATATTAATTGAAATCCTAGCATGCCCAAAGTCAGATCTGCCATCTGTACTTCAAAAATCATTTCTCATTTCCTGGGTAATATAATTCTATTAGTAGCAACCCTTCTCTTCTACATAAAGCAAACCAGAAAGTTCAAAGCCATTTTGGACTCTTTTGTCCTCAACATTCAATTTGTCTCCAAATCACGTCAATCCATATCTAAATCTTTTTTACTTTGTTCATCTGCTTTCTTAGAGCCAGTTGTCCTTTCACAGGTTGTTATAATTGTGTAAATCTTTATTCTCCTACATTGCCATAAGCTTTGGGGTGACAGAAATACACTGGAATCACCCTTAGGGCATAGATCAGGTTCTTGCACTTAGAGTATTAAATTAACTGAGAAGTACATCATTAGGAAAAAAAGAAGCTTAGGATACTATCAGATGGAAGTGATACTGGAATATTTTTAGTAACAGGGTCCTATGCAGAAGAGCGATATTGTGCCGTTTAGTACTTTCCTCCCCCCAACTCCTACCCCAACTCTCTTTTGAATATAATAATTCTGCTCACATTCTTTTCTATGCTTCTCTAAGGTACCTCATGATCACAGAAGTGTTGGCTTTGAAATCTTGAATGGCTGAGTAGCCCTATTACTGTTATTCTGGTCCTTACGTGCTGAAAGCAGCTGCTGAAATTCACGATTTGGCTAACTAATTATTGCTCTATTGACCAGAAAACTGTTATCTTTATAAAGCTCTAAGTTAGCTCAGTGGACTTGGGAAAACTGTCACCAATAATATAAAAAATGTCTGAGTCTTTGACGGACTTTGAAAATGACCCCCTGCCAGGCTCAAACTTAATGTGTCACAGAAGCAGCCAGAAATGGGCGATTTGCAGTAGAGGATTTTCGCATATTTTTAAAATTCATTTTTACCTTAAGCCTATGTCTTTTCAGGTGTTCTTGATATGTGTCTCTGGATGTTTGACTATATTCTACACTTTAAATATTAATTGAGGACACCTGACATGTTTCAGAGACCCTATGTCTCTAAAGTCCGTTTCATAACCTCTTACTTACCAAGCAATCTAGTTGAAAATGAAGGCTAGATGGAGTATTTTGGCATCAGTGTGATAACAAACAAATGCCCTAGTCAGACAAATGACAGAATAAAATATTACTAGCTTCCTCTCCTTGCCGTTTTAAATGTCACCTAATCTGTTCCTCAATGGAAGAAGCTCGGCAATATATTATTTAGCTCAACCCAGTAATTACCTTTGAATAGCAATTTAGAGCTTTGAAAGAACTTTTGCATGTTTATTTTATTTCACTGTCATAACTACTGTATCAGTCACAGTTAGATCAGGATATCAGAGCTGCTACCAGGATTACAGAAATAAGAGGTTTTATGCAAGAATGAAAGTTTACACAGATTTGGCAACAGCCGGGCAAATGAAGGTCTGGAAGGGGGAAAAATGAGAATCGAATAGAAAATAATCACTAACCATGTCAGCCAGCTCAGGTAGACAGGAGGGAACTTCAGGAAAATTCAGCAACCATGCAGACTCCATGAATTCTGTCTCTTCTGCAGAAACTTCTACTGTGGAGAAGTTTCCTCCTCTGTAGAAATCACACACTTGTGGGCCTGGAACCAAGTGCCAGGTAGGGGGCTTAGGACCACTGTTGATCAGCAGGGGCAGCAGTCAGGAAAATGAGCTGAATGCAGAGCAGGAGGATGACAGTGCCACCCTGGTATCCACCAGACACCTCTGTGTCTGTCCATCACTTTTGCTTGTCTCCCCCAATATCCCAAGATATCTCTGCTTCACTTCTACCTTCAAAGCCTAATGTAGTTCCTCTTCTAACTCACAGTGACTTGGAACCATGCTGGAGAGGTGATTCAGGTAAACGTAATTTTCTGCCTTGGACAGAAACAGCAATGCCAACTTGGTGCTATTGTGTTAAGACGTCAAAGTCCATTCTATAGATGAGAAAATTGAGACATGGCTTGCTTAAAGCTACTTGGCTAATAAGCAGTAGACCCAGGGAAAAGATTTGAACAAACACTTCAAGAAAGAAGAAATTCTAATGGCTAATAAACATATTTTATATCAATGAATTATAAGAATCAAATGTCACTATATACCCAAATTAGAAAAAATTTAAAAGTCTGACAATACCAAGGGTTGTTGAGGGTGTGAAGGGAAACTCAGCACCAATGTCAGAAATAGAAATAGGCACAACTACTCTGGAAAACAGTTTGGCATTATCTAGAAAAACTAAAAGATACCTTATCCTGTGACTCAGCAATCCCTCTCCTAGGTATAATATAATATACCCTAGATAAACAAATACATACCAGCATAAATATAAAGAGTGTTCGTAGCAGTATTATTTGTATTAACCTAAAATTGGGAAACAACCCAGATGTCCACCTACAAAAGAATAAATAAATAAATTTTGACATATTCATAGAATAAAATGCTGCACAGCAAGGAAAATGAATGGATTAGAGTTACATACAAAAAACATGGGTTAATCTATAATACTCAATGTTTGTGCAATTCAACATCTCATCCAAAAAACCTAGGATAAAACACATCCTTGAATTTTTATGGTGCAAAAAATATCACTAACCTCACAAATCTGTATAATGGTTCTCATGTCACATGACCCAGCTGTTTACAAAGTAGATAAAGTCCACTTTGGTCCATACACATCCAGTGGAATGCCTTATAAACCAAAGTAGAAAGTACTAAAAGAAATTCCTTTTGAAGTCCTGTTCTCAGATCCCAAATGGTTGTACTGCAGGTATTACTGAACAGAGTATGCAGATTCTTTCCAGGCATACAGAGAATATCCACAGAAACTAACTCTGGTTTTGGTGTGCCACCTAGATCTCCTTTATGGGTCAGTGTACTCATCCTTCTCTGCAGGATTGTCCTCAGTTGAGGAGAGGCGAGAGTCGCTTTGCTTTAAGATGCTGGGAAGGTTACACTCCACCCCAAGGATCAGGACAGCTGGCCGACGTAAGAATGTAACACTCTGCCCCCTTGCCTTCGAGAAGGACAACTTCTGTAGTAACACTCACACTCCAGAACTCCCTGTGGGAACCAGCCAAGGCTAGACTTCTCCTGAAATACATGTTTGCTTGGCTTCCTCTGCTCTATTATGCTTCCCTTACTCCCTTACAGGTTTCTCTAGAGAATGCTCCCTCTGTAAATAACTTGTACAAGAATCTCATGCTTCTAGAAACCTTACTTAAGACAGTTGCTACCAGGAATAGACTTGCTGGGGATGGAGAATATAAAGTTAGATAAGGGAGAATCTTTTAGTAGTGGGACTTTCTCCCTGTTTCTCAATTTAATACCACAGAAAGGGACTGTTAAGTTGGTTTAAATACACTGATGGGGTGGCTCTTAGGAGCTTGAAAAAAGTGATGGCCCACATTAGATGTATGCCAGAAATGCTGTGACAGTCTGTGGAGGAAGAAATCAACAGGCTCAGAGAAGTGGGCATGCTAGAATGGAACTATAACTTAAGATCATAAAACCCACCAGCTGAATATATTCCTGGAGACAGCCAGAGAACTCTCCCCTTGCCAAGGCACTAAGGAACGTTCAGGTGAGGGGTCACCATTATCACTGAGAAGCCCAGGTATGGCAGTTCTCTAGAGACCAGTACTGATAGTCAGAGACACTATTATAGAACTGGGCTCCTTAGTAGCAACAGGAATGATAGGAACTCAAACTAGGAAAAGCCAAAATGTAGCACTTAACGCTTATGGATGTGGAGGACATAATTATTCAAAATGAAGAACAAGTTGGAATAGCAGCCAGCAAAGCCTAATTCAAAGTTATCTATGGATATGGTTCATACACAATTCTTATGTATTCCTAGAGGCAAGATAGTTGGAACGCCAACAAGAGTATCACATAATATAATCAAAGAGATCAAGAAAGGGGGAGCAGAAGGCTGAGATCAGCCATCCATGAAAAGTCACAGTCCTGTGCCCCATTTCCAGAACTGAGGCCCTTCTCTGAACCAGGACCTCTCTACTGAAAGAGAGCCCATTCCCCTTGAGGGAGGCCCTGCAACATCATAGCCAATATACAACGTAGTGATTCCTCCAGACTTTCTGCCAAAGAGACCTATGGCCATTTACTTGGTTGACCACACACTGGAGAAAGGGGACACCCAGCTTTTTCACATTATCTAAATAACCTCATATCAATTAAAGAAATTAAATTTATTGTTAAAATCCTTTCCATTCACCAGTGGCTTCACTGAATTCTGCTAAACATTTAAGGAAGAAATAATGTCAATTCTACACAAATTTTTCTTGAAAATTGAAGAGGAGGGAACACTTATCAAATTTCAAAACCAGACATTAATATCTGAGGGCTCAAAATCTCATTATGGCCCTCCTGTTAGAGTAGGGGTGTATGGAAGTTGGGCAATAAATGGGTTTATGGCCAAGGTCATCCCACAATGAGTCCACTGGGTCCACAGACATACCTGGTGGTATTTCCCAATTTCCAAATGTGTAATTGGACTGTCCATACTCAGACACTGACACCACCCTAATATAGTTTCCTTCATCTATGACTAAAACTACTATACTAGTGAAAGTGAAGCAGAAAGCCCTGAAATTGCCACTCCCCATCCTAAGCTAAGATAGCAAATCAAGAATATATTGCACCCTAGGTAGAATAGCAGACATTCGTATCACCCCCAAAGATGTAAGAGATGCAGAGGTGATGGTTCCATCATATTCCCATTTAATTCACCAGTCTGTCCCCTACAAACACCAGTCTGGATCATAGTGTATGACAATTAACTACTGTCATCTTAACTAAGTAGGAGCCTCAACTGCAGTTAATGTACCAGATGAAATATCATTACTATCATTACTAGAATAGATTTTTAACATAGCCTCTGGTATGTCCCAATCGAGCTGGCAGATATGTTCTTTTCCATTCCCATCAGGTAGAAGATTCAGAAACAGTTCTTACGGACATTGGGTGAACAACACTGTGCATTCCCAGTTTCATTTTAGTGCTCTGTTTACTGTCTTGCTTTTGGTCACAATATTCTCTTCCTTATCATGAGCAAGAAAGGACTAAAGGGAAAAGGAACTATAGATTGTCTTAGCTTTTCCTTTCCTTTCATGTCATTATTTTCAGCATAAGTGGTTGGCTAAGATAGGAAAGTAACGTGAGTGAGAAAGTATGTAATAGAGTTCCTTTGTTGTTCATGTTTCTTAGAAAACTATTACTTTCTTTCTGCATTTGAAGCAAGTTCTGGTGCAAACAGTAAGCCTGGCCACTTAGAGCTGTCAGCACCTCCCCCGCTCACTCCATTTAGATGTACCACATTTACCGTGTACTAGCTTTGAGTCTCACTGAACCCCTACGCATCCGGGGTCCACCAGAACTCTGTGCTCATGGAACGTCACAAACACTGTATGCAAATGGAGTGGTGAGGAACAGTGGACACGCATATTGCATTTATTTCTTCTGCTCACATGCATATTCCATTGTCCCATCTGACTTCACTTACAAAACATAAGTTCAAAGTTAAAATTTTTATGAATTCCAAGATGGTGACAGCAGAGCATTAAAACAAGCACAGGGCCCTTCTGAGCATTGGAGCATCATACAATTGCGTAGATCCCTTTCCCCTGAAGCCATGCCAACATGCTGTTTTGTAGAAATTTTAACAAACAAATGCATGAATGAATCTCACTGGAAAAGAATAAAGGAAAAAATTCAAATTAATATAATAATGAGATTTTTTTCATCTATCAAGTTACCAAACTCATTTTTTCAATGATAATATCTGTAGGGGTGAAGATACAGTAAAGCGGGAATTATTAGACCACACTGGCAGATTGTTTCTACATTTCTGCTGTAAAGATTCTTAGCGGATTCACATTCTTACATAGCAATTCTACTTACGGAAATCTAATCTAAGAAAATATTTCAAAGTTGAAAAGAGATTCATATTTGATCATGTTCATTGCAGCATTATTTTTAAGAAGAAAGAATTAGAAACAACTTTGCCTAAGAGTGGGGAAGTAATTAGAAAAAGTTTAATATTTCTATATGAGAAAATATTAGGCCATCATACAAAGCAGGTGTATGCAAAATATTTGTTGTCATGTAGAATGCCTCATAATATTATTTAATGAAAAGGTAGAAAATTATATACATGTTATAGTTCTGTTTTAATAAATATGTATTTATTTTAAATATATATTATGTATTTATAATATATAATGATTATTATTTAATTATATATTATAATATATTATATTATATATATTTATATATTTTTTTTATTAAAGACTGGAAGGAATTCAAGAAAACATTAATAGCACTTATCCTGGTAGTGGGATTACAGGTGATTTAGTTTCTTTAAACGTTTTCTACTTCTCCCTCCTTCCACCATCCTTAACTTCTTTTGAAATTAAAAAAACATATATTAAACATCAATCAGAGGAAAAGCTTCAAACGAATTCTAAGCACTTTAGGACTTTATTAATATTGTTGAATGCGTTCACCTGTGTCTGGTACATTTTTCATAATTTGTATTTCTCTTCATCCTTTCAATTGCTTTGTGAAATCAGTTGCTTTTAGCTGATGCTATTAAGCCTAGGAGAGGGAGATAAAATAGTGTGAAGGTAATAATGGTTATATTGACCAAAAAAACAGACACTCAAAAAGCTTGTATCTTTGTTATTTTTACCTATGTATAGAACCGAAATTTCAGTTGATCCTTGAGAAGCTGTAGCCCAACACCTCTTATCCTGTCTCTCTCTGAGATGAACTCTGGTACAAATGATACAAGTAGGTACTTGAAAGACATAGAAAGGGCCTCAAGGATGCTATTCTGTTGTTGTATACAATCATTTCCTCTGCAATTATCATTATGTTTTCATAGAATTCTAAATAGTATTTATTCTTTTACATTTTCTAGTTTTGCTTATGTTTCACAGTTACAAAAAGAAATACAGATATATCACTATCATAAATTGATCAATACTTGACTATTCATGACAAAGATACACACACACTCCTATTAATAGAAGTCCAAATATGAAGTTAGAAATCACTTCTAACTTCATATTTAACTTCATATTTAATAATAGGAAAAGCAATGAATCTAATCTCTCTCTCTTTTTTTTTTTTTTGGTGAGGAAGATTAGCCCTGAGATAACATCTATTGCCAATTCTCCTCTTTTTGCTGAGGAACGGTGGCCCTGGGCTAACATCCATGCCCATCTTCCTCTAGTTTATATGTGGGATGCCTGCCATAGGATGGCTTGATAAGTGATGCATCAGTCCGTGCCTGGGGCCCCAGGCCGCCAAAGCAGAGTGGGCAAACTTAACCACTACACCACTGGGCCAGCCCCTGAATCTAATCTCTTAATTTTTTCAAGGCAATGTGAGCAACTGCCTATGGAAAAACAGTTTGTAAATTATTTGGTAGAGAGATTTAAGTTGAGTTTGAACTTTTTAGTGAACAGAGGATACATCATCTCCTCTTCCCTAAATAGATTAACATTTCAAGGCAAAAGACTTAAACTGAAAATATTTAGGTCAAGATGACTTGCCCTTTCCTGGACTGATGCAATTAACAGAACGTTTATAGCCTCACTACACAGCATCTCCCTGCGTTGCCTCTCCACACATCAAGCTTGGGGTGTTCACATCAACCTAAGATTCTCAAGGTTGAAAATAATCCCAAAGGTCATTGCATCCATCGGTTCTCAAATGGGTCTATTTATGTTGTGTATCTAGTGGTTCCCTGTAAAATAAGTGAGACAAAATAATGTGCCTTTCATAAAAATTCAATAAAGCTAATTTTATTCAATTTGAAGTCATGTCCTTTAATCTGAGAAAATATCCTTTTAACTGTTTTGGTATTAAAACATCCTTTTTTATGAAAAGATAATTAAAATTAAGGGGCTGTCTTTTTTTCTGTTTAAGGTTCTTACTGACAAAATAGATGACTCAGCATTAGTTTTCTCAGAAAATTCTCTATTCCATGAAAATCTAAAGTCCAAGATCAGGTAAACAAAAAGTTTGTCTCTGTCCAAGCCTGAGGCAGCTGGAGAGCAAGGACCCACGGGGTGTGGTGGGCAGTGAGCAGCTTTGGAGGCAAATGGAACAGGATTTGAAGTCTGTGTAACTTTAGAGAAACTACTTACCCTAGTTGAGTAATTCATTTCTTTGCCTGTAATTCATTGCTTTGCCTGTACCAGCTGAACTAATGTTGCCTTTGTCTCAAGTTGTGAAAATCAGAAAATGAGTGGTTAGCTGACCCTTTAATAGCCCAATGCAAATGTCACCTCTCAAAAAGGCCTTGCTAGTTCTACCCTACCTAATGTGTGCTCTCTTCTCACCCACTCAGCCATGCTCAATCCCACATCAGGGTACTTATCACTCTCTGGATTCATTTTATTTTCCCAACCAGAATATAAGATTCATGAGAGAAGGGACTCTGTCCTATTCCCACTGCATCCCCAGCAACTAAAATATATGGCCAAAACATGGGAGTATTCAATAGATATTCAATGAATATGAATAAATGTAAAGTGTTTGATGCAAGAAAGACTCAATAAATGTTAGTTCTCTTCTTTCTGTCTGAGGGAAAAAACCCATCTCCCAAAAATGTCCTTCTCTGAGGCCATCAGAACCTATCCTCAACACATAAAACGTGTCTGTCTTTCCAAACATACATTCCCAAGCGGGAAGTAACTCTTCAGGTAACTTGTTTGATAAGGCCTTGTTTATTTCAGAGCTGGCTACAGTTAAGAATGATTATGTGATGGCAACCTTGAATTGGGCTTTGGATGCATATTTAGTCTATTGAATAAAGAGAATGCCTAATCTTTGGGATTCACACAGATTGCCAGGGAAATGTCATTTAAAGCCTTCCATTTTAAGACTATGTATAGTATCTGGTAATTGCTTGTATTAATTTGCATGTCAAATCAGTAATGAAAAATCTCACCAGGCAGTCGTCTTTGGTTAAATTGTATTATTCTGCTAAAAGCTAACATTAATGAGTAAAACATTTAACTTAACATAAACACGCTAAATACCAACATTAAAAAGGGAAAGGAAACAAAGGAAGGAAGGAAGGGAGAGAAAGACAGGTATTACCAATGAGCAAAAAGCAAAACCATAAACAAGAAAATCAAAGGCTTTAGAGTGAGTCTCCACATCCCAGAAGCCAAAGCCTCAGGGAAGGTTCTATACACCTGAGTTGCTGGAAATTATCCTTCTTAAGGAGGCTGAGGCTCCGGCCCAGTTGAGAAGTATTTTTTGGCGAAAATGCAAATATACATGTCTGGGACACGAAACAAGAAGATGAGTGGGACAATCCTGTCTATCTTGGCTGTCATCCATCGCTCACTCCAAATACTAAGTTAGTGCCTATATTTCAAGGATTGGCAGCCATTAAAACATAATTTGCCAAAGCTCCCACTCTTTTTCCTTGGCAGGAAGAGTGTCCTGCGCAGCTGTGGGAAGTGGTGGGAAAATGCACTCAGTAGTATTGGTGGAAACACAGCCAAGACGTGGTGTGCCAATGCCTGTTAGCACAGCACTAGGTACTGTAAGAGATACGTAGACTTCCAGTTTGGGGTATAATGTGTTAAAAGCTTAGAAATCATCATTTCCATCCTTAGGAAAAGAAAATGTTAAACAAACTGAAAATCAATGACTTTTCTTGGAAACATCAGAGAACAAAAGTTGCAGGGCAAACCAGCATGCCAAATCCTGGAGAGCCACGGCTGAGATCCGCTCATCTGGAGCAGAAGCCACCAGGGTCATAAACTGGTAGGAACACTTACACAGTGATTTTGATGAATTGCTGGAGGCTGAGTACAGACTAGTTTGAGAGTGAGAAAATCCTGAGGGCTGCAGTCTTAGGGGACCTCACACTTTCATGGGTTTCACCTCCATGAACCCCACCAAGTTCTCGTGGTGAATAGTCAAGAAGGATCACCTCCTGGCTACGGCAAGAGGAGGGCAAGAGTAACCACTGTGAAATATGTGCAGATTGCTTTCCATAACAAAGATCTACTGTCCGGAGCTCATCCCACCTGGAGGAAGGGCAGTTCTCCCATTGTAGCCCCCTGTAACCTTCATCTCACTTAAAGGAGAGGGGAGGGGAGATAAGAAACACATGTGACGGTCACAGCCAGAGATGCAGGGCCACTAAAAAAGACTGAGATTTAATAATAAGATTATAGAACACCTCCCCTCCCCCATACCTTACCACTACACCAGCAGTATAACAGTGAATTTAGCTAAAAAGCTGCAAGACTCAGACTCTACTTAAGAAGGAATTTTTAGGGAAATCCAAAGACAACAGAAGAGACAAAATCAAAGACCCCAGAGAAATTGAAGCCTCTTGTACCCACAGCTACAGCAAACATGAAACACAGTCCAACTGCCAGCCAAATCAACATAAAACCTCACACTAAAGGCATGTTTACCTCAGTTCCTATTACTCAGTACATCATGTCCAGTTTTCAACAACAAAAATACAAGTTATGCTAAAAGGCAAGAAAGAACACAGTCTAAAAGTCCAAGGAAGCATCAGAATCAGACTGCAATATGACACAGATGTTGGTTTTATCAGGCCTGGTCTGGAATTTTAAATAACTAAGATTAATATGCTAAGAGCTCTAATGGAAAAAGTAGATGACATGCAAGAACAGATGGGTAATATAAGCAGAGAGATGGAAACCCTAAGAAAGAATCAAAAGGAAATCCTAGAAAGCAAAAACATTGTAACAGAGATGAAGAACACCTTTGATCAGTTCATTAGTAGACTGGACATAGCTGAGGAAAGAATCAGTGAGCTTGAAGATAGGTCAATAGAGTCTTCCAAAACTGAAATATAAAGCGAAAAGAAAATGAAAAAGAATGTAAAATACAACAAATACAATTCAAGAACTGTGGGATAATTTCAAAAGGTATAGCATACAATAATTGAAACATCAGAAGGAGTAGAAAGAGAAACGAAGCAGAAGAAATACTTGAAGTGATAATGGCTGAGAATTCCAAAATTAATAATACCAAACCACAGATCCAGGAAGCTGAGAGAACACCAAGCAGGATAAATACCAAAAAAATATATACCTTGGCATATTGTATTCAAACAGCAGAAAATAAAAGACAGAGAAAACCTTGAAGAAAGCTAGAGGGATAAAAAAACAAAAACAAAAAAGCCCTTAACTGTAGAGGAACAGGGATAAAAATTACAGTGGACTTCTTGTCAGACACTATGCAAGCAAGAAGAGAGTGGCATGAAATACTAAGTGCTGAAAGAAGAAACCACCAATCTAGAACTTTACATCCAGCAAAACTATCCTTCAAAAGTTAAGGAGGGGGCTGGCCTGGTGGCACAAGCAGTTAAGTGTGCGCGCTCCACTGCGGCGGCCCGGGGTTCGCCGGTTCGGATCCCAGGCACGCACCGACACACTGCTTGGCAAGCCATGCTGTGGCAGCGGCCCGTATAAAGCGGAGGAAGATGGGCACAGATGTTAGCCCAGGGCCAGTCTTCCTCAGCAAAAAAAGAGGAGGATTGGCAGATGTTAACTCAGGGTTGATCTCCTCACAAAAAAAAAAAAAAGTTAAGGAGAAATAAAGACAAATACCAAGAAAAGTAAGCCTAAGATATTGCTCCTACTTCTAGCTCTACTCACCCTCAAAAGGGAGCAACCAAGGGGCTGAAAGCTGGTCACTGTTACTGGGAACATTAGGCAGAGGAAGTGACAGAGATTGGAGCTGCATTAGGAAAGATAGTCTCTAAGACAAAAATGTCAAAAGAATAGGATTGGTAGTGGGGATGGGGAGTTAATTCACGGACAGAGACCAGGTAGGCTAGACAGGGAGTATGCAATTTGCAGCTGGTTGCTTTTATTGCTAGATCTCATCTCATTTGTGGCCACATGGTGTTTCTGCCTAAAAGGGGGAACACTTGCCAAACACTATTTGGACCTAACCCCTCCCCTTAAGGAATATAAAATCTGTAGATATCCAGACAAATACACGAATAATAGCAAAACATCATATCGTGTAGAAACTTAAATGCTAAATTGTGGGCTATAAGTGATAAACTTTCAATCAAGTCATTCAAGAAATATTTGCTGGGCTCCTACTCCATATCAGGTACTCTTGTAACCTCAGGGAACTTTCATTTAGGTGATGGAAACAAAAACACAATAAATAACTAAACAAATGAGAAAGATATCATATACTGGTGTAAGTTATGCATAGGATTAAAATCAAGTGATGCGATTGATGATGATAACAATAGACAGACAGACAAATAGATAGTTGATAAGGTTTATATAGATACTATATAAGTTGAGATCTAACTAACAAGAAGGAACTAGCTGTGAAAAGATGAGGGAATACATTTCAAACACAAGAAACAATTAGTAGAGATATGAAGTAGGCAATTGGCTACACAAGCCTGGATTTTAGGGCAAAGGCCAGGACTGGAAATGTAGATTTGTGAGGCATATGGATAATATTTAAAGCCATAGCCCTGGTGAGATTACTTGCACAGAGTAATTACATAGAGTGCAAGAGTGAGCTTTTGGATACTCTAAATTTTCAAGATTCAGCAGTAGAAATACCAGCAAAGATATCTGAGAACAAATAGTAAATAAGGTAGGAGGGAACTCAATTTTAATTCTACTCAACAGAAGCCTAAAGAAAACATATTTCAAGAAGAACTGAACGGTCAGTGCCACTGAGATGGTAAGGAAGATAAGAACATAGAAGTGACCTATGAAACTGGCAATGTGGAGGGCAGCCTCTGAGGACAAAAGCCTGAATGGAGTCAGGTATGGAAGAAAATGAGGTGAGGATGTGGAGGTAGTGACTCAAGAAATTTTGCTGTGAAAGATAAAATCTAGAGTAGAAAGAAAAACCCATTCAAGTTTAGGAGGCCTCATGGATGAGGTAGTGCTTGAGCCAAACCTGGTGAGAAGGACCGTGTGAGGAAAGGCAGAAGACCTATTTGAATATAGTGGCCTCTCTCTGTCTCCTCCTCCCACCAGCCTTGGACTGGAGCTTCCTTTCTCTGAGGTAGTAGTATGGGCCTACATTTAGGAGAAGAAGATGTGGGCCATTATATTTGTTTCTTTGTTTACATTATGGAGATAGGGCCATTCCCTCCTAAACACTAGGACATCTAAGCAACTGTAATATAAAATTGTACTTACAACCAAAGGTTCATTTCTAACACCAAGGAATGGCTCCAACATCTAGCCCCCATTCCTATTTGGCAAAACTGCGTGAAATGGGGGATTCTATCAGCAGTAGCTTAAGAATCTAGAGCAAGACCCATTTGCCCCTCAGTAGAAGCTTCCCCTCAACTTTTTTCAGCAAAAGAAATATCACAGATTCTCCAATATAATTCCTTGCCTAAACAGGAAAATAGCAGGCAGCAAGGCATTGGTGTCTGCCATGCCATGAGGTCTTAAACTCAGGAGAAAGTCTCTTATGCCTCTACAAGCTGTGTCTCTCATAAAATCTGTACAAGTCAATGTTTTCCAGAGAAAAATAACCAGTAGGATAGACGGATGGATAGATAGATAGATGATAGATAGATAGATAGATAGATAGATAGATAGATAGATAGATAGATAGATAGATAGTTTATTTTTGAAAATTGGCTCACGGAGGGCCAGCCGAGTGGCCTAGCGGTTAAGTCCACACGTTCCGCTTCGTTGGCCCAGGGTTTGCCGGTTCAGATCCTGGGCGCAGACATTACTGCTCATCAAGCCATGCTGAGGAGGTATCCCACGTAGAAGAACTACAACTCTACAACTATGTACTGGGGCTTGGGGGAGAAAAAAGAAGAAGAGGAGGATTGGAAATAGATGTTAGTGCAAGGCCAATCTTCCTCAAAAAAAAAAAAAACAATTGGCTCACGTGATTGTGGAGGCTGACAAGTCCAAAATCTGCAGGGTGGGCCAGCAGGCTGGAGACCCAAGAAAGAGTCAATATTGCACTTCAAGTTCAAAGGCAGTCTGCTGGCAGAATTCCCTCTTCTTTCAGGGAAGTCAGTTCTTTTTCTATTAAAGTCTCCAGCTGATTAGATGAGGTCTACTCACATTATGGAGGGCAATCTGCTTTACTCAAAGTCTACTGATTTAAATGTTAATCTCATCTAAAAAATACTTCCACTGAAATATCTAGAATAATGTTTGGCCAACTATTTGGTTACTATGGCCTAACTAAGTTGACACATAAAATTAACCATCACAATTCCAGCCCTTGTCAACTTGGCACCCATACAGATCTCCTTAAACCATACTTAATCTCCAAATAAAGACAACAGCAAGGTCATACGTCCACCTGACATGATACAACTATCCTGCGTACACCAGAAATGCACTAACCAGGATGCAAAGTCTTTGGATGATGTGCTCATTCTATCAGCAAATCTCAGTTTTCAGAACAATGCTCACGGAGGATCCTCACTAAAAATACAGTCATGAACACATGGTCTCCCATGGAATGTCAATTTCATGCCCACTATTTTAAGAGGTCTTTTCATTACTTATTTTCTGGGGCAGTAGTTTTGCCACACCAAACCATTTTCTTTTAGCTGGTGAATCTTCAAACTTAGCTCTTATTTCTGATTCTGACACAAATATTAAGTAAAAGAAAAAAAAATCTCATGAATTAGATTCAGAATTCCTTTCGTTTTTCCTCCCTTTCTCCGTATGATAGTTTAGCCCTTTGGGGGAAGGGACAGAAATTTGCATTACACAAAGGATATTCTGTGCAAAGAGTATAAACAGTGAGTATTGATAACTCATTTGAGGCTTGGGAAAAGCTAAACAGTAAGTTGATATCAATGAATTTTTCACCTTAAAGATTGTGGTTTAGCTGATAATAAATTTCTTGGAAGAAACATACCAATGGGAAAGGCACGGTGTTGATAACTTTGCACACTATTGATCATAGGCTTGCCTTCTGCCCTGGTTCACAAATGTTTTTGCCTTGTAGGATTTTTAATGATATCCAACTTGCCTGCTTGGTAAATGTAAGTTCTAATATTGTTTTTAAAAGAGTGTTTAGATACGCTCTATTCCTTACAGGTGGTTGGTGCTGAATCATATTTTTGAAATGAATATAAGAAATAAGAGAATTAGAAATAACAAGTGTTGGTGAGGATATGGAGAAAAGGGAACACTTGTGCACTATTGGTGGAAATGTAAATTGGTGCAGCCACTATGGAAAACATTATGGAGGTTCCTCAAAAAATTAAAAATAGAACTACCATATGACCCAGCAATTCCACTTCTGGGTATTTATCCAAAGAAAATGAAAACACTAACTCAAAAAGATATACGCACCCCTATGTTCATTGCAGCGTTATTTGCAATAGCCAAGATATGGAAACAACCTAAGTGTCTATTGATAGATGAATGGATAAAGAAGTTATAGACATATACACAACAGAATATTATTCAGCCATAAAAAAGAATGAAATCTTGCCATTTGCAACAACATGGATGGACTTCGAAGGCATTATGTTAAATGAAATAAGCCAGATAGAGACAGACAAACACCATATAACCTTGCTTATATGTGGAATCTAAAAAGAAAAACAAACAAGAAACAGAGAACAGACTGGTGGTTGCCAGAGGTAGGGGGTGGGAGGTGGGTGAAAAGAGTCAAAAGGTACAAACTTCCAGTTATAAAACAAATAAGTCATGGAGATGTAATGTACAACATGGTGACTACAGTCAACAATATTGTTTTGCATATTTGCAAGTTGCTGAGAGAGTAGATCTTGAAAGTTCTCATCAAAAGAAAAAAATTTTTGTTACCATGTGTGGTGATGGATGTTAACTAGACTTATTGTGGTGATCATTTCGCAATTACAAAGACTGAATCATTACGTTGTATACCTAAAGCTAATATAATATGTCAAGTGTACCTCAATTAAAAATAATAATAACAGGGGGCTGGCTGGGTGGCACAAGCCGTTAAGTGTGCACGCTCCACTGCGGTGGCCCAGGGTTCGCTGGTTCGGATCCCGGGTGTGCACCAACACACCATTTGTCAAGCCATGCTGTGGCAGCATCCCATATAAAGTGGAGGAAGATGGGCACGGATGTTAGCTCAGGGCCAGTATTCCTCAGCAAAAAGAGGAGGATTGGCAGATGTTAGCTCAGGGCCAATCTTCCTCACAAAAAAATAAATAAATAAATAATAATAATAACAATAATAAACATGTAAACATGAATATTTTTATTTAAAAAACTGTATTGAAAAAATATTACAGATTTGTATTTCCTAACCCACAATCACTCACAGCACAGGCTTATCAAGTGTAATGGCAGGTAAATGTGCCCAAATTTCTCGTGTTACCATATCTCATTGAATCTGAAAACATTAACTGTAAGACGTGTAATTTTATTTACCGTTAAGAAATTTTAAATGCTGCCAATTAAACTATGTCATGCCATCAACTGTGAGGAGAATCCCAATTTTAGAAATGCTAAAACATGTATTTCAGAGTCAGCAAGTACAGTATTAACATTCATAAACTAAACTGCAAGATCCTCAAGAGCAAGGGAATTCATTTTGTGTACCCTACAGAGGCTTGTATATAGTAGATAATAATCTTTAAAAAAAAAAAAAAGAAAGAAAGAAACAAAGAAGGGAATTAAATTTTTAAATTAAATAAAACCTCATACCAAAAGTCAAACTAGAGATTAGAAGAGAAACTACAAGCCGCTTCGTCCCAGAACTGGAGTGGGAGAGTGAAGTGGGTTTGGGTCTATGGCCAGAGGAGAGATGAGCAGAAGGCTTGTTAGGTTCTCCAAACCTGTAGCAGCAGCAACAACCCCCAGCGCTCCCGTCCTCTGCCAGTCCAATGGGCTACTGCAGATTGTAATGCTGAGCTACCAGCCCAGACAACAGTCCTCGGAAAAGACATTCTGACACATAAAGCTTGTTGGTTCTGGCCTTTGTTAGTAAGTGCTCATTAGTAAGTATTTGTACTGGGGCAAATTGTGTCCTCGCAAAATTCAAGTCCATCTGGAACCTCAGAACATGACCTTATTTTGAAATAGGGTCTTTGCAGACATAATTAGTTATATTAAGGTAAGGTCACACTGGATTAGGGTGGACCCTAAATCCAATGACTAGTGTATTTATAAGAAAGCTATGTGAAGGTACAGAGACTCACAGAGGGGAAAGGTCATGTGAAAATAGAGGCAGGGATTGGAGTGATGTGTCCATAAGCCAAGAAATGCCAAGGACTGCTGACAACCACCAGAAGCTAGAAGAGGCAGAGAAGGATTCTATCCTAGAGTCTTTGGAGGGAGCATGGCTCTATCTTCATTTCAGGCTTCTAACCTCCAGAACTGTGAAAGAATAAATTTCTGTTGTATTAAACCATCCAGTTTGTGGTATTTTGTTACAGCAGCCCTAGAAAATTAATCCAGTGTTGTTTAAAATAATAATTAGTCACTGGAACCTACAATTTCATGGTTTTTAAAACTGTTTATTGGGTTTTTAATTTACAATAGTAATACAGACTCAATCTAACAAATTAAACTGTAGAAATTTATAAAGTTAAAAGTAAAAGCCCTGCCTTTACACCCAGACATCTCCCCTGCATGTTTGCACTTTTTACCTTTTCTATGAATATACACATAAGTACTATTTTTTTCTTTGCAAAAATGGGACCATCCTATGCACAATGTTTTTCAGCTTGCTTTTTTTCAGTAACTATATAATGAAATATATGGGCATCTTTACATGCCAATATATAGAGATCAACATTATTCTTTTAATGGGCTGCGTAATATTCCATTATAGCCACCATCTCATAATTCACAACATTTTACTCAATAGATATTTATTGTCAGCTATGGGCTAGGCATGGAATCCCTGTTTTCAAAGAGCAGAAGAGATAAATAAGTAAAAAAGAAATTATTTTGTGGTGTGATAACTGATTCACCAGGCACAAGCATAGAGGACTTGGAGGGGACGGAAAGGGTGCTCCAGGCACAGAGAGCAGAGTGTACAAGTGACAGGAGATAAGAAAGAATAATCCTTTGGGGCAAAACAAGCAGTCTCATCATTCTCATAAGTGATTGCAAAGGAAGAATGATCCACACAAGAGCTCTGGAAGATTAAACCTCGTCAATTTTCCTGGATTGAAATAGACTCATTCCAAGAAGGTTATGTAAAATTATTTAATGATCAGTTGGCTGATCACAATGCTCTGTGGCCTGACTGCTTTATCAGTTTTAAAAAGTCTGATTTGTTCTACTGAGGCTTTAAAAAGTGCACACTTCATTACCATCTGAGTCTTGGCCGCTGGCACATGGACCCTAATGAATCACTGCTTACATTTCTAGGAAGCTTTTTCAAGGATGCAGCTCTGAGATGGGGCTCCAGACAGGGACCATCCCAGCAAATGAGGCCAAAGAGCATAGCTAAAGCAATCTTAACAGTGTTGAAGAATTCTGAAGGCAAAATCCTCAAGCTCAATCCAAATGAACCCCATAGAAGGATGATTTATTACCAAAGGACAGAGGAAAATGATTAGCCTTAATGAAGCACCTCATAGTTTATGCAAATTGGATCTGAATCACCACTGATCTTCGACTCAACATTCCCAGTGACTTCTAGCTAATCAGCTTTAATCACAGGCATGCCTACTGGGCCTTTTGTCGGAGGCCTTGATGTACTGCCTGGCTTCATTACAGGTGACGGGGTGGGAGGGCACAGGAGTGGAGTGGGGCAGACTGGATGCCAGTCACTCTGGGGAATGCCTGAAACCTTCCTTCCACCTCATCGTTCTCAGTTCCAGTCCCCGGGGCAAAGCAGATCTGAGTTCGTCATCTCCAATCATGAAAAAGGGCTCCATTGCAGCAGGAAAAATTAGGATAGATCCCCTAAATCAGTTCCAGAATGTAAAAGTTACTTGGCAATCTAAGCGTCAACACAAAGAGCACATCCAGTTCCTCGTTCTGTGGATCCCTGGAGTAGAACCGGCGTGAGCAGAGACTCGGGCTGGCATAGCTGCAGATCCACAAGGAAACGGAAGAGACAGACATGGACAGTCCCTTTTCAACTATTTTAGCTTACCTGATTTTTGTTTTTAAGTCTGAAATAAATAATGGAAGTGGTAACTGTGTTAGGATAAATTATCATCAAATCATTCCCGAGTGGCTAATGCCTCAGTAACTACTTGGAAAATTCTAGCACGGAGAGTGCGGGCACAGGCCTTGGCTGAATGCTATCTGCTCACCCACAGGGCGGGCCGTCTGAAAGTGTCTGCGGCAATGAGCTCTGACTGGGACCCACGTTTCGTCCAGCTACAAAAGCAGTTCATCAGCTGCAGGTACGGCGAAACTTCCTCAGCCAGTTAAGGCTTGCCTTATATGCATAATCTCTCATTCCCGGTCTTAGAATATTTTCCACTTAGCAGATTCTGCTTCCTGGCTTTACTGCTGAATCAGCCAAAAAGAGCTAATTTCACGTCTCCTTTGTCCCGTCAATCTGACATTTTGGGGGAGAAAAAATTGGAGCATCAGTCAAAGCAGTCACACTTCACAGTCCCTGGGACAGCGTTTCAGGAGGAACTCAGCTAAATGGCGTTCTGTTGAGTGGGATGGGTGTTGATTCAGAGGGCGCAGCGGCTGGGGGAGCTGGGTCAGCAGAGGCAGCTGCCCAAGTGCGTGCCCTGGGCTTCCGCAGGGCAGGGTAAACCTGTCCGTAGGTGTGTCTGTACCAGGCATGTCTCCAACCTCAGGCTTTGATGCCACGAACCAACAAAATTTAAAAAGCCAATGTATATTTACCAACTTGTTATTTGGCCTGGTTAAGAAATTAAAGAAAACCAACTGCTATCTACTATTGCTATCGTTTCAGAGAAAGACATTCTTAAACTGCAAAATAACAGGAAATTCTTAACTAAGAATTTTTAAAAATTGAAGCATAAAATTAGCATTATGAAAAACTCACTATGCTGTCCTTATTTTTTCCATTTTTCTTCCAATTGATGGAAACTTTCTCACAGAAAATCACCCAAGAGGACAAGAACACTCATGTTCTTCCTGCTTCAAGGAAGACAAATAAAGAGGGAAATGTGACAAACGAATCAGAGTGTGGCTTTTATGCCCGTCTGTCTGTCCTTCTCCAGCCAACGGACCCAGGCACGACCAGAGACCACTTCTACGTCCTGTGACCACTCCTCCCTCCCAACCCCACCTCAGGACCCCTTCTGAATGCCCCTAGAGCCCCACATTCCACACTGTCTTGTTAATAACTATTGTCAGGGAGAGAAATTCCCCTTTCTACCCTTGTGTTCTTATGGCTAGACTAATAATAAAACTGACACAAGACCAGATTAACAGGAGAAAAACCCAGTTTAATACGTACGTATTGGAGATCATAAAAATGATGCTCCAAGGGTGAACAAAGCAGGCAGTACATATATATATCTTCTTATACAAAGAAACAATAAATTTGTGAGGAATGACAGGACAAAAAAACTTAGGTTCGAGGTATGTAATTAGTGGGGAATTTAAATAGTTTAGGCTGGAGGTAGTAAATTAGCGAGTTTTGTTTATGCAGGCGTCTTGGCCCTGAATCCCGTAGCTCTGGTGATAAGGCTGCAGGGAGAGCACCTTTCACACGGGAGATTTATTTCCTGCTTTCAGGGCAAATAGAGACAGGAGGGTCAGAATGACCTTATTACTTCTCAAGAAACTTTGATTCAAAATAATCAGTATGCCACTGTGGGATATTTTGGGGTGGCCTGCCCTGGGCTCCAATGGTTTCATATTTACGATATTCAAAATTGAAAATAAATTTTGAGAGAAAAACTCTATTTACAAGTCAATGTACACAAAAGAGAAAAAAAAACATATATTGTTTCTATTTCAAGAAATTTACACTCTACAATTTACACTATACTATGGGGCTAGGGAAATAAACATCACAAGCCCCGTGTTCATTCTTTGGACAAGTCATTAAACTTCTCTGAGAGGTTGTGGTGATGTGGTGATACTAATCCTTCTCAACTCAGAGCATTATTTTAAAGATAAGATAAGTAAAATTATCTTGTAAAATGTAAAATTATCTACACGTATTGAGGTATTATTGATGTTGCTTTTTAATAGAAAGAAGAGATGAAAAACCAGTAATAGTATTTCAAAAATAACCTCCAGAGTAATGATATGAAGATGATGATGGCAACAAAAAGTAAAAACAAGAAAACAACATTTCTTTAGAGCCTTTTTTGGGCCAGGTATGGTACTAAGCACTTTTCATGATTTTTTTCATGTAATCCCCACAACCATCACATGAGGTAAACACTAATGTTATCCTAGTTTAATAAATGAGGAAACTAAATTCTAGAGAATTCGATAGCCTTGCTAACTTCACACAGCTAGCATAAAGCAGAACTGAGATCCAAGCCCTGGTTCTCTCTGATTCCATAAACCCTATGAGCGAAGCTTAGCAAAAAATTCTAAAGCCACCAAACAAAACCTTTATTTTAAAGCTAGACTTAGGGTAAAGAGAAAAAACTAAGCAGAGCTTGGCCTAAATCTTGAAGCAGACAGTATAACATTAACTGATGACAGAAAAGACATAGAAATATTCAACTATTTTGCTTCCTTTTATATCATGAGGAAGAATAATTGTCTAACTGGAAAGGGTAGAATAAATACTATTAAGGGAAAAACCAAAAACTAGAATAGAATTTTCGTACTGAAGGAACCTCAAAAACCCTTATAGTCCAAAGTTTTTGGCTCATCGATAAAAAACCAATGGGATTAAGTGTCTTGCTCAAAGTCACAGGTAAGTCCATGGCCACGTTTGGGTAGAACCGGCCTCCTGGCTCCGGGTTTAATGCTCTTTCCACCTACTGCATTTGAGGGATAATAATGAAGCACCAGTCTCTGGGTTCTAACGAACCAAATCACACAGGTACTGAAAAACAGAATCACAGAATGTCTGATGGGAATTTTTGAAATCACGGGAACCGAGAAATGTATCAGAAGATAGGAGTTGTCCTGAAGCTGCATAGCAGCTAGAATAAGCACTGTTAATTCAAATAAAGGTGCTGCCTACCTGGTTTGCTCACTCGGCACCAGAATGTTGTCTTAAGCAGCAAAAAGAGTTCACAATTCATGTAGCTATGTGTCAATACCTAGAGAGGTCCTTAAATTTAAGATGCTATAAACGTTCATTGAAAATGGGTACTCCCTTACTACAAAACAAGAATTGTATGCCTCTCATTATATACACACTAGCTATATTACCTTCTATGATTAAAAGAATCATTAACCACTTTTAAATAGAGTTCAGTAGAAATAATTAAAAATTAATGTCGACATTTCAGTAATTTCCTGTAATTGTAATAATTACCATAAAGTTGAAATAATTTTCAATTTTATAATAAATTATTTGGTCACCATATTTGTCATTCTATGTCCAGGGTATGAACCCGTGCTGCTGCCTCGTCCTGGACACACTACATACAGCTGCCCCTGTAAGAGGTCATTCACTGTAGACATCCACCTTTTTGACTTCAACATAGTCATAATATAGCAGATTCTCTCTAGGATCTGCAGATATTTGCAAGAAAAGAGGTTCGGTGGCATCCATGTTCTCCAAAGCCCAGACATCACCAAAACTCATTGAAATGCAGAGGGCATACTGTTGTTTTTTTTTCTAATTGTCTGGATTCTAGATGTTCCACTCTTCATAATGATTTCTTTAATCTGTTATTGTCTCCAATGCATTGTACTCCAATGTGTTATTGTATCCAATGTGATTTGACCAGCAGAAGAGTTTGTGCATTTAGGTCCAGCTTTACATTTCAAACCTCATCAGTGGGAGAGAACGCCCAGAAACAGAATCACATAATCGATATAGGGCTCACCATTTGTTCTCTCTGTCAATAGCTTTTAGTAGATTTAGTGTGTCTTTATCAACTGGCAGCCAAACATCCCTCTAGCTGGACTTTATTATACCTGCCTGTGAACAAGAAAAAACATACATCTCTTAATTGTCAGTTACAGGCCTCTCTTTATCCCCGGTTTCTCCCAAAAGTGAATTCTGGCATGCTGTTTGGCCTCTCTTTTAAGTCAAACCATTGCAATATTTACAATGGTTATTATATGGTTAGCCTCCATATTTGGTGAAAAGCCATCCAGCTCTTTTGGTACGCTGTGAAAACAGAAAGCAGACACCAAATTTTATTTCAAACTGCAAAGTATATGATTGGAGTTTTGGTGTACATGTACCATTCTTCCTCCCAAAAGCAGTAGTTATCACTATGAAGTAGGCGCTATTATATCTTCCATTGTAAAGATGAGGAATTGAGGATCAGAAAGGAAGGGCACGTCCCCAAGAGACACAGCTGGTGTGCAGAGCCAGGACTTGTCCCAGGCCGTCCGACTCCAGAGCCCAGGCTTATTTCCACTCAGCTCCCCTGCCTCTCCACCAACTCTGTGCAGATCCAGAAGTCAGGCTGTTAAATCTGTATAGGGCATAAAACCGAAAGAACTGGCTAATCTGTTGAATGACAGAACTGAGACAAGTGGAAACTAATAAGATAAAATTCAAACGGGATAAAAATGTTAAGGCTGCATTTAGATTCAGCAAAATCAATTCCACACATATAAAAAGAAATCTTTTGTAACAATTTATGTAAAAAATACTGAGTTGTTTCGGTTGACTAAAGCTCAACATGAGTCAACAGCATTCCTGTTAAGAAATTTACCCTGCTTGTGTTTCCAGACCAAGGGAAACAGCCCTGCACTTTTCAGTGGTCAGACGTTTCTAGAGAATTGAGTTCTGTTCTGATATCTCATTTTAAGAAAGACCCTGGCCATTTGGAGTGTGTTCAAAGAAGCATGCTAAGATAGTAAAGAAATCTCATCATAGGCCTCATGGTTAAACAAAATATATTATGTTTGATGCCAAAAAGTTTTGAGATGGACAGAGATGAAAGGTAGATATCATAATCCACACAAAAAAATTTTAAATATTTGCTGATTGCGAGATACTATTGTAAAAGATAGAGGGGTTACTCTGCATTGTTCCAAAAAGAAAAACCAGAATCAATGAGCCAAATTTGTAGGAAACCAACTTTCAGCACAATATTCAAGGAAGAAGTTTCTCATAAGCAGAATTATCTAAAAATTAAATGGTTGATAAGTAATGGGTAAGTCTTTATGTATTAGATACACTCACTAGAGTATATATGAGTTACTAAGTTGATATGTAGGATTTGCTTTAAAATACTACAGCAAAGAAAATGTAGATGAGAGGTAACTAAATTAAGAATAGCAAAACATTAATCATTGCTTAAGCTAGATGATGAGTACTCAGAGATTACTTATACAATTCTATATTTGTATGTCACTGAAATTTTTACTTACACAAAAGGAATACTTTGCCTCAGTGGGTAATGTCCTTGTTTTGGAATATGTTCACAGAGACTGGATGTCCATTTGAAAGGGATACTACAGAGTATACAGGATGTTGGGCTTCAAAGATCTATCTAAGATTCTGATTCTAGAAAGGAAGCTTGCAAAAATGTGTAAAGTAATTCAGAGAAGATAAACCCTACCCAGACTCTTTTATTATTGACGGATTTTTGCTGCCTGCTCATCTTGTCTCCTACCTCCTACCTTCTTTGCTCTCTGGATCACCTCTCCCCTCCCTGGGGATATGGATGCTGTCAAGGTCAATTACTACAGAAACTCACATAGTAAGCCTTGGCGCTGAAAGACCCAAAGCTGTCAATCAGCCTTCAACTGACGACATTCTCAAACACGAAACTCTCACATGTAAACATAGATTATTCTTTGAACAGAGAATCAAAATATTTCACCTTCCTTATAGCTATCCTTTGAAACCTACCACTAGTTAATCATGAGAGTTCTCAAAATGGAACGCCAGTGCCATCAAATGTGAATACTTGAGAGGATCTTCCTGAGGAGGATAGCTGAGGACCACATTAGCCCACCTGTGACAACCTAGATATATAAATAGATGAAAATAGTTGGTCAGATATTTCAGTTTCTTAGGCATTTGGTAGTATTGCACTTCCTGGTCCTCATGTGGTTGGGTGGGGTCATGTAATCCTGGCCAATGAATTGTGAGTAAAGCACTTAACGGTCAAGGTGAGACCCTCCAGACCTTTCTTTTCCCACTGGCATAGCCATCAGCAATGTTCAAAAGGCAAGTGTTCCCTCTCTGCAGGTCCCTGCCTGGCAACAATGAGCAAAAGCCCTTTGAGATCCCATGATGGACATGTAGCTTGAGTGCAAAATAAGCCTTCATGGTTTTAAACCACTGATATTTTGGAGGTGCTTGTTACTACAGGTGATAGTTAGACTTTTAAAATGACCCCCATGATCCCTTCCCCTCGAACATGGGCAAGACCTGTGACTACGGTAGGATATCACTTCCAAGATATGGCAAAAAAAAATAAATAAATAAATTGCAGCTATGATTAAGATCTTTAATGAGTTGACTTTTAGTTAATCAACAGGGAGATTATCCCAGGTGAGTTTGACCTAATCAGGTGAACACTTAAAAGAGATGAAAAGCAGAAGCAGATACTCCTTCTGGCCTGGGAAAAGCAAACGGCCATGTTATTAACTGTTTATGGACAAGGGCAGCTTCTAGATGCTGCGATCAGTCCCAGCTGACAACAGCAAGAAAACAGGGATCTCAGCCCTACAGCTGCAAGAAAATGCTCTCTGACAACAATCAGTGAGCCTGGAAGAGAACCTCAAGCCTCCGATGATGTTACAGCCCCAGCTGACACCTTAATTTTCAGCTTGATGAGACTCTGAACACAGGACCCAGACCCAAAATTCTGACCCACAGAAATTGAGAGATAATAAATTTGTGTTGTTTTAAGCTGCTATGTTTGTGGTAATTTGTTTCCGCAATAGAAAACTAATACACCACAGCATAACCGAGTCCATCCTGACTGATAAAAGGGGAAAATTAAGTACTGTGTTATGATAATTATTGTGCTAGAAATATTTTGGAAAGCAGAAAAATCAGATTGATGAATAATACATCTGTACAATGGAACACCAGATAGCCATTCAAACGAATGAGGTAGGTCTGTATGTGCTGTTATTAAACAATCTTTGATGACATATCTGTTCAGCAAAAAATAAGGTACAAATCATGCATACAACTCATTTGCATTTTTAATGGATATATAAGAATAATTGTATATCCAAAGACAACTTCCAGAACAATAAAGAACTATTAACAATGACTAAATCAGGGAAGGGAGATTGGAAGTCCAAGGTAAGAGGAAGAATGACTTTTCATTGTATAAACTTTTGCACTGCTTTTATTTTTACCATGTACACATATTGCTTTTTCAATTTTTAAAAAAATGGATAGAAATCAAAAACAAACTAATCAACCCACATTTATTGAATATATACTGAATGTGAATCACTTTACTAGGTACACAGTTCACAAAAAATCATGGGGTAGCTACTTGTTTGGCAATGCATTGAATGAGACAAGTTTGCAAAAGTTAACAGTAACATAGAGAATTATAATTTCTGCATATGTAAAAGTGGAAAAACAGTCTGGCAGTTATTGAAGTCCCAAGAGGGTGTAGTATGAACGAGTATGCAGATGCTGCAAGTATGGAAAAAGGTAGGCTTTGAAGAAGAGCACCATCTCTGACATTGCAGAGTCAAAGTTGCCATATAAAGTGCTTTGTCCTCCTTCTGGCCAACTCTGAATCTGATGAGATAGGTGCTTAGGGAGGTAATCTGGGTTTGTAGCAGATGTTGCTGGTGTCTTGAGACGGTCTCCTTGGACTCTACTCTCCACTAAATCCACCTCTGATTTTAGCCACATCTGTGCTGGACAGTTCCATGTATCTTGACAGCTTCCCACCCCATAAAACCTTTGCTTTTCTGCTTAGGAGCCTTTGCCAAGTCTGTGGGAAGCCATCCCCTGGAAGTGCTGGGAAGTTAACATCTCTGAGGGCTAACCTTCAACTGACAGAGAGGGAAGCCAGTGGATAAATGTTCCCGCCTCCCATGCCTCAGAGAGAGAATTCTGGGAGGCATTCTGTGAGTTGAGCCCCCACTGTCTACAATAGCAGAGAACATGCTTTTCCTTCTCCCATCTCACTCCTCGCTCTCTTCCTCCTACTTCCTGAAGTCACTTCCCAATAAATTATACGCACCTAAATTCTTGTTTCAAGCTCTGGTTTTGTGAGTACCCAAAATAAGACAGCGTTAATGAAGAAAAAAAGGCATGTAGCTTTAAACTGTTGAATATGCAAAGCAATAGAGAATTGCTTCTTGCAACATTATTTCTCACAGCAGCCTAAGATAATCTGTAATCTCCAATGAAAGTGCTTATGAAGCCTCTCTGGAAGAAAGGATTCTACAGTGTAAGGGATGGCGTTCAACCCCAGAGAAAGCCTGTTGTGCTAAATGAAGCCTGTTCTAAGAAAGCTAACCTGGAGTTGCTCCTGGCAGGAGGCATTTCAAATACTCACCAATTCTCCTTACTTTCATTTTACCTCGTTCTGCTTCATTATGCCCCAAGTAACACAGCAAATAAGTCCTTTTGGCCTTTGCTATTTATTGCTTTCCAAATATGGAAAAAAATGCTTGACCATTCTCTTTATCACTGCCTAGCCAAACTTACTCATCATTCCTGTTAATCTCATCTCATTCAGTCATTCTAACTACACTTCTGTGAATTCCTTCTTGCTGTCCACGTGGACCGAGGGTTCCAAGTACAGAGTCTCATCTCAGAAGCAGGGTGCCTAAGACAGGCTTCGGGAAGACTTCAATTTGAATAATAGCAACAGAGAAGAAATAGCTCCTTTCTCCATCTCCAAAATCCTTGCTACACTGCAAGAGCCAGTAGAATGTGCAAGCCATTTAATTTCACAGAGGAAGCCTAGCATTCTCAGATTCCTCTCCATCAGAGCAACTATTTACAGTAGATTTTCCTCAGATATCCTGTTCCCTTTGTGCCACTCCTTTTGATGTAGGTATAATTAAGCTGATTGCAGCCCCAGTTGGCCACTATACCCAAGGACAAAAACCCAGGAGCAATTCAGAATGATTGCTCTAACCATGCACTTTCTCTTCAACTTGCTCACCCTAAATGTGGTTGTATGGCTCCAAGGCTCTCGCTGTTAATATTAGGGAAGATTTGATTCTTTTTTAAATCTTCATCAGCCCCTTCCTCTTTTTCTAGAATGACTTCTTCTGGGGCCCAGCTGGCTTCTTTTAACAACCATCTTTCTTTCCTAAAGTTGCTCAGGATACAGAAAACCTGTCTATCACCATTCTCCACATTTGTCCCTGTAACCACATTCCCTTCCACCATGTGCTTCCTCTCTAAGGCAATTTAGTTTCTGAAGTTCACTAAGCAGAGGTCAACTTTACTGTAAATTATGTCCCAATCTGCAAGTTAACTAAGGAAAAGAAATTTAAGAGAAAAAAATAAATCTTTAATCCTTCTTAGTAATTTTTAACTTCAAGGAAGTAAAAGAACACATTGCGATAAGTTTGACATTTGACATCAACAAAGTTTGATGATTTAAACAAAGGACTTAAGATATATTTTTTTCTTAGTGTATATGATCAGACTAATAGTTCATGTTATGTTAATACTTCAGTCTATATTTGGAAATTTTATGACCCTCACTGTGATAGTTTCTGAGAGCTCAGTTTGGGGCCACTCTGCACAGCATATGCAAAGAAGTAGGAATCAGAAGTAACATTTGTGAAGTGGCTATTCCACACCAGACACACTTCACACATGTTGGCTCATTTGATTTTCACAACAATCTCCATCCTACAGATGACCAAACTTAGTATAAGTGACCTGCTCAACTTACTAATTACAATCACAGGTGAAAGAATATCTATCCACTTTCTGCTTCATCACACAGCTTCCCAGTAACAGATATACTTTCACAACTGTTCTGTGTGGTCACAGTCATTATCATAGCCAGCACGTGTAATTCAGGTAGAGGTAGCCACTCCTTCCAGCTTTGTCAATGTTAGGAATATGGATTGTTGAATAGGCAGAAAACCCAGACCTTAAATACTTGTCCTCTTTAGAGGATTGATGGGATATAATCTCTTGCTTCTTGCTAACAACCCTGTGATGTCAGGAAATATTTTCATAAATCCTATTAGGAAGCTGTGGAAGACACCGTTTGTTGATTGGCTGCCCCAACCCCAGTGGATGATTCTCAATCCATTATTCCTAAGCATCTTCCATGAGTGCGCATAGAAACCCTCGTGGCTAAGATACACGCCGAAGTTGGCTAAGGGATTTCTGGGAAAGCTTTTTCTTTGCTGATACAAATGCTGCACGTTTCCTTTCTCCTTCTCACCTTAAATATGGATGCAGTGATTGGGGCCAAAGCAGCCGCCTTTCAACCATGAGGTGAACACCAAGAAAATCATGAAGACATGGGCCCTGACACTGTTGAGCAGCTGAATCTACAATGGGAATAATAAACCCTTCTTTGTCTAAGCCACCATAGTTGGATGTTTGTTCTTTACAGCTGGATGCATTGTTAACTGATACAAGAACAAAATACTTTAGAGTATAAGTTTGGTTGCTTTAAATAAGATGGTACTTCACCAACAGGTGTCTATTCGGAAAACAATCTAGATCATTGCTGCCCAATAGGCTTTCTGTGACGACGGCAACGCCCTATATCTGTGGCGCCCAATATGGCAGCCACACATGACTATCAGGCACTGCAAGTGTGCCTACTGCAACTGAGGAACTAAATTTATATTTTATTTAAATTTAATTAGTTCAACTTTAAATTTAAGTGGCTAGTGGCTAACATATTGGACAGTGTGATCTAGACATTTTGTGAGTCATGACATATAAGTTATGTCTATGTTTGGGATGAGAAACTGAAAACTTGCACAAACCTACTTGAGGCAGCTGAATTATCTTTTATTCAGCCTGGACATAGAAAAAATATATAGCAATAATCCAATAATTGCAAAAAGTAGCCAAATATTTCAGTAGTTTTTAGACTATCTTTATTCCCAGAGAGGAATCTTCTGCTAAAAGGTTGCTTGTGGTCCTGAAATAAAACCTGGTTAAAGTATATGTCTTTTGGGTGAGGGAACACAGGGAATTCTAGGGCTGAAAACACAGACTCCTGTTTCATTTTTCTGACAGGGCCCGTCTAAAGCATTCACACAAGGGAGTAATTATTCTTAAGATACATCAATAAGTTAAGCTCATTTCTTTTCACACAGGTCATCACCTCTGTAAGGATAGCAGTGGGCAATGCCTATTTTTAGCAACGGATGTCTTCTGAGTGCCCCAATCCATTTCACCAGCAACACTCCACTCCAGATTTCGTACCCTTTTCCCCAATTATATCCACTCCCCACTTTAGTGGTCTATCCTATGGCTTTATTCCCTCACTCCTAGAGAATGTTTTAAGGGAATCTTTCCAGAGTTAGTATGCTATGGGCTGAACTGTGTCCCCCTAAATTCATATGCTGAAAACCTAACCCCTGGTACCTCAGAATGTGACTACACTGGGAGATAGTATCTTTAAAGAGGTAATTAAGATTAAATGAGGTGATTAGGGTGGGACTAATGCAATATGACCGATGTCCTTATACGAAGAGATGAGGAAATAGCACACAGACTGAGGAACGACCATGTGAGGACACAGTGAGAAGGCAGCCATCTGCAAAGCAAGGAGAGAGGCAACAAAAGAAACTAAACTGCCAACACCTTGGCAGGTGATCTTGGGCTCTGAGCCTCCAGAACTGTGAAAAAATAAATTTCTGTTATGTAAGCCCCCTAGTCTGTGGTATTTTGTTACAGCAGCCCTAACAAACCAATATACAGTATCTGCCAACCTATTCTTGAATGCTCAAAAAGAGGCTGTATTTGGGGGAAATTCAGGCAACATTAGATAAGGCAGGAGCATGGGGCAAGATCATGGGGGAGATATGTTTAGTAGTTGGAGTTCTGAGGTCTGCACAATTCACATGTATGAAATTTCTCCTCAGTGAGATGTGTATGGGGGCAGGGGGACTAAGCAGAGAGGGGATGGTGGAGGGGAATTAATCAGTTAGAAAAATCTAGAACTTAGTTGAACAGAAATGATTTCCCACAACGTTAGGTCTGAAAGAGAACTAGAGATAATTTAACTCTCTTTGTGTAGGTGATAAAACTAAGGCCCTGAAAGAATAGCAGCTTGTCCAAAATCAGTCAGTCAGTGGGAAAAACCAAGATTGGATCTAGGTCTCTGATTCAGTGTTCTTTCCAAGATTCTACCCTATTTTGAGGACAGAACTTATTCAATTTTTCATATTTTTTTACTAGAAATATATCGCACAATGCTTATAAGTCAGAAATTGTATTCAAAAATTATCTCTGTATCCCAGTTTTAAATCCAGCATTTATCAGTTTATATCCTTAGGTAATCCCTTAACCTGCTGAGGACGTGGTTTCTTCATCTGTAAAATAATGGTGATAATGGCTGCCCTTTCTATCTTATACGATTGTCTTAACAACCAAAAAAAGATAATGCATGAAAATGTGCTTTGAATATCACAGTGCTTTATCACTTTAAGGTAATAGCGTTATACTTTATTGTAGCTGAAGGTTCAAGTCCATTTTCTATTGTCCATGATGGCTTTACTCTTAAACCAAGTCCGCTGTATCAAAATAAATATAAAAAATAACTTCTTTTAAACCTAAACTGAGCACTGGCACTAGTCATCTCAAGGGAAAATATCCATGAACTTTTGAAGAGGTTTAGATGGAATGGTTCCTTGCATCTGTGTTTATGTTGCTAGAGTAAAGTTACTGCCTCTGGCAAAGAAATCAGAAAATCTGTAGCTCATTTCCCCGTTGATTACAAGATGACAGATAAATGTTCACATACATCTGTCTTTGGGGGCTTCAGATAAACATATTTTGTAAATTCAAGGCAAACCCTTGGAGCCACTTATAAACAAAGTCTAAGAAATCACCTTCTGCACCCAGTGACCCCTCAGCCAAGCTGGTCTTCCTCACTGGGGAATTGGCCACAGGAATAAAACTATTTTATTAGGTCCCCAGCTTCCCTATGAAGGGACTGTGAGCACCGAGCTCTTTATTTCCAAGTCTGTTTTTGGTTCTTCACTGAAGAATTTGTACAAGAACTTAAGTGGTGTGTGTACCAGGCAATTACCAGAGAAGTCACACAGCTAGATGTGTTCTATAGAGATCCATTTGCTGTATTCTTTTTTTTTTTTTTTTTTTTTTTGTGAGGAGATCAGCCCTGAGCTAACATCCGCCAATCCTCCTCTTTTTTTTGCTGAGGAAGACGGCCCTGGGCTAACATCGGTGCCCATCTTCCTCCACTTTATATGGGACGCCGCCACAGCATGGCTTACCAAGCAGTGCGTCGGTGCGCGCCCGGGATCCGAACCAGCGAACCCCGGGCCGCCGCAGCGGAGCGCGCGCACTTAACCGCTTGCGCCACCGGGCCGGCCCCCATTTGCTGTATTCTTAATATTTTACTATTAAATTTATTCATATGTGTAAATGTATGCCGTTTACTTATTAAAGTCAATAAGAACAATGAAACTCTTTTGATAATCACAAACAGTTCAAATCAAGATAGCAGTTACAGTATTTTATCAGCTTCTTTTTCCAAGTTATTTTTGCATTTTATTTAGCTATATAAAATTTTTTAAAATCACAATTAACATATATGAATAGTATAGGTGATGAATTTGGGTTGCAATATTGTGATACACGTGAACTAAAATGTCTCCCCAGTAGAATGTATTCTCTTGAGGGCAAGGGCCTCTTCTGCATTATGGGACGCTGAATCCACAGCAGAGAGCCCAACACATAAGTCTCAAAAAACAGTGACTGACTTATTTATTAAATGAATCCACTGGTTAAAAGAATATTAGTGAGAAATTATGTTTTGATTTTCTATTCTAAAAATTGATTTTCTATTAATATCTACAAACTTCTTATATTTCTTCCCATAAATAAATTAGACAGGAAGCACCAACAGTTAACTATATCAGTTATTAAGTTACTATCTCTCAGTGTCAAAGCCACCCTTCTATACCCTGTTGTGTGATGCTGGGCTGGGACTCTGCAAACCAGATTTCCACATCGCAGGTTTAGGCAATTCTAACATGGGGCTCCAGAGAGAGTAGGCAAGTCTAGAGGATGAGGAGGAGACTCGTTGCTTGCAGTTCCTGTGAGGGTCATCCCATCCCGGCCAGGCTCCTTCACCCAGCAGTGGTGGTTCCTTCCTATTGCACCAGCTGAATCAGTCTGCAGTTTTTCCAACACTTCTAGAACCAGCCCCGTTATCTCCCCCGCCCCTAGAGATATCAGCACCATCCAGAGAATGCCCCATCTTCAGAGGTCTAGATCCCAACCCCCAGAGAATCTTGTCTGAACTCAGAGATTCCAATACCACCAAGCAGCACCTTCTCCTCAGAGGTCTGAATTTCAGCTCTGCTAGGTCTCATCCTCTAAGTATCTAAGTTTTAATAATTACAACCTCTTCCCTTTACTCTCTCAGCAAAGCTATGGGTGGATCCTGCTCCTCAAACTTCATGCTTCAGAATCACCTGGAAGGCTTGTAAATCACCGACCCCTAGGACCCACTCCCAGAGGTTCTGATTCAGTATGTCTGGGGCAGGGCCTGAGAACTTGCCTTTCTAACAAGTTCCCAAGCAATACGGAGGCTTCTGGTCTGGGATGTAGTATGGATGTGTCTTTAGACTTGAATGTGGTACTGACTTCCTAGCTAAAGGGAAATGGGATGTGAATAATCCAAGACACGCAGCGGCATGACAGTTAATCAAATTATCACCTCTGAAGGATTGTGATGGAGTTCCTTGGGGGCCCAAGTGGCTGCTTCACTTGACCATTATGTCAATAGAGATAGTGGCAGGGCCAGTGGTACAGGCTGGATTCTTCTGAGTGCACCGACTTGCTTAAAGAAAGAAAAGGAGAATCTTGGGTCTTTAAACTCTTATTTCAAGTCATGTCAGAGAACTAAAAAGCTTCTATGGCAGCCCTAAAAGAAAGTCTTATTCTTTTAGCCAGAAGACCAATATTGCTGAAAAGCAAATATAAAATTTAAATTTCGTAATTTGCAAGATTTACATCCACTCAAAGTCTCTCTTGAAAGTTATGATGTTGGAGCTCAGGGGAGGAATAATGACATCTATTTGAACTTGGATAAAACTGAGAATTTTGAAAACTCAAGTCACTCTGAGTCTCTTTTGCCAGTGGAAGAAGCTTGCTTTCCTATGTTTGGGGAAAGTAACAGGCCCCTGCTTAAAAACATTGTAATAACCTCACCTAGAGCAGCTGCCCAGTTGGGATGCCCATCATCTTCAAGGTTCATCCTCCCAAGGGGGATGCCCACTATCCCAACAACCCCTTATTGCCACTAGGCCCATAACTTGAGTCAGATCTCTGCATGGGAAGGGGGGCATCGCTGTGTAATTTAGCTTGTTTGGCTGAGACAGAAGATGGATGAATTTTGGAGAATTAGCATGGATCATCATAAACTTAATCAAGTAGTAACTCCATTATAGTTGTTGTTCCAAATATAGTATTTATATTGGAGCAAACACCAACTCTGGTACCTGGTACGCAGCTATTGACCTAGCAAATGCTTGTTTTCTCCATAACAATTAAGAATCATGAAAAGAACTTTGCTTCACTTGAAGGGGTCATCAGTACACCACAGAACTACATCAGCTCTGTTCACTGCCACAATATGGTCCACAGGGATCTGATCATCTTGACATTCCATGCAATATCATACTTGTTGTAGTAGTAGAATAATGGTCCCACAAAGATACCTACATCCTAATCCCCAAAACCTGTGAATATGTTACCCACATGACAAAGCACACTTTGCGGATGTGTTTAAATTCAGGATATTGAGGTAGGAGATTATCCAGAATTAACCAGGTGGGCTCAATGTAACCACAAAGTCTTTATAAGAGGAGGCAGGAGGGTCAGAGAGAGAATGAAGGAGAAGAGATGATGGGATCCGAAGTCAGAGAGAGAGACTGAGCGAGAGGGAAAGGGGGAGAGACAGATTTGAAGATGCTATCCTGTTTGCTTTGAAGATGAAGGAAGGCGCTAAGGAATGCAGATGTCCTAGAGAAGCTAGAAAACACAAGGAAGTGAATTTCCTCCTAAAGCCTGCAGAAGGAACATAGCCTGGCCAACACCTTGATTTTAGGACTTCTGACCACTAAAACTATAAGATAATAGATTTGTACTGTTTTAAGACACTAAGTTTGCAGTAACTTCTTACAGTAGCAATAGAGAATGAAGACAATGGTCCATTACGCTGATGACATTATGCTGATTGAACCTGATGAGCAAAAAAGAGCCAGTTACTCTAGATATCTTAATGAAACATGTGAAATAACCCCTCCCAGGGGTTGGAAGATAAATCCCATAAACCTTCAGACTCATCACCTCATAAAGTTTCAGGTGATTCTAAGTCCTCATGGATACTAGCTACCTTTATATTAATTGTAGTATTCGTTATTTTATCTAGTAGGTATAGAACAAAGTATTCTCTTATTTTGATCTCTTTTGAAGTGACTTCTTTTCTAGAATCTCTTCAATAAATATACTTTTACCTTATTTCCTGCTTATGTAGGAGTTGACATTGTCAGCAGAATTTTAAATTTAGTATCAAAATCAACTGTAGTTGAACACAGATTCAAGATGCTTTAAAATTTTGAGCTTAGAAACTGTCACCAAAAACAATAATTAATGGTATTTTTATAATGCTAGAGTTTATTTAAAACATAAGGTAAATTAATTTTGTAGATATTAATTTTACAGATATAATATTATAGCTATACTTTCAAACTAAGAAATAAAAGAGATCCAGTTAAGAAAATAATGTGCTGCACTTTAAAAATAAATGTCTTAATGTACACTTCCATTTGCTAAGCTTTTATAAAAGCTTTTTAGTAAAAAAAAAAATCTTATGGCAATATAAAATCAAAATTACAATTATGTACCAAACATACAATATATACTAGGCATTCTGAGATGAATTATTTTAAAATGCAAAGTTGGAAAGTTCATGGCTTCTACTCTCTAAAAGCTGGCAATCTGGAGCTTAAATAAGGAATCAAAATGTTAAAATTTTGTTACATAACAGGAAACAACTACAGTGCAAAAAAAATAACAATGTAGTGACATTACTCGCCAAAAGAATTGAATAGTACTCTACAGGAAGCTGAAAAGATCAGCAAACTTGGAGGAATTGGGATTTGAGGCGAGTTTGCAAGGGAAGAAAAGTGCAGAGGAGGATGAACAAAAAGCTTAGACTTCTAAAAGAGAACAGGACAACTGTTAATACTCCATTTTACAGAGAGGAGTCTGAGGCTCAGAAAGGTTAACATTGGTACAATTCTTCATCTATATGTTTGAAATGTCAAGATGTGTTGTAAAAGGCTTCAAAGATTCAAGGATCCTTGAGTCTACAACGAGAGGTTTAGAGACGCCCAATGTGACAATTCCTACATTCAGGTAATAACACGTGAATTGACTGCAACATCCATAGAAAGACTGAAGTCTTCTAAATTGGCAGGGATGAGTTTCTCTTGCCATGGTCATCTACTTTTTAAGTTCCCTAAACTTCACTGATAGCCACTGTGTTTCACATTTGGTAAAGAGAGAAAGCACAATATAGTGGGAAGAGCTGACCCAAAGGTAGGAGACTGGAAGTCTTCATCCACCTGGACTATATGATTTCTAAGCACCTTTGGCTCTAAAATCCTATGGCAATGTAAAAGCTTTGCTAGGCCGGATAAAAACAGTTAAGCAGAATATCCTTCCAACTCTAATCCCAGTGCCGTTATTTAGGCTAACTTCTCTCGGAACTAATTAAAATCCCCAGCTCTTTTAGGACAACTTGATCTGCGTATCTGACTCATTTTCTTGTAATGGCAGAAATGGGGAGAAGCACAGAGGAACACAGTTCTGAGTCCACGTGGCCCCGTCTGTATGCAAATCACCAAACAGTATGCAAACACTTAACACAATAATGTTGGAGTTATTAAAGCAAGAAATTTCCTTTTCCTGACACAATTTGCATGAACCTCGTCAAAACAGTCTCTTGCAAATTACTTAAGGTCTAAGAGGCTTTCCCAAGGAAATAGGCTCCCATATTAATACAAACCCCTTCCAGTTTTAAGCAGAGAAGAGCTCGGGGAAGAATCTCTGCAGGGAAAGGAGGACTACATAGGCCATCCTTCCTCACTTCTGAGATGTCAACGCCTCCTCAGAACTTTCTCACTGCGGCTCCTGTTACCAGGACCTTGACAGGACCTCAAGGATACCATTCCCCTTTTAAAATTCTGGCCCAGATTTTAATTCAAACAAAATCTCTTTTCCTTATCTTTCTTTAGGACACATTAAGCTCCTATTTTGAAAAAAAAGCTTTATGTAAAAATTAAAAGAAACAATCAAAAAGGACAGCCCACTTTACAAAGTGTGCATTTCCTCTCCTGAACTTGCTAGCTCATCCATTGTTCATCACCTAGGCCTACTCCAGTCTATACCTGTTTGAAGCACAAAATCACCCTTTCAACTCTCAGGCTCACCTCTTCTTTCTCTCCCCTTCTTTGTCATCTCTCCTCCCAAGTCACAGTGTGGAAGGGGAGTGTTAGCCACCCAGACCTTGAAAGGAAATGAGCAGCGAGCAGGTGTGATGTGCTGTGCAACTTTCATATTCTACGAAGAGTGCATCCTCAACAGTGAAGACTCAGGACCTCGAGTCTCTACCCCTCATTCCCCACCAGTTGGAGCATCTTCCTCATAACTTCATTATTAGTCTTTTTGATTTTGCACCAAAAACCCTTAGGAAATAACTCTACAGTTATACAAAGTAACTTTTAAAAGTTTCATGGATTTTAAAAATTCGGGAATACTCCCCACTCCTTCCCCACTGCAACACCAGGCAAGCAGTGCACCTCCCAGCCCCCCGGAGGCCCTGCATCCTTTCTCAGTCATCACTGTCACACTGCACAGATATAGCCAAAGGTGTAAGTTTCTCTTAAATTTGAGACTAAAACATTCATCATAGTTACAGATCCTTCCTCCAATCTGATGCAGGGAATGACATGAGACATTAATCTCCTCTTCCCTCTAGGGCTTGCAAAGATCAAAACAACTTTTGACTGTAAATGGCTCTCAGCGTTGATACATCCTAAAACCGTCTGTGTTCATCAGGAAAAAGGAAAGCTCTCTCGCTTCTAAGAAAAAAATTCATTTTTTTCATGCTCGGAGCCTTATTCCTGAGAATCAAATTGGAAAACACCATTTCGAAAGGCACATTTGAAGACAGGGACAATCTGTGAAGAGAAAAAATAACTGCTGGAAACAAGTAAACAATTCTATACTTGGGATCTTTGAAAACAAGATAAAAGTACTTTACAAAGGAAAAAATCTAAGGAACTCAGGAAAATTAAGTCAGTTGTGAAGCTGATTTGCTGACACTCTTCTCATAAGTCTTTTTTTTTTTTTTTTTAAGGTTGGCTTGCATGTTATATAAGAAGCAGGATTTGAGTTGTCTCCTTCATAACATGCCCATAGGAGCTACATTGCAAGCACATTCCCATTGCCTATAGAATAAAGGTCAAACTCCATGGTATAGTTTACAAAGCTCTTCATGATCTGGCCCATTTGGTTTTCCGGCCATATCTTCCCCATGACCCCACAGGCATCCTTTGTTCCAGCAGTACTGAATATTAACAGTTTCTTACATTCGTCACATTCTCTCCGTTCTCTACACATACATCCCTTGCTATTTTTGGTATGCTCACCTCTTCCACCCCACTTATCCCTCAAGACACAGTGCAAGTATCATGTACTGGAAGTATTCTCTGATTCCCATAGGATGAAACAGGGCTTTCTCTGTTCTTACCATCCTCTGTACTCTCTCTGTCAATGCCCACACTGTGAATTTAGGTCAGAAAGTCCTCTAGTGGCACAATGATTTTAATCCATTATCCCTCATGGACTGCATTTACAGGGAAATTTTTAAAAACTATGCCCACAGTAGGTATTTGGCAAATATGAATACCCAAAAATAGCTTTATAAAGAAGTTATAATGTCAAAGCATTATAACAAATAACAAAAAAATAACAAAATTTTGTACATTCTAAATCATACTAACATTTATATTCTTTCATGTCTTTGAAGCAACTCATTTTATTTATTTGTAATTATTGATTTATAAGTACATAGAAATTTCACACATTTAGAACCATAATTTCTAGTTTAAATTTTTATAGCTTCCAGAAAATATAAGCTAACATTTAAATGAATCCAGTGGTGAGTCAAATTTATAAAAGCAATCATAATCTTATATATAATATATGCTTGTACATCATACTTTCTTAAATAAAGCATCTCTGTACAATCAATTACAACTAGGTAAATATCATCACAAAAAGTTGCTGGAATGACTGGAGTAGCTTTAAAATGGACATATTTCCTGTCTCAAGTGTGTTTTGAGCAAGGGTTGGAAGATGGAGAGAATATGAATTTTTATAGAAAAGAGTAAGAAATAAAAACTGCAAGATAGTGTGTCTGCATGATCTGCTGTAGGCAAACATTGGTGAATTATACATGGCAGTAAATTTTGCTTTGCTAAAGTAAAGAAATGTGAATAGTTTTGTTTTGTTAAAATAGAATTAGGGAAATGCCAATCAAAACTACAATAAGATATCACCTCACACCTGTCAGAATGGCTATAATTAACAAGACAAGAAATAACAAGTGTTAGAGAGGATGTGGAGAAAAAAGAACCCTCATACACTGCTGGTGGGAATGTAAACTGGTGCAGCCACTATGGAAAACAGTATGGAGATTTCTCAAAAAATTACAAATAGAACTACTATATGATGCAGCTATCCCACTTCTGGGTTTTCATTCAAAGAACATGAAAACTGTAATTCAAAAAGATAGATGCACCTGTATGTTCATTGCAGCATTATTCACAATAGCCAAGACTTGGAAACAACTCAAGTGCTCATCAACAAATGAATGGATAAATAAGATGTGGTATTGTATACACACACACACACACACACACACACACACACACACACAATGGAATACTACTCAGCCTTAAAAAAGGTTAAATCTTGCCATTTGCAACAACATGGATGGACCTTGAGGATATTATGCTAAGCAGAATAAGTCAAATGGAGAAAGACAAATACTGTATGGTTTCACTCATATGTGGAAGACAAAGCAACAACAACAAACACATAGGTACAGAGAACAGATTGACAGTTACCAGAGGGGTAGGGGGGAGAAATGGTGAAAGGTGTAAAAAGGCACATGTGTACAGTAACGGATGGGAACCAGACTTTTGGTGGTGCACACAATGTAGTCTATACAGAAGTTGAAATATAATTATGTACACCTGAAATTTATATAATGTTACAAACCAATGTTTCCACAATAAAAAAAAATGAAAGGGAGAAAGAAAGAGAGAAACAAAGAAACCAAGGAGAAAGTCTAAACCAGTAGGTAGTAGGAGAGGAATACAAATTTTGAGTTGGGGAGGGAAAGGAATTGTATGTGGGCTTAGGGTAAGAGTGAGACAGAGAACCTAGATGACAATTAAAGAAATTTTTGGAATCAGAATAAAGGCCTATTTGATTGGATTAAGCAATTGTTAGTTACCATGGCTTCTCAGAAGGAAATAGACAAAGATAATTGTTCTAACTATGAGAAACTTGAAGAGGAAGGAGACAGATTGGCAAGAGATCGTTTAGAGATAAAGCCATAATTGAAGAGGAAGGGAAGAAGAAAGAGAAGACCTGAGAAATACTGCCATAAGGAAAGAGTCAAGGATAATTATATAGCTACACTTCAAGAAGCTCAGGAGTCTAGTGGCCAGCAACACCTATAATCAAAGGCTAGGAGAGCACCTATGATGTCTGTCAAATATTGAAAAATGTCAGTCCTTCTCAGAACATTATATGAATTTATTTCAGTTCAAATAAACTCCTAAAGAAAACTTGGGGAAGGGGGTGCAGAGGGAACAGAGGTGATGTGACAAAGTGATTCTAATGATTAGCTGGAAGATAAATTGACATAAATAGCCAAGAAAAAAGTTTAAAGAATAACAAGAAGGAAGTTTTTTTCCTAGCCACTAGATGTCTTTAAAATGCTAAAATAATAAGAAATAAAAAGTGTGATATCTGTCATAAGAATTGGTAGATGATTACACAAAAGAATACAAGCCTAGAAATAATCCATAGTATATGTAAAAATGTAGTGTATAATTAAGAGATATTTCAAATTGATGGAGAGAGATAGATTATTCAGTAAGTGACCCTGGAATAATTGGTTAACTATTTTAGTATAAAAAGTGGGATTCCTCCCTCATATCCCATACTGAAATGAATTCCAGTTGGATTAAAAAGTTAAATGTAAAACATACACACATACACACACACACACAAATAGGAACACATGAAAATATAGGTGCAATTATATCTGTTTGAAAAAGAGAGACAACAAAATTGACAAACTTTTAGCTAAATTGACTAAAAGAGAGAAGACTCAAATTACTAGAATCAGAAACGAAAGAGGGGACATTGCTACCACGGCTAAAGAAATGCAAAAGGTTATAAAGGAATACTGTGGACAGTTGTATGCCAATAAATTAGATAACTTAGATAAAATTGACAAATTCCTAGAAAGACACAAACTACTGAAATTGACTCAAGAAAAATAGACAATCTGAATAGACCTATAACAAACACAGAGATTGAATTAATAATCAAAAAGTTACCCGCAAAGAAAAACCCAGGCCCAGATGGCTTTACTGCTGAATTCTACTAAATATCTAAAGAAGAATGAATATCAATTCTTCACAAACTGTTACAAAAATTAGAAGAGGAGGGAACACTTCTCAACTCATTCTATGAGACCAGTACTACCCTGGTGCCAAAATCAGACAAAGATATCACCAGGAAAGAAAACTATAGACCAATATATTTTATGAATATGGATGTAAAAACCCTCAAAAAATACTAGCAAACTGAATCCAGCAACATATAAAAAGAATTATATACCATGACCAAGTGGAATTTATCACAGGTATGCAAGGTTAGTTTAATCTCTGAAAATCAATTAATGTAATATACTCTATCAATAGAATAAAAAACAAAAACCACAGATCATCTCAATAGAAGTAGAAAAAGAATACAATTAAACTCAACATCCTTTCATGATAGAAACACCCAACAAACTAGGAATAGAAGGGAACTTCCGCAACCTGATAAAGGGCATCTTAAAAAACCCACAGCTAACATAATATTTAATGATGAAAAACTGGATACTTTCCCTCTAAGATCAGGAACAAGTTAAGGGTGTCTGCTCTCATGCTTCTATTCAACATCGTATTAGAAGTTCAAGAGAAGGCAATTAGGCAAGAAAAAGAAATAAAAGTTGTCCAGATTGTAAAAGAAGAAGTAAAACTATCTCTCTTCACAGATGACATGATCTTGTATATAGAAAATCCTAAGGAATCCACCAAAAAACTATTAGAATTAATTAATGAGTATAGCAAGATTGCAAGATACAAGATCAATATACAAAAATCAATTATATTTCTATATACTTGCAATGAGCAATCTAAAAATGAAACTTTAAAAATTCAGTTTATATTAGCATCAAAAAAGAATAAAATTCTTGGGAGTAAATTTAGCAAAAAAAGTGCAAAACTTATACTCTGAAAACTACAAACATTATTAACAGAAATTAAAGAAAAATTAAATTAATGGAAATCTCCCCATGTTCATGAATTAGAAGACTTCATATTAAGATGGCAATAGTCCTCAAATTCACCTATAGATTCAATGTAATCTCTATTAGAATTTCAGCTGATTTCTTTGTAGAAAGTGACAAGTTGATTCTAATATTGATATGGAATTGTAAGAGACCCAGAATAGCCAAAACAAGCTTGAAAAAGAAGAACAAAGTAGGAAGACTCACACTTCTCAATCTGAAAACTTAGTACAAAGCTACAGTAATCAAAACAGTGTGGTACTGGCATAAGGATAAACATATAGACCAATGGAATAGAATTTAGAGTCCAGAAATAAACCCATATTTCTATGGTCAACTGAGTTTCAACAAGGGTGCCAAGATCATTCAAGGAGGAAAGAATAGTCTTTTTAACAAATGGTTCTGGGACAACTGGACAGCCACATGCAAAAGAATAAAATTGGACTGTTACCTCATACCATTCCAAAAATTAACTCAAGATGGATCAAAGACCTAAATGTAAGCACTAAAACTAGAAAACTATTAGAGGAAAACAGAGGGGTAAATCTACATGGCCTTGGGTTTGGCAATGGTTTCTTAGATATGACAACAAAAGCACAATCAATAAAAAAAACAGATAAGTTGAATTTTATTAAAATTAAAAAAACTTTTGTGCATCAAAGGATACTATCAAGAAAGTGAAAAGACAATCCATAGAATGGGAGAAAATTTTTGCTAATCAAATATCTGATAAGGGTTTAGTATTCAGAATATATAAAGAATTCTTATAACTCAACAACAAACAACCTGATTAAAAGCTGCACAAAGCACTTGAACAGACATTTTTCCAAAGATGATACACAGATACACAAATGACCAACAAGCACATGAAAAGATGCTCAACATCATAAATTATTAGGGAAATATTAATCAAAACTACAATGAGATACCACTTCACATCCACGAGGATGGCTATAATTTTTTTATCTTGGAAAATAATAAAGTATTTACAAGAATGTGGAGAAATTGGAACCCTTGTACGTTGCTGGCGTGAAAGTAAAATGATGCAGCCGCTGTGGAAACCAGTCTGGCAGTTCCTCAAAAAGTTAAACGTAGAATTACCATACAATCCAGCAATTCCACTCATAGATATATACCAACAATAATTAAAAACAGGTACCCAAACAAACACATGTGTATGAATGGTCACAGCAGTATTGTTCACAATAGCCGGGTAGAAACAACCCAGATGTCTATCAACAGGTGACTTGATAAACAAAATTTGATATATCCATACAGGGAATATTATTTGGCTATAAAAAGGAATGAAGCACTGATACATGCTACAACACAGATGAACCTTGAAAACATTATGCTCAATGAAAAAAGTCAATCACAAAAGATGAACTACGATATGATTTCACTTATATGGAAAGATCAGAATAGGCAAATCTATAGAGACAGAAAGTGAATCGGGGGTTGCTTAGCAATCAGGCAGGGGGCACCAGGGGAATGGAGGATGGAAGGGTGATAAATGAAGGGTATAGAGTTTCTTGTTACAATGATAAAAATATTCTAAAATTGACTGTGGTGGTAGTTGCACATATCTGTGACTGTATTAGAAACCATTGAATTGTAGGATTTAAATGGTATGTGTATTATATTTCGATAAATCTGTTTAAGAAAAAGACAGAGAGAGAGAGAGAACTAGGGGAATATACAAAATGTTAACCAAAATGTTAACCAGAGCCAACCCTGATGGCCTAGTGGTTAAAGTTTGGCGTGTTCCACTTCGGCGGCCCAGGTTTGGTTCCCTGGTGTGGAGCCACGCCACTTGTCTGTCAGTAGCCATGCTGTGGCGGCAGCTCACACAGGAGAACTAGAAGGACTTACAACTAGAATGTACAACTAGGTACTGGGGCTTTGGGGAGCAAAAAAAGAAGAGAGAGGAAGATTGGCAACAGATGTTAGCTCAGGGTGAACCTTTCCCAGCAAAAAAAAAAAGTTAACCTTAATGAGATTGCGAGCAAGTAAATATGACCAGTGGCTCACATTAAGACTTTACACAAACTTCAAAGGAAAAGCAATTAAGAATCACTCCTGTTCTGGCCAAAATGAAATACAAAGGACCAAATTTATCCTCCTGCCTGAAGCAAGAAAAAAAAATGACACAAACATGTAAAAACTTTTTCAAGGCACTAGACAAAGATAACAAAGGACAGCGATCCCTGAGAGAAAGGAAGCAAACAAAACAAGCTTCCAAATTGCCCCAGCTTACTGTCTTGAGTTTCCAACAACAGAAACCAGGAATTGGCCGGCGACTCCGGAATGGATAAGATCAAAGCGGCTGCAATTCTCAGGACAGAGCACAGAGAGGAAAGAACTGCCTCGAAAGGGAACTCCAGGGAGCTGCAGAGTTCCTCTGCAGGTTTCAGCTGATTACTGATCCACACGTGTTCTTAAGGAAATTACCCGAGGCCAGGGAAAGAGCCACTGCAAAGAATTAGAAGAAACAGCACCTGGCTTTCACATGGGTCTGGAAATAGTGCCTGTTCCCACCAAGCAGACGGGAAACCTCATGAGTCACAGGGCACTGGGTGGAGAACACACAAGGGTCTTACCTCAGAAGTGGGGGTAATCAGCCCTAGGTTGAGCACTGCTACGCTCAGTTGACACCTAACAAGTCTTATAAGTAAGAATATCCACAATATATAAAGAATGGTATATTCTCAAAACTCCATAATAGGAAAATAAACCATCCAATTAAATATGGGAAAAATCTCATCTGAATAGTCACTTCAACAAAGATATACAGAGGCTAAATAAGCACATGAAAATGCATATATCATTAGGAAAATGCAAATTAATCCACAATGAGATACCACCTCACACCCACTAGGATGGCTAAAATTTAAACAACCGACAATACCAGCTGTTGGTGAGGATGTGGAAGAATTGGAGCTCTCATATACTACTGTTGGGAATGCAAAATGGTACGATCGCTTTGGAAAACAGTTTTGTGGTTTCTTAAAAAACATCTACCACATGATCTAGCCATTCTCTTCTAGATATTTACCCAACTTCTGTGCTTGTCCATACAAAGACACACAGGAATGTCCACAGCATTTGCTATTGATAAAAACTGGAAACAATGCAAATGTCTATTAACAGGTGAATAAACTGTGATATTCTTACAAAGGAATCATATTGAGCAATATAAAGGATTAAACTATACATGCAATAACACAAGTGAATTTCAAAATAATTATGTTGAGTGACAGAAGCCAGACCAATACAAAATGCACATACTGTATGATCTCATTTATATAAATTCTATAAAATGCTAATGAAACAGCAAGAGAAGGTAGATCAGCAGTTGCCTGGGCACGGGGCAGGAGGATGAAGAGGGGAGGAAGAGAGGGATTATACAAAACACACAGGGAAATTGTAGTGCTGATTTCACAGATGTATACGAATGTCAACATTTTCCCAATTGTACACTTTAAATATGTACAGTTTGTTGTATATCAATTAAACTTCAACAAAGCTATTTGAAGAAAAAGCTCATGGCTAAGACAAAGTTCATGATTGCCTGTTATACAAGGAAATTCATATTTTATACCATACATTTTACCTATTTTTTTTTCCTAAATGAGAATTGGCTTGTAAAAAAGAAATCATGGCAATTTGTAATAAAAGAAACTTTAGCAATTATTTCCTGTAACTCCCTCTTTCTCAGAGCAGGAACTTGAGCCCCAGAGAGGTAGATGTGCCCAAGGTCACCTCACTGGCAACAGGGAACGGCTCCCATCAGTCTTCCTTTTATCCTCTAGGATTCTTCGAATGTTTCAAATCTTATGAATAAAATGTTCTCTGTGAACAGACAGACTGTCTGTGTTACTATAACTACTCCTGCAGCTCATTCTAAGTTTTCACGTGGTAGGTAAGTACGTTTGTAAATCTATAAATTTTGTCTGAATTATTTGCATACTGTAACAGTATTTACTTAGTGACCTTAAGATTTGAAATGAAATACATTTTTTATATGAATGGGCTTGACATTTCTGTCTGGTAACAGGAAGCTTATAAAATAGGTCTTATAATATTTGAATTTCCTTCTTACCACCATTTGTGTAAAAAACCATAGACCATATCTTTGCGTTGGCTATATAATTAGATGTTTATATAGGATGTATATTCAAAACAGAATCTAGGTTTATTCCCAACTGTGACCAGTTGAACTGAAAATAATTTGATGCCAGTAACACAAAAATTTATCAAGACTACAAATAGTACTAAAAAGTGAAGTAAAGTCTTTTGAAACAATTCTTCACTATAGAAATCTAACAACCAGGATTTTCTTTGGAATACTAATGCGGCTGTTAGTCATTATAGAACGTGGGAGACACATTCAGAGACCTATTTTTAAATAACGGGCAAGAGGACTTACGTTTTCTGCTGTAATCAGTAAATACTGCAGTTCTACACACTGTATTGAAGTTTTTACTCTCCATCTCCACCTCCTTTTGCTTTCCCCTTTTCCCAAAACACAAAACAAAGAAATAGACAAAAGAAAAACACTATATAATAGTCTCTCCGTGTTCCCTCATTGCCCCCTTTGCTCGGTGACAAGCAGGACAGCAGAGAGAAGACTCTGAGTTGAAAAACTGAGAGGCTCAATTATTTATTTGGGCCAATCCATGGTTTACCCAAATCCAATGGTTTTAAGAGGAAAAATGTTCAATAAATATGTATAAAGAGACATATCTACAACTTCTAGGTACTTCGAGACTCGTTCATAAGATATTCTGAAACATGTCCCAACAGTGCTGCACAGGCCAACATTGGGTAACTCAATCTTCTCGCTCGCCCCTTAGGCAGAGATATTCACACATTAGAGAACCGAGGATGATGGCATTAGGCTGCTCCGCCCTCGCTGAGCAGAGTGCATTTGCAACACTTAGTATTTACAGTGCACACACGACAGATTTTCCTACCTAGTAAACACCTCAGCCTCAGTTCCTGCTAACATTTGACTCCATGTAGTGTAATAGAGGTTTTTAAACATTGCCTTGACCCAGTTTTGAGGTCCTGGCTAGGGACCAGTCATTTTCCCTTCTTGAGCAACCAATTAAGTTCGAACCGCCAACCACCTCCCACATCGGCTCTCACACTCTGGGTCACTCTACACCTGCACTGATTGCCCCAGGCCAGGGATCAGACCGTTGGGGACAGCCCCTAGGCCCTGGAGCCCCCTGAAATTATTCAGATTAGCCAATCCTAAACCTGCTTGCCCTGGCTTGCTCTTTCTTTCCCTCAGAAATCACAATACAGGCGCTTGCCCACAGTTCCCCTCTCTCCCTCTGCCTCCTGACTGAGCTGGTGCCCCCCGAGGGGCCTTGTGTGGTATGCTATGTGCTCCCCAGGGAACTGGGAGTACAACAGACTGTAACACCCTTTCTGGTTTCTTTCTCTTGAGCTGTTCTGACCTCACCATACCTAACCCAAGGCAATATGGTTAAAACGGAAGGGAGGGAGGGCAGGAGGAAGGGAGCAAAGAGAAAAGGAAGGAAGGAAAGGATTATTTTAATCACCACTTAAAAGTAACATGTTTCTTTTTGCTAAAATTCAACTCAAATCAACAATATTTGTGTGGAGTCTGAGCTCTTTATGAGAGGTTTGAAATGCAGCAACAGTTTACAGAACACGATAACCTACGTCTGTCACATATTGAGCACTTAACGAGTCAGGCCATGTGCTTATATCCCATTACACTCTCTCATGTCATTCTGCAAACAGATCAATAAGGTAAAACTACTATTATTTCTACATTAAATACAGGAATCTGAGGCGCAGAGAAACGTTAAAACATTGTCTAACGTGACAGAGCTAGCGAATGGCGGAGATGGGATTTGAACCCGGGTTTCTCTAAATCCAGAACCTAAGCTCTTAAGCACTAAGTGGTACTACCTTCAAGTAGCTGCCCATCCAACAAATGTTTATTGAGCGCCTATGATACGGCAGAGGTTGTACTACATGTTAGAAAGAAAGGCACCACACTGGCGCTCAGGGCGCTTACTTTCTAGCATCAAAGTGGTTCTTTTCTCCAGAAGAACCAGATGGCTTGATGGGTATTGGATGGATTTTATGCAGGGCACTACAGAAGTATAACCATTTCCTTGATTAAGCATCACATTATAGGGTACAAACAAATAGATTTCTACCACTACTATCCTTTGCCCCTCCCTACACACACACACACACACACACACACACACACACACTCCATTAAATTTGCTCTTTGGCTAGTTCTTCTTCTGCCCAAGGATGAAAAAAACATCAAGAAAATCCTATAACTTTTTTGTGACTACTTTCAAATACTAAAGAGTCCTCAGGTCACTTTTAGCCAAAAGAAATTTCTCTTTCAGTGTCTGAAATGTATAGTGCAGAGCAGTAATCAAACCCTGCACACCCTTTAAAGTTAAAACAGCCCCAGCTGCAGCCTGCTGCAGCCTGGAAGCCTGCGGTGAGGGAGGCAAGTGTGGTCGCTGGCACCTGCTTCAATTTCTCACCTTGCCCTTCTGCTCCGCCCCCTTGGGAGTTGGGGGACAGGTGAGAAGGGCTGTTCTCCAGGCTTGATGGATGTTTACACTCACAAGGTGCTACTGTGAGTTTCTCAGAAATTTAGACTCCCTCGCTGGAAGCCTCCCATTGCATGTCCCAGGGCAGAGGTGAGAACTATAATTCCACTGACCTCCTCCAAACCCCAACCCCAGCCTCGACACTCTGGTGGCCCACCCCACACAGACCTCTTGTTGAAATTCTACCAACAGCCCTCCAACCACTACCACTTGCAACCCCTTTGAAGACCTGATCTATTGATGTTTCCTTCTTCTGCATGGCCCTCAGAGGAAACGCCACCACCCCTGCCGTTGGTAGAAGGGCAATTTTCGCCCAACATAGCCCAATGCTTTCTCACCCTCAGAGCTCTTAGATGTGAGGAAGATACCAGCCCACCCAGCTCCCAACTCTCCAAGACAGAGTCTCATTTAACATTCTGTTTCAGAAACATAAAGAAGGATGCTCACCAGACTGAATAACACATCGCACAGCAAAAATTGTCTGTCCGTATAGGATCATTTTCTAATATTTTCCATTAGGGAAAATAGATTTGTCTTCTAATTCTGACTCTACTTCTAGAAATGCTTTGTGAACCTGAGTAAATCATTAGTCCTCAGAGTCTTCACTTAAAAATTATAAAAAATTCTAGAATTATTTTGGGGCCAGCCCACTGGCGTAGTGGTTAAGTTCGTGCACTCCACTTCAGTGGCCTAGGGTTCACAGGTTCAGATCCTGTACGGACCTATGCTCCGCTTATCAAGCCATGCTGTGACAGGCATCCCACATATAAAAGGTAGAGAAAGATGGGCACATATGTTGGCCCAGGGCCAATTTTCCTCAGCAAAAAGAGGAGGATTGGCAACAGATGTTAGCTCAGGGTTTCTTCACACACACACACAAAAAATTATAGAATTATTTAAAGGTTATTGAAAAACCTCTCCAAGAAAATATGGCTCTGGGACCAGCCCGGTGGCGTAGCAGTTAAGTTCATGCATTCTGCTTCAGTGGCCCGGGGTTCACCAGTTCAGATCCTGGGAGCGGACCTACTCACTACTTATCAAGCCATGCTGAGGTGGCGTCCCATATAGAAGAGCTACAATTCTACAACTATGATACACAACTATGTACTGGGGCTTTGGGGAGAAAAAAAGAGGAAGGTTGGCAACAGATGTTAGTGCAGGGCCAATCTTCCTCAAAAAAAGGAAAGAAACCTAAAGATTCTATAGTTTTAAACAAAAAAAGAAAAGAAAATATGGCACTGTCATTTGAGGCTCACATATATCAGTTTTCTTAGCCCAGAAAATAGGCAGAAGACTAAAAATTAGCCAGAGAGCAGCAGGAGAACTGCCTTAAATAAGCCTAAATTCCTGACATCACCCCCTACTTCTCTAGGAGGAATTTAAATCTCGATCTCAGAAGTAAGTCACGACCACTGTAGCCTCACCTTGTGCCCCAGTTCTGATCACTGAGCTGCTACGTTGTTCTCTTTGTCCAATTCTTTACCTCGTTAACCTAGCTAGTAGACAAGCTCACCCAGGACTATTCTCCTCCCAAAGAGAAGGACCCACTCTGAATTTAAGCCAAGCGTGAGGACCCTGGTTCTGGTTGGCAAACTTCTCTGAAGTGAGCACCTCTTGATTTATGAATACTCTCTGCTCCTGGAACCACGGCCTTCTCCTGCCTGCAGGGACTCCCCTATCTCAGGACGAGCTCCCTGTTAGCTGTTCCCTCACCCTGGGATGGTACAGAGGTCCACTGCCACTTCATCATAGCACCTACGCCACCCTAGGATCCTATAGTATGCAAAGTATCAACATAAATGCCAAATGGTACCAACTGGGCTAAAAGGATGAGTCTTTCCAAAATGTGTTGTTCACAGTGTTTCCTCCTTTATCCTCTTAAGTTTTAAAGAATAAATTTTCCTCCAGTGTTTTGCATGTCTGACATAGTGTAACTGCCTTATTTTGACTAAAATTAAAATTGCATCATTTTCCTCTCTGTCCTTAGAGCACAGGTTCCATAAACATAAAGTATGGAATTAATGTTATTTTAAGAAATTTGCAATGGGACAATCAACAAAAACAATTAAGTGCTATAACTCTAGTGCAGATGTTCACTAGAATCACTAGATTGGATTCACTAGAATCCAATATTTCTCAAAAGGTTTCCATGACATCAAACATTGTATGAAAATATTTGGCAGTGGCATCTCAAAATTCAAGTATGTTGTTCTTTTTTCAAGTACCAGTCAAGAATGGAAGAGTCTTCATGGAAAATCTGATTGAGAAGTTCTGGAACGCAAATCTTTAGCAGTTGGTCCTTTTTTGCTCTGTTGATGCCTCATCTGAGGCACTGATACATATGAGGCCACAGCTGAGGATTCTATAAGTTCTGGATCAATGTAATCTTCCCCAATGTTATAGACTGAATGTTTGTGTCCCCCCCCCCAAGCAAAATTCATATGTTGAAGCCCACCCTACTATGAATGTATTCGGAGTAAGGAAGTAATTAAGGTTAAAGGAGGTAATAAGAGTGAGGCCCTGATCTGATAGAATTAGTGTCCTTATAAAGGGACACCAGAAAGTGTGGAAGATGAAAAGCCACGTGAGGACATAATAAGAAGAAATAATGAGAAGGGATCCCAGAAGTTCCCAAGTGTATATAAAAATATTAATATCTTGCTTTCACACACTATTTATATATGTAGTCCTATTTATTCTTTGCCCATTTGTATTCAGGCAGACCTAGCACTATTAATCCCATTTTACAGATGAAATAGACTGTGGCTAGGCCACGATTAGACCTAGAGCTTCTGACTCCTTGCCCTATGTTTTTTCAACCCACCTTATGCCAGCTGACTCAGAGGAGCTTTAGAGATCTTCCCACCCCAAGTCAGCTCACAGTCAGTTCTCTGGGAAACCGAGCACTGGTTCAAGGATAAGACACTAGATTCAAAAGTTACCTCAACAGATAAGCAGAATTACCTACTATTGCTCAGAAGAACCCTTAGATACCAATAAATAAATTTGAAGAGGAAAAAAAATTAAAGCTGGATTGTGCTCATTTTCAATCATTTTAATTATTAATTTAGAGTGATAGTAATTTTCACCTTTTAAGAAAAGCTTCTTTGTATGCCACATTTAAGCTTTGACTATCTGTGGCACAAAGAAATAAATCTTGGCCTGGAACACACCATCTAGAGCTCCTCCTGGGAGAAAGAGCACAGCTACCACTCGAAGTTCAGTACGTCCGCCCCTCTGATTAATCTGGAGCAGTGGAGTGCTCAAAGAAACAGGTGCTATCTGGAGGATTAACGTTCCACATCCCATTGAGAAGCCCTGTTTACGAGCCTTGGTGTTATTTTTAAAATATCCGAGCTCTGAATGTCACTCCATTAATAAAGATTTCAGTAGCTTAGTAATTAGCACCAACGTGACCTTACCATTAGAACAACATATACTTTTAGGCTCATCTTGCTGTTGTGCAAATCAGTGAAGAAAAACTTCAAAAATTGAACAAATGTTAGATTGTTTAGCATAACTGATTTGGGACTCATATTCAAAATATTTATTTTATCCATCCATAATGTCTTAAAATGTGTCTCTTTCCTAATAGGGAGATAAAAACAGAGAGTGTAGGCCTCTTGATATCAGCAGTTACAACATTCTCTCCTTTGGATCTAGTTTGCATTGTACTGGAAGATGGAGCCTGTCTCTGAGTACTCATGCCTCTCCAGATTGGCTGTCAAAAGCCCTTTAGCCTGAATCTTCGCCTTATTTGGCCCTCAAAAGAGCCAGTCTCTCCTAATTGGTCCTCAAGTGGTTTTCAAATTCAGAAAGAATGGAATATTTGTCTGATATAGAACATAAATTTATTCAAGTTAAAATAGTATTTTCTTTGTAGTAATTTTTGTGTGCATCCATAGAAAAGGGAGATTTTAAAATCAGAATCATCAAAAATTAATGGATAGCATTTTAAAAATAATTTTGAGGAATCATAAATAACCTAAATATCCAGCAATAGGAGGTCGGGATGGATAGATAGATAGATAGATAGATAGATAGATAGATAGATAGATAGACAGATAGATAGACAGATAGATAGATAGATTGATTGATTTCCATTTAATAAAGTATTCTGCATCTAATATAAATGATACTGAAGCTTCTGGTGCCACATAGCAGAATAGTCACATAGACGTTTATCTCCCCTTCCTCCAAAATTCCTACAAAAATGACAGTCGAGAAATACAGAAGGTAGCAAGCACATAGCAGCACTAAAGAGGGGAGAGAGAGAGAGCCATCAGCAGACCAAAGATTTATGAAAACCTCTAGAAGATGGCAAGTAGATGAATCATACCGTCAGATAAAATAAAAGCAAAGAAGCAAATGTCCCAGCACTGAAGACACCTGGCTTCAAATTGAAAGAAATGAATGCTGAGCAGAATGAATGAGAAAGACCAATACCTAGAAGTATCCCTATGAAATTTTGTAACACACCAAAGATAAAGAGAATATCCTAGAAGCTTCCAGGGAAGGGCTGTGGAAGATCCTTGATGTCTGATGCATTCATTAGTTGAGTTCTTATAGCCATGAGATTGCATAGGGAAGCAGAGTCATGCCTCAAAAATATTCATTCATGGACTGGCCACTTGCAAAATTAGTCTTGACTCAAATACCCAACCCCACATCACACTAACATCTGTCTTGACCCATCACTTCACAGTCTATTTTGGTCAATCTCTTACTGAATTTTTAATAAGTATATGATTAAAATAAATAAACTGTGGGCCAGCCCAGTGGTGTAGTGGTTAAGTTCACATGCTCCGCTTTGGTGGCCCAGGGTTCACAGGTTCAAATCCTGGGCACAGACCAATGCACCACTCATCAAGCCATGCTGTGGCAGCATCCCACATACAAAGTGGAGGAAGATTGGTACAGATGTTAGCTCAGGGCCAATCTTCCTCAGCAAAAAGAGAAGGATTGGCAAGAGATGTTAGCTCAGGGCCAGTCTTCCTCAACAAAAAAAAAATTAATTAATTAAATGTATGATAAATATATAGCATAAATTGATTTTAAAGTAAAATTGTAAATCTTGAAAAGATGTTAGATTTCATAGAGTTAACAAAAAGTGTTGGTGACTTCTTGAGTTACCAACAAAGCTACTGCTAAATGAGGATTACCAGAGTTAGATCAGTTAAGAAGGAATGAGAAGAAACTCAACTAGGAAGATGACAAGAAAAGGTCTCCAAAGGAGAATCAATTAAAATCAAAGGATTTAAGACAGGCCCTTTCAGAGAAGTTTTCAAATATTTTTGCGGAAATTACTAGCATTATGATTCTGCAGGAAAGTGAAATATGAACTTAGACGATGTCATATCATGCTTCCATTTATTTTTGTCAGAAAACAGTAACCCAAAACAATCTAATTTAAATAGACTTATATTAAGTGGACTTTTCTGGTGCTAATTTTCCTAGGAAACAGGAGACTTCCTGTAGATACAAAAGAACCAAAAACATAACAGTGTTAGTCTTTTTGTTAGCAACAATAAATGCTGAAAATAGTGAAACAACATCTACAAAATTCTGAGATAAAATGACTTTATATCAACAATTCTATTTATAATCAAACTACTAATCAAATATGAAAGCAAAAGAGTGACCTGCAAGGACTCTAAAGGTTTACCTTCTGTGTACTCTTCTGGAAAAATTACTCCAGCATCATTTTAAAGAAAGAAAGGAAGGAAGGAAGAAAAAGAAGCCAAGAAAATGGAATGGAAGGCATGAGGAGATTTCTGCTTTGAGTAATGAAAGACTAAGTAATTTAACCAAATCTAACCACACTCTGGGAAGAAAATTCACAAAAGCTTGATAAAATATATTATTAAAAACCTTCTTAAATGCATCAAAGATATATCAAGATAATGAGGACTTATAGGACAGAAATCCAAGGCTTGGAAAAGTTTGCTCTGTGAGCATTTGCTGATCTGGAAGAGGTAGCTGATATGTGCTCTTAATAGTCTCTTAGAGCTTAGGGGAAAACGTCAGAGTTCAGGGCCCACCCAATACAGGAAACTGGAAGCCCGACAGGTAAAACGAAAATAAACCAACCCTTGTCCAGACTGCAGCCCCACTTTTTAAAATCTCAGTCGCCCCTAAAATCTCAGGCTGTGAGCGTGCAGTAAGGAGACCCTGGGTTTTATACCCCTCTTTGGAGGCAGAGAATATCATCCTAAGCCTCAAATTATTCCAAGAAATCTTTTTTCAAATCCGATGTCCAGAACACACCAAAATACGAAGAAAAAAGATACCATGAGCAAGAACCAGCAGTGATAAAAATAATCAAAAGAGTCACAGGCATTATCAGACCCTGTAAAACTGCTTACCATTTTCAAGAGAACAGTAAGCTGGAAAAATTTCAGCAGGGAATTGACAACTATAAAAACGACTTAGCAGATTTGAAAAAGAAAGAAATTGAAATTCTAGAACTGAAAAATTCATAAATTAAGAATTCAATGGGAATTTAACAACATATTGGGCAGTTGAAGATAGAGTTAGTGAACAGAAAACAGGTCAGAAGACATTCACCAGAATGCAGCATACAAGCAGCAAAAAGGTGAAAAACACCACAGAAAAGAATGTAACAGATAGAGAATTCCTCAAGAAAGTAAGTTCTGGCATCTGGAAGAAGAAGAGAGAATGGACACCGGCAATGTTTGTGGAGATTTGGGCTTAGAATTTTCCAAAACTGATAAAAAAAACCATCCATCTTCAGATTTAGGAATCCCAATAAATTCCAAGCAGAACAAATAAAAGGAAATCCGTACCTAAACAGATTATAGTGAATCTGGATAAAACCAAAGAAAAATTTCAGTGCAGCCGGAGCAACTTGCCTTCAGGGAAATAACACTAGACTGACAGGTGACTTACCACCAGCAACAAGGGAAGTCAGAAAGAAACTGCCAACCTAGAATTCGTAAGCAACAAAAATACAGTCATTTTCAGATGAATAAAAAATTGGAAGAGTTCACCACTAGGAGACCTGCACTCAAAGGAATTTGCAAAGATGTTTTCCAGAGAAAAGGAAAATGACCGCTGGAAAAGATCAAGGGGTCAAAAACACAAAAAGAATAAAGAGCAAAGAAAGTTGCAAACATATGAGTAAATCTTAATACACATGGACTCATAAAAAATAATAATATGTAGATTGAGAACAATGTAAATGGAGTCAAGTGTTCTAACCAGGAGGACAGTAAAATTATCCACTAATATTAGACATTGATAAGTCAATGATACATTTTGTAATTTCTAGGATGAACACTAAAAGAATAGAGAAAGAGTGTAACACAAGTAAAAGATAGGGAGAAAAAATTAATGATTAAAAAAATCAATTGGAAGTCAACAAGATCAGAAGTTGTGAGTCCGCAGAACTTGAGGATATTTGCCTCTGGTTCTCTCTTAAGGATCTGGGGCCACCATGGTTTTCAGCTATCAGAGTTGATACGAAACCAATTTGCAGGGGAAAGCAAGCAGTCAAAGAATCTCTGTTCACTTTGTTAAATACATAGGTGCTATGATGATACGGGGAATGTCCCAGTTATTCATGAATCATTTCAACAAACTTGCTAGGATAGGCATATCACATTCAAGATAGTCATTTCTTATCTCCCGCAAAAAAACAGCAGATATGGAGACTCCTTAGGAGACCCTGGCAATACTGCTTCTGATTTTAATTCCTCAGAAAGTAGAGATGGGACATATGAGGTAAGAGCAGCTGCAAATTAGGTTATTCCTGAAGAGATTAAAGATTTATTGACAGAGTGACTTGAAGAGGCAAAATACAGAAGGTCTGGTGGCAGGATTCTTCACCAGAGTGCTTTGTTACGTTCACAGAAGAATCAAGGAAGTTAAAGATAACCAGCAAATGAAATCATGGATTCAGACTCTGATCTGAGCATCTTCCAACAGGCTGGTGACATAACAGATGAACTGACTCCTGTAAGGTGACTCAGATGTTGTCTATTCTGCAATATTTATTCTGAGTTTTTCTTTGTGATCATAATCAAAGATCTCAATTAATCTTTCACCACCAATTTATGTTGACTACAGGAGTACTTGCTTCTGTCATCAAAATCTCCTTGAAATTTATGTTTGTTTTTGTGTGTGTCAATATTCTGCAATTTCAACTCTATTTCCAGTCTATGTGAGATGGCCTTTAAAATTTCAGTGCCTCTTGTTCTGAAAGCAAAGTAGAAGAAACTAAAAGTGACTGAGTAATGGTAAAATACTTATACTTTCCATCTTCCAAATTATCAGTTGAAAGCATAGTAGAGGAACCACAGCGGAAAGTCTTTGACAAGAAACAATACAAAAAACATACACTATTATTTTTAATGTAGCTAGCTTCTCAGAAAAAATATTTCTAAAACAACATTTTCTTTGTACCCTTCTAAGAGAGTGATTTTTTTTTAGAAAGTCATTCTATGTATTATAAATATCTTTTATCTTTTCTGACTGATTTTTTACCAGAAATGGAGAAGAAAGAGCAAATTTGTGAGTCACTATTTTAATAGAATGATTATTTGTCAGAGTGAGGTTTTGGGTCTGATTATAGTTTTGGCACATGTAGGCCAAATTGAAGCCCCTTTTATGAAGAGACAGATGTGTAAAACTTGAACACAATTTTAGAACAACAAAGTATACATTGCCAACAGTTAACCTTGACAAGTTAAATAGATAAAACCCTAATTTACTAATTTGATACTATTTAGATATAAACAGGTATTTACTCCTTTGCCTGGCATCTATATACGTTTAGAAAATGTGACCCAAATAAAAATGGTTCAGGGCTGAGTGATTATAAAATGTCACTTTGAATGAGCAAGGAACATGAGTACAGAAGTCTAGCAGTGTAACAATGGTTTTAAGAGCTTATTTGTAAAAGCTAAAGCCTGAGTTCTTTTGGGAATTTCCAAGAGACTATTAACTCTCTTTTAATAGTTAATAGTGATCCCCAGGCATAATTATTTACATTTCAATGAAAAGAATTTATTAATATTATAGACTCTTCTCTAGAAGCTTTGAAATGTAAATTTCTGTAAATTCATAAGAGAAAATTCTTTGTAATTTTAGCATTAAAAGAAGTTGTTTTTTGTTCCTTTGTCCTTGAGGGTGTTAAAAAGTCCTTCTAAGTTCTAGCATTGAATAAGAAGAATCTGAGGAACTGCAACTTTTTTGTTTTTAAAAGTAATTGACAAAACTCATTTGTGCCTGAAAACTTCTTTTTATTTCAAATTCTATTTGTGCTTTATATACCACCTTAGATGTTGAGTTTTATTAAGATACTTGGTGTTTGGCTAGTTATTTCCAGACAGATCATATCCTAGATTTTTAGATTTGTTAAATATGGAAAAGATTTCAGTAATCAGTTGCAATTATTTGTAAATTCTTAAGTTAGAATCTGTTTGCATTTATGATTTTTAAAATAATATTTAATATTTTGTAGCCTACTTAAGTTTAATAGAAATCATTGCTTTAAATCTAAGAAAAAAGTGATAATTCAAGCAACATACATCTAAAATATGAATAATTTCATATAAGGTGAAAAGGTTTTTCTTTTTTACTTTTTCATTTGAAAATATTAATATTGTTTGGCTCTATTTAAATTTACTTTGATATACTTTGTATTTATATTAATTTTATTTTATATAAAATTTTATAATAAAATAATTAGCACCTATAAATAAAAGTCAAAAAAGAGGGAAAAAGGGAATACAGAACAAGTAGAACAAATGGAAAGTACCTAAGACACTAGATTTAAAATCAATACATCAGTAATTACATTTAGCATAAATGGGCTAAATGCTCCAATTAAAAGGTAAAAAGTACCAGATCAGAGATATATATAAAAGATATATAAAAGAATTATTTAAAACATACAGCATAAGGTTGAAAGTAGTAGAATGAAAAAAGATACACTATGAAAACAAAAAGTTAGATTAATACCAGACAAAAAGGCTTGAAGACAAAAAGCATTACTAGTCATAAATATGGTCACTCACATTTTAAAAGGTTCAACCCACCAGGAAGAGAGAGCAATATTAAATTTAACATGAACTAATAACATAATTCTAACTCTAACAACATAAACTCTAAGTATAAAAAGCAAAAGTTTAAAGAATGATAAAGACAAATAGACAAATTCAATAATAACCCCAAAGCACTTCAGCAATAAACCAGATCAAGCAGTTTATTTTACAGATTGAAAAACCAAGAAATATAGAACTGAAGAGGATTGTCCAGGGTCACACTCAAGTTGGTAGAAAAGCTAGAACTAGAATGAATAGTGACCAAAATTTCTGAACTATGACTCACAACATATGATCTGACTAGGTTCGGGCATCACTTTCAGGAGAAGGAGGTCACCTGAAAAACAGAGTTTGAAGGTTAGAAAAAAAAACCTGGCATCAACAGAACATTTGGGTAATTTACAGCATTAATGGGACACAATACTTAAAACTGGGACTATTCGAAATATATTGCTGTAAAGCACAGAAAACTTTCTTTGGTGTAACCTCTCCCACTATTTTTTTGCTTTTTCAAAAAAACATTGAGCCTGAATAATGTTTTGCACATGATTCTCTCATCCTTCCTCCTCCAGTTAGAATATAAAGTACCAGAAGGCAGGTAATCTAGCTAATTAGCTTGATCATCTCCCTTCAAGCATCTTCCATAGACATTCACTTAATATTGTTGATTTTGCTTCTGTATACAGGCACAGAGAGCTGAAAGCAGGAAGAATCTAAGAAAAAGTAGAACAATGAGTATTTCCTTTCATGATGATGCCAACTTTCCTACAAAATGTCTCATGAGGATTATTTTAGATTATGCATTTGAAAGGCAGATAAATCTTTTTGGGAGAAGCTATGAGTATCACCTCAGGCCTTGATATCTCCTTGAGTCCTCCGGAAAGAAGCTCTAAGCACATCCACAGGCTGTGTTGGGATTGGCCATTAGTAGGATGTGTTGTCTGTCTTTTACACTCTCTGCCAATGATCCTCCCCACCAAGGATAACTGAGGGGGAGGGTGGGCCTAAATCTATCAGGCGGCCGCCCAGCACACAACAGTCCTCAGCAGCACGGCCCACCCACACGCAGCTTGCCATCAACACTGTCCAGCCAGCACACACCCTCATTTGGCTCTTGTTAGCGTGCTGGTAGAACCACAATGGCCATGATTTATTCAAGCTGAGCCCAAACATTTCATGAAATTTAAAAAAAAATGGGCCTGGTTAAAAGGAAAGAAGAAAGGATAGACTTGGATGAGACTCCTTCCAATTTAAATTCTGACTGGACTTTCATTGATCTCAAGTGGAAACATTAAGAGAACGAGAAAGAGGAGTGGGGAAAGGAAGCCTGAGACAAAGCAAGGCAAATTGGAAAAGAACTCTGCAACTTGGATTGTCCAAAGAGGATTAGCTTAATTATTTCCATGGGCAACAACTGCATTCTGTATATATTGGTTGACTTTACTGCTAATTAGACTAAATGACCTTAAACATTTCTATACAATCAGTTACATTCTATAGAGCATTTATTTTCAGTGGTATTTTGATAGCATTTCAGCTCTTAGATGCTAGAAGAGATTTTCTTTTGATATTTAAAGCATACAAGGGGAATACTACACTTAAACATCTGTAGGGGAAAGGATAAATGAAGAAAATCAGATATAAATTATTATCTAAACTTCTTCCAATTCTGTAATCCTATATTCTGCCTCTATACATTTCTTTATGGCTATATGTGGACTTTAAATTCAACTTTGATAAATATGTTTGAAGAAGATCAAAGTCTGTGCTGTTCCAGAAAAAAATCATTTGAACAAATGAAGTTACAAGGAAACTAATAATTAATAAACTGGTAATTAAGAGAACCTAATATATGGAGAATATTTCTAGTAATTAGACCTGGGCTCCTGAAATGGGCTGAAATGCAACAGGCTACCGAGCAGCCCATCACTGGAAACTCTGGGCTAGAAGGTAGGTGATCAAGAAGCTGCTAAGGGGATTCCTGCACTGGAGAGGAGGTTGGCCTAGGTGATTCCACAGGTCCCTTCCAGACATGACATTTGTATCCTGCACTGGCATTTATAGTCAAGGTAACATGGAAGTTAAGATGAAATGTGGCCCAAATGTTGGGGGGATGTGGCCCTTGAACAAGAAATACTCTACGTCTGACTTCCTTTGTATGGAGTCCTCGGTGGTGGTAGGACTTGCTCTTGTGATTGGGTATATCTGTGGAGCCTGAGACACAGGCCCCTTTCTGCTGCTTACAAGTAGGCTGTTAAATGCAAAGAGCACTGTGCACAGACCTGCATGCCTCCCCCTTCTTTCTGCTCCAGAGCTGACCTACAAACTCCGTGGATGGAGGACCTCCAAACATGAGCTCCCTCTCCAAGAGGCTCCATGCAGATGCCGGAATGGATCTTATCACTGTTGCTTGGGGTAACTACATTGTACTTCAAGTGTCCCACCTGGTGCTCTACAACTGACTTCTTCGGGTTAATTTGGAGAGTGGAGATGCCAGGAGAGATGAAACCAGTACAGTTGCAGTCTCAACATGGAACACCATGAGAAAACTGTCCTGGGATGGAACATGCTGAGGGAGGCAGCCAAAGCTGTCACATAGAATTGCTTGTTTATGCACTACAGAGGGACTCCATATTCCAGAGGCAACATTCACATCACAGACAGCTCTACCATTGTGAACTATCGTCAGATTTTTATTATAACTTTATTGACTCCCAAAATGGGCAATTTGTCTATTTATTATGACAATTCTCTGGCAGATAGCAGTACTGTATCTTGTTTTAACAAAATCAGTATATTGCAACCATCCCCTGACAAAGGACAGACAAGTTTGGTCATGAAAAGGCCTTGCTGGGTAAATATCTAAAATAACTTGTGTTTTCACACAAGGAATTACATTTCTGACTGGAAAACTGAGAGGTAAGTATCTGAAAATGTGAGCAAAACAGTCCTCTACTGGTCTTAGTGCACAGGTTAAATGTGGTGCTATATAGTGCAATTCATATCATCTGCTATTTATTTACTGTATCAGAATAGTATTCCTGAGTTCTTAACTTAAATCTACAAATACTTTCATGATGACGTAAATCACTGTGTAACAACAAATATTCCTTTCCCATTAATAATATACAAAGTAAATATTACTTAGACATAAATTAGAGATTACTATATAATCATTCACTTAATATGGCAATTGATTATTTTTTGTTATGGAAATTCTGGCAGTACTAAAATTAACTGCCTTTAAAACATTGCAGCCTCCTGCTACATAGGTATTATTTAATGCTATATAAAAAATGTGCAGGAACCAAAATTCCATCACTAGTGCCCTTGAAAGAATCAAAAGAAATAAGGAATTCTTTGAAGAAACATGAAGCAAGGCTGTTTACTAAAATTATATCATTGATGTTGAACCAGTTGCAGAATTTCTTGACTCTGACACCATCCTCCAACATTGAATTACCAGAAAAAAGAGGAAGAAGATTTAATTCACCTGTACATCTCACTATGAGCCCAGGTATGATCTAAAACTAAGTTGCAAAGCAATTTATTCCTATATTGGGTATACGATATTGTCTTTAAAAGAAAGGCTTATGATAACGAAGAATATCATGGCCTTTTCATTATTCTAGATATTTGCTACTCAAAGTGTAGTCCATGGACTAGCAACATGACTGTTACCTGGGAGATTGTTAGAATTGCAGAATCTCAGGCCCCACCAGACCTACTGAATTAGAATCTGCAGTTTAACATAATCTCCAGGTGATTTGAATTCACACTACAGTTTGACAAAAGCTGTTCCAGATGAAATACATAATTTGAAAATTATGATAAACGTGAATTACTGCAACTTTGTAAAAATTTACAATTTAAGAAATATGACGTTGTGGCAATATCGATAAAGTTGTTTTTGAAAAATCACATATCTTTCATTATAATATTACATTTCCCTGGTGATTTAGTAATATTGTGCATCTTCTCATGCTCAACATCACTAATCATCAGGGAAATGCAAATCAAAACCACAGTGAGATATCACCTCACACCTGTCAGGATGGCTATTGTCAAAAAAACAAAAAATAATAAACAATTGCGAGGATGTTGAGAAATTGGAACCCTTGTACACTGTTAGTGGGAATGTAAAATGGTGTAGCTGCTATGAAAAACAGTATGGAGATTATTTTATTTATTTTTGTGTGTGTGTGAGGAAGATCAGCCCTGAGCTAACATCCATGCCAATCCTCCTCTTTTTGCTGAGGAAGACCACCTCTGAGCTAACATCTGTTGCCAATCCTCCTCCTTTTTTTCCCCAAAGCCCCAGTAGATAGTTGTACATCATAGTTGCACATCCTTCTAGTTGCTGTATGTGGGACGCTGCCTCAGCATGGCCAGAGAAGTGGTGCGTCGGTGCGCGCCCGGGATCCGAACCCGGGCCACCAGTAGCAGAGCGTGCGCACTTAACCGCTAAGCCTCGGGGCCGGCCCCTGGAGATTCTTTAAGAAATTAAAAATAGAACTACCATATGAGCCAGAAATCCCATTTCCGAGTATTTATCCCCCACCAAAATTGAAATCTGGATCTAGAAAAAATATTTGCACTTTCATGTTCATTGCAGCATTATTCACAATAGCCAAGATGTGGAAACAACCTAAATGCCCATCCATAGATGAATGGATAAAGAAAATGTGGTATATGCCTACACAGGAATATTATTCAGCCTTAAAAAAGAAGGAAATCCTGCCATTTGAGACAACATGGACGAACCTTGAGGACATTATGCTAAGCGAGATAAGCCAGTCACAGAAGGACAAGTACTGCATGATCCCCCTATATGAGGTATCAAAACGAATCAGATACATAAGAGCAGAGTGTAGACTGCTGGTTGCCAGGGACCGAGGGGAGAGAAGTAGGGAGTTGCTACTCCACAGGTGGGTATAAAGTTTCAGTTATGCAAGATGATTAAGTTCTAGAGATCTGCTGTACAACATTATGCCTATCATGAACAATACTGTATTGTACATTTAAAAATTTGTAAAGAGGGTAGATCTCATGTTAAATGTTCTTACCACAATTAAAAAAAAATTTCATAACAACATGTATAGTATGGTCACACGTTTCTTTAAAAGTTGTTATGCACAGAAGAATAAATATATCAGAAATCATATATATATACACATATATATGTGTATAAATATATATACACACACTTTCAGTAATAATTTACCAGACACATATCCAAATACTTTTATAGCTCCCAGGACATATTTAACTTTTCCAATATTAGCCACCAGTGGAGAAAATATCTCTTAAAATTAAAATGTATAAACTCCTTAAGGCCTAACATGCCTTAAGGAGATGTCACACAAGTCTGGGAACCATTTCTATAGAAAAGGAGATACTTGAGAAAGTACTTATCAATTTGTCATAAGTAATTTAATTTCCATGAAAGCAAGATGTGTATTTTGAAACAAATTTTTATATTCCAGTGGTTATTTTTCTAAAGTTCAATTAAAAAATCAAAACAATAACTATTTTATGTTTCATAATTCAATTTGCATAATTCTTAAAGAAGAGCTTTATGTTTGTCTATAATTGAGGAAGATGCACTTCTCTCTCATTTGCACAAAAGCACCAAAAGGGCCAGAGGCAGCTTGGAAGGAGCAGGGTACACCAGAGACAGCGTGCAGAAGGGTACGAGCCAGCACCGAGGCCTCAGGCTAATATCTGACTCCATACCTACCAGGTGACAGGTCCATGCCCTCCCTCTGTGCCTTAGTTTCCTCATCTGCAATGTGGGGCTGATGCAGTTTAAGTAATTATTACATATAAAGCATTTAGTGCCTGGCATGTAGCAAGTGATCAATAAATATTAGCTATTGCTGCTATTATTATCTTTAGGGCAATTTAAAGTGTATATCACAGTTCTTAAACTCCAATAAGCATGCAATATTTTGTATCTGTTACTATTACTAGAATTATCCCATTCTAGGAAACTGAAGGGAAATGAGAAGAGGAAAACAGCCTTCTCACTGAACCTTTGATGTGAGCGTGGCATGCCACTGATCCCAATTTTGAAAGGATAGGTTTTTTCACTCATCTCAGAGTCAGGAATTCATTATGAATACTGTAGCTTTTCTTCTTAATACCCATCTTGCCTCTGCTTTTAGAAAAATCTAGTCCACACATAATTATTCCATTCATTAAAATGCTAAATGCTTAAGATACAGTAGTGAATAATACCTAATTCCTGACCTAAAGAATCTCCCATTAGCAGAGGTAATTATTAGTGTGGATACTGGCACAGTGGCTAAATCATCAGCAGCTTTTCTAACCACCACTGCAGGCTTTAAATTCCAGAAACAGAGTGATTGAATAGAAAAAGACGAGCTCCAGGAAGAATCCCAAGGGCAGGACTCGCTACCTTAATTAGTTGATCCTTATCCTATGGTTGGCCTTTCTCTGGTACCATAACTTGCACAAATGATATTTTTAGGAAAGAAAACTCAGATCTTGATCAACAGACGTGGTATTCTGGTGTTTTATTAGGTCTGGAGGGACTATTAGGACTGACAATGATTTCCGGAGGTTTAATCTAGCAGAAACATTGCTGCACTAACTATATTATCATATTAAAGTAACGTGTACTATTTTCCCACTGAATGAGCCTGCACATGCCTACAGCCACACTCCAGGAGCCCAAAGTCCATGTCATCACTACAGAGCCAGAGTAAAAAATCTTAGCTAATGAGCTGTCTTCACACCCCAGACAGAGTGGCCCGAGGGCTTTAAGAAGCTTCCCAGACCTCATTTGCCTGGACTAGTTAAACAAAGCAGCTGCTAGGGTGTCACAGTACCATAACTAGTGAATAACCACACAGAGACGCGGACTCGGGATCCTTCAGGGGCAGACAGCTCCTTGCACCCAGACCCCACACATCTCTGATATGTTCCCAGAGCAGCGCTGTGGGTATCCATGACCATCCATCCCCGGGGCTGGTGTCTGCCTCAGTGGCATCAGCCAGGCTGCTCCCAAAGTCCCTCGGCAAGCATCTCAATACCACTTCAGTGCACCGATTGTCATTCTTTGTCTGACTAAGCCTCATGTGCTTTTGGATTTTACTTTAAATTTTTTTTCAATGGTTGAAATAATAACATTCTGACTGCTTCATTGGTTCTACTCCCAACAGTGGTCTAACTTAATTCGTTCCATCACTAGGCTTTTATTTCATTCTCCTCACTCACCTATTATTTTCTTTGATTCTCTTAGCTCATCTTTTGGGTCAGCAGGAATGTCAGGGGCAAAAGAAGCTGACTTGAAGGAGTGGGATGGTGGCCATAGACGAGCAGTGATGAACAAGACACAAGCTCAGAACGTGTCATGGACTGAATGTTTGTGCCTCAAATTCATGTGTTGAAGCCCCAGCCGCAGTGTGATGGTATTTGGAGATGAGCCTTAGGAGGGAATTGGGATTGGAAGAGGCTGTGAGGGTGGGGCCTTCATGATGTGATTAGTGCTCTTATAAAAAGAAACACCAAAGAACGAACTTACTCCCTCTCTTTCTCTTTCTGCGTGTGTGTGTGTGTGTGTGCATGTGCGTGCATACACAAGAAAAGACCACGTGAGCACACAGAGAGGAGGCTGCCATCTGAAAGCCAGGAAGAGAGTCCTCACCAGGAACTGAACTGGCCATCACCTTGATCTTGGACTTCCCAGCCTCCAGAATTGTGAGAAATAAATTCCTTTGTTTAAGCCACTCAGTCTATAGCATTTCGTTACGGCAGCCCGAGCTGACTATCACCATGGAAAAGACTCAATGCTATTGATCTGAGTATCGTTGAAAATCTTTAACATTCTGGGTCCTCCACTAGCACTGGAGCACATCAGGAATTATTTTATTTGCTCATTTATTTATATGTAAAGGCTTACAGAATTATGAAATCTAAACTATATTTAGAAATATCTATAATTGACACTCATTAAAAGACTACCTTATATCAAAACAAATTCTCTTAGAAATTTTAAGTTGTGCAGTCATCATAGATTTAAGTATAAGAATGTTTCATGATGCACTAGGAGATTAACCATAAGAATCCAATGCACCAAAAGTTCAAATGTAATATCAATTTAACTAACACAAATGATTTTCAATCATTTAACAAATTAAATGAAATTCCTTCTCTGTGGGCATGGTGCTAGGTGCTGTCTGTGCAAGGGTGTGTGGGGAGGAGTAAGAAATCGGGTAATGAGTATGGCAGGGCCCCCCCTTAATGGGCCTGATCCCTGACAGCCAAAACCCCTAAAATACCCACCTGAGTAAGCTTCTGCAGTAATTAACTTGCCTGTGTCTATTATAGACATATTCAAATTTTCAAATTCTCATTCCTATGCTGTTATTGTGACTTCAAATCCCCAGTATGAAATATTTGGCCTTATTCCCAAAGTGAGCATTTTTCCGAGTGTGGAGATAGGAATTAATTTGATTTTCAGAGTTAATACAGCCTAGTAATGTGTCTATGCAAAAAAGAAGGGAAAAAAGCCTGAGCTCAAAAGTTTTTCACTTTGATACAAAAACAGACTATTCAAAAGCTAACAGGCTGCATTCAAGGCTCTCCGATGGACATAATGAGACACCGTCTGCTTGTCACTCATTCACAGAGTTTTCTGTGGCTGGAGAAGAATGATGAAACACCCATCCAGAGCTAGCTGTACCGTCTATTTTCCTGTAGTGTGTGATACAAATGCACACATTTCTTTTAGAAACTAAGCAGAATCTCTTTATTAAAAGAAATACACTTTTTGAATTTATATAATCTCTTAATAACATATTCTGGAAGGGAGAATGTATTTTCTCCTTCAAAGAATATTTGAGTTGAGAGTTTATCCACACCTGTTTCACATTTATTTAAAAAAAAAAAGGTAAACTTCAGTGTCACCTCCATCCGTGCCTGGAGGAGAATAAAATGAAAGTGGACTAACAGCAGCTAAATGGGTGGATGGAGAGAAACACTTCCCCCACCAGGAAAGGAGTGAACTAGTGTCTATGGGATCAAAAGTGGATTTTGGAGACATTAATATTATATTAGTCACGGCTAATCTCCCATTGTGAAATATCTTCTTAAGATTTTTCATGCCCTAAAAGTATACAGGGGAATATTATATCAAAAAAAAGAAAAAAAGACTGATTTCAGAAGAATTCAAAACTCAAGTGTGGGACATAAACTTTTATTTACCTATAAAAGGCAGGAAGTAAGGTTGGAAATGGCTTTACTCCTCGAGAACTCTCTCCTCACACGTAGAACGGTATCCAGGGCCTGCAGCAGCTCTCAGATACTGTATTGTTAAAGTAGTTTGTTCTCACATGAGATAACATCAAAAAACATGTCATGGGCAGGTATAAAGATCATACACTGCTCATAAAAAGGAAACACTGAGAATCACAGCTAAGAGGTTTATAAATAAACCAGATACATAATATTACTTCAGCATTATTTATAACAAATGTTATTAAAAATGATGATTTTTTTTAGAGGCAGAAAGTTGCTCTCAGAAGAGCACAAGTCATCGACAGTTCCTTGGGAAGATGAGAGGAGTGAACTGCAGAGCGCAGGGAGAGAGAATGATTTGAGATAGAAGGAGGGGCCTCCTCAGTAGTAACAAGAGAAAGGAGCAGAACAGACCAGTGCCCTCTCTTATCCACTGTACAACCTTTAGTCAGCTTCCAGGGCTCAATTCGAGTCCCCTCCACCTGGAAACCTGCCCTGATGTTCCCGGTCATATTCACCCACTCCTCCCCTATCATCTGGTTTAATGATGAGGGCTTCGCAAGAGCTTCCTCTCTCTCTCCCTCTCAATACATACGGAGATTTACACGTGATGTATAACCATTTATCACCACCATGTCTACTGCCATCATTTGCCAAGCCACCACCATCACTTACCCAGATGACTGCGATAGCTTTAACTAGTTTCCCAGTTTCTCCCTTCAGTCTATTCTTAACACAACAGCCAAAGGGGTACTTTTTAAATATAAGTTCAAATCAAGTCACTACTCTTTTCAAAATCCTCCTGTGGCTTCCCATCTCAGAGTTAAAAACAAGCTCTTTATAATGGCCCCAAGACTCTCCACCATCAGGCTCCCATTACTCCTCGGATCTCATGTGCTACTCTGCTCCCCCTTGCTCATTCCACTCCAGCCTCACTAGTCTCCTTGCTCTTCTTTCAAAGTACCAGCCACAGTCCTGCGTCAGCTTCCTTTGCACTGCTGTTCCCTCTGCCTGGAGCGCTCTTCCTCCAGACAGCTACGTGACTGACTCACTTCCCACGGGCGTTTGCTCAAATATTCCCTCAGTGACGCTTCCTTGTCCACCCTGTTTAAACGGCAACCCCTTCTCCCCACCCACCCAGCACTCCTCCTCCTCCTCCCTGCTTCATTTTCCTCCACAGCACTTGGATCCGAATAGGGTTGCCAGAAAAAACACAGGACACCCAGCTCATGTACAGGCTGCCTGCAACGCAGAATGGTCTTTACCTTCCAGTTTATTATTAAAATGAACAAGTTTAATCCCAATGGATTGTTGGAAATTGCAGTTGTGTGTAGCCCCAGCATGAAGAACAAGAGAGAAAAATCCGAACGCTGTGGCTTCTGATTTAATCCAGCTTTAAATCCATTGTGTGGCCTGGTGTTCAACCCCTCTGCTCATGTTAAATATCTTGACTTTGTAAAGAGGCATCTCAATATAAAGCATTCCCAGAGCCTTACAAATAACAGTCTGTTTAGAATTCCTATTCTGTTACCCCCAAATGGTTAATTCTATCTTTGTGATGTCCCTGGCTAGCCTGTGAGCTCTTGGGAGCAGAGGTCATGTATGATTATTCTTTAAATATCCCTAGCTCCTAACACACTAACTGGCCCACAGCAAATACTGAATATATGTTTATTAAAATAGTATATAACATTTTAGACTAATTACTGTCACATTTTAGATGGTTATTTTAATCAATCTTGGCTTTTAAACGCATCAAATAGTAAATTTCTAGAGAAAGTAACATTTATATTCATGGAGGCTGCCAGCTTCTTATTAACATACCTTGGACTTATGTAGTGTCCCACTTTTCCAAAGGGTTTTATATGCTTTCCTATATATTACCTTATTTGTCTTGATCTTTTATTTCTTAAATGCATCAGCATGGCATAAAAATAAATAATAATTCCAAAAAAGAATTTAAACATTCTATTCAGAGTTCCAAACTCAGGTATTTCTGTTTCAATTACATTCTTTCAAATTATTTAAAGAAAACTAGAATGTCAACAAACAGAAAAATACTAAATATCAGGTATAAATCAATAGTTTAAAAAATAGACACAGGGCATTGTTGTGTTCTCTTTAGGAGGCGGAAGCAGGGCGTGCTGGAGGATGTGTGGGCGTCTGCCCTGAGAGCCTGGAGTAGGGAGGGTGGGGGAGGCAAGGGCAGTAATTTGCACTTCCGGGAGGCTAAAGAGTGTCGGAGGCTGTTTGGCTTTTTTAGATTCCACACATAAGTGAGATCGTACTTGTCTTTCTCTGTCTAACTAATTTCTCTTAGCATAGTGCCCTCAAAATCCATCCATGCTGTCACAAATAGCAGAATTTCCTTCTTTCTTATGGCTGAATAATATTCCATTGTATACATATATACTGCATCTTCTTTATCCGCTTATTCATAGACAGACACTTAGATTGTTTCCACATCTTGGCTATTGTGAATAGCACTGCAATGACTAGCCCTATTGTGGTAATCATTTCACAATATATACATGTATCATATTATCATGTTGGACACTTTAAAGTTACACAATGTTGTATGTCAATTATATCTCAACAAAGCTGGGGAAAAAAAAAGTGCTGCAGGCTGGCTAAGCAACCATAGGACACAGAACTCCTACCCTGATCTGGGTGCTTGGAAAGGTTGAGAGACGCTCTCATAGCGGAAGGACACCTATGCATAGATACATACGAGCGAAGGGGGCAGCAGTGTCATTAATTCAAGGTCACAAAGAACTGAGAGCTGGATTTGATTGAGACATCATCACAGGAAAATCATGCGGCTGAAGACATGATAGGACTTTCAAAGGTATATGAAATAATTTTTATAGTTTGTAAAATATAAATCACCATAGAATTTGTTCTAGATAGTTCAATGCAAAATTACAATCAAAATAGAAAAAGAAAAAAAACCCTACTGCTACAAATTCATGTATTCTGTGTCCCTCTCCCACTAAACTTTTACTCTTCAGTGCTGTTACCCAAGAATCTTGTATTTCATAAGTCCTTCAGGTAAAGGCAAAATGGTGTGGTCACGGGAGAAAGTGTCCATGCTGCCCCCCTCCATGGGGGCAATTATGTGTATAAAGTCAAACTTGCTCTCCCAGTTGTGATCCCGGGGAGAGAATGAGGCTCATGGTCTCCTCTCTGTTCCAGGTCAAAATGTGGGATAAGAGTTCTTCACTAGAGACCTCAGATATCTTGCACTTCACTAAGTTCGTTTAGAAATGGAGCAAATGGAAGCCACTTCAGGGCCCCAGGCAGCCGCCATCTGCACAGAATGGCCCAGACTCTGGACACGATTCAGTTCCCCTAACGTGGTGCACCTTCTCCTGGCTGCAATGGCTTGCCCAGTGCTTACTGCACTTGTTTAAAATCAACCCTCAAATTCTAGGACATTTAGTGAGATATTAGACACTACCCTACAATAAATAATCAGAAAACATCACTGGGTTGTGTGAAAGGAAATAAAGTTTTAAGAGAAAGAGGCAAAAACTGTTTCAAATATACAAACATTTGTTTAGCATTCTGAGAATTTTTACAAATAAATTTTATTAAAAATATCCCTTAATAATAAATAAACATGTCTATTTAGTAAATAAACTCTTTCTTGTATATTGGAATCCCAATACTTTGACATCAGCAGAATTTTTTTAGTTCAAATAAAATAGAATAAGCAGTGCAAGTATAATTATGATACACAAATCAATGGACTCAAATATTGTCTTATTGGCTTTGCTTTAAATTGAAATTTTTTGACTGACATACTTGCACTTTGGTTTATCACTAGCAATTGCTCAGTCAATATGGTGACATCCCTTATTTTCAAATCACCAACTCCAGACAGACAAATCTCTTTTAAATTGGATTCATAATCTTAAATTTTCTTCCCTACAAAAACTGACTTATTTACTCAACCACAGGTATTTCTTGAGTATCTATTACGCCTACATCACAGAAATGGACACTGTATGAGATACACAGAGGTAATTCTTCCTTTCAAAGACTCTATAATCTAGATGGGGAGAAAAATCATACACAAGAATGACAGGTACAGATATGCAGAGTGACTGTCTTTGGAGAGGCCCAGATTGGAAGGGCTTCAGGAGAATTAAAAGTGAGAGGAGTATCCATGTTTAGAAGTATGAAGACAAGTCTTACAGAGGAAATGGATTTAGAGCTGTACAAGGAGGAACCACGACAGGTTTGACGAAAGGAACAACATGTGCTTTCTGGGATGTGAAGGCGACGCTAGAGGAGGGGAAAGACTGATGACCATCCTCTCCACCAAGGGCTAGCTTTTAAATCACTCGGGTCGTATATAACTCCATAATGCACTGACTTTCCTTAATCAGATTTCAATTCAATTTCTCATATGAAGACTTTCCATTCTGATATCACCTTCTTGGATATTCTACATAGCCTCTTTCTTTGTCAATATCCATATTTCTGTAATTCCTATGACTAGAACTTATCATTCTCAAGAGTTCTCTAACTCTGCAGGATCCTATAATCATATGCTCTTCCTATAGCGTTCCCTGGGTGACGTTTTGGTCTCCATATTTTTGATCCTTTATAGCTTGTTTTACTATCAGATCCTAACTGAGCAAGCCCCGTTGTGTCTCTGTTAAATATTCACAAGAAATGGCAGAAGACTGGAGTTATCAAGAAAATATTCAAAGGAAAATAGTTTGAAGAATTTTTTTGCAAATATAGATGAAGATTAAATTTTAGACATAAAAATCCTAAGTCCCCAGGCTATCTATCACTGTAGGAACCAGAAATTATCTTTTCTCTGAATTTTCACAACTGGAAAGTACAATACATTTTTTGCAACCCTTTTGCTGGACGGGCCTCTGAAACGGGGCGCTTGTCCTACACGATTCCTGGTTTCCTTTTAGTCTTCCGCTCACCTCCACTTTCCATGCCCTTTAAGGACCAAATCCTTTTCCCTTTATGCATCTAATTCATTCTCATTCTCTCTCTCTGTCCCGTCATAGAGAAAAGAGATTCTAGATATTATTTCATAATAAGATCTTAGGGACTTCATATGCTGCCCCCAGCGAATATTTCCATTTTAAAAGAGGACAACAGCAAGAGGGCAATGCTTTGCCCAAGAGAATGAAGTTACTATAAATTGAATAAAAGTCCCATGAGAGGAAAGGTGTTTTTTTAGGGGAGAGTTGTGTGGGGGGTTTTCGGTGATCGTAGCAGGAACTACCTTCTCAACACTCCGCTTGTTTCCCATTAAGCAGTGAGCGAGTCTCTCTTCTAATGAATGGGTGGTAGTAGTAGTAATAAAAAAATAGTTAATGTTTTGATATTTATTAATAGCTAACACTCATTGTTCATGGATCTAAACATTCTGCATGTATTGTCATGTAACCTCCTTTATTATCTCCAATTTAAAGACGAAGATCTTGAAGCACAATGAGGTGAAGAATGAAGAATCCCAAAGAGGTAGGATTCAAATCCAGAAAGTGTAAACAACTAGACCATGACAGCTAAGAATTAGTGGCCACAGACCCACAGGAAAGAGAAACCAGCCAGGTGCATATGTGACACAGAGTGTCAGGCCTTTGCCTGATCGTCACCTGGCCAAAGCCATCAGAGGTACCCTGCTCTTCTCTTCGACATCTCCTCCGACCCTGGGCCAGGGTCTGCCCTCACACTTAGTTTCTCCAGCTGCCCAGTGCTCACCACCACCACATTTTACCCCTTCTTCCTCCTAGCTTCCTTTTCTCTTCCTCTGCACCAGCTCTGTTCCTCAAAAAGGAAACCAACTAAGGTAGTGGTGTTCCTCTCCTGTGAGATTCCCGGGGAGAGTTGGTTAATCTAATTAACCTTTATTGGTGCTCTCATTGCAACCACTCTACACTTTCATACTGAAACATAAGTGTTTTCCGTTTCACAAATGTTCAAAATGTGAGAGTCTATGAAAAGCGTAAACTATGCTTTCAGAAAGCAATCTGTTTTGGAATCAGGTTCACAGAATTGTAAAGCTAGGAAAGATCTGAGTGGTCACCTGTGACAGCCCTCTCGCCATAGAGCCCAGGGAGCTCCAGTGACCCGGCTAAGGTTACGCAGCTAGTTTCTTCCAGAAATAGAACCCAGATTTTCTGACTCTCCATCCTACTTATTCAGCAAAAATTTAACAGCTACTTTTTTATGCGTCAGGTACTGAGGATACAAAAGAAACATAAAATCTAGTGCTCTTTCTACTCCGTTTCTTCGTTAGAGTCAAGTTGTAAATGTTCTTATGGTGAGGGCATCCTCAGTTGCTGAAAGAAATAGTGATGTCTTCAGAGTCACAGCAAGAAAGCTCAGTGAGGAGAGCAATGCTTCTCTTCTCTTTACAATAAAGTCAAGTCAGATTGTAGGATAAACTGCTGGAGCCAGCAAGGACTTTACAAAATATTTATTCATACATTTACATTAGAATCCAAACGCCCTTATTTTACCAGTGAAATCAATAGGAATCAGTGAGGCTACCTGGTTCTATGCTCTTTCCACTGCACCTGCACCTCCTACCTTCTTCTGGTTGGAAGAAAAACAAAAATTTCAAAACGAAAGAGTGTGAAATTTCAAGATGCCGTGCTTCCTAATCACTGAGACTTTTTTACAACTTCCCTCTGGGGAAGAGAGATGAATCAGAAGAGAGATAGGCATGTGGATACTACATGTCTTCCTTCTTTGACATCTTTTTTATGCTGGCTGAGAAAGGAAAGAAATGAAAAGACAGAACCAGTATTAATGAACCACTACCTGGGCAAATCGCAGACATGACATGCTCTAGATGGTTTCTGCTGGCAACGGTAAGAAGTCACGTGATCTTTTGACCCGGAACTGGATGGTGTCTCTGAGCTGTGGAAAATCTAACACAACCCTGACTCCAAGATAAAGATTCAAGATGGAAACAAGCTTTTCCAGCTTCCCTGGTCAATGCCAACACCCGAGGATAATAATGACACAACGACTATTTTCTTAGCAAACAAAATCCTGCAACACGTCCAGTTCTTTTTTTGCCTTCTTCTCTAAACACGCAACTAGTCATAGATGGTGACATTGTTTTCTATATAACATTATCACTGCTTCTTGCTTTCTCCTTGAAAACTGACTATTCTTCATTATTAGCTTGTATTTGGGGACGAAATTTCAATCAGTGTGGAATGTACACCACTTACATAGACTTGACAGTCCTCAGCCTATCAGAGATGACCCATAGTGGAAATATAACTGTTACTGAGGGGTTAAAGCCATTCTACAGTCATTTCTCAGGCTTTGTGATATGCAGGAGAGCCTAAACAAAAACATGAGTAATGTTTTTTAATATACCACAGGCTGACTGCCTTAAGTTGTTTTTCCCCCTGCTTAAACCAAAGCACAATAGGAGTAAGTGTTATATGCAATTCAAAACCCATTTCAGGAGAAGTACCAACACTAATTATGAATACTTTAAATAATGGAAATATACATATAAGATATTACACTTTTTATGCCCACAAAAGTAGTAAATACAGGATCAAAAAAAAATAATAAGACTCCTTCTAAACTATGAATATTCTGGAAAATAATTCAGTAATCCTGATGGAGAAAGTTACTTGGCATGGAAGTAGCTATTAGGATGAGAATATCAAGGTCCAGCCTTATATTCATATAGTGAAGACAACTGCCTCCTGTGATTATTCTGTTTACAACCATCTATTGAACACTGTGTGTCAATCACCTTCCGATGAGGAGACTAGATCTAATATTTATTGAGGGCCCACTATATATCGGGCACTCTACATATTGACTTCACTAAATCCTTATGACAATTCTATGAGGTAGATATTAGTTTGAATCATGTGAAATTTCCATTTTCTTGGGTCAAAAAGGTCGAATATTGGAAAATTCACAGAGTCTGACCTGAATGTTAATATTTTCATTTCATAGGTGCTTCAGAGAAATTAAATAACTTGAAGTTTATACAGCAAATACATGGTAGACTTGGGATTTCAACCCAGACTGTTTTATCACCCCACCACACCTCAGTTTATCTTAAGTAATTATTATTAAATTGGAAGTCTCCAACAGCCCTCCAAACTATACATCTACTGCCCCTACCCTACCCAAGCCAAAACACCTGAATGGTTTGAGTGTCTCATCTTCAGTTTAAGGATTTGATTCTATGAAAATCCTCCTTTCTCTACATACCCATTGCCCTTCTTTCATTCGCTCCATTACGGCTAGAGTCACTGTATTTTCTCAACCAAAATTTAGAACATGTGATCAGAGAGAAATGTGGGTATTTATGAGGAAAAGGATATAAAATAATTGGGATTGACACTATCCTAAGAAATTCTGGAAGAGTGATCATCATAAACACATGTTCTGCACACTGTAGTGTAACTGTTTTCATGTGACTGCCATCTACTTGTGGCTCCCTGAGGGCAGATTCTATGTCTTACTGCTATTTGCAGAACACCTATGACACAGACCAATAGAGCAGCTCTAGTGGAGGGGGCAGAGGCAATCAGAAGTAGCATGGCCCGGAGGTGCCAGAGAGCGGGACCAAGATGTTTTCCTTTCTCTTAAAAACTCTACAGGAGTTTTGAGCATGCATAGGACAACTATTTATCAAGTACTTCCTGTGCCCTAGGTATTTTGTTAGATGCTGTATTACATATCTGGGAGGTTTCTAAGAGAAGGGAAAAATTTAATCAGGCCTTGAAAGTTAATTAGGCAGAGAGGATAATACAGATCCATGGTTCTCAAATTCTAGCACAGATCAAAATCATCTGGAGGGCTAGCTAAAACACAGATTGCTGGGCCCATCCCAGAGTTTTGGATTCAGTAGATATGAGGTGGGGCCCAAGAATTTGCATTTTTAACAAATTCCCAAATTATGTTTGTGCTGCTGATCTGGCAACCATACCTTGACACCAAAACTCACATGAACCATTGAAGATTGGGGAGGCAGAATGAGCAATATCACAGACAATGGAATCAACATAAGGAGTCTGGCCTGTCTGGAATATAAATATAGCTATTGGGCTACCCTGACTTGTTCCTTTGAAGGGAATCTATCTCAGTCCAACCTGGGGCATTCTCTTAGCTCTGACCCAACTGCCATCTAGCACAGCCTCAGCAGAACTTGAGACAGCTGCCAACCATCCTCCCAAGGTAGAAGCCTTAAGCAAGTATCCAACAGGAGTCACTCCCTTACCTCCAATATTCCTGCAGTTTGTCTCTGTAGTGTTGCTTATTAAAGCCAACTGAGTCCATAGACCTCTCTGCAAAAGAAATTTTCTTTAAGGTGCTCAATTGTCTTGTTGTTTTACAAGACCTTTCAAGAACTCTTGTGTTTGTAATGCAGCTGTAAAAGTGAGCACAACTTTCTTTCACAACTATTTAAAATCTTATTTCCAAAGATCTGTAGAAATCAAATTTTCTAACTCTCCCACAGCTAATGACAGTCTTTAATCTACTAGGTCAGTCCCTGGTTCTCTGGTGATCCTGACTTCAAATGACACAAGACATTTGTCTCACAATCTCTCACCAACAGCAGGTCTTCTCTGCACATCGAAGCCTCGACTTGTATGGTTGATTAAAAATGTGAGAACTCTGAGGCTTAATCAATATTTTCCAGATTGATTAATGGACCTTGACCCACATGCTACAGCTGAGCTCATAGTTTATCAAGCACATTCAGTGAGGTAGTACTGCATTTTATCTTCTTTGTCTTTAAATTGAATCAATAAAGTGAACAGAGTGGCTAATGAGCAACCCTCATAATAGAGGCTATATTACCTGATTCAATGAAAAAAAGACCTTAAACCATCAAAAAAGAAACTCCATCCCTAGGCATCTTTATCCATCATCTACCTATTATCGATTCTATGAACAATAATCTTAATTCATAGAGCTCAGTTTTAAATTCAGCAATGGTATCAGTAGGACCAAACTAAAAACGTTGTCATGTGTCAGAAAAGCAAATGGAATACTAAGGGCAATAAAATGAGCATAAAAACAAAAAGAAAGATGGGGCCGGCCCGGTGGCGCAAGCGGTTAAGTGCGCGCGCTCCGCTGCGGCGGCCCGGGGTTCGCTGGTTCGGATCCCGGGCGCGCACCGACGCACTGCTTGGCAAGCCATGCTGTGGCGGCGTCCCATATAAAGTGGAGGAAGATGGGCACAGATGTTAGCCCAGGGCCGTCTTCCTCAGCCAAAAAAAAAAAAAAAAAAAGAGGAGGATTGGCGGATGTTAGCGCAGGGCTGATCTCCTCACAAAAAAAAAAAAAAAAAAAAGAAAGATGACAAAAATTGCCTTACAATAAGGAGCAAAGAGGAATGGTCACAGTATATTTTAAAGATGATAATAATAAAGCCATTAGAAACTCATTTGGACTTTTGCCCTTGCAAAGAGACATTAAAAGTTCTGCACAAGCATGGAAAAGAGCTTCAGAATTCCCTCTTCCTACTGTTGAAAAAACCTAATGCCTCAAATGAAACCGAGGGACTATTTGCATTTTAGAGAGAGGCCCTAAATGTTTATAGCTGTTCATAGAACACCACAGCAAAACAGAAAGAAGGCTGCAGTCTTGCAGGGATGTTCTGGGTACTTTTATTTATTTAGAATTATGTCTGCTTTTTAAAAGAATGTAATCACTGACAATGTGGAACACATCTAAACAGAATAATTCAACATTTTTAAAAAATAAGGAGCATTCCAATTAGTAGCTAGGGGTATACATTTCCCCTAAAGATAAAGGATTAAAAAACTTCAGGTCAGCAAAAATGACTCATTAAGCTAGCCACATACCAGTATATCTAAGCATATAATTATTTGTCCCAAGACATTTTCTCTGAATTTATTCTATTTATACAACCTACAATAAAGTTGAGTGCAAACATAAAAGCAAATATATGATTTGCATGTGTGTACAATAAAGTGTCAATAATTTAGAATCAACTAAATTAGACGCCCATAAATTAACCAGGTTGGGCCTGAAGTTCGCACCATCTCTACAAAATAATTTACTAAGCAAATCAACAGTGAAAACATGATTATAAGACTCTTTTTAAGGACTTTATTATATTAATTCTTTATGTGCAAATGATATTCCCAAAGGCAAATGGGCCTTATTTATTTTTACAATTAAGCAAGGAATAACATTTGCCACAATTGGTTAGTTCTTATGCCTGTGTTTGTTTAAATTCCTCCATATGTCAAGTGAGTTCTGACTCACAGGCGACCCCACACGCTCTGCCTGCACCTCCTTCCCTCATCGCATGTTCACCACCAAGCACAGCGGCAACACAAGAGCTCCAGCTCCGGCTCCCATGGGAACCAGGTGGAAAACTCAGAATCCAAAAATAGAGGACAAGAAGAAACCAGAAGAAGTAAGCAGTCAGACCCCAAAGCAGCCCGCCTTTCAGGGATGGCCATCCCACACTGACCACGGTCCCCTCACGAAGCCTCTTACTCAACTCCCTGTTCACTTCCTAACTGCCATGACAAATTACCACACACCAGGGGCTTTGAACAACAGAAGTTTGTTGTCTCACAGTTCTAGACGCCAGAAGCCAGAAATCAAGGCATTCCGGGGCCGTGCTCTAGAGGAGGAGGCTCTAGAGAAGAATCCCCCGGCCTCTTCCAGCTCTTGGTGGCTCCTGGTGCTCTTTGCTTGCGGCAGCATCACTCCAATCTCTGCCTCTGTCTTCACACGGCCTTCTTCTCTGTGCCTTAGTAGAGCTCTTTTCAGTGGACAAACTAGTTCCATATATAACCATCATCCCATTTGATGATCAGAGTCTGAAACTGAGGTGCTAGTATTTTCATTTTACAGAAGAAATAACTGAGCTCAGAGGGGCCCAAGGTTACCTAGCGAGGTAGGAGATCAGAGTCTTAAACATGGGTTTTCTAAGTTCAAATCCTATGATATTCCCACCATACCAAGCTACACCTCTCTTCTCTCACATACACACTGGCTAAAATATTTTCACAGCATTTTTCCACTGTAAGTGAATTACCACCAATTAGAGATGTGTGGAATATCAAGGATCCTCTTTTATCAAAAAAAAAAAAAATCAATGTAGTCCTGGAGCACCTTTTGGACAGGCTTCCTCCTCTAACCTTGACAGTGGTTCTCAACCCTGGCTACACATCAGAATTTCCTGGATGTGGGGCTGAGGCCTGTAGACGTTTTACAAGCTACCCTGTGATTCTACCCAGGTTCAGCCAGAGTCAAGAACCCTGGACTGTGGCATTTTAGACTTTAGTCTTGCTATTTGACCTATTATACGTGCACAGGGTGATTTTTCATTGCTATAGTTTTCTAAAAGCAAAAGTAACAATCCCAACCACACCTCTTACACAAGAAGATGATATATTATTTTTAACCAAAACTATTGTGACAATAGGGGCACTAATATGATGTTGAACGTTGGGTCTACTGCTGGTCAGCAGAGGCCCTGGACACCCCTCAGGACATCCGCACTGCCATACAACATCTAGGCTCTCGGATCCCACTCTGTGATGGGGATGCCCAGCGCTCTGCTAGGGAGAACGACAGACAAGTGTTTTCATCCCTGATCCTAGCTATTTCAGCACTTCCTCAAATTGGTTGTTTCAATAGTCTCTGTAGGACTAGGAGCTTTTATTCAAAACAGTACCAGCCACTTATTTATTGGCAAGTCTGAATTTGATAGATCTACTCCTTTAATTCACAGCAAGCCAGGAGGGCTTGATAGAGTAGACTCTTGGCTTTGGTTGGCAGAGAAAATCTCAGACTGGCGGCTGCCGAGAAAATCCTCATGAATGCCCTGCCTATGGGAACTCAAAAGAGACCAGGCAGAGCAGAAATTATGGGACCGTCCATGCACAGGGGTCTAGAGAAACCATACATCCCCGTCCTTATCTTGTGTCATGACACAGCCCCCTTCTCCCTTTGCACTGATAATCTCAGCCATTTTGCAGTTATAAAGGTCTCTTGAAAGGGCAAAGGGCAGGGGGGAGACGTCTGAAGTGTTCAGAGAGGAAGCACCAAACATACGCGTGGATGACAGTGTGAGTGCACACACATGTCAAGTTTACAACACCATTTTTGGATCAACTACATTTTAAAAAATCAGGTTTTATTATAGGGAAGAGGAGACAAGTAATTTTGCAGCATTATTTTCATGACTATCCAATCAGTAATTTTGTAGGACAGTCTTAATTGCAAATATTTGGGCAGTGGTCCCACTGTATAATCTTTACTATCTGATTTAGTCTTCCAATATTGGGTTTGGGGAAGGTAGCACATGGAGCACTTTGGGGTTAAAATAGAACTTTAGTATCAGGGTAGTGTTGGGAGTATTGGAAGGAATGGGAAAATTATATATATCAAGCTTTAGTCAACTCACATATTTATCCATCAGATAGGTTTTATGTAATATAAGGTCCCAGAGAAGTGTCACCTGAACCAAAGCTGGGAGGGTGAGGAAGGTTGTCTTGCCAGAGGAAGACAATTTACACTTAGTTTTCAAGAACCAGTCGAGGGTAACTAGAAGGCCTGAGAGTGGGGCTGAAGTTACAGTCAGTGAGAGAGCATGAGCTGTTCAGAGGTCACACTGGAGGGAAGGAGAAGGGATAGGAGGGGAGGAGAGAAGATAATCTGTCCAGTACTTTCCAACCCCACAACCACTTCCTCGTCTTCTCTCACCTTGACTATTTCAGTACCCCCTTAACTAGTCTGTCTGCTCAGTCTAATGCCCTCACATCCAGCCTGTACATTGAACATAGCAAGATGTTCCCCAAGGAACATTACAAGAGAAATCTAGGTGTGACTCTTTGTGATTTGGACCTTTTGTGACCCTCTGGCCTCGTCTCCCACCACTCTCCACACCCCATATCCCAGGCTAGTTCCCCAGACTCACCATTTTGTGTTATGCCTCCATACCATACTGCTTCCTGCTCCAGGAATGGCCTCCCCAACTAATCCACTTAGCAAACTGCTCTTCTTTCTGCAAAAACTTGTTCTCCTCTGTGTCCTCCTCCTAAGTGAATCACTCTCTCCTGGGTACTTTCTCTAGACACCTATCTACTTCTGCCACTCTACTTATCACATGACATTGTCACTGCTAGTTTACACATTTGACTCCCTTACTAGAAGGACAGAAACTCTGTCTAATTCTTTTGATGGTTAGGACATTTGGGAGGAGTTATATTTCTTTAAATTACTAAAATATATACTTGTTGTCACAAATTAAATATCAAGGTGATAAAGAGTTCAGCCTCCCCATCCAACAGACACATGAAAAGATGTTCAAAATCATTAACTATCAGGGAAATGCAAATCAAAACTACAATGAGATATCACCTCACACCCGTCAGAATGGCTATAATTAACAAGACAGGAAACAACATGTGTTGGAGAGGATATGGAGAGAAGGAAACTCTCATACACTGCTGGTGGGAGTGCAAACTGCTGCAGCCACTATGGAAAACAGTATGGAGATTCCTCAAAAAATTAAGGATAAAACTACCATATGATCCAGCTATTCCACTGTTGGGTATTTATCCAAAGAACTTGAAAACACCACTGCGTAAAGATACATGCACCCCTGTGTTCATTGCAGCATTATTCACAATAGCCAAGACTTGGAAGCAATCTAAGTGCCCATCAACTCACGAATGGATAAAGAAGATGTGGTATATATACACAATGGAGTACTACTCAGCCATAAGAAACGATGAAATCCAGCCATTTGTGACAACGTGGATGGACATTGAGGGTATTATGCAAAGTGAAATAAGTCAGAGGGAGAAGGTCAAATACCGTATGATTTCCCTCATTAAGTAGTAGATAACAACAACAACAAACAAACACATAGAGACAGAGATTGGATTGGTGGTTACCAGAGGGGAAGAGGGGAGGGAGGAGGGAGAAAGGAATAATTCGGCACATGTGTGTGGTGATGGGTTGTAATTAGTATTTGGGTGGTGAACATGATGTAATCTATGCAGAAATAGAAGTATAACGATGTACACCTGAAATTTATACAATGTTATAAACCAATGTTACTGCAATAAACAAAAAATTTAAAAAAAAAAAACATTGAAAACATTATGCTAAGTAAAATAACCCAGACACAAAAGGACAAATATTATATGAGTTCACTTACATGAAATATCTAGACTAGGCAAATTCACAGAGAAAGAAAATAGATTAGAGCTTACCATGGGCTGGAGGGGATGGGGAATGGGGAGTTATTACTTAACAACCAGAATTTCTGTTTGGGGTGATGATAAGTTTTGAAAATAGTGGTGATGGTTGAACAAAATTGTGAATGTAATTAATGTCACTGAATTGTACACTTAAAAATGATTAAAATGGCATATTTTATGTTATATATATTTTGCCACAATAAAATAGCTTAAAAAAAAAAAAGAGTTCAGCCTCCCCATATTAATTCTCCTTCAATTCTACCTCCACCTCCTTTATAGTCAATGTTGGCAATTTCTATCTTCATACTAAAATACATGGGAGGTTGTTCGTTTTACAAAAATGGTAGTGTATGGTTTACGCATTACTCTGCAACTTATTTTTTTAAACATTATATCATGGACATCTTTCCAAGTTAATACATTTTGATTTAAATTGTTTCTATAATAATGTGAAATATAAAGTCAGGAGACAAAGTACCAACTGAACGAACAATTGTTAGAGAAACATCACAAATTTGTCTCTGTGCTTTCCAGCAAACAATTCAAAAAGGAAAACAGAATCAACTTCACCATGTCTGTAATTAAAATCTAATCAATCCAGCTGCTCAAAACACAAATTTTCTTAGTACTAGTTCTGAAGAAAAATTTATCCTGTTCTCCTAATAAAACAACAATCTAACTAAAGTGAGCAGTGTTCAAAAATACCTGTACAGTAGACATAGGATCCGTTTCACAGGGTGGATCGTCAGTGACCATCGAAGTCATGATATCCCATACCTAGCGAAACACTATAGAGCAGCTCAGTTAGAAAGAATTCCACATATCATTCAGCCACAAAAAAAAAAAAAAAAAATCCTGCCATTTGTGACAACACAGATGGACTTTGTGGGCATTATGCTAAGTGAAATAAGTCAGACAGAGAAGGAGAAATACTGCATGATATATGTGGTATTTGATATATGAGGAATCTAAGAAAAACAAAAAACTTGCAGAAAGAGATCAGACTGTGATTACCAGAGGTCGAGGGTGGGGAGAGGGGGAATTGGAGAAAGATAGTCAAAAGGTACAAACATCCAGTTACAAGATAAATAAGTACTAGGGATGTAATGTTTACATTACAGAATGATGACTGTTGTTAACACTGCGGTATTGTCAAGAAAGTAAATCCTAAGAGCTCTTATCACAAGGAGAAAAATGTTTTTTTCCTTTTTTGCTTTCTCTTTTTACTGTATCTATATGAGATGATGAATGCTAACTAAACTTATTGTGGTAACCATTTCACAATAGACGTTAAGTCAAACCATTATGCTGTACATCTTAAATTTATACAGTGAAGTATGTCAATTATTTCTCAATAAAACTGAAAAAAATGTAATTTAAAAAAATTAAATTTAAAAATAAATAATTCCATAGGAAGACAAAAAAGAAGTGGCCAAGTGGTCTACTCCTGAATGGATGGATATGGCCCATATCTACCCATTCCTGCCCTCACAGAAAAATTATATACAAAAAAATGAATGCAAAATCCAGTTAAGTTTGTGCATATCTGAATTTTTCAAGGAATAATGCCTATATAGATTTATCAGATTCTCAGAGGGGTTTGTGACTCCAAAAAGGCTTGGAACCACTGTTGTCAAAGAATACAGTCTGTATGTCTTCCCATAAATTTCACGTCTCTCAAATGAGATTTTGACAATCATCTGTTCACTCATGTAGCCCTAGTCCCCAGCATAGATCCTGGCACAAGGTAGATATTCAATAAATATGCACAGGGTAAGTGAAAGTTGAGCAGGAGTTAGTTTGTGCTCACAGTGGCTGAGAGGGCCTGGAAGGGATGCATTCTCTGTGGCTTTACCAGTCACCTGGCCTGAGGACTGTTGAAGACCCTGCCAAGGAAGTGATCCTGAATAGAAGGTGAGTGAGAGAGTGCCCAAGGACAAAGTCCAAACTTTCCCCAAGAATTAATTTCTGGATGCCTCCAGTACTTACATAAATAAGTGATTGAGGGTTCAAAGTTTCTCACCATAGATCAAGATTACCATAATTTTAGTGGCTTTTATATCGCTTGCCTACAGAAGTATGTCAGCCTTGCAAATTATGTACGTGTGTTCAATGGCAGTGGTTGGGAATATTGATACACATTTTCCTCTTAAATGGACTGATCACTCATTTAGCTGTCATCTTGCATCTGCCACTGAAGAGAGAGAAGACAAATTGACTCCATTTTTCAAATTTAGCAGAGTTATTTATTTTGTTTAAGCACAACATATTCATCTCTCCTAGTTTTCATATGGCAGCAAGAGAGTCAAGCCATCCGGTTGTAAAACTAATTAATGGAAACAGCCTTTGAATTTCTAAACTGGCAGTCTGACATTACTGATTATATTATCATGGGAATAGTGAGTTGTGAAAAATATTATTAAAATAAATACAGATTTTCTTTTTATTGTAGGAAAAGGATTTAAGCAGCTTCCTAACCAAGAATTCTTTGTTGTGGTTTGGCATGGGGTGGTTGCAGTATTTTTCGCTTTTTAGTTATTCCCATGTCATGTAAACATAGCCCAAGAAAGACATCATTTTTTGTGTTCTGCTCAGAAAAGAGGCACAACTCTGGAAAATCTCCTTGCAAATTCTCTATTAAGGAATGAGAAGGAAGAAATTTTGGAAAGCATTTTTGAAGCAAAGAAAAAAAAGACAGAGAGAAAAGAAAAGAAAAAAATGAATAAAAAGGAAGAGAAAGTGACTACCCCCAAAATCTACACCTGTTCAGGAACATAGACTCCTCCACGCTGATATAACTGGGGGAAATTTTCATATAGTTTGGATGAAAAAATGAATCCAAAGACTGTCCTTGAAACATGAATTCACACCTTCTGTCATGAGTTTTTTTCTCCACCCATCTTCCTTCTAAATGAAAATGCTGGCAATTTAAGGTTCTTTTCTTTGCATTAGAAAGAAGCCTCTAAAGGAGCACCATATTGATTTCTCTTTAAAGATTAGAATCCTCTGCTACTCAAAAGCTATTACATATGTTTACCACAGAAACACGGGTATAGGGTCTATTTTGTCCTCTCCATTTAAAAGCACTGAAGAGACAGACAAAACATGAACTCCCTGAAGACCACCTCAACATGTACCGCTCAGTCACGTGTATCCCTTCCAAATGCTTTTCCATTTCTTTAATGCTTCTCATTCTTTCCTCTCCCAAGAAATTATTTTGTACAAAGCTATTATACAGTGAGCTGCTCATTGAGAAAATGTCTGAGGAAAAGAATTTTATATATGCTAAGAAATGACTAGCCAAGTCTGTCACTTCACAGTCAGTTTCTGAAACACCTTCAGTCACCTACGGGCAGAACTATAGGAAAATCGGTGAAGATTATTTTTGGTACATTTGTAAACATTGTAGAGCCATGTTGAGCCAAAGAATTATTGCTGGAGAGTTCATAGTGTAGATCGTTTTCTTGCCCTAGAGAAATAAAATTTACTGAAAGCTCTGCCATAAATATGAGTCATAAACACAGAGTCCAATGTTACAGTTGCACAATTCACCTTGCTCATCTCACCCTAAACCCAGCCCTGTCTGACCCTGTCTTTATTTCGAATTTTGATATTTTGTTCATTGTGGATTTTTTTACATTGATTTTGATTTTTTAACATATTATTTTCTTCATTACTGAGTTTTTTGGCATGCCCTTAAGTTTTGTGCCCTAGCGAGTACTTCACTCACCAAATAGTCCCAGTCTAACCATGACCTCCACAGGGCTAGCCCTAATTTTCTCTGCCAGAGGGAAGGATCATGTATAATGTTAACAGCTCTTTAAACTAAAAAATAACTCCTATTGTTTTTCTTCCCACACCTATCCCAATACATATCCATTGTATTTACTTAGAAAAAAAATAAATAAGCAAAAAAAGAAAAAAATTCAAAACATCCTTAGTCCCATCACTTAGCAATAACCACTGTTAATAACTTGCTGTATATTTTTCTAGACCTGTGGTCTGTGTTTGTGAAAAGCACGTTTGTGTCAATACAATAAGAGAGATAACAGATAAATGATTCAATATTTAAAAGGTATAGTTATATAACAATTTTCCAGGTTAGCCATGACTTAAAAGAAATAACATCATTTCATTTTTTACAAATTCACTGGCACGTTTATTTTTCTAAATATAGTCTCTCTGTGAGTATAGAGGATTTCAGAATCTGAGCATATCAGAGTTTTCCTAAGCATTACAAGAAACTTTGAATAAAACTTTTAAAAATAAAAAACGGCAATTCATAAATCAGAGATATATGCAATTCCTCAAACGTCACAAACACAATCAATTTCCAGGACTAATTTAAAAGCAAATTGATAATGTCTCTCGCTCTCTCTCGCTCTTGCACTCATTCTCATTCTCTATCTACCTGTACATTTAACCCATCAGTGGTTAAATACAAGTACTATTATTCTTATTAATATCCCCATCAATTCAGCATAGTGGATAACATTATGGCCTTTGATATCAGACAGCCCAGGTTTGGATACCAAATGTGTGTCTTTGGGCAAGTTACATTACTGCTTTAATCCTAAATGTTCACACCTGTCAAGTAAGTGTCACAAAACTACCTATCCTTGTGAGGTTGCTGCAAGGATTAAGTAAAACAAGCTTTATAAATGCTTACCATAGTGCCTAGCACTGAGTAAGCATTCAATGCACATAAATTGTTATAAATAAAACAAGATTCTTATCCTTAAAGGAAAGTATAATCAAATGGGGAAAAAAGACCACGTATTCAAATAATGCAAATTAGTAATGTAAAATGATAAAAGGTGACATGAATGAGAATGGCCAATCTTTGGCCTCAGAATTTGAAATTCAAGTTATTGAATGGGCTTACTTTATAATCAATCTCTGTTTATGGAAGAGCCCTTTAAGTGTTAAGCAATATAATAGCCAAAAAGAAAATTAATACAAAATGACCACATAAAATTGATTTTCCAATACAGAGAACGGAATTGTACCATAGAGTATATCTATGTAGCAAAGGTGATACATGAACATCACAAGATGATCAGGAAATTATGAACAGAGCTAAATGTTATAATCAAATAAAACCGACAAAACGTGGTTGCTGTTCAACAACATAGATCCCATTTAGGCTTGCATCAGAATTAGGTGCCTTGAAAACAGTATATATTCTATAAATACTTATTTATTTGACTTTAAGAAACCCCGTAAATATCTGCTAAGAGCTCCTTCTGCTAAGAGCTCCAGTGACTTGGGGACTCTCAGGCTCTACCTTCTACCCACCATTTTAAACATACCCTTTCAATCAGATGTCTCTGCTTTTAATTTCATTCCTTCCAACTAGGTTTCTGCCACTGTACCCTGCCGCTCCAGGTCTTTAATTGTCTCTCATTTCAGTTTTATCCTGGATGTTATCTTTCTGCTTTCTTTCGTCCAAAAAATGATGCATATCTGATTTATCCAGTCAAACTTGTATAATTCCATTGCCTAATGATGCCCTCTGATTTGCATCATGTCCCAGCCATTTTCCAGAACTTAATAGATAGTATCTACTGCTACTTTCTGAACATGTAGGATAATTATCTTTAATGATGGCAGCTTTGTCTACCTCCAAATTATACTTCTGTAGGCAGTTCTAGACTGCATAAAATTCATGGAAGTACGATTTCAGGAATCAAGGAGTCTCCTAACATCTATATTGGGTCTTGTCATAACAGAAAAGCAAGATAGTATTCAAAGTCTATTAAAGTTGTGTCAAAAGGATACAAAAGCCGGGGCGGTCTGGCGGCGCAAGCGGTTAAGTGCTTGTGCTACACTGCGGCGGCCCAGGGTTCGCAGGTTCGGATCCCGGGTGCACACCGACGCACCGCTTGTCAAGCCATGCTGTGGCAGCATCCCATATAAAGTGGAGGAAGATGGGCATGGATGTTAGCCCAGGGCCAGTCTTTCTCAGCAAAAAGAGCAGGATTGGCAGATGTTAGCTCAGGGCCAGTCTTCCTCAGCAAAAGAGGAGGATTGGCAGATGTTAACTCAGGGCCGATCTTCCTCACAAAAAAAAAAAGGGGGGGGTAGAAAAGACAAATTGAAGAGCCTATCACTGGTGAGTTGAAGTAATTTGAACATCCATGAGAAGAATAACTGCAATATTAAGACATATCAAAAATATTATTATGAGTTCATAATACTCTAAAAATCCATTGATTTTCTTTGGAATGTGCTAGGAAACATGCCACTTTGAAAACTAGTAAAGGAAAAGAATCAAACCTTTCTATATAAACTATACTCAAGATAACCAAGGAGTTAATGAAAGGAAGTTACTCCTTTAGAATTATTCCAGCTAATAAGTTAAGAAGGAATGAGAAATTTCTGCTTCCAGACATGATGAAGTAAAAAGTATTTGATTTTCTCTTCTAAGATAAACAACTAAAGAACCAGGCTAAATATATAAAACATATATTTGTTTTATTTTGTTCAGATACTGGACAACAGATACAGAAGAGCAGTGATCTATAAGTGTGAAGAAAACAAATGAGGTTAGCCCTACTATTGCCCCCAGCTTACTGCCTGATTGTCCAGGTCCTACAGGGAAGGAGAACACAAATAAAACCCTGCACCCTTGATGAGTTGAGGAGATAGACATCAGAGTCCAGGGGGACCAAGGCTGTTAGAGTTTGTGAGGCACAGCAAGGGAGAGGAAGAAGCTGCACGGAGAGAGAATCTCAGAGATCTGCAGAGGGATCCCCTGAATCTTCAGACAAGTACTGGCATACATATGAATGAAAGGAGAGTCTCTGAGGGTAGGAAAAGAACCAATGAAAAGCAGTAAACCACAATTCACACAGGACTAGGAATTGTTTGTGTTTCCACCAGCTAGAGTGCAAAGACCTCATAATACATGGGCATCAGACAGAATTCTCTGGACAGCACCGTCTTAGCAGTGAGGCTAAAATAATCTCTGGACACATTCTAACAAACTTAAAAACAAGCCACAAAAGGAGCAAACTGATTCCAACTAACTTACCTGCATGCCAGAAAAAAAGGTCCAACACTATTGAAAGGAATAAAATAATATCTAGCACTCCAAAATGTAAAATTCACAATGTTTGGCATCCAATCAAGAATTATGAGGCAAGCAAAGAAGCAGAAAAATATGAGCAATAGCTAGGGAAAAACCAACTAATTGAAATAGTCATAAATGACAGAGATGATGGAATTAGCCAAAGACATTAAAACACTTACTATAAATATACTCCATATGTTTAAGAAGGTAGAGGAAAACATGCATATTATGAGGAGACAAATGTAAAATACAAAATACAGCCAAATGGAACTTTTAGAGATAAAAAAATTCTCTAAAATGAAAATTACACTGGAAGGGACTGATATATTAGCTATTACAGAAGAAAAGACCAGTAATGTTAAAAAGATAGAAATAGGAATTATCCAAAATAAAGAGTAGAAAAAGACTGAAAAAAAAAAAAAAACACACAACCAAATGACCTATAAGGAAATATCAAGCATTCTAGAATATGTATAATTGGAGTCCTAAAAGGAGGAGAGAGTCAGAAAAAAATATTTAAAAAACAATGGCTGGAAAATGTCTCAAACTGATGGAAAACTATATACCATAAGGAAATAATTCTCCATGTGTCTGTCATATTCCTGCACATCTTACAAGCAGAGGCACTAAGTACCTTTGTTCTGAACTATCTTTTGAAAGATGTTCACATAGCAAACAGCCTTGGAAGATATAGTATCTCCTTCTGGAAAAAAAAAAGAGTAGATTTGCTTACAGTCTTGGAAGATAGAGATAGTATCACCCTTCAGAGCAAAGGGAAGGCATGCTTGCTGCCCATTATAAAAGATTCAGGTTCCCTAAGCTCAGGACGCTTCTCTGTAACACTGCTCACTTGAATGTCCAGATGTCCCTGATTTCTTCACATCACCTTGTGGGAATTGGGACTGAGGGAAATGCTCATATTCTAGCTACTACTTTTGTCATCAGTGATAAAGTACTCCTTGAAACTGTAGTAAGCTAACTTGTTAGCTTGCAAGTAGGGTAAAATCTCAGACCCTTCAGTTTTTGACATATACCCATGGATCCAAGCAGCTCAACATATCCCAGGAAGAAGAATCATAAATAAAACCAGACCCAAGAGGGTCACACTCAAAGTGCTGAAAATCAGTGATAAAGAGAAAATATTAAATGCAGCCGTAGAAGAAAGCACATTCCATACAGAGGAATAAACGTAACATTGAATGAAGACTTCTCATAAGAAACTATACAAGCCAGAAGATAATAAAGTAATATCTTCGAATGCTGAAAGTAAAAAACTCTCAATCAAGAGATCTATGCCCAAGAAAAATATCTTTTAAAAATAACAGCAAAATAAACACTTACTTCCAACAAACAACAGTTGATGGACTTCATGGCCAGCAGGCATGCACTACAAGAAATGTCAATAGAATTCTTTAAGCTAAAGAAGAAGAATACTATGTAGATATTTAGACCTACAAAAAGGAATGAAGTGATCTGAAATGATAAGTATACGGGCAAATATTTTCAAAATATATTTTAATCACTTTAAAAGATGATTGACTCTTAAAAGTAAAACTAATAACAATGTACTGTGGAGTTTATAGCATATACAGAAGTAAAATGTATGACAACAATTGTGCAAAAGAGAAAAGGGAGTAAATGGAAGTATAGTGCTATAAGGTTCTTTATATTAAGAGGCATAACAACATTTGAAGGTTGACCGTGCTAAGATAAAGATATATATTGTATGCCCTAGACCAACCACAAGAAAAATAAAATGAAGAGACATAACTGTAAGACAATGGTAAAGAAAAATAGAATCATTAAAAATATTCAATTCAGGGGCCGGCCTGGTGGCGCAGCGGTTAAGGGCACGTGCTCCACTTCAGCAGCCCAAGGGTTCGCAGGTTCGGACCCCAGGCACGCACCAACGCACCGCTTGTCAAGCCATGCTGTGGCAGCATCCCATATAAAGTAAAGGAAGATGGGCACAGATGTTAGCCCAGGGCCAGTCTTCCTCAGCAAAAAGAGGAGGATTGGCAACAGACGTTAGGTCAGGGCTAATCTTCCTCACACAAAAAAAATATATATTCAATTCCAATGAGGGCAGGAAAAGAGGGCAAAAGAAACAAAAAAAATATGGGACAAATAAAAAACTCCACAAATTATATATATATACCCATTATATTAATCATTACATTAAATTTAAATGGTCTAAATACTCTAACCAAAAGGCAGAGATTGTCAGATTGGATAAAATAGAAGAAGCCAACTATATGCTGCTTATAAAAAAAATTTACTTTAAATATAAAGACATAGGTAAGTTAAGGCAAAAATATGAAAAAAAAGATATACCAGGAAAACATTAGCATGGTTACATCAATATCTGATAAAGTAAACTTCAGAACAAGAAATATTCCCATGAACAATTATATGCCAACAAATTTGACAACCTAGAAGAAACAGATAAATTCCTAGAAACATGCAACCTACCAAGACTGAACCATGGAGAAATAGAAAATCTGAACAGACCAATTATTACTAAGGAGATTAAATCAGTAATCAAAAATCTCCCAACAAACAAAATTACAGAACCATACGGCTTCACTGGTGAATTCTACTAAACATTTAAAGAAAAATTAATACCAATTTTTCTCAAACTCTTCCAAAAAATAGAAGAGGAGGGAACACTTCCAAACTCATTTTACGATGCCAGTATTACTGCCATACTAAAACCAGACAAGGACTCCACAAGAAAAGAAAATTACAGACCAATATCTCTGATAAACATCATGCAAAAATCCTCAAAAAAATATTAGAGAACTGAAGTCAACAATACATTAAAACGATTATACATCATAACCAAGTGGGATTTATTCCAGGGATGCAGGGATGGTTCAACATCTGCAAATCAGTCAGTGTGATACACCATATTAACAAAATGAAGGATAAAAATCATATGGTCATCTCAATAGAAGCAGAAAAGGCATGTGACAAAATTCAACATTCATTTATAGTAAAAACTCTCAACAAAGAGGTTATAGAGGGAATGTACCTCAGCATAATAAAGGCCATATGTGACAAGCCCACAGCAAATATTACACCCAATGGTGAAAAGCTAAAAGTGTTTCCTCTAAGATCAGGAACAAGATAAGGATGAGCACTCTCACCACTTTTATTTAATGTAGTTTTGGAAATCCTAGCCAGAGAAATAAGCAAGAAAAAGAAAGAAAAGACATCCAGATTGGAAAGGAAGAAGTAAAACTGTCACTATTTACAGATGACATGATATTATATATAGACAACCCTAAGGACTCCACCAAAAAACTGTCAGAACTAATAAATGAATTCAGTAAAGTTGCAGAATACAAAATCAATATACAGAAATCTGTGCCATTCCTATACAATAATAATGAACTATCAGAAAAAGAAATTAAGAAAACACTCTCGTTTACAATTGCATCAGAAAGCTAAAATATCTAGGAATAAATTTAACCAAAGTGAAAGACTTGTGCACTGAAATAATTGAAGAAGGCACAAATAGATGGAAAAATATTCCTTGCTCATGGCTTGGAAGAATTCATATTGTTAAAATGTCCATAGTACCCAAAACAATCTACAGATTCAATGTAATCTCTATCAAGATTCCAAGGGCATTTTTCACAGAAACAGAACAAATAAGCCCTAAAATTTTTATGGAACCACAAAAGACCTCAAATAGCCAAAGTAATCTTGAGAAAGAAGAATAAAGCTGGAGGCATCACACTCTCTGATTTCAAACTATATTACTAAGTTATAGTAATCAAAACAGTATAGTATTGGCATAAAAACAGACACATAGATCCATGGAACAGAATAGAGAGCCCTGAAATAAACCCACACATATACAGTCAATTACTTTACAACAAAGGAGCCAAGAATATACAATAGGGAAAAGACAGTCTTCAATAAATGGTGTTTGGAAAAATGGACAGCCAAATGCAAAAGAATGAAACTGAACCACTATCTTATACCATACACAAAAATTAACTCAAGATGGATTAAAGACTTGAATATAAGACTTGAAACCATAAAACTCCTACAAGAAAACATAGGGATAAGCTCCTTGACATAGGTCTTTGCAATGATTTTTTTGGATATGACACCAAAAGCAAAGACAACAAAAGGAGAAATGAACAAGTGGGACTATATCAAACTAGAAAGCTTCTGCACAGCAACGGAAACCATCAACAAAACAAAAAGACAACCTACTGAATGGGAGAAAATACTTGCAAATCATATATCTGATAAGGGGCTAATATCCAAAATATATTAAAAAAACTCATACAACTCAATAGCAAAAAAAAACAAACAATTTAATTAAAAAATGGGCAAAGGATCTTAAGAGACATTTTTCCAAAGAAGATATACAGATGCCAACAGGTACATGAAAAGATGCTCAGCCTCAGTAATTATCAGGAAAACGCAAATAAAAACCACAGTGAGATATCACTTCACACCCATCAGAATGGCTATTATCAAAAAGACAAGAAATAACAAGTGTTGGTGAGGATGAAAAGGGAACCCCTTTTTTCCCACTTTTTGGTGGAAATGTAAATTGCTACAACCACTATAGGAAACACTATGGAGGTTCTCAGAAAAAACAAAAGCTAGAACTACCATCGACCCAGCAATTCCACTTCTGGGTATTTATCTGAAGAAAACAAAAGCACTAAATCAAAACAGCCTAAGTGTCCACGGATGGCTAAATGGATAAAGAAAATGTGGTGTATATATGTATATATACACATTATATATATATATATGTATATATATATAATGGAATATTATTCAGCCATAAAAAAGAAATCTTGCCATTTGCAACAACAAGGATGGATCTTGAGGGCATTATGCTAAGTAAAATATGACAGAGAAAGACAAATACCAAATGATCCCACTAATATGTGAATCTAAAAGAAAAAAAAATAGCTGAGCTCATTGAAACAGAGAACAGATTCATAGTAGCCAAAAGCAGGGGTGGAGTAAGGAATGGACAAAATGAGTGAAGGGGGTCAAAAGGTACAAGTGTTCAGTTGTTAAATGAACGAGTCATGGGGATGTAATGTACATCATGGTTACCATAGTTAATAATACTGTATTGCATATTTGAAAGTTGCTAGGAGAAGAGATCCTAAAAGTTCTCATCACAAGAAAAAAGAATTTTGTAACTATGTATGGTAATAGATGTTAACTAGATTTATTGTGGTGATCCTTTCACAATATATACAAATATCAAATTATTATGTTGTATACCTGAAGCTAATATAATGCTATATGTCAAATATACCTCACTAAAAAATAAATAAATAAAAGCAAAAAAAAAAAAAAACACATTTCTGATAAGGGGCTTGTATCCAGAACATGTTAAAAAAAAAAAAATATTCCAATTCAACAACAAGAATCAAACAGTCTTAAAAACTGGCAAGAGATTTTAGCAGACACTTCACCAAGCAGATACATAAGTAGAAAATGAGACATTTGACGTCATTATTCATTAGGGAAAAACAAATGATATCTACTATGAGATGTAACTACACACCCACCAGAATAACTAAAATTAAAAAGACTGATCATGCCAAGCGGTGTCCTATATGTGGAGAAAATAGAACTCTTCAACATTGCTGGTGAGAATGCAAAATGGTACACCCACTTGGAAAAGAGTTCGACAGTTTCTTATAGAGTTACGCATACACTAACCACAAAACTCAGCAGACTCACTAATGTGTATTTACCCAAGAGAAATAAAAATATATGTTAGTGATAAACACTTTCTTAGTTTTTTTTAAGAACTCGTAACCTGTCCCACCCTTTCAATATAGAAGAGGAAAGGGTCTTTAGATATACATATCAAAATATTTAAAAAATGAAATGAATTTATGTCTGGGATTTGCTTCAAAATACCCAAGAAGGGTCAATTGATGAAACAAAATCACCCATGGGTTTAATATTGTTTTGATTGGATGAGAGGTACATGAGAGTTCATTATACTATTCTTTCTACTTGTGTATGTGTTTTTTGAAAGAAAAATAAAGAATCCGGGAAGGAAATTCCTAAGTTACCTCCTTTTTAATCTGGAAAGCAAAATAATGCCAACTGAGATGTACTTGATCTTCGAATAGCAAGTGCCCAGGACTATAAATGTTGAGGGAGTATTACTGTTAGTTTGTGGCAGTTAAATTCCCCTCCTCGACCTCTTGAAATGGGAGAATAGTCTCAGTAGCAGTAGCTGAGGCTTAAAGATTTGAGAAATTATATCCATTCACCTCCACTTTTTATCTTTACTCCAAAACCCTGACAACCACAGTTAGTGGAGAAAATACTTCTGATGTTAAGGCAGGTGTGATTCTTTTGCAGGCTAACAACACATTCTCTGTGGACAGTCTCATGTAAACTGACTCTGGTCAGCATTAATTATTTCATCGGAGAGTAGAAGTCCAGTTTAGTATACTCAAGATTCAAATCTTGGAGATACTAGCTTGAAAGGACCCAAAACTCATGATTACAATTCTACCAAAACAGATAGGAGCCACCACAAACATAGGCGTTCATCCAATCCAGCTCTTTTCATCCAACATTGAGTTTCAAATCACCTATGTCGAGAACACGCAATTAAGTTGGTGCCCTATTCTGTGAGCTAAGTACTGGGAACCCTAGAAGTCACTTCCTTCCAGCAGAATCTCAACTAAAGTTGATAAAACTCATATGGAGGTGGTAGCAGACATTTACTCATGGTCTGGAAGATGAGAAGGAGATATTCTAGGAGCTTAAATGTCATAATACTAATAATTGATAATAATCCTTATTATCAATTAGTATCTAACTGGTGCTCCCAAGATACTTCATTTGATCACTTTATAACTAAGCTATATATTTAAATCCCACAAATATTTAGACACAGTAATCATTGCTTCCTTTTTTATTGTTACATGCAGGAAAACAAACACATACAAAACCCACTCGGGGTCTGGCAGGGACTCTTCTGCATGTCCACGTTGGTAAGCATTCAAACTTCATTAACTCTTCTGTAGACAGTGCTTTATACATAGAAAATGCCTCAAAAATATTGTTTTGCCTTGAAGGGGGGTAGAAATGGCACTATTTGTTTCCCTCAGCAATCTAAGATTAATCTGTACTTTCATGAAATGTATTATATGATTTGAAACAATAGTCTCTTCTTGGGTAAGACTAAGAGTTTGTATTGTCCGAATGTAAACTTGCTCTGGAAAATAAAGACTGGGTTAGGATCTAAAACACAGTTATGATTTATAAAATGGATAATCAGTATTTAAAATGCAGTATTTCACTGCATAATGAATTCTCAAATTTTGAGGGCTGTGTCCCAGTTAGTTAATCATCCAGGCCCTCTGTGCCTATTCTTCTGGCTATTTTATTATCCACCACTATCTTTAACAGGGAATGAACAAAGAAGTGAAAAGAGAAATGAAACACAGTTGTCAGCAGCCGAGGGTCACAGGTTGGTGCTGGAGGACACAGGATTAATGGGATCTATTAAGGACTAAGAATTTCTTGTCTTTGGATTTGTTTCCCATGTTTTCCCTGACCCCATTATCATTGACAATGGAGAGTTACTTGTATAAAAAGGAAATATTAACCAAAAATTTATCTGAGCCAACACAAGATACAATATTTTTAAATTATACTTTAATTTTTTAAGAAACAAAATTCCTGGCAGGACATCTCTGCTAACAAGAAACCTTTTAATTTCCTTCAATTTTGTCTTAGAACTCATAACGTGCCATTTCCTTGTTTTTAGTTCTAAGAAAACAATGGAGGATGCATGACAGCATCAATTGTGAGCACTGAATCATCCTCTACCTCCATGGTTGACCATAGCCCAGTTATAAAAGCTTTCTTTTCAGTCCTATTGTGTTCAACAAGCCAGGAGAAGTTTATCCTTCTGGCAAAACATTCAGGACATCATATATTATTTTGTCTTTGCCTTAATCTTGTCTACCATCTGCCATCCTTGTAGAGGATTTAACGGTGAAACATCTAGACAACTTCAGGCACCTCTGCACTCTGCTTCTTACACAAGCTGACCTTTTCTGTACGACTCTTCAGGCAGCCAGATGACCTTTAATAGTCAGTATATTTTCTCCTGTTTGGAAAGCTTATTCTGTCTCTTTTCTGGCACCTTCACTTTCACATAGCTACTGTATAAATGTGTAAGTTTTGTGTGAATGCCCTTGAAATGCAGCTGGTAAAAGTATCAGTTTATAAATAAAACTTATCATGCTCATTTTCATTTTCCTTAATGAGAAATCTTCTTTAAGAGGAAATAGTGAGTCTCGCTGAGTGAAAAATACAAGAACAAAATGTACATAGTTCTCTGTTCTAATGAAAGTATTTTAAATGGGTAATAAGGCATGAGAAGGGAAAAAAATTATAACCCAGGTCACTGAACCAAATGATCAACTAGGCAGTTCTCTCTACAATAACAAACACCCAGCATGCACTTACTGGGTTGTCACGCAACAAGGATGTCAGCAGGGTCTTTTCTGCTTAAACAAGTTGAAGTTAGTGAAACTGGTGTGAAACTCAAGACCATATCAGTGGCATTCTACCGTGAAGCAAATAACATTTTTACAGGACTGAAGTTCTTGTTCAGCTGAGTTGTAGTCATGGTCTCAAATTCTTGGTTGCTTTAATAAAATAACCCAAAGAAAAATAAGAGTTGTAGTTGAAATTTTTAAAAGAAATATATTTTAAACATACTAGATCTGAAACTCTGCCTTTGCTAAATCCTTTTGAGTGTGCCTTGAATTTATAGATGAATTCATCCTTGATTTCATGGCCTTGTCCACAATTATACCATCACTCATAGATTATCTTATCCCATTATTTAGATTGTTATTCTTTTTCTTCATTAGAGACTCCCAATTAGCCTTTAAGTATTTACTCATTGCTTCTAGGATAGCAAGAAGTTAGAGACTGGCATCTTACCTAATGGTAGCACCAACCATTTGGGGCCAACAGAGTAGTGCCCTTTGAATGCAAATGGCCTGTAATTTTCCAGTAACTTCTGACTGCTTCAGAGGAACAAAGTAAAACTTCATCAAAATAGGCCATCCCAAAGCACTCAGATATACCTGGCTTTCTAAAGTTATCAGTCACGAACACAATCAAAAGATACTCATCAAACGGCCTCCCTCTTTCATTATGGTCACCCCACGAGACTACCATCCAGACTGTCTACTCCAGTGTCATCTAAACTTCCATCATTCCTCGACATCCCTGTCACTCAACTTGGCACTTAACTTGGTTTGGGCACTCTCCCTAACCAGCACTTCCAAGGCATCTCCATCACGACCTCACAATAGGCTGCATGTTGCCTACCCGTTATTGATCAGGTGTATGTGCCATCATTTTCCGGAACAGAGAGAACAAAAAGTCCCAAATGACTAGGGATCCAACTCAACAGGCCTCATCTGGGTGGGTCCTCCCACTCCGATTGTTTATTTAGGAAATATCTCCTGCCATAACTGATGAGCAGACTAACCCCTTTCTTCTAAGGTACGTAATAAAAATAATTTCTAATTCTCATTTTTTGAGCTGCAAAAACTGGGTCCAGAATACTTATCTGAAACTAAGGCTGATCATGTTTCTAGGCCAGGGATAGGCAAACTTTTTCTGTAAAGGGCCAGAAAGTAAATATTTTGGGCTTTGTGGGCCCCATTACAGTGTCTGTCACATATTATTCTTTGGATTTTTGTTTGTTTGTTTATACTCCTTTAGAAATATAAAAACCATTCTTAACTCACGGACCATACAAAAATGGGCCAGTGGCTGGATTTGGCCCATGGACTATAGTTTGCTTACCCCTGTTCTGAGCATCGTTCTTCCTTTGCTTACCAATTGTTATGGACTGAATTATGTCCTTCCAACATTCACACACTGAAGTCCTAACTTCCAATGTGACTGTATTTGGAGAGAGGGTCCTTAGGAGGCAATTACAGTTCAATATCATAAGGGTGGGATCCTAATTAAGAAGACGAAGGGAGATATCACACTCATTCTCATCCCATCTCTCTCTGTCTCTCTCTCCATGCAGACGCTTTAAGGAAAGGCCATGTGAGCACACAGCAAGATAAGGCGGCTACGTACAAGCCAAAAGAAGAGGGCTCGGAGTGAAAACTACTTCACCAGCCCTTTGATCTTGGACTTTTCCAACCTCCAGAACTGTAAGAAATAAGTTTCTATTGTTTAAGCCACTCAATCTATGATATTTTGTTATGGCATCCAGAACAGACCAAAACACCCGCTAATCCCACTAGAAATTGACCACTTACGATTAGGTACCTGCAACAAGCAGGATTCTTCCTTCAGTTTCTCCTTCCTCTCAGCCACCCACTCCCAACATATGCGTCAAGAGATTAAAGTAATAGGTTATTATGGGCTGCAGTTATAGAGCAGGCATAATAAGGCCCAAATTTCTCAAGGTTGCTTCCTACCTCAGATTCATAACTTACACAAAAATCTAATGTACTACTATCTCTTATAAATATTCTAGAGGGTTTTTTATCACATTTTTACAGGGATAGAGATGCACTACCCAGGTGCCCTTTAAAGGGAAGACTTGATGCCCAGTTGTGGGAAAGGCAGGCAGCAGACAGCCCCAGGTGTCAGCTCCTTCAGGATTGGCCTCAGGGAGAGAGAGCTGCTTCTCCCCCAAGCACACCCTTCCCAGGGCAGCTTGCGTCTGGTCACCAAGCAAGGCATGTGTATAAATGTCAGGCCATTTTGTCCCAAAACGGATGATCCTGCTACCTCCCCATTCTTTTTACATCTTGCACCCAAACTCCATCTCATCTGCTTCTGGAGAGTCTAACTCTGTGACAGAAACCTAAACTCTGTGTATGACAACTGAATTATTCAATATGCTGCACCAAATTACTGAATATCCTTTTTCCAATTGCAAACCAAAAAGGTCATTTTCAATTTCACAACTATGTGCAATTTTTCATGTTATTCCAGTCAACATCTTACCTTTAAATTTTTTTCAGATCAAAATTTGTGAAGAATAGTAGAAATTAATTCTGATCTTATTCTTGTGTTTTGTGAGATTTCTTACTCCTTTAGAACTCCTGTTTGAGTTTCATTTGTGGCAAGGCCCCCAATCATTCTTTCATTCCACTAAGTTATTTTAACGAATTTTCAGCACAAAAGAGAATTATTTTAAAGATTTTTTTAGTGTGCCAGTGTCCCTCCATCAGTCAATCTAGTCCACTCTCCACTTATGGGCTCTTCTAAGACATAAAGGCTTTAAATGAATTGTGTTTTAATGCAAAGCCATAGACTCATATTGAGGGACACTACAATAAACAGTCCTACAAAACTCATCAGTGTGTCTGCTGTAAGGATATTGTTGAGGATGTTCATCACTAAATTAAGCACTGTCATCTTCATGAGGCCATTCAGGAGAAATGCATTTCTTGTCTCAGCATCGAGAATTATCGCGCTTATCTTAGCAATTAATTTGCTTTTTTCTTACACGAATCTTGTAGAACTCATACTGGAAGAAGACAGTCTAGTATAGTGCTTAGACTGATCTAGAAAACTTCACAGCCCAGCTCTGCTGCTAACTAGCTCTACAACCTTGAATATATTGCTTCAAATTTCTGTACCTCAGTTTCCTCATCTGCAAAATGATGATAAGAATAGTACCTTCCTCATGAGGTGATATCAAGAACTAAATGAATTATATATACATAATATTTAAAACAGTCCTAGCACAGAGAAAGAACCAGTAAATATTATATAATGATTTCCTTTCTAAATTGGACTACTTAAGGCTCTGTCGGGGAGAAAGACACATCCTCTACCCACCCTGGGTCCTTCTGGCTGGGCTACAAATTAAATTGACATGAGACAGAATAAGAGGAGAAAATCAAACAAAGCTTTATAACATGTATACATGGGAAAGACCCAGGAAAAACTGGGCAATTCACCAAAATAGCAGAGGCTCTCATCTTAAATACCATCTTCAGCTAAAGACCAAGGAGGGTGTTGAAGGCAGTGGTTTGGTACTTCACAGGGGAATTAGGCAATTCACTTGGAAACAGAAAAGCAAATATTTGGTAAACAGAATTTTGATGAGAATGGGCTTAGCAAGGACCCTCCCAGTCTGTCCATACCCAGAGTTATCTACGGTGATGGCCCATCCTGGGGACAGGCCTTTTATCTTAAATTCTTTTAGGCAGTTAGGGGGAAGGCCAAAGTTTCTTTCATAGTCTTTTGTTCTTAGAAATAAACAAGCCAAGGTAAAGAGACACATGTTGGGGTGGGCAATTCTGATCCCCGACAGCTGCTACTTCATGGGGTGTATTTTGTGCTCTCTGCCCATTTTCCCACTCTTCTTGCACCTGCTTTTCACTTTGCCTCAACTTTTTGAACTTCCTCTTTTTAAAATGTATAATATTCATTACCTGTTTCTGACTATGAAATTAATAGTTCTGCACTGTCTAAATGCAACAACATAAATGGACTCTGAGAGCATTATTCTAAGTGAGATAAGTCAGACAGAAAAACACAAATATTGTATGATCACACTTATATGTGGAATCCAAAAAAGTCGAACTTATAGAAACAGACAGTAGAATGGTGGTTATCAGGGGCTAGGGGGTGGGGGAACTGAGAAGATGTTGTCAAAGGGCACAAACTTGTACTTAGAAGATGAATAAGTTCTGGAGATTTAATGCACAACATTGTGATTATCATCAATGATACTATATTATATACAGTCATGCACCACATAATGATGTTTCAGTCAATGACAGACCACATATACGACGGTGGTCCCATAAGATTAGTACCATATAGCCTAGCTGTGTAGTAGGCTATACCATCTAGGTTTGTAGTACTGTAGGAAAGGAAGAAATTTTCCTCTATTCTTCTAGGTTCTTCTGGCTGGTCTAAGAATTAAATTGACATGAGACAGATTAACAGGAGAAAAACAAAAATTTAATAACATGTATACATGGAAGAAACCCAGAAAAACCGAGTAACTAGCCAAAATGGCTGAAGACGTCACTTTAAAAACCATCCCCAGCTAAAGACAAAAGAAGATGTTGGGGGTGGGGAGAGTCGGGGACTTCAGGGACTTCAAAGAGAAGGAAGGTAATTCACAGGTAGGTAAAGAAGCAAATATTTGGGAAAACAAGCGTTTATTTGGCCACACAGAAACAGAATAACACAGAGGGAAGCCCAACAAACAGGCTTTTCTAGCTTCCTCCCTGTCTACTCTCTAGTTCATGTTATGCTAAGGTAATAGCTCACTTCCTGAACAGATTTTTTTTATCTGAATTATTTTAGACAGTTAAAGGGGAGGTAACAAGAAACTTTAAGTATTTTGTTTCTTAAAAATAATTAGCCTTGGGGCTGGCCCAGTGGCATAGCGGTTAAGTCCGTGAGCTCCACTTCGGTAGCCTGGGGTTCACAGGGTCGGATCCTGGGCGTGGACCAAGGCACCGCTTGTCAAGCCATGCTGTGGCGGCATCTCATATAAAGTAGAGGAAGATGGGCATGGATTTTAGCCCAGGGCCAATCTTCCTCAGCAAAAAGAGGAAGATTGGCAACAGATGTTAGCTCAGGGCTAATCTCCCTCACACACAAAAAAAATAATAATAATAATTAGCCTAAAATAATCCTCATGTTAAAGAGACACATTTTGGGGCAGCAAATTTTATTTGCACATTTACTCTATGATATTTGCACAACAACAAAATTACCTAATATTGCATTTCTCAGAATGTATCCCCTTCGTTAAGCAATGCATGACTGTACTTCAAAGTTGCCAAGAAACTAGAGCTTAAATGTTCTCATTACAAAATGAAATGATAATTAGGTGACATGATGGACATGTTAGCTAATGCTACAGTGGTAATCATATTGCAATATAAAAATATATCAAATCAATACATTGTACACCTTAAACTTACACACTGTTAAATGTCAATTATATCTCAATAAAAAATAATAAAATTTTAAAAATATAGAAATCTATAGTATTAATTATTGATAATAAATACAATCTGTTGAATGGGATTTGAACCCATACCTACTTTACAATTTCACCATCCTGAGATAACTACTAGAAACATTTCCACATATTTTCTTCACCCATGCATATTCTGTGCATATGTGTGTATTTTAATGGAGATACTTTATGTAATTTTACATTTATTTAAGTTTTCCACGTCATTAGTTAGTATTCAAAATAGAGGTTTTAATAGCTACATAATACATTCACCTTATGTTTATACAAAAATGTACTTTAATTAACTCATTGCTTTTGCCAATTTTGTTTTTTTATAAAACTTAAACATTCTTGCGCATGGAGTTTTAAGGTCATCTCCAATTACCGGGTGTCACCTTGTCTAGTATAAAATCTTAGAAGTGAAATTACTGAGTTAAGATATTTGAGCATTTTAAGGCCATTATTCACATTTCCAAAATGTCTTTAAGAAACATTGATCACTTTATTCTTGCACCAAAATTTAAAGATATTATTATCATGTCCAAGGTCAAATTAAAAAGAAATATTTTAAACTTTATTAGATTTTTTTTGGAATTGCCTTATACTGACAGACTTACTTAGAGGAAAGAAATATCTTTCAACCAAGAATATATTATCTCCTACCATTTATTCAAGTCTTCTTTTGTAATTCAGCAAGGTTTTATAGCTTTTCTTCATATAGATCTTATGCATTTGGGGTAAAATTTATTTCTAGATATTTTATAGTTTCTGTTGATATGAAAGTGATTATTTTCCGTTATATTTTATACTTGATTTTCTATGGTATAAAGGACAGATTTTTAGTTAATCTTTTTCTTAACATTTAGCTTGTAATGGAAAATCTTACTTATTTCTCATATGGGTACTATTCACTGTTTAGTTGATTTTCTTGGATGTTCTAGATACCAGTCTGGAGATCAGTAGAGAAGCAAACGCTATTACCTAGGTGAAAATTCCCAACTCTCCCTCCCTCTTCCCTGCCCTTGGATTTGGCATGCTCATAGTTCCCTGGAGCAGTGGTGACCAAGGTAGAGGAGGCAGTGCAGTCAGCCCCAGAGGGAGAAGTGTGTTATCACTTACCTTGCTTATAATTTCAGGTTCATAGCAATAATAAAAAGCAGATACACTTATTCCCTGCACCCTGCACAAACCTCTCCTACCATAGCCCCTTGGTATGTCATGGCTCTCATGGGGCCCTGTGTGGGCTTCACACAGGAGTATACCAGAGAAAGATCATTCTGGGTTCTCACAGGAAAGAGGAGAGACCTACATGGCCCCAAGTGGATGCAGACATAATGAATTCATGAAATGACTCTAATATTTTTCAAATGTAAAATCTATTTGTAAGGTGTTTTAGTCTTTAAAAAGACTGGTTAAGTCAAAAAGAAGGACCACGGATGTCACCTTATCAAATGTTAAGATGTTTTATTATTTTTAAGACCAGTATTAGGATATTGTTCAAACATTATTCCAATATCATATCATTACTGATTTATCTTTGCTTCACAAACCACATACCACTCTAAGTTTTGGATTTTCTGCATTCTCTAGGTGTGTATGTTCCTTAAGAATTGGATGTTGTATGTCTGAGTCCACGCCCTTTGTCTGAGGACACCTGACAGCACAGTGTCCCACACACCTGCCCGACCCCACTGCAGAGAGCACTGCCTGAGAGTCAGGAATGCAGGGCTCCAGCTCTCGCTCTGCCGCCACCAACCTGTCATATGACCCTGGGGAATTCACTTGACGTCACAGCCTTGTTTTTCATCCTTAAAGGGGAAAGTTTAGGTGATGTTAGTTCTAAGATTCCTATGATTCTATAATAGTCAAAACTCCAAATAGGCAACTTTTAGCTTCTCAAAGTCATGTTACCCAGCCCGTGGTTTACTCACTTTTTCTTCTCTTTCTGCCCACTGTGAACCGTGACATTTGTTAAAACCCAGTCACTAGAGGCAAAACCCTGAAAAGCGTAGACCATGAAACTTAACTCCCCTATCTATTCTTTTCTGAGTTTCTCATCAGACACTCTAACTGCTTGGAGGCTTCTGGATTCCTTGGTGTGATAAGAAGCAACCCTGCACCTGCTGTGTTCTCTTCCACAGTGTTGTCACTTACAGAACTGTGACAGCAATAACATATCCAAGGGCTTGGTTTCTACGTTGGGAAATGTACGTGGAATAAGTAGAAAATTTTGATAAATAGTTTTAAGTTTATAGTCATTCATTATTTAAAGCTTAAAATAAATCCATAGCAAAATCAATCTGAATGACAAAAAACATATACAATTCCATTTCTTCACACCCTCCCGTGACATCTGAACTCTTGCTGCATAGTTTCCCTGCCTTAGAAAATACAAAAGAGATAGGTCTCCTCATTGGGTTGGCTCAGTGGCACATCCTCCAGGAATTATAGAAAGGGCACACTGCGATCACGGTCAGAAAGTGGAGACCTGAATCATCCACCCTGCGATGTGACAACAGTTATAGTCGTCTTCTTCCACATGTAAGCCATCAGGGAGAAATCTTTGGAAATGACAACATGGCTATGCATTTTGAGAGCTTACTTACCAGCACTATAACTTGTCTTAGGATACAGTAAACTATTAATATTTTATTTCACCGTTATTTTTATCTAATTAAGTCAGTTAACATCCTGTTCTTTCACATAGTGATTAAAACTTTGAAGCCGCATGTTATTATAGTAAGAGAGAGGGGAAGATGACGCTACCAACCTAGGTGATCTGCCTGCGCCCTGCCCCCTCTCCCCTGCAGAGAGGCAATGCTGGGCGACATTCTGGGTTCAGACCCTCTACCCATGAAGCACTCTGCGCCTCTCTGTGCCTCTGATCTATGAAATGAGGATGACAGTGGTATTGACTTCACAAGGTGGTAGTAAGGACTTCATAAATCACGGTCGGGAAAGCTCTCGACGGGGGGCCTGGCACACTGCGCATGCTACATGAGCATTTCCTGACATCCTCTTGGGCTCGGTGCTCCAGGAGCACTTGGCTTTTTTAATTCCTCGAATGTGACAAGCACTCTCTTGCCCCTAGGACTGTACACGGAGACTCTCCTTCATAGCACTTCCCGCAATAATTAATCATATAAGCATGTGTGACAGTTTGCTTTATGTCCGCCTTCCCCCCAGGTGTAACTTCCATGCCATCGGGAACTCCGCTTTGTCCCGCACTGCATACCTAGAGACTATGTCAGCGCTCACAGCAGATGCTCAATAGATGTGTTAGACATTGAGTGAATAAATCATAAACCCAAGGGAAGAAAAAGGATCTAAATTTTTAAAACCATCACAGGAAGGTGAGGTTGTTAAGTCTCCGTGTTTTGAGGCCATTCCTTGTCTGCTATATCATATTACGACATCAAATCTCAATTGAGCTGAAAACCTTAGAGGTCTGCTTTTACACATTTCCTTTCAAAGTGTCTCTTCAGAAACCATATTGCAGAAGTGAATCACGTGTTTTAGAGAACTGCATAAATGTATGATAGGAACTCTGAGATTAGTTCATTTATTTCTTCTTTGAAATTATAGATACTATAAATGAAAGTATCATCAAATCAAATTGGTCAGTAGTAAATACAGTGTTCCCAGAATGAAAGTTCTTAGCAAATGACTCAGGACTTTGAAATTCACTGTTCGTCACTTTAGGAAGTAGAGACAAAACTGCAAGAGGTTCAGTGTACCCTCGAGATACGGGTATTTTGGGCAAGGGAATGCAGTTTGTAATGAGGATGTACTTGCAGAGCAAGAAAATAATGTCCTATGGGGAGCACATGTTTGACTTTTCACATTACTAGCATATTATTACTATTTTCCTATAAGGAAATTAGTACCCTCAGAAGGCAATGACCAGATATAAAAACACTTTCAACTGCTCTGGGAGAAAGATTTATATAACAACATTATTCAAACCATCATTCAAAATACAGGTAGAGGGTCTTATAAACCTTCAGGCCACAAAGAAAGCAAGTAAGTTTGACAAAAGTTCTGTCTGAAGTTGAGGTAGTAACTTCAAAGTGCATCGCGGCACTTTTACTGAGTTCATTCAAATATGCAACCTAGTGATGCCTTTTCATTTAGATTCCTACCTTACTTCCTTGCTACTCAAAATGTGGTCTGCAGACCAGCAGCATTGGTGTCACCTGGGAGCTTGTTAGGACTGCAGACTAGAAGACCACACCTCGATGTACTGAATCAAAATCCGCATGTTAACAAGAGCCCCAGGGGATTTGTATGCTCATTTAATTTTGAGAAGCACTGCTATAAATAGTTTTACTAAACGCAATGAGAATTAAATGGAGAATTCTAGTGCAAAGAAGAAATGCAGTGCTTATGAAAAAGGTGTATTTGTTAAGCAAAGTGCAGAAGATTGTTATTCAGCAGGTGGGAGTAGTGGAGTCAGCAAGACTTCACCACCAGCTCTGCCTCTCACTAGCCGTGTGCATCAAACACGTTTCCCCGACTCGTACCCTCTGGACCCACCTTTTTACTCCAGACACTGCTGTGGTGACCAGCGCTGCACATCTGTAACATGACAACACCTCACCTCAGCTGCTCCAGGTGGCTATCGCTTTCCACCCTGGGCTTCTCTGCTGCCCCCAGTAGAGATGCCTTTGGGAACCTACTTAGTCATTCTGAAACATTCACACTGGGCGAAGTGAAAATTCTCCCCGCATGGGGCAACCCTTGACCAACCCTGAATGACAGCTATAGTCAATTCTGAGGTGGAGTCTACAAGGCCCCTCAGAATGTTCCCAGCAGGAAAGCCCCAGTAGCCAATAGCAATGACCAGCTGCTTCTAGGAACTGTGGCTTTCGTCTAACCAATAGGATAAGCGAAGGTGATGGGATTACGTTACGTTATAGACAACTCCATCTTGCTAACTGACTCACTCTAGAAATCTTTCTCCTTAGGTAGCTCTGAGGGAGTGGCCATGTTGGGAGACCCACATGGCAAGCAGCTGAGTGTAGCCTGTAGGAATTGAGCACAGCCTCCAGCCAACAGCAGCAAGAAACCAGGGCCCTCAATCGTACAGCTACAAGGAAATGAATTCTGTCAACAAACTGAGTGAGGTTGAAAGCAAATCTTCCCCAGGTGAGCCTCTGGATGAGCATGCATCCTGACTAACACCTTGATTGCAGCCATGTGAGACCCTGAGCAGAGGACTTAGCTAAGCTACGCCTAGTATTCTAACCACAGAAGCTGTGAGATAATAAATCTGTGCTGTTTTAAGCCTCTAAGCACATTGTAATTTCCTATGCAGCCATAGAAAACTAATACACCCTCCATCAGACTGCAAGCTCCGTGAGGTTAGGGCCTGTTGTCTGATATATCCAATGCCTAATAGAGTATGTGACACACAACAGTTGTCCAATAAATCTATGTTATATGTATAAACATATATCTTTAGGTTTCCTGAAACAGAATTCATAGTACTTATGTCTAAAAGTATATCCTGCCATCATTAATATAGTACTGAAGGCAATAACTGTATGTTAAATCTCTATTATCAGACTACATGTGTACAGATTATAACACAAACAAAATATGCAACCAAAAAGGAAATAAACCCAGAAATAATTTTTATTTTCATTATCCTTAAGTGTCTGACGAAGATTTGCTCCAATATTTTGTCTTTGAGGTTTAATGCTTCAGGCCCCAATCATACAAAGACAAACTGTTGACATACATTTCCTTCTAGCCTTTTTTCCTATGCCTTTTGAAAAATAGCTGAGAACATACTGTGCATAAAATTGCTCTCTGGGTTATTTCACTTATCCTATCATAAGCATGTTTTTTGTCATTATAAAATTAGCCATTTTCAAAGACACATTTGAAACACTCAGCTTTGCATGGTTTCAACAATGTTCTCCCAGCATTCTCTGCCTGATATGATCTCATATAAACAGCCCATCACTCTGAACAGGTGTGGCACAGCTGACCTCTGCTCTGGTACAGCCAACTGGACCCAGATTTCCTAATTTGAGTCATGTCTCTTCCCCTCATCAGAGCTGACTCAGTGCTCCAGATGAAACCCCAACAAGTTGAACAAAACATCACAACACTCTGGTTTATAATAAACTCAAATGCTTTTCTAACATAAAACTCCTTGCCAAGGCCTGTTATAACTACTGCAAAAAACTCATTGATGCTAAGTTGTTATATATGTATATAAACATTGGTCATTTGGCCATGGACACTCCCTGGATGAATTTTTCATTTTCTCATTTCATTGCCTTAATCTCACTCATTATGGATTTTCCATACAGATGCCATACAAAACATGTGCCAATAACTAGCTGGAGTTGGGCTCAAAAACTCCCTGCTTATGTTGTTATCTCATCACTTAGTGCCCTCTTAAAAGGCTACTGACAAAAAGTGATTAAATATGCTGGGGGGGCAGGCGTAAATGAGTAACTAAGACACAAAGAGCTATTAGTTACTTGTAAAACAATCAGAATCAGCAGCCATTTGGATTGTCAAGTCTCGTTACCGACTTTTCTTTACCTAAGGATCTATAACCCTGTCTGACCAGAGAGAATCTGCTTTCTTATTGAAGATCAGCAGGAAGAGAAACAAAATTTCATGGTTGTTGTTGTTGTTGTTGTTACTTCTTTTGGTTCTAAATGGCCAGGAATATCTTCTCTCAAATATCTCGAGGGAGGGGGACAGTGGTAGTGGGTTTGTTGGTTGGTTTGCTTTCATTAAAACACACTCCTCTTATTTGATATCTTACAAACCGAGAATAACTAATATACTTTAAAACTGTCATCAAGTCATCACTTCCAAGTCTAATTGAATCCAACTCTTCATCTACTCCACACCTGCACACACACAGCTGAATGTGTCCAGAGGAAAAAAAACATAACTGTGCTGGTTGATCTCACTTTAAATTCCAATTTCCAGCAAGGTTGGCCCCTCCATTTGAACACCAGATCCAATTCCATCTCACCTGCTCGAGGATAGCACTCCCACAATCCCTCCTACATCATTAATTTTCCCATCTGGACTTGTCATGCAGTATTTCCACCATCTTAAAAAAAAATAGCATTCCTGATCCCCCTTCCCCCTCCTGCTATGGCCCCATTTCAACACCTTAAAACAGATGAATATACTTGCTCTGTCCAATTTCTTTCTTCATGGTCTCACTTAAACCCACTTCAGATTACACTTTTGCCAGACTTCTCCAATAAAACTGCTCTTGTCAAGCTCTCCAAAGATCTCCACAGTGTAAATCCTCGTTCCTCATCTTACTTGACTTAGCAAACTTTGACAATTGTTGAATATTATTTCCTCCTTGAAACACTTTCTTCATTGACTTCCAGGACACCACATCTGCCCAAATGCTTCTTCTCAGTCTTTTGGCTGGTTCCTCCTAATCTCCCAGGCTTTTAATGTTGGAGTGCTCCCCGGCTTACTTGCCTGGAACTCTTCTTTCCTAACTATTATCTATCTATATATACATCTGTCTATCTATCACTATTCCTGTTCAAGTCAGAATATGGTAGGTCATGCTGTGTGACCTGCCAACCCACCTCCAAATCTCAGTAGCTTAATAAAAAGTTCTCGTTCACGTTACCAAGATTGTGGGTTTCCTGGGGGCTCTGCCCTGCATTGTCCTTTCTCTGAGACACAAGCTGGTGGAGCATCTACCATGTGGAGCATTGCCAATTGCTGTAGCACATTGTGCACTGATTGCTAGAGCTTCCATCCAGAAGTAACACATATCATTTCACTCCAATTGGAGAGAGCAAGTCGTATTACCACCATGAGTAGAAAAGTATAATCCTAACAAGACCGTATTAGAAGGAGAAATGGAAATATTTGGTGAACAGCACTAATGATTACCAAAACCCCCAAGTTTATATCTTCTGCCTAGGCTTTCCACTAAACTCTACATTCATGTATTCAACCCTCCACTCAACATCTCCACTTAGATATCTAATTGAAACTTCAAACTAAGCATCTTCAAAACTGAGCTCCTAATCTTCTCCCCACTCCAGACCAAACCTTCTCCTCCCACGGTTTTTCCATCTCAGTTCATGGCAACTCCATGAACTCCGTATATAAGTTCCATAAGGGTTTACCGCTGTATCCTCCATACCAAACACAATGTGTGGCAAAAAGTAGTTCGAACAAATGAATTAATAAATAAATTGCATAGTTTTTGTCTCAACTCACTCTCTGATTTCTTTACTTCTTTTAAAAGTGGTGAAATAAAGTGAATACCTCACTGAAAAAAAAAATTCTGACTAATGGAATATTGTGGGTCTTGAACACTATCATCGCCTTGGAACATCCAGGACCTGTTACTATATTCAAGTATTGTGTTGAGTTCCCTCCCTCCCCTCCCCTACAATTTAGCCTACATCAGGACAAGTGCTATACTAGTAGTTCTCTGCCATTCTGGTAGCCTCTTAGCTGAGCTTAAGCCATCACTACCTGTATCCCCTCTCTCTTCATTCATGTGTCCATTCTTTCTACATATGTACACAAACCTTTAAGGGAGCCACAGAATATTTCACACTTTTTTTAACAGGTTATCCTGTGATTCTCATTAGACCTTTCCAAGGCTACTTACTACAAGGTAGATGTGTCCTAGTTCAGAGCTAATTGTATTTGCTTTTGCACTTAACTCATTTTTTCTCATCAAGCCTCTCAAGTCCTCTTCTCCTTACTCATTAGACAAATGCCATTCCAGGTGTGGAAGTTTGCTTCCTAAAGCCTACCTGATTTTTTAATGAACTGTTTGCCATTTATGTTGTTTTCAGGATCTGACTGACATACCAAGTGAGACAGTTGTCAGCTGTAAACTGACAGTTGCAAACCCAGGGGACCTTAAATCAAGACTCTAAATAAGGAAATACAACAGCCCAAACTAAAGGTGCTGTTCCCAAATATATATCTAGCTATTTGCTTCTCTTTTTTTAAATAAGATTGGATTGTATCTAAACTTCTATGCCTCTACGGTGTCTTCTACATAGGTTTGTTGTGGTGATTAAATCAGTAAATATGTGTAAAGTGCTTAGAATAGTACCTGGCATGTAGTTAACTAAATTTAAGTATGTTTTTCTGTTATTATTTTCTTTTCTTTGGGATTAATAAATATTTAATCATTCAAGTGGATATACTCTCAAATTATAATCTGAAGTACAATATTCACACGTTGTTATCAACATTTTAAATCTTTGATTGATTAAAAAAATAATAATATAAGATTTAAGTAAATTAAATTCATAGTGAAACTGGGATTAAAGATGTTAGGAAACCTGGATATATCAATGCAGCATGTGAGACAGGAAAATAATTAGGTGCCAAGGACCACACAGATCCAATAATTCTGTTCTGTGTTGGAGAGAGTTCATAACAGAAGCAAAGCCCAGGAGAGGGAACGCTGAGTCACCCAATAAAAACAAGCAAAAGAAAGTTGCCCCACCTGAATGGGAGAGAGTCAGAACCAGCAGTTTGGGCCCCAAAACTGATTGGCTGAACAACCTGAATCCAGTCAGGGATCAGTATCTTACTCAAATGTGGATAGAGATGACTGCCCAAAATTTCTTAGTTATCATAGGGTGAAAGCATTCATTTTTCAATGTCAATCAACCAGAAAACATGAATTTTCTCTTAGATGTGTCTCCAGACACGATCCCAGCCATGAATGGACAAAGCTCTGATTCCCTCTAGGCTGGGAATGTAGCCAATTCATTTACCCACACTGCACTCTGGCCATCCCAGCATGGGCTCCAGGAGGCAACATCTCTTCATTTTAACTGAGTTCATGAGTTCTGCCTATGACTCAATATTCATATCTTCTGTCTTCGATCTCCCTGGAAACCTTTCTAGTGCAAGAAAAATTATGCTATAACTCTATCTCTCCCACTGGCCCATCCATCATAGAACAATACATTATGACATTGATAGGTAAGGTGACTTGATTCAAAAGACATACATGGACCATTGCTTTCAAGAAAGCTAGAGGAAAATAGACCAAAATTCTGAGCGAAAGGGCAGAAACAAAGAAGCAGCACTTGGAGGAAGATGTGATTCTAAAGATAGTTTAAAAAAAATAGAAATCCTTGACCTTCTTATATATGTAGAGCTCCATAAGCTGCAATCCATACGATGACCAAAATTCCTATTCAGATCTCAGGTGGACCTTCTGTCACTTTTTCCCCACTTGAAGTGCTTTTGATGTTCATTTTCACTGGATTTTGCCTAAAACCAAGCCCTTTGATATGATGCTAGGTATTGCCACCATCAGAAACCCTAGAACAGTGGGTATCAGCTTTCTTTGGGTCATGGGTTTCTTAGAGATGCTTATGAAAGTGATGGACTTCCAAGTATGTGTATTTGCTTAACCTGCACATACGTGTATATGCTTAAGCTTTGCTGACAATTAATTTCAAGGATTTCATAGACTTCTCCCAGCCAAGTCTTCTACGTAAAAAAGAGAGCCCTTCACAGCTCTCCCAGCACAAGTCCTAGGTCAGTTAGTTTAGTGTGATCATCAAGTGGATTTTTGTGAACCAGTGACTATATTTAAAGCCAAGCATCAACAATTCAGGGAAATTTTTCTTTGCCTTCTTTATATAGAAATGCTCTATAGACAGTCAACTTTTAATTACCACACATGACTGATGTTTTAACTTGTAGTTTGATCACCAAACAACTCCTTCAGTCAAGCATTTTATTGATTTTACTATTATTACATTGCTTTACATAGTAATATTTAACAGTTACTGTCATCAGGACACTGCACACTTTAACCAACTCTCCCTTATAACACTCCTGAGAGCCAGATGAGCTTGTTATCTCTTGATGGGTAATCAAGCCAGAATAGAACAGTTAAATAGTTTTCCCAGTGTGGTAGTGAAAGTTGATATCAATGCTAAATTGATGACTCCCTATCCTAGAATCATCAAACTCCACCTTTCTCTTTTATGAAAATTAGCAATATTCCCAAATTTGCTGATTTGGGGAATGATTAGAATTGTCAACTAATACAAAGTATTTGCATAACATCTGAAAAAATTATTTTTGAACAAAAATCTTCATCAAGCCTGAAGCTTGATGTCCCAAATTTAGGATATTAAATTCACACAAACCGGGCCGGCCCCGTGGCTTGGCGGTTAGGTGCACGCGCTCCGCTGCTGGCGGCCCGGGTTCGGATCCCCGGCGTGCACTGGCGCGCCGCTTCTCTGGCCATGCTGAGGCTGCGTCCCACATACAGCGACTGGAGGGATGTGCAGCTATGACATACGACTATCTGCTGGGGCTTTGGGGGAAAAAATAAAAAAAATAATAAAATTAAAAAAAAATTAAATTCACACAAACCACCTCCATTTTACCATAAATAAATTATATACTGATATCACTTCCATTGTCATTGTTGCAATTGTCATTAGCTGGTTTATGCTTTAAGATAGGAGTGGCCCCTAGTGGTGCACTTTTCTGCTCAGCTTCAAATTTTCAACAGGTACACGTTGAAAACTCATGGATTATTCATTATGATGACAAGCTCATGAATGAAAAAGCTGCCTACTGCCACCTCCCTAAACCTGTGTATAAGAAATCAATTCTTCCAGAATTTCGAAATCTCATGTTTTGAAAGTGTATAACACAAAAAGTTGTTGACAGAACAGAAGCTCATTGTTAATACTATTTACTGACAATGAAAGCTCTAAAATGAGATGTAAAGGTGAGATGCTTCTTCCCAAAGACTCAGGGAGTATATGAGACATGCTAATAATATGGTAATGGCCATCCCAAGACAATAACTCAAGAGTTAACTGTCTGCAAACAATCATCTGTGTAAGCAGTACCTTGACGTTAAGGGTCTTAAAAATGCAAGCATGGAGACAAGGGAACTAATCACTCTAATGAACTCACTGTGCCTTGTAACAAATTAATTTTAAGTAAAGGAAAAGGCAACTAGAGAAAAAGGCCAAAATCTCAATTAGTTAATCTGAACAGAACATAAATACTCTCAGAACTCATTTGCCCTTTAGAAGGAGAGTAGAGCCGGCATGGTGGGAGCAGCGATCACTCCGTGCTGACAACCTGAAATTGTCATTTATGGCCCCGTTTTTAAGTTCTGTGTCCCGATGGGAGGGGTCACTGTATTTGGGCAGCAGACTGTGACAAGCTGATGTAACCTGTCCACAACCAGCCCCACCCCCAGCTAACATAACCCAGGACTTTGACAAATTCTTTCTATTAGCTTAGATTCTGCTTAAAAGGTGTTTCTGGCCAGAAAGCTTTGTAGGATAGTTCATATTCAGGACTGTCAGCATTAATTGCTTGTCATAAGTTGTGGATAAGAGTCCTCTTGATACCTGGTATCATTTTACAAAGCCTACATCCCCATTTTAATAAATGCTGATACTATTTTCAACATTTAGGAAGTAAAAGCACAAAACATGATTCCTTCTTTATTCCTAGAGGATTTGGTTTTTATATCTATCCATTCCCTTCTCAGAATCTGCAACCTCTTCTTCCACAGGTTTGAGCCTCCACGTTTCCGAAGATACTCAGGTGTGCCTGGCTTAAAGGCTGTGTTTCCTTTCCAGCTACCATCCTCCATGTAGCCTTCCTTTCACAGAGTTCTTTAAAGGAGATTCTACATACAGTGCTTCTGTTCTCACTCACACACCTTAAAATTCCCATCATAACCAGCCGCCACCGCCCCACATTCATTAAAAAAAAAAATCTGACTTCTCAAACCACTTTTCTTCTGAAATCTCTCAAGGGTCACCAATGACCTCACCAAATCCAGTAGCTTTTCTTAACACCTACTTTCCAAGGCTCTATTTGGCATTATTGACTACCACCTCCTTCTCAAAATACTTTCTCTTGGATTTCAGGACTCTGCATTTCTCTGATTTTCCTCCTCCCTTTACAATTCCAGGGATATATATCTGAATACTATCTACTTCTATCACATGAATGAGCACACTAGTGTTGATCACAGTGAAATATTTTTTTCTTGAGTAAAAGGAAATGAGATATTACAAGGGCTACGGGATGCCTAGGGAGAGGGAACACAATGAACTTTTTGGCCAACTACACTTTTCTCTGTGTGATCTCTGTAAGCACACCCCATTCTGAGTGGCTGGATATGTGGTTTACATGGAAACATGAAGATGTGGAGGTCACAGGAGATGCCTGGTCTTCTGAGACCATATAGGTACATTCTAAATCCCTCCTGAGCCTCCAGGCTACAATACGGCCTTGGGTGGACTACACTGATTTGCAGCCTCTTTCAATAACCTAAACTATTTGTTTTTCTTATTATCATCTGCTGTGTCTAAGATTTCTACTCAACAGGCTTTTTAGTTTTTAAGTTGTAAGCTGTGAAACTATAAGGAAATGTTCTGACAGTTTTTGAAATTATCAAATGTCAGTTTGACCCAAAATGCATACTCTAAGTGTATTCTTGATATTGTTACAATTATAAATGATCAGTCCTTTATTTAGGTATTCAGGTAATCAGGGGAAGCCTCTTTTTTGTAAGGAATAAGAGGAAGCTTGTTGAAAACATCAGTTTGATTTTGCTTGATCCTATTAGCCAGATATCCCAGAACTCAAACTCAGAGGAGCTTTAAATTAAATAAGTGAGCTGATTAGGGAAATAAGACACTCTGCACAGCACACTGAAGGCTTCTATTTAGGGTTGTTTCATTGTATTTTGTTCTTTGGTAACGGGGTTTGATTAAGCCTTAAAATGATAAACCTAAGGAATCCCCATGCAAGATTCAAGGTAGGCCCAGAAGAGATAATACTTCCTTTGAAAGGGAAGAGCTCTGCGGGCCATCTAGGATAAGGGAGAAAGGGAAAGGGAGCATATCCCAAACCCAATCACTGTTTGCCTGCATCCCTCTCCTCTTCTGGTGCTCTTTTAAGATAGTTAGCCAATACCACTAACTCCCTCTATTTTTGTATATGAATTAATTACTTCTCCTGTAATAATTTATATTATTCTTTGACTTAAACTTTTACAGTCTCATTTGGAGAACGGGGTATGAGTAGATAATAAAAATTAAAATTCTTCCTCTTCCACAAACGTGTTATGTAATTCTAATAATTGCTATCACTTCTGAACGCTGACTCCACATCAGGCAATGTGTGAAGCACTTTATAGACGTTATCTCATGTGATCTTCACCACCACTCTCTGTGGTACTATTGTCCTCAACTGATTGATAAAAAAACTGAGACTTGGAGAGGTGAAGAAACTGGCCTAGGAAGTTAAGAAGTAGCAGAGCCAAGATTCCAATCCACATCTGTTTTACTCTAAAAGAACAATCTTTTCACAACTAAATTAACCTAGTTTTCACCATATCTTTGATGTTTGATTGCTAGACATTGAGGTGAATACTTATTCTTAGCTCACTAATCCAGATACGGAATTTTAAATGCTCACCAGTCCAGGCTGTGTATCCCAGCGTGTAAGTACGCAGGAGAGGAAGCTAAGACCACTAAAAAAGACAACTGAGAACAAACCTACAGCTGACTTCTCTCTGTCTATGGAGAGTGGCCGCCATTGTTTATTATAAGATGTGAGTTGGCTTGCCACGGTAATCAGAGAAGCCTGAATTAGAAGAGAATGGGATGCAGTGTTATGTTGTATATTAAGTAAGCTTAAAACTTACTTTTTACAATTTACTGTTATTCCATTTTACAATTTTCAACATAAAAATTTTGTACCTATCTCCCTTAATCAGTTGACTGTTTCTATTTTAAACAGAATCTGTTCACTGCATAGAATTTCATGCACTAGAAAAAGCAAATGTCCCCAACAATTTTATGTAAATAAGCATCTCTATAATCCTTTCTTTGTTTCATCCACACCATTTTTTCTTCCTGTTTTCCTAATTAAGAACATTATTCAGCTTATAAAAGATTTTTCCAGTGTATAAACTTCTGCCCTCTGCATTTTCCGCAAGTTTGCTAGGACATCGCAGGTTGAGATATTTGTGTAGACTGAGGCTACTTGTATGCAATGTTGAAGTAATGAGTGAATTCAATCAATCCTGCAAAACAGCTGGTCAGTTCTGAAAGGAGGAGAATAATCAATTTAACAAATTGGACACACGGTCTACTCCAGACCTTGTGCAAGGTGTTCCATTGACTCAAGAACAGACAGAAGCCAGCCTCTGACCTCAAGGACCTTAGAGTCCTGGGGTAGGAACAAAATGTGTGCAAATGACTGTAAATGGTGCCCTTTGGTGTTAAGCCAAGAAGGTAAACTAACCCCTTTTTGTCAGGATATTTATGAAACATGTTTTCCCAAATAAAGGCACCATTTTTACTGGTTGATTTTAAAGGAAAGTAACAAGTTTACACATATCTAGATCTTTACCTATCTATCCATCTATCTATATTTATTTATATATGGAAAAGAGATAGGGGAAAGAGGCATTTTATAGTTTAAGATGTGATTTTTTTAAAAAGCACCTCATTTTTACACACCCACACACAAAAGGTGATAAGCCTGCCCTCTTTCCTCCTGCCTAGCAGGAAGGCAGCCGAGTGACAGCCAGAGTCCACACAAGGAGAGCGTCAGAGCAGGGTGGCAGCCCAGTAAGGTCAGGAGATTGGGGAAACGAGTAAATATGTAAATGTATGGAGGATAATGAGAGCAAGGCTTTTCACTGTCAGAGAAGGAAGGTACCACTATGAAAAGGGGGAAGCAGGGATAAATCCTGCAGTGTTAGAATTTAAGGTATTGGGGGAACTCACAGTTTTTAATGTATATCTAGAAAGATAGATAGAGAAATAGAGATGAAAATGTGTCTACATACATATGTATGTTACATATATGTATGCAGATATATATGTATTATGTATGTGTGTATGCATATACTTGCATAGATTTCCTTGCTCGGTCCACTAAGAGGGCCTGGGAGCAGTAACATCTGAGTAGCAATGAAGTGCATGTAGCACAGATCTCAACTTTTAAATGTCACGCCTCCATTAGAACAAACAAACAGAACAGGATTTGGACAAATGGCTGATTCCAGGAGAGCTGGGACAAGGAAAGATGTGCCTGTGGTCTTTTGGTGCACCAGATCTAGGATGCTGCCACTGGCCAAATCTGGAACAATTTGAGCATCAAAATAAATAATTATTGTAATGAATTATAACTCATTGAATAAAATGTAAGTCTGAGTCTACACTGATATACAGACACACATACATACACACACACATACATACTTACATACTGTAGAATGCCAACCAGTAAATAGTGGAATTAGAAAATTATCATTTGGCAACCATTAGAGTAAAAATTAAATCAGGCAAGAAACATTAGTGGATGCTAAAAATGGTAGATAAATGTGGGATGAGAAACTAGATTTTATACAGTCTCCAGTGTCTCTCCACAAAATACCTGTTATTACAAAGGGGAAGAAAGAAGACTTTACAGTGGAGAAACCTGGAAGACATCGTCTTAACTAAGGGATCAAACTTAATACCACCGGCAATGAGACAAGTAGACAAGCCACTGCCACCAGATAGGATCAAGTGAGAACACAGCATCACTTCTGTGAAATTCTGGCCCCAAATTCTGGGTCTTATGATGAGGAAACCTCAAACAAACCCGAATGACCTGTAATCTTCTAAACTCTTCAAGGTCACAGAAAGTCAAAGAAAGACTGAAGAATTTTTCCAGCTTGGAGATTTGAGCAACATGACAACTAGGTGTGAAGTATGGTCCTAAATTGTATCTTATTGCCGTAAAGGAAACTAAAATGGAGTCTCTGGGTGAAGGACATATGTGAGCCATTTATACTATTTAACTGTCCTGTAAATTTGAAATTGTTCCTAAATAAAAATTATTTAAAAAGGTGATGAGTAAAAGCACATGGTTCAGAAGACAGAGAATTCCATCTCTGTGCTAACAGAAACCAGGTCTGTCTTCATTATTGCTGTGTCATGAGGGCCCAACCTAGTCTTTCACACGATATGCATTCAACTGGCATGTGCTGAATGCATTCACTGGTAATTGAGCAGAAGGAAGGGAAAGTGTCAGTTGGGAAAGTCTTCATAAAAGAGACAGACAAAAAGAGGGGACATTCTAAGCTTGGGGCCAGCAGGAGGAAGGCCATAAAGGGGAGAAAGCATGTAGCATATGAAGCAGCAGGTGGTTGGGACAGAGAGAATGTTCAGGAACACAGGAAGGGTGATGACATGATAAATGACCCACCACGTCAGGGCGAGGTGAAAAGTGAATCCTGAATTTAGAAGGGAATTGAAAAAGCTTGTTAGCCCTTCCTAACAAAGTCAGTTTAACCTTTCTTCTATCCTTCCTTTAACGGAGGAACAAATGCCCAGCAGTGGATCCAAAAAGAGAAGAATACAAGCAACAATTACGGTTAATCTACCAGTTAAATGACAAAATCCCTTGGTTCTTCAGGTGCATTTCCCAGAGAATTCTACAGGATTATGTTTCACAGTACCTTATGTTAGTAAGTGTTTCGTGATGGAATAACTGTGGATTAAACTAAATTAACCATTTTCTCTCCTAAATGACTCCTCACTGGGATGCTCCAAAGGAAGAAAATATGCAATGTGTCCCAAGTTGGCCTCACCACCCTTCCCCAGATGGCCCCCATCCACCAAGAGAGCCTAAAGGAACTGTGAGAACGCACTCTAGGACATGCTGTTCGTGTTGTTGAGCAGAGAGAAAGAGGCTAACACCCCAGTGTTTGTGAACAGCCAGCTCAACCCTACAAGACATGAGGGTTTTGAGTGAAACCAGAGATGAAGTGATTGAACCCAAATGATGACAGAGGAATACGGCCCTGTACATCATAATTTGCCTACTTCTCTCTTTCTAGCTCTGGCAGTTTTTATGTAAACAGCCACGCACCAAGATTATGAGAACATAGAAAGTCACATCCTTCCAAGGGCCCTCATGAGCCGACCTCTGTGTAGCGCTTGTTCTAGCTATGGCCTGGTTACCATGGATCTCAGAAAAGTCAGAGGAAGCGTGCAAGAATGGAGTTATTCATGGATGAGTAAGTGTACTGCCTGTGGGAGTTGGGGAGTAAAAGAAAGGGGAAGAAACAAAATGAGTAGAGAAAGATCGAAAGGCCCGTTTCATGGAGGCTCAAAGTGCTGCAGACCTGTACTCCACCTAGCAATACTGCCAGGAACACCTTCTTCCTTGAATGTTCACATTCAAGGTCTAATGACTCTCACTGACAGAGATGCAAACATCCAGCACAGAAGGAGGGATGACTGATGATTTCTGTGGGATTGAAATTCAACAGCATGTGAAGTATGCACAGCACCTCTGCAACGACCATGTTGGACAATTACCAAGTTGAAAGATACGTAAGGGCTGTGTAAACTTTGCAAACATTCTAGGAGCAAATAGCTCTTTCCTGTATAACTGTGGTTCTTCCTGATATGAGAGGCAGAAAGGAGGTAGCAAGAAGTGACAGCACCAAAAGCAAGAGATAAAGGGAGAAAAAGGAGGGAGGTCCTTAAGATTTCCCCTCCAGGTAGAAAAGATGGGAGATGTGAAAAGGAAGAGAAGGAAAGAGCATGCACTCTGCATGCAATTAAATTTTTGAGAAGGCATAAGATGCCCCTCAGTGATTCTTAAGCTTCAGTGTGCTCAGGAGTCCCCTGGGCAGTTTGTTAAGAATGCAGATTCCAGGGTTCCACCTTCCCAAACTCACTAGTTTGAGGTGCAGTACTCAGAAATCTGAATGACAAAAAGATCCTCAGGAGGCTATATGATGCAGGTGTCCATGGACCTGTTATTGGAAACCCTGGGCTGTAACGATCTGGTAAAAGTTATCTGGCCTGGGGATTTCCTGAGACTACAATGAGTCCCCCCTTGAGTGAGCCAGAAGTGACGAGCAGACTAACAGAAGGCCCCAGGTGACTGGGAGAGAAATAAAATACAATCTTGTCATCCATGCACGGCTCCATGTCAGGGTCTTGCATAGCAATGGTATACATGTAAAGGTGTGTGTGTGCGGGGAGGAGGCTTGCTCTAGTTGCAAGTATTGGAAAGAAAGGAAGGAAAGTACTATGGTCCAGGTCTTGATGATGTCAAACCCACGTAAATTTGTGCATAATCCACCCTAACTGTAAAGAAATCAAGCTCAAATGAACTCTTAACATGAAGGCCTCTTTGCTAAAGGGTCAGCCACAGTGCCCCTCACAGCGGGCCCCGGAGACAGGGGAGTACTGTGATGAAAAGCCCGCATGGCAGTCAGTGTGCCGGGCTTCAGCATGGTTCTGAAACTTCTCGGCTGTGTAACTCTGGGCGAATCCGGCCACACGACTATCACAACTGCAACGTTTATGAAATGGACACGTAATATCAGCCCCTTCTCAGGATTGTTGAAATGATTAACTCAGTAACGCATGTGAGGTGCTCAGCACCTCAGGGTAGGACAACAGTAAGCACTCAGTCAACATTAAAGAAATAGGAAATTGGAACTGATATTTGCACTCTTTCAGGCTTTTGCTGAAAAAGTAAAATTAGTTCTTCAGGAGAAAAGAAATTAAATGAAGACTGATCCTAAAACCAGGAATTGCCTCCTCAATGAACCATCAATGTGCCATCACTACTTCTGAAGTTTTTCACAGCAGTGTTGACGAGTTTGTGGCTTTATCCACGCCATTTTCATTCTTTATTAAGAATTTTAAGATTTAGAGATGATTTGGCTTAACTCCTACCATAGTGGATGTGGAAATCCATGTCCACAGAGCATGCAATTTCCCCCAAATTACGCAGGAGATTCCCGTCTAATCCTCCCAATTCAGGGATCCTTACACTGTCCACTTCTGCACTTTCTCCTAGAGACAGGCTGCAACCCAAAAGCCTACTGATATTAACCATCACACTGGACGAAAACCAGAAAACTCAGGTTCAAGAACACTCCTTCCACTTACCAGCTAATGACCTTGAACAAGCCATCTTACCTCTTCGAGCATCACTTCTACTGCTATAAAATGGGGATAACACCACCCCTCTCAAAGGCAGTTATGCAGATCACACGAGAACACAGATGTCCAAGCCTTCCATAGACTGTAACACTGTAGAGATTTAAAGTGCTACCTTTCTTACTGCTATTGCTGTTACAGTTATTGGGAGTAGTTCAAATTCTGGTGGAGATGGGCTTTGGAAATTTCACCAGGAGAAGATATTCACACTCAAAGCTACACTCAGGTTCAGCTTAGATACAACTCAACTGTTCAAATTAATTTAGGAAGATTCATTTTCTGTCACACACAAAAAAATCCAATACATTTGTCCCACTAAACCATTTTCTAATCCTATGAAGAAAAGAGGGACTTTGAATAGAATAGAGCCAGAGCCCAGGCAGCCATTTCCTCTGTTCACAACACAGAACACATATCTGCCTGCTGGAGAGGCAGGAGCCCGTGGGAGCTCTGTGCCATGGCTTGGTGGAACGTGTGGGCGGAAGCAAGGGCGTCAGACCAGAGGGCAGGAGGTTAGGATGCTCTTCCGGGAACAAGCTGCCCACAGCCTTGGCTGACCAGCGGAACAGTCAGGGCAGCAGCCAACTACAAATCACTTCCAGTCCACACAGAAATTGCTGGGTCTGAAGGAAGCTGGCAGCTGTGGCAACAGGCAGCGATTAAAGCTGGCTGCCGCTGAGGGCTAGCTGCTGCTCACCACAGCAGAGAGCAGCGTGGAGTCAGACGGCTGGGGAGAGGGTCCCAGTCCACTGATGGCAAGGGCGTGACCTTTTCAAATCACCCTCTTTTCTGCACTGTTGAGACATAGAAGCTAGAGCGTTCCTGGGGGAACACATGCAAAGCACCTGGAATTCTGTGGGAAAGAGGCACAAGGGCACTTCTAGAAAGTATTCCTTACTGTAGTGCCCAAGAACAAACTTTGTAGTCCTTTTTTTCTAACTGGTATTTTTAATAATCCCTTTACCCACAAGCAACTCGGAGATGATATTAGGTTTTCTTCTGTGTTTCCAGGGTTGCTAGGCAACGTTTCTAGGCAGCTGGAGATATTTCCATAGTAAGCAAGTCATGTTCTATCACAAAGGCCATGGTGTGAAAAATACATTTTTCATATCTCATCTGTAAACCCAGTGTTTTAATACTACGGGCCCTTTATCATAGCTAAAATGAGATTCAGCATTTGATAATAGTAACTACAGAGTGCTTTAGCATCGGGCCCTGCTATAATTCTGCTCTGGCGACACACGGACGCCAAAGCACGCGTCAGTCTTTGTAGGTACCGTAAGTCAAGCATGGTCAACAAAATAAATCAAAGAAAATGCAGCTAGGCATATTTTTTTTTAAGTAAACAGAAGAGTATTTTTTAAGAAATTTTAGAGGTTGGTGTTTTGGTTTGGGTTTTTAGTTTCAAACTGAAGAGAACAGTTTGATTTTCCTTACCTTTTCCCCTGAATTTTCTTTACTGTTATTTCAAAAAAATGTAAACTGTGATAATGTGTTTACTTGAGGTCTTCATTTTTTAAACTTAAAATTTTAAATATGCCAGTGGTCTGTGTACTTTTGCTAAGCTCTCATTTTGATTCTCTTTAATTGGATGCTTATGAATATCCTCGGTGTGTGGGACGCTTTAAAAAATTTAAATGTTGACTGTTCCTGGAGGTTTAAAAAATACATATCCAGAAACCCTAAGCTGCATCTCTGCTATTACAGAAAATCAGCTTTAACAATAAACATGTTAATCAACAGCAGATGAAATTATTTATCATTCTGGCTCATTGCCAGAACCCAAACTGTTTCTTCAGAGCTGTGAAGCAATTCCTAATACAGAGCCCTCTTCCCTTCTGACGGGTATGCATTGCCAAATTTTTAACGCCAAGGTGTTGAAGGAGTTACATATTCTGGATTCCAAGTATTTTGCAGAATTGGCATCCATACAAGAACTCTTCCAGAGTTTTCTTAAGCACAAACTCACCTGTTCTCTTTCACCAGCAAGAAACATCTTCTAAGCCAACAATACAGTTGCTAGTTCCTCAAGTGCTAAAAACACTTGTTAAATTTACCATACGAAAACCAAACTCTTTTTGGACTTATTTCCCTAATGTGCCTCCGTTTATGTAGTTTCAGAAGGTGAGTTGATCATTTCCAAATAACACATATGTATTTGATTCTTTTTTGACTGGGTTCTACATAGACAAAAGAGAAAGAAAGGAAGGGAGGGAGGGAGGGAGGGAGGGAGGGAGGAAGGAAGGAAGGAAGGAAGGAAGGAAGGAAGGAAGGAAGGAAGGAAGGAAGGAAGGAAGGAAGGGAAGGAAGGAAGGAAGGGAAGGAAGGAAGGGAAGGAAGGAAGGAAGGAAGGAAGGAAGGAAGGAAGGAAGGGAGGGAGGGAAGGAAGGAAGGGAAGGAAGGAAGGAAGGAAGGAAGGAAGGAAGGAAGGAAGGAAGGGAAGGAAGGAAGGAAGGAAGGCAGGAAGGAATAAAATATAATAAAATACTATTTCACGTTTATAGGCTGCTGTGAATTTTTCTTGCAGCAGTGGATACTTTGCAGAACAAAGAGGTCTGAGGCTGAGAAATTTACCAACTGAAGTAGGCAAAGAGGCATATTTATACTCCAAGAGTAAGTATCTTCTGTAATGGACAATTTTCAAAATCAGATCTACAGACTTAAAGTAACTTTAATATTTGTACTCTTATCCAATGTTATTAAGCTAACCATTAGAATTAGGAAAATGGTTTTCTCTTCTGCTCAGCAATAGGCTCTCAATCACTCATTCAACAAATCTTGAGACCCTTCCCTATGCCAGGTACTCTGCCAGTCTCTGTGGATACAAGTGAAGGGAATGTTTTCCCTGTGGGGGGCAGGGATACAGGTCTTCCAGGCTGACACCTGAGGACCCACAGAGTTAGCCAAGAGAAGGCATGGGGAAGGGAGGAGGCGGAGCAGGAGTGTGCCATACAGAAGGAGCCAGGAACACCCAGGAAAGCAGTGCAGGGCGGCTGGAGCACTAAGACAGACGGCACGTGGTGAGATGAGGGAAACCAGGGCCCAGGTCAGGAAGGCCAAGCGAGCTGTTGACAGAACACTGGTGTTGATCTGTAGCTTAATAGAGAATGGTTAGAGTTTCAAGCTGGGATGTGACACAATCAGATTCACTGTCTGCACTCACTGCTGTAGTCTGCTAGTGCTGCCATCACAAAGCGCCACAGACTGGGTGGCTTAAATAACAAAAATTTATTTTCTTACAGTTCTGGAAGCTAGAAGCCCAAGAACAAGGTCTCAGCAGGGTTGACTTCTTCAGAGGCCTCTCTGCTTGGTCTCTCTGATTAGATGGCCGCCTTCTCCCTTCTTAGCATGGTCTTCCTTCTGTGCTTGTCTGTGTCCTAATCTCTCTTCCTATGAAGATACCAGTCAGATTGGATTAGGGCCCACTCATATGACCTCATTTTAACTTATTTACCTCATAAAGACTCTATCTCCAAATAGTCACATTCTGAGGTACTGTGAGTTAGGTCTTCAACATGTGAATTTTGGAGGAACACAATTCATCCCATAACAGCCACTCTGATTATAAAAATAGAGAAGGCCCTGGAGAAGGTAAGATTGGAGGAAGGAGAGGTGACAGGAGAATCCAGAGGGAGGATTTCCAGGAGAAGGGGGGGTTAACAGCACCCAAGTGCCTCCAATGTCAACAAGAAGGTAAGGAATTTGAAAGTGTCCTTCAGAGTTATGGGCAAGGAAGGCATGATGACCTTGTAAGTGCTGTTTAGAGAAGTGGTGGGCACCACAGGTCAATCACAGTGGTTTATGGACCATCTGGGGGTTCAAAGGTGCAGGTAACAACCTCAGGAAGTTGATCTGTGAAGGCAGCAGAGAGCCAAAGGTAACTAAAGAAAGAGTCAAGAAAGGAATTACTTTGTCAACAAATAATGATTAAATTCCCATTGTGCACAAGGGGCTTAGGAAGTACATTGGAAGAAACTTTACTATCAGCAAGATCAACATTTTGAGCTAATAGAGAATTACAAATATGTTTTTTAAGAAATAATTTATATGCATATATATAGTCAGAGACTGAAATACACCAAAATGATATCAATTGCTGAGTTGGGAAGTTAGATTTAGGGATGATCTATTTTTAAGAATTTCTTCAACGTTATCATTAATAACAATAATAAAAGCTACCACTAAGTGTTTATCATGTATGAGGAATGTGCTAAGTACTTTCCATTATCTCCTCTAATCCTCACAAAAACTCTATAGGGTAACTACTGTTATTTCCTTGTTTTCTTCATTTCATAAATAAGAAAGCTGAGGCTTAATGAAGTTAAGTGATTCAGCCAAGCTCCAAAGACAGAAACTGGACCCAAACCCCATCCATGCTCAGACTCCTAAAAACCACAGCACAATCTCTTTTCGAAAGTATTTGTATATGAGAAGGGACGTGGTAGGAAAGGTATTTTGTTTAACTTGGGGTAAAAACAAGACAGAAAGTATTTTCTATGCTAATAGTGAAAAAAAAAAGAAATGTGTTTCTAGATTCTCTTAGCACTTATCATCTGCATTACAGAGTACAGAGCTTGGTTAAATTCTATCTTGAATCAAAGAAGCCTAGGAGTTTCATGTTGCAGGTACGTCTTGATCTACTGTAAACTCCTCCAGGGTAGAATGTGTTTTACACTCTTGTTGTCCCCACAACACCTAGCTCAGTGGCTTCACCACAGGAGTCTAACTAATGCTTAATAACTGTCTGCCTGTTGAATTACTGAATGTTAAACAAAATATTGAAACAGAACAAAACAGGGCCATAAGGTAGAGGGACCTTTTTGAAAAACACATTCCCTTTCTGAAACACGGTTTCCACTCTTGCTTACGTACTCTGGGCCCTGGGTGATATTGGACATCATTTCCTAGCACTGTTCCACTGGCCCTGGGTGGGAAAGGTGGTTGTCTTCTCCCTCGCTCTTCTGTAGCAACATTAAAAGGGGGCTATTTCTATCACTTTGGAAACTGAACAGAGATACGTTACTTCCAGCTGCTTGTTAGACCTATTCAATCAACACCAACAACCAATTATACATCTTTGCTTTGCTGCTAAAATTGCTACTGGAATGCAGTTGACTCATTATTAACAGCCAAGGGTCATGCATAAATGTAACTGTAACCTATAACTGCCTAATTCCTAAATTACTTCTTTAAACAGATATTAGAGGGAGGCTACTGTAACCCTTCATGCACCAAACTGGATTTGTTCTACTTTAATAAATCCCTAACTCAATTTAATGGCATTTCTTCAATCCATTAGTGGAATCCTGTTTTCATGTGTGGTAAAGCACACAAGTCAAACGATAATTTGGGTGATTGTGGTGGTATGGAACAATAGTGTTTTTTAAGTAAAAAGTTCTCATGTATGAAACAAATTTTCGGTCTCTAGATAACTGCAAGATTAATCAAAAGTCTGATTTCCTTTCCACTTACATAGTTTCAACCACCAAAATTGCCATCTTGGAAGGAAGCTCAAGTTGAATAGTGTTCACATGTGCAGTCTGTGGAGTTCCATTACTTGGGCTCAAATCCGAGGTTTACTATTTGTGTGACTTCGAAAAAATTAACCTCTTTTGCCTCAATTTCCTCAACTCTGAAAAGAGGTTAATAAAAAGAATTAAAAATAATAATATAAATCTGTACATTGATAAGTTAAAGGATAATGTTAACTTCTAACTAGAGAGCCATCTAATTTTTTTAGGTAAAATTCACATAACATCAAGTTCACTATTTTAATCATTTTAAGTTGTACAATTCAGTAGCTTTAACATATTCACAATGTTGTATAACCATCACACTATCTAATTTCAGAACATTTTCATTGCCCCAAAGAGAAACTCCATACCCATGAAGCAATCGGGCAGTCACTCTCCATTCTCCCCGACCCAAGCCCCTGGAACCACTCATCTGTTTTCTGCCCCTGTGGATTTTCCTATTCTGGAGATTTCATATAAATGGAATACTACAATATAGATCCCACTGAATTTATTAACCAGAAGAATTAGCATATATCTAAAGTTTTGGTTTTCTTTTTTTTGTGAGGAAGATCAGCCCTGAGCTAACATCCGTGCTAATCCTCCTCTTTTTTTGCTGAGGAAGACCGGCTCTGAGCTAACATCTATTGCCAATCCTCCTCCTGTTTTTTCCCCAAAGCCCCAGTAGATAGTTGTATGTCATAGCTGCACATCCTTCTAGTTGCTGTATGTGGGATGCTGCCTCGGCATGGCCGGAAAAGCGGCGCGTCGGTGTGCACCGGGGATCCGATCCCAGGCTGCCAGCAGCGTAGCGCGCGCACTTAACAGCTAAGCCACGGGGCCAGCCCTATCTAAAGTTTTGAAGATAAATACCCAAAGAATTTGAAACAATTAAAAGAGGTTGCCTCTGGGGAGAGGGAGTGGAATTTGGGGTAGAGAGAAACAGCATGCAAGGCTGCTTTCCATTTTCAGTTCTTTACTATTCAACAAATGTATTAGTTGCTTTCATAACTTTTCCTGTTAAAAGAGAATTTTAAAAATCTTATTATTAGTATTTATCACATCAGGTTATTTGAAGATTAAGTGAGATAATACTTGTGAAATATTTGGCCCAGGGCCTGGGACACAGGAGGTATTTGACAAACATTAGTTACCATTATTAGTAGTAATCATTATTAACCAGTGTGATTGATTACATGTTTGTGTCCACTCCAAATTCATATGCTGAAACTCTAACCCCCATGGGATGGTATTAAAGAGATGGGGCATTTGGGAGATTATTAGATCATGAGGGTGAGCCCTCATGATAAGATTAGTGCCCTTATCTATTTTTTAGAAGAGACACAAGAGCATTGCTTCCTCTCTGTTCTCCACCAGGTGAGGAAACAAGAAGACAGCCACCTGCAAACCAGGAAGCAGTCTCTCAACAGACACAGGATCTTCCAGCACCTTGATATTGGACTTCCCAGCCTCCAGAACTATGGGAAATAAATTTCTGTTCGTGAAACCACACAGTCTTCTATTAGAGTAGCCCTAACTGACTAATACACCAGGTTATCAGTGTTATACAGCAATAGAATCAGAGCCACTTTGGGGACAAATCCCAAGGTACTTCAACTGAGATGAACAGTGAAGTGCCATATATTTTATGGACATACCACTAATATAATAGCAAAATAGCTATTTAAATGTAATTCTCAAATTCCCTCTATTCTTTCATATGATTAGATACATTTTGATTGAGGAGAAAAAAGCCTTTCAAATAAAACTAAAAGCTGTAATTGAATTCTCCTATTTAAGTGTTATGCTGTCTATTGAGTCACTGTTAGACAAAGTGGAGAGAAAGGTACTTTGATGAGCCAACAAAACATGGCAGGAGCATGACATTGAGCTACTGACCAAACCAAGGTCATAAGCAGTGGTGTCTCTTATCTCTTTGTGACAGAGAACCACGGACCTTCTACAGAAGTTACACATCAACACACTTGATTTTTGAACATGCTTTATCAATGCTACCTAGTAATTGTTGAACATCAAAGTGACAGATCAGGAGCATCAAACTGAGATGAGGCTAAGCGCTAGCACTAAAGTACTGATCGCAACCCAGATGTACACTGTGAGTTGCAGGTGTGTTGAAGACACTCAGAACTAGAATGGACCTTGACAGCCAAACTCCCAATTCTTAAATCCCTTCCACAACAAAACTGTTGAGTATCCTGCCTAGAAAGTTAAGAACCTACTGAGGTATATGCTGCAGGCAACAGGAGTAATAACAAGCAGAGAAGACAAAGGAAAACTTTTAGAATTTTCTGAAACTTTCAGGTCTCTTCTGGGAGACGTGGAGTTATAGATGTCGCTGAACAAAGACTTCAAGCCTCCTGTAACTTTAGAAACAGCAGCAGGAACAGAAGCGAGCACTCTGAGAACATGCCCTAGGTTTAAATTCCAGCTCCACCCCTTAACTTAGTTGGGTGGCCTAAACTCTCTACGTTCTAGTTTCTTCATCTATTAGATGAGGCTATTAAGAGCTCAACTTCATGGTGTTTTTATGAGGATTAACTGTAATATACTAACAATCCTTCCACAGTGCTTAGCCTTATGCCTGTCAAACAGTGTTCATTAAATGTTAGTTATTATCATTACATTCAATAGTAGAAATAACTCTGACCAAAGCCACATAACTCATTGAGGAAAGGATTCTTGTGACACAAACTGGACACTTCGTGTCACAATTGCAGAAAAAATTTACTCTGTTAAATAGTTTTACCTAAGTACAACTGAAACCATTGAGATGAAGAAATCTGAAAGTAACATCACTTCTTCTAATTGAGCACAAGAGACCGTTCAATGCTCCCAGATGAGCTGAGATGGGAATCTGTCCCTCATTCCTCCCCAGGATTCTCACAGTACCTGTGTAGAAGTGACAGTTCCAGGAAAGAACAAACAAAACAATCATCTACTTACCTAGGAAGGATATCCACACAGGAGGCCAATAGGGCAGCCTACACGATTTGGAAATACAAAATCATCCTGGTATATTTCCTTATAGGTTGTTTTCATTTGGAAATATTGGTTTCAGTTGCTTTAGTGAAACACACCTGCTTTTAGCCTACTCCTCCTCCCATTCCAGATCTGTTACTAGGCAAGAATCTAGACAGTCCCATTAAAGCTCAAATCTGGAAGGATCTTAGAGAATTTCTAGTTCAGCCTCTTTCTATTACAAATGACTGAACTGAGACATAAAGAGATTAAATGTGTTGCCCATTTCATTTATTAGAGATGGAGGAAATTGAAGCATATGAAGATTGATTTTAGCAAAGGTACAAAAGGATGAAATGCTTTGCCTGTTAATAGTATCCAGAATTACCGACTCTGAGGTAGTGCTCTAACTACAGAATAAAACCTGGTCCTAACTACCAAGAGCAAGCAATTTAATGACGAACAAACTATGCTGAAATGGTTATGGTCACTTTTCTTACCCTCTACCACCACAGGATGCCTGGTAATACCAGCATGCTATCAATCCTGTCCATCTGGCTAATGCAGTCTTCATAATTTATAATCCAAAGCCTTTTGGCACAAAGACCTATTAACATGCTAATACACCTTCTTACTATTCTAGCTGCTTTTCAATTAATAATTACCTATAGACTGAGCCAATGAGAAGCAATTTTTCCAAGTGATTAGCACCTTGGAAATCATAGTCAGGCTGGTTGCTGATTAACATTCTTTGGTTTTGGCAGTACGCATTTCTCATTCCAGCAAATTACTCTAGTGGGTTCAGTTGACGGCTTGGGGCCGTGGAAACCCAAACCTATTCAACAGCCAATGACTATTTTGAGAAAATATAATTATGACATATAGATATGAGAACTGGATTCACTTGACAAAATATTATATCAAAACATTTGTTTCAGCTCTAAAAGGCATTCTGAGGAGAAAAGCATAAATTTGAATATAAATGTATATTAAATGATATTATTGAATTACTACTGATCATCATAAATGTGACAATGACATTATGGTCTATAAGACGGACGCTGAAGTATTTAGGGGTGAAGCGTCAAGATGTCTGCAACTTACATCCAGATAGTTCGGCAACAAAGGATGATAGATAGATGATTGACAGATAGATGATAGATAGATAGATAGCAGTTTTGGAAAATGTTAAAAATAGTTTTTGGTTCAAATAGATCTATTACTTTACCATCTTGAGGGAAGATTTATACTATAAATGTTCATCTCCAGAAAATTATCTATATACTTGGAACACCATATTTTTCTATATTTGATTCAATTCATATTTGAATTGTCTCACTCCTTCCATTTGCCAAAATTTTTCTCTCTTTCTCCCTAAATTGTTAAGAATTGGGGTTTAAAATGAAAAAGTTAAAAAAAAACTCTAAACATATTTTAATGTCTTCTATATCTTGGTAGAAATATCTATTGGACTATAGAGAGATTTAAAAGTGACTATCAATGAGGACAGTGTTCCACAACCAAGGTGCACATACTCTGGTCATGTAGTCCCAGTCTTCAGCTGCCTCAAAAATGCCCACTGACATAGATACAAATGCTTTAGAGACATCTACAAGTAGCCGGCTTAGCCACCCATAGCACCTCTGATGCTTTTGCTTCAGTCACCCTCACCTTTATTTGTTGTTAACACTCAGCAACATGCTTAAAACTGTGCCTTCACATAGCTAGAAACAGAGCTCACTTTAGACTCTCTTTTAAAATTCATTTTAAAATCAACATGATTAACTGGTTTAAATATAGTGGTCAAACTAATAGTAGCAGTGAATTTACCTGCCATACAAATTTTAAATGTGGACCATTAGACAAGTATGCAAATAAATCAAACCCCACAGCCCCAAAGAACCATAAGGAGTTACTACCAAATTTGTCAAGTTTTTGTCTAAATTTTTCTGGTGCTGTTAAAGATGTAATCCTAAACTAAAAGCAACCATTGAATAATGCTCAGAGGAATAAACGTTCATGGAGACGTCAGAACATCAGAGCTGACGCTGCCATACGCAGCATAAATCTTCCTAATATCTCGTTCTTGATAAGACAGGCACAAGGCCCCATCAGTGCAACATGACGTTGTAGCTGTTTTGGAAACAGCCCCTTTTTCATTTAATAGCAAATTAAGCAGGCTTTTCAGAGGACTAAATGTCAATAAATAAAATGTAAAATGCCACATTATGTATTCATTCACATATTTGATGACACTGACTTTTTTCCTAAAGGAAAATGAATTACAAATGTGTGGTAAAAGATTGAGAAATGCATTATCCTCTATTAAAGTATTAAATTAACAAGAATGCAAAGCATTCTATAATTGCCTCCATAAAGTCAGAAATTTTACATGTTTCATCAAGGATAAACTCCAAAACCTTCATTATAGCAAGATGTTGGTGTATGTAATGCTGAAAGCAGTAACATGCGTATGTTACACACACACACTAGCCATTTGAACCTGATTCACATGTTCCTTTCATTTTAAATAGAAACAATATCCCGAAACCCTCCCCTCAAAAAACAGACTCTAGTCGACAGGAAAGCCAAAATCTGGAATTCCAACAATATTATGTCAACGTGTTAACTTCATGAATATGTTAAAAAAAAAAAAAAAAAAAAAAAACAGGCCATGAAGGTCCTAACCCAAACTATGCCTGATCTAATTAAATAGTCATTGAATCAAATGAGAAAAATGTGATAAACGTTTTTTCTTTGACATTCATGCAAATCTGCATTTCTGAGAAAATTCTGACTCTGTATAGAGCTTTAGATTTATAACTTCTTTTAGCAGGGGAAATGAGCTGAAAAGAACAAGGGAAACCAGGGTGGAGAGAGAAGTAGTATGTGAAAAAACTGGAAACAGAGGAGTACAAAATGGGTGAAGTCAAGAGAATTTTGACTCCGCGATTTTTGACATTTAATCCCTTGTTTTTTTTTTCCTACCACGGAATGATATTCCGACAATCCAGATGATTGGAAAGATCCAAGATCCATTTGCTTGGATAGGACTTTTATCTCCTGCATTTTCTGAACAGTTTCTTTTTCTTTTCCTTGCAAAAGTCTTCTTTTAAAACAAAAGCAACCTTCTGAGTTTAAGATGAAATCTCTCAGTGTCAAATGCTAATTTATTAGATGGTTATAAAATTATAATACCATCAACCCTAGCAATAATGAATCCCCATTGTCTCTGATTTCACGAGCCACCTGACATATCATCAGAAAAAATGAAGAAACATAATCAAATGTCATTGTTAATGATATTCAGTTATTCCACCTGTGACCTGAGCTATTAGAACCATCGCCTTATAATTGCAACTCATCCATTGGGAAAGCCAACTTCAAACATTATCATAGCTTAAAGGTCACTGGAAAGGTATGCAATTATAACAAAATTTTGTGATAGTTATGGAAATGAATTCATTTTTTTATGCCTGGTCCCAGATGATATTTGTTCTTTAAAGAATAAAGTATAGACTATAAATTAAATATATTATGTATACAGTGTGTTTTCTATTCCTCACACATTTTTTAAAAGAAAATCAAAAACAAATTTTCCTTACATAATTCTCATTTCCAGTGGCCTTTTTTCTTCTCAAAACAGTAGCTACCATCAGTGACTCTCTTTGTCGTGGGACCTGCTGTGTGTGTGCAGAGATGAAGTCAGCTTCCTTCCCCACCTCTCGCCCTGCCTCTTACCCTCGCTGTCCTCTTGAACTTACTGTTCCTGTGTTCTCAGGCCTCCTTTTCACCTCCAACAATAAGGGAAGAAAGACCAATGAGTCAGAAAGCAGTTCCCTGTTCTTTACTAGCCTAAACAATAGAAATTTCCTGGGCTTTCTTTATTAGCCTAAATTCATGCTGAAAATATAAAAAGAAACAAAACTTGAAAGTAAACTCTACCATTTCATTATATTTAGATCCCCAGAAGAACTACCATTTCTTAAGAGCTTTCTATGTGCCAAGCACTGGGTTAGGGGCTTTACACACATCTAATTTAAGTCATCTGCTTCTTTCTCTCTCTTGGCTTGATTTTCACATGCGAAAATGTTCACTTAGAGTTGTCTTACATAGAGGAATTGATAAGAAAGAAAGAAATATTGGGCCACCCGAATCCAAATTACTTTGCCAGCAATTATCGCATGGCTCTAGGAGGCTGGTACTTACACATTGGGGTAAGAATTCAAAAAGGGGAAGATGTGGGAATGGGTGGGTCAGAGGAAGCCCAGGAATCCCTGAGCCTCCCCTGAGTCCTAAATGAGGGCACAGAATAGAAAGAGGAATAACTCTTGCCGTGGGGATGAGGCTAAAGCTAATCTAAAACAAACTGCCAGTCAAAGAAAAAGGGAAAGGAACAGGCTTGGCGATAACAGGCTGTGAGTTATGGAGCCAAAGAGGAGGGCAGCAGAACAAGGGAACTCAAGATCCTGGAGGAGACGGGCAGGCAGGAGAGGGCAGAGCTGCCCTGAGCACAGAATGCCAAGGCCAGCTACAACATTCCATCTGCTGCTTCAACCAGTTTGACTGTTTAGCCCAATGAATTAACTGAACTTAGCAACTGTTTTATTGCACAGATGACGAGAAAATTACTGTTAGAATGAAATAGGAATTTTGGCGCATCAGTTTCCAGAACACAAGTACTGACTCTACTTTTTTTAATTCTTTAAGAAAGAGTAAAAGTAATATATATCAACAAGGATACGGGCCGGCCCTGTGGCTTAGCGGTTAAGGGCCCGCGCTCCGCTGCTGGCGGCCCGGGTTCGGATCCTGGGCGCACACCGACGCACCGCTTCTCCGGCCATGCTGAGGCCGCGTCCCACATACAGCAACTAGAAGGATGTGCAGCTGTGACCTACCACTATCTACTGGGGCTTTGGGGGAAAAATAAATAAATAAAATTAAAAAAAAAAAACAAACAAGGATGAATCTTAAAATTTAATATTGTTGAAAAAAAGTATGTACACCGTTTCGTACATTCAAAACACAGGCAAAACAATTCCATATGTTGTTTATAAATGTATATATGTGTACATAAAAGTGTCAAAATAGACCGGAGTGACAACTTTTTTCCTCCAATATTCACTTTCTTGTAGACCATGTCTGTATGCCAAAACACTGTTCAAGTTTAGCTGACTAAGTTGCTGGGACTGGGGAGTGGGAAGGGGGTAATTAATCACTCAAATTGATCATTAGACATTATTTAGAAAAAGCGTCAATAAATAAAAATTTTTCTTTTATATGTTTTCTTATAGCTATAGTACATTACTATCTTTTTCTTTTTCCGGCTTTATATTCTTGCTTTACCCCCATCTATGAATAACCATAGAATGAGGTTCAGCACAGGATTAGGGAAAAATCAGCCCAGCTTTCAGGAAAAAGTGATGGCCTTTATTTTTTTAACCCCCTTCTCACACTTCAGCTACATCAGACAAATGGACGTTGTCTTGTTTCAAGTGATTTTAATTTTGCCATGAGTAGTAGCAGGTTACATTGGGACATAAATTTTTTTATGACACTTTTTACCTATTTACATTATCTCTAACTAAAATTCTTAATTTAAACCTAATTAAAAGTAGCATTATTGAACAGTGGTTGAATCAAATTTCACCTGATCTATAAAATAAAATACCTATGAAACATTTTTATGCAAAGATTGTGTTAAGGAAATGAGAACAGTGTTTGATACCTTTGGTAGGCCAAGACTCTGTCTAAACACACCAAGAAAGCAACGTTTCTGGACTTTTTCAAAAGGAGCGTTTTTTGTCTTCATGTGTTGGGATGAGGGTGAATTTCCAGTTTCACTGGACAAGTTAATCAAAACATGCCGACTGGTCTGAGCACGTAGACACAGGCTGAATCCAGCACCAATTCTGTGACGGAGCGGAAGTGTCTACATTTGTTAAATGCTCTGCTATAATGTCCTCATCCTTCTCAGAGTGTCTCTCAGTGTCATCATGATCCATCAAAGAAAGTACAGTGACTACATAAATGAGGGCAGCCATTAGGGTGAACTATTTCAGAAAACAACACCTTGAGGAAAGAACCGTTTGCATTTTATACATCCTTACACTCAGTTCTCTCCCTGGACCACAAAGGGAAGATGGATATTCTTTGGTCAGTTGAACAGTTTATGAGGTTTTGGACTACATAAAGAGACATCTTCAGGGCCTTGTGTACGTACATTGTAAACCTTGAGATATTTTATGTTATGACATACATATTTAATGTGATAATAAAAAATCTTATTTGTTTCAAAGTCTCTTTTACCCTTGCTGATATAAACAAACAGCTTGATGCTATTGGCTAAATTTTCAAAACTTTCATTATTCACGGCTGCAGTGGGAACATGCCCAACTTCCACAGATAAATAAATCAGATTCGAGCAGCAAATAACACATTCAGGATGAGTAATATGACATCCATATGGAAGCACAGTGTTGGAGATTGAAGAAGCCATGTGTTTTTAAGGCCCAGCGGGTTTCTTTAGTTCCAAATTCTTTCTACAGTAAGATATTATTCTTATTTTTTATAATTCCAAAAATACTTCAACTACAAGCCAAAAACTATTTAGTACATTGAAACTATTTAGTACATTGAACACAACATAAAAGAGCATGAGACACTTTTAGTAAAAGACAGAAATAGTCCTAAGCTAGTAAGGTGAATTAATAAAATGTTTAAAAATCATATCTCGAAAGGAAATTCACTTGAATAACACCAATTGGCATTTTACTACACAACCCATGAAGGCTACATAAAGACTTGCAAATTCATCTTCATGATATCTGTTACTGACAGCAGAGTTATCAGTCAGCAGAAACAACTGCTGCAAATAATAGTCTAGGATTAGTGTGAGGAAGTTCTAGAGAAATGAGAGCCATTGATGAATCTTCCTGGATGATGAAGATTGAAATGTAAATAGTGGATTGAATACCAAGCAGCACATTATTTGGCAGCCAAAGTACAACAAATAAGTGAACTTATGCATCACTCTTGCTTAGTTTTGTCCTAAAGATGGCCCAAAGTGATACCTAAAATCAAGTGTTCCTGAGTTATAATGTCAAGCGAATCATTTAAGACGTATACATTATCAGAAAAGACAAGAGTCTCAAGTGCTGTTTATACTATTGGGAAAAAATTGCTCCAAATATCATTAAAGTACCTGGCTTAAGCAAAATATTTATCCACTTTGATCTTAGGCTGTCTCCATAACTGAAAAGATATGAGGATTTGAATCAAGTTTGGTAATTACTAATCTAATCCACATAGAAATCGAAATTTGTAACTCAAACCTTTATGCTAATTTTTACTGTATTAATCATATAAACATAACAAATACAGTTCTAATTCATTTTACTATGGGAAACAATTTTATTCTGAGGTTTGTTCTTGATCTAGTCCTTTTATGTAAGTAATAAAAATAAGTCAGATTTTTATGACATTCTGTGAACACTTTCTAGAAAAATTTTAGTTTATATCTAATTGTATGTCACAATAGTGTTTCCTGGCTTTGATTCAGATGAGATGTTTTAAATAAAGCCCACTTTTGCCATTTGACAGACAAGCATTAAATAATGTCATCTGAGTACAAGATCTTTTAAATTGAAAGCAAGAACCTTTATACTAATTACGCCTTTGTGATAAATTTTAGGAGGTCAGTGTCTTCTGTGGTCTGACATTATTGCACACTTCAAGATGATGGAAATGGCTGTTTTGCATTAAAAATAGCCTCTACACTAAGTTAAGCATCGCTTCACTCCAATCTTACTGAGGATTTCTATTTAACCATTATTTTTTTATTTACATTCTTCTCCAATAGCCAAAAGGCAATGTAGGAAATAATTTCAGTGATTGTTTCTTGTATCTTACTTTTGGTTGTAGTAGTTTGAGAAAGACCCCAATGAGTAACTTCAGAAAAAAAAGAAATATTTAATTATGTTTTATTAATTATGTTTACGGGAGGAGAAGAGAATGGAAGTATAAATTTTCACACATTTTAGGATAGCTAGTATTGAGGAGACACTGGGCTCCTCCATTCTCTAGAGGCACTTTCTTACAGTAATTAGTAAGCAAGCACTGATGCCAAGTCAAGCAAGTCAGGGATATGTGCCCTGAAGATCCTAGTGTAAGGTGGTATTATTTCAGGTGCCCTGTTAATGCATTGGGAAAGTACCAATCATCCTAAAAGACAAGACAAGGATAATGAAAAATATGATCTGTATCCATGAACCTCCTTATTTTTAGAGATTCTGATCCACCACACCCAGATGTGCACAATAGACATTTATTCAAGGTGGTTACGACACGAAGATAGAGGGTGAGGATCATGCCCCATAAACTAAGGTACTTTGCTGCTGTAGTTGGTTTTTAAAATTTATATTTCAACACTTAAGACTTCAGAAAATATTCCATTCTGCTAGATGTCCTGCTAGATATTCATTTACCTACTCTTCAAGCAACTATTAAGTACATTTCCATTTGGAAGAGAGAGATCAGAATTTAGTATGGAAAGGAATATGTAGACCAATTATCGCAGCAATGTGATAAAATCCGTATATTAACTCTATGGGAAGGCAGAAAAGGAAGAATTTAAATTTCAAGGAAATTGTTGCATTTGAGCTGTGTCTTTAAAGATAAGTAAAAGTTTTCTGGACAGAAAGGGAAATGGCAAAGGAGAGGAGAAAGACAACAAGAGAAAGAACATTACAGGCAGAGGGAAAATAATTTGTGGAGGCACAGAGACAAGAAGAAAACACAGCAGCAGCCTCCTGCAAAAGTTTGGTGCTGACTGGAGCAAAAGGAACACGTAAGGCAATGGCAGGTCTTCGCTGTACCCACAAGTTCGGAAAGAAGAGAGCAGAATGGAGATCCCTATCTGGTTCATTTTTCTGAGATATAATGGAAACCACTGCTGAGAAAAAACAAGTGAAATTGGGACAGTTAGAAATGGTACTAACGTTCTTTCAGAAGTGAAGTCTCCAGGGTTATTCACTAAATTGTAAAAGTGACCCAAAACTTCTAGTATAGGACACATCTACCAGGTAAGGGAGATGAACTCTGTTTCATGGCCTTTAATACTCTTTTAGGAGAAAAAGCAGAGCCTGAGTATTCTAAGAATGTTGAGTTCGCTCCATTCCTTGCCATTCTTTCAGATGACAGAAAAGTGGAGAGAATGAAATGTCATCCCTTTCACTACAGCTTGGAGAGAAAAGAGAAAGAATTGCTTTCAAGATGTTCTGGGAAGAGGATCAAGCCATCTATACCATTTCAGAGAAAATAGACTGTCTAGTCAGAGCCACCCAAGCTTGAGCAAGGTAAAAAGAAATGGCATGGACGTTATGCAAACATATGACAGCAAAGAACATGCATGCAAAAGACAGAAAAAGAAACCAAGCTATGAGAAAAACATAACTCAAAGAATAGAAGGAAAACAGTACACCTAATTGCTTCATGCCATAGAACAACTTAAGAATATCAATTCAATAAATAAATAAATAAAGAGCCCAAAGACTAGTTGATAAAAGAGAATGAAATGAGATAATTAAACTTGAAACAAGGAACAGAATACACACTGCTGAAAATCATATTAGTTAACATAGAAAAAGACATAACATAATCACAGTGACTTCTAAGGAAAAAAAAAAACAAGAATAAAGCTATTAGGAAAAGCTAATAGAAATGGAATAGAAAAATTATCCAACACAAGGATAATGTGTTGGAAAGGAATTCAGCAAATGAAACAGAAGATGCACCCAAAGGTATAACATGAGAAAAATTCCTAGAAATGGAGAAATGAGTGTGCCGATGAAAAAGAGCACACTGTGTTCCATGAAATTTTGACATAAAACACTCAACTCTAAAACAAATCCAGTTGAGTTTTTGTACTTCAAAAGAAAAACTCCCTCAGGATCAGGCAAACAAAAGGTGGAGGGGGGGAGTGGATCATCTTCACAGGGAAAAAGATGTCAGGTTACTGATAGAACATTAAATTACAGAAGATAAGGAAGCACTGTGTATAAGTCCAGAAAGAAATTGTAACCCAAAAATATTCTCAAATAATACAGTAGTCATGAGCATTTCTTTAAAAGTTTGCCTACCAGTGAAATCCAGCCAATTAGGAGATGGATAGATAGAAAGATCTTCAGAATAAAGAAGCTTTAATAAAGAGACTGGTAGTGAGGTTTAATCAACTTAAATATAAAACTAATCCTAAACGATTGTGGGAATTATAATTATTATATCTGTTCAATGCAAAAATAGCAATATAACTAACAACTCAAGAGGGGGAGGAAGGCGTGGCAGAAATTATTAGAGCGCTAATTTTTTCATCTTTCAAAGCAAGAAATCAAAACAGAGTTTCTAAAAAATGACTCCAACTGCTTAGTGTGCTGAAAATTCCCTTTTTCCAGCCTTAAAGAGATTTAAGAAGGGCCGGCCCCGTGGCTTAGAGGTTAAGTGTGTGCGCTCCGCTGTTGGCACCCGGATTTGGATCCCGGGCGCGCACCGACGCATCACTTCTCCAGCCATGCTGAGGCAGCGTCCCACATACAGCAACTAGAAGAATGTGCAGCTATGACATACAACAATCTGCTGGGGCTTTGGGGGGAAAAATAAATAAATAAAATCTTTAAAAAAAAAGATATTTAAGAAATAAAATTTCTATGTTAAACTAACATTTACTTGAATTTCAACAATTAATTTTACTCATTTATTTTTTTACCTTTAAATTCAAGCAAAATTAACAAAATACCATTCATTTGAAAAATATCATAAACAATATGACTTCATTTTTATTAAAGTCCTTCTATTTTTCTATCTTCTATCCATCCATCTATCTGCATGGAAGATATCTAAAATGATGTTTACTAAATGGCAATTCTAGGAGATGTGTTTTAGGGGGTTTTTTTGTACTTTCCAGCATTGATTTTGATAATGTGTGTTTACCATTTTTACAGAAATTTTAACATCTGCCAAGATGTTAGCAGTGGCTAATTCTGGATGTAGGAATGTGGATTTATTCATTCAATCATTGAAAAATCTTGACTGAGTCCCCGTTAGGTGGTAAGTGCTGTCCAAGGTTCTGATATACAACAGCAGGGAAAATAAAGTCCCTTTCCTCGAGGAGCTCGTGAGGAGGGGAGAACAGACAAAAAACACATAGAAAGTAAACATCTTCTATGTCAGAGAGTGATAAAATGAGCGATGAAGAAAAAAAAAACCTAAGAACAGGATGACCCTATGTCCTACTTTGCCAGGGCCAGTCCCCATTTATGACTCTTATTCCAACTTTCTGTCTGATTGAGGCTCCTTTTCAATCTCAAAAGTATCCTGTTTGGGGTGAAAAATTATATGTTTACCCCTATGTAAGGGTGATATGAAACTCTTCAGAGTGGGAATCAGAGAGGGTGGCCAGAGAAGTCCTCATGATAAGCTAACATTTAAGCAGAGACTTGAAGGAAGGGAGGCAGAAAACCAAGGAGATATCTAAGGGAAGAAGTACTCCAGGCAAAAGGAGCAGCAAGGACAAAAACCTTAAGGCAGGACATGGTTGGCATCTTCCAAGACAATAAAGAAGGTCCAGAGGGATGGAGGCAGGAGGTGAGGTCAGAGGATTTGACGAAGGAGGGGAGAGAGAGTGGGACAGTCATAAAGGGCCCTGTAGGCTCTTGTAAGCAGTTTGGTTTTTACTCTGAAGGAGATAAGAAGCTAAGAGAGGATTCTGAGCAAGGAATGATTTGACCTGTCTTATATTTTTAAATAATCTGGTTGCTGTGTAGAGCCCAGACCATACTGTAGCAAGGGTAGAAACAGAAAGAATGAGGAGGCTACTGGAATAATCCAGGTGAAGAAGGATGGGCCCAGGGGTAGTGGTGGAGGTGGTATGAATGGGAACAAGATAGGATGGATGATTGTTATTTGTCTTCCTTGTATTTTCCTGTATTTTTTAAATTAACAAAATTAACATTTTTAAAGAATAATAATGGCAATAGCTTTAAGAGACATTTGAGTAGAATCTAACAGAAGCTAATGGCCATTTGAAGGAGGTGAAGTCCTTTAAAATTATCAAGTTTTTGGCTTACGCAGCAAGAATTGTGCCACCATTAATCAAAACAGGGAATGCAGCAGATGTAACAAGCTTTGGATGTTAGAACATTAAATTCAAGTGCCTACAAAACGGAGCTAACTAGGCACTAACAAGACAGCAGTCATGTATATGGGCTTAAGAAAGTGCTCCAGGTCTGGGACATAGAGTTCAGGAGTAATCGACACAAAAGCTATCATCGAAGTTATGTGGGAATAACTGAAAGATAATGTAGACACAGAGAAAGGAGAATGATGTTACAGAAGAAGAAGAGCCTGTACATTGGACAGGAGCAAGAGATCTGGGAGGAGATGCGGAAGAAATGGTGTCACTGAACACCCAGGAATAAAGATCTATAGGAACACGAAACTTCACATGCACTACCATTATGTCAACTTATCTGATTCAGTATCCATCCAGCCCAGAGGAAGAGGTTTACAAGTGTTTTTTTAAAGTCCCTATTTAAAAATAGATTATTGTTATAAGTTTGTTTTCATGGTAAACTTGATAAAGAGATAAAATGTAACTGTATTGGTGATGCCAACATAGTATTTGTTTTATAATTTGTATAGTCTTCTTTTTGTCTTCTTTTAAGTGTATCTTCAAAAAGGCTTTTTGAACATTATAGACTATATAATCTATGCTACAATTCCTGCTTTATAATATAATATGATCTCCATTTATGTCTTATTAAGCTATATCCAGTCTTCCTTAATGATAATCTTGCATTAAACAGTGTCATCTTGAACTAATATGACTCAGGTCCAGAAAGACTACAGACATTCCACCTGTCCACCTCTAAATGGAGAAAAAAAAAGTCTAAAAATCTTACTTAGGATTTATCTATTCCACTGCAATAGAAGGGCAAGTTCATACATTGCTGCTTTTATTTTTCATGTATAAAATGAAGTTTATCAGATATAAAATTTTTCTACTGAAATTTTCCTTTATATTGACTTTAATAGGTATTCAAAACCCCCTTTTCTCTCAGTCAATCTGTGATTGGTGGGGCATAACAAGAAAAAGGATGCCCTGGCAAAAAGACTCCTGTCTTTCACTCATAAAATATATTTATGATGAAAAAAGGTGATAAAATAGACAGTAAGAGCTCTTCCCAGTCACTGATGTTATTCCATCTGCACATCTGCAAAGCCTCAGCTCTCAACTCTCCACCCTCGGGAAGAAATCGGCATGGCAAATTTTTCATTTTCCTAATTTCAAGGTGACTGAGGCCCTAGGGTCTCCTATAACTGCTGTTCATGGACATTTAGGATTTGCAATCTTTGGATAATAGACAATTCATACATTTTAACACTCAAATCAACCTTGAGTGCCCTTCTATCCTTCTTCCAGTAATAGATACACGATGATCAATTTTGCACATTTTCTCACTGGCATCTTACATGGGCTGTGAAAGTTTAATAGGTTCTATTTCTGAAAATTATGCTATGTTGCTTTAGCTATTCTGATGCCCAAGGATTTGGAAAGGTGAATCATTCATTGTGTTGCTTAGGGAGATGTTTCCAGAGAAAAAGAATCTGAGTTCTCTTCCAAATCTAAAACTTTCTCTCAAAATCTGCTTTGTTGAACAGATCATTGCTTACCAGGTGTCTCCTAAATAATGCCTTCTCTACTTAGAGGGTAATTTCAGACTAGCACATTTGTGAGCGAGCATTCTTTGTATGGACATTTTTCCATCAGCGAGTTTACCTCATCAATCAAGTTATGCTGTGTTCATCTGGCCACACAGCGTTGATTTTCCCAACTGTGAAGCTATTCCTACTGCTTGATCAAAGGGTAGACTTTTGTGTCCACTAGCTTTCTTCAGCCATAAAAAAATAAATATGTGGACTGTGTACATAGTACTAATAGTAAAATCAAGTGCATGTACTGGATCTGAAGAATGATCTGCAGACTATCAGTATCACCTGAGAACTTGTGAGACCTATACATTCTCACTCATGCCCAGATCTAGTGAATCAGAATATCTCAGGGAGGGGCCCAGCAAGCTGAGATTTAATAAGCCCTCCAGGTGATTCTGATGAAGTTAAAGTTTGATGAGCACTGAATATTAAAAACTCTTGGGACACTTTTTTATGAGACTGTGCAGGGGAGGCAGGTGGGGCATATTGGACTAATGAAATCAAATCTCTGGATCTGGAGGCTAAGCATAGGTATGTTTTAAAAGCTCCCAAGAGGAGTCAAGATAGGTGGACTCTGAACTCACCTCCTCCTGTGGATACAGCCAGTTTACAACTACTCTTGGAAAAATCACCCCGGACAGAGAACTGAAAACTGGATAAGAGGAACCCCTGCAACAAACGACAATCCTAACTGAGGTGGAAGAGGCAGAAATTCCCTTCTGGAGAGAAAAAACGCCACCTTTACAAGCTGCAATGTTTCATGGCTGCCTGGGAGCAACCCACATGTATGCAGCCTGCACTGGAGGAGGGGGAGCCTGAGCCAGGGAGTGTGCCCACTATAGGCATTTTTTGGACCCAGTACAATCGAGACAAGTGGCCTAATATCTGACTTCGCTTGCTAATAACAACATTGGGGAATACCCCCAGAAAAGCTGATTCACAAAGAAATTAAAGCCAGCTCTTAAAGACCCCATGCACAAATTCACCTGTTTCAGAAAGCAACCTAAAATCACCAGAAAGAAAGGTGCACAGTCCTTTGGGGAAAAGAGACTCACCTGATAGGCTCTGGGTGCATCTTGGTGAGAGGTGAGACCTCTCCAGGGACTGGGACATTGGCGGTGGCCATTGTTGTGACCTGGTGTGGGCATGCTGACACAGACACTGGCAGACACCATTGGAGTTCTCCCTGGGGCCTGCTAGCCCAGGGTCTGCCCCACCCACTAGAGCACCGATTTAATCCAGCTCAGCCACGTCAGGTGGCCCACCCTAGGGACTGGCCCCACCCAACAACAAGCCTTTGGGCAACTTGTGGGCCTGCTAAGAAAGCTGCCTGGATTCTCTGCAGCCTGCCAAGTAGGTCCACCTCTATGTGGGCAGGGCATGTGCAAGGAGTGAGCGGAGAGTGTGGGGCATCGGTGGAGTGTGTGGGGCTCCTGCCTTGGAGAGACTGGGTCCACTTTAGGGGGTTGGGGTGCATGCATGGGGCAGGACTGTGTTGACGGGGTGTGTGGCCCTGTGGGCGGTGGGGCTTGTCAGCTGCAGAAGACTTGTGCTTATCAAACAGCCACATAGGGGATTGGCCCCATCTTCCAAAGCCTGAAGCCATTGGGTGCTCCCGTGCCTGAGGCCAGCCCCACCCAGCTGCAATCCTCAGAGAGCTGACAAGAGCCTTCTAGGCCGGAGGCTTATAGCAATTGTAAACCCCTGAGCCTAACAATCAGCCATGCTGGGACCCTACTCACCTAATAGAAAAACTGCAACAGGAATGCACTATTAGATCTTGCAGCCAACTGTGCTGGGGCCCCCACACCCAATAAAGAGACTGAACAGCCCACAACAACTACACACAGCTGAGCATTACAACCAGCTGGCCAGGGGGACACCTCAGCCTCCCTGGGCACCTACAGCAATAGCAACCCCACTACAACAAAAGGACACACATAGGCCACACAGGGGTCACTCCTGGAACACTTGGAACTGGTGATGAGAGGGAAGCACATTGCTGGGCCTCATAAGGCATCACTTATATAAGGTCACCTCTCCAAGATCAGGAGGCATAGCTGACCCACCTAATATATAGACACAAGCACAGGGAAAGAGGCAAAATGAGGAGGCAAAGGAATACGTTCCAAGTAAGGGAACAGGACAAAACCCCAAAAAAGTTTATAAATGAAACAGAAATGAGCAACCTACCCAACAGAGAGTTCAAACAAAGAGTCATAAGGATGCTCACTGATCTTGGGAGAAGAATGGATGAACTCAGTGAGAACCTCAACAAAGAAATGGAAGATATAAAAAAGAACCAATCAGAAAAGAAGAATACAATACTGGAAATGAAAAATTCACTAGAGGGACTCAAAAGCAGAGTAGAGGATACAGAAGAACAGATCTGTGAACTGGACAAAACACTAGAAGAAATCACCCAAGCTGAACAGGTAAGAGAAAAAAGTATTAAAAAGAGTGAGGACAGTCTAAGGGACCTCTGGACAACATCAAGCACACTAACATCCATGTTATAGGTGTCCCAGAAGGAGAAGAGAGAGACAAAGGAGGAGAGAATCTATTTCAAGAAATAATAGATGAAAATGTCCCTAACCTAAGAAAGGAAACAGACATCCAGGTACAGGAAGCACAGAGAGCACCAAACAAGATAAACCCAAAGAGGCCCACACCAAGACGCATCATAATCAACATGTCCAGAAGTAAAGATAAAGAGAGAATCCTAAAAGCTGCAAGAGAAAGACAACAAGTTACATACAAAGGAAACCCCATAAGGCTATCAGCTGACTTCTCAGCAGAAACCTTACAGGCTAGAAGAGAATGGCACAATATATTTAAAGTCCTAAAAGAAAAAAACCTACAACAAAGAATACTCTACCCGGCAAGGTTATCATTCAGAATGGAAGGAGAGTTGAGGCCGGCCTGGTGGCATAGCGGTTAAGTGCACGCACTCCGCTTCTGCGGCCCGGGGTTCACAGGTTCAAATCCCAGATACACACAGACACACCACTTGTCAAGCCATGCTGTGGTGGCGTCCCATAGAAAGTAGAGTAAGATGGGCATGGATGTTAGCCCAGGGCCAATCTTCCTCCGCAAAAAGAGGAGGATTGGCGCCAGATGTTAGCTCAGGGCTAAACTTCTTCATGCAAAAAAAAAAAAAAAAGAATGGAAGGAGAGATAAAGAGTTTCCCAGACAAGCAAAAATTAAAAGAGTTTATCACCAAGAGACCAGTTGTACAAGAAATGCTAAAGGGACTTATTTAAGGGGGAAAGAGAAGATCACAAATAGGAAAAATTATCTATTTCCATTATAAGAGGGTAGTGGATACAAACGCACAAAAAATGAGGTTAGATATGATATCAAAAACATAAAATGTGGGAAGAGGGGAGTAAAAGAGTGGAGCATTCAGATAGAGGTCAAACTAAAGGGACTATCAACTTATTATAGACTGCTATATCCGTAGGTTACTATATATGAACCCATGGTAATCACAAACCAGAAACCTATATTAAATACACAAAAAACTAAGAGAAAGGAACCCAAACATAATACTAAATAAAGCCATCAAAGAACAAGGGAAGAGAGCAAGAGAAGAAGAAAGGAACAGAGAAGAACTACTAAAACACTGAGAAAAAAAGTTAAAAAATGGCAGTAAGTACATATTTATCAATAGCTACTTTAAACGTCAATGGACTAAATGCTCCAATTGAAAGGCACAGCGTGGCTGATTGGATAAAGAAACAAGATCCATATATATGCTGCATACAAGAGACACACTTCAGACCAAAAGACACTCACAAACTGAAAGTAAAGGGATGGAAAAAGATACTCCATGCAAATGGCAATGAAAAGAAAGCTGGGGTAGTGATACTTATATCAGACAAAATAGAATTTAAAACAAAAACTGTGACAATAGACAAAGAAGGGCACTATATAATGACCAAGGGAACAATCCAACAAGAGAATATAACACTTGTAAATATCTATGCACCGAACGTAGGAGCACCTAAATATATAAAGCAATTATTAACAGACATAAAAACAGAAACAGACAGTAACACAATAATAGTAGGGGACTTTAACACTTCACTTATACCAACGGATAGATCATCCAAACAGAATATCAATAAGGAAATATTGCCTTTAAATGACACACTAGAACAGATGGACTTAGTAGATATATACAGAACATTCCATCCAAAAACTGAAGAATACACGTTCTTTTCAAACACACATGGAACATTCTCCAGGACTGATCACATATTAGGCCACAAAACAAGTCTCCATAAATTTAAGAAGATTGAAATAATACCAAGCATCTTTTCTGACCACAACAGTATGACTAGAAATCCACTATAGGAAGAAAATCAGAAAACCCACAAATATGTGGAGATTAAACAAAAGCTACTGAACAATGATTGGGTCAATGAAGAAATCAAAGGAAAAATCAAAAAATACCTGGAGACAAATGAAAATGAAAATACGACATGCTAGAATTTATGGGATACAACAAAAGCAGTGCTAAGAGGGAAGTTTATAACAATGCAAGCCTATCTCAACAAACATGAAAAATCTCAAATAAACAATCTAACATTGTACCTAAAGGGACAGGAAAAAGAAGAACAAACCAAGCCCAAAATCAGTAGAAGAAGGGAAATAATAAAAATCAGAGCAGAAATAAGAGAAATAGAGACCAAAAAAACAATAGAAAAAATTAATAAAACCAAGAGCTGGTTCTTTGAAAAGATAAACAAAATTGATAAACTTTTAGGTAGACTCACCAAAAAAAAAAAAGAGAGAAGGCACAAATAAGTAAAATCAGAAATGAAAGAGGAGAAATTACAACAGACACCTCAAAAATACAAAAGATTATAAGAGAATACTAGGAAAAGCTATATGCCAACCAATTCGACAATCTGGAAGAAATGGATAAATTCTTGGAATCATACAACCTTCCAAAACTGGATCAAGAAGAAGTAGAGAATTTGAATAGACCAATCACCAGTAAGGAGATCGAAACAGTAATCAAAACCCTCCCCAAAAATAAAAGTCCAGGACCAGACGGCTTCCCTGGTGAATTCTACCAAACATTCAAAGAAGACTTAATACCTATCCTTCTCAAACTCTTCCAAAAAAATTGAAGAGGAGGGGAAGCTTCCTAACTCATTCTACGAAGCCAACATTACCCTGATACCAAAACCAGATAAGGACAACACAAAAAAAAAAAGAAAATTACAGGCCAACATCAATGATGCAAAAATCCTCAGCAAAATACTAGCAAATAGCATACAACAATACCTTAAAAAGATCATACACTATGATCAGGTGGGATTTATTCCAGGGATGCAGGGGTGGTTCAACATCCACAAATCAATAAAAATGATACACCACATTAGTAAAATGAAGAATGAAAATCACATGATCATCTCAATAGATGCAGAGAAAGCATTTGACAAGATACAGCATCCATTTATGATAAAAACTCTGAATAAAATGAGTATAGAAAGAAATTATCTCAACATAATAAAGACCATATATGACAAACCCACAGCTAATATCATCCTCAATGGTGAAAAACTGAAAGCTATCCCTCTAAGAACAGGAACCAGACAAGGATGCCCACTTCCACCACTCCTATTTAACAGTATTGGAAGTCCTAGCCAGAGCAATCAGGCAAAAAAAAAAAAGAAAGAAATGGGATCCAAACTGGAAAGGAAGAAGCAAAACTGTCACTATTTGCAGATGACATGATTTTATATATAGAAAACCCTAAAGAATCCAGCAGAAAACTTTTAGAAGTAATAAATGAATACAGTAAAGTTACAGGATACAAAATCAACATACAAAAATCAGTTGCGTTTCTATACACTAACAACAAAGTAGCAGAAAGAGGAATTAAGAATACAATCCCATTTACAATTGCAACCAAAAGAATAAAATACCTAGGAATAAACTTAATCAAAGGGGTGAAAGATCTGTACATGGAAAACTATAAAACATTGCTGAAAGAAATTGAAGAAGACACAAAGAAATGGAAAGATATTCCGTGCTCTTGGATTGTAAGAATCAACCTAGTTAAAATGTCCATACTTCCTAAAGCAACTAAAGATTCAATGCAATCCCTATCAAAGTTCCAACAACATTTTCCACAGAAATAGAACACAGAATCCTAAAATTTATATGGAACAACAAAAGACTCCAAATAGCCAAAGCAATCCTGAGAAAAAAGAACAAAGCTGGAGGTATTGCACTCCCTCATTTCAAAATACACTACAAAGCTATAGTAACCAAAACAGCACGGTACTGGCACAAAAACAGACACACAGATCAATGGAACAGAATCGAGAGCCCAGAGATAAACCCACACATCTATGGACAGCTAATTTTCGACAAGGGAGCCAAGAACATCCAATAGAGAAAGGCGAATCTCTTCAATAAATAGTGTTGGGAAAACTGGACAGCCACATGCAAAAGAATGAAAGTAGACCATTATCTTACACCATACACAAAAATTAACTCAAAATGGATTAAAGACTTGAAGGTAAGACCTGAAACCATGAAACTTCTAGAAGAAAATATAAGCACTGTGCTCTTTGACATCAGTCTTAGCAGCATATTTTCAAGCACCGTGTCTGACCGGGCAAGGGGAACAATAGAAAAAATAAACAAATGGGACTACATCAAACTAAAAAGCTTCTGCTCAGCAAAGGAAACCATCAACAAAATGAAAAGACAACCTAACAATTGGGAGAAGATATTTGCAAACCATACATCTGATAAGGGCTTAATCTCCAAAATATATAAAGAACTCATGCATCTCAGCAACAAAAAAACTGAGAACCCAATTAAAAAATGGGCAAAAAGGGATCAGCCTGGTGGTGTAGTGGTTGAGTTCACGTGCTCCACTTCAGCAGCCCGGGGTTCACAGGTTCAGATCCTGGGTGCAGACCTACACACCACTTATCAAGCCACACTGTGGCAGCGTCCCATATAAATTAGAGGAAGATAGGCTCAGATGTCGGCCAATCTTCCTCAGCAAAAAAAAAAAAAAAAAAGGAGAATTGGCAACAGATGTTAGCTCAGGGCTGATCTTTCCCACAAAAAAAAAAAAAAAATGGGCAAAAGACCTGAACAGACATTTCTCCAAAGAAGATATACAGATGGCCAACAGGCACATAAAAAGATGTTCAGCATCACTAATTATCAGGGAAATGCAAATCAAAACTACAGTAAGATATCCCCTCACTCCCATCAGAATGGCTATAATTAACAAGACAGGAAATAACAAGTGTTGGAGAGGATGTGGAAATAAGGGAACTCTCAAACACTGCTAGTGGGAGTGCAAACTGGTGCAGCCACTATGAAAAACAGTATGGAGATTCCTCAAAAAATTAAGAATAGGGGGGCCAGCCCGGTGGTGCAAGAGGTTAAGTGCGCGTGCTCTGCTGCGGCCCAGGGTTTGCTGGTTTGGATCCCGCGCGTGCACCGACGTACTGCTTGTCAAGCCAGGCTGTGGCAGCGTCCCATATAAAGTAGAGGAAGATGGGCTGGATGTTAGCCCAGGGCCAGCCTTCCTCAGCAAAAAGAGGAGGATTGGCAGATGTTAGCTCAGGGCTGATCTTCCTCACAAAAAAAAAAAAAAAATTAAGAATAGACTACCATATGATCAAGCTATTCCACTGCTGGGTATTGATCCAAAGAACATGAAAACACGAATGCACAAAGATACATGCATCCCTATGTTCACTGCAGCATTATTCACAATAGCCAAGACTTGGAAGCAACCTAAGTGCCCATCAAGGGACGAATGGATAAAGAAGATGCGGTAAATATACACAATGAAATACTACTCAGCCATAAAAAACGGTGAAACCCAGCCATTTGTGACAACATGGACGGACCTTGAGGGTATTATGCTAAGTGAAATAAGTCAGAGTGAGAAAGTCAAATACCATATGATCTCACTCATAAGTAGAAGATAAAAACAACAATAATCACATAGAGACAGAAATTAGACTGGTGGTTACCAGAGGAGGAGCAGGGAGGAAGGAGGGCGAAAGAGATAACTAGGTACATGTGTATGGCGATGGATTGCAATTAGTCTTTGGGTGGTGAACATGATGTAATCTATACAGAAATCGAAATATAATGATGTACATGGAAGGAAGGAAGGGAAGCAAGGAGGGAGGGAAGGAGGGAGGGAGGGAGGGAAGGAGGAAGGAAGGAAGGAAGGAAGGAAGGAAGGAAGGAAGGAAGGAAGGAAGGAAGGAAGGAAGGAAGGAAGGAAGGAAGGAGCAAATCTTCATTGCTATTAAAAAAAAAGAACCCATGTAATTCTAATGCACCAGATTTGAGAGCCACTGATCTAGAGTCATCCTGTCTTAAATGGTGAAAATCACTCTTTAACTTACACAAAATAATTTACTGGTTTTGCGACCTACTAGTTGTATTTATTTAGGTGCTTATTTTATCTACCTGAGTAGATTGAGGTGAGAGTTCACGTACTCTGGATGGTCCTCGCAACAAAACTCTGAAATAGCAGATCATTAAAACTTTTTTTTTATAGAGCTCACGGAGGGTAACTGACATATTCTCATGGCTAGTTACAGAAAAACCTAAACCATCAACCCAGAAATCTTTCCACCACTGTTTCTCCTTCTCTTCAACTTCCACCTAGGAAACAGTTTCCCTACAGAGAGTTTTCCCACTTTCTTCTAAATGATCCTCTCCTATCCCATTTCTCCACCACCACTTCCAGGCCAAAATTTACGCCTTTCCAAAGGGGTCTTTTGGCGTCAGAGTTCTTACTGTCTTCAGAGAATTACAACTCTCTTCACCCTGCAGAGACATGTGGCATCACTGATTTCAAGTTGCTGAAATGCTGAGGCTACAGAACACAAATCTTCATGAAAGAAGTTCTGACAAGGGGGGAAGTTGGTAATAAAAAGAGCACGCGTCTTAGCTCATTGATCTTTACTGTGGATAATTCTCAAAGTAAAGGAAATCATCAAGTGGATGTGACAGTACACACTTTTTTCCTAAATGAATTTGTTATTGTTTCAATCATAGCCTTCAGATGGCTCAACACCTACTGTCAAGAAAACGTGAACCCAATGAAGTCGTAGCCTGAATAGCATGCAAATACATCCGTATGCCGGCCATGCACCATCTGCAAGAAAGCCCTGTAAATAATCCTTTCTTTTCTTCCAAATCCAAATGATTATCTTGCACATAAGCCATATTTACAGATGGATCACCATACACACTCTCATTAGAGACTTCGAGTGGTATTTCCTCCTTCCTAGCATATAAACGTTGAATAGTTGGTCTGCATTCTTCAGATCGTGGGTGGGCTATGTGAAACATTGTAGGTTTTGATCATAACTGTTTTCAGGGTTCAGCTTCTGCCCTTGGAAAGAATCAGCATCTGTCTTGAGTATCAGTCGTGCTAAGGAGGTCACTCTTAAGGCATATATTACTTTTACTCCCAGAAGCTGCACAATCCCAAATATTTTGCAAGTTTTATTTACTGCCCTCCATAATAAAATTTAAACCTTGATAATCTGAATAGGGAATAAAGATACAGGAACGGGATTCCCTAGGATCATAGGCACATCCTTGATTCAGATGAGAAGATCATATTACTATTCATGGGGGCAGGAGCCCGTGAACTTGCCAGTGAAGATGCTATTTACGCTACACTGTACTATGAAGTCTGCTCGTGTCAGATCACACTCCCTCCCAGGACCAGGAAAGCGCACACCTTCTCCCTGGCACTTGGCAAACAGGAAAAAGGAGGTGAGCTGGTAAGTAAGAAGAAAAGGACAAGGCGATAAAAATAAAGGTCAACACTTGAAACAGAAACCATAGGAAGCTGTTAACAGAGTCACCTCTACATAGGTGCACTGACAACAGAAGCTAACACGAAAATTTTTTTCTTCATAGTTAACGAGATGTTACAAATTAAGTTGCAGAATCAATACCCTAAATTGTAATGGCGGGTCCACTAATTTGTGTGATCTTCAGTAGTTTACTTAACTTTTCTGTGCCTCAGTCTCTTCATCTGTGAAGTGGGGATAATAATGGTTCCGACCTTATAGGTACTATTGGTAAAGGGCTTAGAAAGATGCCTGGCACAGAGCACACAGTGAATATTTGCTATTACTGTATACTCTTTGATGTTCCCTCTTGGAACTAAGCAGAGTTCCAATACAAAACATATGGGATAGAGATTGTAAGTGATTCTTTTGGCTCTCTGTGACTTTAAGCCTGTGCTCCTGGCCACGGTAATGACAGTTTCCTCTTCAATAACCCGTAACTCTGGCCTCCTCTCTTCCCATGACCAGCTTCGAATACCTTCAGGTCTTTGCCTCCCTATTCTTATAAAAGTTACCAAGACTTCCAAGTTATACAAGTTACAAGTTTATATAAGTTACAAAGACTTCCAAGTCTAAAATTTTCCGATTATATAAAAACTCTATCCTGTAGGATCATACTAAAAAATGAGTAGGTTTTGCTAATGTGGGATGTAAAAATTACATTTAACTTTCAAAACTGTAGAAAATCAAGAGCTGCTCTGTCTGGAAAGACTGCAAGCAAGGATGACCTGTTTGACTCACATTTATCATTCTATAGAGCAAACACCCAGGCCAAAATAACTAATCTTTGAGGTGAATACAAGAACTATCTGTAGGTTACAGACAAGATTTAAATACCAAAACTAACTTACATGTATGTTCCAAGACAAGCACCTTTGAAACTCCACTGTGTTATTTATGCCCCCATTTTTTCCTCTTCTGTAATGTTAATCCACTCAGCAAGTGTTAAAAATAAGGGTTGGGGGCCGGCCCCGTGGCGTGGCGGTTGGGTACGCGCGCTCCACTACTGGCGGCCCGGGTTCGGATCCCGGGCACCCACCGATGCACCACTTCTCCGGCCATGCTGAGGCCACGTCCCACATACAGCAACTAGAAGGATGTGCAACTATGACATACAACTATCTACTGGGGCTTTGGGGAAAAAAAAAGGAGGAGGACTGGCAATAGATGTTAGCTCAGAGCTGGTCTTCCTCAGCAAAAAGAGGAGGATGGGCATGGATGTTAGCTCAGGGCTGATCTTCCTCACCAAAAAAAAAAAGGTTGGCACAAACCTGACGTATGAGTCTGACAACTAGTCATAGTCTAATCAACTCTCTTCAATCTGACCAAAATCAATATTTTTTAAAGCCAAGATTCTGGTCATGTTTTTCAGAATTGGTGCTAACTCTTCCAATTTAAAACTAATACCTCATGGTCTTGTGCATCAGTTAAGCCTTTTCCAAAATGCTCCTGTATCTACTGTCAAGTAAACAAGACCAGAATATTTATTAAGGCAACTTCCTGATGTCTATTTTAGTGCTGAGTTGATCATTAATCTAACTCTGAGACACAAGAGAGGAAAAATGTTAATATATAGTGGGCTCTGACTGGATTTGATTTTTTAAACGATCTCAGGGAGCTCAGTCACGTGTTGGTTATCGATAGGGCGATTTCTGTGGGAGCTATTACACTCCTGGTAACACCTCAACACATGAGCTATCCTGTTAATGAAGAGACGAAGGAGGGGTTAGAGAGACCTGAGGTTACTCCTATTTATTTTCATCCTTTGAAATAAGAAAAGCCAGTGTTCCTTTGCATAGCCAACCTGCTAGAAAAACACTTTCAGTGCCATTCCACAAAACCAAATAAATTCTGTGTGTGGCACAGGAGAGGGTCAACGTGACAATCTTTCCACAGTTGCCACTTGCAGAACTGAAGGGTCATTCTGTCTCTGTTGGAAATATGTTGAAAGAAGCAAATGATAACAGAACAGAAACCTCTCAAGAAAATGATTATATAAGACCAACTCCACGAGCTACATTTTTAAATCATCACCTCTCATAGGTTCAAAGTCTGCTTGGAGCATAGCCTAGTGTTTGGGAGTTCAGAGTGTCAAAACAAAGTAGGTCAAAGGTAGGTTCAATTCCTGTTCTGAGAGCCTCCGCTCTCTCAATATAAAATGGTGAGAGTGACACCTCTCTCCTAGAGTCGCTATAAAGATTACTTTGGACAACTCACGTGGAAAGCCCTGCCCATAATAGGTGCTCGGTAAAGAGTACATATTATCACACTTTCTGTGGGGTTTTTTTCTCCCTTTAAATGACACCTTTTTCCATTGAATTTATTTATTGCTTACGTGAGATAAGTGTGTGAAATATCAAATTAATCCCTGGGATAGCTGAGTAAGATTAAAGTGAGGTTTAGGTTGAGAAGAATTCAATAAACATTCTAAGAATTCAATAAACATTCTAAAAATCTAAGATTGGTGGGAAAAATCATAGCATCTTAGGCTTACAATGACCTATATCCCATGAGGAAGTGAGGATGGTCAGAAAGCAGTGAATGAGATTTGAAAGCAAGACTAAAGCAAGCCATTGAGTGAGCGTTACAGCGGCATCTACGCACACCAAGCAAAATGAAAGATTAACAAGCATCGTTTAGATAATGCACGTCAACAGAAACGGGCTTCTCTTTCCTCAAATATCCAGATATGTCAGAAAGAGTGTTTATTATCTTCAATTATTCAGTAATTGCTTCAATCCCACAATTCACGTGTTGGCATATCTTGATACAGCCTATTTCTTCGAGCTCCCACAAAGTGCAAAATGGCTACTTAGTTGCACTGTCGTCATGAAAAAGCAATTTAAAAAGTAATCAAGCCATTTGGTTAAAGGCAGATGAGGAGGGTACAAATCTAAGGTTATAGTACACTGTTATGAGTCATCCAGGCTCATCCATCAAAGGGTCTTACAGCTTTAGGATCAACCTAAAAAACATTTCCAAACTTTATGGCCTCTGAGTAGTTAAGGCAATAGTTTCACTCTTTCCTCCTGCCCATGCATTATATGGGGCTATTTGTCAGATGGGAGAGAGAAGAAATAGACAAAATCCTAAGGCCTTTCCCCTCAATTTCTGTTTTATTCAAAGGTCCATCTCCTTTTATTAGCCTGTACTCTTAGGCTGTGGCTGTATACAAAATAAACTGGAGAACTGAGGCTACTATCCAACGAGTTCAGACCCAAAACTTCTTCATCCAAAATATCTAAATGCTTTCCACTCAGAATCACACAGATAGCACAATTCTAAATACTACACTTCACTCTCCATGTATAGATAAACAGACATAGGTTAACTAAGGTATTCACTTAGGAATATAATTTATTGTTTCTCTTGCTGGTAATGAAGAACAAGACATCGAATAATAAAGTTCCTACGTCATAGACGTGGCAAGATGAATTTCATTCTGGTCAATAAAAATGAAGTTATGGGGCCAGCCCGGTGGCGCAGTGGTTAAGTGTGCGATCTCCACTGCGGCAGCCCAAGGTTCCCAGGTTCAGATCCCGGGCGTGCACTGATGCACCGCTTCTCAAGCTATGCTGTGGCGGCGTCCCATATAAAGTAGAGGAAGATGGGCACGGACGTTAGCCCCAGGCCAATCTTCCTTGGCAAAAAAAAAAGAGGAGAATTGGCATCGGATGGTAGCTCAGGGCTGATCTTCCTCAAAAAAAAAAAAAGGAGGCTTATCTTTCTAAACTCGTGAATTCAAGCTAAGTTTGTGCAATTCTTGAATCTAAAATTATTTTCAAAAGCAGAATTATATGCAGGTCAAGAGCCAAGAGAAATTCTTTTTGAAATACATTTTACATATTATCCTTTGATGTGTAGCTTTATTCCTCTTGTCACTATCTTGGTTCAGACCCTAATTTTTTCATATTGTGACTATTGTGATGGTCTTTTAGTTGATCCCAATGTCTCCAAGCTTATATACTTCCAATCTATCTTCCACACTGCCCCCTCATTTTCGAATGTAAACCTCAAGATGACACTCTCTGGACTAAAGGGTTTCAATGACACCCCACCACGACTATCCTCATTGCTTGCGAGATAAAGTCCCTGTTCCACTGTATGTGTGCAAACCCTCAAGGCCTGGCCTCTGACCACTTCCTCAGGCTCATTTCTTACCACTGACCCATTAATACCCATTGTTAGCACTTCTCCAGGCGTGAGACACATTTTTTATCCCTGTGCTTTTCTGATGTTGCTTCTTTCACATTGCCCACAGATGAATACCTAACCATCGTTAACACTCAGCCCCAGCAACACTCTCTCTGGCATTTTCCGTGATATCTATCCCCCTCCAGACACGAACTGCGCAATCCATCTTTGATGTCCTCATGATATGGAGCTCCATTTGTGAAATCCTATCCAATCTTCAAAGCCAATCTCAAATGCTGCTTTCTCCATAAATAGAATGACCATATGATTTGTCTTCCAAACTGGAATGCTTTTGAGAATGTAAGGGGTTTCTATTAATAGTTATCCCATGACAACAGATATAAACCAGGACTATCCCAGGCAAACCAGGACATATGCTCACCTTATCCAGAAAGGCTTTCATGATAAGCAAAACTGGATATGAGCCCTTCCATCTTATATTTCTCTTCTGCCACTGCGTCCTTGCAACACTATACTCGTGTATGTTTGTCTCATCCCTATCACTAAGCGGTACTCTCTTTAAGGACAGGAATTCTATTTTACCCATCTTTGTATTCTCTGCTATACTTGGCACATTGCTTCACATGTAAAAACTATTTTAAAATACTTGTTCACTTAGAACAGTTGATGTGCGTGGTGCTATGTATGGCAGTGTGAAGAGACAAAACTATCTTTTAAATGACACAACTTGTAGATTTTAGTCTAATTAGCAACATGTTCTCAACTAAACTAACCAAGCTGTATCAATTGTGTCTTGAAATGCCAAGAATTTACTTCACATGTTGGAGTCTAGAGAATAGCTTTCATCCTGCTGCACTGGGTTTCTCACATATCATGCTGATGAAGAAGATTTCTTCTAATTTCTTCTAAACTTTTAATTTTTCCTAAATATAAACACCTTTGAGGAAATTATCTCCTGAAACTCTTTGGCTTATTGAAAAATAAAATTATGCTTCTACCTGTTTCGAGAAGTATCATTCCCTTTAATGTCATTTATGTGCCAAACTGTTGAGAAACTCAAGAAATAGCGAAATTCTTTGATTCCAAATGGAAATAAGGTTATAAGGGTATATCAAAGAGAAATTTTATTCACTGATGATTTTGGAAATGCCAAATTCAGTGAACAGATTGTAACTGATGATAGCAAATTTTTACAAATATGTTTTTTCTAGAAATTTATTAATTTCTCAAAAAATACAAATACAATATTGTCTATTAGCATCTTTAATCCAAAATACTTTTTAAATATAGTGTAGTGTGAAGTGTTAATTCTCTTAATTTTGTCCAAAGTGGCTCTGAGTCTAGACAGTTAAACACATTTTGGGGGGAACCATGAAAACAAACCAAGCCTGGACAGCACAGTTTTCTGGTTAGATTATGGCTCCTATGTGCAAAATTTCCTCTTGCAGATAGTCAAGTCTATTGTCAATGGACCAGAAATTCAGACTCAAGGAAACGTTAGTACTAATAACCTAGATCTGGGTTTTGTCAGTGACCATATGCCTGCCCTGGGGAGAGACAATTCCACTTTTCAACCTCTGCCAGTTCTTCAAGTCTTGAGTGTCTGACATCATTTTCCAAACTTAGAGTTTAATTTGTTCTGCTTAACTTAAAACCTATTTAACTAGGTACAACTAAGAGATAACTTTTATAGAATGATGGACATTCTAGAGAACTACTTAGAATTATTATGACAATCTGAGTAGAGTCCATCTAGCACATTTCCCCAGATTGATCCTAACAAATATGCCCACTTCCTTTCCTACAAACTGCAAAACACAACAAACACAACCCCTGTGAATAATGTACAACCCATGGCCAGATGTCATCCTCATTTTCAAGCAATGGATGTTGGACACCGTCCACTAACAGGCAGATCTGTTTTCATTTATTCATATACTCTGCCTAGGTAAAGGGAATTTATGGAGGCTCGTATAACTACATACAACAATATAGTATTTTTTTAGTAGATAAAAAAAATTAAAACTAAGAGAAGCTAGGTAAGATAATAAGACAAAATCAGGATTCAGATTAGACACAGAAACATAAGCTCCTCTATCATTACTAAAAGTAGTCTATAAATTTGACTTTGAGCTTTCTAGCAGCCAAAGCAAAGAGGTATGCACAATCAGTAAGAAAATTCTTAGAGTTAATATGGTAGAAAAACAGCCATTTTTCAGGAGAAGCTCAGATTTGAGAAAAAAGAAACCTTCCCACGGGTCCTAATTAAGGGGATTCTACGAGTTATGCTGGATTTTGTTCTTTTCTCCTCCCTTCTAGTTAGTTGGTTAGTTAGTTTTAATAATGCAATAAGCATCCGTGCATGTACCACTCATAAGCAGAGCTGGGACCTTGACAATTACCTACACCAACTCTATGGTCCCAGCCCAGCCCAACCCCCAGACTTCTGCCACCAAAGGTAACCACCCCCTGAAGGTTCCTCATTCCCTGGGTTCCTTCTTATAAAAGTGTATTGCATTTATATGTACTTCTAAAATTTTTATTTTTTCTTATTTTAGTTGTTTTCAACTTTATAAAAATGAGTATCATTTTGTGTGTAATTTTTTAGGACTTATTTTCTCTCTTAATATCATGTTGCTAAGATTCATCCATATTAAGACAAAACTACAGAGACAATAGAAAGATCATTGGTTGCTGGGGGTGGGGGAGGGAGGGGTGAATAGCCAGAGCACAGAGAATTTTCAGGGCAGTGAAAATACTCTGTATGATATTATAATGATGGATATATGTCATTATACACTTGTCCAAACCCATAGAATGCACAATACCAAGAGTGAATCCTAAGGTAAACTATGAACTCGGGTGATTATGATGTGCTGGGGTAGGTTCATCCTTGGTAACAAATGCGTGATTCTGGTGAATGATGCTAATAATGGGGGAGGCTCTGCATGTGTGAGGGCAGAGGGTGTGGGAAATCGCTGTACCTTCCTCTCTATTCTGTTGTGAACCTTAAACTGCTCTAAAAAAAATAAATTAGATATTTTTAAAAAATTTTAAAGCAAACAAAAAAGATTCATCCATATTACTGTAGGTTGCTATAATTTATTTGTTTTGATTGCCTTATAACCTTCCATTGTTTGACTATAACACAGTTTGTTCATTTACTCTCTCGCCGGTTGGTGTTTGGGTTATTTTGGGGGTTTTGCTATTGTGAACAGTGGTACTCTAAATACTGTGTTCATGTATCTTGTTGAAAATGTACAAGAGTTTCACTTGGTTATATATTTAAGAGTGAAATTGCTAGGTCATCAAGTATGGATCATGTTTAACAACATCCCCTTAATAAATATGGCCACTTACATATAAGTGCTTCATAAAGGGTGGAATTTCACACAGAATTGGGACAGGCATAAAGAGCAGGACATCAAAGTATAATTCACTAAAGCCATTCACTGCTCTCTGATAATGTTACTTGATTCAGGCTAACATTTATCTAGAGACATAAATAGATCACTTGTCCCTCCATGAACATTATTCCTCTAAGTGAGCTCTAGGAAAGAGTTGAGCAGCAGGGAACTCAAGGTTAATGTTTCTGTAAGGAATCTAAAATGCAGACTGACTATGTGGTTGATTAAGAGTAAGAAAAATTATAAGCATTTATTCCTGCACAACGACGCTGCAGGCAGTTAGCCGTTGTTCCTCAAAGGTTCTCTCTTTATCGAAGTCCTTTAAATGTCCTAATGACATCAACTAGAAAAGTTCAGTTGGATGCTACAGCATCTTTCACGTTTCTCCTTAGCACATTTGTCTCTCTCTGTAAACAAAGTGCTTCTTCCCTGAGCTAGAGCAGTTAGCCAGACAGAGGGTGTGGTGAAAGAGGGCAGGTATCTGAGGAAATGGATGAGGTTCACTGGTCTAGAGTACAGTTGGAATTAGGAACCAGAGAGAAAGAAGCTGGAGATGTAGGCAGAAGCCAGAGGAAGGAGGACTTGGTAAGAGACATTAATCAGCGTCTGCTTGATCCAAAGGTAACTGGGAGCGTTGATGGGTCCCCATGTAAACCCTACCTTGTGTTAATCGTGCCGTTCTGATTTGAATCGTTTCTTTGTGTGTGACCTTGACTTCTTTCACAAGGACCTGGTGTTCTTGGCAGTGATATCACCTCTACTCACTTCTAGGTAAATACTTCTGATTAGGTCTGCCTGGCATCCTCCTTCCCCAGCTTCTCTGTCTCAATAAGTGGGAACCAGCAAAAATGACACGAGGTATCAGGGACATCTAAACCTTTATCAAAGCGTATGGTGAAGATTTGTCGCTAAAAAAAGTGCAGCATTGGGGGCCCGCCCGGTGTCACAAGCGGTTAAGTGCACACGCTCCACTGCAGTGGCCTGGGGTTCCCTGGTTCCCATCCCCGGTGCACACTGGGGTTCGGGTTCCCATCCGGGCGCGCACTGACACACTGCTTGTCAAGACATGCTATGGCTGCGTCCCATATAAAGTGGAGGAAGATGGGCACAGATGTTAGCCCAAGACCAGTCTTCCTCAGCAAAAAGAGGAGGATTGGCAGATGTCAGCTCAGGGCTGATCTTCCTCACAAAAAAAAAAAAAAAGTGCAGAATTTACTGGACCTTTTGCTAGAGTTTTTTCTAAAACTCTTCAGCGGGAACGACTTGATCTTTATGAGGCTCAGATCTCAATCATTCCCTAGACGAGCATGCAATCTGTGGGGAAGTACCAGACATACTCCTTGGCTTTGCATTTGAATGTGTTGCATGTGTACAGCTTCCTTGTAGCTGGAAGGGTAAACAACTTGAGAAATCTGCCTTCTTTCTGCATCCCCAGATCCAAACACCAAGAAAAAGCTTTACAATCATAACGTTAGCTCCCGGGGTCGCCCCGTGGCTTAGCGGTTAAGTGCATGCACTCTGCTACTGCGGCCCGGGTTCGGATCCCGGGCGCACACGGACGCACCACTTCTCTGGCCATGCTGAGGCCACGTCCCACATACAGCAACTAGAAGGATGTGCAACTATGACACACAACTATCTACTGGGGCTTTGGGGGAAAAAAAAGGAGGAGGATTGGCAATAGATGTTAGCTCAGGGCCGGTCTTCCTCAGCAAAAAGAGGAGGATTAGCATGGATGTTAGCTCAGGGCTGATCTTCCTCACAAAAAAAAAAAAAAGTTAGCTCCCACCTCCTCCTTCCCAAACACAAGTACACTAAACACTCAGTGAATCCAGGGCAAAGGTAAAGCTCAGCTTAACCAGAATAAATCCAATATTCTCCACATTGTGGAGGGGGAGCTGTGGAGTCAAAGGGAAGAATTAGAAAATGAGACAATTTCCCACGTTCTTCTGAGTTTCCCTAATATGACTTTATTATTTTATTAGAAACATTATATGTCCCCAAATAGTTAATAACACAAATGCACAAAATGCAGATGCAGCCAAGCATGGCTCCTCTACATTACCCACAACATCTTTTCTCTTAGTTTCCACGGCTAATGGGGACTGGTCTAGGCTTTTCTGACATTCTTCCTCAATCACTAGGGGATACTACTGCAAAGGAAAAAGTTTACAATTTAGATTAAAAATGTCAAAGAATATAAATATTATCTATTTGTAGACGACCAGTGATCCCCCTAAATACGAAAGGGGGTTCCCAAAGTGTACAGCAAATATCAGACACAGTGCCAAAGAAAATAAGCAAATGGCTATGTATTCAGGGTGTATACAAAACCATGATACTCCCCAGAGGAAATTAGGTAGCGGCCTGAATAATAAGACATAAATCCAAAAGAAATCTAAGTCTCAAACACACATTTCTATTCCTTTTATGTTTCACCCAAAAGTTCTATTTGTGGAAAAAGCTCAGGGAAAAAAATAGAACGATGAATTGAAGAAATTTTCTGCATAATTCATGACCTAAAATACATGTTTGCCTGCACTATCTAGAAAACTCAAGTAAACAGAGAGGATTTTTCTTTTCAGTTTAAGTTATCTCCATATCTGCATATAGAAAGGAGCTACAAGGAGCTGTACGAGGTGAGAGATGTTTATAGACCAAAGGCAACAGGAACAAGGAAGCTATTCTAGGCATTCGCTGATTGGTTAAAGCAAGGTCACTTTCCTTACATGGAACAAAGGATAGTCAGAGCCAATTCAGGTAACGTGCTGAGCCAACCAAGCCCTGATTGGTTGACCTACACCTTCCTTTTCTGGGAGAACTGAGCACAGAAATAGAGTTACGTTTTGGTCTGCTGACGTGGGGCTTAGGATGAGCGACTCCATCTTGGGCCTAATCTGGTCACTTTAACACCTCTCTTCCTCACTTATCCCATCTATATGTGTGTATGTGGTAAGGGCTAGAAGAGGAACCCTATTGTGAGCACTAAGATATGCCTAGGCTAGTCCAGCCAGGCCTCACCTACCCCCTCCCCTTGTCTGCAACACTGAAATACATTGAATTGCATTCTTACAAGTAACATCAGTGATTGAGGGAGAGTGAAAATAAAGCAACATCCCAGGAAAACCTTTTGCTGTAGGAGGATGGAAGAAAGCTGGAGAGGGAAATAAGTGGAGAGCAAGAGCTGAGATCATCTCTAGGAGACCCTTGAGATGACTCACCAAGAGTAACCTACAAATGGCAGGTGAGGCAGAAGACCATACTGTGCAGCCTACCTGGAAGCTATCAAAACAAACTGATATGTTTTGCAGTGTAAAGTCTCAAAGGGAAATCCAATTTTGATATTTTAACATAAATTAATGAGAATTTCATCCTTATGTGTGCATGTGTGTGCGCACACACATGCATACATAGAAATATACATTATTTGGTAGTCACTACAGATGGTCAGTTCTTGTGAAAGTATACAGAACACACTTGACTGCAAGTTGATGAAACAATTCTGAAAAATATCATTTTTCCAAGTCCTCTACAAAGAATCCAAAAAATCTAGATAACAGTGGTGTACTTAAATGTCTGAAGCCCAAGTTGATCTGCTCAAATACAACACTGAAGGCACCAGTAATGCAGTTTTGGGTACTTTTTGGTGCCAATGATGTTTGGCAATTTTCAAGAGCTTTGGGGTAGCTTTTTGTCCATTGATTACTCAGTAATCTAAAAATCATTTTGTAGTCATGATAACCAGGGAAGCTGAAATCAGGTACATTACTGATTCAAACATCTTTTATTTTACATCCTTACTAGCTATTTGGTCACAATTTTTTGTTTCAGTTGCTTTCTCAAATGACACAAAATTATCTTTTAATATTTATTACTGTTATACAATGGTCAATGCAATTGCCATCTATTAACTCATAACTATTACGAACATCACCAACATAATTATTGTTAACAAAATAGAATAACTCACATTGAGATTAGTATTATTAATATTAATGTTCTGACATTAGAACAATAATAACACAATTTCTGCCTCTATATGCCATCTCAAAGGGCCATGTTTTCCCTTCCACTCCACACAATAGTTCTTAGCAACTTTAATTTCAACACCTGGAACCTGAAATCTAAGCATACATCTTCAGGCTACCCAAGTCATATCAAAGAAATAGGTGATATTTTGCAATATAGTATATGTAGACAATTGCTGAAATTGCAAGTTTATACTTCTTCACACCCACTGGCAGAGGCTCAAACTGGAGTACTGTATGTGTTCACAGGAGGTTTCAAGGAGCCTTCTGGGAAGTAGCTACTCCTAAGGACACAGAGAGCTGAAGCACACAACACTGATTAGAGATCCAGGGGCAGATACTGCCAAAGAGGGATGCGGCTGCGTATGTGCAGCCCGCAGTCTAGCACGTGGATTGTCTTCTGAGCCACTCCCTATGGACCACACTTTAATTTCATCAAATAAAATGATTTTTTGTGGAATTTAAGACTTCAGGATACAACAGATAAAACCTAAAGTTTATACAGGAATTATAAATCATATGTTGCATATAACTGAAAAATTATGAAATGTTTAATTGTGGTTCCGATTCTAATATTCTAATACTCTGACTTTAAAAATTCACATACTGTGCTCTCAAAGATCATCCAGGATATATGCTAAATATGCAGATCCACAGTCACCATGGGCCACCACCATTGATCACTCATCCCTCAGTTGTTACTTAAGTAAGTAACATAAGGTCTATGTATATACAGACATAAATAGCTTGTATTTATGCAATAAATATTTATGATTTATAAATTATATAAATTGTTTCACCATCTGAAGTTCACATTAAAAAGATACTGGCCTTTCTGTACCGAAACGTGCAGAACAGAAGTGAAAATCTAATACCAAACTTTCACAACAAGAGGTTTTTACAGTCTCTCTTCACACTTCCCCCTTCATAATAGAGACTCATATTCTAGTCATGGTGAGGGTCACCTTGTCCATTTATATTAAAATTCTAATTTGCTCTGGGCCTATGAGCCTATAGACCTAAGCAGTGAGATCAAATACTTCTCGGTAAAATAATTTCATTAGAAAAATATTCTTTCTAGACCTATGCTCGTGAGTGCTTTGAAAAGGGGCTATGTCCCAGTGGTGGACGTTAGAGATGCTCACACATGTCCTATTTTCCCTTATTTTGGGCATATGGTAGCATAGCACGTCCCCAAAGTTAGGCATAGTCAGGTCATTTCCTTTGGCCAGTGAAATGTGACTAAAAAATTACATGTATCCTTCTAGGTTTAAGAGATAGTATACAATTTGCCCAGTTCCTTAGCAAGTACAGAAGCACGTAGTGAGATCAGGGCTCCAAGTGACTGAAATGAGTCACTGCAATGACTCACAACAGACATTCAGCATAAATAAATATTTACCAGAAATAAACCTTCATAGTGTTAAGCCTGTGAGATTTTGCATTTGATTGCTACTTCAGCAAACTTAGCCTATTCTGACTTATACAGTTTCTTAATGGTTCCAGAAATTTCTAGAAATCCACTCACAAAGCAAGCGTAAGCCATCTATTTGAGATTCTTTAAAATAACAAAAACTGTTAAAATCATAAATATGATGTTAAAAAGCTAATAAGTGCAGAGTGTTGTAGATCAACCTTGGCAATTATTATAGACAATCTCAAGTAATAATCAAAGCAGTCATGTCCAGTCACCACACTCCGAAATATCCAAGCTTAACTAATATCTCTACTCTCAATAAAGTTGAATATACAATGAACCATATGGCAAATCAGGACACCTTAGGAAGACCATTAAAGAGATGAATAATGATTTTTTAAATTTCACTCTGCCTCTACCTTCGCCCTCTATAAATTATCTCTACACATCACTGTCATATAAATCTTTCTAAAGCCATTATGTTACTTTCTTCATTCAGAAACTATAATACATCTCTGCTATTTTTAAATCAACACCAAACTCTTTGACCCTGGCCCTGAGGGCCTCACCAACTCTATATGTATTTCCCCCCGACCCAGTGTACACCCCTGCCATTCCTACTTCACCCTAATCAACTGATTTCTTCACCTTACTATGCTATGCTCTTTCCAATCTGCTCCACCCACTACACAATCTCTAAATTCTTGTGGAACTTAAAGTGTACACATAATGCAGCATTTGATTATAGATGGGTTTCCAGTTGGTATTGTGAATATACATATGTTATTCTTTTCTACGCCCATTAATTAGTTCAACAGCTCTCCAAAGGAAGCAACCTGCCTTTCAGTGCCTAGCAAACTCTGGATGCACTATACATACTTAGGAAATTTATGTTAATTTCATATGACCTTTGACAATAGCAGCAATGAATGCAAAATGACAAGGATGCAGCAAAGCAGAAAGTAGAAAACGATGTTAAAAGATCCTAAATTATTTGAAAACAACAAAATCTTGTTTATGCCTCCCTTAGAAACAGAGGATTTATTTTTTCAAACAAAAGCTTCCTCTTCCAAATAAAACAGTGGCTTGATGCCCACAAGAAAGGATCAATGTCTAGAACAAAACTAAAGTATGTGTGTGGATTTGCCCAGATGTGAAATCCCAGACTTTATGGAGAAAAGTGCAACTCGCTGAGAGAGGACAGGCATACTTCTTAAGAACTAGATAAACCATCAACTCACATGCATCAGTATTAATTGTCAAGCAGACCTAAAGTGTGAACAGGTGGCTTCATAACCTTCTAATGTACATCTCCCTGAAGGAAGAGGAACAGACCAGCAGTTCATTGAGTGAAATTACTAGGGTCAGTACCAACCAGTCACCAAAACTCTGTTCATAATGTTCTTAGGACACGGGTGTCCTATAGCGGGCTTTTCAGCCACATGGTTAATGAGCCATGCTCTAATGAGCTCAGGCACTGAAACCACTGGGCTGTATATTCCCATTGGGAAGCTCTCTGATAAGTTCACATTTAGAGAAACATCGTATTTTAATATAATTTATATATGACCAAAGAGATATTCCAGATGGATTTTTACTTTCTCATATGCTGATACTTTTGTTAAGTATTAACAAACTATTGAAAACGTATTGTTACAATTTAATTTGTATAGATAATAGACCCTCCCCCTTGTCTGATTGGAATAAATTTGCATAAAGGACTAAGAAAAACTGTATCTTGAAGGACTTCTAAAATTGAAAGCAATTATATTCCAAATTCTATGGATGGCAACATGTTTTATTCCAAGGTGATAAATTTCTGATGGATCGAGACTCTTTTGATTCACATTTTCACATTTAAGATCTGACTCCTCATCCACAGCCTCCCTTTCCCCAAAAAACATTTAATATTCCCATTTTCAAAGCCTTTTTTTGATCAGCAGCAGCAGAAGTGAACTTTACTATTTACGACTCTTGACTCCTGAGCAGAATTCTCAGAAATTCTGCACCATTTAAGCCCTGGAGAACCAGGAGGACCTCATATGAAGCGGCCTCCCTTGTGAAGCCACCTCTGGCAAAGAACCAAAGACAGTGTTATAGGCAGACTTGAAGACGTTGCTACTTCACAAGTTTTGATTATGTCCAAGGAGCAAAATGTTTCTTTCAATATGTGCCTTCATATAAAACTGAAAAGAAATTTGTGGAAGTCTATGAAATACATTAATGCAAGGGACTAAATAGGCTTTGCTGTGATAGTGCAATGTTTGAGGTGAAAATGTTTATTTAGCTGAACCATTCTTGCATTTGCCTTATTCCACCATTTCTCTTTAGAAGGATTATCACCACCTGGGCTTGCCGAAAGACGCTTCCACCATTACTGCCACTCCACAATTTGCTTGAAATGTGCTAGGGTCCTTTCAGGACTGTCTTGGCAGAGTTTGCTCTTGTTGTCGATCACCTTGATGAGTTATTGTGCAAATTCCTATCTCTGCTAAGCAACCCCATTCCCTCAAGGGGTGCTTTATAATTCATCTGTAACTTTCTTATTTAGAAGACAAGATGCTAATAACAAAAAGGAATACCAAAACAAATCACCAAGCCATTAGATGATTTCCATGTAAGAATAAACCAGTTTTTAAAATACTATTGTAGTGTCTACTCATGCAGAATGAAAGAGAAAAACACAGCATGGCTCAATTCAGGCAAAATACACATGCATTTCACATGACTTCGGGCAAATCATCTGTTCTTATGCAGGTTTTCTCTTCTGTAAAAAAAAACTGGCTTTACTAATTAATACACTTGATTATTATAAAAATAAAATAAACTTCCAAATATGTAAATATAAACAAGTAAATACATATACATATATAAGCACCAAGTTTTATGTAAACAAAAGGAGATACATTTTAAATTTGACAATAATTATCAAATGAATTGAAAATGTTTATATTTTTTTAACTCAATAATTCTACATCTAGGAAACCTATCTTAAGGAAATAATCAGAAGTTATCCAAAGAGTTATGCATAAGAATGTTTACTGAAGCACACTGTTAATTAGGAAAAAATAGAAACAACCAAAATGACTATAAAAGTTCATAATAAGCAGCTAAAGTTTTCAAAAACTGTTCATTACTTGGGAAAAGACACAATGTTACATTTAAAAAGATGCAAAACTATACATACAGTCTTATCTCAATTTTGAAACACATATATGTCCAAATATAATGCACAAACAAAAAACTGAAAGAAAATATATAAATACACTAACCATTCTTATTTCTGGGTGATTTTTATTTTCTTCTTTATACTTTTTTCATACTTTTGCCTTTTTAAATGTTCTAAAATAATCATGTGTTACTTTTAAAATTTCAAAAAGAGAGGAATAAGTGTTATTTTGAAAGAAATCTTTACCTAAAATAGTAAAAGAAAATTGAAGCAAAATGAGTACTTTGTCATTTAAATTTGTTACAAAGTAGTGTACCAGGCTGTCTCCCTGGGGTGCTCCTATCTCCTCTCTGCAGTCAGTTGAAGCCTCTCTTTTAGAAACCGCTCCATGACCTCACCTCACAAGCAGAGTTGAATCCCCTCCCCCCACACACAGCCCAAGCCTTGGTGGCCTCAGGACCCTGGACCCCTCGGCTACACACTAGTCACACTGCACATGCGCTGTGCAGATGTAGTATATTAGCATGATGCCTTCCGCTTATACTAGGGATAACTTAAGAAACCGTTCTGTGAAAAGGATCCCTGTATTTAATGTAAGGATATTTTTGAAGATGAAATATTGTTCTCTAATTACGCGGTGTCCTCTCATGAGAATCATCTGGGGAAAATTCTCTCTGGTCTCAATTCAGGAAGAGTCACACTTCTCCGGGGCAAGATGTTTGTTTTTCATCTTGTGAACTTTGTGACTTGTGTAACTAATCATGTTTCCCTCAACCTGTTGGCTGCTAGAGAGTTTAGTGCTGGATTTGTGACCCGCCTCTGGCAAAAAACTGCACAGCCTGCTTTTAATGTGCAGCTCGCTGGGAGTTTCATTCTGCAGGCATTCTCTTTCCCCGTCACCCCATCTCCTCACTTTTAAAAAGCTATCTTATCTTGGAGTTCGAATGTATCACTGCAAATTCTTAAACCTTTTTTCAATCCAGTCGTGTTATATATAAATCAGCTAACTAATGAAACAACTTGGATTCATTTTTGTACTATTATTTTCTATAATATTACACAATAAGTTTATATTTTTTATGTTACAGTCAATTTACTTGATTACTGAGTTTATTTATTATTCTTTCTTTGTGGAGACAAAGTATTTCTCCATTGCATTTTTTTTAAACATCTAAATAATGAATTGGAGAGAGGTGTTTGTTTTTTCTCCGGATGGTTGGTGACTTGTCAAGCAGGCCGCCACGCGAAGGACCCTGTTTTCTACCACATCATAAAATGATTAGGTAGAATTTTTAATATTATTCTAATGACCAAAATCTTAATTTACAACATCGACCATGTTTTAAAATATTGAGACATCTGTTCCGGTTACACTGCAACGGCAAAGATGCATTTCTTTTATATTTGGCAAGCACTACAAATATATCTGTTATTTACAGGCGTGTCTCTTCATCTATCAAGGTTGCTCGGAGCAGACAGCATTTAGTGACTAAGTAAGGCATGGCGAAGAATGATAAAAAAGAAAAATGATTCCAGCCATAGTTACGCTAATTCAGAAATGTCAACTGTAAATGTTAAATCTCCCACCGAGTAAGCATTTCCCAAAAGGCAGCTTCACCACCCTCTCAACACGGCCTCAATACACGTAATCAGCGCAGCCGGAGCCATCACTGTGCTAGGCTTTCTTTTTTGCTAGTTGGTTCCACAGCAAAGTCTCAAATTAAACTGAGACCTCCAGAAACCCCAACAGACCAGCCCACGGTGAAATGGATAATGGCAACAGGGAGAGAAAAATATTTTAATGGAACATTTGATGTCATGAATTTAGGTGCTCTCTCTGACTTATTTTCCACAGCACATGTGGTGTTTTTGGGTTTTTTCCCCCCCATCTTATTCATACTTTATCATATATCTCTCTAGGGCATCTCTCCAAAGGGTATCTGGAAGGGCAAAGAAAATGCCATCAGTTATCAGTCCCCTGTGGGCACATTCCTTCTAAAGAAAACCCACTCCTGGTTATTTGTGGATAAATGCAATTCTGCTTTCTCCTGGGTATTCTGCAAGTGATTAAAAAAAATATAGTAAGGATATTTTTAGATACAGAGAAACCATGTGTAAAGAAATACCTATAGGACAGAAAAAAATTGATGAAATGACATCTCTATTGACTCTCCATGTAGACAGCTCATAGGCAACCACCACCCATAACTCTCTGGAAGAATCAGGTCTGAAAATTCTGTTGGGCAGTACGAAACTTGGCTGACCCGAGGTCAAGGTCTGGAGGAACCAGCAGCTTGGAAGACTGAGGCAGACACTCTAAGACCAGATGAACAGGGAGCTGAATCAGGAGACAGAGACATCAGCTAAGACAAAAGAGTCCCCCTGTTACCAAAGGTTTATACAATCTGTTATCTTACAGCGAACATTGATTGAGTAGCTAAGGCACTTCTACTATTGACTAGTATCCCAGACACTCCATTAGGACCCAGGATTCCAAAGATTCTTGAAATATGGTTACCATCCCCAGCACAGCACAGTGTAACACAGAGGTAAAGTCACAATAGTGACAGGAGCTCCCATTTATCAGCACTTACTCTGTACCAGGCTCTGTACTGTGCACTTTACCTGCCTGTTCTCATTTACTCCTTACCACAATCCCAGAAAAAAATTTTTTTCCTTTCCAACCCGACTCTCCTGGGACTAAGGGTAAGGAGAACACTGTAAGCAGGAGGCTGACCCCCGCCCACATCCCTTGCCAACTTGCACAGGGCAGCCCCGAGAAGGCAGGCACCATTATTTTCCTACATTACAGTTAGGAAATTGAAGTTCAGAGAAGGTAAGTAACTTACGAAAGCAAGACAGCTAGTGAACCGCAGAACCAGGCCTCATCACTCTACTCTCACCACGTCTGGACTATCAAGAGACAAGAGCAGGTGATTCATTAAAGAAGTAGTGCAAATGGCCAGTAAATCTATGATAAAAATGCAACTTCTCTGGTAATGAAAGAATGCAAACTAAAATGAGATCATATTTGTCATTGATCAAATTGGGGAAGTTATCCTTTGTTGAATATTTTTTGACAAAACAGGAGGCTCTCATATCCTGCCAGTGGAAAAATATAGTGACGACTTTCAGAGGACAATTTTACAATATGAATTGGTTTGACAAACGAATACATAAAACTAACAATTCAACGTCTAAGTTTTTACCTTAAGAAATAATAAGGGGCCGCCCCCGTGGCTTAGCGGTTAAGTGCGTGCGCTCTGCTACTGGCAGCATGGGTCTGATCCCGGGCGTGCACTGATGCACCGCTTGTCTGGCCATGCTGAGGCCACATCCCACATACAGCAACTAGAAGGATGTGCAGCTATGACATACAACTATCTACTGGGGCTTTGGGGGGACAAAAAAAAAAGAAAGAATAAAAATGAGTCAAATATTTTCTATGTATTTATTTACGCATTCACTCAATTAATAATATTTGCTGGGCAACTGGGATAAATTGGTGAGCAAGATATACTTGGTTGATATCCTCATTGACTTTAAGGGTAATGATGTTCATTATAATATTATTCACATAATAGCCAAAAAATTGGAAATAATAGGAGTTAAATAAACTATGGTGCTCCATAAAATGCAATAAATTTCAACCATAAAAGGCATACTATTCTGTAAAGGATTGCTAAGGTATTAGAAAACATTCATGATGTATTATGCAAAAGTAGATTATAAAATGTAATTCTATGAAACAGAATACATGTTTAGTCTAGTCCAAATTTTGTATATTTAAAAATTGTATTTATTAATTTACTCCACAAATATTTATTAAAAACCTATTACATGACAGGTCCTAGGGAAGCAGCTATAAACAAAACAGACTCATTAGAAGAAACAGACAATAAACAAAAATGATAAATTTATAATGTATCATATGGTATTGAATATCATGGAGAAAATGAAGTAATATAAACTGCACAGAGAAGGATGCTCTGATCCTGTAACATTTGAGCAGAGACCTGAAGAAGTGAGCCCTGGGAATATCTGAGATAAGAGCATTCCAAGCAGAGGAATGCAAAGGCCCTGAGGCAAGAATGGGCTTGTTTCTTAGAAGATCAGTGTGAATGAGGGAGAGGATCATGTGAGGGACCTAGCAGAGGGTCAGATCATGTAGAGGTTTGAAGGTCATGCAAGAGAATTTGGACTTAATTTAGAGTGAGATGGGAAGCTATGGCTGTGTTTTGAGCAGACAGGTGACAAGAACTGATTTATATTTTAAAAGGAACACTAGTTTTTTTGTGGGGAGTAGATGTTAGGGATGGCAAAAGCAAGACGGTAGACTAGGTGGTAGTGGAGCTGATGAGTAGATACGAAAGTTGAGCCTACATTGAACAAAATGGGGAAAGTAGAGGAGAACTTTTAGAGTAACAGATGAGAGGAGTAATCAAAAGTTTGTCTAGGGACATGTGGCAGCCATGAAAACATGCCTCTTGGACCTGCAACTGCAGGGAGTGTGTTGACCAACGGCCCAGCTGCTGGAGCAAGTTCGCACCAAGGTCATGCTTCCTCTGGACTGCTCCCAGCCGATGACTGCTAGGGATACTAGTCATGCCCATTCACAAGAGATGCAGGACTCCTCTGATGGTGACTTTGGCTCAAGGACTCTGTATCAACCTTGCAGAAACTTTCTTAGAACCATACCAAACTCTACAACTCCCTATCCAACCTTCCTTCCTTTCCTCTGTCCCTCACACAGGTCAGCCAGGCATCACATGCATCTCCCAGCCTCCTCCAGCTTCCCCCTTCTTCTCCAGCTCCCTCCCCGTTTTTTCTCACAGGCATTGTCCCTAGTAAATGGGATCATACCTCTAATCCCATCTTGGTATCTGCTTCTTGGCTTCTTGTTTGCTAATAAACAAACACCCAAGTGAAGGTGTCTAGTAGGTCGTCTAGAGTTGAGGGTTGAGAGTAGAGATATAAAATGGGAGCCATCAGCACGCAGGTGGTATTTAAATCCACGGGGCTAGATCAGATTTCTTTATCCAAACCTTCATTTCCCTCAGTGCCCAGATCCTAACTATCTACCTAGGAGGAATAACCCTAATATACCACTTCATGCTAAACTGTGTTTTACGATGGATGCTTTCCTGGTAAGAGCCAGCCCTGCAAGAATTCTGCATCTTAAATTAGGATGGCCATGGGGTGAACCCACAAGGTCAATCTGTCTTAGTAGAATAAGTCCTATGGCAATTGAGTGAGGGAAATTATTTTGAGCTTTCTCTATGCCCACTTAGTGTCAGACTCTCTGTCACTGTGACTAACGCAGAATTCTAGAATTTCTTGTTTATTTCCCTTTCATTTTTATTGTCCAGTTTCTGCTCTCCAGACCAAGTCATCCTTTTACCTTCTTGCCATCTCTTTTTCGTTTTCGTTAAGTGATCTCTATTTTATTCCCAGGAGAGGTTTCTAAGAAATTTCACTAACCATACTCAGGAACATGTAGTTAAGACTCCTCAATCTTCCCAAAACAAAATACAGAAAAGTACAAGATCCCCAACTTAACCCAAACAAGCCCTCAGAGAGACTATAATTCACGGAAGTTAGATATGTGGCAGAGAACAGGAAAACCGAAAAATATGATGACTAACAAAAAATAACATGGATGTGGAACAGAGAAAGTTAGACAAGGAGAGGGGAATGTGACTAGAAAGTTATTTATAGAAAAGTAACAGCCACTTTTTTTTCTTATTTCCATCTAGCACTCCCAGCAAGAATGTTCTCTAAATTCAGGATTTCCTCTCTCTCCAGTCAGTTGCTGTTATGTTTAGCTGCCGTCTGCTTCCCTTCTATGCCTGAGTGTGTAGTTATTTCCTCCTTTTTCATGTATACACAAGAGAAATAAGCATTCTCTTGGTAACAAAAATCAATCAACTAGCTATAAAATTGACTAAAACTACATTAATAAAGTTAGGGAAAAATCATGTCTATATTCTCTAGACTGATGAATAAACACTGTTCACTTCTCAGTGGCATCATCTTCTTCCATTTATATTGTTAGCATCTCTCAGAACCCAGTAGTAGAACAATAGTAGAAAGCCTGAGTATTCCCATGGAGGCAATGGAACAGGATATTTAAGATCCAGCTGTCCTCAAAAATCCAAAATGTGTAGTCATTGTGCCTGACTGGCATTAGTAAAAAAAGCCGAGGCCCTTGGTACCATGTCCCCTGGGCCAAAGACCAAAGGTTGCTGGCAACTAGGCCCTGGCTCAGCCCATGTACTAAAAATAGCTTAGAAAGGCAGCCAGAGCCTTCCTGTGGTGCCAAAGGGCAGGGGCAATGTTTAGAGACACCCCAGTTTTACTGTGAGGCTTCAAAATAAACCACCACTGAGACTAATAATCCCAGGAAACATCACACTACAATAACATGAAGCTGGCTTCGATGTTCACCCTTTCTCTAACAAAAGTTTTAATTAAGACCATTATGGGATTTCCCTCCACTCCAGGGAAACACAATTCCAATTTTGTAACTCAATCAACGGAACAGTAGGATTCAATTGGAGAATTTTAAACACAATCTTCAACAACACATCTATTTTGTAAAATTGAGGTACACCTCAATCTACACAGATTGCCTCAAGCTCCAACGAGAACATCAAAAGTAATCTGGAAAAGAGAATTGATGTTTGCGTGAAAAATAACATCGTTTAACACATTTAGCTTGCCTGAGGAAAGAAGAGCTCACAAGCACCCTTTCTGGGAACTGTAAACACCACAAAAACTTTAAATAGAGACAATGAGAAGAAATTAAGAAAATTAAATGCAGATCGGCTATCAGGAAAAAGAAAAACTGTCTCCATATCATGAACATCTTCCCCCTGGGATTCATTAGGACATTAAATGGACTTACTCAAGAACTAGTAATGACTCCACATAACAGCTTTAAATTAGACATAAGGACAAGAACAGCCTAGGTGCCCATTCTTGGGTCTTTACAGTTTTCTCTTCACCCTCGGTTTGAGTAAGCTCAATATTCAGGTTGCATGGAGGTAAACGAGGAAAGACAAATATAGCCCTCAGAATACAGCGTGCAATTCAAAGGCTGCAGTTCCCTAGGAGAGCCTCCAGTGAACGTGGAGTGCTCGCCCCTACCTGCCCCGTAAAGCAGCCTCACCTCTGTGGATGGAGGGGCTTCTTGCCAATTCTGCTTTGACCACTGCATGGCTCCCACCCAGTGACGGCAGAAGAGAAGGTATCTCTGGTCTCCTACTGCAAGGATTTGAGTGTTGGAGAATGTTAAAAAACAACACTCCTGGCACGGATATTACTTTTCTTAGGAAAGATGGTGGGGCAGGGACAATGGTGAAACACTGCATCAAATGCCTTCAGAGCAGCAAATATTAATGAGTGGGAAAACATGAGGAGACCTGTTCATAAATCCTGGAGCGGTGCTCTGTGGGCACACTCCTAGAAATACTTGAGAAAAGAGGCTTTGCATGGAGCTGGACGTCCTGTGCAGAAGGGGGCTACACTGCCAGCAGCACTTAAGTTATTGATGTGAACTTTATTCTATTACTATTATATCATGTGAATTTTATTATTATTATATTATATTAAGATATTATATTATAATATTACGTTAATATTATTTTATTATTGTGAATAATATAATTACACATCATATAATGTGAATTTCATTTGTACCCACAGATAGGTAAGGCCTTGGGAAATTTGGGTTCGAAATTTCAATTTGGAGGACTGAAAATTTTACTTTGATTTCTATAATCTGAACATCTTTATCTGATTTATTCAATATTAAAGCACAGTGCTATGAAACGAAGGATTGAGGGGTTCTTGTTCATCGTCCACCTTTCCAATCAAAAGGTGATGAAAATGCTAACCCGAGAATCACTTCTGCTGTAGCCTCCTGTTAAGCTGGAACCCTCCCCGTTAAGATGCCAATGGTTCCACTCAAAACAAGGATTTGCTTGCTAGCTCATGTGTCGTCTGCTTAGTGCCCTGTGCTAGCGACCGGTCTCTGCCACTTGCCAACTGCGCAGCTCCTCTCAGACCACCAGCTCAATAGTAACAGCAGACACACGGTGCTCACTCTGTCCAGGCACTGTTCTATTGCTCTACACATAGAAATTTATTTCATTCTCACTTGGCCCTATTAAGTAGTTGCTCTTTTTAATCCTTGTTTTAAAGCGAAAGAAATCAAGGCGCTGAGAGTGAGAAACCAGGGGGTATAATCAGGCAGTCTGCATCCGGGGTATCAGCCACTATACTTCGCGTCCTTAAGGACTAGACCAGAAGACTTAAGCAGCTGGCCCCATGCCACCCCCTGCTCCGGGTTCTGCTGGAGAGGAGAAGGTAGCATTGATAGAGAGGAGAAGGAGGAGCCACTAATACACCAGGGACATGAGAGACAAATTCCAAGAGGAAGGCATGATGCCAAAGGAAAAGCAAAGATCCAAAGTGGGCCAAGAGAGCATAGGAAGTCTGCCCCAGACTACCTCTATCCCTCGTCTCTTCACTTCTCCTACAAAAGGCGGCCCTTCCTTCCGTAGTGTCCCTGGATTCCTGACCCACACCAGAGCTCGTAGTTAGTGGTGGTGAATTAGCGGGCAGTGCATATTTCTTAAAGATAAGTTGCTGCAAAAATATGTCCCAAGGCCACCCTACAATATCCGTGCTGCTGGCCACGAGGAGCACCAGCCCAGAATGCCTCTCTACCTTTAACGAAGTCTGTGAAGCAGGGCGATTCTGGCAGGTGGACCTATTCTCGCAAACTGTAAACAACGTCTCATTTCTCCCTTTTCCTTCCCTGTACTCCAACCCGTTTGCCTTCACTGACGTGCTTGGGAGCTTCGGCTTTGTAAATGGAGAAAAGGGAAGAGTTTTATTGGAGAGCGGCTGGAGGAAAGGCGAGGAGCCCAGAGGGTGGATAATGGCGTCTTGTCCTTACTAATCTCTTGAGTTGGCTTTGAACCCCTGTGGAGAAGGAGGTTAGAGACATTGTGGGACCCCAGCACAAGCAGAGTTGCGTTGGGGTCAGTGACTGAGTGTGGCCCAGAGTTGGAGAGGAGCCCACTCTACACAGCAGTGCTCACCACTCCAAGAAGAGTGGCTTCGGGAGCACCCAAAGGCAACACCCTTGGCATGGGCACTAGCATCTCATGATTGGCAGTGGCAAAAGCACTTTTGTAGGTAGTAGCCATGGACAAGGGAGCACCACAGCAGTGCAAACACACGCCATGTGGCAGCCAACAGGCTGATTTGGGGGCCTACAAGAGGCACACCTTTGGGGACATCTAATCAAGTTAATGGGGCCTTATTCCATCCTAATGTTAAGCAGAGAAAGGAAGGGTGGCCTTATTTTATAATCACACATTAGTGTGTGACATGTCACATTTACTTAACTGAGGGTTCACTTTAGATCCATAGTACCTCATACTTGGACTGCTGCAGTAGCCTTCCAACTGGCCTCCCTGCCTCCAGACTCTCTTTCCTGTGGGCTGCATGATATTGTCCCCAGCTAGCATTTCATCATATCATTTTCCTGCTCAAAACTTACGCTATTCCACAAAATGAGGTGTGTCTGTGGGCAACATAAAATGTGATTCTAATTACTGAGGAGGGCTTAGGAGGATCAGCCATCCCCCAGTTTGCCCAGGACTGCCCTGGTTTTAGCTTTGAAAGTCCGATGGGCTGGGAAACCCCCAAGCCCAAGCAAACAGGAGAGGCTGGTCACCCTCCCTGACCATCGACTTTGACTTGGGATTGGCATAAAGGTGTGTGGGGGTATATTTTATTTTTTATAATGTGCTCCAATGCAGAGAAGAACCATTAACAGCTGCTATTTTTACACCAAGGAGCAATGAAATTTAGTTGCTTACTTCATATAGGCAGTTTGGTTGCTATGGCAACGGTGAGCGGCAAACTTGATTGTTCAAACATATAAAATTGACAAATCTTTCCGTGTTTGCTTCATACCTGTAAGTTTTAATATTTGCTACCACAGGGCTGAGCCCCTTGCATTGTGAAATCACATTACAATACTTTAACATAATTATTTACTTTTCAGAATATTACTACTAACAATTAGTTATCTTATTTATAACTGCTGTTTAAAAATCCTTAGAGAAGATTTTTAGGGCATTAATTTAATTCCAGGCACACGAATTGTAAACTTTTTGCAAACAGCATGTTTGAGCAACTACTAAATTCCTTGGCACAGGCAGTACCCAACATATATCCACAGTTACGCTGATTGGTCTGTACATCTTCATGGGCCGAAGTTAAGATGCTGATATTATTTATGTAGACCATACCTTGCCCCATAAAAATCCATAAAGGATTTAGGGAGGCTTTAGAAATACAAGATAAAGCAAGCAAGAAAGAAATGGAGAGAGAGGGAAAATGTGGGTGGGAAGGTAAATTGATGCCGTGAGGAAGGTTAGTACAAAAAAAATGCGTGCCAAGAAGTTCAGTTTTCTTACAGAATTCTAAAGATGGCTTACACATCTGTTTCTGACCCATCTAGCAGGCAATTCAAAGAAAAAGTCATGCTCTATTATAAAATTCAATGTCTTTTTGGTAAAAACAAACCAGTAACTTAAAAACAGCATAAACTTACTGATAGAGAAATGAAACATATTTATCATATGGTCTCCACATAAAGGATACTGTTTAAGGATGAATGTCTAAACCAATGGCCAACTACGTCACCTACATACTCTTGTGTAGCTGAAGAAGATTACCTGAAGGAAAAATGTCTTATTTGTCTAAAAGAAAAAGAAATGGGCATCTCTGGAAATTACAAAAATAATTACCTTAACTTTGATTGTTTATTACTTCTCCAAATATTTTTCTTATAATTGATTCATAAAACAGCAAAAGCACAAGGTAATAGGTAATAACTAACAAGGCTTTGAAAGAAATCATGCAAAAAATTTTATTTAATTTTTCTTTGTTAAAATAATGGGCAAGGCATTGTTACCCATGCAGCCCCCAAACATCCTGTTAAACACAGCATGTAATATACCATTAAGAGCAATCATTTGCGTAGGTCTTTATAATTTACAAAGGGATTTTACATCCATACTTCGCTTGGTCCTTTCATGACACTAATTGTACAAAACAGGAAACTAAAGTGAAGGGACTTTTCAGACTGGCAAATGGTGAATTTCAGATTCAAACTTATTTCTGACTCCAATGCCCCTAATCACTCTATCATCTCTAATGAATAAATTAGCCATATCGTAAAAAATATAGAGATTCTTTAGCAAGAATATCATATGCAAGTTATAAAAAGTAATCTTGGCTGTGCTATTTTACTGTAGGTACACGAGACATTGCCATTGAGGAGGACTGAGGGAAGGGTACACGGGACCTCTCCGTACTATTTCTTGCAAATGCACATGAATCTGCAATTACCTGAAAATGAAAAGTTTTTAAGACAATAATCTTTCAACTATATTTGACAATGATTTTTCATTTGTGAGGTTATAGGTAAAAAAATAAAACGGCTGGCCTCCAGTTTGATCTTCAAGTTTTAAGACAGAAGACAGGAAATGGTGAGAGCAACAATGTTGGAAAATGGGGCTTTGTGAAAAGAGAAATAGGAGAAAACATGGGGAGTGGAGTAGGTATGAAAAATTTTCTTCACCTACAAAATAAATCCAAAGGAAATGCACTTGAATTGAAGAAAGATAAGGAAAAACTTTCTAATAATCTTTCTCATGATGGGACTAAATACTTCAACAGTGTTGGGAAAACTACCCATCTGTCTTTGACAAGAAGGGTTCACCGGTGGAGGATATGGGCTCAGTGGCCTCTTTTGGTTCCTCTGCAGTTCCACAGGGTGACCAGAGTCATGCAGGGAGACAAAATAGTGTTTGAACGCTGGTTCTGTCATTTTCTGGTGGTGGAACTTGAGCAAATCACATAACCTCCTTGGACCTCTGTTTTCTTATTTTCAAATAATAACAAAGGGACGCTGCACTTTGTAAACTGTAAAATGCTGGAGAAGTCCCAGTTATCATTACTATCTGCTAGTTCAGAGAGTTCAAAAGAGATATATTTGATTTCCGTGAAAGTGTCAGAGTTAACTTTAAGAACAGGAAGAGTGGTTTAACCATCTATGTAGTGGGATATGGGAGGCACTGAAAACCAACTCTCCCTAAAAGGAAATAAGTCCATCCCTTACCCTTAGTCTACCAAAATGCTTGATATTCCACCACTGAAGATTCACTTTCCTTTAATATATTGTCAAGACCCCAGGGCAAGTCTTAGGTTTTATTTATTATTACATTCCCATATTGCATAATGCCAAACACAGAGTAGACATTCAGAAAATACTGAATATCCTCTGGAAAGGAGTCTATATCTCTAGAAGTCCCAAGTTTAAATTCCAGTATGATTGAAAAAGATGATATGCTGAGGTTTTGTGAACCATTGGCTCTGAAGCATTTGCTCCCCCCAGCCACTGAGAGTGTTGGTGGTCCATGGCTTACAGCTAAGGCCCTTTTCTGGCCTTGTTCTCACTAAAAAGGGCCACCTCACCCAAAATCATACCTCCTCCCCAGGGGTTTAATGGCCCAGTTTTTGTGTCTTAATTTGGGCCAATTCTAAAGGGCCATCCCTGCTCCAGAGCCCTCTGTGGGATCAACTGAGACCCCTGTTGCAACTTGTATTAGTCAGTGTTCTCCAGAGAAACAGACCCAATAGGATACGTATGTATATCTATATATATATATATATGTGGTGATCACATATATATTGGCTCCCACGATTTTGGAGGCTGAGAAATCCCTGGATCTGCCATCTGGAAGCTGGAGACCCAGGTAAGGTAGTGGCGTAATTTAGTCCAAGGCCTAATAACCAGGGGAGCTGATGGTGTAATCCCAGTCCGAGGGTATGAGAAAACCAACATCCCAGCTCAAACAGGTGGAAAAGAAATGAATTCTCCCTTCCTTCGTCTTTTGTTCTATTCGGGTTTTCAATGGATTGGATGAGGCCTACCCACCTTGGAGAGTGCAATCTGCTTCACCGAGTCCACCAATTCAAATGTTATCTCACCCAGAAACACCCTCACAGGCACACCCAGAAATAACGTTTAGCCAAATATCTGGGCAACCCTGTGGCCCAGTCAAGTTGACACTAAAATTAACCCTTGTATGACCACAGTGGAGTTTAACTTTTCCTTCTACTCACCCCTGCCTCCTCACTACCCCATAGTGTTGATCCCTAGATCACTTTCAAATAAACTTCCTGCGTGTCAAATGTCTCAGGGTCAGTTTCTTGGGAAAACTCACCTGTGTCATCTACTCCTCCTGTAAATAAAGTGAGATACATCCATTTTGATAAGTGCTCTCAAGTGTGAAACCATACTGCAAAACCAGGCCTGCCTTTTGTGCCATTAAGAACTTCATGACTCAATGAGACAGATGGTAATTATTGTTATGCTTCTCTAGGAAAGCTTAGCTTTTATTAAATCTCTCAATTTTTTCATCTCATGACTCATATACTGTACACATGTTAAGAAGTCACTCAAGTCTGAATTTTCTTGCTGCCCTTTATCAGGACAGTGTGAAAATGTAATTGCCGATCAATAAGAGCTAGATTTACAGTATCTTTTTCACACTATCTCTTTGGGCCACTGGAGCATAACTGTGAAGTTACTAGTATATATTCCAAGCTGAATTATTTGGACTTTGTAACTTTATACATTGAATAAGTATTAAAATTGATAAAAGCAGGTAATTTTTTACTACATTCTGAGGAAAATAATTAATTTAAAGGAATAGTTTACTGAATGTAATTTATTTCATTAATCTTAATTTATATCAGGCATATACACAAATTATACTTCAATTACATTTTTAAGACATCAAAACATTTTGTTAGGTTAAATGGCACAACTTGGGGCCTGGCCCAGTGGCATAGTGGTTAAGCTTGCACCCTCCACTTCAGTGGCCCGGGGTTCACAGGTTCTGAATCTGGGTGTGGACTGACACACTGCTCATCAAGCCATGCTGTGGTGTCCTCCCACATACAAAATAGAGGACAATGGGCATGGATGTTAGCTCAGGGCCAATCTTACTCACCAAAAAGAGGAAGATTGGCAGCAGATGTTAGCTCGGGACCAATCTTACTCACCAAAATAAATAAATAAATAAATGGCACAACTTGGGAAGTATTTGATGTCCTGGGACTACTAGCCAGGGTACTTCATCATTTGTCTGTCATTTAAAGGCAGCATACTTAGGATTCAAAAAATTTAGTTCATTCAATCAACAAACATCATTTGAGCCTACTTTGTGCATCAAAACTCTGTGCTACTCTTAAGAATATGAAGAAAATGGAAAGCATGTTTACTTTGACTTTTAAAGCATTCCACCTTACAGAGGTTTGCTACTTCCATCAATCTGTTCAAGTTTCTCCCAGGAGATAATTCTGAATTAGAAGGGAAAACGAACAAACCAAGCTTAGTGGGCTCTCCATCTTTCATGATTTTTAAAAATGCTTAATGAGAACCAAATCACTGACTCTGGAATTCTATTTCCCTCTCTAAAATTTTAGGGGCTGTCAGACACTCCTTCAATCTCCTTAGAAGAATCACGTAGGAAAAAATATTTTTAACTTCACAACCCTAATTGAGTAATAAAATCAGGGTTCCAGCAGGGTAACTCAATGGTCTCCATGGTAAAAGAAATGTAGAGCTCTTTTTTAATAGCACAGTATATTAAAAAATAAAAATTGTTCCTATGCTTGATCTACTGGAAGATACAAACACTTTGATTACACTTAGTTGTTACCTTTTCCATTTCTCTGCACAAATAAAATGTCAAGGAGAGAAATATCTTTTATGTACACCACCATGAACAAAGTGAAGAAAGATTTCATTTCCATAAAATATGAATAAACTTTAATTTAACTGGACATTGTTGCTGAAACTTAGCTCAATATTTAATACAAAAATATGATCAGATGAGGTAATATGAATGAAAAGCTTGGTCAACCCAAAAATTCAGCAAAAGTACATGATCATTACTAATCATCTAGGTGACTGAGTTTATGTGGCATCAAATAAGAGACTTTAAATTTTGGCTGGCAGTGAACAACCCGTCACATAAAATCCTGTGTATCCAAGCCTGAAAATGATTGATGCTGACAAATTATAGGTCCTTCCTGAATAGTCTTCAAAGGGTGACATATTTTCAAAACAAGAAAGAACCAGTCAGCTTTGGAAATGACAAAAACATATAATATGAGCTGTTAATTGCTGACATTTATAGGGTTGACACTTGATATCACTCATCACAGCAATTACTAGTAGCAATTTGCATATCCAGAGCCCATAATGAAATTTTGCCAAGTTCAATTTTTTAAAATTTATTTTCAACCCTCATGTTAATGTCTCTTTCTTTAACATGAAGTGCTATACAGGGCTTTCCAACATTTTTTATTAGACACACAAAAGATGAGAAAATTTGTACCGGGTCCCCCATGGCCACCCTGAGGAATGAGGGAATCAACATCTTGGCACACGTAAAACTCAAGTGGGACACCCGCTTAATACGGTCAGTTTTGTAGAGATCATCTGTTCTACAGTTTCTCTATAATCCACCAACTCATACCAAGCAAAGAGTGAGTCTTAGATATTTATAAATAAAGTAAAATCTCATATAAAAATTATCTTAAAGTTATTTCCATGTCTTTATTGAGTTAATTACAATGAATAACATAAAACAAATGGTTTATGGCCTCATCAGTCCCTGTTGTTGAAGGGGAACAGAGTTTGCCACCCCAAAATATGCCTCTTTGGGATATTGATTATTTTAGGTTGATTATTTTTAAGAAAAAGAACACTCAGGAAGTTTTTCTTTTATCTCCCCTTAACTGCCTAAAGAGTTTAGACAAATGGCCCATAACAGGAACAGAGCTATCACCAGAGATATCTACAAAGAACATGGGCTAAGTGTGGTGGGGGAGACTCTGCAGGCCTAGAGATCAGGGTCCTCTCCGTGTCCCATTGTCTCTGCATGGCATGACAAATATTTGTTTGCCAAACATTTGCTTTTCCATCTCCAAGTGAATTGCCTCCTTCCCCTTTGAAGTACTAAACCACTCCCCCCAACATCCTCCTTTGTCTTTAGCTGAAGATGGTATTTAAGGTGGTAGCTTTGGCCATTTTGGCAAGTTACTCAGTTTTCCTGGGTCTCTCCCACATATACATATTATTAAACTTTGTTTGATTTTCTCCTGTTATTCTAACTCATGTCAATTTAATTCTTAGACCAGCCACAAGAACCTAGAAGAGTAGAAGCAAATTTCTTCCTCCCCTACGTTGTCTATAACAAAATACTGTCATTTTGTTGTTTTCTTGGGAAACAAAGTGGCACTCCTGCCAGAAAATGTGGAGAGCAGGAGTGACAAGCTGGTCAGACACTTCGGCTACTAGAAAGTGAAGATTTGCTGCTCAATCTGGAAAGGAGCTGCTCTGCCTTCCCACGGTGGGTCCAAGAATGTGGGAGGATTTCCTGTGGACAATTCTGAGGAAACAGTCTGAAGTTGTTTTAAGTCCTACCCAAGAAAATCCTACTCTAAAAGGAGGAGCAATGAGAGACCAACAGAGGTCTTCAAGGGTGGGGCTGTCTGAGAACTAGGGGCTGGAGAGGTGGTCCCTTCCAGCATCCCAGAGCTGAGGAGCCCATGAGGGAGGCTCGAAGTGCCCACAAAAATGTCTGCAGGGTCAGGGCAGCTTTAAATGTCTGCCAAGCCTAGAGAGCACATGTTTGGGGTCAGTGTCAGCCTATCAATGTTGATGCTATCAGCTAGAAATGGCTGGGGCACTCACCGGCGCCCATACAATTTGTGGCAAGTCCCCATAGACATTTCCCCCACCAGATCCAATGTTGTGGCTGTACTGGCCCTTGTGGTACTTATAATGATTGCAAGACACACCTCAGCAACAACCATCAGGGAACTTTGAAAAGACAACGTTTATTATTCACAAGTCCTGGAGAAAACATGGCATGCCCAGGGCCACACAACAAGGTTGCGGGTAGAGAGAGAGAGCATATACCTGGGGTTCTGCCTTTATTGGGGTTGAGGGTGGGGGCCCAGGGTTCCATGGGTTCCCTTGTTATTGGTGAATTTAAAACATGAGTAGGAATTAAGGCGCGGGAAGGGAAAAGCAAGCAGTCAGTCAAATGGTCAGTTATCCAGGTCAACCAAAGCTTTCCAAAAGGGAAACTTCATGCTTGGAGGGCCTGGCTCTTTATCTAGCTATGTAGCTGGTAATGTGTTTATTCAAGATGGACGTCTGTGAAGAGGATGCCTCAGCAATCAAAAGCTTTGTGTCAGGCACTTACATTACAATCAGTGTCAGGCTCTGAGCCTACAGCACTCCACCATCCTGTGCCACTGCCCATTCAAGTAAGAACATCCGGATCCTCCCCACACACACTCCAAAAGTAGCAAATGGAAAAAGACATTTATGAGAAAACAAAAAGCTTTTTGCCCTCTGTCCTCAGCAGCTGCCTCAGGTCCTTCTAGGGGGAGGGAAAAGATTTGATATGAAATCACATTAAGAGTTTTGATGACTGGTGGACATCGGGCATTCTATTTTCTGAGTTGAGACTATCTGGAGTTTAATGTGACTCTAGGACTTTCTATCACTTAATTCACTGGAAAAGTCATGGGGCCTGCCCAGATTTCATCCATGGGGAGGGAAAAGCCACTCCCAGTGGGTATATTTAAAGGAGCAATAGGAATAAAAAATTAACTTGTTTGGTGCTTACTCATGTTATAGGTTATACTGAAATTTGCTTAAAGGCACACCAAGCGGCACACCAAAAATCGGGCCTGTTCAGAATGTTTTATAAGAGAGCTCTAAATCTCAAAGTTGCCTGACCAAGTAGATTAAGAACCAAGAATGAAATCAAGGTCTACATGAGATAAGGGAAATTTTCAGGCAAATTCAGGACCTAAAGTCAATTGTTTTGAAAAAAAGAAAATGCGGAATTTGATACCAAAGAAGATATAAGATAGAAAAGAAAGCCACATTTCTTATGAAAAATCAGATAATTACTTCAAGTTATCAAAATTATGGCCCAAAAATATTAAGAATAGAATAAATTCAGTTGTTAACATCTTGATACTTCTAATTTTTTTTAATCTGCAGAATTTATTTCTTTTGAAATCCCATAAGTTACTGGTGTCAAGTAAAAAGTAATTTTAGTAAAGATGCTAAAAGAATGTAAAGTGTCTGTTCACATTTTCAAAAGGCCTTTCTATTTAGACTTTACACAAAATGAATTATTGGAGAGAACCTGGAATTTTCTAGGAGTAACCTTTTCCTCATATAAAATAGGACTGACTGACCAATTGGCTTAAGAAAATGAGAATAATGAGTTAGTATAGAGGAAAAAGAAAACAAAGAAGAAACAAAAAATAATAATGTAGACTATTTTAAAAGCAACCTTGTACTTCTTAAAATTTATTTATTTTTAATTGTGATTAAATATACATAACATAAAATTTACCATTTTAACCATTTTTAAGTGTACAGTTTAGTGGCATTAAGTACATTCACATTGTTGTGCAACTATCTCCATCCATCCACCCACAGAATGTTCTTCAACTTGCAAAACTGAAACTATGTACCCATTAGACAATAACTTCTCATTTCCCCTCCCCCAGCCCCTGCCAACCACCATCTGCTTTCTGTCTCTATGATTTTGACTACTCTACCTCATATGAGTGGAATCATACAGTATTTGTCCTCTTGTGACTGGCTTATTTCACTTAGCATAATGTCCTCAAGGTTCATCCATGTTATAGCATGTGTCAGAATTTCCTTCCTTTTTAAGGCTGAATAATATTCCATTGTATGTGTATATCACATTTTTGCTTATCCATTCATGCATTAATGGACACTGGGTTGTTTCTGTCTTTTGGCCATTGTGAATAAAGATGCTTTGAACATGGGTACACAAATACTTCTTTGAGACCCTGCTTTCAATTCTTTGGGATATATACCCAGAAGGTGAATTGCTAGATCTTATGGTAATTCTATTTTTAATTTTTGAGGAACCACCATACTGTTTTCCACAGCAGCTGCAACATTTTACATTCCCATCAGCAGTGCACAAGGGTTCCAATTTCTCTACATCCTCACTAATACTTGTTGTTTTCTGTTTTCTTGATAATAGCCATCCTACTGGAAGTGAAGTGGTATCTCATTGTGGTTTGATTTGCATTTCCCTAATGATTAGTGATGTCAAGCATCTATCCATGTGCTTATTGGCCATTTGTATATCTTCTTTGGAGAAATGTCTGTTTCACTCCTTAAAGTAATCTTTTGCTTTATTCTTTGCTAATTTTACAAATGATATGGTAAAAAATAAAAAGAGAGAGAGAGACCATATTTTTTGGTGTTCTTGGCAAGTACCACATTTATCTAACAGTATAAAACAGCTCAAATTTCTAATCTTTTTTTTGGAGTAGCAATATGTGTCACTTCTTACAAGGAGAAAATATCAACCTAGCTACTTTGGAATCCTGCTAAGCTCTGTGCTTTTAGATCTACACAACCACAGAGACAATTAGGGGTAGAGGTCATTGTATCATGTCAAATAATACAGAGCTACACTGCCCAGTACAGTACCACCAACCTCATACGGCTATTGAGCACTTAAAACGCAGTGGATCCCACTTGGGATGTGCTATAAGTGTAAAGTTCACATCAGATTTCAAAGATTTAGTATTTTTAAAAATAATATAAAATATCTCAATAATCTTAAATTGATTGTATGTTGAAATGATAATATTTTTAATATATTGAGTCCAATAAAATACATAATTAAATTGAATTTCACCTGTTTCTTTTTATCTTCTTTAATGTGACTATTGGAAATTTTTTAATTACATATGCAGCTCCCGTTATGGCTCACATTATATTTCTGTTGGACTGCACGAATCTAAATAATTGTGGCTAGACCATTGCTGTGAATGCAGATATACAAGTAAACTTAAAAGTAGAGAACTGAGAAAATGTTCCAAATAATTCAGATTCTTTTTCAAAAATAAATTCTGTTCATTACTGTATACTACGTGTATTGTCCAAAAATTGTCTAGATGATTACCTTTGTTCTATACTCAAGTTTTTAGTGTAAACACTGCCTCCTGCATTTAAGTTAGCCTTATAGCGATTTCTGTGCCTATTCGGAAATAAATTGTTGTAGCTCTTTTCTATGAAAAGAAATAATAATTTTTAAAAGATATATACAACACAGATAATTGATATAGTACCCAAAATATCTAAAGAACTTCTGCCAACCAATAAGAAAAAATGGAAAATGAAACTGGCTATACACAGAACAGGAAATTGAGTGATCAATAAATGTATCATAAGGAAAATGCACATCAAACAACAGGATGCCATCTCACATCTATGAGCCTGACAAAAATTTTAAAGACAAGGATTCTCCCACCTCAGGCCCTTTGCACTTACTATTTCCTCTATGCTGATGTCCACACCATTTGCTCCCCTGTTTCATTCAGGTTTCTGCTCAAATGTCACTTCATCTAGGAAGGTTCGCTTGACCTAAAAAAGCTCACCACACCACACCCATCCCATTCCTGTGGCTTGCTATCTCTCAATTTGTTTACATTTCTCCATGGCACTTATCACCACCTGCTATGTTATATATTTGTTTGTGTAGTTTCTGTGTCTTCCCCAATGGAATGAAGGCTTCATGAGGGAAAGGACGTTTTTATTCCTACACCACCATATTAGCTACTCAATAAACAGTTGCTAAAAGAACAAATGCCAACTGGCAGTTGGCAAAGATTTGGGGAAAGAACTCCGAAACTTCCACACACTGCTAGTGGGAGTATAAATTGGCACTAATTCTTTCAAATGCAAGTGGATGATATCTACTAAATTTGGAGATGCATATACCCTAGGACACAACAATTATACATCCAGGAATATACCCTAAAGAACTCTAGCACAGTGGAAGAGATGTATACAAGCACATTATAACATTGTCTGTAACTGCAAAAACACAGAAACAACTTAACTGTTTATCAATAAAGGAATACACAAACAAATTGTGATATATTCATAAAATGGGATATAATGCAACACTTAAATGAATTAGAGCCACATGCATCAACACATATAAAGCTTGAAAAAGTGAAAACAGCAAACTGTAGAATGATCCATATAACATGATACCATTAATGTAAAGCTTTAAAATTTTACAACACAAAAAATAGTATCTATTGGTAACAGATACATATAAAAGCATGGATGAATGGTACACAGCAACTTCAGGCTGCTGAAGGAGACAAAGCAATGGCCTGAATACAAAGAGGGCTAACAGTATCTATGTCTTTAAAGATAACTAAAACAATCTGAAGCAAATCAGGCATGGTGTTCAATTTATGTGACAAAATATGGTTGCTATATTACTGTCTGTATTGCTTGAAATATTTTATATTTTTATTATTATAAAATCAGACAAATCAATGGGTTCCATTCACCTTGTAATTTGTAAGAGCACATCACTGGTAAGAAATAAAAATAACTACAAGCTACACTGTTTCAGTCAGAGACTGGTATTATGTTTTCTTTCAGCCAATTATCTGAGAAATGCTATGAAATCTCCAAACCCAACATTAACAAGATTTGTTTTCAAGATATATTTTGCAAACAACAATCAACTTTTGATTTGGAGAAGTTTCTCCAAACTTTCTTCTTACTTGAAATATCTACTGTCTATTAGATACTTTTGTTTGTCACAGTCTTCTTTCTTTCACTGTCTTTTCCACTAATAAAATCTTCCTATAAGCTCTGCAGAGCTTAAAATAAATATATTCCCATGTTAATCCTCTCTGGTTCTAGGTTTCTAATTAAAACTTATTACTCTGGTGTGGTTTTGTTTATAATTAGAACTAAGAACTTACTGACAAAGCCTCCCTCCTTCCTCCGCCAACACACACACACAATTAAAATTAAAAAGCAATGGGAAGCAGGACATTTTGAAAGCTTTTAAAATAACTATAAATGCTCCTGCATACCAGTACCCACAGACTCACACCTCTGCATTTTATTGCAACGGCACCTTCCCTGAGCTGCCTGAAACTCTTTGGGCACTTACACCTTGACTCACGGATGAACACTGGTCTTGCTGGCATTCTCATTTCCTACCTAGTTTTCTGCTCGGTCAGTCTCCCCATTTCTCTCCCTAAACCCTCCACTCTTGTGCACACTTCAAGTTCGGTGTGCCTGAGTCTGAGTTGCACGATGATAGAGAAGTATCTCTCACTCGTTGGAACATTCTGAATCCAACGCAATGTCTTTAAGTTTAGATGTAAATGGTTGAATTATGAAAATTTTTCATTACCTGCATTTTAAAATCTATACCATGTCAAATAAGTAGTTGGATTATATAATCAGCTATTGATTTAACTATCTTGTTAGTTGTTGCGTTGGCATCATGAAGTTCTTCCAGATCCTTCAGCAATAGTTCCACCAAATCTTAATATAAAGTTCATTTCTAATGTGTGAACAGTTCTAAAAGAAATCTTATCTAGAAATTCTTACTGTCTCTTAAATTAGGAAAGAATAAACGCATAGCCCTTTCCCAAATGAGGTTAACTTCCCAACAAATACTCAGAGAAAGAAGCTGAGCTATTTTAATTACTCAGGAAATTCCTTTTTAAAATGAGATTGCTGTATTTGAAGAAAGGATTTGTAGATCTGGAGATTCCAAGTGCAACGTTTTGTGTAAACACTCTCTTTCTCAGTTTGTGAATTAACCAGGCTGATTGTTAAATTCTGGTCTACAGACGATGAGTGGTCAGTGAGGATGTCTCTGTGTGTGTAGTGCTGTCCCTAGAAGAAATCGGTCATCATGAACATCCATTGAACATCACAGCGTGCTGCACCACACTGCGATGGAGAAGGCGAAAGAGAAATGGTCCATCAAATCAGAAGGAAAGCCCTTTCGGGGCTTTGTGAAAAAGAGAACTGTTGAATCTGATACACTATAAGATTTCATATCTTTTATGTCAACCCATGAATAACTTTCTTCCTCTGGAATATTCCAAGTTGATTTTTCCTTTATTAATACAACTTTTAAGTACTAATGATCCATTATGGATGCCTGACTTGTAAGAGTATTAAAAACACTCAGATATTTAAGTTAATAAATCTGATTTAGATGATAACAAAGAGTTGCTACCTGCCTGCTTGTACAACACAGCCCATCCACTACCTCCCCGACTTTCTTTAGATTAGGCCATACCGATCTGCCTTGAACCCCATTTCAGGTATTTAACCAATATCTTTGAAGTTTTTTCCTCACTATCAAGTGAAAGTGTGGAAACTAGAAAATATTAGGACAGAATCTACCTCTCTCTACTTTTGTCTTTATATTTACTGAACACTTACCTTGTGCCATTCTATATATATAGTGTCTTACATATATTCTCATTTAAAGAACACAGCAACGTTGTAGAGCAGATACATTAAGGTCTCTGTTTTGCAGATGAAGAAATTGAGGTTCAGAGAGGATTTGCCCAAAGTCACTCCACTGGTGAGTGGCAGAGACTGGATGTGAACCGACTCAGACTTCAAATCTTGTACTTGAAAAGCACAGAGGGCACGCATTAGGCCCTTTACCCACATTCTACCAGCAATTGCATTCCCACTGGCTGGAAGCCTTCCTCCACACTTCAGGCAAATATAATTCCCTTGTTGTTGTCTAGAACAAAGTGGAGTTATTGGCCCAAAGTATTCAGGTTGGCTCTACGGACAGTCCTCAGCTAACCAAATCATGCCTAACCTTGCTAAGTGACAGGGTGATTCAGAAGAGAATTCTTTCATGCTCCACTGGGAAGTGAATGGTTAAAAACAGCATAGGATGAGGGAAACAAGGGATACAGGAACATAGCTACATCCATTGTAGTTATATGAAAAGATAAACTGGAGAGCCAAGCATCGTTATTACTGTGAGGAATTTAATATCGCATCTGACCACAGTTAGAAAAACTGCCACGACACAAGCGCAGTGAACACGATGGCATGCAGAAACATCTATTTCAAACGTGTTTCCTAATAAAATTTTTAAGACAGGAAATTAATGTTAGAACAAATAAGAACAGGACTTCAAAATAGAAAACCATTTAACTGCATAAAATGAACATTATGCCAAATACTATCCTTAGACAAACTTCTCTTTCATTCGTCTTCCTTACGTACCACCTTCAAAATATAATGAAAGTTCAGCCATGAAATCAACTTAGAAAGGAGAATTACCTGGCCTAACAGCACAGATTGATTTAATAGCGAAGCACTTTCCTGCAAAGATATTTATATGCTATCTGGAAGAACTTTCCAGCTCTTCATTTTATATTTTACTAGTGATTGATTTATTATAGGGAAAAGATTCAATCTTTTATTCTCAGCAAGGAAATCAGCACCTGAAACTGAAATAAGTTCTAGGTTTCAGCTGGAACTCCCAAGTTGCAGTATTCACCTTCTTCTAGTCTTCCTCTTTTTGACCTATTTTTCCAACCCCCACCCCCACCAAGATCTCTGGCCCATAATCTTGCTGTAAGGGCTATGATATTGAGAACCTAACTATTCTGCTCTTATATACTTTTTTCCAGCTTTATTGAGATATAATTGACATAAAACATTGTGTAAGTTTAAGGTATACCACGTGATAACTTGATACACTTATATATTGTGAAAAGATAAACTAAAAAGCTTCTTATATACTTTTTTGGTTTCAGTGTTTATTGTCTAACTCTCAAACTAGAACTCCAGTTACTTTAGGAAAGGGACTCTTTCTTTCCTGGTCACTTCTGTGTTTTCAGAGCCTGGCACAAAATTAGCACTTAAAAAATAATAGTTGACTGGCTGACTGAATATTGCAGGAGCTCCGAACGACTTGGATGGAGAACACGATTTTAAGTCATCAAGCAGCTACGACAATATGCAAACATTCAGGCTTTCAAGATGGAAGCTTAACTGATGGTTTTTCTTCCCTTTCTTTGCTGCAATAGAATGCCTATTTTTCCTGTCACCTCCTAGAAGAATTTAAAGATTAGCACAGTTACCTAAAAAGAAAGCTTGTTTTGAGGTGGCCAATAATCTGGGTTGCAGGTTTAATGGGCCATTAATTCAAATGCTAAAGAAGCAGAGAATCGAATTTGAGGAGACAGTAGAAATAAGGAAGTACCTCTTGGAGGAAAAAGGAATATCCCTAGATTAAAAAGAAAAAACTGAGGGAGGGAGAGCAATAGAACAGAGGGCAGGGCAACCTCAAAAGTCTGGAAGCAGTCTCAGGGAAGCTGTCCAAGAAGCTGTCCAAGAAACGTAAGGGGCCACAGCCTCATGAGAGCTGAGTGGGCAGACTTGCAAAGGACCGGTAACCCCAGAAGCTGACTAGCAAGTGAGCTACTCAGGCAGACCACTCAGCCCTTACTCAGAGAGAACGTCCAATTCCACCAGCCCAGCCACGACACCAACTGTTCTTATTGATGTCTGGTCAGAACTTCATTACCATCCAGCACCTCAACCACTGGTTGCCCTGTGTGGGCAGTTTCACCCTCTCCCCATCAGCACAAGTACCCCAAGAAAGGGAGGTGGGACCTTGGACATTTGGTGGGTGGGGAGAAGTATCAGCACATCTGTCATTAAAGGAGGGTAAAGTGAGCAACGAGCTGTAAGATTCATACTCCACTCTCACTGTGAAGTGTTGAACCACCTATTCTCAATTGGTGGGCCTTGGAGGCTTTTGAAGTAATAATTTCTTTGTAACTTATTACTGGGGCTGCCCATCAAACACGGTGGCTTGAATACACATGCTTAATTCTGTTCCCTCCTAAAATATCACAAAAATAGCAATAGAACAAAAAGAATAGGAAAGGAGGTAACAAGAGATAGGAGATATTATAAATTTTGAAAGACAGAAAGTAAATGGACATGTGGTAACTGACTTAAGCAAAGCAGAGGAAATGAAACCTAAGTGCATGAAGCTGGGACGCCAAACAAAAGTAGGCCAGTTGGTGCTCCAGAATCCCAGAAAGCATGAGGAATTTGAGACACTTCTTAGTACAGAAGATGGAGAGTCAGAAATGGGACTGAAAATAGGAGCACTGGCTGAAAATCTATACAGAGAGCAGTTTTTCCCAGATCTCTTCCCATACCCCACCCAGCCAGACAACTTTCCCTATCTTGTTTCATCAGGAAATTAAAGATTTACACTAGAAAAATTAAACCAATGATTCCCTTTTTCCTATCAAAATTATATCATGAGAAAAGACCTAATATCATTTACTTGTCTTCCACAAGTAATCTACCAGAGTCCTGCTCAATCAACTAGCCCAACCAGCTTTTTTCTCCATTAGCTTCTTAACGCCTCAATCTTATACGCAAACAGTAAACCAAGCATCACTAGCCATTTGAAGAAATCTTCAACATGAAAGACAAAGACCTAAAAAGTAGGTTTAAAAAATGGAACTCAGCAAAGAGAAACAATACAAAGAGGAGAAGAAACCAATTATAACGAATAATCTCAGAGGAATAAAAGAGAGCATTGCAGTCATAAAACAAGAAAAGGATGATATATTTCAAAAATAAAATTCAGAGAATAATAAAACATTCTTGAAAGTAAAAAATAATAATTAAATTTTAACAAAAAAGCTGGTTTGTGTGTTTTGGTTTGTGTGTTTCTTCTAGAAAGTTTGAAAAAGAAAGATGAACAGTAGGAAGAAAACCACTAGGAATTACAGACAAGGAGAACAAGAAAAAAAAAAAACTACCACAAAATAAGACAATTTCCCAGAATTTAAGAATATGGGTTTTCAAACTGAAAGATTACACTTGGTACAAAGGTGCATCATTTCATAATTTTAGTTCTCCAATAGCTTCCAGATCCCGATAGCTTCCAGATTAAATGAAATCAAAGTTCAGCATCAGACTAGCATCAGACTTTTTGATAGTAGTAGAAGCTAAAAGACAATGGAGAAATGCCTTTAAATATGACGGGAAATTGTTTTCAATTTAGCATTCTATACCCAGCCAAAGTATCAAGGATGACCATAAACAAGATATTTTCAAATAGATAAGTTTTCAAAAATAAATTTCCTTGCTGCATGGTGGCATAGTGGTTTAAGTTTCTGCGCTCCACATCAGTGGCCCCAGGTTTGCCAGTTCGGACCCTGGGCATGTACCTACTCACCGCTCATCAAGCCAGGCTGAGGCTTGAAGAACTAGAAGAACTAGAAGGACCTACAACTAGGATATACAACAATGTCCTGGGGCTATGGGGAGGAAAAAAAAGAGGAAGATTGGCAACAGATGTTAGCTCAGGGCCAATCTTCCTCCAAAAAAAAAAGAAAATCTATGGCTCATCTTAAGAGTTGTATTCACCTAAAAAACTAATAAATTACCTTCTATGCACCATTCTCAGAAAGCTACAGGAGATTGTCCTCCACTAAAACAAATTGTTTATTTTATTCTCTTACTATCCTTTTGATGCATAAAATATCTACAATGATATCCCTCTCTTCACTACTAATATTGATTAATTTGTTTTCTCTCTTTTATTTCCTTTGATGGCTTTTGCTAGAAGTTTATCTATTCTATTAATCTTTACAAAGAACCAACTTTTGATTTCATTTATTTTGTTCTTATGTTTATTTTTTCTTTGTACTTTAGGTTTCACTTTCTCTTCTTTTTTTAGCATTGTGTGGCAGAAACTTGTTTTTTCTTCTCTAATATAAGCATTTAAAGCTATAAATTTCCCTCTAGGTACTTTTTTCACTGCACCCCACAAATTTTGATATACAGTCATATGCCACTTAATGATGGGGATACATTCTGAGAAATCTGTTGGGTGATTTTGCAAACATCATAGAGTGTACTTACAGAAACCTAGATGGTATAGCCTATTACACACCTAAACTATATGGTCCTAATCTTATAGGACCACCATCATATATGCTGTCTGTCATTGACTGAAATGTCATAAAGTAGCACATGACTGTGTTATATTTTCATAATCATTCATTTTAAAATATTTTCTAATTGCTCCTGTGACTTGTTCTTTGATCCATAGGTTACTTAGAAGAGTGTTATTTAACTTCCAAATAATGGGGGATTTCCCAGATATCTCATTGCTATTGATTTCTAATTTAATCTGTTGTCCTCAGAGAATATACTCTATAAAATTTCAATCTTTTGAATTTATTGAGACTTATTTTATGGTCCAGCCTATGGTTTATCTTGGTGACTGTTTCATGTGCATTTGAAAAGAATGTATATTCTGCCATTATTGGGTGTGGTGTCCTATTTCAATCAGATCATTTGGTTAATAATATTTTCCAGATCTTCTCTATTCTCACTCATTTTTTGTCTAGTTGGTCTATCAGTTACCAAAAGAGAATTATTAAAAATCTCCAACTATGATTTTGTCTGTGTTTCTGCTTGTATTTAGTTGCTCTCCTATGCCTTCAAATAATTGTTTTTCATATTTTGTTCAGAGTTTATAATTGCTAACTGCAGGACAATTAGTCTGATACAAGCTACATCATCATTACCAGAAGCAATAACCTAAGATTCTAAGATAATTTTGAGAAAAATATTTCTATTCTAAAGTTTGACTCAGATTTCCAACTCTTATTGTATTATTCCCCTTACCTGCCCCCACCCCCAATCACATCACAAAAGGATCTGATACCAAGACACATCATTTCCATTAATAGAGTTTAATAATGACTGTCTTTGCATTTTATCTCTGTAAACAGGTATTGTATTGCCCTTTAATCAATACACCTTAAAAGCTTTTCTGAAAATAGATGAATATAAGACTAGAGGAAAATTTTCTCATTCCACTCTACTGCCCAATTTCCTCCTCTTCTCTCTAAAAAGGAAAGGGAACAATCATAAGAGCACATAAACACAGAAGATCCTGTCCATTTATGGGAAATAGTTTCTAGAAATCCTGGAAAATAGAAAATTCATAACCATGAGAGGTATTGATGATGACTAAACTAAAAGGTGATGGAAGAGATTGATGTCTGGTAATCAGGATTGAACAGGCAGTACCAAGACTTAACGGGGGAGTTCTAGAGAGAAATGAGACTGCTACACTGGGACCCACGTGCTCATGCTCTCAGGACAAAAATTCAAGACCAACAGTCTCAAAATTACCATACCATAATTTATATCAGCATTATAAAACGCAATTTTGTAGAAACATCTATTTTATGTGACAGTATCCTAAAAACTCATAAAATATTTGAGTTGCAGGCAGACTTTTTTTTGAAAATTGAAACTAACTTCATAACTCTGAGCTACCTTTTGGTAGGAGTGGAAGTAAATCATCTCCTAACTTTAGGACAAAAATATCTGCCCCACTCTCATCCCCATGAAAAGCTTTCTTCCTAGCCAAGCGCTCTGCATAGGAGCACATTGAAAGGTGTGAGGTCTTAAGGTCCAGCACATTTCCCTGTACCACATCCACCCTGCGATGGTCCAGAGAAAAGACCACAGATGATATGAGAAGAAACAAACTAGCTTGAAAGAAGAAAACACACTAACTACTTTAACAGTCTTAACGAGAAAGAGAAGAATGAAGAGGATGAAGTGTGGTTCAGCAGAGGACACAAGGAATTCAGAATCTCTGAGTTCCAATATTAGCTCTGTTAACTGTCACAGCATGTGATCAGGTCATCATCAATGTTTATATTTTTCATCCATTAATTAAGGACATACAGAGAAGGTAAGAAACATAGGCCATGAAAATGAGTGCAGGTATTTCCCATCTTAAATGCCCACCAGGTCCTGATACAACCCCTCCATTCTTTCTATATGACTACCAAAAACCTTGAAAAAGCTGCACTTTCATACTTTTCCCAAAAACTAAGACTGACAGACATTCTCCTCAAAAAGACTTCCCTTAATGGTAACTACCACTACCCTGTCATTCTCTCTCATCTCTATTATTCTCTTCATAACCTTATCATTGTCTGAAATTATAGTCTATCTATTTTTCTCCTTGTTTATTATCTCAGCTATAAGCTCTGTAGTGATGGCACTTCGCTTTGCCCCCTTCTACATCCCCAACATTTGGAAGCCATTCCTACCCTTGCCACAGTAGGGACTAAACAAATATTGACTGGATGAATGAACAAATCTATTGCTGGAATCCAGAAGGCACTTGTACCAAGCAGATTGAAACAGTTCCAGCGTTTCTCAACTGGGGTCTTGAATTATCTGTAAGTCAACCAGAAGTGCAATCACACTGACAAGAGAAGTCCTAAAGGTATTACATCCTAGACTGTGACAACTCTGTAATATTCCACTCCATTCCTGGTACCATATGCTGCTAAATGACTTCTGTGGCTAAAGTCAGTATTTTTGCAACAATTTTGATTCTCTACAGCCTACTCACATGGTTTAACTTAATTAAGGATTCTCACATTGGGTACTTAAAATAAAAGTTGGGGGCGGAGGGTGGGTATTCCATATATTGGGTGTGTGAACAAAAGGAAGAAATAGAAATATCACCAATTGACCCATCCTACAAACTCCACTCTGGGTCTCAGAATAGAGATCCTGATGGCTCCAGACACATTTACCCTCCTGGATCCTGGCTTGGCTGCTTGGGTCCCCATCTGTCCCATTACAAATAGAGACTTACGACATAATGGTAATGAACAGATATACTGCCAACAACAGCAGTCCCACGCTGTGAACAGGACACACACACACACACACACACACATACACTCTGGTCCATTAGAACAAAACTAGTTTCTCTCCGGTCTCTCTACCTCAGGGCTTGTTTACTCCTAAGACCCAGACAGAGGACAGAGTTCCCACTACCTTCCACTGACTCAACTACTTTATCTAGCTCAAGGAAATAAGCTCAATAAATCAGATTATTTATGTATGCAGGTGCTGTTGAATTATTTGATTCATTATTTTAAACCAAAGTCCATTTACTTCCTAAACTATGAATATTATTATTGCCTTCTTTTCCTTTTACTTCTTTCTTAAATAAACGGGAAAAGACAAAATCCAACCCCCAAGAATAGATCACCACAATAAAACTTGCTTAAAATATTGTCTACTGCCATCATATGGCAAACAGCAGTACAGATGTACTGACATCAATAGAATCTGTACCTCAGAAGTTAGTGCGTGTTCATTTTGTCAGCAACAATTTAGTTTCAACAAAAAAAATCATAAATCACATTAAATTATTTTTAATTTATTTTTTTTTCTGAGGAGGAGTGCATATTTAATTTACTAATTTCTTTTGGTTTCATAATGCTGTAAGAGTTTTAGGCTTATACATTATCATGAAAGCCCTTTAAGGCAATGCTGGGAACCCATGAGAAATCAATCCTTTAAAGGGAGCTCACACATTACTAAAGTTTGAGAAACACTGAGATAGACAAAAATAAAACAATTAGTGAATATCCATTTTTCACCTCATGAAACATAACTCTCTTTTTACCTGAAAGTGTCTGAAAAACCGTCCCTCTCCATTGTCTACCCTTTCCTCAGAGATCGTCATATAAACCAAACAGCGAAATGGACAACTGACCCCTAGACAAGAATGCTGATTTTTGAGGCAGCAAAGCGCCCTTGAACTACCCTCATACTCCAAACCCCTATTCAACCTCCACCGTCCCCGTCTCCCTCCTCACACACCATATTCCTACACGCAGGGGGTACACACTCCCAGAAAACATCAGGCGGAAAATTAGAGGGGCCTAAAAAGGACTCGTTTATCTAAAATAATTACGTTTTTCACAAGTGAACTTTTGCAAGTGAAGCAAGACAGGAAGAGCCCTGTGACAGTGCAAGTGAAAGGCTGTTTTCTGCACACCTTCTGCCTCACAGCATCAGAGAAATATGCACTGGGATAGGAGACAATCAGAGTCACACGCAGCAGAGCTGCCCCAGATACATCCAATAGATGTGAGAACTGGGCTGTGTACACCAGCTGGCCTTCTTGCTGCAAATCTGAGAAAGGGCTTTGACTGACACCCAGATCCAAGGAGCAGATCCAGTAGTAGAAACTAAAAGAAAAATAGCAACATGGAATCTTTTTTTTTTTAACTTAAAAAAAATGTTATCATAAAGATACAGGAGAAGGATAGTCTTCTGAAAATAATTTGCTATGGAAACCAAAATAACATTCTAAAAAACTTTTGACAATAGGATATAAGACCTGAAAGTCACAAGGTGAGAGTATACTGAGATGAAATTAAAAAATAATGAGATTAAAGGAAAAAATGAAAGGACAAAAAAACTGAAATGAAAATGGAGATATGAGATAAGAAAACTAACAGTGCAATGAAAGTTAAATGTACATCAGAGTAGAATTTACGCTGGAGAGAAATGCATTCATGATATCAAGAACAAAGTCGAAAAGTTCATCCACAAGACAAAGGACATGAGCAAATAATTGGGAACAGTGCAGGCTTACTCGATATGGACGATGGAGAACAAAACTCCAAACTAAGAACTGTAGATAGACCCTACGAAAAAAGTCAAAACAATTAGTACAAATGCAGTAAATCAACGGAAAAAACCTATTTGGCTAAAATGTGTACATATCTAAAGAACTCATCATACTGCAAGCAAAGTCAGTAAGTAGACACATCCTGGAAAATTTTTTATATTATATTTTTAAAAAAGATCCAACAAGCATTTAGGCAAAGAAACAAGTTAATTACAAATAAATATAGAAATATACAATAATATATACAAATAAATAAATATACATTGTTGGGCAATGAAAAAATGTCTACAAAGTTGTAAGAGAAAAACTGTTTTATGCTCAATCAAGCTGTTATTCATGTGTGAAAAAAGTACAAAGACACTCTCAGTGTTATATTCTCATAAACTATAACATTCAGGAATCTAAAGTTACTTGAATACATAGTCCAGCCAAAGAAGGGAAGAATAAAAATTAAAAACTCAAGAATATGGACAGAGAAGTAAAAAGAATCGGTGCTTGGTCTAACAAACTTCAGATATATAAGGAAATAATAGTCCTTCCAATGTAACAATTGGTAAGTACAAATGTCCCAGTGGATGGAATATTAGTCTCCAAAAACGCTCCCAGCTGGCCCAGTGGCATAGCAATTAAGTTCACGTGCGCCACTTCAGTGGCCCGGGTTTCACAGGTTCAGATCCCAGGGGCGCACCGACGCACCGCTTGACAAGCCATGATGTGGCAGGCATCTCATATATAAAGTAGAGGAAGATGGGCACGGATGTTAGCCCAGGGCCAATCTTCCTCAGCAAAAAGAGGATTGGCAACAGATGTTAGCTCAGGGCTAATCTTCCTCACACAGAAAAAACTGACTTCATCTCACATCTTTACCCCTCACATGGACATAATGCTGTCCTTATAGTAATGATCCATAGTGCCTATTCACAATGTAAAAAATCTATGAAACTCTGAAAACAGAAAGATTTCCTTGCAAGTCATTTGGTGGCAAAGTAAACTGATATGAAACCATTTGTACTTTTTTTGTAATCCCTCAAGTGTTAATATTCATCATTTTGTTGCATAAATATTAGTAACTTGGTCTACAGCTTATTGCCACATACTCTGCTGGAATATTATATAATTTACAATATTAATCCTTTCTAAAATCCAAAATATTTTGAAATTCCAGAACACATTCAAGGGTTTTGAATAAGAGGTCATGGAACTCAAGTAGATCAATTCACCCAAAAGCCTCACTTTCTTCTATTAACCCTAGCCAGTTGATTCAATAACAACATACTCCGCCTCTCTGGACACTCTGAACTCTCAAGACAACTGATTTCTTTCTGTGGTCTCCAATGGGCTCTCAATTTTAGAAGACACTCAAGAGGAGGAAGACTGATGCCTGACTCTCCTTCCTAAATACCTAAACTACCTGCCCATGCTGAAAGCTGGAGGAGGAGAACTTGGGACCTTTCAAAATGAAATTTTCCATCCCCATGGCTCATCTCCAACTGCCTCCCTCCAGGCACATTTATTCCATCTTTAACCAATTACTATTCTATTCAACCCACAGAGACCCTGTCCTTTACCTGAGCTCTGGTCATCTGACCGTAGGAAAGTGTCAGGTCTGATACAAGAGGTTGTGTGTTCCCGACACAGCTGTGGTACACTCCAAGGCTCTGAACAATCTAGAACAGCATTCAGTGGAGAATGCCACTAGAATTTTGAACACCCTATGGTATGTTAAGGTTTTTCTAAGCTTTGCTTCAGTGATGGAAAGGATCAGATTATACTTCCCCTTACTTCTCAAGCTCATCCACAGCTGAGTCATAAGACATTCCCTCTCTATTTCTACTCTCAAAGCTCTTTCTCGGCTCTACCTCCAGACCTGTTCGCTCTTTCTGGTTTATTCTCTATCATGACTCATCACTTCAGACTCACTTTTTGTTGTTCATCTAAACACTTGCACTGTATGCTTTGGATGTCTTAAAACTCCTCCTCACCCAGAATACAAAATTTGGCTCGTCTGTGCTCAGTGCCCCACAGCCATAGCAAGGCCTACTATATCTGTTAAGATTAGGATATGTAATCAAAAAAAATAAAATTAGGATTAAATAAGGTAACAATTTAGCTCTATCAGTTAGGAGAAGTCTAAGGATATCCAGTCCAAGGCTATTAACAGCTTTTGCATGGTCAAGAGGAAACCAAGCATCTTCTATCCTTATGTTCTACTATCTAAATGTGGCTTCTATTCTCAAGGTCATCTCACAGACAAAGAAGGCTGCTAGAATCATAGCTTTCATATACACCTTCCAGGCAGCAGGAAGGAAGAGGAGCAGAAAGGCACAGAGGACACAGTTCTCAGCTGAGGCAGGTCCTACAGACATTCTGAAAGTCCCACTCAAAGCTTAATGCTTACTTCTCATTGTCCCAACTCACTTAAGTAGATTCACCTAGCCATAAGAAAGACTAGCTTTAATTTGGCCAGCCACAAAATACATACATATATGCACACACACAAACACCCAGAATTTTGTTCCTTGGAAGAACGAGAAAATGAATTTGAGTTGGACAACTAGCATTCTACCAGCAGTTTCTGCCGTAGCTGCCTACCATGATGCCTCTGCCCCAGCATGAGGAGATCAGAAATTTATCAGCAGTAGTAAAACACCCATCTTCAATTTATACCTCGTTCAGATTCATATGAAGAGTGAAAAATTAAAAATAACTTAAATTAAAATTTTCTCATAGTAAATAAATAATAGGCAAGAGATATGTTTCAGTAGGTTGGAAAAAGCAGGCATGACTCTTTGACATTTTAATATGAGCCATAAATAAGGAGCTTGTGGGTGAAAGGTCTATTGACAATGTCCAGGAAAGCTATCGATGGTACGGACCCCAATCACCAGCTGCTTTATTCTTCATCTTCTCCGTTATAGGAATTCTGGCCTCACAGGCTTGGATCCCGGGCTCTGACCTACACCACTCGTTGGCAGTCATGCTGTAGTGGCAACCCATATACAAAATAGAGGAAGATGGGCACGGATGTTAGCTCAGGGCGAATCTTCCTCAGCAAAAAGAGGAAGATTGGCAACAGATGATAGCTCAGTGCAAATCTTCCTCAACAACAAGAACAAAAAAGTATTAAGTGTAACAAGGAAGATTTTATTGATAAAAGTACAGCCACAATAAAGATATAAAAGACATGAACTGTTATGACCACTGAACTCAAAATAAATACAGTTGTGAGAGAGACTCACACAACCCTTTCAGCCCCTAAGAGATCAAATGGAGAAAAAGATGTGTTCAAATATAATGGATAAGACTGAATTTGTACATGAATATCAAATTTCAGCCCTTCTCAGAGAATACATTTGCTTGGGAAAGTGAAACAATTACAAAAACCACCATACTCTAAGCCATAAAGACAAATTCAATAAATCTCAAAAAGCAGAAATTGTACTGGCCACATTCTCTGAACACAAAGCAATAAAGCTAGAAATTAATAATAAAAGTTTTTACAAAGTAAAGACTGGAGGAAAAATTGTAACTTCTCCATATAAATACTGAACTGAAAGAAATCCAAATGCCAATATCAGATTATTTAGAAAATAAAGACAAGTACACTATTTTATCAAAACTAAGGTATGTGCTGGGGCCAGCCCAGTGGCGTAGCGGTTAAGTTCACACACTCTGCTTTGGCGGCCCGGAGTTCATGAGTTCAGATCCCAGGCAAGGACCTATACACCATTCATCCAGCCATGCTGCAGCAGCGTCCCATATGTAAAGTAGAGGAAGACTGGCACAGATGTTAGCTCAGGACCAATCTTCCTCGCCAAAAACAAAAAAAACGAAAAAACTAAGGTATGCGACAAAACTTATACTCAGAAGTAAATGTAGACTTTAAGAGAGAAGTCAAGATGGCGGCGTAAGCAGACTCTGAACTCACCTCCTCCCGCGGACACAGCCAATTTACAACTACTCGTGGAAAAATTACCCCTGAGACAGAACTAAAAACTGGATAAGAGGAACTCCTGCAACAAAGGACAATCCTAATTGAGGTAGAAGAGGCAGAAACTCCCTTCTGGAGAGGAAAAACGCCGCCTTCACAAGCCGCAGCACCTCACAGCCGACAGGGAGCAGCCCACAGGTACGCACCCCTCCCTGGAGGAGCGGGGCCCTGAGCCGGGAGCGCCCCCGCTGTGGGCATTTTGTGGACTCAACACAATCGAGACGAGTGGCATAATATCTGACTTTGCCTGCTACTAAAACATTGGGGAATACCCCCAGAAAAGCTGGTTCACAAAGAAATTAAAACCGGCTCTTAAAGGGCCCATGCGCAAACTCACAGGGTTCAGAAAGCAACCTAAAATTACCAGAGAGAAAGGTGCACAGTGCTTTGGTGAAAAGAGACTCACCTGACAGGCCCTGAGTGCATCTGGTGAGAGGTGAGACCTCTCCAGGGACTGGGACATTGGCGGTGGCCATTGTTGTGGCCTGGTGTGGGCGTGCTGACACAGAGGCCATTGGAGTTCTCCCTGGGGCCTGGTAGCCTAGGTCTGCCCCACCCACTTGAGCACCGATTTAATCCAGCTTAGCCAGGGCAGGTAGCCCACCCTAGAGACCGGCCCCACCCAATAACAAGCCCCACCCAATAACAGGCAACGTGTGGGCCTGCATAGATTGGTGACTGGATTCTCTGCAGCTTGGCAACTGAGCCCACTTCAGAGGGACAGGGCGTGCACAAGGAGCAGGTGGAGAGTGTGGGGCGGTGGTGGAGTTTGTGGGGCTCCCACTGTGGAGAGACTGGGTCCACTTCAGGAGGTCAGGGCATACACATGGCGCAGGACTGTGTTGACTGTGTGTGTGGACCTGTGGGCGGCAGGGCTTGTCAGCTGCAGAAAACTTGTGCTTCTCAAAGACCCACATGGGGGTTTGACCCACCTTCCAAAGCCTGAAACAATTGGGTGCTCCCGTGCCTGAGGCCAGCCCCACCCAGCTGCAATCCTCAGAGAGCTGACAAGAGACCTAAAGGCTGGAGGCTTAGAGCAATTGTAAGCCCCTAATCCTAACAACCTGTCACGCTGGGGGCCTACTCACTTAAAAGAAATACTGAAACACAAACGTGGTATTACAACTTGCAGCCAACTGTGCTGGGGCTCCCCAAACCTGATAAAGAGACTGAAGGGCCCATAACAACTGCAAGCAGCTGAGCATTACAACAGCTGGCCAGGAGCATAACTCGGCCTCCCTGGGTGCCTACAGGGAGAGCAAACAGGCCACAACAGAAGGACACACGTAGCCCACATAGGGGTCACCCCTGGAACATTGAGAACTGAGGGAAGCACACTGCAGGCCTCCTAAGCCATCACTTATATAAGGTGACCTATCCAAGAGCAGGAGACGTAGCTGACCTACCTAATATCTGGACACAAGCACAGGGAAAGAGGCAAAATGAGGAGGCAAAGCAATACGTTCCAAGTAAGGGAACAGGACAAAACTCCAGAAAAGGAACTAAGTAAAACAGAAATGAGCAACCTACCCGACAGAGAGTTCAAACAAAGAGTGGTAAGGATGCTCACTGATCTAGGGAAAAGAATAGATGAACTCAGTGAGAATGTCAACAAAGAAATGGAAGATATAAAAAAGAACCAATCAGAAATGAAGAATGCAATACTGGAAATGAAAAATTCACTAGAGGGACTCAAAAGCAGAGTAGAGGATACAGAAGAACGGATCTGCGAGCTGGACGAAAGATTAGAAGAAATTACCCAAGGTGAACAGGTAAAAGAGAAAAGAATTAAAAAGAGTGAGGACAGTCTAAGGGAACTCTGGGACAACATCAAGCGCACTAACATCCGTGTTATAGGTGTCCCGGAAGGAGAAGAGCAAGACAAAGAGGCGGAGAATCTATTTCAAGAAATAATAGATGAAAACTTCCCTGACCTAAGGAAGGAAACAAACATCCAGGTACAGGAAGCACAGAGAGCACCAAACAAGATAAACCCAAAGAGGCCCACACCAAGACACATCATAATCAAAATGTCCAGAATGAAAGATAAAGAGAGAATCCTAAAAGCCGCAAGAGAAAGAAAAGTTACATACAAAGGAAACCCCATAAGGCTATCAGCTGACTTCTCAGCAGAAACCTTACAGGCTAGAAGAGAGTGGCACGATATATTTAAAGTGCTAAAAGGAGAAAACTTACAGTCAAGAATACTCTACCCAGCAAGGTTCTCATTCAAAATGGAAGGAGAGATCAAAAATTTCCCAGAGAAGCAATAATTAAAGGAGCTTGTCACCAAGAAACCAGTGCTACAAGAAATGTTAAAGGGACTGATCTAAGGAGAAAAGAGAAGACCACAAACAGGAAAAATTATCTATTTCCATGATAAGAGAGTAATGGATACAAATGCACAAAAATGAGGTTAGATATTATATCAAAAACATAAAATGAGGGAGGAGGGGAGTTAAAGAGTAGAGCTTTCAGACAGAGATCAAACTAAAGAGACCATCAATTCTGTATAGAAGGAGAAAAGAACAGAGAAGGACTACTAAAACACTGAGAAAAAAAAAAAGTTAAAAAATGGCAGTAAGTACATACTTATCAATAGCTACTTTAAACGTCAATGGACTAAATGATCCAATTAAAAGGCATAGAGTGGCTGATTGGATAAAAAAACAAGACCCATATATATGCTGCATACAAGAGACTCACTTCAGACCTAAAGACACTCACAAACTGAAAGTGAAGGGATGGAAAAAGATACTCCACGCAAATGGCAATGAAAAGAAAGCTGGGGTAGCAGTACTCATATCAGACAAAATAGACTTGAAAACAAAAACTGTAAAAAGAGACAAAGAAGGGCATTACATAATGATCAAGGGAACAATCCAACAAGAGGATATATCACTTGTAAATATCTACGCACCCAATGTAGGTGCACCTAAATATATAAAGCAATTATTAACAGACATAAAAAGAGAAATAGACAGTAACACAATAATAGTAGGGGACTTTAACACTCCACTTACACCAACGGATAGATCATCCAAACAGAAGATCAATAAGAAAACATTGGCCTTAAACGACACACTAGAACAGATGGACCTAGTAGATACATACAGAGCACTCCATCAAAAACCGAAGAATACATGTTCTTTTCAAATGCACATGGAACAGTCTCCAGGATTGATGATATATTAGGCCACAAAAAGTCTCCATAAATTTAAGAAGATTGAAATAATACCAAACATCTTTTCTGACCACAATGGTATGAAACTAGAAATCAACTATAGGAAGAAAATCAGAAAAGCCACAAATACCTGGAGATTAATCAAAATGCTACTGAACAACGACTGGGTCAACGAAGAAATCAAAAAATACCTGGAGACAAATGAAAATGAAAATACGACATGCCAGAATTTATGGGATACAGCAGAAGCAGTTCTAAGAGGGAAGTTTATAGCAATACAGGCCTATCTCAACAAACAAGAAAAATCTCAAATAAACAATCTAACAATGCACCTAAAGGAACTGGAAAAAGAAGAACAAACAAAGCCCAAAATCAGTAGAAGAAGGGAAATCATAAAAATCAGAGCAGAAATAAATGAAATAGAAACTAAAAAAAAATAGAAAAAAATTAATAAAACCAAGAGCTGGTTCTTTAAAAAGATCAACAAAATTGACAAACCTTTAGCTAGACTCACCAAGAAAAAAAGAAAGTAGGCACAAATAAGTAAAATCAGAAATGGAAGAGGAAAAATTACAACAGACACCTCAGAAATACAAAAGATTATAAGAGAATACTATGAAAAGTGATATGCCAACAAATTCGACAATTTGGAAGAAATGGATAAATTCTTAGAATCATACAACCTTCCAAACTGGATCAAGAAGAAGTAGAGAATTTGAATAGACCAATCACCAGTAAGGAGATTGAAACAGCAATCAAAAACCTCCCCAAAAATAAAAGTCCAGGACCAGACGGCTTCCCTGGTGAATTCTACCAAACATTCAAAGAAGACTTAATACCTATCCTTCTCAAACTCTTCGAAAAAATTGAGGAGGGGGGGAAGCTCCCTAACTCATTCTACGAAGCTGACATTACCCTGATACCAAAACCAGAAAAGGACAACACAAAAAAAGAAAATTACAGGCCAGTATCACTGTTGAACATCGATGCAAAACTCCTCAGCAAAATACTAGCAAATCGCATACAACAATATGTTAAAAAGATTATATACCATGATCAAGTGGGATTTATTCCAGGTATGCAGGGATGGTTCAACATTGGCAAATCAATCAAGGTAATACAGCACGTTAATAAAATGAAGAATAAAAATCACATGATCATCTCAATAGATGCAGAGAAAGCATTTGACAAGATACAGCATCCATTTATGATAAAAAACTCTGAATAAAATGGGTATAGAAGGAAAGTACCTCAACATAATAAAGGCCGTATATGAGAAACCCACAGCTAATATCATCCTCAATGGTGAAAAACTGAAAGCTATCCCTCTAAGAACAGGAACCACACAAGGATACCCACTGTCACCACTCCTATTTAACATAGTACTGCAAGTCCTAGCCAAAGCAATCAGGCAAGAAAAAGAAATAAAAGGGATCCAAATTGGAAAGGAAGAAGTGAAACTCTCACTATTTGCAGATGACATGATTTTATATATAGAAAACCCTAAAGAATCCACCAGAAAACCTTTAGAAGTAATAAACGAATATGGTAAAGTTGCAGGATACAACATCACTGTACAAAAATCAGTTGCATTTCTATACACTAACAACAAAGTAGCAGAAAGAGAAATTAAGAATAAAATCCCATTTACAATTGCAACAAAAAGAATAAAATACCTAGAAATAAACTTAACCAAAGAAGTGGAAGATCTGTACACTGAAAACTATAAAACATTGCTGAAAGATATTGAAGAAGACACAAAGAAATGGAAAGATATTCCATGCTCTTGGATTGGAAGAGTTAACATAGTTAAGATGTCCATACTTCCCAAAGCAATCTATAGATTCAATGCAATCCCTATCAAAGTTCTAACAACATTTTTCACAGAAATAGAACAAAGAATCTTAAAATTTGTATGGAACAACAAAAGACCCCGAATAGCTAAAGGAATCCTGAGAAAAAAGAACAAAGCTGGAGGTATCACACTCCCTGATTTCAAAATATACTACAAAGCTGTAGTAACCAAAACAGCATGGTACTGGCACAAAAACAGACACACAGATCAATGGAATAGAATTGAAAGCCCAGAAATAAACCCACACATCTATGGACAGCTAATCTTTGACAAAGGAGCCAAGAACATACAATGGAGAAAAGAAAGTCTCTTCAACAAATGGTGTTGGGAAAACTGGATAGCCACATGCAAAAAAATGAAAGTAGACCCTTACCTTACACCATACACAAAAATTAACTCAAATGGATTAAAGACTTGAATGTAAGACCTGAAACTATGAAACTTCTAGAAGAAAACATAGGCAGTATGTTCTTCAACATCGGTCTTAGCAACATATTTTCAAGCACCATGTCTGACTGGGCAAGAGAAACAATAGAAAAAATAAACAAATGGGACTACATCAAACTAAAAAGCATCTGCACAGCAAAGGAAACCATGAACAAAACGAAAAGACAACCTAACAATTGGGAGAAGATATTTGCAAACCATACATCTGATAAGGGCTTAATCTCCAAAATATATAAAGAACTCATGCATCTCAACAATAAAAAAACTAACAACCCAATTAAAAAATGGGCAAAAGACCTGAACAGACATTTCTCCAAAGAAGATATACAGATGGCCAACAGACACATGAAAAGATGTTCAAAATCATTAACTATCAGGGAAATGCAAATCAAAACTACAATGAGATATCACCTCACGCCCATCAGAAGGGCTATAATTAACAAGACAGGAAACAACTTGTGTTGGAGAGGATGTGGAGAGAAGGGAACTCTCATACACTGCTGGTGGGAGTGCAAACTGATGCGGCCACTATGAAAAACAATATGGAGATTCCTCAAAAAATCAAGGACAGAACTACCATATGATCCAGCTATTCCACTGCTGGGTATTTATCCAAAGAACTTGAAAACACCAATGCGTAAAGATACAAGCACCTCTGTGTTCATTGCAGCATTATTCACAATAGCCAAGACTTGGAAGCAACCTGAGTGCCCATCAAGGGACAAATGGATAAAGAAGATGTGGTATATATACACAATGGAATACTACTCAGCCATAAGAAACGATGAAATCCAGCCATTTGTGACAACATGGATGGACATTGAGGGTATTATGCAAAGCGAAATAAGTCAGAGGGAGAAGGTCAAATATCGTATGATTTCCTTCATTAAGTAGTAGATAATAACAACAATAAACAAACACATAGAGACAGAGACTGGACTGGTGGTTACCAGAGGGTAAGGGAGGAGGGAGGAGGGTGAAAGGGATAATTCAGCACAGGTGTGTGGTGATGGGTTGTAATTAGTATTTGGGTGGTGAACATGATGTAATCTATGTAGAAATAGAAGTATAATGATGTACACCTGAAATTTATACAATGTTATAAACCAATGTTACTGCAATAAACAAAAAATTTAAAAAATAAATAAAAGAAGTAAATATAACCTTAAATGTTTGATTTGGTCATAAAAAAAATAAGGAATAAAAATAAATTAACTAAACTAAATTTATTAAATAAATAAGGAAAACAAGAAAAAAAGAAATAATAAAAAATATAGAAGTTAATTAATAAACAGAGAAATAAATTAGAAAACGGTATTGATACACAAATTCGAGATCCGGCCGTTTAATAAACCAATAAAACATATATATCCTTGGAAAATCCATTCAAGAAAGAAAACAAGTGAAAACATACTATAGAGAGCCAACCCATACAGAAAAGACTAAAAACCCTAAGAGAATAGTGTATAATATTGTGAAATGTTTGGAATATGTGATGAATTAATAAAAGAGAAGAAGAATTTCTCAACATAATAATAATATCTATCCAAACCAAAAAGTCCACATCACGCTTAATGGGGAAACACTAGAAGCATTGCCTTTATTATCATGAATAAAATAGGAAAGTATGCTTTCTCTCTGACTATTTAACACTGCTCTAAAAATACTGGCCAATAAAATGAGGCATGAAATAAAAATGAGATAAAATTATTGAAAAGAAAGAAACTAAATTATCATTATTTGCAAGTGGTGTTATCGTATAGCTGGGGGGAAAAATACTGAGAATCAACTGTAAATTTCATAAAATTAATAGGAGAGTTCAATAAATAGCTAGATAAAAATATATATACAAATATTAATAGCATTCCTATATACCAGAGATAAATAGCTACAATTGATAATGAGAAAAAAGCTTCCTCTCATAATAGCAACAAATATATTTTTAAAATACCTAGGGAATGACAATAACAATAACAACCACCACAGATAGCATTTACTGAACTTCAACAGAGACAGAGAAGGAATGACCAGAGATATAGGATTTGGGAGGTTTGTTTGGGGGATGTTTTTTCTTTCAAATTAGAAGAGTCATGAGCAGGTAAATAAGCCAATGGGGAGGATCCCCTTGAAAATGAAATGTGAAGTGTACTTGGGACAGAAAGGCAAGCTGCTCAATTCATCTAACTAAACAAGTTGAATATATGAATGCACTGGCCCAGTTCCCTGTAGACATTAGACATTTCACTAGCAATTCTTCCTTCTCTCTGACCTGATCTGTGCTTGGGTGAATTACAGTGATGGAAATACCATTTCTCTGTTTGTCTGATTGTGGGAAATCAGAACAAAAGAAAGAAATTCTTTTGACCTGATCTCCATCAATAGAGTAATCAGTATAATTGAAACAAGTATCCTAATAATCATGATAATTTGTGTTTTAAAGATAAAAGTAATCTATTGCTTTGATCATGCAGACAATTGCTTCAATTCTTCGTTGCATACTGCTAGAGAGGACTTGGTCAAAATAAAATAAAATCTATAGTCCATGATTATATTTTTATTTTCATAATTATGCAAGGAAGAGAGTGGGTGGAAACTTTTGTTTTGAACCGTCTCTCTTTTCCACTTTTCTGGCGTTGTTTCCACGGATGTTTTACTTTGAATATCAAAAATAGCCATGGTGGATTGTGGTGGATTGTGTCAGTCCCACCACACAATGTTGGCTATGCAAATGTGAGTTTGGATCGCATGGAACTACTTCTGTCTTGTCCATGTAGATATGGGTAGAATCAAGATTTTGTGGAGAGGAAAAAAACTTATCAGTGTTTATTAAGTGTTGAGATTCCAGTCACTAAGCTATTAGCAGTAGGATTTGTACAGCTATAAGGCAATAGAGATTGGAATATTCCTTTTTATTTTTAGTAGGAAAGTAAAATGACTTCTTGTATTTAAGACAGGCTGTAGAGCTCTTTTTCTCTCTGCTTTTCTGTTTATTCTTTTAATTAGTTGTCTTTTTATAATTTCTCTCTTTTCAGCACTAAGTTATGAAAGTGATAAAGGGGGTCACACTTTAAGGCATCAAGCTACAAGATAATCTCTAAAGGTGGTATCTTTCTGTAATGTATTAAATTAACAAGTAGGAACTTCACACTATTTTAGATGATGATGCTAATTTAGGTTTAACTCAAGACCCATTTAGGAAAAATATTCATTGTTTCTTTCCATATGCAGCATGAAGCTATTCAAACTTAGAAGATACCACAGGTCAGGTCCCCAGGAAGAACACTCTGAGGTGGAGATTTTCGGGGGGAGGCTTATTAAGGTGTGCTCTCGGGATCAATATTGTAGGGGAGGGGAGAAGGCAGGACTGGGCAGAGAAAGAAGATGAACTTTGTAGCAATCTCAACAAAGGCCTCAACTAATCCCACAAGAAGCTCTGGAGCTAGAAAGGCTCTTCAGGTTGGGAAGAAACAGAGCATTTATACTCCCACATGGACCAATCTTTGGATGTGGGCTGCCTTCCCCACCAGGGAGGGTGGGGGGAGTTGACCTTGGCCGGAGTAGCTCTCTTCAGCCAAGGGCAAGTCCCCGACTCAACTGAGTGTGGTCAGTTGGGGAAATGAGTGCTTTAGCCCTGAAGAGAGGGGATTTGGGGAGACAACTACAGCATCTACTACACAGGGGCAGTAGGAAACAACATTTTTTTTAAAAAAATCCAAAGGTTGTATTGAAGAGGCATGTCACAGAGCTTACTGGGCTGAGACTCAAAGGAATTATATGCTATCTTGTCTCTTCCACCAAAAAAGTTTTGTGGCTTTTGGAAAACCACTTTTTCTCTCTGTCTTCAGCTGTAAAATCAAAGTTTTGATGAGAGAATCACCTATGGTCTCTTCTTTGACAATCCTAATTTTGACGACTTAATTTTCAGCAAAATCAAGAGGAAAGGATTTCAAATGTAGTCATGCCTCATAAAAAGTCATCTCACTTAGATTTTAAAGTCTTGGATCCTGTTATTTCCCAGTATAATTAGATCTCAAAACTCGAAGGTAATTTTCAAGTCCCTTTGATAGCATTAATACTGGTACCTTTTAACTAAATCTAAGAGTAAAATGTAAGGCCCAGAAGAGGAAGAATGAAGATGGTTGATCACAGAATTCTAGTCTTGAGACTAGAATCTCAAGATGCTGAATTCAAAAGAAATTCTTTAATCCTAACTAACTCCATCATCATCCATTTTTTCCAAAGAAACAAAATTGCTAGAGAACCCCTAATGAAAGTGACTATCCCACAAAATGCAAAACCTAGTTGTGCTGTGTTTCTTCTACCGAGAAGAAACAGAATAGCCACACTACTTCCTTTATTGCCTTCTGTCCGTCTTTGAACAGGTTGTTAGCCACATCTGGGGCTCCCATTACTCAGAATAGCCAACTGATAGCTATAAAAAGGTCATCTGCCCTTCCAAATATACGAAAGTCAGCCATCTTTATTTAGGCACTTTAATACAATTGCCCGGGAGAGGTGCACAAGATGACTACATTGGATTTACTGTCTCACTCTATTAGGACTTGTGTAGCATCTTTGTCCCTTAGAGGAACAAAATGGGTAGAACTAAAAATAGAGGACATTGATCTTTTCCTGGCACTAAGCTTTGTGAAGAATAGCTTTTTGCAAAAAAGCTGCTTTATTTCATCTATTTAAGTATTCCACATCAAGTGTGCAACACAGCATTTTCTTCAATGTATTCCATTCCTAGTTCTGCCTTTTATTTTGTCAACAGCAACTTTAATATTAATGATTCATGACAAAAGATGAGGCTGAAAATACACAGTTCAGAATAAAATGACTCTTTTTGTCATAGGCAGGAAGCTAACTTGAATTGACGTTAATCTGTCACTGAACATAAAAACAAAAAATGCAAGCTGTTGATTTTAACAGAACTTATACACTGTTTACTCCTATGAAAGCCCATTTTTGGTTATTTGAAACGATTTTCTATTATAAAGCTCTGACATGTTTCCTGCTGTTTTCATCAAGCATATGTTTTCATTTTCTACTGGAATGTTTCCATGTAGTTGTATATGATTATATCCCAATTTCTGTGTAATCCTTCTAGAATATGTAATGATAAGACTGTGCACTTTTGTAGTAGGAAGGGAATTCTATGTCTTATTCAAAATAGCTATACTACTCAATGCATCCTATCAGGTGTTCAAAACTAAGAAAGGAGATACAAATAGTCCTTGAAGATTGATGACCAACAATACCAGCAATAAATTATTTCTGCATCTAAGTCTTACCTAACTGTGCCTAACTGTGCAGTTTGTTTTTCTTTCAAAACATTAACCTGAGTCGTGCCAAAAGCAAAGACACTGAAGAAGACAGTTTCCTGGACTGTGCATCCAACGAGTGCATGTGCCACACCCCCACCTGGGTCCCCACTCTGAATATCCTCAAGCGCTGCCTCGAGGTCTGCATACTTCCATCACGGCCAGAGAAATGTTTCTGGAACAATACGGACAATGGACACAGAACACAGAAATGAAACGTTTTGGTATAAAAATATGGGTAAAAACTGGATGCTAAGAGAAAAAGGAGATAAATTGATTGACAGGGCAGAAATGAGGTTTTTGCAATACAGCCTTGAGAAAGAGAGAGAGATGAGGTTCTACTAAAATACCTAGAGACCTGGAGACTGCTTGGTGAGGAAGGTGGGTGAGGGTTGCTGAAGTCTAGACAGGGTGCAGCTGCCTCTACTATGCAATGACTTGGAGCAGGTCAAACTCTATAACCTGTGTGTCAGAGAGGGGCTAGAAAACACTCGGGGCTCCAGGAGCTGTACTTTGAGCTACACAGGGATACCTCTGGTTTCCTGTCAGAGTGTGCAGCTGTACTGCATCTCCCAAGTCGAAATGAAACCAGGAATGAGAATTAACACACTCCTGCTGCTGTGGGTTAAATTCCGCCCCCCAAAAAGATATGTTGAAGTCTCAACCTCTGGTACCTGTGAACGTGACCTTGTGTGGATATAGGGTAACATCCTTGTTTGGATACCATCAAGTAAAATGAGATTATACTGGATTAAGGTGGATTCTAATCTAATATGACTGGTGTGCTTGTAAGAAGAGACACAGACACATGCACAGAGGGAAGACTAAATGAAAACACACAGAGAAACTCCATGTGATCAGAGTTATGTGTCTATAGGCCAAGGAACACCAAAATTGCTGGCAACCACCAGAAGCTAGGAAGAGGCAAGGAAGGATCTTCTCTTAGAACCTTCAAAACAGAATGGCTCTGCCGACACCTTAATTTCAGATGTATAGCCTTCAAAACTGTGAGACGATAAATTTTTGTTGTTTTAAGCCACCAGGTTTGTGGTAATTTGTTACGGCAGCCCTAGGAAACTAATAGACTGGCCTGGAGAATGGGAACAAGGGAAAGAGATGGCTCTGCATTGTGGGGATTGGAGTATCACGAAGCAAGAAATGTTTGATCTGTGCCTTAACAATGGGAAAAGATTTCATTAAGTTGAGATGATGGAAGAAGAGGAGGAGGACAACCCAGCAGACAAATACTGCACAAGTAAGGAGGAGCAGTGGGAAAAGGCAGGTCATGTTTGGGAAACACCAGGAAGTCCAATCTTAGGGGGCCACAAAGTGTGTGTGGAGTAGAGGGAGGGAAGACTACAGTCTGAGCTGAGGCCATACTGAGCAGATCCAGCCTCAGGAGCTCAAACTTAACACATAACTAATAATAAAGAGCTTTCGAACTCTTTTCGGCAAAATGTGATTTGATAAGAGCCAAGCTTAGGAAGATTAATCTGTCAGCATATGTAGGGTGGCTCAGGGAAAGGAGAGAAACTGAAAAAAGTGAATATCCGATAGGAAGCTACACAGCAGTCCAAGCAAATAATAATAATAAAATATAAAATTGGGTGGAGGGAACAAGGAAGGAACAAAAGAGACAGAGGTACAAGCTTGGAAGAGATAGAACTGATAATTCCAGACATTTGATCTCATGTAGGAATGAAAAGAATACATGAAAAATAGCTGAGCCTGGGTGCCTAAGATGTGGGAGTCATCCTTAACAGAGATAGTTAAGTTGAAAGAGAGTAGATTTAGGAAAAGTGTGAGTTTGAGAAGCTGGTTTATGCCAGGTTAAACTGAATTCTTTCCTGCTACACAAAGACACTGTATTCTTGCTTGAGAAGTCTCAGAGCCAGTTCATATCTCAGCCTGAGCTGTATAAGACCCAAAACATGCTTAATAACATCTCATTAGGGCATATGTATGGATCCCCTGAGATGAGGGGCAAGCAGCCACGATGCAAAGTTTAATAAGCCACAAGCCACGGTCTTGATTGTGACACAGGCCAACCCTTCTCCAAAGCACTGAGCACAGCTCATTCGACCCAGGAAATCTTGGAGGGGGGTGGAGATGCCTACAATGAAAAGTAGATCAAGGACATACAGGAGGCCCATAGGTTAGTGCTCTTTTTGGTTCAAAAGGGAAAATAAAGCTTGTATAAATCCCCAAGTGCCTGTATGTTATTAAGCCAGTACATATAACAAGAAGCATTGTAAATACAAAGACTAAAAAAACAAGGAATGTTCAAATTTCTAGGTCAAATTTAAATAATATTTCTTAAAGGGACTAAGGTATCTAGTTGCACTTGTTAAATTATGTACTTTGGAAAACTATATTAACCCCACTTGAAAATTCTTTTTTTCCTAAACAAAAAAAAAATGTAATTCTCATGTATCAGATTAATATAAATGCAGAAATAACTAACCAGCAGAACAATGTGTTACAGATCATGCTAAAGGAAATATGTGGCCTCCTTCCTTTAATAGCATCTACTATAGACCACACACTGTTTGGCACTGGAGTGAGCAAAAAACTACATGGCCCGTGCCCATGTGGAGATTATAGACAAAAAAAAGAAGGCAACCAACAAACCAGTAGATGAAACAAAAAAAAAAGATGCTGTGATGGAAAATAATGGGTGGAGGACACGTACTTTACACACGGTGGGCATGGAAGCCCTCCCTGAGGAGCTGACGTTTAAGCTGGCACCTCGGGATGAAAAAGAGCCAACGTTTGGAAGAACTGAGGGAGAGAATGTTTCTGCCAAAATGAATGGTGAGAAGACCCTAAGACAAGAAAGCCCTCAGCATGTTCAAGGAACTGAAGGAAAAGACCAGTCCAGATGGCACAAAGTGAGGGAGGATGAGAAAGGCATGAGATGAAGCTTCAAAGTACAGCAGGAGCAAGACTGAGCGCCCCAACAGGACATTACAGAGTGGGAACTATTTCTGAGAACAATGGGAAACTAAAGAAGAATTTTAAACTGGGAAACATGATCCAATTTTCTTGCTTAAAAATTCGTCTTTTTTGCTGTATAGAGAATAAATAGCACGGAGCTTGGCAAACTCTAGATCCTTGTACGTGGCAAGGACAGAAGATAGCGGACACGGCAAGAGGCTCTTTGAATAATGCAGGTGACAAATGAGGACACGGAGGGAGGTGGATATATTCAAGAGATATTTGAGATGAAACCGACAGGAATCAAGGATAGGCCTGGAACAGAGAGGTGATGGAGAGGGAGGAATCAAGAATGACTCCCAGTGTGATGACTTGGGCAACTGGCTCGATGACAGTGCCATTAACTGAGACAGAGAAGGAGCAGGTTTGGAAGAGGGAATCAAGAATTGTTTTGAACACATCAAGTTTGGAATGCCCATGAGACCGTCATCGCGGTGCTTGCACACATGAGTCTAGAGGTCGAGAAGAGATTCGGGCTGAGCATGTACCTTTAGGAATAGAGGAGACCACGGCGAGAATGTATAGAGAAACGCCCACACTTAGAAGTGAGGTGAAGGAAGAGAAGTCTGCCCAAAATCGTTACCATTGTCAGCACACATGCCCCAACATGCCCCTTTCTGATCCAAGTCCATTCCTACACCTAGAGGCAAGCATTAACCTGACCGTCAGGATAGTCATGGCCTTGCTCTTCTTGATAGTTTTACCCCTAAATATTCAGACATAATGACATGTTTAGTTTGCCAGTTTCCAGCATCAAAGTTAGGCTATCTGCACACAATGAGTTGGAGAGCAAGCGCGCTTTGTCTGTTCTCTGGAATAGTTGGTACAAGATTGGAATTATTTCTTCCTTAAAATGTTTGATAGGGACTAGGGGTAAAGTCTTATAGGCCTAGACTTTTCTTAATTGGAAGATTTTTAATTACTGATTTGGTTTCTTTAATAGTTATAGAAATACTCAGGTTGATTCTCAATTATTGATATTAATAACAAAAAAAAAACAGTCAAGTACCGACTAACTGAACACAACTTTCATAACTTGACATATATTTTTTCTTTTAGGAGGGACTTGAGGGAAGAGTGAGTTGGGTTAAGTCACTATTAAATTATTAAATTTGCATTTTCAGAACATATATCAAATTACTCAAAAAAGGTATTAGCCAACAAAAAAAGGAAGATTAAACTTTCACTACAGATAATGTAATGGACTCACATTCTGTGCCTCCCTGGATTTGCTCAGCCAAGGTTTTCTGCTCAGTGTTACCAGTGACTCAATTAAGATCCTCTTGCACTAATTGCAGTGTTGAAAACTGTTAACAGGATGTTTGCTCCTCAACAGAAGAAGGTTCATTGCTGCTTTTGTTGGGGGCCATGTCTTTGTGACAATCCACCTGCTTGGCTGGCTGGGCTGCAGGGTGGCTGCCCCAGTTCCTCCCTATCGTTTGCAGGCATGACTTGACAATCTCTCACTTCTTGCCTTCCATCATCATCAGTTTCCCTGTTGCCCTGAAGCATGAGACACTGGAGGATCCCCTCAGAACGCGCGCGCGCGCACACACACACACACACACACACACACACACACACACAGTCCAGGCCCAGAAGTCTGCAGGCTCTGGGCAGACAGGGAAAGCCCTGGCTGGTGTTTGCTTCCCAGCTCATCCTCCAAGGTTGTTGCTCATGCAGAGTTTGCTGCCCTTGCTATTTTAAATTTAGATTCCCAAGCCAGTGCCAGCGGGGCCAGGAGGCGCAAGCTGGAAGTCTAGGACAGATGACACCCATGGGACAAACTTTGACTAATGAAATATGAGAATTGGCACATATTATTTTGCTCTTTCTCTCTCTAATCTGAGACTGGTTCGAGGAACAGTTATTCTGCAACCTCTGTGCAGACGTTTCATAAAACCAAGGGATCATCCACACACATCACAAAGCTCTGGCCCCTTCGTATTTGCAATCCCTCCTTTCCTGCCACCAAGTCTCCCCTCACCCCTGATCCAAGGATTGCACTCCATGATTAAGTATTAACACGTAAGATTGTGCCTCAGACTGTTTTCTAAGGATCCCAGGCTAAGATGGGTAAACAAGTATTAGTGCATGTTTTAGGCGAAAAGTGTCTTGTCTCATTTTGGCACGTGCTGCTCACCTCATACAATAATAATTACAACTGCCGTCTCTCAAACACTGGGAACTCCATTACTTCTCTTCGGTCACACCTTCCTGTCAAAACCCAACCATTTCCTTCCATCTTTCCTTCTTTCATTCCTTCCTCCCTTCCTTCCCTCCTCTCTCTTTCTTTTATACAATGCACGTACATGAAATCGAATAAAACATAAATGTATATTTTAGCAATGACAAACTATCCAGGTCAAGAAATAGACCATTGGCAGCACCCCAGAAGCCACTCCCAGCCCCCTAAACTTAAGCATTATCCTACTTTTGGTCACTCTGTATCAGAAGTTCATCAAAGTAACACATGGAACAGGAACTGCCCTTCTTTGACACCCAGATGAAGAGGTTCTCTCTACCTAACACCCAACACCCAAGCAAGACCTGCGGCTTGATTATGATTGCGTGCACAACAATAGCCAAAAGTTTGACAGAACAATCCATCTCCTTATTCTAGGAAACAGCAAAATCTTCCACCACCACCATAAGCAGAAAAAGAATGTCAAGCGTGCCTTCCCTGACTCAGGGCTCCTTCGCTGATCTCAGTTTCACCTGGAGGAACAGACACTGTGACTAAGAGAAGAATCTGGAAACAAAGGGTAACTCAGGCCAGAAGCAGACTGAAGATTGAGAGCTTCATTCGTGGATCTGCAGTTAGCTCACCACCACTCCTAGGAAATGCTTACTTTTTCTCTTTATCAGCAAAATAATATATCTACAACCCCATCAACCAACCCAACCACCGGGGCAGACAGACAGGTATTGATTTGCTTTCCTGAGGACCAGGCGTTTCAATGAATCAGACTTCTGGGAAACTAACTGTTCTTAAACTCTTCCTAGTTTTATAACTAAATTGTGAAACTCAGACTGGCTCTTGCTCTCTAGGCCTTGGAGGTTTGCAGGTGGGGTGTGTGGAAATTTTCACCTGTCAAGGGGCAAGTTTATTTTTCTTTCTTTTGTAAAAATAATGGGAGGAAAAAAGATTCACATCAGCAGTGAAGCAAATATTTTTTAATTTTTTTTCTAATTATTCTCCCCAATCCCTCTCTATTCCCATCACATAAGAGCCCTGTGTACGTCCTCCCTCCCACACCTTTTTAATACAAATATATTGAAACATAGGAACACATGTATAGAGTTTCTTGGCTATTTATCTATACACAAATAGACTTTCTTACACATATTATTCTGAAAACTACTTTTACCGGCTTTATATACATCATGGATAGCACTCCAGATGAGTAAACACAGGACAGATTCACTGTTGTTAATAACTGATAATATATCATGGTATGGATGCAATTCAATTTATTTAATCATTTCCTTATTGAAGTCCATTCAGGTTACTTTTAGATTTTTTCTTCTACGAATAATACATCAATAAATTTCTTATATACTGGAGTTTTTGTTTCAATGGGATAGATTTCCAAAAACTGGACTCCTGTGTAAAAGACTACCTGTACTACTTATTTTTAGATATATAACCTATCTTTCTTAAATGTCATAACCATTTATAGTTCCACCAGGAACAAATGAGCATGTATTCTCTCGTTGACTATTGTGACTCTAATTTTTGTCAGTCTGATGGGTGGAAAGTGGTATCTCAGGTTGCTTTAATTTGCACTTCCCTAACTGCTCCTGAGTTTGAATATCTTCTCTGTGGTGTTTATTCTATATTTTTTTTTATTGGTCTGTTTAGTCTTTTCAGTTTCCTAACCTGAGTTTTATTTTTGGTATCAGTCTGTGGGAGCTCTTTGAGGGACATTAACCCTTTATCCAGCATGTGGTTAATACAGCTCAAAATTCTCCCACAAATCTCTATGTGTGATGTAAACTTTCTCCTCAGTCTATGGTACTCTTTACTTTTCTTTACACTATCCTTGCCACACAGTTTTTTAAATGTTTATATAATTGTGGTGGAGATGACCAGTCACCCACCAAAGTCCACTCTGCTGTCTTCTTTGGCACGTGGCCAGACTGTACTTTCTGGCTCCTTTGCAGTTAGGTGTGGCCTGGGACTGTCCCCAATGTAACATCAGCAGGAACAGCGTGCACCTTTTCCCAGATTTAGGCCTTAAAAGCCGCCAGCCCTAGTGGTTCAGTTCCGCGCGCTTCACTTCAGCAGCCCAGGTTCGCAGGTTCGGATCCCAGGAGCAGACCTACACCACTCATCAGCCATGCTGTGGCAGCGACCCACATACAAAGTAGAGGAAGACTGGCACAGATGTTAACTCAGGGCTAATCTTCCTCAATCAAAAAGAGGAAGATTGGCAACAGATGTTTGCTCAGGGTGAATCTTTCTCAGCAAAAAAAAAAAAAAAGTAGCCATGCCCCCACCATGCTTTCTTTCTCCTTCCACCAGCTGGAACCAGACATGACAAGCCCAGTTTTGACCATGGAGAGGACAGTGCCCTAAAAGATGACAAAGCCACGTGTATCAGTCATGGTCCAATCAGGAGACAGAAACCAGGGGGAGTTTTAATATAAAGAATGATTAAACTCTGATAAACAAATGACTGTGAGATATAAGGAAACACTATCTGGGATCTTAGAGCTGAGGGAAGGTGTCCAAGGAAGGCCAAACTTAGAAAGGGCCCCCTCTCCAAGGCTGGGGTTCAGACTTCATTGGGAGGTACAGTTCAGCCACTAGATAGCAGAGAATTTTGCTTGTTTGTTCCAGCCAGAGCTGGTCTGCAGGCTCTGGACAAACAGGAAGCAACCCTCCAGAGAGCAGGTAGACGCAGGCAGCCAGCAACTGGCGGCCTGGTGGCATAGGCAGGCAGCAGGGGTGGGGGCCTGGGCCACAGATCTGTCAAGGGAATTGTGGCACCCGGGAAGGCAGGAGGCCTTCGGGAGCTGGTTTCTGGGTGAAGTGGGCTTCAGGAAAGTCATCACCAGGCCAGGCTGAGACTGTAAGGTTGCCAAGGGACCTCTCACTCTGGGTGCACTCTTGGGGCAGAACTCTACTGGATATCCTCACACCCACTCTGCTGCCACCAGAAACAGCAGGAGAAGCCCCTTCCTCCAGCAATGTCCCTCCAGCACCCTCTACTGAGAAAGCTTAACACCTTGCACACTATCCGGGAAAGATACTTGGAGGAGCTCTGCTCGCTACCACAGAGCACGTATTGAGGAGCGAGTGTGGAGCCTAAAGGCAATAATTGGTACCTGGCACACTGCAGCTTGTCACTTGGAAAGAGCCTGAGCTCCTGAACGACCCCACGGTCCACCCACAGCCTACCCACTGGAATGCCTGCCTTGGAAACATTACATGAGAGAGAAATAAGCTTGTGTCTTCTCTGAGCCACTTGGAGGGGAAGCTCTTTGCAATGGCAGTTTGGTTTTATCCTAACTAATTCAGTTGTCAGTCAAATATGTCAGTCTCTCCTTTTATGACTTCTGGGGTTCCTGCCTTGCTTAAGAACATCCACTAACCTGGATTTAAAAATATATAGCAGGGCCAGCCCCGTGGCTCAGCGGTTAAGTGAGCGCTCTCGGCTACTGGCGGCCCGGGTTCGCATCTCCGGCGTGCACTGGTGCACCGCTTCTCCGGCCATGCTGAGGCCGCGTCCCACATACAGCAACTAGAGGGATGTGCAGCGATGACGTACAACTATCTACTGGGGCTTTGGGGGAAAAAAAATTAAAGGAGGAGGATTGGCAATAGATGTTAGCTCAGAGCCGGTCTTCCTCAGCAAAAAGAGGAAGATTAGCATGGATGTTAGCTCAGGGCTGATCTTCCTCACAAAAAAAAAATATATACATATATATATATATATATATATATATATATATATATATAGCAGATGATTATCCAATTAGGTAAAGACTAGTCAAAAGAGAACAAAAATTGGTATCTTGATTATGGTTGGTTGCCAACTACTTCCTGATATTGACAAAGGAAAAAGGAAAAGAAAGACGAAGGAAGGTTATGTAAGTAAAGAGCCATGAACACAAACCCCTCTAGCTCTTTTGAGTAGTTCCTACGAATACTTGCCAAAATACAGACTTAAAGCAGCTGCAGAAAGAGAGGGATTGAATATAAAATCATAAAAGCTAGTTCTTCTAGCAGATTGAATGTCTTCACCACTCTATGTAAATATTTGTTAATTAAGCAAGAGGCTTGAGCAGCTGGAAACGTGAAGGTATAGTTCAGTGGAAAGCTCTACGCTGTCTTTCTCCAGAAATCATTCCTCTTGGCTACAACTTAGGTCTAACATTAGGATTGTCCTGTCATATGAAAATCTAATCATAGCCTCTCCATGTGTTCTCCGTCCTCCTCCTTTCCTCTGCATCATTGAGAAGGGAGGACAAAGCCAGTCAACGTTTATGGCTGTGCTTTGTGTGCATGGTGTATTGGCCAGCTGCTGTGGGAACATACAGAGGAAACACAGACCCTCATCCAGACCCTCATCCAGACCCAAAGGCGTTATGGGCTATCGGGAAATTTGAACCAACATGTGAAAACAGGCCACAGGAACATACCACGGATTAAAGCATCAGTTGTTACAGGTGTCCAGCAGCCATAAGAACAATGAAGAGACACAGGACGAATACGTTGTCACCTCCCCTCTCCCGCGTGTGTCAGAGGAAACCACAGTATATGTATGTGTAGATACCGGCCGACTAATTGAGGCCACCAGAAGACAAGGCAATAGTCGGAACTTGGTGATTATCTGAAGGTGGGTGGTGATAAACGTCATTGTTGATGCCAGTGCTCTTAGCATTTAATGAATTTATTACATTTCAGGTTCTTGTTCTAAAAATAGCGTAAAATCCGCTAACAAATAGCATCTTTCTCTCTATTGTTTTGTTGTGATCTGGAACCCTCTTCTGGAAATTCAGGCTTAAATTTGGGGGTAATAGAAAACAATCGCCTACCATTGCCCCAACATTTTAACCACCCTTTTGCATCTTTGCACCTTCCTCCCTGCATCTCTGCCCCTACTCGCCTAGTGAACTCCTACTATCCTTCCAGACTCAGTTCAAACGTAACTCTTCTGTTGGGTCTTTTCTGAGTTCCTCTAGAATAGAGTGACTTCATCCAGCATGAGCGTTGTCATGGCGCTTTGGACACATTACTACATCATCTCCCGCTGATCTGTGGGAGGGATTTGGTCTTACAACTCTATATTTCTACTGTGTGGCATTTGTACATGGCCAGTAACAGTTTATTAAATGAACAAATATTTTGCTTCTGCTATATTGCCTCCATCTTCTAATGTCAGCACTTCAAATTCTTAAAATATTTCACTAAGAGACTAATAATGTTCCAGTAAAATAGTGTGTCGGTCTGTGTTTAGAGCAATGTTCAAAGTCCCTCCGCAGCCTGTTGAGCAGCCCTTGGCTGCGGTGGGTCTTGTCCTGGAGACGCGCTGCCCTCTGCTGGCGTCCTTTCAAACAAGCACGAATGCAGTACTCATACGGCCAGGCTGGCCTTTGTGGTAGCGGTGGTTCCAAACCCGCAGGCTGCACAGCAGATAACCACTGGGTCCTAAACTTCTTACTGAAGGCCAATAGTGCAGAATGTTCCCTTTCATTTTGCAGTCTGTGAGGGATAGGCGGGACATCAAATGAAAGCAAAGACTGGTAAACTTCTTTACAGGTGTTTTATAGCGGCCAGAGTTGCTTTAAATATTTGTATCATTCTTATTATGCCCATAATTTAAGTGGCTTAATGCCAGTCTTGCTAGGACCACATAAATATACCAAAAAAATATAAAATATTAATGTCACCAAAGTGCCATGATCCTAGGGAAAGTAAAGAGCATCAAGTAACTTATGGTCCCAATCTGATTCTACAAAATTATAAAGCACGTTTATATTTGTTGACTTGAAAATACATTAATAATAGATTAAAACAGTATGATGCACCATGTGTGCATGTGTACGTATAGATATACAGATATAGATACACATATATGTGGTGTGTTTATAATTTTATAAATACATATTTTATACACATATATCTATAGGAAGAAAGATCAGGAATAATATATCAAAATGCTAATGATTGTAATCAGTAGATGGCAAAATTTTTAGCTGCTTTTAATTTAGGTTTTTTAATCCGTATTTTTCTAATTTTTCTGAAATAATCATGAATTACTGGGATAATGAAAAAATGAAGAGAGAAAAATTCATAGATAATGTTACCAGGGAAAACATTAATAGATAAGACCCAAGGTCAAAATTAAAATGATCCTGCCTAGTGCAAGTAAAAGAGGCAGCTTCTGAGGCAAACAGCACGAAGAGAAACAGATCTATAGCTGTCAATTACAGGGAGAAACGTGCTGAGCCCCTGCAGGCTGTGCACCCGGGGAGCAGGCCCTGGGAGGCACGGTTTAGCCCCACTAATGTGGCGATTAATCATTAAGCCAGCTTGCTCTCCATTAGGAAGCCAGTGAAGCCAGGCCCACAGTTACTCCGGAAATACGGCTTGCTGAGAGCCTGCTTGAGTTATTTCAAAAAGAAACCAAACCACAGACACTTGAATACCCTAAGAATGCTCAAGAAAGGGGGGAACGGCTTGAATACTTGGCAAAGACAGCTCAGCAATTTTCTTTTTAATTATTGAGATAAGACAGTGAGTTTGGATTCATTTAGCTGTTCAAATAGAAATCTATTTAAATATTTAAACAGAAAAGCTTCCTGATCCACCGCCCTGCCCTCCTGTAACAGCTCTGGCCTTTCCACAGAGATAAATTTTATAGTGGATTGGGTTTGAGAAACTTCTATTTTATGGGTTAGAAATTGATTTCAAGAGCCTTCAGCAGAGTAAAACACACACAATTGTGTATTTGCTTTGGGGGTGAGTCCACACTCCCTTGCAGTGCAAACTGAATCTCCTGCTGGTAAATAGCAGGATGTTTGGCATGTGGATTGCTTCTCTTTTAGAGATGTGGTCCTGATAATCTCTTTCACAAACCATGAAGAATCCAAACCCTCCTCAAAGGCCTTGCCCTTATTTCCTCGACATCATCCTGTGCTGTTTTCCTCCATTCTATGTGGGCAAATAAAATCCAACATCAAAGCTACAAAGATTTGTTATGTGCCTCCTTGCTGTCCTCAGTGAAAATTTACCCTTCCAGATGGGTCCCCACAACCAGACAAATCTTGCTGCTCTCTTCCACCACCAGGCCTATTCCAGAATTTAAAGATTTTCTTAAATTAAATATCCTTCAAGAAGCAATTCCATAAAAAGGGGGAAAAGGAGTCTGTCACAGCATTTAACCCCTCAGACTTTTTACGCTTCCAGGGTTTTACTCTGCTTGAATGCCCAGCCCATTTTTTCATCCAGCAAAATCCTTTGACCTTGAAGGTCTAGCTTGAATGTCAACGCCTCAGTCTCCCCTAAAAATGTAAGTTTCAATCATTCGCTGATAATCATTCCCAATTGCCTTGTACGTACTTCGAACAGAGCTCTAACATTTTATTTCAATTTTTTGTTTACCTGTCTGTCTTCTCTCTTTAGACTGTGAATTCCCAAGGAAAGACTGTCTCTCATCATGATATTCCCAGAACCTACTGTTCAATAATAAAATGCTGAGTGAATGAATAAATGAACCTTCCAGCCCCTACAGAACCCAAGTTGCCTGTATACTTTCACATGCACAATAGAGATTGACAGATGCAAATAGTGTGAGAGCTTCATCTCGACTCTTTTTACAATATGTGGTAAAATAAAATTGAACGAGTACTATTTTAATCAATACTTAGAATGGCATTTATTAATATTTCTGTGGACGGTAGTATGAAAGTAGCAATTTTTACATCAGGGTTTCTCATGGGGAAAATCAGCTTTTCCAGAAGAAAAGTAGATTTTCCTAGCAGCTCAAAGTTCCTTTCACCAAATTCTGTTAAACCAAAACAGCCAGCCAAGAACTGTTTCATATTTTGTCACCCCAAAGAACGTGAGTTTTCTCTGCCCTGATGGTGTGACCTTTTCCACATTGCTTTCTGTTGTGTGTGCCGTAGGTGGCTGAGAAAAGAGAATCTCAGACGTCATTGCTTGAGTCAACAGGAAGAGACTCGCAAATTTTATGCTCCCAATTAATTTAGCCTTTTATTTTCTTTAATCCTGTCTCTTCCTTGGGAAACTTGTACCTCCATCACCATGAATTGTACTTTTTCCCCAACCTCTTCCCTATTATTCCTAAACATTCCACGTATAAATTTCTTCCCATCACCTTTGAAATTAATCCCTTTGCTGGTTAAGTTTAATTTTGTCTACTTCCTGCTAGCCAACAAGCAAGTTGAGGAAGATATAGTCACTCTCAAGTCCACAGTTGCACAAAATGCATGCCACAAGCTAGTACAACACCATCTTCAAACCAAAGGAAGCTCCCAGGCCGGTAACTCAGCAAAGGTCCAGGCTGTCGCTCTTCCAACGCTTGATGTGTCCACCCGTGAAGCTGTAGGTTTGGTGTGTGGAAACACAAGCAAAAGTCATTCTCCTCATAATTCAGTTAAGAAAAAAAAGTTTAACCTCTATCATCTGCATATTTCAGATGAACATGGGTCAGCCTGAACAGTACAAGTAAAAATGTCAGGTTTAATGTCTTTATAACAGCTGATGTCCATCTTTAATACACAAATCAGTATACTTTGCCTGCATTGACACTTCCGGTTTCAACTTAAAGGTTTGTTTAACTGATTCATCTCTAAAAATCTATGGCTAATTTCATCCCTCAGGCAGTTTGTATATCCACAGTTTTGTTAACTTAGTAAAACAAACATTTATGTTTGTGCATACTCTAATTCCCAAGGCTAAGAGTTAATGTTAATATCTTTTTGATGTGCTAAGATCTCCTAATGAAGTGGTACCCAAATCAGTCTTTTGGTGTGCTGACTAGGGAGCAGTGTGAATTGACTTATGACTTTATCTAGGGCAGACACCAGACAAAGCCTTTGATGGTGTCTGTTAAAAAGTAAAATTCAACTGAGTAAATTTTAAAGATCTCATTGGCTTTATCCAATGATTCATGAACTGGGCAGCATCCCATCTAGCAGATAGAAAGGGCTCCAAGGAGCTGTACAAAACGAAAGACTGTTATAGTCTTTTCTATAGTCCTATAGAAGGGAGCAGGAACAGGAAGTTATACCAACAAAAGTCAGATTGGTTGTGACAAGGTTACCTTCCCTTAGGGGACAGCAGGGGGTCAGTCAGGCAGATGACCTCACCGGTGAGGGCCAGGTGATTCCTGATTGATTGTTTTAAGTTTCCATTTCTGGGAGAACCAAAACTGTAATTAAGTCTCAGTTTGGTGATGTGGAACTTAGCATTAGTGACTCTATTTGGGGCTGTTTTCTGTTTTTGTTTTTGTTTTTGTGTTATTTGTGAGGAAGATCAGCCCTGTGCTAACATCTGCCAATCCTCCTCTTTTTTCGCTGAGGAAGACTGGCCCTGGGCTAACATCCATGCCCATCCTCCTCCACCTCACATGGGATGCCGCCACAGCATGGCTTGCCGAGTAGTGCGTCGGTGCATGCCCAGGATCCGAACCAGGGAACCCCGGGCCGCAGCAGCGGCGCAAGCGCACTTAACCGCTTTGGCCACCAGCCGGCCCCCTGTTGTTTGTTTTTAACATGTCAAAACAGAAAAGATCATCCAATATGAAACGTCTTTTACTTCCTAAGCTAGATGCATAACAAGTTAGCTTTTAGTCTGCAAACATGGGTGAATACATGCCACCTGTGCCTCTGTGGCAACCAACTAGACACTACAGTTCCAGTTTAGGATTATTACCTAAAGTCAGGATTTTTTGCAAGCTGTTTGGGGTTGTAAGTGAAACAAAATTAGTCTATGCTCTGAATTTAGGACAGAAAAAACAGATGTGCTAAAATATTAAGCACAAGGGACAGGATAGCATTAATCTTGTTTCTGGACTTATTCCCCCTTGGAAATTTTTTCACAAAGAAAGATTTACCCAGAGGGAGTTCAGTCCCTGTTGTGTTATTAAAAATTCAGGAGACTTATATAGAGAAAGGTCATGTAACAGAATCTTTGGTGGCAACATAGGCCAGGGGGTTTTGGGGTCTAAAACTCACGTTAAAGATTTGAAACACTTTGATTTATCATAAATTTAATATATGGTTTACCAAATTAGCAAAACATTTACTTTTAATAATGCTTGAAGCCAATATTGCAGCTACTGTAGTTATGAATAATTTAAATTTGAATTTACACGTTTAATCATTTCTATCTAAAAAAAACTAGTGAAATGTAATATTAGGATAACTGTTTCTCTGATTTCCATGTAAATTACCAGTGTTAGTAAATTTGCTTGTCACTTAACAGAGTATTTATTTAATTACTAAATATTTCTGTGATTTTGTATTAATCTTATAAGCTTTACTAGAGGAAAAACTTTGTAGGGATCTAATACCTAGTTCCTTTGACATATTAGAGTAGAGGTTACTTTTTAAAATTTAAGAAAACCATGGATTATTTAAACAAAACTAAAGCCTCTCATCTAACTATTCTATTCAGATGCTTCTTTTCTTTACTTTTGTTAATAACATCATCTTAGAAGCGGAATACATTTTCCTTTGTGTTTTGCTCAGTGCATTTGACATGTTTGTCTTAGAAAAGAGTCCATTTAATTTAGTCGAGTTTCCTGTTCTCTAAAGGAAATGGATTGGGGTGGGGAGGAGGGAGGAAAATAAGAGAACTGTCCTTAGGATTGTGGAACTCGAGATGATGGAACAACAGGTGGTCAATTATCTTTATAAGCCTGTACCTGAGCATGAGGAGAAACACTGTGCCCCTGAAGGAGACAAGCCCAGAGGGTCTTCAGCAAGTCATGCCCTCTCAAGAGCTCTGAGCCAAGAGGGAAAATCCTCACAGATGTCAAGGGGAGCCAAAGACCACACACAGACCAGACTTTATGACACATGGGCCAGCCCATGTCTGCACCTTGAGCCTCTCATTAAGTCAGCAGGCTGCACGTGCTCAGACCCCCACTCACCCCAGGAACAAGCACAGATTTCTCAAAGTGTCAACATCAGACAAAAGAATCCCACTGTCTACAATCAGAAGATAAAATTGAAGCTGTATATGCTGAATTTCTTATTAGACCTACTGCCTGAATTCCCTCCAGACTGGCCATTTAACCCTCATTAGGATAACCTCCCTTTGATGTCTTTCAAAATCTTGGTGCATGGATCAGGACCTAAATTTTATGGATAATTACACAAATATACATACATCTCCTTAAAATGTGTACAAAAGTATTCTCTTGACCCAGGTAAGTTGAAAACCCTTGTGCTTAAACTGCCCTACAGTTCCCTGACAGTGCTTCAGCCAGTGTCCTGAAGGGCAGTGGAAAGCCACAGGGGGCAAGAGTAATGCAGGAGCCACCTCTCGGGAGAGTAGAAGGCATCGTCAGTTTGTTCATTCAGTAAGCACCTTTGTTTCCTCACCCTGGTCCTGGCTCTGTGCTGTGTATGGGGAACATAAAGATAAACATGACCACAAGATCAAAATAATCATAAGTTAAATTCCTGCCTTGAGCAGCTCATGCTCTCTTAGAGCAGGCAGGCACGTAAACACTTACCACGCGATGGAATGGGTAGATAAGAGACATGCGAACAGGATGCTGCAAAACAGAAGCATTACAAAATTGATCAAGAAGGAGTCAGAGGAGTTTCGCGAAGTAGGTGACAACTGAGCCAAATTTTGTCAGACACATGGGAGCTTTCCAGGTGAACAAGAGTGGAAGGACATTCAAAGCAATGAGACAGCACATTGCATCTGGAGAACTAGATGTGCTAGAACAAAGAGGTGGCCAGAGATCAGGCTGAAAAGGTAAGCAGAGGTCAGATTGCAAAGAGCTTTGAATTTACTACTAAGGATAAGTTTGGGTTTGAGTCTGGGGAATCACATGACCAATTTGGGTGTGGAGCTAGAGTATAAAATCAGGAGTCTTTGATTTATGGGTTGAATTTAAAAGTGGAATACACTATTTAGATAGAGCTTGTGAATCGGAAAAGAAACTGAGAAACTAACCCTTTTGAGCATTTAAGAAGCAGGGAGAGAAATGAGTCCACAGAGGACTTTTTAAATGAGCAGCCAGAAGGTAAGAGGAAAACCAGAAATGAGGAAGAACACGCAAGAAGGAGTTCTGAAGAGGAAGTCCTTAACAGTGCATCAAAGAGGTGAGGTAAGATAGAGAACAAAGTTCAATGGATTCAGCAAGCAGAGGGTCACTGTTAGAACAAGAGAGAAGTGAGACTGCAGGAGGCGGGGGAACAAATGGGAGAGGAGGATATCCAGAAAATCCAGCCTGCTCCACGAGGAAACACAGGCCACAGGGGAACGGGGGGTCCCGAGTTTCTGTTTTTAAGATGAACGAAACTGAAGCATCGCATTACAGGGGAGGAAGAGGTTCCAAATATAGGAGACGTAAAAGAGACTGCTGCAGGATTGGGGTGGCAAAGGCAACGAGAGCAAACAGGATCTACAGCATCATAGAGGAACTAATCTGAACTCTGAGAAAAGGGGGAGAAGAGAAATACGGGGGTAGATGGAGACTATTCTGAAAATCAGCAGTAGAAGTTAAGGATATTCACACCTCCTAGCTCTGGTGAGAAGAAAGTTCTAGAGTAGGAGGCATGAGAAAAGTCATAAGAGTTGGGACAGCTTGGCATGGGAGTAGGAAAGGGAGCTGAACAAAGGTACCTGGAAGGATCGCCTGGTGACTATGTGGGTCTGCTTAGAATTGGAGACCCTGATTTTTTAATAATGACATCTATCCACAATGCTCTGGGTTTCCACGGAGGTTCAGCAGCCTAAGAATAAAACCAGAGAAGATTCGCTGTTAGATTGATCCAGGTATGACATTGCAGATGGGCAAGAGAGTTGAATGTGCTAGTCAGAGAAATTTAGAAGATATCAGTGGAAGAGAGATGAACATTAATCCAGCAGAGGTATGTCACTTGAAAGGCAAATAGAATTGACAAGGAACAGAAAGTCTTCACAAATTCAAGATCCAAAGATGATGGAACTTAGAAAGTGAGAGAGCTGAAGGGACAAAATGCAGGGGTCCAAAAGCAGATGAGATCCTAGTGGTGACCAGATCCAAGGTGGGACCATGAGAGTGAGTTCCGGAAGCAGAGTGAAGGTACAGACAATGGAATTGAGGTAAAATCAGTCCAGGCTAGGATACTGACTGTAAGTTTCCCAGGACTTCATTTATTATGTGTCAGACACATAAACCTCATAACAACCCTATGAGGTAGGAACACTTATTATCATCATCCTCATTTCACAGTTGAGGAAACTGAGATACAGGAATTTTAAGCAACTTGCCAAAGTCACACAGCTATTCTAGCGGGAGCTGGGATCCCAGCCCAGGCCGCCTGGCTCCAGAGGCCTTGCTCCCAACATCATCCTACACTGCTTCCCCTAGAGTGACAGCAGTAGCCTCCAGAGCCATGAGTGACATGGCTCAAATCAGGGGATATTTTTCGTAGGAAGGGTGAAAGATGAATGGTCATCTAAAATACTCAATGCTCTCCCTAATGTCAGCAGCATCAATCACTGAATTTATTGAGCTTCTGTGATATGTCAGTTTGTGCTATTTTAAAACAATTGATCTTAGCATAGCAGCTGTAGAGCCAGAATTTCATTTCTTCCATATTCCTTCCCTGAAATTCACACAAAAGGTTTTTTGTTATAAAAACAAAACTAAAATGATAACCGGGTATTCAGCCTGCTGGGTAGTAGAATCTTAAGTTAATTGATTCTATAAAAATTCACTGCTTCGTAGCCAACTCTATCCATCTGAGAAATAACAGAACAATTCACAGTAGAATCAAATGGTGCTGCACACACAGGTATAACCTGCTGCTAATAGTTTACTTCACGGCCTACCTATGACAAAACTGAGGAGTTTAACCCAACACTAGTCAACCTGGCCAAACCAGAACTATTTATACTGCAAAATCTTAGAACATCGTAAGGAAAATATCCAAAGATGTCAGATTCATTTTTTAAACCAAATTTTAAACACCTTCTAGAACAGTGTGGCTAAATGCAAGAGCTCCTCTTTGCTTAAATATTCAACTATATCATGTTGCTTCCATCCATCCCCAGTTATCCAACATTTACTGAGAATTATACCAAGAATTGTGGCTTGACTGGCAGCATTGCATAAATTTTCTAGTACCTGGGTTATTGATGGAAATAGGATGTCAATATAATGTCATAACATGCTTTATTCAATATTTGGGCAATAAACTTCAGAATGAACTATGACACACCATAATTTTTCTGTGTTAATAGAGGATGGAGTCACCTGCATTTACATTTTATAGCCTCCTTTAAACAAGTTACAGTTTTATCAGTCTTCTCCCAAAAATCTTTATAAGAAATGTCTCTTCCCACCCTCTAGCAAGGAACAACAAGGTCAAAATGCAGCAGTATTAGGCTAAGAAATCAGAGTTAAGAATTATAATCCTCTACAATGTGAATTGTCCAGACTTGCTGATCAGCCACAGGTAGATGCAGATGCGGATGATGTGATAGAGATCTCTGGAAGGAAGAGAAGCCTAGGGAATAGAGACTTGAGTTTGAATTCCTGCTACCAGTAACTGGATGTTTGTCTTGCATATGTTACATAATTTCTCCAAGCCTATTTCCTCACCTGTAAAACAATAATCTTCCCACGATTTTTGTCAGAATTACATGTATTAAAGCATTTAGCGCAGTGCCTCATTTAGCATGGAGCTAAATAATGTTTCTCTTTCCCTCCTTTTAATGTGACATCTCAGCAGCTCCTGACCCGGCTGGCCTCTTCCTCCTCGATACAGCCCTAACCTGCCCCTTCTCCCAACTTCCTCACCCCGGGAAATGCTCCACCCTCTCCCAGTAGCTCAAGCCAGCAGCCTGAGTGTTAGCTGATTCTGTTCTTGCCCCACTCTCTACACCCAGTCCGTTATCGAGCCCTGTCAACCCTCCATCAAGACAATCCTCATGTTCCCTTTTAATTCAAAGTCTGGGCTTCTTACTGTGATGTCCAGAAATATCAGTAGATTTCAAAGACTGCTAATAACATGTATTTTGAAGATTATTTTTAAATGAAGGGTTTGATCACAACCAGAGAAATGATTTAAAGGCAAAGACTGTTCCTTAGAACACTGGTTCTACAGAATGTCAGTGGTTTTAGAAAAGGAATACATGGCCAAATACATTTGGAAAATTCTAGATTAAACAAAATTAAGCAAGTTTTCACTATTGTTATTGTTGTTACTCTAGGACTTCTCAGAGTTTTTAACCAGGCGTTGGGAATCCATAAGAGGAGCATGAGCCAGGTGTCATATATTCACTCCCTCTGCTCACCTGGTATAAAGGGTCAGTGCCACACTTCCCTGCTTATCTGGGTCGTTGTCAGTTTACCCAAGGACTGCCATTCGCTTCACAGCTGATTATCACCGGGCACTCCTGGACTCCTGTCCCTCTTCATAGAACATTCCTCTTTCATGGCATCAGCAGAGATGTGAATGTGAGGTTCACCACATGTCCTTCAGTGCCCTTTATTTCTCACAAGAGCACCAAACAAGGCTCCACAGAAATATCAGACTTTCCTGGAGTGACATCAGCAACAGCAACATGAGACGTCCCTCAACAACAACAATTTGACTTAAATCCACAGACAAAACTGCCTCTGTGGGAGCTGTGGGATCCAGCACCACATGCCAAGGGACCCGGGAGGAGTCTCGCCTACCGGCGCATCGGGTGACAGGCATACAGACCTCAGTCCTGGCTGTGGACCCTGCAGTGGCCCGTGAACTGCCTCCAGCCTCTCCTGGCTGCAGTCCAGGAGCCCCTGGAGAACACTGTCTTAGACAATCATCTACAGGCAAGAGAGCCTTTGAGGAAGTCCAGGTTTTCATCATAGAAGTTCTAGCGCATTGTTGGAACAAAAAAAGTACAAACTTGGATGCATTGGAGAGGGATTTGACACCAAAAGCACAAGCAACCAAAGCAAAAATAAAGACATGGAATTACATCAAACTAAAAAGCTTCTGCACAGCAAAAGAAACAATCAGCAAAACATAGAGGCAACATATGGAATGGGAGAAAATATATGCAAACCATCTATCTGATAAGAGGTTAATATCCAAAATATATAAGGAACTCATACAACTCAACAGCAAAAAAAAAACAAACAATCAGATTTAAAAATGGGCAGAAATTTAAAGAGACACTTTTCCAAAGAAGACATATAATGGCCAACAGGAACATAAAAAGATGCTCAACATCACTAATCAGCAGAGAAATGCAAATCAAAACCACAATGAGATATCACCTCACACCTGTTAGAATGGCTGTTATCAAAAGGACAAGAAACAACAACTGTCGGGGAGGCTGTGGATAAAAGGGAACACTTGTGCACTGTTGGTGGGCATGCAAATTGGTGCAGCCACTATGGAAAACAGCATGGAGGTTCCTCAAAAAATTAAAAATAGAATTACCACATGATTCAGCAATCCCACTTCTGGATATATATCCAAAGGAAATGAAAACACTATCTCGAAGACATATCTGCACCCCCATGTTCATTGCAGCATTAGTCACAACAGCCAAGACTTAGACGGAAACAACCTAAGTGTCCATCAGTGGATGAATGGATAAAGAAGATATGGTATATAAATATAGTGGAATATTATTCAGCCATGAGAAAGAAGGAAATCCTTCTTGTTGTTGCCATTTGCAACCACATGGATGGACCTTGAGGACATTATGCTAAATGAAATAAGTCAGATAGAGAAAGACAAATACGAAATGTTTTCACTTATATGTGCAATCTAAAAAAGCTGAACTCATAGAAATAGAGAGTAGAATGGTGGTTGCCAGGAACTGGGGAGTGGGGGAAATGGGGAGATGTTGGTCAAAGGGTACACACTTGCGGTTAGAAGATGAATAATTTCTTGGGGTCTAATGTACAGCATTGTGACTCGAGTTAACAATACTGTATTATATACTTGAAAGTTGTTGAGAGAGCAGATCTCAAATATTATCACCACACACACAGAAAATTGTAATTATGTGAGAGGATGGAAGTGTTAACTAACCCCACTATGGTAATCATTTCTCAATATATAAGTGTATCAAATAAATAAATAAGAAACATCGGACTTTCCTGAGGGCTTGGAGAGGCAAGGAGCATTACATGATAGCAATGCAAACTACTTAGAGTCAAAGATTAGACATTAGTAAAAGTCCTCCGGTCACCCCTCCACAAGGAACTTCTCATTGGCCACCACTGTCCACTGATGCCAGGGTCTTGACACATTGCCTAATCTCTCTCCTCCTTGCCCCCCACCTTCCCTCTCTTCTCTACTCTTCTTGGCTTTTCTCCCCTCTTAAACTGTACAGTCTTTATTTTTTAAGCATATAGGATTAACTATTTATTTGTTTCCTTTTCCTCTTCCAATCCATGCCAATCCACACCCAACTGCTTACCAAGCTATTTTTATAAACAAAGCACTTTTCTCTAACAGCAGAACTCAAGATTTGACTATCAGCTACAGAGCTAAAAAAAAATTCAGGATCTTATAGGCAGGAATTGAGTTCTTCTTTTGGAGGGAAATGTCTTTGTTCAGAAAACTTTGAGTATGGAACTCCTTTGTTTTATTTCAGAAGATATTGCCTGATTTGTGTGTCATAGAACTCTTTTGAATTGTGAATTTTGAAAAGAAAAGACAGAAGCAAGCTGGCATTTCAAGGAGGTGAATGTTGGGATGCACATGTAAGGAAAAAGAAATCAGCTACTTACACCATCCTCATGTACCCCCCGACCTCAGACAGCACCCTTACCCATCACTTGAGGGTACAAGAGGTGCCTCATCAATGGCTAGATCAGCAGTTTGATAGCTCAAGATTCCCCACAGAATCTCATCTTCCACCCCCGCCCCGACACACACACTTACCTTCCCAGCGTTGTTCCCCACCAGGGCTCTCTGGGAGTCTGCTCAGTGGTGCCTTAAACTCCTGTGTTAGAGCAGGTTGTAGCCTGTGGTCCCAGAATCACTCAGCTTTGTGCTAACTACAGTGCACTGCGCTCAGTGCACTGTGCTCTGGACACGTTGCTGGGAACTTACTCAAGCCACCACCCACATGATTGCCCCACATGCTCCAGCCCAGTGGTGTTGTCGTCACCTGTGCTGTTACAGTCTCCAAATCACCCACTCTGAGGCTGACTCCACAGGAGCCAGCACTACATCTGCTTCCTGCATTCCCTGCTCCCTCCCAGTGCTCAGGTCCCCCAAAGGTTCCAGCACACCTCCCTCTTCTTGATGTTGCCCACTCTTAGAGGAGTCCACAAGCAGAGCTGCTTCTCCCATGGGACTATGAGCCTTCTAGGATTTCAGACTCAAAACTGTCTCCTCCTCTGGAAGGCACATGTGCCACCAGGATGATTTATCCCACTGCCATTTCCTCAAGGATGCTGTGGATCAAGGATACATCCCATGGGCCATATCCAGCCCGCCCCCTGATTTTGTACATCAAGTTTTATTGAAATACAGTCGCACTGATTCATTTTCGTATCGTCTATGGTTGCTTTCCACTACAATGCCAGAATTGAATAGTTTGATACACAGCAATCTAATAGCCCACAAAGCCTAAAATATTTACTTTTTGGACTTTTACAGTAAAAGTTTGTTGACCCCTGCTATAGAAGAAAGAACAGAACAGTGTGAAACTTCAACGGAGGCAGCATAATTTGAGGGCCCCCTCTGTGCACGCAGATCAGCAATCCTGCCTGCTAAAATAACAAGATAGAAGATTCAAAAGATAAAACACTATTCTAGCACGTGCCTGGGACACTTTGATCATGAAACCTAAATAAAGAGACAGGATGAAAACCCACATGGGAATGATAAGCCCCCAAATGAGGATCAAGACTACCACTGGGTAAAGGAAGAAGAGCATGCTGAGAGAGGAGGAGGGAGGATTTCAACCGTCTTTATAATGATGGTTTCTTAGGTTGAATGGTAAGTACAGGGAGGTTCATTTCTTTGCATATGCACATACATATCTTCCAGATCCACTCCCCTCTTTCTCCGCCTTCTCCAAGTAATGGGAGGCTGACCTATGTGGACTGCATCAAAGGGCTCCCTTACCTCCTGCCTCATGGCTGGGTCTGGCAAATAGGGAGCTCCAGCAGGACTCAGAGACAGAGAGTGACATCAGGGTGTTTATTCTCCCAGCTTCCTGCAAACTGAACGTGACCATTGACTGACAGCCATAGCTCCTAGCAGGAGATCTCCACACAGCCCTCTCTAGCTCCGTGACTGCTCCCTCCCTACCCCCTTGTGTTAGTTATCTATTGCTGCACAACAAGTAGCCCTCAAACTCAGCAGCTTAAAACAACAAACATTATCTCACAGATTCTGAGTGCCTCTGCCTCAAGGGTTCTTACAAGGCCATAATCCAGGTGTCAGCTAGGGCTGTGGATTCATCCAGAGACTCAGCTGAGGGAGGATTCACTTCAACTCCCTCATGTGGTGTCACAGGTTGCGGGGTTGAGGCATCTCTCAGCTTCTTGTCATGACGGGCTCTCCAGAGGCAGCTCAACCCATGGCAGCTGGCTTCCCTCAGAGCAAGTGAGTGCGACAGCAAGATGGAAGCCATAGTCCTTTTGTAACCTAATCTCAGAAGTGACATCCCGTTACTTTGAGTATCTTCCATTCGTTAGAAGCAAGTGACAAGGTCCAGCCCACACTCAAGAGGAAGGGAATACACAAGGGCATGAACACCACACTTATGGGGAGGTAGGGATCGGTGGGGCCATCTTAGACACTATCACACCCCTCTGGGCCTAGGGGCAATAACCAGCTGTTACTAGCCCTGGGGTCACTGAAACAACCATCCAAGTTTCCCTAAACCTGGTAAATCACCCCGTATTAAGTTCTCCTCAAATTCTCTCAGTTTTCCAGGACCCTGCCTTATACATTATACTTGAAATTATTTTATATGTTTTGTACATCTAAAATATTTCTTACTAAAAATACTTTTAAATATGTTATAAATATAAAGGCTGTGCCAGAATGTGATCTTGACCATAACATGTGAGTAAAATAGACATGTACTTGTTCACCAAGGCCTTGTCTACAAAACACTACTTAATTAAAATAATGAATTTGGAGATAAATAAAAAGAAAAATTAATGAATAAAATGAAGTAGCCTTCTTGAATATCATAATCCAAGAATGTCATTGCCCAAAAATATAAATGAATTCAAGATGCGTTTAGGTCAATAATTATGTTTAATCAGCTTTATTTCTGCAATCTCCCAATAGTTTGGATATATTCTCTAGTCTTTTGAAATGATATTAATGTGCCCTCCCACAGAAGTTCCTTAGTTACACTTTTAGAACACAGGATTAGGGGCCGGCCCCATGGCATAGCGGTTAAGTGCGCGTGCTCCGCTGCTGGCGGCCCGGGTTTGGATCCCGGGCGCGCACCAGTGCACTGCTTGTCAGGCCATGCTGTGGCGGCGTCCCATATAAAGTGGAGGAAGATGAGCCAGATGTTAGCCCAGGGCAAGTCTTCCTCAGCAAAAAAAAGAGGAGAGTTGGCATGGATGTTAGCTCAGGGCTGATCTTCCTCACAAAAAATAAATAAATAAAATAAAATACAACCCATTTTTTTAAAAAAAAAAAAAGCACGCAGGATTGGCTATGGGGTGAGGTGTGAACAATTTGCTGCTTGCTATGCTCTTATGGCTCCTTCATCTTGTAATAAACCAGTTTGGTAAAGCTTGTGCTTTACAAAAATCACTTTAAATAGTCATAAATTAGGAAGGTCACGGTACTCTAAACGTTTAACATAATATTCCATTCATAATCCTAATGTCATGTGAAGTCGCTTCAAAAATGCCTTTAACATCCACAATAAAGTGCAAGAAGAAAGCAGCTGCAAATTAAGCTCGCAAATGAGGGAATCAAAGACTCGTGTCCAGAAAGTTTGAGGGCCAGAAGAATCGTATCTGAA